>NW_026517029.1:0-1275696 GCF_026229845.1 Diaporthe amygdali
TATTTACTAAACTAGCCTTATAATAAATTAAAAACTTTTTTTAATAATATAAATAATTTAAATAAGCTATTACCTTACTTACCCAACAATAAGCTTTATATAAGGCTTTTTAGGCCTTAAGCTCCTAAAAATATAACTTCTTTTTTTTTATAATAACTTAAAATACTAAAAAAATAATTAAAAAAAAGAAAACAAAAAAACAAAAAAAACCAAAACTTATAAGCACTTATTAGCACCTTAAAGCTATTATACCTTTTACCTTACTTAACATAAGCAAAATAATAAAAAATACTTTTTATTATCTAATAAAACTATTCTTTTACAAAATAAAATAAATAAAGTATAATTTTAAAGCCTAACAATTTAATAAATATAAATAATTAATTATACTAATCTAATTTCTTAAAATACAGTTTCTCTATATATAATAATATAATTATTAGCAAAACAAATATAATAAATATATAAAAGGAAATAGGAGAAAAAAAAACTTACCTAAATTCTTTAAAAATAAAAAAGTAATAAAAAAGGGAAATAATATTATAAATATAATAAAAATAAAACTAAAAAAGCACTATTAATTCTTTAAAAGCATAAATAAACCCTATAAGCTAGCAAAGTAAGCTTAAAAAAATTTACTATATAATAAAAGCAGATTATATAATAAAATAAAAGAATAACTAAAATAACTAAAGCAATACTTTACTCTAAATAATTTAAATAATTTAACGCTCCTACCGCTTTAAATAAGCAACGCTTTAAATAAGCTGTTAAGAGCAACGCTCCTATTACTCTAGCTAAAAAAATAAACTATATAAATCACACTTATTACTAGTAAATAGCATTAGCTTAAAATAGCTCTTTAGCAGTTAATCTAAATATTTACCTAAAATAGCTATAAAGCTTTTAATCTACTATTATTATATATTGCTTAAAATATTACCACCTTAAACGTTCCCTAAATATAAACCTGCTCACTAAGTTTATTAGCTAGGAACCAGCTGTGATTGTTATACTAGGGCGGTTAGTTGCTGCAGGCCCTTGAGTGTGTCTTTATACAAGGCCCCTTCTTAACACTGCCCGCGCACCTTATAGCTGCAGCCCTAACGGATTTACTATAGATCTCTTTTCTTCCTTTTTTATTAAAGCCAGTCTACTCTTAAACTCTATAGAATTTACTATAAACTTTAAGCCTATAGCTAGTAAAGCGTAACTTATATATTAATTTTAATATATTTAAAATTTATTTTAAATAAAAAAAGCTTTTTATATATTAAAATTATATATATATATAGTATAATAAAAGGTTATAAAAATAAAATAATAAATTAAATAGTATTATTAATTAAAATATATAAAAAAAGGGCTTTTTTTTAATTATTAAATTAAATAATATAAATAATATTATAATAAAAAATCTTTATTACTTAATTTATTATTATAATTAATATTATAATAAAAAATCTTTATTACTTAATTTATTATTATAATTAATATAAATTCTTTTTATATTTTATTATTTAAAAATATTATAAATAATAAAATTATAATTATGAAATAAATTATTTTTATTAATAAAAAGCTTTTATAATAATTTATATAATAATTTATAAAAATTAATTATTTTAAACTATAATTATTACTATTAATTAAAAAAATATTAAATTATTTTTAAATATTTTAATATTTAAAATTAATTAAAAAAATATTTTTATTTAAATTTATGAAAATAAAAAAAATTAAATTTATATTATAATATATAAAAATAATTATATAATAATAAATACTTTTTATTATATATTTAAAAAATTAATTATATATAAATTAACTTTATAAATATATTTTTAAAATATATATTTTTATTATTTTATAATATAAAATTAAAATATTTATATTTTATTAAGTTTTATTTAATTACTTTATAATTAATAAAAGTATTTTTAAATATAATATTAAATTTTAAATAATATATTTAAATATATTTTTAATTCTTATGAAAAAAAGTTATATGTATTTATCAGCTAGTTGTGAGATCTGCACTAGGTGGTCTTTTAAAACACCTGAGATCCTCGAGGCTGGCCATAACAGCTGTGCTGATCGTTTTCAGGTTCTCTTAATGCGTGCATTCGGTTGTTATGTTATCAACTCTATCTATAGCATCATGATAATGGATTCTGTTCCCCGATTGCCCCAGAGGCCATAGTAGCAGAAGCTAGACCATTAGACGTGCCATGCTTCTGGCGTTCTCTGCGACATAATTAGCTTATGGAAACCAGCGCATCAAGTGACTCGAAAGGATACACATGTCACTCACTGATCTGATACTAAACTGTCGTCCTTTCCAACAAGGTACTGGCCAGTCAAGCCGGTAAGCTCCGCCGGAGCTGAAATTTGTACCGTTGGACTGCTTGCTTCGTCTTTCAAATGTCCTTGTGCAAGAGGGCTCTTCACCGTGTCCTCTCCCGACGGCCGGTGGACTTCGACGGACCTCTTTTGCTCTTCATGGTCATCATCCTTCTTGCCTCGAGGCGACCTGCGGAATTGTTAAGACCAGAGGATTGGGATGTTGGAAACAGCCAAACTGACAAAATGTCTTTTAATTTATCCATATCAGGCCTTAATGATATCGTGCCAGCCCGTGAGAGTTTGATTGGGTTTCCTATTGCTGGGATATGTTGGTGGTAAGGAAGAGAAAAGAAAGGAAAATTCAATTGTCGGCTGTCCAACTATTGAAATCTCACCGGCATTCTCATGTGCTATGAGGTCATCATCAATGCGACATTTGAAACGGTCTTAAGGGGCTGGAATGGTCTAAAGACAGGCTAATTCAGGCACTTAAG
This sequence comes from Diaporthe amygdali, assembly GCF_026229845.1. NCBI lineage: Eukaryota > Fungi > Ascomycota > Sordariomycetes > Diaporthales > Diaporthaceae > Diaporthe > Diaporthe amygdali. The sequence goes on from NW_026517029.1 coordinate 2,841, forward strand.
TAGTGCTGCCGGGGTTTGCTGAGCTAGGTCGCATTGATCTTCCATGATCTACTGGAAGCAGTCTTGGCCGTGACCTGCTACAGGCACATTATCACTGTGTTATTCACGGAGTCCTTCTTCTTGCTTTTGTGTAGGATCAAGGCGGAGCCCAGTCATCCGCGGAGCCTGACTAGAAGATGCTCATAACGGACTTCATACAGCAATAAGGCTATTTGATGCTAATTTTCAACCCGTTCGTTACATTAGTGAAATTGATTTCTTTAAAGCGACCAAGGCTCTGGTCACATCACAGGATCCGAGTGTTATATACTGGTCTTCGTCGCTGTTAGTCTTTTGAAAGTGAGAATCATTGGCGATAAGAAATCCGGGGTTGGCAACCCGGGCTTTCATGAATCATTGACAAGGCTAATGATACTGACGAATTGATGCTGCTCTTAAAGCTATTGGCTAAGCGCAAATAGAACGTTCATTTACGTCTTTGTAATATCTGAGACACTCACAATATCTCCAAATACCCCACGATACTCTCGTCTATGGATGCTGACGGGCCGACGACCATGTGAAATAGCTATTCCCACTCCAGTGTCTCTGCGAGTCTACCGCATCTGGGCGTTCAGAATTATCGTCTGGACACACCACGTAATCCCCGTTGGTGGGACTCTCGACTGGAGATCGGATGAATCCAATGTTAAAATCATGGCATTTAAATTCACCCATGAGATTGGGACTAAAGACCTCATTACATGCTCCGTAGGCGATTACTCCCCATGACCCCTACTATTTCGCGGTTCGCGGCTACATTTTGATACAGCTAGAAAGTGCGAAGCATCAACTATTGTGAATTGCTGATATTATGATACCTTCAACAATCATTTGGGCTAGTCAGCATAGTTTCAACCTCCTCACACTGGAGAGGTCTCCTGCATGTAGTCCGGGTCGGGATTATTCCCCCATGTGCGCACTGCCTCTCCTCTCGCAAACATCGGCTGATGTGGTTCCGGCTCAAGTTCGAGTACCACAATTTCGTTGTCTTCTCCAGCTTTCAGAACAGTGCCTGGCAGATAGAGGGATTGCTGCGGCCCGATGATCCAATATCTGCCAAGACTGAAGCCATTGACCCATACCATACCCTTTCTACCGTTAGGGATTGCAAGAAAAGTATCAAGTTCTGCTGAAGTGGAGTAGTTCTGGGCCTTGAAGGTACCGGAGTACAGCAATGGTGTTGCTGCAACTTCCGAGGCATTAGTGTTCGACGTAAACAAAGGTACGTTGCCTAAGGGGAACGACTTCATCGTCCAATTTCTGACTGTGGAGTCTCCGATCGTGACATTCCCTACGATGCCCTTGTATGGATCAGTCAAGCCATCAAATGTATAGGCCTCTAGCGACCAATAGTCAACCCGGCCAAGATTCTCAACCAGAAGGGAGAGCGTGTCTCCTGGGCGGACGTCCAAGGTAATGTTCATTGGGAACTGGTCTTCAGTCTGTTAGCCAAGTGTCCAAAAGCCCAATCATCGTGAATTAATCGAGCTTAGACGTACAAATGCTGTCAATGACACCAATGCGAGCCTCGTTCACGTAGACAATTACTCGGTCCCTGGGGCGGTCGCCTGGCTGAAGCAGACCGGAAACGGCCTGCGTCACCTTGTGCTCGTACAGTACAAAACCGTAATCCTGATCAAGCTCCTCCATTGTGCTGGGGAAGTCGCTAGGTGTGTTTGTGACTGCAGTGTCAAACAGAGGCATCCTGGGCGCCAGCTCAATTGCGGGAATACTCGAGAGCGGAACATTTATTGGAGGCTCCGGGAGGCTGCGATTCGAATACTTCTGGATGGTGTCCCTTAGTGTAAAATAATAGTCCGTAGTCCGTCCACTCTCGTCAAGAGGCGAGCCATAATCATAACTTGTGGTAAAGGCACTGGTTTTATTTTTCCAGATAGAGCCGCTTCCCAGGGCAAAATTGGTACCTCCGTGGAACATCTAGGGGTATTAGTTGAGGTGCATGGGTAGAGACCAAAAGTTAAGTCACTCACATAAAGGCTGATAGAATTATTCGCTCCTAATACCCAGTCTAAGTCTTGCACGAATCGTGCCACATCTGTGTCCCCGGCGGCATTATGGGGGCTCTCTGAGCCCCAGGTATCAGGCGCAAAAGTGTAGTACTCGCCATCAAGGAGTGGTCCTAGTTTTGATGGATCTGTGATATACTTATCGCGAGCCGCAAAGCCGCTCACGGGGTCGCCATCAATTTCTGCAAGTACCTATGATACTGTGAGTCAATTACGAAGGACGGAGTGGGCGTATTGATTGAATAAAAAGGTGCGTGAGCCAGACACTTTGCAGATGTATCCCAGCTTGCAAAGCTACCACACAACGAGAGCCTTGTGACAAATATCTATACAGGCCTTTTTCTCTTATGGTTTTCTTTGAAGATAGAAAAGAATTCTTGCTTGAAGCTTACTTACCCCAGGGACACTCCCTCCGACCAGTGTAAATTCAACGCCTCCGTCGTTACTAGGTGTAGGTTGTTAACATTGAGGCCCGAATTTCCCGTGATCTACATGCAATACATACGTATACAAGGGTACATCGTAATTTTTCAAGAGAAAATCCCTAAGAGCCTCCGTATACGCATGATTAGAGCCGTAAGAGCCATACTATGCAGCCAATTGATTAGTAAGTAGCCGATAAGATATCTTCCCCGCGGTAGGAAACAAGTGTCTATAGCAGGGGCAACCGGAAGTACTTGATAGACAAAGGAGCGGGCTTGCTAGGCCGATGAATAGGCTTGCAAGGGGCTGAATAAAAGGGCTTACCTCATTCTCGACCTGAACCATTATTAACGGCCCGCCTTCCGTCACCTGTAGGTGCTGTAAGTCGGCAGCTAGACGCTCCAAGTATCTTATCGAATAGTTTAAATATGGCTCATTGTACGTTCGCACGGTCAGCCCAGGAACACGGCTCAGCCACGCGGGAAAGCCACCCCATTCTCTCTCGCCACAGATGTAAGGGCCAGGACGCAAGACCACAGCTAAGCCTTCCTCCTGGGCAATCTTTAAGTACGTGGCTACATCGTTCGACGGCTCATTGCTTCGCCACTGTAGTCCATGAAGTTAGCTAATCAAGCACCAAGGGCGAGGCTCCATGAGAGACAAAGGATTGATATGCAATGTCTATTTGCAGTTGACACGTGCACGGGACAGCATTTCGACAAATAGTGAGGCAGTCCGTAGAAATGGTAGACGCTTGGCCATGGGATGGGGAAAACAGCTACTGGAAGCTTCTTACCTGCCCAGGTTCTGGTTCCAGCAAATTCCAATACACATAGCTGAAAATAGTGTTCAAACCCATTGCACTGGCCTTTGATAGCCTGTCTCTCCAATATTCCGGGGGGATACGTTGAGGGTCCATCTGACCCCCAATGATGGTGAATGGCTCTCCATGGAGAAAGAACGAGCTGTTGTCGTATGTGAACGGCGTGGCAGCGGTGATATGAAGCAAAGCCACGAGAGCCAGTATGGTGATGTGGATCAGTCTCATCCTGACAAATTGGCCTTGTCAGGACCGCAACCGTTGAGGAAGTTGGCGAGCAAGTATCTAACAACTTTGTATGTGAACAGCAACATTGCAGTCACCGGATAAATACTCACTACATCAGGTTACATCTAATCCACAGCAGCTACGTACCCAACGTTACATCATGAGGCTGCAGCCGCTATCAACGCAATTAAATCAAAAGCTCGGGGTTAAATCACCCGTCGGTTCTGATAACGGGTCTATGCCGGAGCTGTACTGCTACCTTGTTAGGGTCTCAAGCTAGGGTCGGTGCAAGCACCGCAAACGCGTGAACGACTATGCGTCCACACTCTGCTGCTCCAAGATCGCTCCTCGAAGCTAAAATGGGCCTTGCCGACCTGTTTTGATTCTCTGATCGATGTTGGCCTCCTCGATCCTGCTCTAGTATAGGTGCTTTCCTTCGATCTTGCGTCATCTCAGCAGGACGGAGCACATACACATCATCTTTTGCACCCTTCTTACTATATCTTCCTAATCCCGGGACTTCTTTGCGCGCCACACCTCGCCCGCTGCCAACAGGTCCTGCTTAGGTTTCCTGCACACCAATCCCGCATATTAAAGCAATGCCAGCTAAAGTCATTACGGAACATGTTTGACGCAGAAGAGGATTGTACGTAGGTGTGGCGTAGTAGCGAAGACACGGGATCTAAAAAGCATGTATCACTTGAACTCAATACCACCAATCACTGCTATAGTCAACCTATTTTATCCTGGCACAATGTACTGAGGGTATTGTTCAAGTCCACTGTATTTGTTGATTACCATACATTGCAAATCGATTGAACTGTGTTCCTCATCCGTTGCTTATTACAAAGCCCGATTAATTCCAGTCCCTCGTGGCAACGCCCAAGCTGTCCTCTCGACAGCAATCTCTCAGCATTGCCCCCCTTGGGAGCACTGACAATATCCAATTACACAGACGGCATTTGCGTCGTTTCCACAGAATCCGTAGCAATCATTGCTTGCATCGCAAGTTCCGTCCATGCGGCAGCTACCAAATTGGCATGACCCACTACAGCAATTTGCGCCACCGTAGCAGTCGCCGTCGTTACTGCAAAACTGCCGGGGCGAGACATTCGAGTCGCCGTGAATTGCGCTTTTTCTGACTACCATACTGGAGGCAGTGGAGAGGCATGAAAGGGTGTATACGACTTTGAGAATTTGCATTGTAGGCGTTATCTTTTATGGGGTGTCCGGTAGCACTGCGTATACTAGGAGGCACAGTATATAACACGAGACACGGAAATGATAATGAAACTGATGATTGTTGGCTTGCTTGATCGTGGTACGGTTTTGGTCATTGAAGGGGTCGACGCGGGGAATGCGTTCTATTTATCTTCGAGGATCTTCAAACTAAGAGGTCTGCCTAGTACAGCAAACTTCCGAGATGACCGCCATTACGACGATTAAAAAGTCAGTGGGCCCAAGGTGGAGAGGTGAAGAGCACAACCTTCTTCATCGAGCGAGGAGAGTACGGTCACAGCAGGGGAAGGCTGTGCAGCCTTCTCCATTTGACTCGCAGAGCTTGTCTAGCCAACTCTCAACAGTTCAGATGAAAGTCTTTGAAACGGTGTTCTGTGACCATGCCGAGCTGATATCGCCGAACCTACGCGTGGAAGGTTCAGGAGGAGTTGGGCGAAAGGTTTGTTACTTCAGCCGCACGACCAGCTTCGTGCTTAAGCAAACATTCTACTGCTGGTGATTTGCGTATTTGAGTTCTGCCGACTTTTCCGGCTAAAACATCTTCTGGTTGCTGTATATAGTGCCCCAATCGCATGCTCAAGGCTTCAATGCAACCCCAGCGCTTTGTCCCGTCGACAGCTCCGAGGGTCACCCGGATACCACATCATGTGTTGATAGAGCGGCGGCATACTTTTACAATAAGCGAGGTGGTAGTTGCCCTCGGAAGTGTCGGAAGCTTCACTCAATCAACATCGCGTGCCCGGCTGTCGGTGAAGCACCGAATTCGTCCTCTGAAGTAGGACTATTTTTAGCATATTAAGCGGGATACGTCCAAAGTATACTTCCCACTCCCTGCTTGCTGAAGGACACTATACCACTAACAGGACTTCTATTCTCCAGCAATTGATTGCATAGAGATACGTTAGCATTTGCAGAGAAGATGATACTTTCAAGGCCTTGGCGGGAGTGATCTCGACCACGCGTGCTTCAAGCCTATTTGAACAACTGTAAAAGCCAGCAGCTTCTGACCATCCAGGCTCACTCGACCAATGAATATTATAAGATTGCCACCTTATTGGGCACGCTCCTGTCGCTCGGGTGACGGCGACTGAGATGCTGGTGGTTATAAGGTGGTCCCAGTCCCGGAACTGCAGTGTGGATGCTGTTGCCGTAGACCAGTTAATTGCTATCAACTGATACGTAACAGAACCAAAGCCGTAAAGCTCGGGTACCTGTTGTCCTCAAATGCCTCACTGTTCACCTCAGAGAACAATTGATGCCCAATTTGACGGGCGCTTTCTTTGCCACGGCCCACTGAGCGGGTTATCAATTCAAAGGAATGCTCAAATGCGCTTCTCGGGAAAGACTAGCTGCCGAGGCCCCGGACACGTGCAGGTTTCAAGTAACGTGCACTGTGGCCTAACGAAGCTTATTTTCAAATCTGGCCCCTCCTTTGACTCGCAATCGAGCTTCGGTCCTCATTGTCAACTCTGCACAAATATCATCGTTGCTGTGTCTCATCATTCTTTGTTACGCGCTTGACGGACACCAATAATATTTAGCATACTGCTCAGCAAGCATTCAGAAACATATATCGATCCCGGGCGGACGTAATGCCTCAAATGGCTTCAGCCACGGCCAGCGTGCCTCGGATCTACCGCCTGATTCTCTTGACCATCGAACCTTTCTTCGCTTTGATGGGCGCAATCCTTGTTCTCGTTGATGCGAGCACCTATCTCGGTGGTATCACGCGTCACTCCGTCGCCTTTGAACCCGACACGACATTCCTTTACACCGCTCTTGGTGGTTCTTGGCTGTACTTCGCCTTCGTAGAGGCTGTGGTCTTGCGACTGTTCGACGACCTCGCGCTTTGGAGGGTCCTGTGTACGGGAATGTTATTGAGCGATGCAGCGTTCTGCCACAGCACAGCCCAGGCAGTGGGAGGCTGGGGTGTATATGTCAACATGGGAGATTGGACTCCGGAGGATTGGGTAGCGCTCGTAACTACCGCACCGATGGTGTTGACACGGATCCTGTTGGTGCTAGGGGTCGGAATCAAGCGATTGCCAATAGGAGTGGTGAAGCAAGAGTGAGCATAGTACGACTGGGACAAGTGGGTGAAGACAACAATGCTTCTTTCCTTTCCTACGCCTTGTTCATTCGTAGAAATCATTAGAACAGCGAATTCCATATGTTTCTACCAAGCATTTCAGCTAGGTCTTAATCACGAAAGAGACATCCGAGGTTGCTTTCAGGGACAGACTGTCTTCAGGGTAACCAAACGTCCATTTATTACGATAAGCATGTTATCTTGGTGAGATGGCCTCCCTGACTTCGGTGTTAGCTCTTCTATTACTTTTTAGTGTGATTTAAATTCTGGGCGTTGACATCGAAACACTGCATTTGTTGCAAAATTCAATCGGTCTGACTTTGTCTGAATCTGATTTCTTTGCCCCCCCCCCCCTAAACACCGATTTATCACTCGTGCAGATTTTCTCCCTGACACGGCCAATCGAGGATTCTGAAATGATTTCCACCCCCAACCTTGTTTGCTAATCATTGCACCTAGTAGCTCCCGTACTGAGTTGCTTGGTGGGATAAACAGGTGTTGAACTTGGGAGTATCGGCGCTCAGGTCCTTCTAATCTTAAGTTTTATATCTTCTTGGCATATTTGCTATTCTGAAAGGAGAGAATGGAATTACACTTTCTCCTAAAATCTTGCAAGACTACACCGTCTTATAGACAATATTTGGCCTTTGTCGACTACAATGCAGCGCGTTCTACTCACCCAATCTATCTCACCATGTTCTCGATTCTAACCATAGACGCTATTAAATAAATTAAGGCTCTTCAAAACCCATACTAGCTACACGCCTTTACCTGCTTGTAAAGCGTTTAGTCCCTTTAGTCCTCCGTTCTGCGATTTCAGAAAGCGAAGATAGCATGCCATAACAGCAGCGCTTCCCTACTTTTACGAATACACAGACGCATTTTCGATAAATGGATGAGTGAAACTTGGGCAGAAACACCTGGCAACATCGTTTGCAGTGTTTCAGAACAACAACAGCCTATCTATTACATTATAAGACGAGCGGAAATTATTCATGGCGCGGCTTACTTAACCCTTCTTAATCGCGAGCTTCTTGTGGAGCAGGCGATCTCGCGTTGAAGTTCTGGCGGGTGGAAGCTACTGTATTCTGAATTTTTGGGTAATTGAAAAGAGTTGAAACATCGGCTACATCTATTATATCCGTTGTCTCGTATATCCTGTGCTTCCAGGGGAATTCAAAAGACTGCCAACATTGTGAGAACAACCACTTCTCATGGTAATCTTTATGCTCGGTTATGACAGCCATACCGCGTATTACATCGGTCTTTCCGCCGGAAGCCTCGTGTACGATAGTCTAAATTGCAGACTTCCAATCAACCCCAAATTGACGGTTGTAATTCTCTATCTGCTTGAGAGGGGTTTTATATAAGGGTGGCATACGTTGCTACTGAGAGGGTTATATGCTAAATCAAGATTCAGACGATAGTATCAGTGGGATACTTTAGACTCATTAGCTGGTCTCCCATTTCCACTTCGGCGTGGATATCACCTGATTCTGCCATCGCAAATTACTGGCCGAGTGTATGGATCAAGGTTCAGAACTCTGGCAATGCTCCTCTCGTGGATTTCAGCCAAGGGATTGAGGGTTGTATTTACTCTCGAGGTCGGTCTTGTTTCGCAAGGGCTTCGATTTCATAGGAAAAACGGACCTCAGTGTGATGAAGGTACCGAACTGCACCGGCTTTCGCGTATGAAAACATTTCATTCGATAAGCAGAACGGAACCACCCACACTATCCGGGACACATACAATTGTTCTCTGATACTTTTTAGACCACGTTCGTTCGGGTAAGGAGCAACCGATAAAACCTGGCGGGACTCCATCAATTCGAAGGTGTGCAAAGACGTCCTGAAAACTGGCAGAGCACGTGGATAATGCATGATTAGAGATTGAGGCAGGTAGGCTTATTGCGATGCATTAGATGTTAGGGTTTTAAACTCTGGCACGTGCATATGGAGCATAATTGGAAGAGCTTCCGCGACACCTCTACAGCAGATCGGGGGACGATGATATGAAGAAGCACCTGGAGCTAACAACTAGGATTTTAGAGTGACTAATCCGCCCGACACTAACAATTCTACATATGAGCAAGGTGCAGCCTAGAACTCTCAGGGAAGCTGACGTATATTTCGGTCCTAAGCTTGCTTTAGACATGCAATGATGAAGTCAATATCATCGACAAGCCATCCCGGGTTGTCACTGCACAACACACCTAGGACACTTCGGAACCAGGTGCGGAGGTGGGCGAGGCTGGCATCAACGCATTTGGACGGACGTCGATTTCTGAAGGCTGACCTCTGTGAATACATCTGTGATTGAACTACGGAAATAGTCATCAAACACACGTACTGAAAGGCCATTTCGCGCCGTTCGCCATGACATAAGTCTCGAATATGTTCATGCTCCCGGATGTATTCACGAACAAGTGCTAAGGCAGTGTCGAGCGTAAACGGGTTAAACCGCGCCCTATGATTACCACCCAGGTTCTTGACCTAATATACTTGATATATTGGGGACAATAGTGACGCCGGGCTCAAAGGCTCCGACCAAGATGAAATATGACCATGCAAACGCGGGGGCCGTCATCGCAAGCATGTGTATGGTCGAGAATTCAATCACTGGAAGGCTTGATCACGAACGTACACACGCAATGAACGAAGAGTATGAGGTCTTCGGTAATAGCTACCGATTCGCCATCACTTTCTGCTGTAGGCTGGGCTTGCGGCGTATATCGCTGGCTGATTAGTGCACGCTGTGGATGTGGAAGGCCCCTGGCGGGAAATACGCGGACGACTCGTCTAGATGCTGCTCTACGGCGTCATTAAGTGAGGTATAGATAAAGGCCATTACTCTTAGCAGACGTGCCTTGGTAATATCATCCCATTCACAAAGATTACGTCCTGGTATCACAGCATCGACTGGCCCGCCACAGCAAAGAAGTATAGCAAGTACACCCCCTCTGGTGTTTATTTTCATGGAGGCCAGGCCTAGTCCCTGTCAATGACTAACTTGGCCTGCCCTTGAATATCCATATGGTTCGCAACATGGAAAAAGAATATTGGTATTAGAGGCTCCATTCTGGCCAAAAATCTGGTACAGATAATCTGATGGTGGCCTTTATGATGCAGCGCAATGTAGCTGTCAACAAGCACGTCACTCTCCTCGATTATCCACCCCCCCTCCCCCCCCCCCCCCAAAAAAAACATAAAAAAAACACACACACATGGCGCCATAGGCGGCTGTAGAGCCCAGCCATGTCACTTGTGAACTTGTGGTCTTTGTCCTTGGGTGTGCGGTCTCCTGTCGTTTGCTGCAGGCGGCTAAAGTGGGATGAAAGGATCTGCGACAGACTGCGGGAGATAATGGCTGCAGTGCACTGCTGTATCTTTGACCATGGGGTATCCTGTCAGACAGCCTGGCGTCTTCTATTTGACAATATCGGCGAGTTGTATCTGCCGCGCACATGCACAGAACCTTGTTCAACTTATTTCATACTATTATTATATGCTATAATCGCTCGCTCGATATCCTCTAGACTTGACTTGTCTCCATACGCATCCATCAAGACGTTCGTTCTTCTTCTTCGATCCAGGTCTTGTCTCTCAAAGTCGGCAGTCCGTGAGAGGTATGTCTCAATCTGGTTGCGCCTGTAGGCAGAGACGCCGTAGCCTGCGAGGACGCATATTAATTCCTGCACAGCACTTGTTACTTTGTTTTGTTCCACGTGGAGAGTAGGACGAACCTATGCACACCATTGCGAAAATTGTGGGGACCCATCGGACGCCGGCAAATCCTCGGCGTACTGCTATTGGTGATGTGGTCGGGGGCATGATTGGCGGGTAGACTCTTGTTGTTGCTGAGATGGCACGTCGTGCTGCTGTTGCTAGCATTGCGGCGTGGTGTCGAGGCGGCAGCGAGGTACGGTATTGCAGATGGCTGACTATATGTCTCTGGTGTCTGATTCCCTGAGATTGGGGTAATTGATTTATTGTTTGGCACAATCTTTTCGACTTTCTGTAGGTATGTATGGCCGGCGATCAATGTTACAGTGGCATGAATCTGCGATGAAAAGACTTGAAGAACACACAGACAATGCTTCCTCTTCCCAGACAAAGAGGAGGCATGTTGACAGGATTACAGGCACATATTTAAACCCTTCTGGTGGCTCCATATTCAGAGTCGGAGAAGGTGTGAGTTGCATATTGGCTCGCATGATTGGTGTTGATCCTGAAGCCACAGGCTGTCTACGGTCAGGCCACTACAGCCACAGAACTGCATCATCAGCCGCGGTGGTGGGCCGATCTTGCTGCAGCTCCACTGGGGCTTCCCGGATCATCCCGGCCAAGCCCCGGTAATGCACGTAATCCCCTGGCAGGCTCCGCCCAGATCCGACAACTTGGGTAACGTTTTCAATTTTGGTGATCATTTCTTATCAAGCAGGGGAACTGTCTTTTGGTCTCGCGTCAACGCTTGAACAATATGCAGACATGGATCGAGATTAGTTCTGGGGGCGGTTGGTTCTTTTGGTTTTGTTTTTTTTCTACAAAAAAAAATTCTTTAAAGAGAGGGGTAAGATGGCATAAAAAGTCTCGCTTTTTGAGCTCTCCTTGCCACACACGTAGTGAAGGATTAGAATAATTCACATTATGCTGGAGCGTTGGGTCTCTACGTTACGCGCTCGAGATTCCTTGGGTCGGACCGCTCTGCTTCCAAGAATGTGGCGACTATTATCATCGGCTTAGGACAGGTAGAACAAGACTAGAGTCTGACTGTTGTTATTGACGAGATCCACGGGATTGGTTACACTTGACATATACCCAGCAGGCTTCAATAAAGGATTTTGAATTCCCCTATACGGGACATGAAATAGCGAAGCCACTTATCTCTTGTATTTTTTTTCCCTCACTTATTTCATACGTAAACATGTCTATAGAACCAAAGTTTGTTTAAAAATACGAGAAAATAACATATCTTGGAGACTATACGTACTGCAGTGTCCCAAGGCGGGCATATTAGCCTTGTCACAGGGTCACGATTGTTGCTCTTTAAACCAGGCCAACCTGATTCTTGCTATGGCCAATGTATGTTACCCTGCGAAGCAGCTGCTGGGGAAAGGCCACAGGCTCAAGTGTCGACCGCACCACATGGTGTGCCGCACATAACATCAATTTCTCTCTACACTAATGATTCCTATTTCAGCCAGCCTCACCTAGATTAAGTCGCTAATACGTGGACTATTCTTGCGCCCGAACGCAAGAGGTTTTTACGTATTTCGGAGGCTACAGCAGCTGACTGCGAGAATGGCGATACGCCGTACATGGGTATTCCTGGTTGGCTTATGCTGCTGAGGATCAAGCCCTTCGATAGGTATTGTAGTGGGAAGGCTGCATTCAGGCAGACCGCAATCCGGTATACATACGAATTGGTAGCCATTCGTGAATACTATTGCGATCATATCAACCCGGGCACTTCCGGCATTGGAGGCACATGGCTGGGAAACCTATCGCACTGGTTTTTGCCAAGATATTGAGGGAAAAGATGTAAACCGTGGTAGAAACCCTCGTGATGGCGCTTGTGGTCACTTCACAGAACATCTACAATGGAACATTCTCTGGCCCAAGTTCGTTGTATAGAGGTCAGTAAAAGATTCGGAGAAGAGTCACATTCTTCGCTATTGACAGCGCAATGTCCTTGTATTACACTTGTGGTTATCGACATCCAGCCTACTGACGTGGGACAGTTGATGCGATACTCCGAATATCATAAATTCTGTGTCTAGCATGGTATCAACAAAACGGATGCATCCAAGCGCAACGAAAATCACAGCATGCTCTTCATAGGCAACATGTCTGGTAGTTTGCAGAAAGCCACCATGAACATTGAGTTTCACAGGCATTTCCCAATTGCCGCATCGTCCTTCATCCACTTTCCCCCTTGCGAGACCCAACGTGTTCATTATCGCTTGAGCGGCCAGGGCTGCTGATTTTCGAAAGGCCGGACGACAGAGACCTCCTGAACTTCCCCATGGATTCTTTCGCTCGTTGACGCTTGCCCCGCGTGGATGGGGAGAGAGAGGGTGTCGAGGGAGTCAAACCACCGCTGCTCTGCTCGACGCTTTGCCTGACAGTTGCAACGGGTGGAATGTACTTTTCAGGGGTCGTGCTGATGACAGGCGATTCCCGCTGCGGCTCGGATCCGTTCGGTGTATAGCTCGTAGCCATGTATTCCGGTGCTGTCTTGAACGATGCTGGCGATGCCAGGTCAGTATCATCGAAGTCCGCTAGCATCTCACGATGTGTAACGGGGACAGCGGCTACGTCCTCGGGTCTATTCGCGTTGTTTGGCGACGACTGCCCATGGAATGGCTTCTGAACACCTCTGTCCCATAGTTCCTGATTGAACTTCCAAATTGCGACGGTATCCTCGGGCTTCAGCTCCTTGAGAATGCTGCGATACAACTCCGTCGCAACCTTGTCTTCTTTCTCCGGTCTGAAGAACAGAGCCTTCCATTCCTTTCCTTCCCGCGCTTCATTTCTGCGCATGGCCCGCTGCCCTTGTTCAATGGCTGACTTAGCCTTGGCTGCGCCCGTCATGTCTCTACGTTCTAGAGCCTCACGCACAGCCTTCCATGCCCGCCGGGATTCCCAAGCATCTTGAGCCTCGGAATCGTCTTCGAAAAGTTTCAGCGGTACAGTGGGAAGGTCTTGTATGGTGACGATTTCCATCGACGCTTCTTTTGATACTTCTGCGCCGTTGTAAATTGTGAAGGAATCGTTCCAATGGCCCGAAACTGTGTAGAGAGGTTCGTGTCCTGCTCCGCTATCTCCTCCCGGCCCGAAGACTTTGGCTGACACTCCATTCTTGTTCCCACCACCCAAGAGAGATCTACCGCTGAAATCGATGACAGAGTAATACCCAGAAGTACAAGGAATAGTATACGTCCCTTCCAGCTCGGGGTACGTACCCGCAAGCCCAGATAAAAGTCCTCTGACCTTGACATCGGGAAGTGGTATGAGGTAGGTCTCGTCATTGTGTTCCTTTAAGGTAAGCAGTGCACGGCCCAGCTGCCTGATGGTGATGTTGCCGAAGCCGAGTGTAATTTCCTGGCGAGTAAAACCTTCTGCAAAGACCCCGTATTGTTCATTCCAAACGCGACAAGCCGTGACTGGGGGGTGATGGGAGACCTGCTCAGCAACAAGTGTGGTCTCGCCATTACTATCGTCCCACTTCGCAAGAAAAAGTTCTCCGAGGAAAGCGTTGAGGGGTTTTCTCACGCCCTCTTCTACAGACCTTCCGCTGTACTGTTGGTTCTTGAGCGAGGACAGGAACCAACGAAGCACCAATAAGGCCCTTTTCGCCGGATCTGGAGATGCCGACGGGGCGACGAGAAGGGATGGCCGCTCGGCCCAGAAGCCAGGTAGTTCAACTACCGACTTGGTGTCCAGGACGAAGGGTGGTGCGGTAATATTGGAAAGGTCTCCCTTGATGGACGCAATTGATGCGAGAAAATCCTTCAGTGATAAGGAGCTGTGTTGTATTTTGGAGCCATCCTCGCTCATCTTGTTGGCCTGTGTGGACTGATCCGATGACGCTGCTTGGGTTCCGATGGTCTTGCATGTGCTGGACATAGAGAAAGATGGGTCAATTGCGGCTATTATGTAGATGGCAGCTATAATGAGAGTGAAAAAAGTGAAACTAATGCTACTCCTTGTCTCAGCTTATTATGACGCTTAGACGGGCGCACGGCCTGCCAAGCACACAAAACACATGCGTTGCCATCGACCGACCACCCTAACCCTTTGCTCAGCGTTGCGAGGCACAACTAAGCAGCTTATGCTTGAGTGGCTGCTTTTGTGAACTTTAAAATAGTGCTGCTCATATGGGAGCCCTTGATCGGGAGCCTCTTGCTGCTATGGTATGAATTTTATACAGAGGTTTACTGGCTGGCCAGCTCTCAGCCAAGAAAGAGTCTGTCAGCAATTACAAAGAGGCTGCCTGCCACCTGAATAGGCAGAGGTCGTATCAAGCGTAGCCTGCGCGGTACTTGCTCAATGGCAAAAGACCTCAAACGCGTCTTTATGAATGATGTCAAAGTAGCTGGTAAGCAATGCCAACGGTGAAACCGCGAGGGGGGATGCGAACATATTAGTCAAGAGCAGACTAAGAATAACTATGAGATGTCTGCGCCAAGCCGGGCCCATACGCGGAAAAACCAGTAATATGAGCCTCGGGGAGTATGTCCATGTGATCATAGAGGCAGTTGATAGTTGGTCTGTGACTTCCTTCTATGATGTATCTCGATCACTAAAGGCATAGTTATGATTATCACGATTTTAGGAGGACCGAGGTGAACCAGACCTTTGAGGAGTAGATAGAAAGGGACTAAAGACAAGCAAACAAACCTATGTGGGTGCTGTTTTGCAGACTGTCCTACAATATGTATGAGTAACTTAAAAGGTCTGCTGTGACAGATTACTCTATAGTATGTTACCCTCATAGATGTCAACCTATAGAATAGAGAGTGTATGTATGGTCAAGTCATGCGCGGGTGTGTGGGCACTTTGCGGGCTGTTATCTATCTAGCGGTCTGCCAGCGTCCAAATTTTAATATGGACCGAAGACAAAAGGGCCGACTGATCGGGTGGTGATAATTCTAGCTCCCCAGTCCGGCCTGCCCGCCCTGCCGCGATTTTGCTCGGACTGCATCCGGAAGTAGCCCCCATGGGGGGCAGTGGGGTTCAATGGTGGAGATTTCGCGGGGTTATTGGCCGACCTCGACAGCCGAGCCACTCCCAGCTCGTGCTCGGTAGAACAAGGTCACCAGGTATGCAGGTCTTCTAGATTTTTCTCTAAGTTGAGATGATCTCTGGAGGCTAGGTGGGTCCGTGGCGGGCATCCGATGCTATGTGAACGCCTTGATTACATGGAGCACCTGGTCTGCAGCTGTTCATCGGATGTTGACCTACGTACGATGTAGAAAGTCAGGACTCATGCCCTCGGCGTATGTCGGGTGTGAAAATATATAAAAGCCTGCCGACATCTACCAGTGCGTTTTCCAGTCCTCCCTTCTCAGACCCACTCGCTTCGTTCTCCGATTATCAGGTCTTCCGCAAGACTCGATTGCCATGTACTGGTTCGGCGTCACATTGCTGGCCGCCCTGGCCCAATGTACAGCAGCTTTACGACCTCGACCTGATAGGGGTCAGCATGTCATTCGGGATAAGAATGAGAGCTCCATGGGGGCTTCGAAAGCCCGCTGGCCGAGTGGGCTGCACCTGGCCGTTGACTACTACCCATCACAGTGGCCTGAGTCTATGTGGGAGCCAGACATTGCAGCTATGAAAGATCTCAACATCTCGTACGTCCGCATCAACGAGTTCGACTGGGCAATACTGGAGCCAGAGCAGGGTGTTTACGACTTCTCTGTCCTGGATAAAACCATTCAGCTCCTCGGCCAATATGGCCTGAAGGCTATATTGGGAACACCAACAGCCTCGCCCCCCAACTGGCTCGTGAATCAATATCCAAGTACCATGTTTGTCGATGTCACCAACGCCACTTATACTTTCGGTTCTCGACGATACTACAGCTTCTCATCCTTCGCCTACCGTGAGCTGAGCAGGAACATTACGCAGGCTCTTGCCCAACGCTACGGGCACGACCCGACCGTTGTTGCTTGGCAGTTGGACAACGAATTTGGCTGTCACAGCACGGTGCGGACATATGATGCAGACGCTGTCAAGCGTTTCAGAACATGGTTGCAGAACAAGTATGGAAATGTCGAAGCGATGAACGAAGCTCAAGGCAGAGTCTTCTGGTCGAATCAATATCAGTCTTTCGACGACGTCTTACTCCCTTACCTCAAGGTCTACACAACAAACAATCTCGAAACACTGGATTTCTTCACATTTTCATCAGATATGGTTGCCGAGTTTGCTAAAGAGCAAGCGCAAATACTTCGGCAATTTGCTCCAGACCAAGCTATCACTACCAACTTCATGATGCAATTCACTGAATTTGACCATTACAAATTCGCCCGAGAGGTTGGAATCGACTTTGCTACATTCGATGAATATCCTCTGTCCGGGCCCAGCCAATATTCATGGCTGTCCGACCAAGACCTTGCTGACACACTCCGCACGGGTCTTCCAGACTACCAAGCCTTTCACCATGCCTTGTACAGGGGCATCGCAGGCGCCGCGTACGGCGATGTTGAAGGCCCATTTGGAGTTATGGAAATGGAACCAGGTGTGCTCAACTGGAATCAATTCCGCGTGTCACCCTGGGAGGGAATGGTTCGTCTCTGGACTCTCGAGACATACGCCGCGAAAGGCGATATTGTTAACTACTTTCGCTGGCGCCAAGTGCCGTATGCACAGGAACAAACCCTCTCCGGTCTTCACATTTCAGATGGAAGCCAGGATGAGGGCTACTTCGAGGTGCAAGATGTTGCGGTAAATGACCTACCGACTCTACGCGCAGAATTGGGGACAAACAGCACCCATGAGCCACAGGGCGACGTGGCCGTGGTCTTCGATTACGCGTCTGTATGGACCTGGGCTATTGAGCCATACAGTGGAAGTTGGGATGTCAAGTCTTCATCCTACACAGACGCGGCACTGAATTACGCGGATCTATCATATGGATTCTACTCGGCTCTGCGGCGGCTTGGCTTGTCGATTGATGTGATTGGTCCAGAACAGAGTCTTGAAGGTTACAAGATGGTGGTCGTGCCCAGCATGCCCATCATCCCAGACGCTTTCAATGCTCTTCTTACGGCTTATACCGGACCAGTAGTCTTTGGTCCACGCTCAGCCGCTCTCACCGCCAATTTCTCCTATGCCCCGGGTATTCAGCCGTCCCAGGGCGCTCTGCGTGACCGTCTACCTATGCGGGTGACGCGTATTGAGACGCCGCCCGAATACGCCAACAGCGGTGTTTCGTATGGTGGGACCAACTACAGCATCTCCTATTGGGAAGAATGGGTCTCCTGCGAACGTGAGAACAAAACGAGTAATGTGGCCGTTACTTCGATATCAAAACATCGTGCGGGCAAGCCCATGGCCTGTGCATCCGACGGCTCATGGCATTATCTAGGCTTCAATCCGCCAGTGGACTTTTTAGTGGCGTATCTTGGAGATGTAGCTGCAAATGCCAGTATCAATGATCTGACTGGGAAGGCTGCGAGCAAGGAAAATGACCTTGGTAGCTCGTTGAGGTTGTTGAGAAGAGGTCAGCTGCTGTGGGCTTTCAACTATGGCACCGACACTGTGGCTGCCCCCACCGTGGGAGAGGATGCTAAGTTGGTGATTGGACAAGCCGGAGAAATTCCTGCCGCCGGTGTGTCGGTTTGGAAGGTTGGGTCTTAGTTGTCGGGCACCTGGACTGCCTCAGTTTCTAAATGCTTCCATGGATGTTACAGACCAGACGACTAAGGCTGAAACGATTCACGGGCTTGCAAGTATTTGAAATACAGATTAAATGTATCTCAGTAATAAAACTCAACCCGTCACCCACTGTTCAGGTCTTTGCATCAGGCTAATCATCAGGCGTTATGGATAGTGGTTGAGTGTCCTGGTATGAAATTATGAAGTCAAAGCAGAAATCGAGCAATAGGTAGTTGTGCTTGACTTCGAGTGATAGTTGCGCTCATCTCCCAGCGACGTTGTTTTAAACGCGGGATTGGAGAGTAGGCTCGTGTCATCAGGCAGTTGGGGGCCAGCAGCTGCGTGGCCACTGCATGAGGCTTTTGGACGAACTGGACACTGGATACTATTGATGCAAAACTCATGCACGGGTACTATCACATCCAATCATTCCCAAGAACTACACTTCAATCTTGAGAGCCCCGATAGCACAATATCAACCCGTGGCTGTTAGCTTGATCCTACTTCACCCCATCTCCAAACATCTTCATTGCTAGATCATTGCGCTGATAAAATGTCGACATTCTATACTGACTCTCACCGCTATATTGTTGCAGATCTTGCAGAGCTTGTTGACCCTCGCGATTGATTGTCTGGCGGATTTCCTCCGTCCTCGGCTCAATACTGCACTCAAAGGGCCGAGGGCGCATATTGAGCCCATTCCTACCTCGGCGTCAGCTGGAATATTCAATGGTCATCCACTGTACTC
Organism: Diaporthe amygdali; assembly: GCF_026229845.1. Taxonomy (NCBI): domain Eukaryota; kingdom Fungi; phylum Ascomycota; class Sordariomycetes; order Diaporthales; family Diaporthaceae; genus Diaporthe; species Diaporthe amygdali. The sequence goes on from NW_026517029.1 coordinate 21,845, forward strand.
ACGTGTAATTAAATATATCCACTTCAGAGAGACTCCCGTCGGGCCGTCTTTTCTTCTGAATTCGGAAACCCCACAGAAGCCTTGCAATTGTGACCCACGTACCCTGCTCGGCCAGCGCCTGGCCGGAACAAACCCTTCTTCCCCAGCCAAAAGTCATGTAGCCCCTCTCACCTGGGAACGGTCTGCTCTCTGGGTTTCCAGGCATATATCTCCTTGGATTGAACCTATCGGGATCCGGGAATTCGCGTTCATTGTGATGGATGGCCCACACATTGCCCTGGATCCACGTCCCTTTCGGAATCAACCAACCCTTGTACAAGTCGTCCTGGGTAGGGGAGTGTGGTTGCCCTCCAATGATTGCAACAGACCTCCACCTGAAAACCTCTTTGACGAATGCATTCAAGTAGGGAAGGTTCGGTTGATCATCAAAGTGCGGGCTCCGATGAGGCCCGACAACACGGTCAAGCTCCTCATACGCCGGTTTCAATGTCTCAGGGAAAGCACAACAAGCCAGGACAAATGTGACCAGAGTGGAACTGCTCGTGTCAGCCCCAGCACCAAACAGATTCCCGCTGAGAGAAGATATTTCTTCGTCGTCAAGGCCATGCTGTTCCCGCGCGGCGAAGAGGTGTTTGACAAAGGAATCGTCGTGCCCGGGTTTCATCGCTGCCTCTTCAGCCAGCGCGTAGAAGAAACCTCGTCCCCTCTTGCGGCCAAGACCGTGTTTCCAAGGGGCAATGGCGTTGGGAAATTTGGCCAGGAATGGGAACGTCTCCATCAGCATTGGGAACGTCTTGCCAGGAACATTAAGCTCTGCTGCCAGTTGCATCACAGCGATCACTAGAAACATTAGCTTAGAGGCTCGAACCAGGAAGCGGGCAACCGGGGCGAGTTCGACAAATAGGTACACGTTAATGCAGGGCACTTCCATACCTTCTGTGATGATGGGGTCCTCGCTACTTTCCACGCGTCTCCCAAAGCCAATGATGCTCACCACGCTGGTGGCATATCGCTCGAAATACTTTACGTAGTCCTCCGGCTTATTGAGCAAGTCAAGCGCAACAAGCCGACTCTCATCATTCTGAAAGCTACGATACTTTCGCACAGCCTGTACACCAACAGCATGATGCATCAGCTTCCTCTGAAGACGCCATCTGGCTCGTTGTTCAGGTTCAAACGTGTATTGATTGACCAAATTCGACTGCCCCGCTCCTAATTCTGCAAAAACCAGCATCTTTGGCCGAGAGGAGTATATTCCCGCGCGCTTTTCGAAGAGGTCTGAGACCGCCCAGGCATCATTGATCCAGACGGTTGGGTTCCTGCCTATCCACACGGTCACGAGAGGGGAGTTGTATTCCTTGGAGAGCTCTTCGAACCACAACCACGGTTTATTATCAGGCAGCATAAACGTATTACCCACTATAGGAAATGGTCGTGGTCCAGGAGGCTTCGTGAAGCAAGTCAGCGGCTCGTGTCAGGGTGTTCCAACAGCATGGGGTATGCACTGCACCATCTTTGAGCGGAGCCATAGCATTCGCGTGTAGTCAAGTGCTATACATCCTATCAACACAAAAAGTGTTGTTACAATGGCCAACCCGGTGGAAGTCTCGCGGAGAATTTTTTGAGCGTCAGCGAGGCCGACCATACCATCGACGTGTACGGAAAGCATATTGATTGGTGATAGTGAAGCAGTTCAGGCGCCTTCAATAGACAAGCCCTCCTCTGACCACCTTGCTACCCAGACTTGAGATTGCCAAGGCGTGCCAGAGGCTTTCACCGAAGTCAGAGTGCAGGTGGGTAAATTTCGACTCCAACGACAATCGACGAATGTGGCAAGCTGGGAGGCGAATTGGATCGTGTTGCTGACACTGATTGTCAGCAAAAGGGGGAGAACGGCAGAGGGGTATTGTGTTTTGATATATCTTTCAGTGTGTGTTTAGCCAGTCGGCCTACTTCAATTCAGATCCGGACCCTACATCAGTGGCCGGGACAACTAATGCCCTTGTATTGATCATGGTACTACGTGGTATGCGTATTTTGGGAAGAACCATGGATCAGGGACCTTTACCCCGCAGTCCCATCGTCGGCAAATGACCTACACAACCCGGCCTTGGTTAATACGTAGGTAAGCGAAAGATCCCGCTTATTGACCAGAACTTTCAAGGGAAGATAATGACTCCTGCGTGAGAATTATTTAGATGATATAACTACCTGGTAAGTGCTAAATGCTTTCAACTGAATAAAAAAATAAGTATTTAATTTAAAAATTTATATCAAGTATTCTTGGTCCTGCATTAGCCTTGCAATATCAAGCGAACCTTTGTAAACTTTAAGAGCTACATGAACTACTGACAAGTATAGTATACTTGATTGACATGGGGTTTGGATACATCGGAATAATCTGTACTGGTCTGGTTCATTCACATGTCGCGGTCCTGTAACAAGCTTCCATCGCGCCTTAGTGCTCGCCATCTATCCTTATCTGGGTACTAAGCTAAGCCTCCAGCTCCAGATGTCTCTTCCTATGAGTTCGGATGCCGAGTTCAAGCCCAAAAAGTTCAATAGCTTGTATAAGTAGCGTTGAGGCAGGCTCGCCCATTGATATTTAACGCGGGATCATATTTTAAGATCTTATTGGAGGAAACGTATCTCTCATTCTGATCGGCAAGGTGTGGTTCACCTGTTCGCAGGTTCCCAAGAGATCGCCCTCCAAGCGACTGGTTGCATTGACCACAAAGTTTTGAAAAGGCGATGTGCCACATTTCACCCCCAGCACAAAGGCCTTGGAAAATGTGTCTGCTAGCCAGGGGGATGTATGTGTGTTGTCCATCGGGAAGTTGGCGTTCGCTGTCTCTTTGCCCACTGCGGCATTCAGGATTAGCGTCCAAAGCACCAAGGAAGAAGCTTTTCTCGAAAAAATAAGTCTAAGTCGAAGCAAGCCATCATAGACACATTGCCTGTCTAAAACGCTGTGGTCTGACGAGCTGGAAAATGAGCAAAGCAAGTAGTGAAACAAACTATGAATAAAGCAGATATTTCTTCTCTGGAGAAGGCAAAAATGTATCAGAAAGCTGCTTACTGAGCTTGAGTGCCTGGGCACCATAATCTCCATGGTTGACATAGTACACGCCCTGCTCTGGACCACCCAGCGAGTCAACAATGTACCAGGAATACCACTCGTAAATGGTGGGAACCCAGGAGTACTCGTCGTCGACACTGTTGTATGTATTCGTAGGCGTTTGCGACGAGATGATAACCTTGGCGCCCAAGGCGAGGAAGGTAGAGCTGGCGTTATGTAGGTATGTCGTGTAAGTCTGAACAATCTCGGTCTGGTTACTGTTGGTGTGTCAGACGTTAAGAACTCCGTACAAGCTCTACAGGTATCAAGAAAACCCGGCCTACTCGTAGGTAACAGGACAAGTCTCGGCACCCAACCCCAAACAATCCACTCTATTCTTCGCGTCATTCGCAGGATCAGCAGCTGATGGAGCAGGATTAGTATCCGTTTCACGAAATGCCGCAGTCCTAGATCCAACTTACGACCATCGTTGTGCCCAAACTCAATCACTACCCAGTCACCAGGCTGGACTTTCCCGAAGATAGCTTGAAATCGTCCCTCTCGAGTGAAAGTTCTCGCGCTTCTCCCGGCATAGGCCGAATTGTTCACCCTCATTCTCGATGAATCGAGGGAATATTGCAAATACTGCCCCCATCCCTCGGTTCCGTTGTGTCCCCCACCCGGAGCCACTGCAGCATTTAGAGTTAGCTGAACAAGCACAAAGGAAGAAGTGTTTGCGAAAATGGGGAGGAATAAGGCAACCACTTGCCCTAGCCTCTCCGAGGCTGCAACGGTTAAAATGACTGGGACAGGTGGTGAAACAGACCACACATGACAGATGTCTCTTCTTAGAAGGGTTAAATTTGTATCCAAAAATTGCTTACTGGTACTATCACCACAAAGCCATACTGTATTTGGCTCGGCAGTCTAGACTTGGATCAGCTAGACACCTGAAAAGGCATAAAAGCGTTGCATGGTTGAGACTCACTCGCGGGGCTGCAGCGGCTGCTGGCAGGAGACAGGCGAAGAGAACAGGATATTTCATTGTGAATGTACAATAACGGAGGTTCTCTATAATAGCTCGGCTTGGGGTCAGTCCAGCCCTTTGGAAATATATACCAGAGCAAATAAGCCATCCAGCTGTTTGGGGGGGGGGGGGGCGGCACCCAAGCTTGAACTGCACGAATGGTGGTGGATTCAAATTGTCGCGTCATTAAAGCTCGGCCTCTCACTACCCCGAGTTTGCCGGTCGGTGACAGGCCACGGAAGAGGACGCCCCTCGGCACATCTTCTCAACAAGGGACAATCCGTCATAGACTTCCACTTCGGCCGAGCATTTCCAATTTAGAATCTCATTTCAACGAAACTTCTGTGCGCGTCTTAAGGGAGCAGTGGTCTCGCAGCTTACTCGAAATCTTCTCGAGGCGATGGGAGGCACGACTATCGGTCACATTAATCAAGCTTCAGACAATACTGGAGCTAGTCACACAAGCCACATAGGTAGAACACTGGATGACCATATCCGTGGATGGAACTTCCGATGAATACAGCTTAGTTAACGGAGAGATTCTTTTTAAGGTCCTAGGGAATTACAGAATTGTGTGCGCTGCTCTCGTAAAATTCCTGCAAACTCCCTAGCATTTGTCCCTGCATAATTAGTAACGGGGAATGCTGCGTACGCGCCAATATTCGAGTGATCAATGTGTTTTTGCATATTAATATACTCCTCATAGCCTCAGTGGAACTCACACCGCATGAGACCTGCTTTCTCGCTATTCTCCGATATCGCGCAGGATACACAGGTGAAGTGAGGTGTATGTCTAGGTAGTCATGGGATTAATGCTAAATTCCTTGCATTAGAGAATGTTGGTTGGTGCAAGAGCATGACACATACGTGTCAGAGACTGAGACAACGTTCTATATCGGACCCATTTTCTCTGCCTGCATTTGACGGACGGTATTTTCTACACTTGGACTTGGTTAAGGACGCCTTGAGCTACTTCGCAAGCCGCTCGGATATATCAGTGCCTGTTCGAAACTGATAGAATACCTGCTCATGGCCAGAAATATTCCAGATTTTTTTTGGACTGAGTCATCGAAAATAGGCCTGAGAACTGCAGGGCTCCACCCAGGTATCTCATCTACTCATCTAGCAAAAGAGTACGTGCAATATATAAATAGGCGGTGGCGTAATAGGCCGATGCTGGGCCGTATGTACAAGAGATCCTCATGGGTAGGAATAAGCTGACTTGGGAGAATTAAAAAATCTCACAAACAAAATGTTAAACTAGGCTCCTGATTTCCCTTCCTAAACCTCTAAGCCTCTTAACTTGAACAAAAGAACAATTGTAAATTGCAAACACATGCGCAGATTATCTTGAAATTTAAAGCACAAATACAATCAGGTGATTTAACACTTTCTTTTATGATGTACTCGAGTGGGTAGAGAGCTTGGGTTGTATTTCGAAGATTTATAGAAAGTCTCATGGCGTTGTTAGAAATACTGTGACCGGGCTGACAAGGCTTCTTGATTATGTTGGTCTCACTCACAGCAGAGCATGTAGCAGAGCGAGAGAACCGCCAAGCAGCCTTTCACGGATACGACCCTATTTAATACGTTGGGCAAGTGGTGGAAAAGGGCTCCTCATCGTATGAAGACCTGGAGAACCAAACCGGTGGGGTAACAGTTTGTACGTTGTTCATCGAGACAGACATCTTCACTGGTGCCACCAACTGGGTATTGTTAGCATATGCTAATGGTTGTGAACAAAACGTGTTGCCAACTCATGTCTCCCCCCTGCGTTTTTTTCTGGACCGAGCATGTTGCTCAAGAGACGCCACCTGAGGGTGGGTGGAGAATAGCGAGTCGTGGACAAAGTATCGGGCAGGATTCGGAAACCGGGCCGCACACAATCATGCTATTGCCGCGAAGTGATTCGAAAATCTGTGTCCGGTCCTGTTCTGGTATGATCACACACTCCGATCACCGGGAAGTCCATTGCTCTGTTGACAACTTCCGACAACATGAGTGAAGGTTTCTCTCTGTCTGTCTCAATCTAACGTACAGTGCGGAGAACAACGAGATACAATGGGCGACTTCAACTACCACAGTCGCTGTCCCGTCCTGATAACGTTGCATGCAGGTATTGGCATCGGTGTGGACACACCGTACTTGGCTCAATTTTACAGTCTGTATCCAGCACCTCCGGCCTTTTGACCTCCCTTGACATCAAACCGGTCGAGCATCATGACCTTGTTCCATGCAGCGACAAAATCCCGAATGAATTTGGCCTCTCCGTCGGAGCTGCCATATACCTCGGCAATGGCCCTGAGCTCGGAGTGAGAGCCAAACACCAGATCGGCGCGAGTAGCAGTCCACCGCTCGCTACCCGTCTTACGGTCGACACCGGACCAGAGCTCACCATCATTACCCTTTGCAACCCAAGTAGTGCTCATATCAAGGAGATTTACGAAGAAATCATTCGTCAGCTGGCCAGGGCGCTTTGTGAAGACGCCATTGGGGTTGCCGTCCCAGTTCGCATTGAGTGCGCGCAGACCACCGACGAGGACGGTCAGCTCGGGTGGGGACAGGCTGAGAAGGTTCGCCTTGTCGACGAGATACTCCTCGACCTTGACGCGTGCAGAAGACTTGCCGTAGTTGCGGAAGCCGTCAACCTTGGGCTCAAGGTAGTCGATGGAGTCGACCTCGGTCTGCTCCTGCGTGGCATCTGTGCGGCCCGGGGTGAAGGGCACTGTGACATTGTGGCCGGCGTCCCTGGCTCCCTTCTCGACAGCGGCGGTACCGGCAAGCACGATGGCGTCGGCCAGCGAAATCTTCTTGCCACCAGACGCGGAGCTGTTGAACTGCTGCTGCACGCCCTCAATGGCGCTGAGGACCTGCTGCAGCTGCTGTGGGTTGTTGGCGGCCCAGTTCTTCTGAGGCTCGAGGCGGATTCGTGCACCGTTGGCGCCACCACGCTTGTCGCTGCCTCGGAAGGACGACGCGGCGCCCCAGGCGGTTGCAATGAGGCGGTCAGGCGCCACACCCGCGGACAACAAGTCCTTTTTGAGCTGGGCGACATCCTTGTCGTCGACTAGAGGATGATCGACCTTGGGCACGGGATCTTGCCAGATCAAGTCCTCCTTGGGAATCTCGGGGCCGAGGTAGCGGGACAGCGGGCCCATGTCACGGTGCAAAAGCTTGAACCAGGCACGGCCGAAGGCGTCCTCCAGCTCTGGGAGATTCTCGAGGAAGCGACGCGAGATCTTCTCGTACTCGGGGTCGGCACGCAATGCAAGATCGCTCGTCAGCATTGTCGGCTTGCGCTTCTTGCTGGGGTCGAAGGGGTCGGGGATGTTGGCCTCGGCACCCTTGGCCACCCATTGCCAGGCACCGCCAGGGCTCTTCTCCTTCTCCCACTCGTTGTTGAAGAGAGAGGTGAGGTAGCCATTGCCCCACTTGGTCGGGGTGGTGGTCCATACAACCTCGAGGCCAGAGGTGATGGCATCGCCGGCGCTGCCCTGGCCGTGCTTGCTCTGCCAGCCAAAGCCCTGCTCGTTGATCTCGGCACCGGCGGGGGCGGGGCCGCAGTTGCTGTCAGGGGCAGCACCGTGGGTCTTGCCGAAGGCGTGGCCGCCAGCAATGAGGGCGACAGTCTCGTAGTCGTTCATGGCCATGCGGCCGAAGGTGGTGCGGATGTCCCTCGCGGAGGCGAGGGGGTCAGGGATGCCGTCGGGACCGACAGGGTTGACATAGATAAGACCCATGTGGGTGGCGCCCATGGGCTCCTCGAGCTCACGGTGATGAATGTCGGTGTCCTTGGACCAGTCGCCTTGCATGGTCCCGGTGGCCTTGAGCTCCTTGAGGATCTTGGAATGGCGGGTGTCATTGCCCTCGGGGAACATGGTGGTCTCGCTGCCCCAGTAGACGGACTCGTCGGCCTGCCAGGTGTCGGGGCGGCCGCCGGCAAAGCCGAATGGCTTGAAGCCCATGGACTCGAGGGCGACGTTGCCGGCGAGCAGCATGAGGTCGGCCCAGGAGATCTTGTTGCCATACTTCTGCTTGATGGGCCAGAGCAGGCGGCGAGACTTGTCGAGGTTGCCGTTGTCGGGCCAGCTGTTGAGGGGCTCGAAGCGCTGCTGGCCGTCGCCGCCGCCGCCGCGGCCGTCGAAGACACGGTAGGTGCCGGCGGAGTGCCAGGCCATGCGGATCATCAGGCCGCCGTAGTGGCCGTAGTCGGCGGGCCACCAGTCCTGGGAGTCTGTCATGAGGGTGTGGAGGTCCTTCTTGAGGGCGGCATAGTCGAGCTGCTTGAAGGCCTCGGCGTAGTCAAAGTCCTTGTCGTTGGGGTTGGACGAGGCCGAGTGCATGCGCAGGACATCGAGGCGCAGCTTGTTGGGCCACCAGTCCTTGTTCTTGGTGCCGCCGCCAGCGACGTTGGAGTGCAGTGGACACTGCTCGACGCTGCCCATGTTGACGGTTGTTGGAGCAAGCGGGAGGTGGGCTGAAGGGCTAAAGGCACGACGATGGCGGAATGTGAAGGCGGGGTTGTTTGCGGCAGACAGGCGGTTGTGTGTGGGTGTGAGTGTGAGAGTGAGACTTGGGGTCAGACCTAAGTTGAGGCTAATAGTTCTCCTCGCCGAGAGATATGGAGATCTTGCTATGTGCGACAGCATGGCGGAGGAAGAGGGGGTGGGAAACGGGCGGGGGGCCGGCCTGGGGGTATATAAACGGGCGAGGCGAGGCAGAGGCGAGAGCGAGAGAGAGACGAGAGGGAGGGGCTAGTTTGGGAACGACGAGGAGGAGGCCAGAGGTGGCGAATCAGCAAGCAGAGGGCAGGAGGAGGGAGGTCCGACCCCGCAGCAGCAGCGACGGCGGGTGTCGTCTTCGTGCTCGTCACAGACGTGATGGCATTGCCTGGCAGGGAAAGAAGCTCGGCATCGAAACACTCGCCAATGTCAGAGAGCTGGTGCTGGTGCTGCTGGTGCTGCTGGTGCTGCTGGTGCTGCTGGTGCTGGGCGGCGGGCCCCGGGGGGGGGGGGCCAGGAGGAGCTTGGAGGAGCTTGGGTGTGTGGCGGGCGAGTATGGTACAGCTAAGTCGAGTCGAGTCGAGTCTGCTGGCCCCTGGCAGTTGGCAGTTGGCAATTGGAAATCAACGTGCCCCAAGTGGTTGGTGGGCCACCTGAGACGACGGACGGTCGCGGCTGTTGCAACACAGTTGACCGTCTGCCCTCCCGTACGTGGTGGGATGGGCAGAGAACATGCGGGAACAAGGGTTGCCCCCTCATGCCCTTGTGCCGCCCCTCTCCTCTGCTGCCCATCCCATCCGTGCCCATCTTTCCATGCCATGCCATGCCATGCCATGCCATGCCATGCCACGCCATCCTGTGGCCACGCCGCTACTGTGTAGTCTACTGTAGTGCATACATTACCAACCTAGGTAGTTTGGTAGGTACACTGCACACGCGGAGATAGCTCGGCCTGGGCCTCGACCATGATGCCACAATGTTCGGGGTTCCGAGGCATGATTCACACACACACACACACACACACACACACACACACACAAAATACTGTAGACATTGCGTGGCCTCCTCCCCTCTCGAAACACCCACCAGACTGACTGACTGCCCGCCTGCCTGCACCTGCAGCTGTAATTGTCACTGCCACTCCCACTCCAGGACAACGGCACGAGCAAGTATAATACTGTATGTACTGTTTCTGTGCGTGTGTACGTATGGAGATGGAGATGGAGATGGACATGGAGATGATCGCATGCTAGCGGCAAGCAAGGTTCGTTGTTGCCGAGTCAGCTTTTGCATCTGGCGGGGCTCAACCCACCCCACCTGCCCGCCCCGCCTACAGTAGGATACCTACCCGGCTCCTTCCAGGCCTTCCTCTACCCCACCTGCCGCCCACTCGATCGATCCTCGTTCCCCAAAAACCCCGTCCACTCGGCACTCTCCTCCTCATTGCAATATACTAGCCTGCTGTGTATATGCGAGGTACTTGCTGTGCAACGTGAGTTTGGAGATGGCGATACTCCGTGCCCTCAAACATGCGAAGGGGTGCACCGCCAATGCCTGCTGTATCAGCCTGCCTGGCGGCAGTGAGATCTCAGCCCAGGCGTCTGCTACCTGCCTGGGTAGCCCCCAAAGCAACTAATGCGTATCTAGGTACTGATATGACATCTATATCCGGATGGCGAGGAAAAGTCCATGACGCTGATACCTGGGTACATGGGTACCTGCACACCAAAACCCCCGAGGTCGGTACCGGTCACGCACTGCCTGCATGGCTGCCACGGCTGCTTGGCTGCAGGCCACCCAGGCCACCCAGGCCGCCCTGCTGTGCTGTCAAATAAGGTTTGGGTGAGTGGGCAATGCGGGGGAGGGTCCCCCCCCAGGACCGATGTGTCAATGTGTCTGTCTCTGCTGTTCTGAACCCCTTTCTGTTTGTCTCGAGCTCACCCCGGTCCCCTCCACCTGCCACCCCGCCCCACCGAGCTGTATGTAGCGACTCCAGATCTTCCCACGCAGCACCCCTCACCAGCATCCTGCCAGACTCTACCGCGTAAACATCTGTCCGTGGACAATACACTGGATTGTCGCATAAACCTCAAATTTCTACCTCCCACTGCCCAACACATCGCTAGCCAGGGGCACAGGCACCGCACGCGAGGGTACCATACGATACCATACGATACGATACGACACGATAAGAGACGACGCGACGCGACGCGACGCCACGGCCCGCCCAATATTGAATTGCAGCGCCGACTACTCTTGACCGACACATTGCTGTCTCTCCTCCTTGATTGCTACGTGTCATTTGTCAATGGAATACAGTCTGTCATCTTTATTGATTCACTGCTGCCTGTGATCATGCCTCCCGGGCGCCCGCCAAAGCGCAGCCGCCCCTCTCGCCCACAGAGCCCTCCTCCATCGCCCACTCCCAAAACACACACCACCACAAACGCAGACACAGCTACCCACCCTAACGTCCAGGCCTCCTCGCCCTCCCATCCCTCCACCTCCTTCATCTCTGCCGACGATGACGCCCGCCGATTATCCCCTTTCCTCAACACCACCTTTTCCACCCATCGCCTGTCGCCCCTCTACATCGGCTCCCAGCCTCTCACACAAGATCGAATACACACCCTGTCCCGCCGACTCCGCGACTTCCTGGTGGGCGACGTTGTTAGAGGTGTTGAGGTTGGACTGGATCGCTCTGGCGATGATGGCGCTATGGCGAGGGCCGGCGCTTTAGAGGCTGTCGCCATTGCCTGGGTCACCCTCGACAGCCTGGTCGGGTCGTATGCAGGCCAAACAAGGTCGCTAAACGAACGGGACGCCGACCCCGAGCCGGCCATGGGGAGTTCGGCCCACGACGAAGCCGGAGACATGTCTGGGCTGAGCACGAGCACCGCTGTGCCGGCTTCGCCTGGCAAGAGGAGAGCATTGCAGATCTCACTGCAGTACGAGCATGCCGAGTGCGCAGCGCTGCTGCTGCCCTCACCCAAGGGCATCGCAAACTCCGAAGACGCGGCGACCCCCGGCTCTCTGTCCAACTTCGCTAACGGCAGGCCGGACGAGAACGACCCTGAATTCCTCCACCTGCCCCTCCTGCTACTGCGCATGCCCGCACCTCTGAAAGCCGCCATCACCGGCTTCCTCAGCCGCACCTTCGACTGTCGCATCAGTGCCCTCAGTCTCGGCAGTCGAAGCCTGGTGCGCGCCCTGGAGACGTGGGCGGGCGAGTTGGGAGTCCATGCCAATGCCTACTCTCCCAAAGATGTAGTGATCACGCTGGGTTTCTACAGCCCGACGGTCATGCGATCTCACACTTGGCTGCGGCCGAGGCAGCAGCAGCAGCAGCAGCAGCAAGGCGTGACTCTGGACAAGCATACCGAGAGGGAGGAGGATGATGCTTCCGGAGCATCAGAAACCGTGTTGGGAGTCAAGTCAATCGACGTCATCATCCCGAGTGCCGACCTTCGGCGCTTCATCTGCGCAGGCAAGGCAGGCATAGCAGGGCAAGACAATCCCTCAAGCCGGGCTGGGGACAGGCGGAAGGGGTCCGGCGAGGGGGATCAAGACTGTTATGGGGAGGCCAAGCGCAGGAAACTGGGAGGTGACAAGGATGAGGAGGGCTGGGCCTGGCGACAGCGGCCTGCAGTCTCGAAGCACTCGGGTAGCAGGCTGGGGTCTGGTTCATCGCAGCCATTCACCGAGGCGCTGGCCCAGTACATTCAGCACCAACTCTCCCTGGATATGTTCCACCCAGCAGTGCGGATATCCAAGATCGCCTGTGGAGGCTTTGTGTTGTCTGAGGGCCGTGTCAAGCTATTCGGCGTGGCTCCAAGCATGGAGGGTGACAATGTGATTCCAGATACCATACAGAGGGCTGTATGGGGGGTCTTGGATGTGCTGTTGAACAGGGCCCTTGTGAAGTTACCATACGAGACGCTACCGGGGATGCCCTTGTGGACTCGGGAGTAAAATAATGTACCCAATGCAAGAACAAGACTGCGTATGTGGTAACCGTTCTCTGCTGGCACCCGCCTCCACCCCACCCTGACAATGCGCAAAAAATGAAGGAGAGGATGATACTTGATGTGAACACCCAAAATCTATGCAAGACCCCAAACGCCTTCAAATCCATCCAGTGCTTCGCCACATTTCACCATGGGTATCACGTTCCGAGAGCAAGGAAAATGCTGTGAGCGATGTTGCGCGACATGCACATGGCAGCTGGCACAGCTCAGCACCCAACAGAGAACCCAAACGACCCGTCAAAAACGTATTCGCCTGTAGGATCTTTTCTCATGCTCTTCAAAAGGTCCAATGGCGGCACCTCGCCGTTGGAGTAGAAAGCCAGCAGGTTTTCCATGTCCTCCTCGGTCAGGTCACAGAAAGCCTCCCAGCTGTAGGCATCGGACACCTTGATCATCCAGCCCATCCTGCTGCTGACAGCCTCAGGGCCGGGCTCGATCTTCCGCAGCATCCCCCTCAGCTTCCCCACCTTGTCGATGGCGGCGCCGGCATTGTTGGGAAGGGTGGCGGCGATCTGCTTGCGAATGGAGGCAGCCAGCCGGGGGCCCTTGCCGTTGGTAGACACCATGATCTGCAAGGGTCCGTCGCGGTGGACGCTGCCAAAGTAAAAGTCGCACTCGGGTGGGACGTCAGCAATGTTGGCGGGTATGCGGCGCTCCTTGCAGAGCTTCCAGATCTGGGTGGAGGCTTCTGGGTCATCGATGGCCGTCAGCACCATGTTTACGTTCTTGTCCGGGTCCAGGTCGCTCGGCTGGAACTTCCTGTCAATGTGGGTGACCTGGGCCGTCGAGACGCGGTGTGCGACTTCTGGGTTGAGGCCGGACGAGGGGCATATGACGGTGACGGCGGCGTCGGCGTCGAGGCAGTTGAGGATGCGTCCGGCTGCGACCTGAGCAAGGAGAAGTCAGGCATGCTGGAGGGGACAAGCGGCCCGGTGGTAGTGGTAGGGTTCATTTACCTCGCCGCCCCCGATGACAAGCACATTCTTGGCCTTGATTTGCCAGGCGAGAATCAGGCTGCCTCCGCCTTGGACCTTGGGGAAATGATCATTCCTTGAGCCCATAGTGCCAGTCACCTGTCAAGACTTCTGCAGAGGTGCAGGGCTGTGGAGAGGTATGGCCTGGACCGCTGTTGCTTGCGTAGGTGCTGGAAGCTTGTCAGTTGGGAGGGGGCGGGGCATCAAAAATGTCATGAATAACCTCAAAAGGCCGCCACCTGGTGAGGAGCAGAAGTCAGGTGGCGAGAGTGGATGATATGGTTGAGACAAGAAGGTCGTCCTTTTCTTCCTTTTCTTTTTTCTGCGGCGGATCTTTTCGAAAAGATCGTGTTGCGCCTCGGATTGATTGGATGCAACATCATAGTTGCACTGTCAAAAAGGTGACTAGGTGACTACTGTTACGTAGACTAGATACAGTACTGTACATAGGCAGTGGTAGGCTGGGCAGGCTGGGCAGGCTGGGTACTCTCCGAATTGAGAGAGGCGATCCCGGCACTGGGCCGTCGAGACCCACCATACACCATACGCACCAATCTCGGTACTCGGTACCCCGATACCCAGGAGCAGGAGCAGACTGCTCACGTAGGTAGGTACCCGATACTAGCCTGGCACGCCTGGGCACAAGCAGGCAATGCACGGAGGCGCCACCAAGGTTCATGGTTCCAACACCTCAGACTGCTGAGCCTCGCATCCCGGATCCTCCCACCCACTACGACAACGAGGCCGACGACGAGGACGAGGACGCCGCCGCCGCCGACAACGTAATAAACAGCCCAGGCGCGCTTTTGTCCACGCATTTGTTCTGCTCTGGCCGGTGAAGAGCAGAGCCACCATGTGACCTTGTCGCGAACCTCTCGCAACATCACGCACCCCCCTGCAGCCCCCCCGTCGATTGACGAATCCGGTCCCTTGAGCCCGCCGACGGTGCATCGTCACCACCGACACGACGCCCATCATGTCGGCCCGGAAGCTCGGGGGAGGGAGGATCATAGGAAACGGAAAAGGTCTTGCACCGCCCCAGCCTCAAACTCGACCATCAAAGCCGCGGGCTCGAGAGACCAGCCCCTATGCGCCCTCGGACGCCTCCTCTACCGACCACTATTCCACCTCCCAAAACTCCATCTCCCCGCCCTCATCATCCACCCCCATCGCCGACTTTGGGCCCCAGGACCTTGCCTCCAGAATCAGTATCGGCGGCCCTTCCGATGCCGGCGCCTCCAGCGCGAGGCTGGTGTGTCCCATATGTGACGAGGAGATGGTAGGCATACCGGCCCCTGCCCCCAAACCAAACCAGAATGGCTTGCTGCGGAAATGAATGCTGAACCGCCCCTGTGTACAGCTGACGCTGCTCCAACTCAACCGCCACATCGATGATAATCACCAGGAGCTTCCTGAAGTGCAACAGGATGAGGTCAAGACGTGGTTCGACAAGCAGGTCCTCAAGGCCAAGCGCTTCCAGCCGCTGTCGCTGATCAATTCCAAACTACGAGGCCTCGAAGTGTTCGAGCCAAACGAGATGCAACCCATCGCACCGCCCCCGAGCATCTCTGGGCCCAGGCCACCGCTCGATACCGTTGTCGACCCAGACGAGATGGTGACACGAAAACACTGGCAACGGTCGACTGGAAATGACAGGTGTACTGAGCCTTCGTGCGGCAAAAGTTTGGGGGCCCTCGACGGCAATGTCAATTGTCGCAAATGTGGCAGGCTGTTCTGCGAGATACATACCCTGTATCAAATGAAACTCTCGAGGTCCGCGAATCACGAACCCACTAGGGGCTACTGGTGCCGAGTGTGCGAGACTTGCTACAAGTCTAGAGAGGGTTACAACGATCACAGCGGTGTCATGGTGGATCATACCGATGCTTTTGTCGCAACAAGGAGGAGGAAGGTGGAGAGACAGAACCTCGAAATCCAGAGGCTGGAGAAGCGGTTGACCAAGTTGACCCAGCTGCTGGCCTACCCTCCTGACGAGGCAGTTGGAGGTGGAGGGGGGTTGTTGTCGCCAGTCACGACGTTAGCCGGACAGAAGAATGCTCGGAAACAGCTCGAGCAGTCTGTTGTGACATGGGAGGAAGATGTCAACGTGCCCCGGTGCCCATTCTGCCAGCAGGAGTTCTCCTGGTCCTTCAGGAGGCATCATTGCCGGATGTGTGGCAGAGTTGTCTGTGCAGATTTGCAGACGGGCTGCTCTAGTGAGGTTGGCTTGAACGTCAACAAGCCACTATCCAACGGGACCGGTAACGAGAAGCCCAACACACCCAAGGGTCACCACATCAGTGTCGATGTGCGGATGTGCCGCGACTGCAAACACACGATATTCTCCAAGCGCGACTTTCAAGACGCAGTCTTGTGTAAGCCGCCGGATCAAAGGGCCTATGAGACACTTCGCCAGTTTGAGCGCGGCATCCGACTTCTAATGCCGTCGTTCCAGAGGGCGCTCGTGGCACTCCAGCCGCCAGAGGATGACTTATCGCTGGACCGACCACCGCCATCGCACGCACAGATCCAAGAAGCGAACAAACTGCGCAAAAGACTGACAGATAGCTTTGCAAAATATCATGTCGCGGCAAAGCGGATCCGCGACATGAAGACCGCAAGCCCCACACAGCTCAGGCTTCAGAAGAACGTGTACACAGCCGCAAGCTCCTTTCTGCACACGTACATGCTACCCATGAAGAGCTTACCCAGCATGCTGAAGAGGAACCTGGGTAATCCGGGCGGCTCTGGTAACCACCGGCGGCTCCTGGGCGCCACTGATCGGCACGGCAGCTCTGGTTCGGTGCCTGGGGCGTTCTCTCCCTTGCGCAAAGGCGAGTCTGCCGAGCCTGGCTCGGAGACGGCCAGCCTTGGCGGGGCGAGTGAAACGAGCACAGCAGTGTCTGCGCTCGAGACGGAGGAGAAGGAACTACGGGAGAGACTGGTTGTGCTGGAGGAGCAGAGGTTCCTTGTGCAGGAGATGGTGAATAATGCACGCGCATCGAGACGATTTGAGGAGGTCAGTGCGCTGAACAAGAACGTGGAGGAATTGGACCGCGAAATAAATGCTCTGAGCAACGCCGTGGACGGCGTGGAACACCGGTGGGAGGGGTTTTATTCCCAGGGGGCAACTGCGTGAAGCCTGTCGGCAGCCACAGTGTCGCAGATCGAAGTGCTGCTTGACCACCACTTGTGAGTCGGCGAGCACAAAGATTCGGACTTGTGCTGAGGAAGTTCAATGCAACATCTTCAGCTAACCAGAAGAGGGACTTGGGGCATAGCGTGGGCGTTCAGGGCAGATCATCTTTAAGCACTTACTTGGCCGGGATTACCATCTACATTCCATCATCACACACCTATATCCATCCTAGTTCAATGCTCTAGGTAGGCAACCTTGCTTCCACAATGCAAGCACTTTCCATCTGGACTCGAGTATTGGACAAGTTCTGCATCTAGCAGGTCCATTGAGGTCCTTGCCCCCGGTTGAAACCGGCTGGCCTGCTCGATACCGGCTTCCATTCAAGTGCCTGGCTACCTACCTATCTACATACCCCAGGTACCTAGGAGGCTATGTATGCTACCAGCGCTCTGTTCTTTCCTTCCGTCCATCTGGGTGGGAAGATCCAAGAGGCAGGCGCTGCCCCAATGACAGACAGTCCGAGAGATAAATACCGAGCTCGACTGCTCCAATCTCCTGTTCTCCCAAAAGAAAATCACCACATCCTCCGCAAGCTGAGCCACCACATTCACGCCAGCGATGGTTTTCTTCTCCAGAATACTTGAAAACGTATAATTTGAAACTCACTTGTCGCCCTCAGTATCCTAGGATTTGTTGACGCCCCTGCCGACCAGGCGACTACCTATCTCTTTCATCCTCGAGACTCCAAAATCCGGTTCCCAGCACATCACCTAAGCCATCGCAAATATGAAGAGTTTTAAGTCTTTTGGCACTAGCCTCGCCCTTCTTCTGGTTCAAGCGGCTGATTCCCAAGCTGGCCCTGGCATTCTCGATGCCTGTGACGAATTGTCAATCGACCTCAACGATGGCGTGCTACACGGAGAATGTCAGGCCGCCGGGAAATCTATGCTGACATCGGTGGACCTTGGCCAATGTTTGGGACGGAGCTCTCAAGCGAACAATCTGAGCCTTCATGGAGACACGACGGGACTGGCCCGTGTGAAGGAGTAAGTATATGACCCTAGCATGACGTGTACACACGAAGCTGATGGTTTGCGTCAACCCAGGAGGTTGAACTTCATGAGCGACTACTGCGGTCCTTGCCGCATTGTCGGGAAGGATGAGCACAGTCAGAATGTTGCCTACCTCCTCTGTGACTGTGGCCCTGGTGGCTCAAAAGTCCCAACGGAGCATCCGTTTGACCTGGGTGCGTAGGGAAGCCTCTGTCATTGTAGGCTTGATCAAACACATCTCTTCCAGGGCTGACCTCCGTCCACAGGCGATTTGGTCACTGTTACTGAAGAAGGATGCCTTGAATGCATCGGCGCCAGTGGTCGTTGCATCCGCGTTCCTCATCCCCGAGCCGTCCGTGAGATTTCTATCGAGTCGGAGATTAGCCAAGAGCCGATCGACTGGTTTGGGCTTGAGGCAAAGAGTGTTCCCTGTGAAGAGAGCATCAGATCCCCGGAACTCGCGACCATGCTCCCGAAAACTTATGAGAACACAACACATCACAGATGCAAACAAGAGCACTCTCTATGCTGTTACCAGACCGCAGCCAAGGGCACCAGAACAAACACAAAGTTTGATGCCTTCAGCCTAATCGAGGGCAACAATCACATTTGGAGAATCCACTTCGTTTTTCACATGCACGCCCTCAAGATCACAGGTCAGATGAGCCATATCGTCCAATTCTGCTCCCCATACGGAGATCTTGACGAATGCGAGGGTGAGACACAGCTCGATGATGTTCCTGGTTTGCCCGATGATGACCGGGAAAATCCTCTCAAAGGGTTGGAAGACGTTGTATACGACGACGACGATGCAGAGGGTAATTTTGCGTGAGTATTTCTCTTGATGGCAAGGCCACACGCTATCTTTTGTGCCCTCCAACACTAACCTCTGCCATCTCAAGTCCATCCTACGAGGCCGGCACCAAGACAGAGGTTGAGACAAAGTCAAAGGCGGGGATAGGGAAGTCAGATTGGGCAGGTTCCTTGTCCAATAATTTCACCAAACCTAGCAGCCCCGCGTCTGCTAAAGCCTTTGCTCACGTAGCGGCCACGATGCTGCGTCGTTAGCTTCTCGGACGAACAGATAGAGGGACAACGGTCATCTGCGGCAACGGATACAGAAGATGTGCGCCACGTGGGCACGGGGCCAGCTGAACCCTTCGAAAACCGTACTGCGCACGACTGAAACTGTGTGTCTATTACCATGCGTGGGATTGCGGACTCGGGCATTCTGTACCTAGAAATCCATCATAATCTATTTGAAAGCATCGTCCTCTCGTAGGACAATTTCCCACATGACATGGTATTGCAAAAGCGAGCCGTTTACTCTTGATATTTTCCTGTTCAAAGCTTGGTTGGCAATGTCTTGAAGAGCACAGACAGTTTGCAAAGGTGAAGGAATGGGATGGGGCTCGGCTTGAAGAATTGACCATACACAAGTATTGTATACAGATGCAAGATGCTAAGCAATTAAGCCTACGACCATGTAAAAAGCAGCGTTGTTCATGTTAATGGATTTGTCGTGTAGGTCCCTAGATGTGTGGACATGATGATGCGAAGGGTGACAGCACAGTGTGTCAACAACCGGGCTATCTAGGCAGTGATTGTTTGATTATTCGTGCTCTTTCAAACTCAGCTACTTGATCAGCCCCATGCGGCTAGGCACCTGAATGGAATCTCCATGATGCCAACAAACGGCAAAATTGGATGACAACGACAAAAGTGGTAATAATGGTATCAATGCAAAAGGGTGACCCGCCTGCCCCCAACCCCCCTTTTCCCGGGGCCGAATATCAAAAGCAGGGGGGTAACAATCGTGCTCTGGCAACTGCTATACCCAAGCCAGGCACATGTCACTCATGGGAGCCGCACATAAAAAATCCCACATTATTAGCAAGTGTGACGAAAGTCACCGCTTGACAGCGCATCGTAAGGCATGAGATTGTTGCCCACTTAGGTCTCGGCCTGTGGAGGAGAGGCATCCTATGAACCGTCGACACCACCGAGAAATTTCCGCACTCGACCTATCTCGAGCTCTCCCTTCTCGCTTTCCACGGCCCGAACCAAGCCCTCGAGTAAGTCGTCGACTTGGCTCTCGGGACAGTTGGCCGCTAGGGCAACCAGGCGCCTGTACTTGTACTCAATGTCTCGGCTCGTGCCTTTCAGGTTGGACACCTTGTCTTTCATTGTGTTGAGAATATCGGTCGTTGCTTTCAGGCGCGCACGGAGGATGTTGGCATCTGGTAAGGCGGCCTTGTGGCCGGTTGTGCCCAACGCCCTCTCGAGCTCGTCTTCCCAAGCTGCGGCAGAGTTGCTCTGTGACGCAGCCTGTTCGCTGTCCATGTGGCCCATGCGGTATTGGAGGCTTTCCAACTCGCGCGAGAGGTTCGCAACTTGTTGTCGGTTGACTTGCTGCTGTTTTGCTTTTTCCTTGACGATGTCGAGGCTGCGCCGCGTCTCCGCGAGCCTTGACGAGTTCGCTCTCAGCGCCGTCTGGAGCTCGTCAAGGGTCTCTTGCTTCGCCTTCAACTCTTCTTGCGCGATTGCGGCTGTTTCTCCCAGCAAGTCTTTCATAGCTGTGAATTGATTAGAAATGGTCTGATAGGGTAACAAGGCACGCGACTCACACGTCACAATGTCATCGCTACTCTCCTTGCTCCTTTGGGTGCTCGCCGCTAAGTCATTCTTTGCCACGTCCTCGACATCTCCACCTGCTTCGGGCAGCTCGCCGATGCCAAAATCTACCGGCCTTAGACCGACTCGGTTTGGTATTGAAGGGTCCGCATGGACTTCTAGAAGCTGTGAAATGATGCTGCGATTCGATATTCGAGCAGCCAGGTTCAGTGCCGTGTCGCCGGCCTTGTCCTGGGCGTTGACCACCTCGATCATGAATCGACCTAGCCCTATTTTGTGGGCGTTGGTTGACGGGGGCCCGGTACAGTTCGCAGCGAGGTCCTGACTGCTCGAGGCGCTGCCCTGGCGGACGACCCATTCGAGCAGACAGTCGAGGTAGTACTTGCTCGTTGCATGCCGACGCTCGATGGCGCTTGTGACGACGACATGATGCAGTACTGTGCGACCTTTATTGTCTGCCACCTCAAGGGTGTGGCCAAGCAGATCCAGCAGTTCGGGAAAGGAGAAGTTGTCGTGAGAATTTGTGACGATGACGGCGCGCATCAGGGCGGTCTGGCCTTCAGAATTCACTCGGAAGGGGTTGGCTCCGTGCTTGATCAAGGCTTGGACGATGCTCATGCGCGAGAGAGTGGCGGCCCAGTGCAGGGCGGTATGCTGCTGGCTGTCGATGGGCATGTCCAGCTCCAATGGGGTCAAGGACCGTAGCTCCTCAAACGCATCAGGTTCCATAGGCTCTGCAAAGAGGGTGAGGAGGGTTTTTCGGGTGGCCTCAGTGTCCACAGACTCATCGTAGGGTAGAGGTGGAAGAGGAGATACGCCGTCATGGTCCTCGGCTTGGTGTACGTTCAGGCCATGTTGAGAGTAGATGAATGACTCGTTGGGCTCGGTGGGTGAGCCAGGGAAGTTGTCGACACTCATGTACATGCTCTGCGATTGTGATTGTGATTGCGACTGGGGTTGCGACTGAGATTGCGATTGGGTTTGCGACTGGCCGAAGCTGTCTGCCGGCGTGACCGCGACCCTCGGTCTCTTCCTAGGAGGCTCGGCGCCGTCGATACCCAATGACTGCGCGTTGTTGCGCTGTGTCGAGTATGCAGAGTCGCCATTCCTGGTGTGATCAGAAGTGAAGCTCTGCTGCGAGTTGCCAGGGAAGTCGTCCGCGCCCTGCATCGAGACGGAGGGCTGGCGGTTGAAGCTGGGGGCTCTCGAGAGGCCACCACGGCTTCTGGGCCCCGGTGAGTCGAGCCTTGCTTTGCTGATGGCAGCGACGGCATTGGAGGCGGTAGAGGATATGTTCTTGAAGAATGTCCCAGACATGCTGTTGGATCTATTGTTGATGGGCTGGCTGTAGAGCCTCTTCCTCTGGGCGGCCATGGCCTGCTCCTTGGTCGGGGTGTTGAGGTCGCCACGGCCCGCAGCCGTGCCGTCCTGGCCCATGTCGTAGGTGAGCAATGGCCGGAGGAGGTCCTCGACGCCGTATTGGCGGCAGACCTGGACGCCTCGGTCATAGGATATCCAGGTGCCCTGGTATTTGCCGTAGCCACCCTGGACTTTCTCGTGGTCGCCAGTTTGGATCTCCTTCTCGAGGATCTTTGTGCGTTTTCCTTTGTCCAGGCCGGCAACCTTGAGGATCTGGGTAGCGTTGAGGCAGCTGTCGTGACGACGGCGCATGACTGCGACAGCGTTGACTTCCATCTCGTAGACTTCGACGCCGGAGTAGACGGACTGCAGGAACACGGTTAGTGGGGTCGGCCACGCAGTGCGCGGTGGGTACAGTGGAATTTGGGGTAGGAGTTTCACGGACAGAATAGATCTGTGGGAGGTGGTCGTCATCCATGGCGGAGGATAGGGAGTTTGCGACCTGGTGGATGGCGGTGGTGGCTGCGGGCTAGGAGGAAGGCCGGCTGATGCTGAAGCTGGCAGATTGTTGGGAAGCGGAGAGGTGTTGCTGTTGGAGGAATGGCTGGGACATTGATCCGCGGGCGGGAGCGACGGGGCGGTGGCAGAATGCTGTCGGGTTGCTGGCCGAGGAGGTGGAAGAGGCGGAGTGCAAGGGATGGCTATTGCGACAGCGCGGCGCGTGGTCTCTCGAGTCGGATCGGATCAGCTGTGCGAGGGCGCCCTAAGAGGGTAGTGAGAAGGGAGAACCACGATTGACCGGTCAGAGGTGAGAGTTGATGGATGCCATACCTAGGTACTTGAGAAATTTGAACGAGGTATCTAGCGCCGAGGCCCATTGATGCTGCGACAATGAATTGTTCTCGCTTGTCGACTTGTCGGGTGGCAGCCGGTCTCCCGAGGGCAGGCAGGACGGTTAACAACGGCCTTGACCATGCAATGCAAATTGCAAGTCTGAAAGGCGCGCCGGGCTGGTATTCGTGATCGGATAGGAGGTCTGTTTGGTGAAAAGTGGTCGAAGAGTCGAAAAGTCGAAAAGTCGTGGTCGAAGTCGAAGTCGGGGCGGGTGGGGGTGAGGGGGAGGATTCGAGTCGGGTCGAGAGTCAGAAGGCGCGGCGCTTGCGAAGGTAGAGTATCCTTGGGCAGACGGGGCTGACCAGACCAATTACCAGGGCTCGCGAACGGGCGAGACGAGACAAGACGAGACGAGACGAGACGCTGTTAAAGCTGGACAGGTACGAGTGGAAGAAGTCTCATGCCGTGGCACCAGCAGCGAGAGGGAGGAGGGAAGGGGAGGAGAGGAGGCGGAGAGGGAGAGGGAGGTGAGAATGTTCTGCTGGCGCGAGGTCAGGTGAGTGAGCGAGTGAGTGAGTGAGTGACTGAGTGTGCATGGAAAGTTGAGTGAAATGTACTGCACACCTACTGGTAGTCTACCACTGGTCTACCTAGGTAGACTATCCAGTCTAAGTCTGAGTGCGTGCATGGGCTGCAGGTCGAGGTCGGGGGCCCTGGGACGTGTCGGTTTCGTGCGGAGTTCGTGTGGCCGGTGAGGCACGGGCCACTCTCCGCCCCCACCACACGCGTCGGTTGGTCAATCCCTGCATTGTGCCATGTGCCATGTACCATGTACATAGTCTACTGTAGACACCATGCACCCTGTAGACTCCTGTAGACTACCTTAGGAACAGTATCTATGTACAGAAAAACACCGTCTAAAAGGTAACATCCAAAACCTCCCGTCACCAAATCCTCTCCACCCGTTCACCCATCCACCCTCCTCAATTCCTCTCGTGAAATACAGATATACAGAAAGAAATATAGGCAGGCAGGCAGGCAGGCAGGCAGGCCGACTATGCGACGCTCCCTCACCCTGGCCCCAGCTGCCCAGACCCTCCACATCTACCGCGACCTCCTCCGCCAGGCATCCTACCTGCCCCCCATCTGTCAGCCATATGTCCGACAACAGATCGTCTCCCGCTTCCGCAGGCACGCCGCCGATGAGCCCGCCTCCCCACAGACAAGACGCCGTGTCCGCCAAGCCCGACATCACGCCCGCTTCCTGTTCGGCGCCAACAGCGGCCTTGTTGACAACCTGCACCGCATCCTGCTCCTCGTCTTCGGCAGGACTGGCTGCAGGAGGAGGCTGCTTGTCCACGCCCTGCTGCGACGCGATCCGCCTGCTGATTCCGCCCAACTAGAAGCCGCCATCGTGCAGGATGCACACGCCAGGACATACATCGCAAAGGACGGCTCTCTCGCCCAGCGGCCCGCGGACTGGCTGGACAAATGGGACACTCAAAAGCTGCGCGCCCTCGCCTCCTCCCAGGCCCAGCGCGGTCCTGCCCATAGCCCTAGGCCCGACATCAAGACAAGCCAGACCAACCCGGCTGCCAGGCTGCCCCACTCAAACATCTGGGAGAGGCCACTGCCTGCCACCCTGGCCCGGAGCAAGCTGCGCAAGGAGTACGTGCGCCTCATCAACCGTGTCCTGCCCCCCCTGCCCGCCACTGATTGGCATACCCTGCGTGCCCTGGCTCTGGGCCACGCCGACAGCATCGCGCTCTGCCACATGCCAGCAAGGCGCCTGCCAGCCACACCACTGCACGATGACCACGCCGCAAGCACGCACGCCGCAGGCACACGGTGGCATTGGCACGCCTACGCCACCGAGCCCGTGCGGTCTGTCGACCGGCCTAGCTCCAGAGCACATCGTGGTCGCACTGGTCACCAGGCGCCAGGCCCGCATGGGCAGGGCGCCGCCATCGGCCTCCACAGGTACACACCTAGGCTCCTGAGGCGGCTGTTCGCCAAGATATGGGAGATGACCCCAACCATGGAGGCGAGGCTCGGCGTCGAGGGCAAGTGGGACATCGTCTGGGGCAAGGTGGCCAAGGATGTCCCTGTCGCGGCAGCAACACATGCCGTTTTCTTTGAAGGGGCCCCCGATACTATCAGGACGGGGAAGAAAAGGGCCAGGCGTCTCTAGGGAAGCTATATTGTGCGCCTGGTCTTCTGCCTATCCTCTTATGTATCTGTATGTGTATCTGTATGCGTGTATGTGTGCACATATATGTGTGTGTCTGTGTGTGTGTGTGTGTGTCTGTGTGTGTGGTGGCTGTCTCAGTCCAGCATCTTGCTCAGTCTTACGAGCGCCTCCCTGTCGACCCTCATGCCCACCCACTCCTCCTGGCGTGTTGCGCCGATGACGTCTTCGTAGAACCGAATGCTGGGCTCATTCCATTTCAACACGCTCCAGTCCAGCCTACCCCCGTCCATTGCCACAACCTCTTTGGCCAGGGTTACTAGGAGCAGCTTCCCGTAGCCCTTGTTCCTCTCGCGCGGGGTGACATAGAGGTCTTCGAGGTAAATCCCAGCCTTGGCGCGCCAGGTCGAGTAGTTGTAAAAATACAAGGCCATACCTACAGCGGTCTTGTTATCGCCGGGGGCAAAGAGTAGGAGGCACCTGGCGGGCCTCAGGGGGCTGGTTGGCTCTGTGATGGGCAGCCCCCGGGCGTCTGCGGTTGGCTCGCCTTGGGAGAGCTCCGAGGGCGCGAATGCGATGGTAGAGGCAAGCTTTTCCACGGTAGCCTCGACCGAGCTGAGCTCCTTCTCGTAGTCTGCGAGCTCCTTGATAAGACCAAGGATAGCGGGTATATCTGAGGAGACATGAGCATCCGCAAGCCCAACCGTCCCAGATGGTTCGAGCCGTGTGTTGAGGAGGGGGGGACCGGCAGGGTGAAACTCACCTTCACGTCTGGCGTGTCGAACAAGAGCTTTCTCCGAAGCAGTCATGATGAAGATGAAGGCTGGTGGTTGGTCAGGGGTTTGCACAGCAAGGTGAGTTTGAAAGTTGGGCAGGTGTTGTCTGCAACGGGGTCGGGCAAGAGGTATTAGCCACGGTGCTGCGTATGATATGATGCTGTATTTGAACTACCTGGGTACCTACTGTGGGTAGTCTACTGTCACGGGCTGCGAGGATGGGGGACGATCTACTTGGGCGGATTAGATGCGCGTTATCCACCTGGCGGCGCGCATTCGCGCAGCTGATTAGACTCACTTTGAAGTTTTTGTATCTCTTCCGAGTGCTCTGTTAATTGCGGTGTGTGGGCCCGGGGGAGAGGGGGGTGATGGATGGGTGGGTATGTGTGTGTACACAGTATGTGCGTGTATAGGATGAGAGCTTGTTATGCGCCCCTCCTTTTCTTTTTTGTACCCCTCCTTAACCCAGCAGCCAGCCCGGTGTGCCTGGGTACCTGTGCTGGGGCAGATAGGTGGCCTGGGATGCTGCGTCCTTCCTTACAATCGGGCGGCTGCCGATTGGTGCCTGTGGGCTGCGCTGGCCCCTTCCGCCTCTCCCCAAACCGCGAAGACGGACAGGGGCGGTAGAAAAGGCTATACTAGATGCTATACGGTACCGGACGGTGACGTGACGTGTCGCACGGGACAGTAACGTATCGTGTCGTTGTCGTATCGTATCGTATCGTACCGTACCGTACCGTGCCGCGCCGCACCGCACCACACCGCACCAAGACGGGCTGCTCAAAGTGGCCCAATTCCTCGGTGGTCGACTAGATATTCTCCAGCTCCGGTCCTCAGCTCCGACCTCTGTGTCGTCAGCCGGTGGCCCTTTCTTTGTACTCTCTGGCGGCGGTTCATCGCGCCTTGGCGGCTGCAGGGAACGGGCGGCTGCAGGTTCAGGGGCGTCAACGTCTACGACACCAGACCACGACCACAACCAGGCCACGTCCACGTTCACCTCCACGTTCCACGCCCACCTCAAAGTCCTTCTCACCGCCGTGCATTTCTGGGCCCATCCCCGTCCCTGTCCCCGTCCCCGTCCCCGTTCCCGTCCTGTCTATTTCCCCATTCCTATCTCCTACATCCTTGCTGCGTTGGCAGGTCTGAAATCCGCGGTACCGTCGCTTGACCACGCCATTCCCTTCCGGAGCTTCGTTAGACTCCTATAGTCTCTCCCTTCCACAGCCAGTCCTCTTTCCTGCCTTGCCAGCACTAGGACATAATACATTGCGCCTGTTCTGTGTGCATACGCTCTTTGCTCAAGCCCCCGTGCCTTCGGTCCGTGCTGCTCGAGATGCCTCCCCTCGAGGCGAAGCCCACGGCCGATGAGGTCGTCACGTATGGAAGCACTCCGCCAACCGCTCCGCCCGACCTGAGGCTGCTCCACTACAATGATGTCTATCATCTGGACGCGTCTTCAGCTGAGCCCGTCGGTGGCATCGCCCGCTTTATGACCGTCTGCCACGAGTATCAGAAGGGAGACCGTTTCAAAGACCAGCCCGCCTGTGTCACCCTCTTCTCTGGTGACGCCTTTAACCCCAGCCTAGAGAGCTCTATAACTAAGGGCAGCCATATGGTGCCTATCCTAAACGCACTCGGCACCGACTGTGCCAGCCTGGGCAACCACGATCTCGACTTTGGTGTCAGCCAGTTCCGCAACCTGGCCGGGAAGTGTAGCTTTCCCTGGCTGATTGCAAACGTCCTCGACCCTGCTCTTGGCTGCAATGTCCCCATCGGCAACGCTAAGCGGACACACATCATCACTGCCAGTAATGGCTTAAAGATCGGTATTATTGGGCTCGGGGAGCGGGAGTGGCTCGAGACCATCAACTCTCTCCCGCCAGACCTCATCTACAAGTCCGCCAGTGAGACCGCCAAGGAACTCATCCCCCAGCTGCGCGCTGACGGTGCCGACCTGATCGTGGCGCTCACCCACATGCGCGAGCCAAATGACAACAAGCTGGCTGAGAACGTTGGTGACCAGATCGACATCATCTTGGGTGGCCACGACCACTACTACTCCCACAGCTTCATCAACGGCTGTCACGTGCTGAGGTCCGGCACCGACTTCAAACAGCTCAGCTACATCGAGGCCCGCAAAGCCCCTCCGGGCTCTCCTAGGCCGTGGCAATTTGTCATTTACCGCCGCGATATCGTCTCGTCCGTCGCCCAACACAGGCCCACCCTCGAGCTGGCAGAGAAGCTCACAGCGAAGCTCAAGCAGTCCCTCGAGAAGCCAGTGGGCTGGACTGCCGCACCCCTGGATGCCCGTTTCACCACGGTGCGTCTGCGCGAATCAAACATAGGCAACTTCGTATGTGACATCATGCGCCATCACTGTAGGTGTCTCTCTGCCCTGCTCCCCTGGCCTGCCGAGCCGCCGTCTGCTTCCCGATGCAATCCTCCAGAGTGCACTCACTACCTAGGTGCTCTGGGCTCCGTAGCAGGTTGCTGACTGATGCGTATTATGAACAGACTCTGCTGACTGCTCCCTGATGGCCGCCGGCACGATACGCGGCGACCAAGTCTACCCTCCCGGTCCGATCCGCGTCAAGGACATCACAGACTGTTTCCCCTTTGAGGACCCTGTAGTTGTCATCAAAGTTACTGGACAGGCCATACGTGAGGCGCTCGAGAACTCTGTGAGTCTGTATCCGGCACTGGAGGGGCGGTTCCCACAGGTCTCGAACATCCGCTTCACGTTTGACCCCAAGAGGCCAGTGAGCGACAGAGTCACCGAGGTGGACATTGCAGGCGATGGGTACCTCCCAGAGAAGGTCTATGTACTTGCTACGAGAGGCTATATGGGCCGTGGTAAAGGTGGGTCAAGTATGAAGTCTGCCCGGTGGTGAGGCCAAAGTACTAACTACGACTGACAGACGGCTACAAATCCCTTCTCATCGAGGAAGAGGGTGGCCAAGCTGTCGAACTTGTCTCGGAGGAGAATGGCATTCTAATCTCCATGATGTTGAGGCAATATTTCATGTCCCTCAAGGTTCTTGATCAATGGGCTCATATGGGACCGTCCATGAAACGCCATTGGGGCAAGGTCGTTTCTAATGTCACCAAGTCACACCCATGCCTGGAGCCGAAACACACACCTGTTCATGCCCATATAGCCGAGCACCCCGTCACGCCCGTCTCGAGTAAGGGAGGCAAGCGGGGTTGGGAACATTACTCGCCGGAAAAGATGCGCCAGAGGAGAAGCAGTGTGGGGCCACTGACGGAGAGGGAAACGGATGTTGAGCGTGACAGCTCCAGTCCTTCTCCGGAGCCCAAACCATTGGGTGGCATCACAGAGGAAGATGATGAAGAAATGGAACTTAGAATCATGAGGAAGACTTTCAGGAAATGGTGCAAAAAGGCAGGGGTCAACGCAAAGGCCGGAGAGGGACTTGAGGAGAACGAAGTCGACTGTGACTGGACCAAGGCGATTGCACCACAGGTCGAGGGGAGGATTTCAATGGTCGGAGAGTAAGCCTCATCCTCACGTAGATTAAGGTTCGTTGTGATAGATGAAAAAGAATGGCAAATAAACATAAAGATCGATCAAAATCGATGGTATGTACGGCTTCCCAGTGATGGGTCTCCGTCCACACACAGAAGCACATGTATCAAGGAGAGCCTGCTGGTTTGGTGGGCAAGCCCCAGTACTTAGACTACTCGAGTGACTTGCGCGCGTAACACGCACACGCACACGCACACAAAGTCAAGGAAAATCACAAGAAATAGACCTCCCCCTTTGCTTTCCTGGCAAACTCCCCTTCTTTATGCTTCTCGCAGATTACTTCGCCCCTGGCCCTAGTTGTTCCAAAATCACAAAGGTTCAGATATGCGAGCGAAAAGAAGGATGCCTCGCCCGGGCATAATCTGTCTTCTTGGGCTTTGGTTGCACGAACTTGAACATCCTGCGCTAGTCACTACGCCTAGAATCGTGTCGATATTCTGTAAGGAGTCTCACGGGCTGATAAAAAGCATATATCCTAGGTCATAACCATGGACTGCATAGGCACTTGAGATCCATTTGGCTTGCCTTGACTTTCCAATCAGTGGGTGACAACTCATTTAATGCAGCGCCTAAAGTGCTTATGTAATTCACAAAGACTCGTCGCCACTCAATTTCAAATATTGGGGTGGCGGCTCTCGCATACTTTCTGATTAGATCATTGGATGTTCTTCTTGAGTCAGCTCAGGCCAATGTCTAAAGATTCAAGTTCGAATGTTAGCATAAAGTGGTGAACTAACTAGGTAATAACAGTGAATCTGCAGTGTCCTTGAAATATGGGATTAGAAAACATGGCTTTAAAGCATCTCATACTGGTATTGGATTTCCATTGGCACATCTGACCGAAGGTCTCTGGAGTCTCCAATACGGTGCCGACTAATTGAAGCTGTCCGGGAAGATAGAGGCATGACACGAGGGGTGAGTAAGTAACCTGCTTTCAGTAGGTGTTTTGGCGGGTCTTCTACTGCTAAATGTATGTGACAATATTTCCCAGGCTCGATCGTATATCAAAGACTTCACATACAAGGTATATTCACCCATTAAAGCTTTCTGGGCGCAGTCCCTCAAAGTGTGTCGCGGATGGACGCCTTTGAGAGTATTAAATTGAAGTCGCGAAGCTCTGTGCCACCACAACGAGTGACATAATCTTTCAGGATATGATACAACGTTTCATGTGGTGGAGTGGATAGAGATAGACAAACAAATTAACAACACGTGGACGTACTCAGTGCTGCGGCCCACGACCTGCATTACACGGTGTCTTTGTCATGCTGCTAGTCGTATGTGCATTTACAGATACGCACATTTGTCTGCGTATGCGCAAAGACGCAACCTGAAATCGTGTTACAGATATGAAATTGCTTAGCGCCTCTAACATGGTCCGAAACAATCAAGATAACCAACACTGCGAGGCTGTAATTTGACGATTTCTAGAACTCAGCACAACCACAAACATCCACTAGTGGGTCAGGACCCAGTGCTGCCAACGTGCTGTAATAGGCTTGTTTCTTCTGCAAGGCGGTATCCCACAGGTCCGGCAATTCGGCAGTCCTGTAAGTGTATCTGTCCGTGAAGCCCCAAGTAGTGATCCCAACGCAACGAGAAACTTGCTTGCAGGCTCTTACGACAGTGGCGAAGTCCAATGCCTGCTGAGCATAGTCTGGACTGCTGGTAGGCGTACCGAGGTCGAGCTCAGTGTAGGCGACATCGACGCCCAGAGCAGCGAAGGACGTCAGCGTCGAGACTAGCCTTGCAGAGGACGGGAGTTCACCCGTGTTGAAGTGGCCCTGCAGACCGACACCATCAATCTTGGCGCCATACTCTTGAATACTCTTGACAAGGTTGATGACTGCGGTTGTCTTTATCGAGGGATACTCGATATTATAATCGTTGTAATAAAGTCTTGCAGACGGGTCCGCGGCAGCCGCGGCGGCGAATGCTATGGGAATGAAAGCTGGGCCGACTTTTGAGTACCAGACGGAATCAGAAGAGGACTTCTGTCCGCGAAACGTTCCGTCCGCGTCGATAGCCTCATTGACGACATCCCAGGCGTAGCATTTGCCTTTGAAATGCGTGACAACGTTTGCGATATGATTCTGGATAATTGCAATAATCGTAGAGTTGTCAAAGTTGCCATTGGTGACCCAGCTCGGAACATTCTTGTGCCAGATTAGGTTATGGCACCGCATGACTATACCGTTTCTAAGAGCTTGATTTACAATGCGGTCAGATAGCGTATAACTGAATGAGTCCCGACTCGGCTCAGTGTTGGCGAACTTTTGCTCATATTCGCACGTGTACGTGCCGAAGTCCTGGTTGCGTATGGCAATGGCATTTGCCGCCGCGTCATTGAGGACAGCTGTGGAAACTTGGCTTCCAAAGTACTTCAGTCCATTCTATAGCATTCAGAATTAGCGACCAAGGCATTGAGAGTGAAGTTTTGCTCGAAGATAGGTCGAAGCATCAATGATGCTACCATGTACACATTGCCTGTCTCAAATACTGCAACCTGACGGAGGGCTTCAAACCAAGCAGTGGAACAGACCACCAATATAACGGATGTTTATCATTAGAGAAGTTCAAATCATATCTGAAAGGCTTACACGCTGGGCGCGGACGTTCAAACCGTCAGCGGAAACAGGCCAGGTTCCGCCGAAAAGGACAGCGAAAGCAGCGAAAAGCAGCCTCATTTTGACATTGAACGGGAATGAGAAGATGCATGATCAGATCTGAAGAGGAACTCCAGGGCTTAGAGCGAAGGTGAACCGGGTATTTCAAGCAGAACGTGCTAGACTTTGATACTGACTGGAACGTAAAGTGCACCATGTGACAATGGTGAGAAAAGAGGACACACAGATATCCAGGATGGAAGAGTTCCGCAGGGTTGGAATGCTTGGCTTGGCTCATTTTGACATTAATCGAGTTTCCGATTATCTCGGCAGAGGACTTCAGCTATCGAGACCCATTTAGCGTGAAAACATGCAAACAGAAAGCCTCGTTGGGTTCTATTACTTTTGAAACATTTTCCAGAATGCGGACAGATTATATTTCACATATGCCTGTGGGAAATGTGGGTCTGATCGGGCTTGGTCACTACGATGGCACGGATGGTCACTGCTCCTCCCACACTGCGATCTCACGCGATCAAGTGGCTTGCAAGGGAATTGTATCCTGGATGAAATGAATTGATTCGCCCGGAGCGAAAACGAGAGCAATGCAGTTGCGTTTCTGAAACCATTCATAATCAACTGGCATGGAAATTCATAGCTGGCACAACAACAGACTGCGTTCGTCACTTTTCTGAGGTACCACCGCCTCTCGTGGCCCGAAACCATGGATACCTTGCACAAACCAACAAGATTAAGCACGGCTTGAACGGCATGAGCTTCGGTTGCAGGGTACAAAAGCACAAAATGCAAAGAGCGAGACAAATGTGTAATGTTCCATGTGTTCAGTATTCAAGATGCTTCATAGTAGCAAGCAAACTTTCAGAATTACTATCGATTGACTTAATATAAACTTGTGATATTCTAACTTTGCCCTACCTGTTCTCTATACTGTTACAATCTCTCCCTAAGCATACAATCATGACCGTGGTATAAGTTCAACCCATAGGCGACTCTAACACCGGAAAGAGCACCGGTTGATCCCTTCACGCACACTTAGGCATCGTCGGTAGGGTAGTGGTAAAATGAAGGGGAGAGGGGGATAGTTGGAAATGATCTCCGTTGTGTCGATGAATTCAACTGTTGCTTTTTTACTGCAAGACAGGTTAACGAGTGTTTTCCAAGAGAGGAACAGTTGGATAAAATTAAGAATGTGCTCTCATCAGGACGAGATTCCATTACGCGATTTATGCGAATCATCATTGTTGTTGATGCAGAAACCGTAGTGATAAATCTTGTCATCATTTTCAAATATCGCAGGAGGAAAAAGTATCCAAACGTACCTTAATTAGTATGGTCATTCAAATCTACTGGCAAAACCTCAATCCACTCGTTGCACAGTACAAGACTTTCGAGGTGCCTCAAAAACATCACCGCATTGGGACCAAGCAAGGGACGCGATGCTGAGCATTGTTGCAAAGACGGCAGGAAGACGAGGATGAGAGAAGAGGCCTGAGGAAACAGCTGCTATATATCTACCCATAAGTCAATTCTGGGTCCAAAGGAAGAGCTTTCACCCACGTCATGGTTCCACCTCGTGGAGTCTAAATGTGGTCGTGACCAAGGAAGCTGTTCAGCTTCGAGTCAGTCTGGAGCGCAGCGCCTTACGATCAGCCCCACACTGTAAACACTGTAAGTCGGAGCGGCTCCGTTGTCAAGATAACACCAGGTAACCGTTCACAGCAAGTTGCCATTATAATAACTGGCCATTGAGATGTTTCAGGTTGGCGATGCTTCACACAGGGTGTCTTGAGTGAGCTGCTCAATGTTCGAGGGCAACTATACGGCCGCAAAAGGAGGAACAGGGCCGACTCCGTCTGCTGTTTCTGAACTTTGTAGCGTTTTGAATATGTACGCACGAATCTGTTGTCCTCACATGCACCTAGCTCGTGGCACATTCGATGAAACTGGGGTCAAAGAACAGTTTGTCCTCTGCGTAATCTGTAGTCATGAGCAGACTCCAGATCATGCCGCCCGCCCCTCAAAGCAACCAGTCTTGTAGTCAGTGACGCTCGCTCCCATCAAGTGATCGGAAGGGCCGCTAAAAGTGGCTAGCAGCGTAAGGCGGAAAGGCCTTGCTGGTGGGGTTTTGAACGTGCTGTCTTTATAATGACTTCCTCATGTAGATGAAGAGCAGGAACTGCCAAACCAAACATATCGCAGAACCCGAAAAAAGCCCACTATAAGTTGGCTGTAGTAGATTCTAGAATGGGCGATTCTAGCAGTTCAGCCATCCAAAATTATGGCAACTTCTTAATGAGACACCCTGGTAGCAAGATCTCAATTGAGAACAAGCTACGCCAGCCGATCTGGATGCATCATCTACGTCCTGGAAGTGGTCAAATATAGAATATTTGAGAGAGCTAACTACACATGGAATTGGTAGGTGCTCGTGAATAGTACTGCCACAAACGCAGTTGGCTTAATGGAGTATGTCTGTCCTGATAATTGTACTGAATTGCCGGGGCTCCAGTGAGATCTGTCCACCTAGCTCGATGATTGATTGGCCAAGTAACCAGCTGGTGATCATTATAAACATTAAACTTCTTTACCTCTTTCCAAGTCGCAGACTCGGTTGTGCTTTATACTACGTCAGCAGGCCAGGACGGATTCATCGGAGCAAGAAACGTGAATAGTTGAGGTCTCAGACTCAGCCCTCCAAATCCGCTTTCGGTTCTTTTTCTACGTCATTTGCCCTTAGACTCGTGCAGGAATGGCCCTCGCTGCCATTCACTTTTGGCATACCACCCAGGAGCTAGAGATCCCTCACTGAGAGCGTGGAGCCTGTCTCTACGGCCACAGAGTCACGACTGTGGCCCTGAGGAAGAGGTACTGGAAGAGTCACGAGAGAAAAGTTGCTCGAGAATTATTGAACGAAGGTGAATTGTTTGCAACACTGATTCTCAGAGGAGCTGGCCTGGGCAAAGATATTAGCCCTTCGAGTCTCGGTAGAGAAGCAGCATTTAGACCAGAGGTCGTTTGTCTCACTATCACAATAGAGTAGACCCTTATTTGATCGGCTGTCATATTGCCTAGGGTTGCTCTGCCCGACAATTAGGCGAAAAGTTAGCTTCTGACTCCTGGGTATGGGTTGAGCCCTATGTCTGTCCGTACGCGACTCAGCATCCATGGCATGTCTTCTTCGCGTCGTCTTGCCCCCGCTTCTCTGCAAATCCGGGGTAAAAAATCTGTGCGCAGCCTCAAATTCCCACGCAGATTCATAAGGCGACGCGCTGAATCGCCAGGGAAACCCGCCCGAGGCCATGCGCAGCGAGTTGAAAGCATAGGAGCATGGCTGCTTAATATTGCGTTTCCTGGACAGCAAGGGCCCTCGTATCCATTGGCAAGAAGCCCTGATCAAGCACGGGCCTCGCTGGCAGGTACCGACTTTACATTTCAAGAAGCTGGTCCAGATACTGCTTTCATAGCCAACCTTGAAGCATGCATACTGTATCCTTGGGTGACACCTGTCGAAAGCGATTTTAGGGATAATTATCGCCGGATTTCGATCGCACCCCGCAGGAATGCCCTGGGTTTTGTCAAGACCGTCGGGGACGGCTTGCATGAGGCTGATTTCGGGTTTGTCCCAACTGTCTTGATATATTCAGCCACCTTGGAGCGCAGGAGACTTGGGGTCTGAAAGTTTTGTCTCGCCCAAGGTTGCCATTGCGATACGGCTCAAAGTCTGGCCTGGCAGACTAGCCTCTCTGGTTAATGAAGATCGGAGGTCTGTTACCCGCCCCTGTCACCGTTTCCCCTTCTGGTTATCGACCATCCTAACAACGACATGGTAGCCCCCACGTCGCAGTGGGACTCATTTGACCACAGTGCCTCGGTACGTTCACTCAGTTCCAACGGCAGACGGCCGCGGCAGCTCGGAAGATCTTTTGCCATGGAAAAGCATTCTGACCTGCTGCTCCGTATCTCGACGGTCAAGTCACCAAAGCGTCCGTACGTTGAGAACTCACAGAGAGGCAAAGCGTTCGACGACAATAATGCTCTAAGATCTCTGCCATTCGTCCATTCCTCCAACGGGCCCAGGGTGCCATGCTGAAGCTCAGGTGATATTGGAAAGGTTCGAGAACCGCAATGCGGATGTGCACCCATAAGCTTTACTAGGGTCCCGAGACGATAGCTTAGTGATCGGCAATAAGACGGTCGCTAGCCACCAACGATGAGGCTCCATCGCTGCGGGCCACATCCACTGCCATCTTCCAGAGGTGTATCAGGAATGGGTCTTCAGGGGGCCTGGGTGCACAACAGCTGTGATCCCGGGCGGCGTAGATCTCCCTTGCCCGCCGATCATGCCCGCGTCTTTTCGGACCGCCGAGTCTCCCGAGGTCTTGTTTTGCACCCCTGACGCTCATCAGTCGGAACAACCGAAGACGAGGTTTCAAGGCTGCTCTGGGGACGGCAGTTGTCCTGCCTGTAATACATGAGTTGCTGAGCCGTTCAGCAGCTTCATACCTGGGTAATTGTTTGCTAGGCCATGAAAGAGAGCCGAGTGTCAGAAACCCGTCAGTGTACATTGACGACTCGGGCCTCATCTTGCCGCTCTGCCCGCCGCTGGCCCGCAATGAAGTTATCGTCGTGAAATTTCTGCAACCTGTGTAATCAGAGCTTGTGGTACCGCATGAGCGAGCCGGCCCCGAGAGTGCCTCTTTATGGGCCTCACCCCCTGCGTCTTGCTCAAGCATCATCGCAGTGGGTCAATTGTCTTGACGCCTTGAAATCGCCGGCTACCACTAGTGTTGTCTCGACGATCGGTCCCACTCGTTCTTGCGCATTGCACCCACGCGTGCCATTTCACTAGGCAGTTCTGGTAGCCCAGATTTGCCGCTCACCCAGGATACTTCCAGACATGGCGATCCATTATCATAATTATCCGCGGAAGTGTCTATGACAGCCGCCAGGTGGGCTAGGTGGGTTCATACTACAGTAATGCTGGCAATTTGCTTGAAGACAAGGAGAGACCTTGCCACTAGGCAATCTTAGATCAGGAGAAAACTCCTGGAGTCCCTCTTTTCCCCAGCGTCAGTATCTGTTCTCACCATCTCTGCACGATCGTAGCATCATCGTTCGCTTTTCACCTTCGCCTCACAAGAGCGGTTGAGTTCGACCGTCGTACCGGTCTCGTACATCTCTCGGAACAACAAATGTAGACAGTCACAACAATCGACGTTATAACATCGAGTCGTGTTCGCTATCAGGGGAAAATGGCCATCTACAAAGACGATGCTCCTAGTAAGTACCTTTCTCATGCCAGAACCCCCTTTTCCTCCCCCTTGAAGGGTCTTGAATGCCGTGTCAGATGTCTTGCGGGATACGGCCTGTGTGACAACTCTAGAGACCTCTTCGTAGACCTTCTGGGACTATCGAGATCGAAGTTGCTAACTAGAAATGGTTGGATAAGACGTCTTAGGAGGCGTTGTGACCTTGATGATTTTCGCCTACGTAACTTTCGCTCTCCGAGTATGGGTTCGACATGGAAAGACGTGGGGAAGCGAAGATTGGGTCATGACCTTCGCAACTGTGAGTTACGTGGAAGATGAGAGAAAGCCATCAATCTTTTCTAATTGACGCTCTGGTCATCTAGATCCCATTCTCCGTCCTGACAATAAGTTGCATTCTTGCTGCACTTAACGGCGTTGGTGTCCATGCCACGCACCTCAAGGAACCCGGAAATGAGCAATACCAAACACTGGGCTTGATGTACTTCTTTCTCTTCGAGGTCTTCTACTGCGCAGCCATTCTACCCATCAAGCTTTCGATCTCCCTAATGCTGATACGAATCGCACAAAATCGAAAAGGATACATTTATTCTCAGTGGGCTATGATGGTCCTCTTCTTTCTAGCGGATGGCGGTGCGCTGTTTTACATCATCTTTCAGTGTACGCCTGTATCTTACGCCTGGAACACCGATCAAGATGGGTCTTGTCTCCCGGCCGCATATCTCGCCGACGTTTACTACGCTTGCACAGCGGTGAACATACTCACGGACTGGGTGTAAGTAGCATTTGGGAAGGATTCATTTTCTTTCTTGGGGGCTCATCGAAGGCGGCTGCATGAACATATAAGCTGTCAAAGACTAAGGCAGCTCTTTGACAACTCTGAAGTCCCAACCTTTTCTTTCTTTTCGCAACGGAGGATATCGTACTGACCCCGCGGAATAGTACCGCCCTGCTGCCTATTCCATTATTATGGCATGTTCGGCTTGAGCGAAGTGAGAAGCTTTCAGTTGCAGCAATTCTCGGACTGGGCATTTTGTAAGTCGTCCAG
Source organism: Diaporthe amygdali (assembly GCF_026229845.1). Classification (NCBI taxonomy): domain Eukaryota; kingdom Fungi; phylum Ascomycota; class Sordariomycetes; order Diaporthales; family Diaporthaceae; genus Diaporthe; species Diaporthe amygdali. The sequence continues at coordinate 59,905 of NW_026517029.1, forward strand.
CCAGTCCGTCCTTGTCACAGGCAGGCCATCCTTGCTCCATACTTACAACTCCCTAGTGCAAGCTTGGCAGCGTGCATCAGATTGAACTACACAATCAATCTTACCGATTCCGCGGACTATTTGTGTGAGTCCATTACCAACCCCAGATGTGGGCCTGAGGAACTAAACATTCTAGACTCGGTCTCCAATATTGTGATATGGGGTTATGGAGAGATCGCCGTAGGAATGTTTTGTGGGTGCCTCGCGACCCTCAGGCCGCTTTTCCGAAAAATGTTCCGTCTAGGCTCCCTTGGCACATCCGGACAAAAGCCCACAGGTGGCGCGTCGAACCTACCATTTCCCCAGAACTCGAGAAAGACCTACGAGCAATTCTCAAATGGGCGAGATGTCGAGATGGGAAATATGGGGACTGTCAGTAATGCTTATAAAGGGCCCGCCCAGGATTCCGATGAGAACTTCCGTGCTAGCAGTATGTCGAGTGAACCCGATAGCATGGACCAGATTCTGTGTGAGGCCAAGAAGCATGGGATGGGTAATAAGAGCATTGTTGTGAGTCGACAAGTTAATGTCGACCGTTCTGCGGCTTAGTGGGCACTATTTTGGACTGCGTTCGGCGTTGAAGTGAGGCAGGTGATATCTGGTGTCTTGTGTAATACCTGCGATGGATGTAATTAATCAAAACTTAATGTCAGACATCTTGATTACAGTTGTGCGATGCGGTGCGATTGCTGTCCTGCCAATCTGACACCTAAGCACATGATCTCGGGCCCACTGCCGTGGCCAGCGCTGTTCTTTGTCCCCATTAAATGCCGGCGACAAAATCCTGTACATAAATAGTGTTGCATCTTATCAGAAGGTTCCCGTAGCAGCAGATGACCGTTATTAAAGGTTAGGAAGGACATTCAATTGTATGATTATTTAATGAGAATTCGACAAACACCGGGAATTATTTCTTTTCCAGGGGTATTCTTCGCATAGGCGCACCGCTCACTCAGCCTTCGGCGTTAAAAAGTAGATGAAGGGGCTTTGGCGACACTGAGCTGACAAGAAAGCTTTCAAGTCGGATGAATGCGACCCTTTGACTAAAGAAAGGAGCACCTCGTGTTCCCGTACGGATAATACACCGGCCATGGTTCAGGCAAACCAAAAAAGACCCGTTCAATAGCACGGAACTATAGGTAATTCGAGCCGCCTCAAGGGTATACCGAGCTTTTCGTTGTGATACGATTTGAAAACTGGCTGTGCGACAGAGATTTCATGACGCTGATAAACGTTCATTGGAATAACGTTGATCATGCGTCTCGATTTAGAAAGTGCTGTATATAATGTATACAGGCTTGTGGTGCTCCATTTGTATCTTCTTTGCCCGTAGAGCCTCTGGATCTTGTACTTAGTTCCAAATATTGGAATGCGATGCCTGATAATTCTAATCGAGTGATGAGAAAGCTCGCATGAAGCTTTCTCTTCAGAAGCTCTCCGCCAAGTGTGCTCCGGCTTCACCATGCGGGTGAATTACCTAATTGATTGGACACCTGTTTGTACGAGAGACGAGAGAGATTTTACGCAAGAGGCGGAAAAGAATGCTGAACTTAGACGCCCATCTGGCATAGAAAAGTTGATCAGATCTCCAAGAAGCTATAACATAAACGCTATGTTGTAATGTCTCGTGTGTGTGCATTGCCCTGCATGTTGCTATTCCCACATGCCACCACCCATACTCTACTCAAAAACGAAGCCCGGATAACCATCCGCGGCTACTTCATTAAGTGTGGCGTAGTAGTTAGAAACGCCGCCTAGATAAAGTAGAGGCTCTCGCGGCTTGCCGGGAACGTTGTCTCCCATGTACCACTAGATTTTAAGGCAGTAAGCATTCCTTTTTCGATAATACGGATTCTGCAAGATAGCAAGAGAAGAGCATACCGATTTTGTGTTAGGTACTAAGGTCATGCTGGCTAAGGTTAGGATGGTTTGCCGCCATCTCTCCTCAAACTCCTTCTCCGCCACCACTTTTCTCTCACCGGCCTCTCTCATCCGGGTTATCAATCCCACTATCCAGCCCCCCTGCATCTGTGCGCACTGCAAAGACCGGAGAATTAGCTATAACATATCAAAGACTAAGGTTCACATAAGCTCCCAGCAGAAATATAACACCTCTTGAGAATATATATCGAGAGCGCCGAGGCACGTCTCTAAGATTCAGCTCGAATCATTTTCTTCATGCTCAGGGTGGTCTGCTGCCAGTTCAAAAAAGCACTTGGGGCTACTCACAGTTGGTCCATTGCAGAGCGCCGTGGGTCCCTGAGGCCCATACGTAAAAAACATATTTGGGAATCCGGAGACTGTCATGCCGAGATAAGTCCGAGTCCCTTTCTTCCAATAGTCGGCCAGGCTCTCGCCACAAATGCTCTTGATATCGATTTGCTTAAGCCCACCTGTAATGCTGTCGAAGCCAGTAGCACATATGATGTGATCGAACTCCCACTCTTTCTCGGAAGTTCTGATTCCTTTCCCGGTGATAGTCTGAACTGGGGTTGCGTTCACGTCGACAAGGTATATATGGGGCTTGTTGAAAATCTCGAAGTAACCTTGCTCGAGAGAGATTCGCTTACAGCCGAAACTGTATGGTGCTGTTATCGGTGCGAGGAGGTCCTGCTTGCGGGGATCATGAATCTTGGCGCGGGTCTTGTCACGCCAGAATGAGTATGCCTCATTGTTGGCAGCCTTGCTCGAAAGAAGGTCCTGGTAGTTGGCAAGCCAAAATTTGAAGTCACCCTCTTTCCAAAGGGCCTCGTAGATCGCCAGCCGTTTTTCAGGGGGATCATCGAATGTGTTGCGACCAATAGGACTGAATGAGAAGCCGCTAAAGGACAATGGGCGAGCCTTGAAAAGCTCTGGGTACGCTTCCCGTCTGAGTGCCTGCTCCCCATTCTTGTAATTGACCTGCTTCATGGGCAAAGCCGTATTGGGTGTGCGTTGAAAGATCACAAGTTCGCTAACCGCTGAACTGAGTTCTGTTGCCAGTTGCACCCCAGTTGAGCCAGTACCAATTATAGCCACCCTCTTGCCCTTCAGGTCTAAATCCTCGTGAGGCCAATACGATGGGTGAATGAAAGTCCCCTTGAATGTTTCAATGCCGGGCCAGTCTGGGATGTATCGCTTGGCGGCAAAGCCTGTGTTCAACAAGAAGTACTTGGCCTCGAAAACAATGCCTTCCCGAGTCTCGATAGTCCAGAGAGTCTCAGAGTCGTCCCAGCTGGCAGACTTCACAAAGGTATTGAAATAGGTATCCTTCCGCAAATCCCATCTTCGCGCAGGATCAGGGACTGAATCTTTGATAGGACGAAAACAATACACAGGGACTTACACTTCTGCGACATGAGAAAAGTAATCCCGGATCTCGAGAGAGTCTGGGAACCTCTGTTTCCAAGCCCATGTGCTCCACAAAGCCGGGTCATCGAACTCGTAGTGAGGGGTAGTGCTGTCGACGCGCGCGCCAGGATACCTATTCCAGTACCATACACCACCGTAATCGCCGCCGCTATCAACAAGCTTAGTCCTATAGCCCAATTCTCTCAGGCGCTTGAGCTGGTATACACCTCCGAACCCAGCACCGACAACCAGTGCATCGAGTTTCTCGACATGATTCGATTCGGACCCCATCGTAAGGCAATGTGAAGCAGAGGTATGCACCAAAGATAGTTTGATGTAATATGTGGAGGTGACAAGGAGAATTTAGATGACCTGGATTCAGAATTGGACGGCCAAAGTCCGTGAGGAAGTGGGTTCAGCAACCGCAATGACTTATACGTCCAATAAAGCCGGGAGATCTCGCCGAGAATCCTAAGAGATCAATAGCAAGATTTGAATCCAACCTTATCAAAATTCCGTGGACAAAAAATTTGGAGTGATGTGGCGTGTTGGACCGTGAGAGAAGAGCAGGCACTGGACGAAGTACCATGCTTTTGCCACTACACGCATGCATGAAGGGGGGTGAGATTTTTCGCGCGTGACCTTGCAGAAAAAGGAAACAATGAGAAGAAAGAAGAAGAAGAGTAGAGGAAGGAGCGGGGCATCCTTTTGCCCGTTGGTCCAGGCCGTCAGGTGAGAATGTTCTTCTCTCTCGTGCAAGGGTATTCAGGAAGGACGAAGCATCTCCGCCAAGGTCCAGATAGGGAGGCTAAGACATCGGACTTCCATTGGCGGTCATGCTGGACTTATACTGGACAAAAACACAAGCAGAAGCGCTCTTCCGGTAAAAAGTTCAATGAACAGCGTGGAGTTGTTGTCCTTGGCTAAATAGCTCAGTCCGTACTTCAGAGGGTGTGGATGAATACATTCATTTGCTTCTGTAGTTTAATAGAAAGTACGTAAGACCGGAAATGAGTGCTGAGCTCTATATCCGACGGTCGCAGTAAGTGCATCACATTGTGGACTCGCTGTGCCTAGCTCGGCATATTTGACGCGAGGGGTAGTTGAACTACAGAGGAAATGGATGCACCCACACTTCTGCAGTATGGATTGGCCCTCGCATAGTGTTGCCTGGATTCAACTGGGGTGGGTGGAACCCGGATGCAATAGGTTCGACAGGACGTAATCATGGATTTGGGCACGATGAAAACACAGATGGCCTTTTCGATATCACACACCGTCTCTGGCTACCACCATCACCTGCCCTTAATCTGATGGCTGTCTTTGGTTGCAAATTTATGCCTATACACGGTTAGTGTTCATGGATAGGCTCGCCTCTTTTCTCGTTGACGTTCATAAGAAGGCCCTGCTACATCAACGATGCAGAGGGCCCGACGGACTTACCAGCGTAGAGTCCAACACGCTTGAGTTGGTGCTCGTTGCATATAAGGCACTTCTTAACTGACCCAGTAATATGGATTCTGCTGCTAGAGACAGTTCGTCTGGCCTCAAGACACGCACACATACTAAGCGATTCTTGCCTCGGCCTTGTTCTGTTCCAGTCCATCAATATCACCCTTGTGAGGGATTGCGGGGTTTTAAGACTAGCAAATTGAGTAAACAGGCCGCGAGGAATGGGATGTGACAAGGAAGTATGTATTGTATCATGTAGAATTCAAGCTCGTGTCCAGACTAGATAGCGGCTTCAACGGTGTGTTCGATTTATCTCATGCCACGTACTACGGCGGCTCAAAGACATAGAACAACAGCGTGTCTATCTCGTAGTACGTCCTTGAACAGGCAGAGCTTGCAACAGCCACTTCCAGACACCATCGCGATGACCGCCAGCCGGCCGACGTTTGATGAATGCTGATTTAATAGGCACATCGTGACTCCTCCTTGCCTTGAGCCACGGACTCGAATTATCACCGGTTTACCGCGCTATGTTTGACTCTTGGGGGACTCTGTTATTGTCTCTGGCCGTATGACTCAACAGCATACTCAGAGGGTGTGTGAGTCCGTTTTCCTCTGTATTTGAAAAGTTTCCCTCAATCTATCGTCCCATTGAATAACTTCCCATTATCGCAGGTCGGTAAGTTGGCCGCATTTTCTTGGCGACAGCCCCCGTCGCAAGTGAAGAGTGTCTGCTGGCCGTTCACACAGGTGAAGAAGATGGGCGAGCTGAACGACGCGGATTGGATGCAGCCGTTTTGGGTTTGGACGGTCTGGCAGATGTTGACGGTTTGGCGCTCGCTAACCTGAGCTGCTATAGCCAGGCTATTGAGGACGAGGACGACAGCAATGGCCGGGATTTGCATGGCAGGAGAAGAGAGCTGAACAGCAACGAGGGTGGGCGACGAGGGCAAAGCTGGGCAGAGCGGGACTGGTGCTGGCGGCAGGGCCGGTTCTTTCAGTAGGCTCTTGATACTGTGAAGAGCCTCATGAGATGATGAAGTGTTGAGAGGTTGGCGTGCAACACATCATTACGGCACGATCTTGGGGAGAGAGCAGAAACACCTGGACCGGGGGGGGGGGCAGCATTTGCCGACTTGGCCGTTTGAGATATCCTGCCTTGCAAGGGGTTCAGGGGGTGTTTCGAATTGCCACCACGTCGGCGCACGGGCAATTTGACCCTAACTGCTCAACTAAGCCATAGCTGCAAAGAATTTCGAGGAATTGGAGGGCAATTGAAGCTGGTCAGATTGTCTCCAACTTCGCATCACTCCCCGTCAGATCACGATGGCTCGGCGCCAGGTTCTTGGCACGCCGAAACATTTGGTAATGTAGCATATCTATAAAGATGAGCATGCTGTGGATGCCAACATAAAGAGTCTCTTTCTAGTCTACATCCCAGCTCTGCCGTATCAACCTATGTCCTGTTCCACACCGCATATGTTGAGGCAACTCCAGTCAGCCAGCTTCTCGAACACAATCCCTGCAGTGGCGCCCCCCAACAGTCTGACACGGCCCTGTAAGACCCGGTCACCAATACAAGAATACCCAAATGTCAGGAAGCATTACTGCGTGACATACAGCCATACCATCCCCGGTCGCCATCACACATATGATCTACTGATCTATACAAAACTCACGACGTGACGCACAAGATCCAGTGTGAGGGGTGGCCGTGCCGAAGGAAATATCCATAGCTTCGGGTCATAGGCATCTTGTGTAGGACCAAAAAAGAGTAAGACACTTAGGGAAAATGTCTGTATTGGCCTATCAATAAACATGAATGCGGCCCAGGCTCCTCCAGGCTACAAGACAGATCATCCTATGGCCAGTATCTCCAACCCAGTAGTCACTGAGTTGACACGACTCTGGATTATGCAAAACTTAGACCTGTTTGAAAGTGCTGATCTAATACACACCGAAAACACTTGCACCTGCTCATTTTAAAGTTAACAATATGACCTTCATGCAAGGCTTCCATATATTGGAACAATAACTAAAGATAGAGTTTCAAAAGGACCATTTTTATTACTTACTATACTCTCGGAATCAACATTGAAAAAGGTCATTATCTAATACGGCCCTGCAATACTGCGAATGATCTCCAAAAAATCAGTATAGATAGGAGGCTTTTTTGAAAAGACCATTTAGCAGGGTTGTAAATTACGCATGCAAAGAGTTGTCATTTATAGTAGCTCACTGGGGGCGAGGCACATTGGAAGGGTACAGCTGGCACTGGCGCGTTGGGCGAGGACATACATAGATGCGCCTTCTCACGGACAAGCACAAGGGAGGCCGACGAAATCGGTCATCACGAAGCCGAATTGCCATACACGGCGCGTTGTATGACATTCATGGCCTTGACGCAGTCATGTATGCTCGAAAAAGACAGCATGATTACTTGAATGCAAACATGCCTGAAGTTCACAACGATTCAATGTGTTCTTTGAATTGGGTTGTAAAAAAAAAAAAAGGACAAAGGCTGATGCTGCCGCCGCGACCAGCGGGCGGCGTACCTAGGTCAAACCCGGTTGACGTGAACTCCCAGCCGCCAACTGCCAAACAGCTTCCCAACAGAGACCAGCTACTGGGGATGAAAATGTACAAGAAGATGCAGAAGACGTACCACGCCCAAACATCCTAATTAACGCCCTTTTAGTGTGCTCCTGTATGGCGTTGACCGATTGTATGCGCACCTGTGATGAATGCACCTGGCACTATCACACACGTACCCAGGATGGATGGCAAGAGCGACATGGCATAGAGTGGGGTATCACGACATCTTCTGAACGAAATATCTACCGCGCGTCTGCGTTACGCATGAGACGCGATACGGCAGGACGGCCATTCCCATGCGAGTGGATCACGCCGCCCCGGAATTGCCCCAGACAGATCGCACACGCAATGTTGATGCAACCTTGTCGCCGTCGCCAGAGACCCTGGACACTGCAACTGTCACGGATTAGGCATGGGCATGTCCGTGTAGAAGAGAGCCTGCCCGGTCATATCCATGTACACCTGCCTCGCAGTAGGATCGAGGTCCATAATGCTGAAGCTAAGTGATGACGGATCCAGATGGCCATGCCCCAACTGGGCTTGTTCGTACAGGGCCGGATCAAAAGGCGCAACCCGCGGTGTGGCCTGCTCAACAGGCGAAATTTGCGGGGGTGTTGGTAAGGGCCCATTCATGCGGGTGAGATTGTGCCGAGGGAGTGCCTGGGGCTGTGATTGCGGCGGCATCTCTGCGGCGCTCATCTCTTCCAACGAATAGTACAGTGATTTGCTACTGCTTGCAACTGGCGAGTGAGCCATGTCAGGGTCATTCAGAGAGTCTTCCACCTCACGGATGGCGGCAGTCACGAAGCCGACCCCCCTGGACCGCACCTTCAAGCTCCACTGGAAGTCTATGAGCTTTTGCCGGTAAAAGCCGGCCTCCATCTCGGTGCTGCTGGTTGCCCATAGAAGACCGCCGAATGACCTGATGAGGGCTAGTGACTTTGGCGCTGCGGACCACCAGAAGGCTTGCAGATGCTCGGGACGTAGGCACTCGACGAAGCTCATGGCCTTCTCAAGGCAGGCCTTACCTGCCTCACGAGCGATGTCTCGGACGGCAGGCAGGGTGTCGGGAGTGACTCGGCGCATGATGAAGCGGTATATCATGATTTCGGTAATGAAATAAGACAGATGGAGGTTGCCGTTGGAGCAGAGTCGTCTCGGCTTCGTAGAGTCCATTTCTAGGCCCGGAGGTATCTCCTCGGCCCACGCCTCGAGCCTCCTGACCATGGGCTTCACCATGTTCATGAGACCCTGCACACCGTGCTGGGCATAGACGCTCTCTGTGCGCACCTGGTTTGGCCCGTACAGAGCCTCGAGGGTTTCTGCCATAATTTCGGTCAGATGTGTCAGGTGGATGAAGACCTGCCGCCCTGTCTCGACTTCTGTGCTCCCGTCCTTGCCGTCATCATCTGCGGCTGATTCTGGGAAGTCGTCGAGCGCTAGGTGAGGGATGCGCCAGGAGCCTGGGGTGATGTGTGACGGTCGACCGTGGGTGAAGGCGCTCCACTTGTCTTGCATGAAGACGGCCCAGGCCAGCCTCCTCCTCAGCCCCTTCTCCCAGTCCGGAATATTCCACAAGGAGCAGTCCATGTGTAGCCCAAGCTCCTCCGCAAGCGCCACTACCTGGCTCGTCAACACCCACGAGTCCCCTCCTGACCTCTGCAGCAGCAGCAAGCCTGCCTGGACCGTAGAGAGCTTTGGGCGGTGGATGACGGCGGACAAGGAGGTCATGGCCACCTTGAGCAGCGCCATCGCGTCCGGCTTGTCCTTGGATGACAGATCGGGATCGTACTCCCACCAGTCCATGGCAATGAGGTAGAAGGCGGCAAGCTGAGGCGGAGAGAATTCCTTGAAGGAGCGCGCGTACTTCTCGAGCCATACGGCCTTGTGGATCACAGGAAAGCTCGGGTGCACTGTCCTGAAGTACAGGTTGACGAGTGCTGGCCCGTGTGGACGGACGAGCGACTCGACGTAGTCAAGGTCGTCGTCGTCGTCGGCGCTGAACAGGGTCTTGGAATCTGGCCGCGACAAGAACGTGATGGCGTTGTCGGCGCGGCGAAACTTGGAAGTTGTCTCGTCGGCGCCATGATCCACCAGGCCGTACAAGACGTCGAGGAGCTGTCCCTCGTACACAGAACTGGGGCCGATGTACCTGAAATGCGTGCTGCCGTGGAGGCCCAGGGTGCAGTCAAGAAGCGACCTTGCACTTGAGGGGCTCGTGGCATGGGAGTCATCTCGAGAAGTAGCAGATTTCGGCTTTTTCCTGGACGAACTAGGGGACGAATTGTGAGGGTCAGCATCCGTGAGGCACACTGGGAGGGAGCGGCACCGGCCGCTAGGGGAGGAGTGAGCGAGGAAAGACGGGGGCGTACGGATCGGAGCTCTGCCTGCGGTGCTCTGGGGTCGAGGAGATGCTTGCCAAGCTGTCAGCCTTGGGCCTCTTCCTCCGCTGAGGCTCATCGAGGTAGGTGCATGCGCGACGGTGGAAGGAGCACAAGACACACTTGTCCTGGCCGGGCTCCTTGACGCATCTCGACTTCCTCTTGCGGCAGGTGTCGCAGGGGCGGTCGGCGCGGGTGCGGGTGGCTTGCGATGAGTGCGCGGCGTGTGGCTGGCCCGCGGCGGCGCCCGTGCCAGCGCCAGCGTCAGGGCTGGAGCAGGTGCTTGCTTCTGAGGCGTGACATTTGTCTCGAAGAAGGTCCATGGGGAGGATCGGGGGAGGTTGTCAGGCTGGAGGCTGGCTGACTGGCTGGCTGGCTGGCTGGCTTGTCTCCTCTTGCCCTTGGCTCGGCGGACAGAAGCATCGCGGAGCACAACGCAGGAGGCGAGGCTGGGAAAAGGGGTGTGGGGGTGGGGGTATGTATCTATCTGTATGTGTACGGGCGAGAGGCGAGACACGACCAGATCTGGCCTGACCAGACCAGACCAGACCCAGGCCTGACCAGAAGGGTGAGGCGAAGCATGGCGAATGTTCCGCTCCCGGATCCTCCACAGGGATCAGAGCACCTGTGTCAGGAACAAGGGGCGGGCGGGTGCTGGGTTACTGCGCCGTGCTGTACTATACCAGTAGTATCGCAGGACTAGTAGTATGTAGGCAAGTCGTCTTGTGTCTGCTATTTGCTAGTGTACCAGGCTGGGAGCCTGTTGACGTCGACGTCAAAGTCAAGGCCGTCGCCGGTTTGGCCATGGGGATTCCGATTCCCGATCAGATCTGTATATAGCACGATTCCCAAGTCCATGTCCAGGTCCAGGTCAAGGTCCGGGCGCATGCAGGGTGGACGTGTGGTGGACTGGTGGGCGTGTGGACGTGGGGACTTTGGGGGGGGGGGGGGACTTGGGGGACTTGAACTGCCAGGACTGCGAAATGCAAGACGTGGAGAAATGAGTCTCGTGGTGTTTGGCTCTCATGGGTCGACTGCCTCGGGGTGTTTCGCTGTGATGGTGCAACATGGAGGCTCAAAACCTTATCGCCCCTGCCGCGGCCCAGGGTCAGGGCCGGGTCCGGGGCCCCGGTCCAAAACGGTCGATGGCTACCTACTGTGGTAGGCGTGCTAGGTAAGCACGGTAAGGTACCTAGGTACCCAGGTAGTCTAGGCAGTCTAGTGTACGGACGTATATATATATAAATATGAAAAGACAGTGTGTATTCTGGCCCACTGGTCAACGTGTCACACCGCAGCTATCACCAAAAGAAGGCGTATGGCTGCAATTTGACTGTGTTGACTATTTGGGTGTGTGTTGGCTAAAAGATCTACGTACGTACGTACGGCGTAGCCGATTTGGTGTTTGGCTGCAGCTGGGCTGCTTACGTAATCCCTACTGGATCCACAACAGTGCAAGCTTGACGGTTGTCAGACGGTCGGGTGCACTGGGCAGCTTGTGTAGGAAATACCTACCCAGGTAGAGTTACCCAGGTAGAGTTACCCAGGTAGAGTTACCCAGGTAGAGTTACCCAGGTAGAGTTACCTAGGTAGATAGGTAGATAGTTTGAACCGGCGCCAGTGTGCCCGCCCTTTTGTGTGTCCAGAGATGGGTTCAAGCTGAGGTGCCCTCTGTGCCTGTGCCTACGCTACCATGCAGGTTTCCCTACAGTAGACAGCACGGCAGGTAAACCCGCGGCCCCACAGCTGTCAAGCGCAGGTGCAACATTGAGGTGCAAGGGCGTTGGAGGTCGAGGTACACAGTAGGAGTGGAGGTGGGGTGCTTCCCGCCTCTGCTCATCCCGCAAGCAACAGCCCACAGCAGCATGCTAACGCTATGTATGCACCTTGCACTTGCCGACTGACTGCCAGCTCGCCGGCGGTGGCCTGCCTGTACTGTAGACTGATCTGGGGACCCAGGCACCTAGGTTATTTGATTTATTACTTATGGTTTGGCACGGCAGCAACCTCGCCTGCTACTGCCCACTGCCCACTGCTTATTGCTCGCCTGCAAAGTGCAAACTGCCCGCCAACTGCCAACTGCCAACTGCCAACTGCCAACTGCCAACTGCCAACTGCCAACTGTCACTGCCAATGCAACTGCAACTTCAACTCCAACTGCAACTGCAACTGCAACTGCAACTGCAACTGCCACCGCAAGCAAGCGCGCACAGCACTGTGTAGAGTTTCTCCCCTTGACCTTCAAACGGATGTGAGACTGTCCGAATCGAGTCGACCTGCCTGCCACAACCTTGGAAAGTGTCCACCCCGTACCGCCCATCAACCCTCAACCATCACCCCTCCAATGCCCAATGCCCATTGCCCATCGCCCATCGCCCATCGCCCATCGTTCACCGCCCACCGTCAGTCGCACAACCCCCACAACCCCACAGCCCGTCTCTTCGCTCGTCCTGGCTTTTGATCTGATCTCATCATCTTGCTTTGCTGGGAAGTCGCCGCCACAATGGGCAGAACACTGCCTTGGAAACCCGACGGCCGCCCATCCGCGACGAAACCACCGACCTGTCTACATCCGACAAGAACCGCCTCACCACCGCCTGGGAGCTCTCCCTCCCGCCCGAAACCTGCCGCGCCTTCGGCTCGCTCAACGCTTGTGTCAGGCCCTGTCCCACCACAACCACACATGCGCAGACCCAAAGAAAGCCGCACAGACGACTCAGCCGGCTCGCCGCCCTCAAGCCCCCCACAATCGTCTGAAGGTCCGCTTCCTGAAAGGTCAGTAACTGATTGATTGACTGACTGACTGACTGACTGACTGACTGATTGACTGGCTGTGACTTGAAGAAGAGAAGGGGGGGGGGCTGGTCAGATTCCCGCGTCCCATGTCCATTCCACGTCCCACGTCCCACGTCCCACGTCCAACATCCCATTTACTATCGTGCCCCGCCCAGCATTCTATTCCATTCCCTCGACTCTCCCCTCGTCTGGTCTCTTCGGCAGACAGAACCATGCACGTCATCCGTTGATGCTGACTCCCCTACAGTTTCATGGTCGAGGGCTTTGACAACGATGACCGGTGGCGAATGGTCGAGGATGAATTCTACTCTGTTGCTGCCCGCTTTACCGCACATCTCCATGCCGCCCAGTACCGCCGTCTGAAGGACGAGGCCAAGAGGCTGAGTCCCAACACCATCCGCACTCTCGCGCGGCCCGTCACTCGCCCCCCGACTGTTGATGTAATGCGGCGCCAAGCAGCATCTACCTTGGCCGTCTCGCAGCGCCGAGCCATTACAACAGCCAGGTTGCATGCCAAGGCCTCAAACCCAGCCGCTGCCGCTGCCGTTGCCGCACAGTCTGAAGATGAGGATAACGATCGATTCCAAATCCAGCTCTCCAGGAAACGAACTCATTTGGCCAGTCTCATGAACAGTCCCCGGAAGAAGGCACAACCTCTGACGAGCATTGCCTCCATCGGCAAGGCGCGTGCGACTGCTTTGAGTACCTATAGCCAAGCAAGTAGCCTTGGCACTGGCACTTCTCGGGCCAGGGAAGAGAGCCCCGCCAAGCACCGCCAAACCCCAGCTTCTGCCAAGACCGCGCATGCTAGTGATGAGTTGCGCGGTATTCCTCAACAGGCATCCTCACGAAATTGCTTGACTTCACAACGAGCCTCTTCTCAAGTTGACTTTGATTACGATGCCGATAATCTTGAGCAACACTCGGCCAGAACTTTCGGGGCGCGGCTTGGCACCCAAAAGCCAGCGACAACAACAGACAGCCAGTCGCGAGCACCGGCTGCACCAAAGCCAGTCCCAGCCGAACATGCTTCACTGACTCCAGCACTGCCGCCCTTCGAGGGCGACTGTGATTCAGACAGCGGTCTAGAAACATATTTTCAACGACGCTTGAGGGAGCGCCGTAAAAAGCCCCACCGCCGCAGATCCCCTGCTGCAGACGAACCGGCTGGGCAGGGAGAAAATCAGGCCAAGCTGGCGAGCAAAGATGCACAGAACGCGGCGCTCACAGTCCCATCAATCTGAAGATGGGTGGCTGACAAGGCCTCGAGCACGAGCAGACACGAGCAGACACGAGCACAGTTCGGGCCAGTAGTTATGATGGACTTATCGTTGGGCGACGTGATTTAATTTGTCTACGTGAATTGCAAACGAGTTCATGCCTTGAAGGGCGTCTCGAAGGGACGTTCTGCCTGGGGGGTGATCCTGGCCAAATGTCTCCGCTGCCCGTTCTTCCAGTCCACCAACGCCGAGTGTTGAGTCACCCTGTTGTCCCAGACAACGACCGTGCCTTCCTCCCACTTGACTCTGGCTTGAAAGTCAGCCCCGTATGCCAAGTGGTCATACAGGAACTTCAGAAGCGCGTCCGACTCTTCCTTCTTCAACCCGACAATCTCCCGCGTGACTGCTCTCCGCGTCAGCATTGGTCCATTACGTCAGGCTTTCAAGGAACACTCACATTGTGGGTTGACATAAATGGCCTTTTCACCTGTTGCTGGATGCGTTCTCACAATGGGATGAGCATGATACACCGGCTCCCTTCTCACTATACTCCCTCTCGCGACGGCGGCATTGACCTGCTCAATACCAGAATGCACGGCTTGCAGCCCATGCAGTCGCTCCTGGAACAGCGGGCTAAGCCGCTTGTATGCCTCTGCGGCATCAACGAACAACGTGTCACCTCCCGTCTCGGGCTTGTCCAAGATGTACAGAAATGTCGTCCCCGGCGGTTGAGCCTCATAAGAGACATCTGAGTGCCAGGCGACAGAGCTCGTCCGCGTCTCGAAGAATGTCTCGTGGCTCTTGTCACCCTCAGCTCTGTGGACGAGATGGACCTCGGGATATCCAGCGGGGGACCCGGATGTTGGATGAATGTGATGCCTTCCGAAATACCCGCCCCACTCCAAGGCATCCTTAATGGGCAGGCCAGCAAAGTCCTGCCCACGGAAGGCAACGACCTTGCGCTCGGCTACAAATCGGGCTAGTTGGTCCTTTCCCGCGCTCGAGAGTTGGGAAAGCTGGACACCGCGGACTTCTGTGCCGATGGTTGGCGTCAAGTCGACAACCTTGGAATCTGCGGGGAGGAGGTCCTTGAAGGAGGTGTCGGCATCCTTGCCGTGCTCGTAGTGTTCGAATGGTGTTAGGGGAGGATACTTTTGGCTAGGATCCCACGTGGGAAGGTAATTGGCATACTTTTTGGGTTGAGGGAAAGTGTCAGTAAAGCAGATGAGTGCTACGAGTTGCCTACGCCTGTCTGGTCGTGCTGATGATGTGCAAGATGTCGTGCAGAGGAAGTACGAAAAGACAACAGGAATTCAGACGGAGTCGGGGCTTGTCTCACCTTGGCGGCCTTGATGCCCTCTTTTCTGCCTTCCTCAGCGTCCCTGTCGACACTATGTGCTTGTAGTTGCTTATAGTCACCAGTGCCGGACCGGGTCGAGTGTAGCTTTAGTTGGGGCTGAGGGACGGTAATGGTCTCGGTAGCGGATGGTGCCATTTTTGCGAGGATTCGTGCACTTGATGTACAAAATTGGTGTTTCCCGAGGGCGAAAGGGGGTTGGGAAATTCTTGCTTGATGTGCACTATGAAGGTTTCTAGAGGAGCAAGAGTTCTTTATATACCTACCGAGTAGTGTTCCGAGGGCAGCTTGATGACCCCATGCGGGGTATGGGCCATCACCACCATCGAAGTGGCAGATTGCGCGAGGTGCCCTCTTCTCCCCAGTGGCCCGCCGCAGGTCTCCGACATCGTTTGAGCATCCAGTCTAATGCAGCAGAGCCCACGCTCCTTCCATGCGGAATTTTTAGGTCCTCGGCTAGAGGTCTTGTACCGCGTGATATAGCAATCGATAGGTATATTTCATTTGGGGATAAGACGGGGCTATGCGTTGATTTGACCATTCATCCATGCTATCTTGGTCCCAATTCCCACCTTGCACACGGATGTCGATGCTCGTGAATATCCATCCGGCTCTCGCAAACAACGACGACTCATGTAATGTGAGTGGGTGCTCCCATGTTGCTATCGCAGGACGATATCACGCAATCCCGCCACTGTTCTCGGCACCAATAGGACCGGCTCCAACGACATCGACCAACTCGAAAGCCCCGGGCGGTCGTCATTGAGGATCACGCAATGCCGTTTATCACAAAAGATATACCTCTGCTGCTTCTCCGGGTGAATGGCCTCGAGTACCTGAGTACCTGGCCTTGGCACCCTTGGAAATGTCAGGCGTCTATCCCCTCGCGAAACAGCCATGGGATAAAATTGGAGCAGGGACCCCTAATTGCCGGCACCTGTACAAAATTCGTCCTCCATATAGACTATGTACTTAGATATGTCTTAGGGACGAATTCCCTGCCTTCCATGCATACAAGATCCAATAGAGCAAGGATCAAGTCTCGACAAGTTCGATGCAAAGGGAATTGCAATTATAAATGTAGGCTCGCCCCAGCAGTCTAGTAAGCGCAGGTCCTTGAGGGTTTCGATTTCTAGACAAAGTCCAGCGTCTACGCTCACACTAGCTACCCTGAAATCACACAGATTTCCTGACAGTTTGGCTCAAAAGGACGCATCGCATAACTGCTAGGCTAGATGGCCACAGTATCGATCTCATCGTTTGGTGGCAACGCAGCCAGGCCAATGGCGAGAGTCAATAATGTCATTCCTCAGAAGTGTTAGTGTAAACATCTGACAGTGTGATCGAAGTATGAGTAATTGTCGGAGAGGCATCCATAACTTATTGGACAACAGTAGAATAGGAAAGTACTTGAGCTTAGCGCGGGTAATCCTCGCCTGGGATTTTTCGTTGTCAGCCAATCGTACACTCGATCTATCACAGACTCATCAATAACCCGGAAGAAAGATATAGCAGCAATTACGCGTTTGATCCTCTCTCACAGCAAACTTCGCACAAGGGCTTGCGAAAACGAGTTGTATAGTTTTGTAATTAGTGCACAAAATTGGAAGTATCTGAGTCAAAGCAGCATTTTGACGTGGCATCAGAAGGCGGACGGTTTAAGTCTCCTCAAGCTTTAGATATATCGCGCAAGGCTTCCTTGCGCGCCCGAGTTCTACACCTGGATACACCAATATGCTTAAAATCCATACCCCATAGAGCAAAACAGAAGTCCTGGATTACTCAGAGGTGATAATGTATATACCTGAAAATGTTCTATTTCATCTGTTGCGTTTGAAAGAAAATTAAAAGCGCAGTTCCTGTAGTTCTCGGAGCAAATAAATTCAGGCTGCGTTACTTTGAGCGGCTCCTGATAGTCTAGCGAAGCATTAAGGGGCGGAAACAGTCCGGCGCAACGTATAAGTTCATAATTATAAGGTTACCACAAAATGATCTTCAAAAAGAGGTTATCTCACAGAAGGTTATCTTACAGGAGGTGATCAATTAAAAGGGGCGGGGGGTTATCTTACAGGAAGTCACCCCATAGAAGGCTATCCAGTACGAGAATCTTGAAGGGACGAGTCTGTAAGATTGCTCTACAGCGACTGGTAATGCGATGAGGCGTGTTGCCTTGACAGACATACAAAGATCCAGCAAGAGACGGTTTGGTCTTTTCCGATAGTGGATGTTCCACCATCGAGGGACAGCTTGCTGCTACCAACATCATACAAGATGATTGGGACCTTCGGCTATAAGCATCAAATCTATATTCAGAGGAAACAAGTGTATATAGTTTCCTCCATAATCAAGTAATTACAAACCTAGATTCTTATTCTCTGAATATATTTATAATCATTTAACTAAAAAAAGGGTTACAATATTTTATAATGCAAAAACAAATTAAGGTAAAAAATGCAAATACAAAGTTATTGTAACAGAGAAAGAACAAGAACAAGAGGAATCAGAACGAACCTTAGAAGGAGCAAGAATCCAGAAGACCTAGCCAGAGCGACCTATGTCCAGCTCGCATTTTATAACGTATCAAGAGGGAAAGTTGGAATCTCTAGCTATAAGCATGAAATCAATGTTCAGAGGGTGTGGGTCTATCCATTTTCCTCTGTGGCTAAGTAGGATCCATTAAACAATTACAATATTAACACATACATTACAAGCAGTCGGTAGTCCCCCAATGCCTGTGGACTAGGTATAAACACTTTCCGTGATTTGATTGACCTGCAGCCCGGTCTCTGCCATGTTGGCATCCCTCAAAAACTCGAGCGGCATCCATACCAGATGACCCTTCACTTTGTCCAACTTCTTACGTATCTCGATGGGGTCCTGCATACGGTCGAAGATGTGGCCTGCCTTGACACCTTTAGGCGGCAAAAACGTATCGTAATCTTCAAACGTTTTTACTGCCTCTGTATATCAGTGTTGCCATCCTTTACATTCGTAATACGTGCAAGCATAAGGGAATAATCTTACCGTGGTCATCAGGATCAGCATGAAACAGCTGCTGGAATACTTTTGTGTTCACAGTGGCCCGTTCCGTCCATGTCTCCCACAACTTGTCACTCAACGGATCCTCGACGAACTTGTAGCTCTCCGCTGCTTCGCCCTGGTCCCAGATGTCGTTCATCGTGGTCTCTCCCGGTGGCCGTGCGTTCAGATCGTCGGTTGCGTCATTCACCTGCGGCGGCAAAAGCCCCAGGTGCTCCCGCCAAAGATACCTCCGCAGAGTTGCGGCATGGTACCCAGCCTCGAACTCTTTGCCGTCCATGACGGATGGAATCCTGTGCGTGTCCTCCATGACGATACTGAGTTCGCTGTCATGGTATCCAAGCTGGCTGCGGTCGTTGAGATTGCTCGACCCACACACCACGATGCGGTCATCTACAATGAGAAGCTTGGCATGGATGTATAGCTCTTCCTGGATCCAGTTGTTGACTTCATCTTCCTCGTCGCCTTCCCAGATCTCGCCGAGTAGCTTGCCCGTGCTCGCCATGGCACAATGAGCCACACTGGCAGACGATTTGGACTCGTCTTGGCCTTCCTGCATGGCCTCTGCGAACCGCCTCTTGATATCTTCTGTATGCTCTTGATCTACAGGTTTTTGCGCCTCATCCTTGCTCTGAGTGCTTTCCTGGTCGTGGGTCTTCAGGGCCTGCCATTTACTCTTCTGACCCATGTGGGTATCTTTCTCCCCATGCACATCTGTCGTGCCGTGAATGCCGGATCCCATGATCTCTTCTGCCTCGGCACGCTGGACATCTTGATACTTGACGCCTGACTCGGCCTCCTGCTTCTTCACCGCGGGAGTCACGTTGAGGCGGTCGTAGCTGCGGAGGTTGAAGATGAAGATGTGCTGCGTGGGATCCACACCCTCCTTACGGACCTGCTCGAATATGGAGTGCTCACCGCGGCAAATGGATTTGTACTGATAGTCCATGATAGCTCGAGTGCCGATAGCAGCGTCGTCCCGGAGATCGCCTGCAAACCCCGGGATGGCAGGGATCATGATGATGACACGGAACTTGCGGTTTTCCTTCCCAGCACGGACCACAGCATCCACAATAGCTCGGCCGACGGTATTGTGGATCGGGGCTTGCTGGTCACCAGTGGCGGTGATGAAGAACTGGTTCTCAATATAGACATAATGCTCTGCCTGACGTATGATCTCAGAATATGCGTTCTGGATGGAGTGGTCCGTCAGGATGCCGCTTGACCAATCAGCGCTGGACCGAACGATCTGAGCGTGGATCGAGCCTCGGTTCTCTAGATTTTTGGACTCCATTGGTGTGGGTGGGTGGACAACGTAGTCGCCGACAGGATGCTTGGGCCGCTGGACGCCAACGAGGTCCTCGTCCTCACCCTGACGGCCCCGCAGCTCAAGCCAGTCAAAACGGTCATCGCGCTTGTACTTGTCGCGCTTCACAAAGTTCCAGCGCAGGACGAAGTGCTCTGCAATGTCGTAGACACAGGGCCCGATGAGGCCCATGGCGACGTCATGCCACGGCATCCGGCCATATTCTGCCTTGCTGACCTCGTTCTGCTTCCAGTCATCGACGTTCTTGAAGTCCATGACGCGGTTGTTGTTGAAATCCTGCCCGGGCCACATCTCGTTCTGGATGCCTTCGGGGTGCAGGTCGGACAGCTGGTGCTGGTGGTTGTCCCAGCGGCCAAAGCAGAGATCGAGACCGCCGATAAAAGCCATCTCGTAGTCAATGACAATGAATTTCTCGTGATGTGCCCAGTAAAAGGTCATGTCGGCGGCGTTCTCGAAGACGTTGTGGTCCGGGTGTCGCATGATCCTGATGTTGCCGTAGCCGGGAGAGCCCTCGGGACAGAGGGCCTGGAGGGCATGCTTGGTGTGAGCTGAGTTGCAGGTTATGGCGGCCTCGACCTCTCGATAAACCACGACATAGATCTGGACACCAGCCTCAGCGCGGCGCTTGAGGATCTGGTCCAGCCGGAACTCCTGGTTGTAGTAGGGGGGCCTGCGCATGAAAAGCTCTGGGGAGAGCCACCAATCCTCGATGTAGATGACCTCCTTGGCCCTGTCCAGGGCCTCGGACACAGCCCAGAAGTAGTCACGGCCGTCCACGTACCATTTGATCAGGTTGCCGTCCCGCTCGGGGAAATAGGACTTGAAGCGGTGAGACTCGCAGATGTTTGTGCGCTTCTCATCACAGGCCTTCTCATGTTCCTCGTCATGGCGATGCTGGGGGTTAAACTAGCACCAGGGCGGGTGGTCAATGGCAGTGCTTTTTGAGATGGCGATTCTCTTTAATCATGAAAGGGGGGGGGGGCACGGGGATGGGGAGTGCGATGTGTACCAAGTTTGCAAATTTTCCAATCTGATGCCTGCAGAGAATGGGCGTGTCAGTATGGGCCAGGCAGCGCGACGATGAGGCGCGAGGGAAGAGGTAGGTGGTTCACTAGGTTGGGAGAAGAGGGAGCGGACGCACTTCTTGTGAGTTAAGCCAACCTTGAGGTTGTGGAGATGGGTGCCCTCGAGCTTCTCCTTGAGCTCGTGGAAGGGGTGCTTGATCTTTTCCTTGAGGCTGTGGTCATCATCGTGGTCGCCGTGCTTGGCCCCGTTGCCTTGTGCGTGATGAGAATTAGACATGACGAGGGGCTGGCGACAGAGACTCGGATGGTCAGGGCGGGGGCGGGGCTGATTGATCGGCTGAGGAAGGGAGGGGACCCGAGGGGAAGGTAAAGGGGAAGCGTGGACGGGGTGCCCGCGCAATATGTAGTCTAGACAGAGTGAGTGTTCTGTGAGTGTGTGTGTGTGTGTGTCTCTGTCTGTCTGTCTGTCTGTCTGTCTGTCTGTCTGCCTGTCTGTCTGTCTCCCCGTGTCCGTGACGGCGGCTGCGGCTGGGAGTGCAATGCAGGTGCAGTCGTAGAGCATGGGTCAAAGCAGGTGTACATCCAAGTTCGAATCAGGATATGCGTGGAGGGGTAGGTGGTGGGGGGATGGTGGATGATGGATGATGGGTGGATGGGTCGCTCACAGTACCGGGGAATTGGCAGGGGTGACTGCGACGGTGGCACATAGCACATCCATGCACGTATGTAACGGTATGCACGAGCTGTGCCTGAAACAGGGTTTGGCTGGGCTGTGGACTTTGGGGGATACGGTGGGCAGTGCCAGCTTGGTGACCCAAGCCTGTTCGGGTGTCTCTCTCTCTCTCTCGCTCCGTCGTTGCAGCACGTAGTCTAGCAATTGATTATATGAGTATCGAGAATATTCATTTCTTTACAGACCTACGTGGGCTGGGTGAGACATGCTGCCTACAAGCCATCGAATAGATACTGTAACCTTCCAAGGTTGCCCAGGTGGGCTGATTGAGTATCTTGGTCCTTGGGCATACTGTATCATGTACCCAGGTTCCCAGGCAGTCAGTCTAGCCATGCAAGCAAGCGATGACGTCGAGCTCGCACTGCCCTGCAGCAACACCAAGTGCCACCTTACGTCGCAGTGCATATAGATACCTAAGTGCCTAGCTAGGTAAGGCACAGTGGGTAGGTGCCTAGGTAGACATAGACCTGGCACTGTACTAGGTAGTGTAAAGGCACGTAGATGCACCTCACAGAGACCACAGCTCTTTGCCAGAAAGGGCCGAGAAGGAATGCCACTGCACTACCTACTGCATAGTAGTATGATGACCGACGTAGGGACATAATACAGGAGGCATTGATCCAACAGGTTGTCCCACAAGAGATTATGCCCCATGGGAGATTATCCCAACGGAAGGAAGACAATCATCCTCTACACGCGGTTGTTTGGGATTCAGGGAAGCTCGATAGACTTCCCAGCCTTGGGTACTGTACAGTACCCAGTCACCCAGTCTCTGCTGTACCTGGCTGGCCTTGCCTGTCCTGTCCTGTCCTTGGCACTCGTCATCGCGACCACGGCACCAATGGCACACGGCACTACGGCACTGTACTTTAGGGTCCTAACGTTGTGTTCTACGGCTCTCAGAAGCAGGACATGGCGTATTTAACACCATCATCAGAGCAGGCCAGGACATAGGACAGGGCAGGCTGAAGTCCGGGCATGCTGGCATGGTGGGCCAGGGCAGGGCAGAGCAGCGCAGAGCAGCGCAGATCAGATCAGATCAGATAATGCATTCTAGGATCCATTCAGGGGACACCTGCAGTATGAACGGCAAGCTCACCGTCTGTCCACCTCGACTAACATCGTTGCACTCTTCTCACTGCGGTGCGCTGTTAGCCACCCGACCTTCCAGGGATGCAGGTAGGTATTTACAGCATGTACCGTTCCTCTGAGGCCAATTGATGAGGGGCGGTCAAGCTCGGGGGTGGGCCAGGGGAGGAGGGGAGGAGGGGAGGAGAGCTCCATCCGTGTCGAGTCGCGCCTCGACTGCGGTGCATTGTGCGTCCAATGCATTGATGAGCTGGTTTGGTGAACTGCCATGTGTCTCTAACTCCCGCTCCAGAACATCCACACCACACCACACCATACCGTACCACACCCACACCACAATTCCCATAGACCTTCGACCTCTTCCAACTCTTGTCTCCTCTGCCTCGCCGACACCAACACCACAAGCAAGCACATACAGACCAACACCACAAACACCGTCAACACCACCGCCGTCATGTCCGCCCCCGTCATCCCCCCTGGTGGCACCTTCTTCGACGCCAACACCTTCAAGCGCTCCTTCGTTGACGTCCCAATCGACGCCGACAAGAACAATGCCATTGCTACCAAGGAGTTCATCGAGGCCGCCGAGTCTCTGACCCCCATCTTCGGCACGCCACCCCATCCCGTCGGGCAGATGCACCTCGCACCTGGAAGCTAACAGCCCGGCTGCCAGACCTCCTTGGCCCCACCACCTTCTCTCTCGTCAAGAACGACATGAACGGCAACATCACCGTACGGACAAGCCTCCGTCTCCTCCCCTTCCTGCAACGGACCCCTACCCAGACAGCCAGCACACGCGCCGATGCTGACTCTTGCTCTCCCCCAGAAAATCAACCAACGCTACACAGAGGCTACTGCAGAATCCGCCACCTTGCAGGAGCTTGTCGTCAACGAGCTCAAGTCCAAGAAGCACGTTGCAACAGAGGGTCTGTTGTGGCTGACCCGGTGCGTCTCCTGTCCCCTCAAGACCACCTCTCCGCCCGCTGACAAACGCCCGCCTTGATGGAAAACAGTGGCCTCGAGTTCATGTGCCTCGCTCTCAATGCCAACGTCAACAACAAGTCCGAAGAGCTTGCCACTTCCTTCCGCAACGCCTACGGCACCACCCTCAAGCCCCACCACAGCTTCGTGGTTAAGCCCCTTTTCAGTGCCGCCATGAGCGCCTGCCCGGCGCGCAACGACTTCTACAAGAAGCTGGGTGACGACGAGGCCAAGGTAAACGAGCTCATGCAGCAGTACCTGGCCGCTCTGGACAAGATCATCGGCATCCTGAAGGCATTTGTCAACAGTAAGGAGGCCAAATGGTAGATATGCCGCGCCGGCGCCCCTCTATCATCTGCTGGTCGAAGGAGGATGGTCGCTCACTGGCCGGTCGATTGGGTGAGGGGCCATGTATAGCCAGCCACACAGTCTCTATAGAACCCGGAGAATGACCCCGGCTGAATCTACAGCAAGCACAGTCCAGTTTCCAATTCGCCTACCCCCACACAGCCGACATGTAGTATGGCTGGAGAGACACCGTCGAAGCCTCATCCTTTATGCGGCATCTTGAGCTAGCTTTCGGCCAGGCGCCGTCACGACCCATATTCCCGTCTCGCCACCCTTTCACACAGCACCTTAAGTGTTTTCCCTGCCCACAAAAAGTCATCCATGTCCAAATACACCTGAGCGCTCAAACGGGCCCAGAACCTCCTATTGTGGTAGAATAGTGGGATAAAGGTCTGATAATCGTCCACCAGCGCCTTCGTCATCCAATTCCAGATCCTCTCAGCGTCCTCGTGCGGAAGAAGGATATCCCGCACTCTCGCCTGCACTTGAGAACCATGGCAGTGAAGTTCTGCTGCACACACAGGGGCAGCGCCCCGGGCGCTGACCTGCCACGTTTCTGTTTTGACTTGCTCGTCCACCACTGACGCGGAGGTATCCGAAATAGTATCTTGCAAGACCACCAATGGCATTGCAATATTAACCATGGCACAATTCGTGAAGCGTTCTGTTTTCCCGTGCTCGTATCCCATCACCCACGTCCCGAGCATCTGCGAAATCTTTTCGCCGCCATGTTTCGCCAGCGACCGCATGTATTGCTGGATTCTACCCTCCCCACCCAACACTCTCTCTCGAAATTCAATAGAATCCTTTACACATAAATACGGCGAATTATCAAGGGTGCCGACATACTCAAAGGCGTTCACAAACGCGCTCTTCGCGCTCGGCGGCAGCGGATTTGCCCTTGACGTGGCGCCGGGCAGCGGTATGTAACCATGAGAAGTCGGCACTGTTGAGCGGATGAGGTGCTGGTTCCGAAAGGGGACATAGAATACGGCGCACCCACGCGGCGCTAGCAGCCACTTGTGACAATTCGACACGAAGAAATCTGGGTCCAGGGCCGTCATATCTAGGTTCATCATACCGATTCCCTGAGCGCCGTCTACTATGGACAGAATACCGAGCTCGCGGCACGCCCTGATCATTTCCTCATAAGGGAAGCACACGCCTGGTACGGAGGAGACAACGTCGAAGACCGCAGCGCGGGGTCTCTTGAGCTGCCGACTTTGGTGCACTGCTTGCCTGAACTTGGCCATGATGGCGTCGTCAGAAATGGGATATGTCAGTTCGATGGACCTGCTAGAAACCCTCCCATAGGCTGAGTCCACGACATAGTCGACTGTTTTGCCGATGGCACCGTAGATTGTGCTGAAGTGGATGATCTCGTCCTTTCCATCCTCGGACCAGGGCAGGCTGCGCAGGACTTGTTCACCGCAAAGCGACCATCAGTTATAAGAACTACACGAAAGGGAGATGAGGTCCATTAGTGGAGTGCTGAATTACCGACCTGTGTTCAGGCCGACTGTAGCATTGGCCACAAAGACAACCTCGTCCACAGAGGGCGCGTTGATAAGCCTCGCAGCAGCCTCGCGGTTCTCGTCGAGCATTGCAGGGAAATCATAACGGATGAACTGGTCAGGCCGGCGCTCGTGGAGGGCCTGGTAGTGCTGCAGCCTCTTCTGGATGTGCACGGGGATGGTGCCAAAGGAGCCGTGGTTCAGGTTGTGATAGTCCTTGTCGAAGAGGAACTCGCTGTCCCGGAGGCCCTTGCCAAAGTCCAAGGGTAGCTCTCTTTGAGTATCTGGCTTGTCCGCGTCTCCGCCCACGGCCGGCTGCAAGCTGCGCGTTGAGGATGTTCGTGTCATCCTAGGTGCGTGCAGGAATGTCTTGGGTCGAGCTCGTCGTGAGGGGGACCTGGAGCGTGGCACTTTGTTGCCGAGGGGTGGTAGGATTATCTGGTTGAGAGCACCCAGCGATACTATGTGCTGGACGCTCCGGGTACTAAGTGGTAATCTGTAGCATTGATGGTTGATAGCTCACGATCCGTGGGGTGAAGGAGGAAGTGCAAGATGTTGAGCTGGCCGCAGCGGCCCGGGACCGGATCGGAGGTGTACCGGGGAGGGGCGTGCGTGGGCTATGTAAATTTTGAGTTGCCGGCATCCAACAACGCCTTTCCAAAAGTGTCTGTTTCGATGTCTCCCTTCTGCTCATGGCAAATACACATCATACGATCTTGCACTGAAAGCTGACTCATTCAACTCATAGCACATGTAACTGTCCCTTTAAAGTATTCGCTGCTCCATGTATCTTCAATGTCGCTATTACAATATAAGCTTGCCGGACCCTAGCCAGCTAGCTCGGCCAGAAAGAAGGGAAGGGGGGGAAAAAAACTAAACTTGTCCGCCATTATGTCACATTGATACGATACGCAGCACCTTGACCTTGGTCGATGACAGACTCCTCACGGGGCGCTCCGAAGATCTGCCATGCTTGCAAGGTTCGGAAGCAAGATATATTCGCCAAGTAATTAATCAAGGGCTGTGCGGGCCGAAGGGTGTTTGCTAGTATTAGCGTGCCCAGCTTTGCGTTTCCCCAGCTTCAGGCCGGCACGCCTTGCAGTGCATACCCATCTATTGGAGCCGGATGTGGTCGTCTCTAAACCTAATGGGGCCTTGACCACCGCCTTCTTTCCTCTCCATCTACTGCGGGCCCCTGGGCTCACCCAATAAACGGGGTGACAGGGACAAACGGGATGAACGTGACCTGACACTTAGCACCGGACCATCCCTACCAAGGTTACTTTTTGCCAGGGACAAGACGTGATCACCCTCATGGCTTGATTACGGTTGAATGCCTCCAAGTTGGGGTGGATTAGGAACTGACGTCTGTGACTTTTGCGGTCTAACCGGCCAATATAAATCTCAAAGCATCCCATTTTGTGTCCTCTTCAAAACTCCCAGCGAACTGGGGCTCAACTGTCTGCATAACTCTGTGCTGCGATTAAACAGTCTTGGCACACCTTTCTTCCTGGTCCGCAAACAGCATCTGCGCCATGCTTTTGGATCTCCGCCTCGCCGCGACCTTCGGGTTGTCATTGACAGTGCCCGCTCTTGCCCAGACTTTCGACTGGTCTGCGGCTTACGCAAAAGCTAATGCTTCCCTTGCTAAGCTGTCGCTCCAGGAGAAAGTGAACATTGTCACTGGCGTGGGTTGGGACAAGGGGCCTTGCGTCGGAAACACACTGGCTATATCCTCTATCAACTACCCTCAGCTCTGTCTACAAGACAGTCCCCTAGGCATTCGCTTTGGCAAGGCCTCGACAGCCTTCACACCCGGCATTCAGGCCGCTTCAACATGGGACATTGATCTGATTCGCCAGCGGGGTCAGTTCATGGGGGCCGAAGCAAAGGGTGCCGGCGTTCACGTCCAATTGGGTCCCGTAGCTGGGCCACTCGGGAAAATTGCACAGGGTGGCCGAAATTGGGAGGGCTTTGGCCCCGATCCATACTTGACTGGCATTGCCATGGCGGAGACCATCCAAGGAATGCAGGGTTCGGGTGTCCAGGCTACCGCAAAGGTAAGCGGCTTTTGGGGACTCCTTTAACTTTCAAAGGGACAGGACTATTGTATCAGCTTGCACCCTTGTATCGTCAAGCTGCCTTAACAGCCCTCGCAGCTTGTAGCGGTCTGGTGAAATCGGCTTAATGGTGTTAAACAGGATATACCCTTGTGTTCCTGCTTCACACATTGGCACTCTTGTCCGGTACGCTGAGAGCTGACTTCGAATACAATAGCACTACATCCTGAACGAGCAAGAGAAGAATCGCGAGACCATGTCTAGCCACGTCGACGACAGGAGCATGCACGAACTTTATCTTTGGCCGTTCGCCGACTCGGTCAAAGCTGGAGTGGCTAGTGTGATGTGCAGTTACAACAAGATCAACGGCACATGGGCTTGTGAAAATGACAACGCGTTGAACAAGTTGTTGAAGCAGGAGCTTGGGTTCCAGGGTTATATCATGACAGATTGGAATGCCCAGCACTCGACCGTCCAAGCGGCTAATACAGGTCTTGATATGACCATGCCTGGCTCCGACTTCAACGGCGGTACAATTCTCTGGGGACCGCAGCTTACAAGTGCGGTGAATAGCGGACAGGTAGCTCAAAGCCGCGTAGATGATATGGTGCGACGAGTTCTGGCGGCATGGTATCTTGTTGGACAAGATGCGGGATATCCTTCCATCAACATCCAGGCCAACGTCCAGGGAGACCACAAGACCAACGTGCGAGCGGTCGCAAGGGATGGGATCGTTCTGTTGAAAAACACAGGCTCGATCCTGCCGCTCAAGAAGCCCACGAAACTCGCTCTCGTCGGCTCTGCAGCTGTTGTTAACCCAGCCGGGGCTAATGCTTGCACAGATAGAGGATGTAATGTCGGATCTCTTGGTCAGGGATGGGGAAGCGGGACTTCGGAGTATCCCTATCTCTCAGCTCCCTACGATGCATTAAAAACCCGGACCTCGGCCGACGGCACGACCTTGAGTGTGAGCAGTAGCGACAGCACGGGAAGTGTGGCCGGCACAGTGTCGGGTGCTGATGCTGCTATTGTCGTTGTTACATCAGATTCAGGCGAGGGATACATCACCGTTGAAGGGAATGCTGGAGACAGGAGTAACCTCGATCCTTGGGTAATCTCCCATTTCTTTGCACCCTTTGACTTCCCTTCCAATACGGCCCGCTTCCCCAGGTGCCAATATTTGATCTTTCATGCTGGTCCTTGCACAGTCACGGTGTTCGATGCTTTAGAATTCATTCGAGCACACGCACTTCTTATTCCTGACTTTTCAATCCCCCAATCTCCGAGTTTCTCGAGCATCTTGGTGCCTGCCATGGTCGTAAAAGTGGATATTTCGCTAACAACGTAAAAGCATAATGGCAATGCCCTAGTCCAAGCAGTGGCAGCGGCGAACAAGAATACCATCGTTGTGGTCCAGAGTGTTGGCCCGGTTATCCTTGAGAACATCCTGGCGCTTGATGGTGTTAAGGCTGTTGTATGGGCAGGCCTAGGCAGTCAGGAAAGCGGCAATGCGTTGGTAGATATCTTGTATGGCTCAACAAGCCCTAGCGGAAAGCTTCCTTGTAAGTATATAACTACACTCGCTCTGCCGTCTGCCTTGAGGGAAAGCCTTACAGGATCCGCCACTTTGGGCGCCGCAGCATAGAACTATATGACTGACGCACAGTAGACACTATCGCAAAGTCCGCTACGGACTACGGCACGACCGTAGCTGCCGGAGATGACAGCTTTCCTGAGGGATTATATATTGATTACCGACACTTTGATCAAGCTAATATTGTCCCGAGATACGAATTCGGGTTCGGACTGTGTAAGTGACTTCCGAGCCCAGGGATTGATTACCTGTCAGTAAATTAACGCAGAGCTCCATATAACAGCATACACCAACTTTACTTATTCCAAACTGTCCGTCACATCGACAGCGGCGTCAGGTCCCGCAACTGGACCCGTTGCCTCGGGCGGACGAACTGACCTTTTTCAACAAGTGGCTACCGTGACAGCAACAATCACTAACAGTGGCTCCGTGGGCGGCGCCGAAGTCCCTCAGCTTTATCTTACACTGCCGTCCAGTGCTCCGGCAGCGCCTCCCAAGCAACTCCGTGGATTCACCAAACTATTACTTCAGCCCGGCGCGAGTAGTATCGCGACCTTTAACCTCCGAAGAAGAGACCTCAGCTATTGGGATGTAGCCAGTCAGAATTGGGTTGTGCCCAAGGGAACCTTTGGTGTCAGTGTTGGGGCTTCGAGTCGGGATGTGAGACTGACTGGGAGCATCACCGTCTCTTGAAGAGAACTCAAATAGAGAACTAATCACAAACACAAATGCATGCAAGCTGCCGTATCACTTATGGCGCGTTTCATAGAGGGTTAATATGCATCCCGTATGGTTTAGATACGCAGCAAGAACAAACAAGCTTCAGCTAGAGACCCTATCGACATGACACCCTTCCCAAAATGTCCCTAAAAGCTTCCTGCATCCAATTAGGCCAACCCCTGATTCCTGTAACAATATCTAATTTCCCGGGCAACACGAGCTGCCCACCCCTCCCGCTAAAAATTTGTGCCAATACAGGGTTGGAAATATCTTCAATTGTCATCATCTTCTGTGTTCTCTCGATCCGCGTGGCGTGCGGTATAGTCACTGCATCATTTTGGGTTAGCCATAAAAGCACTGAGGAAGGAGTTTTGTTCGAAAATAGGTCGAATGTGGCTACCATATGCCCAGTTCTTGTCTCGAGAACTGCAGCTCAACAAAGAGCTTTGGTTCAAGCAGTGAAACAGAACACGCATAAGGCAGTTCCTTCTCCCTGAAGAAGCTAAAATTGTATCCGGAGGCTGCTTACTGGCTGTGCGCACGAAGTTTGGGTGCACTACACTCGTTTTGATACCGCGAGCTTTGTACAGATGTTTGATCTCACACGCCAGGCCCTCATGGAAAGCCAGCGCCCCAGCCTTGGTGGCGCTGTACTCAATACTCATCGGCAACGCTACGAAGCTCGCCAGACTTGCAACGGTTATAATGTGCCCCTTGTTGTTCTTGATCATTGCCGGCAAGAACTGTTTTGTAGTAAACCACAATGCCATCAGGTTGACTCCAACAACTTGCCGTAAAGAATGCTCTGGAATGTCGAGCACCGAGTTGAATCGCGCAATGCCAGCGTTGTTGATTAAGATCGTTGGATCGCCGTCCATGATCTTGCGTATAGCGTTGGCCGTCTCGGCGACTTGTTGCAGAGAGGTAACATCGCAGTTAAAATAAGTGACCTTCGGGTTGGATGCCACGGCTGGTGGAGGCTCATTAACATCTAATACGGCGACTCTGACCCCTCTGGCCGCAAGACCCTCGACCAAAGCCAGACCGATCCCACTGCACCCTCCTGTCACGACGGCGATTTCCTTGGGCCAGTCCCATATTCCCGCGAGCGGGGAGGAAAATATACGCCAGTTGTTTGTGGCGAGTGCGTTGAGAGCACGGTTCAGCGTCCTGGCTATGCCCAGCCCAACAAGAGCTTTCAGGATGGGTTGGACGAGGCGAGGGAAAGTGTTTTGCGCGAAGTCGGCGCCCAAGTGTTGTTCGACTAGATCTGCAGGAACGTATAGTAGGGCCGCTATAAGGGCTACTGGAGCGATTGTTCTCGCTACACTGGCCATTCTCGCAGAAGACTCCGGATTGGCGTATTCAACGCACAGATAGGCAGGTCTTTGGCTGAATCGGCAATGGTGATGGGACGCACTCTCGTGTAAGTCATCAATGTAACGTAATTGGGAATGCGCGGACAGCGTACATGGCAAATACTGATCTTTTAATTTCGTGATCTACCGCCACTTACTAGGCACAGACAGGTTCGCCTTCCACTCTTAAAGAGATGATCAATATCACAAGCCTCGGCTGGGTCGCCCGAGAGCACATGCACGTTGGGGACGTTTCAAATCTTCGGGAGCCTTCCCCCAATTTACTCAATTGGGGAAGCCCGGGGTGTTGTCCACCTTTGTTATGGACAGGGTTACTCCTGGAAGCGGACTAGATGAAGGTCCACAAGCCCGGCCGAGGCATAATCAAACGGAATCGCAGCAACGACAAGCTGCCAGTGCCTGTGAAAAAATTGAAAAAATTCGTGTTTCTTGAAATCATCGCCCGCTGCCTGACGGGGACTTTCCCTTGCAAAGAACTTTGAATCCTCATCCCCAGACGTTCAATATGGATGCTTGACAATGGATCCGCGTTCACCGATGGGAATGACTTCATGACTTAACTCGAGGTGTCTTGGAGCTTTGTTTATTTCGTTGTGGCAACAAAAGTATGCAGTCAGAAGGCTTCCGTCGGCTTCAGTGCGCTTCAAAACCGTGAAGGAAAAGAAATGGCCGGTCGTATTGTCTGAATTTGAGTGCCCCAGGTCAGTGGCCCACAGCCAGGGTTGACCTAACTAATAGAGTACTCATAGCTCAAACTCCAGCTGCATTTGCTCGGTGTTGCCATTCATGGGAGGATGAACGACGAGGTACTTAGACTGCCTGCCAAATACCCATTCCCACGTCTGAGTCTCTTCGCTCCAGTAGACATCTTCTTCCAGAGGAAAGTTGACCGTCTTGTTTTTCTCCGGAATATAATGCTGCGCAAACAATTCAATACTGTAGTATGTGTTCTTCAGCAGGGGAAGATCTCCAAGGAATGGAACACTGTCTTGCAGGTTGGTCATCCCTGGCATTGGTCAGTCCCAGATCGGATCGAGCGGTAGATAATAGAGAGAACCGGGTAGAAGATCATTACCGATGACAGTCCCAGCGCTATGCCCCATTTCTCCTGTTGCGTGACAATAAATCTTGCCCTGAATATTTTCTTGGTCCATCTGATGACGAATTTTCTTCAGTATTTCGTTCCCCGTCATGCCGATTTTCATATTATCTCTCGTTATGTCCTGTAGTCGATTGCCCTTTCTCAAACCTTCAAGTACACTGGCGGGAATGTCGTCCTCCGTATCGCCTGGTTTCAGCACATACCCCACGTGCTGCGTATCAGTATTCAGACCCAAAGCAGATATACCGAAGTCAGTACTACTGTATATTAGTTACCTGCTAGAGAGCCTAAAGCGATGTGATTTTGAAGACTCTGCTGAAAGTGAAAGACGGATGGGCGACTGTAGCAGGGGAAGGCTTTTACATACTGAATAATGTCGTCATATTGTATAACGTGGTCTTTATCGCCGGGGAACCTGTGCGTCCTTGACTCGGAACACATACTACAGTCATCTTCCGTTAGAATATACACGCTTGGTTGAAACCAAGTAGTATAGTTCAGCGACTGAATCCGCTCCCTCATCCCTATTTTGCGTTAGTCACCTAGGGAATCCCGAAGCGATGAATGCTGGAAGATTCCGTAAAAACGGATGGGCAACCGTAGGGGGGAAGATTTATACTAACACCATTCTAGATCCAAGGTAGTTGTCTTGCCAGGAATGATATTGCTGGTGCTAAATGCCTCCTCGATGATCGCCCAGGCTGTTTCCATTAACTTTCGATACCAGCCGAGTCTGCTTTCTACCATGGTTGCGACGACCTCGACGGCAATCATAGGCTCAAGGACAAAACGGTCAGCCCAGTCTCCTAGCGCAGCCTCAATTGCGTCCCGTTCGCCAGCGTGTAGACCACCGCTAAAGGCCAGCTCGGCGTGTGTATTCAGTGCAATATTGCGTGGCTGCTGAGCGACCAGGACGGCCGTGAGCTCAGACCAGACGAGAGGGGTGTTGTCGACCCAAGTGTATGATAATGGTGAGTCGCCCGTGGCATTAGCGAGGATCAGTTGAGTTGTGCGGCGCCTAGCAGAGAATTGCTCGTAATCCTTGAGAGCCCAGAAGACGGTGTCCTCGGCATATTCACGTTGACTAATCTGTGCCAACATCAGCGACATATATCGTGCAGTAAGATAGGCCTGTTCTGCATAAGATAAGAGATGGAACGTACGAGCCATGCATCAACCCCATATTTTCGCAAAATTCCTGGGATCAGTGCTTTGCGTTCTTCAGTCCAGGCGTCGACAATCTGAGCCTGCTCTCGTAGGCGAGGCAGCATCTGAATTTGAGGTTTCTTGGTCGTGTCTGCCGAGGCATTGCAGGTTAAGCACGTACTCGCCGCAATGACGAGCTTGGCGAACAAACCCCGCATAATGCTGAAGGTGTCAGATTTGCTTTGCGACTCGCATACAATTAGAAGTGCTTTGAGGAATGAGTAACCTTGGGGGAACGCATTAGATGATACACGTGGTAAATGAATGCTAGACCAAAGCATTCAATTGATTGTACACAACACACGGGGTCCAAGGTGATGGATTGTTGATCGCAGTCTAGCTTCTTCCGCCAGACCCCACCAGGCGACGAGGAGCCGGGGTCCACTTGCTTTGAGGCGGGGATTTAATCCCGTCCACTCAACCACTTCCTATTGCTAACCTGCCTTTTTCGGACTCGGCCCTAGACATCAACCAGACTTGTCAGTATCTAACGTGAGGCCATGACGAGTGAACGATATGGCCTCAATCTTGACATAGAAGTCCTCAGCGTTGCTCTACTGTTCTTCAGTGCAGCTCTTCTATGTATGCACTATTCGGCCACTGATTAGCTTTTATATAGAATAGATCAGATTTTTTAAAGGTACATATTAGTGTATATAAAGTAGCTATATCGACCGTTGGTAAAGGTTTTTTACGCCCCTGCCATTTCTGCAACTGGTTCGAAGAGCAGGAGTTTAGCCCGCTGCTTTTACTCCACCTCTAAATTCAGACATCTAATAAATAAAAGTTGAAGACTCTATAGCATATCTTCCATGTATGCTTCGGAAGGCGCGGGGCTCGATGTTTTACAATAGTCAGTGCGTATTGTACCCTATGGGCAGCTCAAATTCTTTCGCAAACTCACAAAGGTTCCAGTCCTCGTAAGCAAGTGTCTTGTTCAAGGTCCTTCGGCCTTCCAAAAGAGCATCGTAGCAACTTCAGATGCATATCCACAACTTTGTTGACGCATGCTAGCAGCTATATGGAGTGTCCCTAAATCAATATCAATGCTAACAAACAAATACGGGCCGAAGGTCTTGACAACACACATATGCCAGCTTGCTTCTTCAAAACTATATTGACTCCAAAAGACAATTGCTGTAGCCGATCGTGATGTGATAAGTAGGTAGGTAGCCATATACAGATTCCATTTAGTTGGGCCCCTGGCATTGAATGGCTATAAGTTCAACATAAAAGCAGAGGCCACTGCGTCGGTCAAGTTGACATTACAGCACCACACGTGTATGTCAGTATAAACTACAGCCTCATGTTTCACAAATCGATGTGATTGATAGACTCATAAAATCTGCATCATTGCACCATGAAAGACTGAGACGATTGCCACCGCTGAAACATAAATCCGGATCATTCTATTGCTTTTGATTTTCGTTGCTTATTCAGTGTGGGAGAGAGGGGTGTAGTCGCTGGTGAAGATCATTTTGCGTTTCCCGAGTCCATTCTTGTTATCTGGGTGACCTCGATCCTGCGCAGGGCCTGATACCGGGTAACGAAATGTGCTAGTGGATGTGTGCTATTGGCCCAAGCTAGGAAGTCAAAACTGCATCAGCGACACATATCCCCCCCCTTCAAGATATCCCGCCAAAGCTTCCAGAACGCTATGACCCAGTGCAAGCTCCCAAAGCTCAGGGACCCCCATTCACAAATAAATCTGAACCCGGGCTAGAATCTCTCATTCTTCTCTGAGACGATTTTTGACGTGGTCGAGGGTGGCTTCTTGCAAATCGTGGATAATTGTGAGGCACTCTGGAGCTTGGGCCCGGAGCACCAAACGACTCAGCTGGCCTGCGGTCGAGGGGCGGGCTTGCGTGTCTATTGAAAGCTTGACGCGGCTGAGCGTGCTCCTCGGTCAGGCTTGACTGTAATCTCGCACGCCAAAGGCCTCCAACCTTGTTTGCTTGCTCCTCAATTGCAGCATCGTCAATATCGGGAAGCTTTCTTATCCTGGGATCGGTGGTTTGAGTTGGCATTGGCCTTCGCTTCCCATGGTACTCCTTTTGAAGACTATCACTTCTCGAAACAGTTGAAAGCGGTTCCTGTGGGAATTTGGTCATTTCTATGCTGTGTGGATCCGGCCGAGGAGGCCGCCAGGAGCCCCTGGTGGGCTTTGACGGATTTGTCTGGAAAGGCATATTGCCGGCCTCTATCTCCTGATCAAGGCTTCTGTTGCGTCTCCGGTGGATCGAAATGAGTTTCCAGATGATGAAGACCGGAATCCACGAGAACGAGAAGCAGATGACTGGAGAGATGTCAACAAACGATTCAAATCTGTGGCGAAAATGAAAGAGGCCTTTGCATTGTCCTTGAAACAAAGTTTGGATCCGCAGGGCCACACAAAAAAGTGAAGGACACGATCCGATTACTTACTGCCAACAACTGCAACACGTTCAGCAGTCGTACCGCCTTCGCCTTCATCGGAAGTAAATATTGCCATATTGGATCTTTGATCAGAAGAAGTTGTTGCTGCGTATCCGATGGTTCGAAAAGTTGCAAAGGATCTAATGGAAGGAATGTGAGCGTGTGCGAAAGTTTTGTGCACATCGAAAAGTAAAGTCTGGCTCACCGAGGACTTTTTAATTGTAGCGCAAGCGAACGGCTCCTGGGTCCCAAAATGTACCCAAGAGTCACCAAGACCTTCAGGGCCGATGATCATTCATTGAGCATGTGACCGGTGCGGCACCGGTCACCCTGATGGCGGTGTTCTTTGGAGCCAACATCACTCCAGAGGGCATAAACTCAACCCGTGACTTCTTAGTGCACTTTAGCAGGAAGAGCGACTGGGCTCGACACTGGCGTGCTCGCCACACAAAAAGTGATTTCTGCACGTAAATTCATTCATCTGAGATCAATACCGCCTCTCTTTCCGTTTGATACTGCGATTGCGGCCTTGGCTTTTACAGATACCGAGACAGACTGGAGCTTGAGGGCGCCGTCCACCGGAAAGCAAGAGCCAGTATTCGATCTTGTCGGTGCTAGCTACTGGTTTAAAGACCGAAGGTAGGCCTCCAATTCACCGTCGCCCAAGAACATCGTTGCTCTCATATGCCGCACGCGTTGCTATGTTCCGGCCTTGTTCCGCTGTACTTAAACAACGGCAACCCTACATCTGTGCAGGGTATAAACACATTGGGCAGCTTACCACACATTTATGCAGCTTATCCAACACTCATCCAGGCCGTCAAGGTGCTCCAGTATCACCTGACTTAAAAAGCTATCTTCTGAGAGCCCCTATCAATCCAGACAAATATAATACTATGTGAATAATATATTTGAGCATGAGCGTGTCAATTGTGTAGACAAAATACAGTGTCTTAATCAGGGGATATCAATACTTCAACTCTTGTCTGACTCATTGTTGCCACTTTAATTTTTTCTTTTTCTTTTTGGAAATGTAATGAAGGCACAAAAGCACACTGATTCCTAGCGGGAGATCGCAAACGCGTTCCAGACCCTTATATGTAGTTCAAAACATGCACACTTGTGGCCTGACGATATTATTTATTTATCGTGTCACCTTTTAACACTTGGGAAAGACCAACAAATTCTTATACGACTTACCTTGACTGAGCAAGGCCGACGGGCCCGATTCATCAGAGAGCGCTCATTCATTTAAAGCGCGTACAATGCGCCTTCGGGTCATGTTAAGTTGACTTTTTCATCGCTATATCTGTTACCCTCAGCAAAGTCGCCTCAGCTGGCCTGGCTCATTTAATTTAGGAGAAGCCCCTAATAGTAGAATAAGCGATTCTACTAGCGTCACCAATGTTTGATCTTTGAACGCTGCTTTCGCCATGTTGTGCCCTCCCCAAAACTCAAACTATTCTTAGATGAGATATGGATTGGAGCTAGGATATATACCAATATCACTGAATCCTTTTGTATTGCGCTCGCATGAGCTATATAAATGAGTGATATCACTGGGGCCCGGATTTTGCTACCTTTCGTGGGTCTCTGCTTTGTCTAAAATTTTGTCTCTGTCTCCCAACAGAAGAAGGGAGGCACAAAAAAAAAAGAAGAAAAGACATATCCTCACTTACAATTATCTCATGAGGGCTTCTTTCCGGCCACAAATCCTGATTTAGTTTACCGCAGATATGTTCAGGCATCTCGGTTTTGACCGAAGCTTTTGTCAAATCATATTTCCAACCACGTGTCTGCTAAACATTCAGAGCACATGCGGCCCGCCAAGGACTACAAGGGCTCAATGGACCGTTTATCTATCGGATCACTATGTGCTGGTTCTCTCAGGCTCTAATTAGACTCGATAGCCGTCAACTATGTTACCGAAATACACGTCCAATCTCCTATAGCCCATGTTCTAGAGCCTAGACGGCCCGCAAGCCGCTTGGGAAGAGATGTGATATTCGTTCCACGAAGGACTAGAGGACGGAATAGTGTCACTTTGACTGGGCTAACGGCCCAATAGCACTTAGCAAGGCACGAAACTGTTTACCTTGTCAGAAATCTCTAAGAAATTGACATATTCTAGCAGAGGATTCGGGGCTGTCCAGTACTCTGTGAGAGGCTGTTACCCCTCCAGTTGTGCCCCTGTGACGACAAGTGGAGGACTTAAAAACACATAGTTTGCCATCGCTAAGGACTGCCCTGGTAGTCACGAAAGCTTTCTGTATTTCTATTCCAGTCACAATTTTCCAGTCAGTACAATTTTCAATTCTGCTATCTTGCTCAACTTAGCACGATAAGCAAGACTAGAGGTTCCAACATGGAGGGCAAGCTCGCTACCTTCATTATACCTGTAGCAGCCGCAAAGCACAGCAAGTCTGCACATTGCAGACCGAGACTCTCCTTCGCTAGCATGTTCAACCTGATCATCAGATACTTCATGGACTTAAAGAATGGCTCCATTGTCATAGTTTCAAATTGGCATCACCTCAGGATACACGACCTGTTATACCGGTAACGAATAGGACAAGTCTTCTGCACCCACTTATTGACACTGGGAACCAATACTCAATTCGTTTTGACAACCCACTACAGCTTTCATACACATAAACTCCCAGCATTCTAGCTGGTGAAAAAGAAACAGCTTTGAGGCAGCCGTTTGTCTCAGTATGTTCCAAACGATACTGCTGAGATGCTTTTAATATAGGACGATGTTGCACTGACCGGGCCAACTATGAGTCTACTTATGGGATCACGATATCCTGTAACGCTCTCAACCTCAAGTTCATCCCGCAGGCAAGCTCTGGGTCCAAGATCGGTTCGCGCACTTACTTGGTGCTGTCGGATACCAAGTACCAGATGTTTGGCTTGCTGAGCGATGAGTTCACTTTGCGATGTTGGTATTTCCAATTTGCCGGTAAATGCCTCTGTGTGCCCATAATAGTAGTTCTAGTGAATGCGCTAAACTCGTATAATGTGGGCCAGAATGGTGCTCTCTACTTCGTATCTATGGTCACAGGCGGGGGGACTATCAAGATTCCCTGGTAATGAGGCCGGAGCCAAGTACGGACCCGGCTACTGTAATAGCCAACGTCCACGTGACATCAAATTTATCGACGGCTTTGCAAGCGCCATCTGAAGCTTTGTCTCTCAATATTTTGATTGTGTTGGGTGAGGGAACTTGCCTAGTATTCCTAACATAAAAACGTTCATGCCGTCCCGAAATGGGTAGTATTGTCGCCTTCTTCATCAGCCGTGATTAATATACTGGCATTCTGACTAGGATGTTTGGGAGGTTGAGTCGATCTCGGCTGCTTTTACTCCTCAATCTTTCCAGACTAAGGGCCAGGCCAGCTGCAAGGCGGATGCGTGCGACGGTACCTGCTCCAGCAACCACTACACAGGCCAGCGTGACCCTGATAGACTAGCCAGGTGGGCGCGTACACAGTAGCTGCAGCTGACAGCATCCCAGCACGAACTCAGATTATCTCCGCGAAGTATCCACAAAGATCATCTGCTTATAGGTTGCATCGTTCCAGACAGCAAGCATTCCCACCTGCCTGGGGTGGTAAGATGTACTGGGCCTCATTTAATGGTTCCATGCAAGGCACAAGGACAGCTCGCATTCATGTGTGCAGCGAGCTCGGATGACTGCAGTCCACCTGTACAGAAGAGGCGAGGGTTACATGGGCTGCAAACCTTTTGAGTGTATCGATTGGGCTACGCTACGTAATTTTGCAAGCTCGAAGCTCCGGCCTGCTCATTCTCATTCTCGTTGGCCGACCTTCGATTTGGCAACCATGTCCATCTCCAACCTTGCCAACCGGCTCACCCGGGAATTTGATTGTCGATGAGTTCGTCCCTTCTCGCGCGACAAAGCCACTTGTGCAGTGCTACCCCCCCTCATGCATCACATACATAGTCTACATGCCACCATGCTTTCCTATGTCGCAACACATAGAGACATCCGGTTCAACCCTGCCAGAGAAGAAGCAGCGCACAGCTTGCTGGTTACATTTAATTATTTCATGACATGATGCAGGTTGCTCCGGATCGACGCGTGCTGCAAGCCGTACCCATGCGCCTCGCAACCACCTCCCGCTTGAGTTTGATTACAGTATGCGCCTGCCCCTGCCCTGCCCTGCCCAAATGCCCTGCCCAAGACCTACATCAAGTACGGATGTTTAATTGAACGCGGGCAGAAGATGCACTTGAACCCTGTCCCTCCCGCACTGTGGATCAGGAGGCCCCGGATGTCTACAAGTACGTCTAATGTTGATCGCACCGGCACCGCAGGATCAAACTTGCCTCAGTTGTACTTATCTAGACGTTGTACCTACACATGTGACCAAGCTCACCATCAGCTCAAACACCTACATTTTCTTTCCACCTCAGGCTACTGGACGCCAGGCGCCGAGGTGGCCGTGAGTGCCTCGCTTCAGCTTCGTCGTTTCATTCGCACCGCTCGTTATACCCCACTCCACTGCAATGTTTCCCGTCATATTCCGATGGTTTGCGGTGGTTGCGGCCGCCAAAGTGGTCACCGCGCAAGTTGTCGACAATCTACAGTTTGTCGATCCTCTTATCGGTGCCAGCAATGGTGGTAATGTCTTCCCAGGCGCCTCGTTGCCCTATGGCATGGCGAAAGCCGTGGCAGACACGAATAGTGGGAGCAATCAGGGCGGCTTCACCCTCGATGACAGCAACATCTCGGGATTCAGTTTAATGCATGATTCCGGAACAGGGGGAAGCCCATCTCTTGGCAACTTTGCACTGTTTCCCTTCGCCAGCTGCCCCGGCGGAGACGTCAATAACTGCGTGTTCCCCAAGAGGTCGCGCGCGGGGTTCGGCGCCTTTAACAACGATTCCGTTATCTCGGAGCCTGGTTATTTCAGCATCACCCTTGACTCGGCGATTCAAGCAGAGATGACCACAACCCACCACACGTCGATCTTCAAGTTCACCTTTCCAGCTTCTGCGGGCAACGATAGCCAACCTCTGATTCTCCAGGACCTGACGGACCTACAAGATAGCCGGCAGGATAATGGAACCGTAGCTGTCGACGCGACGACAGGACGCATCACTG
This sequence comes from Diaporthe amygdali, assembly GCF_026229845.1. Classification (NCBI taxonomy): domain Eukaryota; kingdom Fungi; phylum Ascomycota; class Sordariomycetes; order Diaporthales; family Diaporthaceae; genus Diaporthe; species Diaporthe amygdali. The sequence goes on from NW_026517029.1 coordinate 100,738, forward strand.
GAAATGCGAGGTTTTCTCCTAGCTTTGGCGTAGGCAACTACGTGCTTTACTTCTGTACTGACTTCTCGGGGGCTGACATCCTGGACAATGGAATTTACTCAAACAGCCGGGCCAGCACGGACGTCAAGGAATTTACGATTTCGCGATCCATCAATGGGTATCCTCTTCCTGGTGGCGCTTTCGTACGATTTGCTGATGGAGGTCGTCCCATTTATGCGCGAACTTCAACAAGCTTTGTCAGTGTCGATCAGGCGTGTGCACATGCTGAATCTGAGATCCCGGACTTCGATTTTGACGGTGTGCGGGACGCAGCAAGAACTGCATGGAGGGAGAAATTGAGCTACATTTCTGTTGACACAGAGGGAGTGGATGTCCCGTTCCTGAGAAACTTCTATAGCGGGTACTACCGCACAATGATCAATCCGCAGAATTATACGGGCGAGAATCCGCTCTGGTCGAGTAGCGAGCCGTATTTTGACTCTTTCTACTGGTGAGTTGACAAAATAGGGCTGACTGCCCGCGTTTGAAGGCTCAGTACTGACTTGGGATTCACTGTACCAGCTTATGGGATTCTTTCAGGTCACAGATCCCCTTTTTGACTATTGTTGACCCCAGAGCTGTGGAAGAAATGATTAGATCTTTGATCGATACTTACGCTCATCTTGGCTGGCTGCCAGATTGCCGCAGTAAGCAACTCTCAGATATAGTTTTAGCCTTTTCTGGAGGATGTATCTGCTGCCCGTTGTCTGTTTCATTAATTGCTTTCTTCGAGCCTTTTTGTTAGGCAGCACATTGGGAGACAAGCTGCACCCACATGGCTTCCTATCCCAACCCATTCTCGTATCAGACATGCTCCTCAGTGCTTTGAGAGCTGACTCAAAATGCTGCAGTGAGTCTCAGTAAGGGCTATACCCAGGCAAGTCTTAGTTAAATCAGCATCCAGCGGTTGCATTTTCTAACAGTAAGTGTAGGGTGGGTCCAATGCGGATGTTGTGCTCGTCGACGCGTACCTCAAGAGTATTTCTAGTGGCATTGATGTGAGCAATCAACCGAAGACCGCCTCCATTGAGGGCCTCCGAGAAGCTGATATTCGCAGTGGAACCTTGGATACCAAGCAGTAGTCAAGGACGCTGAAGTCGAACCTTATGATTGGTGTTGTAATGGACGCGGTGGGCTTGACAGTTGGAAAGCTCTAGGCTACATTCCGGTACAGGACTTCGACTACAAGGGCTTTGGGACAATGACTCGTAGTGTCTCCAGGACACTCGAGTATAGTTACAACGACTTTTGCATCTCCGAGCTAGCTGCTGCACTGAACAACACAGCTGATCAAGAGAAATACATCGCGTCGAGCGGGAACTGGCAGAACCTTTACAGAGCCGACCAGACGTCTTTCCTCAACACGTCCACTGGGCAAGTGGACACCGGCTTCTTAGGCTTTTTCCAGCCCAAGTTTCTGAATCGAACCTGGGAATTCCAGGATCCATTAACTTGTAGCAATATCGACAGTTCAGGAATTGCTTGCTCTCTGCAGAATTCCGGCAGAGAGACATTTGAGAGTAGCCTCTGGGAATATGGCTTGTATGTTATTCCCTTCTGTCAGCTCTCGCTACAAGGTACTCACCCGACTAGTTTTGTTCCCCATGATCAAGCAACACTCATCGCGCTCTACGGCGGCCCCGAAAGCTTTGTTCGCCGACTCGACTACCTCCACGACCAAAATATCACTTACATCGGAAACGAGCCTGCTTTCCTCACTGTATTTCAATATCACTACGCTGGCCGTCCTGCGCTCTCTGCAAAGCGCTCACACTTCTACATACCAGCTTTCTTTAGTCCGACACCCGCTGGCCTCCCAGGAAACGACGATTCTGGTGCTATGGGAAGTTTTCTAGCATTTAGCATGATTGGAATGTTTCCTAACCCTGGACAAGACGTCTATCTAATTACCCCACCCTACTTTGCCAGTGTAAATATTACGCACCCGGTCACAGGCAACATTGCTACCATCCGCAACATCAATTTCGATCCGACATACGAGGCAATTTTTATCCAATCTGCGACACTCAATGGTGTTCCGTATACAAAAAGCTGGGTGGATCACAGCTTCTTCACCGAGGGAAAAACTTTGGTGCTTACCCTTGGGCGGAACGAAAGTAGATGGGGCACGGGATTGGAGGATTTGCCACCAAGTCTTGGGACGTACATGGGTTTCAATGGTTCATACGCCGGAAGTAGTAGAAATGTGAGGAGGATGACGAATTACCGGTCTGATTTTGCGAGATTTGAATGATTAGCTTAGATGTATTTTTAATGTGCCTCTGTAAAGTCACTTGGCTGATTGATTCTATCAAATTTTCTCTTGGTAAACCGATAGGCCCTTTTAAAAAGAATACACACTCGCTCTAAGACATTTATGAATGATAATCGCATGAAAAATAATTTTTAAAATATATATTCCATGCTGAACGTACGAGTCAAAAGCTCCCGTGTACCCCCACGTCACTCAATTTCCCCTAGCTCTAGATCGATGCAACTACCCCAAGGTGTTCGCCTTAAGTACAAAACAAGTCGCGTTATATCTACAGCAGTCCCCAGAGTGAACGGACAGCTTAACTTCAAGCCCTTGCACAGCCTTCCAGTTGTGCTATATAAAGCGAGAAAGGCAGGTGTACTACAGCAGACTGGCCGCGTAGATCGACCTATTAGCGAACCTACCACCGAATGAGAACGACCGCAGACGCAGATCCAGCTAATTGGAATTGCGAATTGCTTTTTCCACATACGTCCTGCTTCATCAAAGATAACGCAAGAGCTGAGGCAGCGTTGGTGCCCGCACTTTGCGTCGAAGCACCTCCCGAGTTTTTTGTCCAGTGTTGCTTCGCCGCACTTGCAACATATGAAGCCCATGAGTCCGAGCCCCGGGAGCCTTTCCGGGGGTGCAGAGACAATGCTCACAGCGTTGGTCAACATCGCCGAGGTTGATTGATGCCAAGGCAGTAACCGAGAAGGAAAGTGAGTTGTAAGCAGACCCCCAACTACTCAATGATTAGGACTTGCTCGCTTGCTCGGGTGTGTTTTCGAACCAGCAGTGGGTTATAAATGCTGCCTATGATTAGTAGCTAGAACAAAGGACCAATCAAAATTTTGTACATTGTGTCCTGCCCTTTGAGCGACGTCTTTCAAGAAAGCCGTGTACTATTTTGTTCAAAGTTATTGTCAAGAATAATGACTTAAAGAAATAAGTTGAAGTCTCAAATGCTTTACGGACGGGTGCATAGATTTCCGGGCCGCGGCTCACGGAACAAAAGACTGAACACGGCCTGGAAATCTGTGGAAAGATGCCTCTAAAGCATAGACTCATAATTTCCAGTAGCAATACAAGCCCTCCAAAACGATGAAACCTTGTACAACTCCTCACTCATCGTAAATTGGGTCAGATTTCTGTTGAGTACGAGTTTCACACCCTTGCACTCATATTGCCCGTGGTAAAGACAGTTGGTGTTTTCCTGTTTTCAGTGCTACAGCAACGAAATGAACGACTTTGAAAGAAGGAAATTCCCGGGGAAACAACAAGAACATTCGGTACGGTCACATCGATAAGCCAAAGCCTGCTCAGCTTCTTACATGTCATCCCGCCATGCCATCAATTCGGCTCCATCTAGGCGGAGAAACCTTTCAGGCATCTTCCAAGTAAGAAGCAGTCGGTTTCAGCGTGTTGACCGTGTCTGACTTTTCCAGAAATTGCTCTTCGAAGTACGAGTCCCTCATTCTGGGCGTCATGACCGCCTCGGCGACAGAGTTGAATAGCCTAGTCTGTTTGGCTTCATCTGCCTCTGAAAGAGCAAGCGGTACGCTGCCGTCCACAATCTTCCACCCGGCCCTCTCAAACCTCTCCCGCACATAAGGGCTCATGTCCACGAAGCGGAACTCAACACCTTTGCCGCCGTACTTGTAGACTTCGGCAGTTAGGGTTTTGAGATGCGTTACGGCAGTGGTATCAATGTGGTTGACCCTTCCAAAGTCGAGCACGACCAAGCCGATAGGGGGCAGGGCCGAGGGGTCAGTGACACCGGCTGCCAACCGGAGACGCTTTATCCGCTTCTCGGCCACCACGGACCAGTTACGCTCTCTTTCAGCGCCCCGCGAACCGTTGTAGATGGGACCATGATGAGTTTGAACCGAATCTAGGATGCGTGCCGTCAGGCGGTGCGAGTTGGGGAAGAAGAACGACTCGTTGAAGCGGAAGACGTGGACATCTTGCATCATCTGATCGGCGGCGTGAGAAGGTGGCAAGCCGCGCGCGGCGTCGAGGGAAGAGGCTAGTTCTGAGCGTGGCGGTACAGCAGACGCCGTGATGGATGCAAATGTTTGACGAAGGATGAGGTAGACAACTGAGAACAGTGTCAGTAATCAGATGGTTTATAATCACAGGCATTCGAAGAGGCTTCAACACGAAGGGACACGATTTGACCTCACGAGAGAAACAAACTCTGTCGGCTGTCGTCCATGGCCCTCGCCAAAAAAAAAAAGCATGAAAGCTCAAAAACAGATAACGAGGACTGTGCCTTGGGCTACGGGACATAGAGACCAAAACAACACTTACTATTGAAGGCAACGGGAATAAAAATACCGAATTCGGTAGAGTAGAACAACGTGATCCAGAAAGCCAGCATTGATGTGATGAAGTCGGCGAGGGAGGTCTTCCAGAAGCGGTAGAAGGTCGAGGGCGGATAGATCAAAGGCCACACCGCACAGATGATGATAGCCGCAAGTGCCGCCTTAGGAATCCAGTAAAGAAGACCAACTAGCTTGTATATAGATACCAGTATGATAGCAGTCGTAACAAATCCGGACAATGGCGACTTGACTTTGCAGGACGAGTTGACAGATGTCCTGGACATGGCACCGCCGACACCCATTGAGTGGAAAAAACTGTTGAAAAACTAGGAACCCCCCGAGTCAGTGACTGAACATGAGCATACACCAGAATAATATGCATCAGCACGGCCAAAGGCCTAGGAGGATGGGAACAGCCACCTACGTTGCAAACCCCGAAGTAGCAGAGCTCCTGGCTCTGGTCAGGAATATAATCATTTCTCACACCGAACGCCCGCGCGATTGCTGTATGCTCGATAGCCGCGCCAACGAACACGGTGATACTCTTGCCAGCAACCTGGCTAATAAGGTCCATGGAAGGCATTGTAGGCGTCTCCAATCCATTAGATTTCACCTTCACCACCTTGAAGAGGTAATCGTCTGCGTCAAGGTTATGATTAACGGCGTAGCTGATGCCTGTGTAGAGGACCAAGGCGAGGAAAGCGCGGAGGATGGACAGAAGCCAAATGATCTTGTTCTTGTCACCCCATCGCTTCCCAGACTTGTCGAGGATGGTCAAGAACGCGATGCATGAGAAGCCGATGGCGCATGTTAGACCACTCGCTCCGCCCAGATTAGCGAAGACGTCATGTATTTGACTGGCAGCACCGTCGGATGAAACGTCGGAGCCAAGCAGAGAGCCCATCTGGTTGAGAAGGATGGTAATGGCCACAGCCGAGATAAATCCGGTTATGATAGGGATGGAGATGAATTCCAACAAGAAGCCGAGCTTCAAGAACCCCATGATAATACCAAAAATACCCATGGACAGGGCAACCGCAGACGCAATTTGCTGAGGCGAGTATGGTGATTCTTCGCCGAACGACGCAACGATATCCGACGTCAGGAGCCCGATGAGGGAGGTCGGACCGGTAGATAAATCTGGGTTGTATCTCGTAAGCAACACGCATCATGACGGCGTATGTGGCTTTATGGAATCCTCACCTTTGGTAGTTCCCATGAAGGCGTAAAGCGCAGATGGAAACCAGCTCGACATCAGGCCATATTGAATGGGAATTGTCGCAAGTGAGGCATAGGAGAGGCCTTGAGGAATGAGCATCAAGCCCAATGTCAAGCCCGCGATGGTGTCGTTGATGAGCCACCGGGGGTTGTATCGAGGCAGCCAGCCCACGATAGGCACCTTGTCGATCAGATATTGCGCGGTGGCAGAAGGGAGAGCCCTCGCGGCCTTGGTCGTGAGCCGACCGACCTTATTCCAGGTCACATCCGTGCGGACGTCATTCTTCACAGCGTCGACCACTTTCATGATGACAGCTGCCTGAGTCTTGGGAGGAAGAATTTAAAGAGGCTGAAGGGGATCAGATGCGAAAGGAGCGCCTATGAGGTGACAAAGTCGGATGCTCTGATTTTCACTCGCATCTACCAAGACGACGAAGAGGGCGGAGGTTATGTATTTGAACCTTGTGAGGGCCTGGGACGGAAGTCATGCGCAGATCTAAGATCCCTACCATGTATGAGCCTCTGAGCCGACGTGACTGATGCTCGCGCGGTGCAGTGCAGGGGCCCGCCTGTGCTGTAGTATCGCAATAGTCACCCAGAGCCTGCCGCACACGACATGACAAGTAGCCACCATCACGGAGCTGTCTTTCCCTCCCCCCCCCTTCCCCCATAAATGCTGTCGGTGTTCGGGATGTTGTCAGTCACAGGAGAAAGGGCAGGTAGCTTGGGCCAGATAAGAGGGACTACCACTAAAATTAGACGAAACCCATCACCAGTGTCCTTGTGTCTTCGGCAGCTACCTATTCTGGTCGAGTGGCCCCGAGAGAGAGAGAGAGATGCAGCTCCAGGGCCGACTCAGTTGTCCAATGGCAGCGGCCTATGACGGCGAGAGGGTGTGGTGTGGTGAACGGGCGACCAGTTGGTTGCGATACAAGCAACGGAGCGGGCTAAGGAAACACATCAAGTACATTGTATAGCGTGCATAGTATAGCTTGTGCGGGGTACCCTTCAAAAGGCAAGGTTCAGGGAAATGTTGCTGATGTGTTTCCTGTCGCCCCTGACAGCTGGGGAGAAAGGGGCGGCCGGGAGGCGAAGCATTACTATCCGTCTGAGTCGGGGCCCATGGATGCGGGGGAGACCCCATCATGACCTCCTCATCCGAGAACTTAGTTTGGAGCCGCGCCGTGCAATCAGAGCTGAGAAGTGCGCTGGGGCCGGCACGATCTGACGGCAGCTTGTGTTTCTTGGATTACAAGTAGATGAGCACCCTGCTATGGTAGGGACCGAGTGCATCAGGGATTCGGGATTCACACACATGTGATGAGATCAGAGTACGGACATGGCTCTATTTACTCACCGACATGTGGACCGACAGCTTGCGAGCAGACGGCCGACATCATGGAACGATCGAAGCATCGGTATGGCTGGCATCCGTCTTGACTGCCGCTCAGCCTTGAGGGCGACCCATGTCTCTGCCCAAGGACAAGAACTTGGGCTTGGGCGGATGAGGAGGATGGATGGTAGTCATTGGTAGACGACGGACGACGAATGGACGGGTGCGTGATGGCGTAGCGTGCTCTGCTATGCCTTGACCCATGAGATTGGTAGAAGCAAGGGGTCCCCTACCCTCCATCAGTGGCTTGCTTGCATGCGACTATTATTACTATGTACGGTATGTACATTGCGACCCCCCTACCAAAGTACATCGAATTCGGCAACCAGCGTCCACGAGTCCAGTCCAGTCCAGTCCAGTCCACCTCGCTGGGTGGTCTACAGTATGTAGGTCACCCGCCGCGACACCCGCGACCACCCATGCTTGGTGTTGAGAATTTGTTCGCAGTTCTGCAGGTCCAGTGGCAGCGTAGCACCATGGGCTGGCGACCATTGTACCGTAAGCACGCGCGAGCGTGCGTCCTCGGGGTGTTCAATGTTAAGCAAGAGCTGCCTTGTCAACCTGCAGAGGCGGTCCGTCGCGCATGAGATAATGTTAGTCTGCACCAGAAAGGGTAGGTCATGTGCACAGTCGCAATATTGCTGCCCCTTTGTATGTGCCTGGGAAAAGAGTATCAATAGAGAAACCTGCAACCTGCGGCACTCTTCTGCACCACTCCCGCGTCCTCCAATCAATCCAATCAATAACCTGAGCGGCCAGACAGATTGTCCTGAACGATCGATTCGACCCTTCCTTCCTGTGGTGACATGGCAGTTGGCCCGTGTCGATCCTGGGCTTCGGTCTTGGACTCATCATAGACGTATGTACGTGCCTAGGTCACATCCATCCAACCATGTTGAGTTCAAGACATGGATGCTGCGACTAGGAATTGCCGGGCCAGTTATCCGGGCGGCACGAAGCGGGTGTGAGATCTGCTCTCAAAGCCTAAAATTAACCACGGCACCTACCAGGCCCTTCAAGTTGCCTCACCAAGCTCTCTTGCAACGTCGCGAAGATAAGTCTGCGAGTATGTCCTCATCAAGGTGGTGTCCTGCTCACCTGCAGGCCTCATTGGCGAGACAATCATTCCCCACTGTAGTCTCAGCACGACCTGGAGTGTGCTATGTTGGCTTTGGAAATGCATGTTGTCAACATGATGTCTTACCATGCAGTCTTGATAATGAACAGACCGATTATAGTCACCGACACAGTCAAAGGGCCCGTTCTCGATTAGGGGCAGGCCCTGTCGCTTCTGCTGGGGGCACGTTATCTCGCACCGGCCGTTTCGCCTGATCAGCAATCATGAGCGAACTAAGATTGGATGAGGCGACTTGACCACTCGTCAAGGGCCAAATTTGCCAGCAATCTCACAGGGGCCTATGATGCCACCCTGGCCAATGGCAAGTCTTCCGGGGACTTCCATGTGAGAGCGGGTAAGTCTTCACGCCTATAATGGCAGCCCTGTGGAGCATCCTGAAGTGTTTACTGTGGTGGAGAACGCCTATCATGGCAATCAACTCAAATACTGCGAGGGCACGACCTCACGAATGTTTCACAGCTGCATCCCGTGCCCGATATTTTGGAACGGGTCCGAAGTGAGCCCCGGTTGTAACCACCGCACAAGATGATTCCGGGATGTTCTGAGATCTAGAGCCGTACGCCCCGGCTCATTCAACGGCCAGACACTAGATTTCTAAAGATAGGCGAGAGATCAGATGCACTGTTTTAAATGATCCCAAGATGAGACGTTCGAACAAGGCGAGTTGTGGCACTATGTTTGTGGCACTATGGTTGTGGCAAGCATTCGGATCATTGTTGCTTGTGCGCAGGCTAGGGCACCTCGGATGATTTTAAGCTCAATTTTGGCTTGGCTCTTGGTACGTGAGGAACTGAACTGTCAAACCCGTCTCGGCGATGACAAGACGTTGAAACCTCCTACCCTGTGTAAAGTGGTGATCAGGGCCAAGCTTGCCAAGTTGATGCAAGACCTACTTGGCGCAGGACGTTTCCGTCACGGCTTCTCCGACCTGGATGGGTCGTTACAAGGTTTCCCCAGACGCCACGGGCCTGGGCGATTGGCTGTGCCATTCATTGTTTGCTCAGCCGCTCCATGCCCAGCTGAACATCCAAATTTGGTTCACGTAAGCGGCGTTCATTCGGTATAGCAAAGAGGAGCTCTGGGTGCTTCAATTAGAGCACCCTCTAGACTACTTTCACTGGGTCATCCCAAGTCCTGCGACGAAGAAAATGCAGTGACACGTCCAGCTAAAGAAGAGTCACCGACAAAGCTTGTTCTGATTGAATCTTGTCCTCTCATCAGATAAGATGATACCCTCGCTCCGGCCTTCCGGATCCAAGACCGGGGGAACAAATATTTATCCGTGCACTACAATATTTTGTAAACCTACTCTTCGGGAGACTTAGGAGGCAGGGCACACGTTCAGGAGCAACTTAGTGTGAAACTGAGATAAACATAGCATTTTGTGGAACACCGCTACGCTGTGATGATACGTTGAGCACTGAAAATGAATAGTAAATAACAGTCGTCAGCCTGCCCCTGAATAGGACCCACAGATACTCACGTCTTGAGAGCCGCTGGATAAGCTACTTTCAGCACTGCCCATAGTTTTGGCCTCGGTCTGCCGACCAGGATGGGTTGTATTTTGGAAAGTAAGTGCCGTGAAGAATTAGGGGCAGCGTCCTGTGCCCAGCCATATCGACAAAAAGTCCCGCGGTCAAATCAACCTGAGAAGACATGCGTACTTGACTGAAAAACCACAAGGCTGCGACTGGTTCTTGGGCTACTGGGATGGCAATCAACTGCTCAAAATTTACTCTAGCCAACCGTCTATCTGCCAATGCCCACAGTGTTGAGGCGGCGCACGCAAGGCTGTCTGGTGTTGAGCTACAAAACAGGACCTACGTGCATTCATATGATTACGCTGTTATGACTCTTGTCCCAGGCTCCAACAGGAAGGTGTGGATTGAGTCACAACAAAGTCAACCAATGACGGGTCGCACACTCGTCGCCAGAAGACGAGTCTGAGACCTGCCATGCAGGCTGTGTCCGCTGTCCAGTAGATTCAGACTTGTGACAGCATCATCGGCCCTTTAATGCCTTCTCAGCATGATGCGTTGCTGCCCTAGCTAGTCCTGTGGCTTACCTTATCCTCTTGCATACAATACAAATCTTCCCTGTCTTCGGTATACCAAAGCAGTCAAGTGTGAGCGAGTCCAACGCATCTGTTGCTACAACACCGAGAGATCACCGCCCCGCGGCAGCAATCCTCACTTACAATCTCTAGGAATGCTCACGGAGAATAATCGAAGATAAGCAACCAGGGGCTGGGTAGAAAACCCATAATGCGACACGTCGTCGATATACCAGAAACAACGAGATCCTTGGGTAGGGTGGGTCAAGCCAACCCGGTGGCATACACTACACCTAGATGATCTTCCGGCTTACGGGCTTGCCGTAATGGTGGCGATGCTGGTGGCATCGAGAGCCGAGGTCCTGATTCACCCTGTAGGTTGCTGGCGATGTATGGAACTACTGAAGAAAATGGGCTTCCCATACTCATACTCTCTCAGATGGGCGCCGAGACAAATAGCCAAGGAAAACAAAGATACAACTAGATATAAATACGCGGATGAGTGGGTTCTTGCGACCACGACACATGAAGTCTCTAGTCCCTCGAGCCGAAGACACACAGATTGCGAGCAAGTTCTGTGGTTTTCATTAGTGGCTACAACTGGACCGCAGGCCGCAATAGGTACCTAAGTAGGCAGGCATCTTCGTTCTACTTCACACACTCTACCGATTTATGGCCGAGAGGGTGGGGAGAACAGATTGGATTTTACCCTTCATGGCTAGTCAAGTTCCCTTCGATATGAAAGCCGCTGCCAGTGGAGTCCTGGATCAAACGGATTGCAATGCACGTCGTAAATTTCAAATTTCACATGCCCAACTGACAGTGCTGATCCATTCGCTATCCTGCAATCCTAGAACTGAATCTGCGACAACCACTGATCCCAATGCAGTCTGACTTATCGCAAGCAAATTCGTAGGGGAAGGAGTCTCTTAATGGATGGCACCCATGGAGCAGGTGATCTTGAGACCTAGCAGGCATTGCCACACCGCAATAGCCTGTCGTTGATGCTTTCGTTGGAAAGGATGTACAGAAGGGAATGTACCTGTTACGATCGAGCTCATATATGGTACCCCCTTTTCAGCACACCCTTCAAAATTTTGCTTGGTCGCTAGGTATTCTACTATGACCGGCTACCGAAAGCATTGCGTTTCTAGTTTAAGCTTCTAACAAATCAAGTCATAGTGCATCCGCAATGCTTCTCTTAGGAAAGTCTTCGATTGTTCAGTGACGGGCAATCGACCTTGGTGTATGGAGCCTACCGATCCATGAGGCTAATTGTTTGCGGCTCAGGATACTGTTGCCATTAATGGGGGCCATTCCCAGGGATGTTCTGACAAGTCTAGGCGACTTTCGCGCTTGAGGCCGGTTTTGTTTAAATCCCATAAATTCTCATCTTAGAAGTCGTTACCCACAAAAGCGTTTTCCCTGTCGAAGTCGAAAAGCCATGTTAGCGTGATAAATAACAGCAATAGCGGCAGCGGCAGCGGCAGCAAAAACTGAAGCAGCACATGTGGATCTTGTACCAGAGCCAGGTCTCACTTACCAGTATCGGCCATTGCTCACTGCTGAGACGCCTCCCAGAAATTAGTGGCCTTGACCTCGGCAGGGTATCTTCAAGATCCTTGCTACGGCTTCCGGCGATCTCCAAGCGAGTGCTTTGTACCATTTTTACACAGAATATTGCTTCTACTATCCAACAAGATCTCGTTACTGTCTACGAGTGTTCCTGGCATCTTTGAGAGGACGTCAGCTTCTTAAGGAGGCAGGGTCCTGAACTTCGATTTGGTTCTAGATCGTTTCGCCGTCCCCTGTGACTGTTAGAGCTTGACTAAAGGCAATTAACAGGCAAATACGGGCAATAAATGCGCCAGCGGTTGAGTGGATCTTTCACTGCCGAGGCCAAGGTTGTTGATGCCGTAATGTCAATCTTCACACGGTTTTACTCCCCGAGCTCTGCAACATGTGTATTGGTCGTGAGGGTGATGGCGCCATTGGTTGCCGCTCATTCTAGAACGCGCGGTTTTGTTTATACATTCGAGCAGAAAATAAGTCCATGGTGCTTACCTGAGCTAGGTTTATTGAGTCCTCCTTTGTTGTGCTAGATATACACTCATGTGCTGCCATTACTTGGAGGACCTTGGTTGTTTTACATTACATACATGCACCCAGAGGGCGGAAGGCGGTATCGGTACACATCTGTCTTACAATTTGTTAGAATCCAAGGAGGAAACTCATCACGATGTAGCCATATCAACATATGCAGGTCCTGTTCTATAATTAAACACATTTTGACCAAGTAACAGAGTCGTGGAAGACGGTAGAGTAAGCCTAATCTGCTGTGATTGTTGGAATTGACCAACTTCCACCAGTCTATAGCAGGCATTCACTAACATCATTCAGTGCTAGCAGGTTTGATGTGCAATCGAAACTAAGCAGTCTTCAGTAACATTCTCCAATTGCTCGGAAATTTCGTAGTACCAGCAACGTTCAAAATTCCAAAAATCAATTATTGATGTCACATTTTGTGACAACACACCTTGTGGTAAATCAGGCCCCTTATGTTTTTCCATTATTGAGCCACTCACCTTTCCAGCAGAAAGACTATGAGTTGTGTATGCCAGGAATGAGCTATGGGAGAAGACTCAACAATGACGACCCCTCCGGGATGTGTTCGCTAGTCTCTTGTCGTAGCGAGAACACATTAAGGGAACATATTGTCCTCTGCTATTTGTAGCTGTCATTCAGGTATCATGCGGCTTTGGGAAATTGTAGAGATGATTGAATCTTTTATAGATCAAACTCGGAACCTCTTCCTTCACAACTGGCTGTCCTTCTTGAATTTTGCATCACTTGAACCACACAGTGTCACGGCACATCCACTCCTTCAAGTACGGACACTTCTAGATGTCGACTGCCGGCAAGACAGCGTCCAGTCAGCGTCGCGTTGTACACAGAAGAGTGTCGAAAGCCAAGACTTTCGTGCACGCACATAAGATAGGCCTACATAATGACCAAATATAATGGTATCTTTGATCTTCTTGACCAGAACCACCACGTCAGACTTGTAACAGCCGCCTACGCCTATGCAGTGTATCTGATCAGTGCAACAATCCACCCTGCTGGAATTTTCTTCGTGGTGAAGGTGATTTACATAGGTGAGAAACACACTGATATGGAGTCAAGAGACTGAGAAGCTTAGTAGTTCTTCAAATCGATTACGTGATCATTTAGTATAATTCATCAGGTCACACTCGTATGCACCGTACACAACCACACACTTCTTGATTCCAGGCGCACCATGCTCTCTAGAACCAACAACGGAACCCCTTGCATCACAATTGAGCTATCTTTGTAATTCGATCTAGGCAAATGAAACATCCTTACAGTAGCTGGATTAGATGAAAACCCATTTCCCGAGAAGATTAACTACTCGCAAAGCCACATCCATATGTTGGCATGCAGAGGGGCAACATACAGAAGGCGCCGGTCCACACATTTTAAATGGACATGATGGACAATCAAGACAGCCGAGCCACTGGAAGGGGGCGGAGGGCGATTATTTGGTCCGACAGTAGCTTCAAGGTCTACGGGTGATCAAGCCCACACATGAGCAGCACCGACGCCGTAATCGATCAACTGCACCGCATACAACGTGAGCTATAGAGAACTGGCATATAGAGGCGTCGCTGTGTGAGTGTCTAGACGATGCCTGTGTAGCCAGCCCATCGGGTCGAGCCGTAGTATTCTATACTCCCGCCGTGCCTTTGTTCGGCTTCAAGCGAGCCTCGAGGCAGACAGCTTCAGGGCCCACAGCTGCCCTGCCAGTGATGCTGGCAGCGGTTTATGGGTGAACAGGTGCTGGGAAGGTCTTGAGTGCCCAGGCTCAAATATTAATATCTTGAGAGGGAGAGGAGAACATAGTTGATGTTTGGGTGATGCTTGGTTAGATGTAAAAGATGATCCCACCCTTCCAGTACGGAAAGCCAAGGGCTGGGTTCTACGTCCACAATCTAAATGATGAATCCATCACGCGGGCACTGGCGGCGATTTGATTTCTCATGCATACACAAAAACTCCAAAGCTGTCAAAGCGGCATTTTCGAGATCCCAGTCATGCCATGCCGAGAAATCCAAGCAACACTTATCGGTGGATGCTAGATTATCAATTTGGATTGAGTTCACTTGTGTTTTGGTTCGTGATTCTGGTCGCGGTACACGATACATTAAATGGTCAACGAAGAAATTCACAGGCCGATGAAAAATGCTAACCGAAATGTTCACGTTCAAGGCGCCGCGAAAACAAATGCCGCTGCTCAACGGTCTGCCGCCCGTACATCTGGTAACGCGCCACGCTCAGAGTGGCGTGCAAGGATGAGTGGAGAAGGAAAAACCGCAACAAATGCTGTCTCACGAATTTAATTTCCGTACGTCGATGCTCCTTTTTGACCCCCTTCCCTTCCATCACATTCCGCACCTGTCATGTTGGTTATTCTCATTCTTATCATGACGTCGACACAACCAATCCATTTGCGCTCGCTGCCCCGCCTCCCTTACTCTGTCGTTTCCTGAGATGGCCATCAGTTGTGGACATCTGCGGAAAAAAAAAATCTGGCCTTAGTTAGGTGGCCTAATTCTCATCGTCGCCGATGCGGATACGGCCCTCGTTAGAGAGGCCGTGAGCCCAATATCCACCGATCTCAACATTCGTCTCGGGAATGCTACGGTGACTAATGAGCAGCCAAAGACCGAATATAGGCTTGGCAAGGACGTCGAGCACGGCGTATGCAAGAATCTCAGAATCAACTGAGGCCTTGCGGGCACCGTCGGCGAAACCCCACACACTGATTTATAAGTCAATGATCAAGTCTTGTGGTCCCCGAGAAAGTGCGAGACAGTGACGGTACTCACATTGGGTAGGCAGTCCACAGAATGAAGGTGAACAGGGCCAAGGAGCCAAACAACTTGGTGACCTTGTTCCCGCGAGTCTTGACGGTGTTTGTCCCATGCAGGGCAACGTGCCAGACCACGAAAATGTAAGCAATGCAAGCAATGGCGTACCAGCCCCACTTCTGGGCAGTCTTCTCGTTGCCATAGGCAGCAAAGAGGCCGGTCAAAATCATAATCAAGTCGGCGACGATGGCCATGATGGTGTGAGCGCCGTCAATGCCAGCCAGCAGGCAGAGATCGGCCAGCAGAAGGGGTGTGGTGATGGCCCAATCGATGTAGCGAGCAAAGTAGACCTCGCGGCAGACGTCGTGGTAGGTGTCGGGAAGCTTGTTGTTGTGGTGAGACTTCACCTGGACACAGTGCAGGTTGGCGCCATGCCCAGTGGCCATGCTGAAGTAAGAGAGGGCAGCGGTGATTGTGATGAGAGTGGTGATGACGTGGTAGAGACGCTTGGATACGGGGATGTTCCAGGACAGCAGGGTGAAGAAGCCCGAGGCTACCAGCATGACGACGAAGACGACCCATAATGTGCTGAACCCGGTGTCACCGGCGACCTCATATTGAGTGGGGTCGGCTGTAGAGGAGAGGGAGACATGTCAGTAAATGTGAATTGGGTTGCGAGTTTCAGCCGACGCAAGTTTGCAGGCAAGAAGGCACGACGTATGTATTGAAGTCCAGTGTATGAGTGTATTTTTGATTTTTGTTCCTGAAAGAAAGGGGGGGGGGGTGTCAAACGAGAGGCATGGTGGGTGAGGAGGGTGGAAGGGTGTGTGTGAGAGAGAGAGATGCAGAAAGCTTGAGAGCTTCACGTACGCTTCACAGTGGGAATGGGATCGATCTCAAAAGTGTTCTGCATCTTGACTGCTGCAAGTAAGCGCCAGTGGCGGACTGTCTGGGAACTGTTGAGGCCGGGTCGTGTTGGTCGACAGATTGGATTGTGGCAGACACAGACGAGTAGCTCGAGGGTCACGATGTCAATCGGTGTGAGGGGAGGGAGAAACGTCAAGAAGAATGAAAAGAAAACAGCGAGGCGCAGAGGTTATCAAGTCTCAGGCATGGCCGTTGCGGGACCCCAAGCTCCAGCCACCAGCAGCTAGTAGCAAGTATCATGGTAGCAAAGCAGCAGAGTAGCAAGAGCTCAGCTCAGGGTTCCGTTCCAATGTCGATGGACCGACGTAATTGATGACGTTGATGATCGTGAGATGACAGTTTGGGCCTAGGAGCGAGAGCCTCTGGTGTACTGCGGTGCCGCTGCGGTGCTGTAGGGGAGCAGGCAGGCTACCTGCAGTAGGGACCTTGGCTAGGCAAATACCCAGGTAGTGGCTGCTGTTACTACTGTCGCTGCTACTGCACTTACGGTACGGTACGGTACGGTACGGTTCAGTACATACGTCCCAGCTCCCCAAGAGGCTCCTGAAACCTTCAAGGTCGCCCTGCATGTCGTGATGCCGTCGCATCTCGCCTCTCGCCCCTCGCCTGGCCCCCCTCATCCCAACAACGCAGAGCACAGCACAGCACAGCACAGCAGAGCAGAGCAGAGTAAAGCAGAGCATGGCAGAGCATGGCGGCATGGCAATTCTAATTCCTGTTTGACTTTACCCCTCACCAGCCAGCATCAGTATCGAACGTCCACTGTCAGTCCCAATCGCGCCCACCGTGCCAATCGTGTCAATCATGCCCTTTTGGGCACAGCCACAAACCCTGCGATCGAACATCATGTGAGTGCGGCCGTGGCCGTGGCCGTGGCCGTGTCTAGACATCGATCGCCAATATTCAATGTGCACTGTGCAGTAGACTACTACTGTACACAGGCACTGCCTAAGTACTACTGTGTAGTTAGTGTCCTGATGCTTGTCTTGTCCTGTTCTGCACCAGCTCACCGGCCTGCAGCTGCCAGCAACAGCACGAGCAACGAGGCGAACCTGAGGGCAAAAGCACCACCACCTAGCACCATGGCCTGTCCATCGGAGCTCCCAATCCTCCAGTGGGCAGGGAATCGTCGTCGTCCTCTTCATCGCGCCGGGGATCTCGAGGGCTGACTGCCGCTCCTGATTGATCAATGCATCACCTCCACATCCCGTCTCCTGACGCACTCTCCGCAAACTCAATCGACCAGCGCCTGGATCTTTTCCCCTTCTTGTTGTCTGTCTGTCTGTCTTGTCACAGATTTGCAACTCTCGATGGCCGATGACGTTGCATTCGTCCAGCAATCTCGCCGCCTCAGCACACCAACAAGGCCCCCATTAGGACGGTGATGGTGGCCCGGCCTGGCCTGCTGGCGTTCAACGCCGTCGCAGTTTCTGTCCGGGACGTTAGCTAGGAACGCTAGGTAGCTCTTCCCCGCATTTTTTCACCTGCATTCTTTAGACGGTGGTGCCACGGTAACCCAGCAAACAGCTGGCTCGGCCGAGTCTGTGTTTCACTGTTTCACCCCGCAAGCAAAGCACCGTTTGCTGTCTAAGTACAGTACCTGCAACCTCACAGCCATCCCGGAGCTTTGCGTCCTGTTTCTCTTGTGACCCTTGTAGCCCTTGTAGCCCTTGTGACCTTTGACGTCGCAGGACGCCCTCACCCATATGGGCCCCAACCAACACTAGGAAGCAAGAGGGTAGTAGCCCTCCCCGCACCTGAACTATGCCTCTCTGGACAACTCACAGCAGCAAATCACAGTCCTCATTTGTTGGCTCTCTCTGATGTCTGGCTAAACAGTCGGAAGCAGAGTATGGCAGACTTGAGAGGAGTCTGTGGTATTGTACCAGGTAAGTCCTGCGGTGCGGCGGACGACTCGTTGCCAAAGTGTCGCTATTGCGCAGGCGGCGTGCTCGCTCAAACCGGCCCTAGTGTCTTAGACATCTCTGGCATTGTATTGAATACTTTGGGAATGGAAACCTGGCAATGGACAGCATCCGTACTTCAAACAAACACTAACAGCCCCAGGGCAAGCCTGAATGCAAACATCCTGCCTGGCTTTGGCTTTAGCTTTAGCTTATGTCTTAAACCCTATCCCATCCCCTAGGTGACAAGATCGACTTAAACAGCTTGTCTACCTTTTGTAAATTCTCGTGCCCGGCAGACTGAGCTGCCTCGTACGCCACCCGATAAACATGGACGGCCTCCGAGAATAAAGGACGATGATCCCCCCAGCCGGTAATACTCCTGAGCTTCTCTGAGCTGGTCCACTGTGGGAAATCTACGAGTCCCGGCGGCCATGGACTCTGTTCCGGCTCCAGATCCTTCTTATCAATGTATTCAAGCCCCTTCGAGATCCCATACTCTGCGATCAACGCCCTGCCTACCTCATCTACCGTTTCATACCTCCGCGCAGATATGTTGAAAGCCTGTCCTGAGACTTCCTCCTGTCGTGGGTGTGCTGCTATAGCCACATACGCGTCACCACAGTCGTCAACGTGCATACAATGAACGATGCTGTCTGGCGGTGTCGGCACCACAAGGGTCTTATCGTCTGCGGCAGCCCGGCTTGCGACACGGAAAAAAATACTGTAGAAGCTTGACGATCTTCCGTGGACGTTGGTGGGCCTCACCAAGACTGGAGAAAAGAGGTCGCTGTGCTCGAATATCTTTTGCGAGTATTCCGCACGCAGAGCAGCAAACGCTGGAGGGTTGATAGGGCTTGCTTCAGTGTGAGGGCTGAGGGAGGGATCGTTGGCGAAGTGAGGACCCAGCCCATAATCCTTGCAGCCTGAGGTAAAAATGACGAGTGGCTGAACCCCATTGGCCACGCTGCCTGCTGCAATGGTGCGCAACAGACTCACGATGTCGGTGTAGTGTTGAACATAATCGTTGTGGTCTTCCGTAGTGGAGATAACGACGTCGATGGTTGGGGGCAGCTGGCTTTTGATCTTACCGTGCCCGCTAACATCGCCAATGCTGCCTACAACAGGC
Organism: Diaporthe amygdali; assembly: GCF_026229845.1. Lineage (NCBI taxonomy): Eukaryota > Fungi > Ascomycota > Sordariomycetes > Diaporthales > Diaporthaceae > Diaporthe > Diaporthe amygdali. The sequence continues at coordinate 120,009 of NW_026517029.1, forward strand.
AGGATTTCCTCAGTCGCCAGTGAGTGAGTGCTCGAGGGGGATCTGACGAGGCCGTAAGTAATCCATCCGGCGCGAACAAATGCCCTTGCTACGGCATTGCCTACGTATCCGTTGGCGCCGGTAATGAGAGCAGTTCTAACTCTGGTATTTTCAGATTTCATTTTTAACAAAAGGCTGATTCAGGCTCGACTGGGTGATAGAAAGTCAGAGACTACATTTTCAGGAATCTCTAGGCGATGGCGAGCGCTATTTATTGTATCTCAGTTGATCCGCCCGTGAATGTTGTGGACCGATCGAAATCCTTGCGCCATCTCATTACAAATCAGGTACTCGGCCGACCGGACGCCGCCGTGGATCTTGGCTCGGTCCTAATGTAAGCGTGGGGCATACAGATGTGATAAGTGATGAATTCGTTAGAGAAAGTCGCTCGGGGCCCTTTGACCACTTGTAGTCTTGGCTGGCTTACTGTTGCGGTGTCCAATTCAGTTTCTGTCGTCTGACGCCGACCACAGGAAATGAGCAAGTTCTTCGCGTGCAGCATTGATAAATGGTCTAAAAGATGACGGCCGCGGCTATTCTCCATCTCCTCCCCTCGGGCAGGATTTGCCAGTTGTCCACGAACCCCCTCATCTGCACTTAATGCAACTCTCAAGTCTAAATTGTTAAAACGGTCCTGGTGCATCACATGCACTTACCTGAATTGCAAGCCCACCAAAAATCTAGATCTAGTACAATTTTGTGTCTTTGACAGAACAGCATTGGAACTGATCATGGCATCTCTCGTCAGGGCGGCGGCGTGCCACGCCTCACCCGTATTCCTGTCTGCAAGAGCAACAACAGACAAAGCACTCTCTTTGATTCACCAAGCAGCAAAGAACAAGGCCAATATTGTCGTCTTCCCGGAGACTTACATACCTGCCTTCCCCGTATGGAGCGCTCTGCGACCTCCGACCGAAAATCACGACCTATTCCGCCGCATGGCTCTCGAATCCGTTCTCGCAGACGGAGAGGAGGTCCAAGCCATCCGGGCTACTGCAAAGCAGACTGGAACCATCGTCAGCATGGGAATATCGGAAAGAGTCCACTCGAGCAGCGCTACGCTGTATAATTCTAACCTGCTCATCGGAAGCAACGGGGACATTCTCGTCCATCACCGGAAACTTGTGCCGACCTTTTTCGAGAAGCTGACCTGGAGCAACGGTGACGGTCACGGTTTGAGAGTTTCGGAGACAGCCTTCGGGAAGATAGGGAATCTCATCTGCGGCGAAAATACCAACTCGCTGGCTCGTTATGCCCTGATGGCACAAGGCGAACAGATTCATATTTCCACGTGGCCTGCAGTATGGCCTACTAGACCGTTGAAATCAGTCCCATCAAGCGTTTCAGGTGGGCCCGGAAGTCAAGATGACAAGAATTCGAATGGGACTTCGTCGACCTCAAGAAACTACGATAATGTTTCCGCTAACAAAACACGTGCTGCCGCGCATTGCTTCGAAGCAAAATGCTACGGTATAGTGTGCGCTGGCGTGCTTGAGAATGAAGCCATCAAGATTATCGCCGAAGGTGCCGAAGATCCAGATAGAGTTTCCCAAATCATGAGGGATTCACAGAGGGGTATCAGCATGTTTTTCGACCCTACAGGGGCGCCCATTCAAGGGTTCACGGTCAATAGCGCCAACGGTGAAATGGAAGCGAGGGAATTCTTACAAAAGGAAGAAGGAATCTTGTATGCGGACTTCCACCTGGAGGAATGCATCGAGGGGAAACAGTATCACGACGTAGCTGGGGGTTATCAGAGGCTGGACGTCTTCGAGCTTAGGGTGAACCGTCACCGGAAGAGCCCTGCAGTATTCTCGGATAGCAGCGTGCATGGGAAGACTTTAGACACTCGGCCTATAGCTCAGACAACAGAAGCGGGCGATTAAAAGCGGTTGGTCAAGGCGATGAATGGCATCTTCGGTGAGCCAGTACCATTTGGACTTGAGCTCCTCATCGGATTCAGTCAAGGCACTCCTCGAGGTGAAAAACGCGGCAGGCAACTCCATAAAGATGGCTAATTGGTCTGCACTTCGGTCTTGCAACGGCAGTATATCAATCTATAAGGCTATGTATACGGTTTTTTCAGCGTGACCTAGCCCGCAGACAGACACACACACACACACACACACACATATACATACATCACCTTCTTGGTGTCTCTTCTAGGGGGCAACTAATCCTCCACTATGGCCTCATGGCGGAGGCATGTGATTACCCTTCAGATTTGCTAGTGTGGAATTTGAATGTACGCAACAGGCAGTCGAGAGCCTACCTAGGTGACATCAGTGGGCAGAGGATTTCGAGAGGCACCCTGTAGACATCGCAACATGGTTTTCGCATCGCCCTACCCAGAGGCTCCATTGAAGGCAGTCATGTTCGGACCAGGGCAGCGACGATTGTACTTGAGCGAACTGGATTGGCTTTGATCATGGAATCTTCAAGCCGAGTTGAACATGTCCTGATAAGAGATCGTGTATTATGTATTAGTGGTAGTACATGAATAAAGCATTTGACAGAATGCTCCCATAGCAGCATTTCCATGAGAAGAAAGCATTAAGCGCATAATAACAAACAATAGTTCGAATACAGGATGCTTGACTCCGCTACAGTTGCGCGATTGTTGACTTCTTGGTTAAAGTCCGGAGTCCACCTGCGGCCATGGAGCGTTGTGGGGGAAGTAATCATTCCAAGCCTTGCATTGTTCATTGAGAACATCGACATCGCTCTGTTTCAGCCCAGCTCGGTAGTCACTCACACGCTCGAGGAATGTCATCCCCAGCCCACCGGAGACATGCCACGCAATATGGCAATGCATCCTAAGAATCAAAGGTCAGCTACAACTTTTCATGATACAAACGGCTTGTTGGGGGAACGTACAACCATGCACCAGGGTTGTCCGTCTTGAAAGCAAGGAGCAGCCAGCCTGCTGCTGGAAGCATGGCTACATCACGTCGAACAGGGTTGTTGCCGTTCAGTCTGGATGCGTCAAACGCGAACTTGGTCTGCGTTGCGGGGGCTGCCTCGGGCGAACGACCAACGACGAGGAAGTCGTGTCCCTAGAGAACGCCTCTTAGCAAAGGGGATTTCAGAAGACCATTTTGGACTTGACTTACGTGGAGGTGGATTGGATGCGGAAGGCTAAAGGCTCCTTCCGGATCATTCTCGATGAGCCAGTAGACCCACTTATCGAAACATTAGCCTTAGCTCGTCATCGAAAGAATGTGAAAAGAGGCAGCTTACTTGGTCTACAGCATTCACAGACCAGATGCTGTTTGTTTCCGGGTAGTCCGTGCGATTAGCGGCAACGTATTGTGCAACTGGATTCTGCCAAACTGTCCTGATGGACTTGTTGTTGATTTTCCATACAAATTTTGGGCCTGCAGGAAGTTGGATCTCCATAGTATTGTCAGCAGAGGGCGTGAATTCGGTTGAAACTTTGCGCTCGACAACAGGAGTGAGGTCGAGCAGGTCTAGGCAGTTGTGATCTCTTGGGCGTGTGCCCTTCTTGGTTGGCAGACCATCAGGAGCGCCATCATAGTGGAGAATTGCGGCTGGGTAGGGGTTGTTTGACATTCCGCAGAGATTTCCTCCACCGAAGGTCACATTCAGCCAATAGTTTCCAATGTCTTGGTTTGCTTCGATTGTGACGTCGTATCTCTGGCCTACACCAATAAAGAGACTGTCCGTAGTAAATGCGTTCACAGGAACAAAATCGGAAGCAATCACGGTCATATCGTGATTGACAATCGAGACTTGGAAATGGTTGTCGACACCTAACGTATAAATTAATTTCCTTCGCTCTTGTGTGCTGAATAGCGGATGTGACTTACTAGTATTGATAAGGCGAAGGCGATGTCTCTTGCCGGGAGTGAGGGTCAGCTTCCCATACTCCCCATCTCCTGTCGACGGATTTACTGCATGGCCGTTGAACAGCACGTTGTCGCTTGGAGGAGGGCCGTTGGTTTCCGTGTATAAAACAAGATTGTCTGCGGATTCATGATAATAATCCGTCAAGAGCACTATCGTGCGTTAGTCACTTGCTACAGGGCCCGAAACGACAAATCCCGTAAGATTGTAATCAAGGATGGATAGGCAATGGTAGCGGAAATAAGTTATACTGACTCGGGCCAAGATCAACATCGTAAGGCAGACTTGCTGGCCCATCAATTTGAACTGCAGCATTTAGAGTTAGTGATCAAAGTCTCCAGTGAGCAGGCTGGTCTGAAAATGGGACGAAGTACAGCACCATACACTCATCGCCTGTGTCAGAGCTGCAGTTTAACAATAGTCTCCAAGGCAAGCATTGAAACAGGCCACGGATATGAAGGAGACGTCTCCCTAGAGAGGCTAAAAGTGTTCTGCTTACTGGGACCAATGATTCCGTTACCGTACTGAGCGCTGAAATGGCTGTGGTACCATGCGCTCCCATATTGGCGCGCCTATTTGACATTGAGAATTAGCGACGAAAGTACCAAGAAAGAAGGTTTAACGGAGAGGAGGTGGCCAACAGGATACTGTATGCTTCTAGCTCGTCTCAGGCTTGTAGCCTGATCAAAAGCTTTGACGCAAGTGGTGAAATAGACTGGGGGTATGACAGATGTTTCTGCTTGGAAGGGTTAGGATTGTATCCGGATGCTACTCACTATGAAGGTATACACCCGCTCCCCACCTTTGGGTGGGATAGGACATTCAGTGACTGAGATTCTGTTAGCGATGCACATTTCCAATTTCCCTCACAGAGCTTGAGGTTCTGATAATTATTGTAGAAGGTTTGAAGATCCATGAAGTCTTCCAAAATCCAACTGATAAATTACCAGGCTAAGGCGAAGAAAAAGAAAGAAGTAAAAAGGAAGAAAGCCACTCTGAAGCAACTTACTGCCATTCACGCCGTCATGGAGCTGCATTTGTTGTCGAAGTCAGAAACTGCTCAAAGCAAATCATTTTGTTTTTTTTTGGGGGGGGGGGGGACTCTCTCTCTCTCTCTCTCTCTGTGTGTGTGTGTGTGTGAGGTATCTCATTTTTCGCAAGTACTAGAGGATGTAGGCTATGGGGCGGGTTACTAACATTGCTGCCAACTTGTCGTACTCCGTGCCAGTGGATACTCGTGCCTTGAGAGGTATGAGTGTTAGTTCGTTTCCATGGCATTGAGCTCGCGCATGTGTGCTTACCATTACTCTCTAAGTTGTTGATCACTTTAACAGAGATGGTGTCTCCCCAATGGGCATAAATTGTTGGGCCTTACCATCATGTTAGTGGACTTGTATTCTTAGAAACTCAGAGTAGAGCCTTTTGAGAGCATACCAATGATGTCGCCTATCACCAATATCAGTCAGTCTATGCAGTCTGGTAGAGTGTTATCAGAGAAAATACTGACCATTGACTAACATCACGATATCTTTCGTCACTCCGTCTGGCCCTTTCCAATTGGTCTCTTCGGTTAGAGTCAGTGTGTAGGGCCTGACAACACCTGTAAGCGGTGTCTTGGCCTCAAAATCAGTATTGATGTCGAAGCCATCGGTCCAGCAAGCGCGGTCTGACACGGTGTTGCAACTTGCGTCCTGACGGACTTCAATTGCTTGAAGTAGTGAGGAAGGGGCTGCCCTGGCTGGCTGCAAGGACAGTAGCCCGGTGAAAAACAAGGAAGTGAAAAGATGCATCCCAATCGAGTTGGAAATGAATGAAGCAAAGATCCCAAGGCAGTTCAATGAGTGAGAATGAAGGGATACAAGAGAGCGTGGACCGTACTGTAGAGGGACTAGAACAGCTTTCAGGCGTGTGAAGATAGCAGGCGAAGGTATCTTTATACTCCAAGCTCACGATGCCATTGCCTCAATCTGAAATGGATCCTCGCACCAGTGGGACGCGCAGGGGATGCGAATGATCCAAGCAATCATCCAAACTCTTTTGCATTGGGTCTCAATGGTCAAGAGGCTAAAATCACAAGAAAGGAAGTGGGTGTGATCAGTTCGTGGTCTAGATGGACTAAAAAGGTCCTCAAAATGCGGCCAACTCATGAAATGAGAGACATTGTGCTTCGCCGTGGTCAGCAAGCTCCACCACGACGCGAGACTGCAACAAGGGCACATCTGTCAATAGTCTTCGTTGACAGTGAATCCCTGAACGCATGACTACTGCAGTCCGCCATGAAGGAAGACTATAAAGTCTACCCCTGGTTGCCATGACCGAATAGAGACCACACCTTCACCTGAGGTATGCCGAAGAGTGGGAGTATTATCGAAAGACTAATTTCCGAATGCAATGAGAAAGGACAAGCAGCGACAAGAGCAGACATCTATGTTCGAGCCTTGATTTAACCAGTACAGGTCGTTTGTGCTGAAAGTGACATTAGAGGTCCCCATACTTGCCTTGTGAACAGATGTCTAGGCGCTTGACCGGCCGCCGGGTCTTCAAAGTCTGCCCTGTTCGACGATTGCCGAACACGAGACTCATAGGATGTGGGAGCGAGCTCAGTGTTATTCGGCCGCATAAATTTTCCATAGAGCTTAGTAGTAGCGGGTTCAGGCAGCATAAGATTCGGGGCGCAGGTATGAGTCCTCAATCCTCAAACTATCTTAGGTCTGTTCAGCTTCTCCCGTGGGATTCATTGCCAAGCTTTTAGAGGCAACAAGTAGTGAAGCGCTCTTCACACTGATGGGGCAATTGATGAAATACGAGTAGGACAGTCCCAAGGTGCAACGCCTAAACATCCTGACTGTGATTGACTAGCTTGATACAGACCCAACCTGATGTGAGTCCCGTTTGTCGGGCAGCTCGGAAAACTTGCGTGAGGGCGGGAAGTATGGAGGCTCACATTAAGCCAAATAGAGTTTGGTCTGCTTCCAGTGGTTAGCCGCTGGCAGTCGTACACACCACTAGAAGCTAACGCACAACGCCTATGAGAGATAGAGAGACGCCTGTAAGCCACAGACAATTTACAGTGGACATTATGAGACTGTCAAGTATCCTTGAACCGATGGCTCACGACACACGAGCGGTTGAGACACAAGCATGTGTTGCCCGTGATATCCACGACTGGCCATCAGTCGGTCGGTCCCAAGCTGGCAAAGCATGAGTGACTTATGATGCACAGTCTAGCCGATGTCACTGTTTCATCCCATCGCCGGGAGCTTGTTAGTTGGCCGGAAGAGACGGTAGATAAACGCCAAGAAGACGATATCGAAGAGATTGGAACTAGGAACCAGCTGTCCTGGGTGGAGTTCTGCGATCAGCAAACTGCTTGCATGTGCGTAGTCAAATCTGGCGTAGCCAGGTCGCCTGCACCTGGTGTTGCTTTTTCAACTGGTGCCTGGCCTGATCGGAAAACAGCTGGTTGGCAAGTACAGTCAGCTGATGTCCGTGCCTCACTGGGAGATTGTAAGCCTGCTTACAACCCGACTTGCAGAGGCGCTCGCGAGATTGTGGACAGATAATTACACAATGAACTCTCCTAGCCTTGGATGTGGCCCACGTCTCGACGCATCTAGAAACTTGATCACACACCTTACAGCACGTGCATGAGATTGATTGCCCGCGTACATCTGACCAAAGGCCCAGGGTCACGTCCCCACATGCTAGGACGTTCTGTTGGGCCGTAGCTTGAGGCCTCTGCATGAGGAGACCTTTTAGTCGGCCAATCACTGATCTTTAGACACGGATTATCGATGGCAATGGTGTGAAACCCAATGACTCTGCAGCTTTAGTGAATCAAGAGGTGGGATCCAAATGCTGGCGAACAACAGGTCGTCAAAGCCGCTGAATCCCGCACTGCAGTCGGTGAGTCTACAATATTGCTGCTCATTTACATAAGGCTTAGCATGAGCCCTTCCACCCGGGCTGGAAGACTGGGATTGGAGTCTTGGCCTCGTGTTTCGCCGGAATGATGCCCTTCTGAGCAGCGATCCCCCGTTGATATGCTCGATGAGGCTGAGGCCCCAGTGGCCTGCACAAGACTTGATAGGCCACGGAACATCCCTCATCCATCGAAGAAAAATGCGGTGTAAGCAAGCACACCTGCCACAGTAGACTTGACAGCTGAGTACAAGCCACACATCCTCTAGGTTCCTTCCAGATCCGCACTTTACCTTCTTGCGGATAGCCTTCATTGCCGTCTCATGACTTTACACCATTCATTTTCACATACACACAGTCTCGACTTCTCTCATGGCTGCATCGTTGTGCTGCAAATGGGCTCGAGCCTGCGGGATGGTCATCGTCCTGTTGGTCATCACCCCGCACCCTTGCATAGCGGGCCTGATGGAGCCGGAACTATCGATCGTATTGTAGACGCAAAACACTTGGTCCTGTGGTGGGATGCATATCCATGCCTGTTTGTGCATACTGTACACATGCGCGCCGGCCGGGCAGCTCCACTGGCTGGCTGATCACCCGTGCGGAAAAGACATGCAATCGAGTGCTGATGTATACCTTGGCCGCTGGCGCTGAGACCGAATTTGGAAGATGAGAAATGACGCTGATCGGATTGTTCTTGTGCTCTATGGGACCCGATGAACAAGCGAGGTAGCATCCCGCGCATCCCGTCGTCTCCATTTTGGAGATCCACCCGTACCATTGCATACCCGCGGATGCCTCCTTGCTGTACAAAAGACTTCCAGAGAAATCCAGGGATGAATTCTGTATATACATCTATCTTCTTGTTTGTCTCCGGCTGCATCTTAAAATAGAAAACCTTGAGTGCTGCACTTGGCAAGAGGATAACAATTACAGGCATGCTTGAACCTTGATTTGCCTTGGGCTGAATTCCTTGGCAGGAGGGCCGGCTCATGGTACCCGAAAAAAGACCACGCGCTCAATTTCACAGTCAGCGCTGCTCCTGGAGAAATTCGAGGTATTATGATAGGCTGCCTTTAGGTCGGAGGCGCTGTATATGGTGCAAGGGGGATGGGCATGTGGGATCATCAAACCCATGAATCCTTCGTCCTGGTAACAATGCGACGATTTAAAGCGAGCATCAGGTCACGGGTTCTTCTACCCTTCCCTTCGCCCATTGCCCGTTCAGATGCCCTGCTGGATCACAGTCACGGCTAGGTTGCTGCGCGGTTGTTGTCAGCATCTTACTACGCGATTATAAGTTACCATTAATAGACTGAGGACAATTTTGCAAAGTGTCCATAGCATTAGCCGCTATGATCCATCTGGTCGTAAGCACGACCTAGAGACCTGGATTGTGCTGCTGATCAAAGCATCCATACATTGGTCAGGGGTATAGAAGGTGAGGTCCAATTTCTGAGCTTTGAAGTCACAAAGCCAATGCCACAGCAGTACCAAGTGGTTTGCTCTACAATGACGTCCGGCACTCGGTTCATTTTCCGTGGACGCATTTCGCTGTGGCATTATCGCAACAATGTATCGTGCAGCAAACCCATAGCGACAACTTCGAATGACATGGGCCAGGTGTGTATCAATCTTTGTCTTCCTCAAGACTATACTGGTACGTATGGCAGTTAACTTCTGCAATCGCGCGATCATTTCCGATAACAAAACATGAGAAACTGGGGCACTAGTATAATTGAACCTTTTCTTCCCTGCCGTGATCATAGTTCAGCATTGTAGCATTTCTCATGTATCTTTTCACATCGACTGTCACATGCAGATGCGAACATGTTGCTGATTCACGCATGCAGGTTCCATGCAAATCACCTAGATTAGCTGCACGTGGCACCAGACCGGGTCAGCATGTCGCACGAAACACAGTTGAGAGTGTGGCTATGACTTATCTGACTTCAAAGTGTGGGAGAAACGACCCTGAAATTAGCTATGATATTCTCTTAACTTCAAGCCCAGGGATAACATCAGACACATTCTCTCCCTTGTTTCGGTCCCAATCCGGTGCTGGCCCACACCAGCGAAATTGCGATTCCACACCGGCAAGCAAGCACGAAAACACCACCCTTGACCGATTTCAGACGGTTTTCGTGCATGGGTCTAAACAACAACGATTGGAGAGACTCTATCTATGTAGGTCGGTCCAGCAACTAAAACTGATCAAGGTACGTAACGGAACACGGGCCGGATGCCTAAAACTTGCATTGTCGATTAAAAGAACGCTGAAAGCTGAGAATCAAGGGGCGCGTTGATCCCTGTTCTACATGCAGTGCTTACTGCATATTACAGCGCAGCGCCACAGACAATAGAGAGCAATAAACGATGTTTTGGTCCCTCTTGGTTCGTGCTGTCCATTTTTGCAAGATAAGGAAAGTCAGCAGTCTTCGACCCTGAGGGTCCGTTTATTAAAGCCAACACACATCGCTAGACTTTATACGGCCACAGTGAGGAGGCTGTTGGGTGCACTAGAGTGTAATATACTCGTTGCAAGCGCACTGCCACTTCAAGGACAACGTAAACTAGCCCAAAAAGGCAGGCTTAAGAGAATCTCAAGTCCATTTACGGTTTGGGGGTGGGGGATAGTATAACCGTTGCTTGGGTTAAGAAGGCCTGTTCCACGCCCCAACCAGACCAACTCAGCCAACTGCAGTTTGGAAAACTTCAATCAACGAAGACTGTGCACACAAGTTCTGCTTTTGATGTGTGCTTGTGGTTGCGTGTGCTCGATTAGACTGTGATACTCCGTAATTCCTATGTCCGCGTCAGCGGAAAAGCAACCAATCCCACGACATATTTCGAATCCCTTGAACAAGATTCAGGACTTCACTTGCGACGTCATCGGATATACAAGACAGATAATTCAGGCTTACTTGTCACAATACAATACAATGCGGTGAGTAGTGCCTGTCCGGGACTCACGTTAAAGAACAGCAAGAGCTCATCGATAATATTTCCATGAGGTTTCCTGCACGAGAGCGCTGTGGCTTCTGCTTGTGCGCATGATGTTGCCTCCTCAATACATATGGGAATGGTGTGCTCATGTCCCACCTCAAGCCTCGAATGTGATTTGAACTTTCCACTGCTCGGTTGCTTGGGAATCGAAATGATTTCATCCACACAACTCACCAAGCCCTTTCAAGCTTTTTCACTGAAGAACTTGTTTCGATCAAGGGCTCAACTCGACACAGTATACACCTCCAAATTCGAAGGAGTCTGCTGCCAATTGAGAAAGCCAACAGCATATTCCTTAAGTGTAGCGAAGAGTGTCCCGAGCTTGCAGGGGGCGCTCTGAGCGCAGCACTCTCTAATACGACAAGATTGCGTATAACTTTTCTGTGGGGATTGGTGAATTGATATATTCTGGCACGTTATTGCTCTTTGCGAGTAATTATTGCCAAAAGTGCTGCCTTTCTCATGAATATCATAGTAATCGAAGACCACTTTGCTTAGTGCCGGCTACCGGAAGTCTCCTCACGTTGTTCTCCGCTTTGCTGATTTCTGGTTTACTGTACTGGAGTAGTCTTACCTGACAATATTGTGACCACCCTCTTCCCCAGAGCCTGTGAAGGGCCGTAGAGCCCCAATCTGTACGTAGTGACCACGGCAATTTTAGGAGGGATACGTCAAGATCTGAACGTTAGCATGTAAAGCAAGAAAGGGCTTATCTACCAGGACCTAGTATGCAGAAAGACTGCGAGCAAGGTCATGGTGACCATCAAAGGTGTCAAAGGTCCTCAATGCGAAGGCGTACGAGAGTGCGCGCTTCGGCAGTACGGGCTTTTTGAGAATATATTTATTTGAGTCTCCATTTTGGCCAGTCTGAGGGGCCGAGCGGCCTCAGATTTGGTCACAGGGGCTGTCGAAAAGTCTTTGTTGACTCTTTCGGTAGGGTACGTATGGAGCTTGCGCAGACGAAAGCTTGGTAAGGGGGGTTCGGAAAGGGCTGTTATTAAGCACGGGGGAAAAGACGAAAAGGAACGTGTTACATGACAGAATGTATTTACTTTCTAAGAAGTCTCTATCCGGCTTGTATCTGCGAGAATTCTACGCATTGAACAAGAGGCCTGTGTGAATACTCAACTGCAGCACAGGCATTCCTCAACTTTCACATTCGCTCTTGTTCCGCCTCAGCTGATCCGCACGCGAAACTCCTGACCACGACCCCATTCTGGCTCTAAACCTACACCTCTTGCCAAAATAAACGATACTTCGCGACCATCTCAGCAATGCAATTCGAATCCATGGATCACTGCCTCAGCAAGGCAACTCCTTCTTTGGCATTCAAGACCTGTACCGGAAGATGCTAATGATTCCAATCTTGTGTGAGTAGACCTTATCAAACCTTTGCAAGCAACCTCTTCTCTGTAATTAGACGGGAAGCGAAGAAAAATGCGGAACCAGCTACGAGAGACGCGCCACCGAAATACCCGGGACCACTGTAGCTTCCAGGGCCATCGAAGCCGCTCAGAATAGCCCCGGCGATTGGAGGCCCAGTCAATCCACCACAAGCCCAGATAGCCATCGTAAACCCAATCATTGAACCGAGGTTTTTAGGATCAGGGGTGACAACTGTGATGACAGCCGCCTGCAAGGACACAATACTGCCGATGAAGAGGCCTTCAAAAACAGTCACCGCAAGAACGCCAGCGGCTGTTTGTGTGCCAGCCCAGACGAACAAGGTAATGGCGCAAAGAAGTCCATTAATGACCACGACGTTGAACTGCGTCATCACAATTAGCTTTGATTGTTTCAAAATAAGAGTGAGGCACAAAACATGGATGTTAAGTCCCATTTTTCAGAAACCAAACATGGAACCAAGCATGGAAGCCAAAATGAAGGCCCCCCCCGTCTTTAGAATAGCAGACATGCACAAGAGAGAAGAAAAAAGAAAGAAAAGAAGGCAGCGCTTGGCGGAGAAGACAGAAGAGATCAGATAGTCTTCCGGGTATTACTTACACAGCCCATCCTGTCGGCCAGTGCTCCCGCGATTACTCTCCCGAAGATTGACACCGCATTGAATATGGCCACAGTGTGCGGCGCAAGCTTTGCACTGAGGCCAGCCGTGGTCGCAAAGCTAGGCAGATAGAACAAAGGAATGTACAATCCCCAATTGAACAACCAACCACCTATAGCAACGAGGATGTAAATCGGCCGTTTCATCAAGGAGAGGTCCATATTTTGCTTGGTGGGAGGAAGGCGCGGCTTCATGGTGAGGTTTGCGTCTGCTGAACCTTAGCTTCATGGCGCACGAAAAAGAGGGAAGGAGAAGAAGAAGACGCAAAAGGAATTCTTTCCTCTGCTTCTTTCTGAGGGACGCGGAAGGGGTTCCGGACAGTGTATAGCCTTAGGCATACGTACAGGTCAAAAGTACGAGAACTACTAGAGCACATATTCGAACGGACCATCCGAAACTGAGGCCGACGTCGTTGAGCAACCTGTTGAGCGCGACAGGAAATACTACTCCGCCAAGGGCAGCCCCGGCCATAACAATACCAGAAGCAAGACCGTAGCGTTTATCAAAGTAGTGTCCGATGATTGTCAAGGCGTTGCTGAAGAGGAAACCAAGGCAGATGCCCCCTAGCACAGCTTGGGCTAGGAAGAATTGATAGTATTCCTTGCAAAAGCTCGTTAAGACGAGGGAGACGACGTAGATTATGGAGACTGGAAGCAAAGCCTGGCGAGTGGGCAAGTATCAGCATGTGGTCTTTCCAAACAAACCTTTCCTCAGCAATAGTTGATTTGAGCTTACGACGCTGCCGTAGCGGTCCAGTATTGGCCCTCCTACCAGGCCTCCTGAGAATGTTAGGAAGATTTGGACCGACCCAATCCACGAGATATCTGACTGGGTGTAAGATTTGAGTTGGTTTTCGCCATACCACTGCTGGTAAATTCTGCCTTTGCTTTCAGTACATCGAGTCAAGCTTGCACCTAGTCATTTCTGTACGCTTACCCGAATCCGGTGAGATATCCAAACGTAGAGAACATGGTGGCAGCTGACCCCGAGACTACTAGCCAGGCCCGGAACCCGCCTTCGGGGAATTGATGAGCTTCAAGGGATGCTCTTTCGCTGTGAATATGGTTGTCACTGTCTGTTTTGCTTCCGCCCTGGTCAACAAATCCGTTGACATCCTTGTTTCTGCACTCCTCATTCATCGTTGCTGGAGTGGTATATAAAAGGCTGTGCAATGACTGGCGCATTGTGTTTGGGCTCTGTTGAAACTTTTGAGAATATGGGGAGAAATGAGGGCGGCAGAGCACTGTTCGAAATCGAAGATATACGACAGTCCGGCATACTCAAATACCTCGCTATGTGTCCCCAAGTCCGAAAAGTACATCGCCTTCCAATGTGGATTAATTGCACAGGTGCTGTCTTTAGGCGAGCCTGCCTGAAGGCCTACTCAAGCGAAAATTGACCCAATTGGCCAAACAATCTTTCTCTCCGCACCCCGACCACCAGGGAGATCACCCGGTTATGAACCGAGTTCAGGCATCACATGCATGTTTCAAGCCAGAGCTCAAGAAACCAGCACCGTATTATTGAGGCCAAAAAATGCAACGAGAGAAAGCTAGCATTTTGCAGACATACATGAAAGCATTGAGCAGTGGTCGACAAGCATGGTGCAGCTCAGTATCTCAAATCAAATGTTACTGACACGCTCCTCTTACTGTGACCAGTGGACTCAAGTGATATCTTTTCTCCAACGAGGCAAGATCCAGCACCACTTCCGAACTTCTCGTCAGTAATTCGTGTCAACAGCTTGATAAAGACTAGCCGCGGCTCGCTGGCAAGTAGGGCTAGACGGCGAAGAGCGCAGGATCTCATACAACTACCGATGTATGAAGTGGTCTCATTTGACACGCAAAGCTTTGCGGCAAGTGATCTGGGGACCGAGAATAGAGTGAGGAGCATAGAAGTAATATCAGCCCACACTAATATGCAAGTGGGCCAGCCCAACACGACGTTCTCCCGTGCCGATCAGCCTGCTTTAGTGTGTGGTCCACAGATCACAAAGGCACATCTGTATATCCCTTCACTACCCATCAACAGCTGACAGCCAACGAGGACATTGGTGACTTGACCATGTAACATGTCTAGAAAGAGGGATATGCCATCGGAACGGGCGGAGACCTATTCAATACGACTTCGTAGCATTGTCATCCGTCTACGATGCATTCCTCAAGAGAAGGAGGGTGGGGCCTTGGTGTTGTCCACGAGGCGACTTACTTTGATTGCTCGAGAGCACCTGACCATGCACTTGTATGGAATCACTTTGCGCTATCCTTCACGTTCATGCAAACATAAAATCAATTATGTAAAGTGCTTTCGCGCCGCGAATGAACATCGCTCCGCATCTGATTTAGAGAAGAGCATGAGCAAGCGCGAGCACAGCTCAGTGTTGTACGACGCCAGCTGACTATTCGAACGTGAGACGAGGGCGACTTCTGATCCAATCCAAGGCCTCTAAACAATAGATTATAGCCGGTCAGATGCACTGCGTGAGTCTCGATTCTGACTGGAATGCGTGTTCATTGTCCGAAGTAAACATTTTAATCATCGTCGTCTATTTCTAAGCGGTGCTGTTCAAACATTTCATGGCGGAAAGAATTACAAGCCATGACCGAAAGAATGTCTGGAGTATATTCGTCTTCGTTGCGAGAGTACAATGGCCTGGGCCGTCGTCTTTCGGGCTCCCCGAGCCCAGCGAGCCGATCATGGCCGCCCCTTGTGAGGCCCCTGGATGGTACCTGATTCAGCTGTTCAGCTCCGAAATCCAGAACGCACAGTGCTCAGGGAACCAAATAAACGGATCGTGCAGTACGAGGTACAGTGTGAAACCGGCCGGCGAGTCAGAGCCTCTTCTCTCCGAACGTAGTCTTCTCATGCAGCTTCAATCTGGGAGCTCACCGGATGCACTCCTCTAGAAGTTTGACCCCCGCGGGCGACAACATGGCCACTTGCACCTTGTCTGCACCTGGAAGAAGACAAACGGTCTTTTTTTCAGGGTTCGTGCTGCTACTCTTCCTCAGCTTGCGTTCTCTTCCGGGAAGGAATCAGGCACCAGTGCAGGGCTTAGAGGAACAGCAAGCATCTCCTGGTGAGGAGGACCCAGAGAGAAATGGCTACCAGAGCGCCGTGGCGGCCCTTCCGCTCCCACCCGAGTACAATGTCACTAGTTCATCACGAGAATCAGAGACACAGTCCCAATTTTGTAAGGACAGATTCGGAACGAAATTCCTCGAAGACTTCCGAGACCGCCGAGCAGACTATTGTTCCGAGGGCTCGTCGAGCCTCACATGTTTCCACACCGTCAATTCCGGCTCCTTTGCCAGTGGATCACTAGACTCTTTCTGCGTGGCTCGAGACGGCACTTTCTTCGACATCCACGGGCACAAGTTCGCACTCGGCTGCCAGATCCGAGGACTGTCGGACCAAGAAAAGGTATTGGGCGCGGCTTCGTTCCAGGAGCTACAATCGTACCAGTACTTAACCGGCCCGAAATACCTTCTGAGCGAATGGGTAAACTTGGACTTGAGAATGTCGCCTAAGCCATTATATGGAACCTCCGGCGGATCTCCAAAGAGCAAAGGAAAGGGCTCTGTAATATTGTTGAAACGGGAGGTGGACGGAAATCTCTGGTCAGCATTTCCAAAAAGAACCTAGTCCTTCCTGGTTGTTTCTGAGGGTGACTCTGTGAGGATCAGAGGAAGCGAAGGCATTTTTTGACCTGATCGGTGGCCTTTTTGTTTCTGAGCGCTAGAGGGTTCATCTACTAACATAGTACTAGGCACTGCCTTAATGAAGTCATGGCAATCTTGTCCAGTTTGGACGTCTTGCGCACCGCACCTGACCGAGTTTCTGGGCAGGAAGCTATGTTTAGCCCCGACGACTTTCCGAGAACAGACATAATCATTTTAGATGAATACCCTGACGGCCCATACTTCGAACTCTTCAGCATGGTTTCGGGCAGGAAACCCTTACGCCTGACTGAGTGGGTTGAAAGTAGGAGGAGTAGAGACAATGGAGACATTGGAGCCATGATCCCCATCGACAAGATAATCATCCCCCTTGCAGGCGCCGCCAACCCCCTCTGGAGTGACTGGGTCTCTATCGAATGCAGGGACAATTCGATTTTGCGGGTCTTTGTCCAGAGGGTCTTCGACTTCTACGGCATCCCTCGCATACGACACCGGGATACACCGAGCCCACATACTTCCAGCTTCTTCTTGTTGCCATCGCCGCCCAGACTCAACGTCAGCATTGTCGTCCGCAAGAACTCGCGCAAGTTGATTGGGATTGATGAGCTCCTTTTTGAGGCGGCCAAGGTCAAGTTCTCACACGTGGCTGATATCCGTCTTGTAGACTTTGAAGGCAAGCCGTTCCAGGAGCAGATCCAAATTGCACGCGACACCGATGTTCTGGTGGGGATGCACGGGGCAGGCTTTACACATGTTATGTTCATGGAAGAGGGACGAGGAGCTCTAGTTGAAATCCAACCGGATAGGTTGTGCCACAGTATGTATAAGCCTTCCCCTGCTACGGTTGCCCATCCGTCTTTTATAAGAATGTTCCACATTGCATCACTCCAGGATCCAGATCAGGTAACTGACGCAGGGTAGAGGGCTTCCGTAACTTGGCCAAGATGACCAGACAACTGTATTTCGTGGCCGGGGCAAACAAAATCTTGGGCAATTGTTATCCTGGCCCCGGAGGCAATTTGGAGCCGATGCCAGATGACGGCACCGCTTTCCTTCCTTACGACACCTCGAGGTGCTGGAGTTTTACTACAAACCCGAGGACTGGTCATTTGCCTGCTCCGACCCCAAGGTGACGGGTGGGGAGAAGTCGTATATGATGTGCAAGAATCGTGCAGCAAGCGACGACTGGTATCAGACCTGCAATAAGAAAGAGGCCTCCGATAGTGAGTATAATCTTGTTCCCAGCTACGGTTGCCTATCCGTGTTTCATTAGAATCTTTCATAGTGCATCGTTTCGGGTTCCGTCGCAGGTGACTAACGCATAGCAGTATGGTGGATGACAAGGTACATAATGGAGAAGGACAGATTTTTGAACTTGATAGGGGATGCGATCGAAGCCGTGCAAAAACGGGAAATGGACCGAAAAGGATAAGACAGTCCAAAATTTTGAAGACTGGCACTGCAATCTTATCATGATGACACCTTGGATTTGAAGAAAAGAGGTTTCCGCGTCATCGTACTAATTCGTTCTGTGAGAGGGATAGTATGCACCAGACTGAGGCTCTGCGTTGTGGTACCAAGAAGGGATAAAGAAGGTGGTCGTTATTGGGTACCTTCATTGGTAGAAGTTGAGCGTCTGGTCCTCGTGATGGTACTACACTTTTTGTATAAGAAACGAATTTTCCCTTCCTGTTAAGTCTTTGAGAAGCCGCCCCGGTGCACAGCAACGAAGAAAGCGTATCTGAGGATGGGTCCGAGCCTCCCATTCAAACTATTTGTGGACTGTCTCTTTCAGGAAGCGCGCAGGGAGCTGTTCCCCATCTGAGGACAATGTGATTGCGTGGCGAAAGGCCTGGGCTGAAGATCCTGGCATGTACGCCTTATGATCAACCCCAATGAGAGGTTTCTGAAGTCTTGCCTGACCGAGCCATCATTCCTCAAGGGGGTTCTGGGCGGAGGAAGTCGTCTGTGCCTGAAGGTATGTGTATATCGCAGGGCCAGGTCAAGTTTTTGACGATGTTTCTCCTGCTCCCCCTTTTCCATGCTATGGCCAGGCCCTGTAACGTGTCGCAGCTGCAGCTTCAAGGGCCATTCTCCCCGTCGACCACAGTGCTTAGCTGGACCAGGACACTTTAACTTCCTCCGCCCCTACATTCGAATGCAGAGATCTAAAATCTTGTTGTTGCGTGTATTTCGATACGTGTCCTAACATTGCTGCTCAATTAAAGCTTGTGACCTCCAAAGGAGCCTTCGACAAACACCATTCCATAGCACCGCATCATTACGCCAGAATCGACCGCAGGCAACTCGCTGAGAGTTGCTGCTAGGCAAGTTGACATTTTTGGTGATTCAAAGTTGGTGACGAGGCCTGACCGGTGGCGGGTGTGTTCGAATCTCCCGCGATGGCTCCATAGCCATTTCGCATTTCTGCAAACATTTCTCTGCAATGAATGATATCTTCCTTTTCCCTGCAGGATCTCCATGCAGGGTGACAATACGGGGTCTTCTATCTGGCTTGCGAGAAGCTCGTTCCACTAAGAAACGCTGATGTTAGCCATACGTGATTCTAGGAACTTGAGCCGCACTTCACGATGGCCGCGTCGGTAGTCCCTCGGTTGCTGTCATTGAAAGTAACGGGGTTGCACGGTTCAAACTCAGATCCCCCAAATCTTGGCGACGGGGCTCGAACTCGAGGTCGGCCAGCGACCACAGGAGCGGAGGTGCTGGTAGAGGAGAGCGTGCCGAGCTTGTGCAGGGTTGTGTAAATGGTAAGCGAAACAAAGGGTAGCTTTAGTGGGCAGATCAAGCAAACATACGGACAGATAGATGAGAACCAGAGTTAAAAAGACACGCGTCGGCACGCGACGCCAAACAGAAGTGGCAGGGATGTGGGCACCTTGATAAAGCCCTCTTCATCGCATTTCGAGAGAAGCTTACGGGTGCAATGACAAGAGAGGGAAGAAGAATCATGAGATACCTCAGTCCTGTTTAGGTCCTCCGAGTCTGGAGCTCAGGAAAGGACGAGCTGCAGCCCACAGCTAATGGCAGATAGATTTTGCGCAGGCGGTCACTTCGCTGTTGACGTTCAGACTGAACGATCTATGGCTGTCTACTGTCTACGAAAAACATGATCAGGGTGCTGAGGAAAGGTGATGGATTGCCAGGAAGGGCCAAGACGTACGTGGTTGGAAAGGGCAGCAAGACAAAGTTTGGGCCAACAGTAGTCAAACGGACTTCGAGTATTGTAGGATGCGAGAGTGAAATAAATGGACCAAGTCCAAAAAAATTCCGAAAACGGTATAGTTCGAAAACGTCGAACCCGTTGACGTTGGAAGCCAGGGCTATCTAGACACGGAGGGGGCGGACGGCGAGTGGAGTACACAAGTCACTGATCTTGTCACGACAGCATGTCTAATACGAAAAGTAAGATATTCAACGGATTCCTATTGCTCTGAATATCGATTTTGTACTTTTTAAATGTCCAGAATTCGTAATTGTGGCTTAGGATCACGAGAAGCGTCGGCCGTCACGCTTTGCGTTGCCTCCGAAGGTGCGTACGTGCAGGCCTACAGACTCTGTCAAAAGCACACTAGCGCCAAACTCCCTGCTGTTTTCCCCGGAATTTACTCACCAGAGCCGCACACTAACCTGATCTAGAGCCCAGGGACCCACCCGGTTTGTGATTCGAAATCAGCCAGCAGCTCCCCCTTCAAATATTTAAACCCGCAAAGAGAGCTGTCTCTCTTCCTTCCCTCCCCTCCTCCACCACAACACAACACACCCCTTCTGGCACATCTCAGTAGCCTCTGGCCCCTCCGCTCACCTCATCTCGACCACCCGTTTACATATGTCGACATCTATGATTGGTTTGCCCCTGTTGCTGCTCGCGCTTCATCCAGCGTAGGACTTGTGTCTACTGCATATGGCTCTGCACAGTGTGGCCTTCGTGTTGGCGAAATATTGATTGGACCTTCTCCCCCAACTCTTTTCATTGCACTCGCGGGCTTGCCTCGCGATGCGAAGAAGAGAATTGACGGCCTGCGTGTAGCGCCCTAGGCAACATGGCTTTCACCATCCTGCCTTCTGACGTAGCTGCTTTGCCTGCCACTGCCTGTCCTTGCCTTCACTCGTGCCGTGCTCCGTCGCTCTCTGCCATGGTGCTCATCTGTTGCGTCCGTCCTCACTGCCCGTCCAAGGTTGTCCAAGATTGTCCAAGGATGTGAACAATGTGAGCCCCAGCACGGAGAGCAAGGTTCCACTACTTTGTCATCATCTACGAGATGATACTCTCTCCAAGAGCTCAAGAACAATACAAACGCGTCCCTTACTTGTAGGCTTACGGGGACGCGGGTGCGACACGTCACATAACGCAACTAGGAGCTTCTCTTACCCATCGCCAGTAACCTACCTGGCCCGAGGAAGACCAGCCTGGGTTGGACAGGAATTCTTGTTGAAACCTTGACAATGGCAGCATCCCAAACAAGTGACAACTCGCCAAGGGCGTCAGCTGAAGGTTAAGGGCATAGGCCAGCGTCGTTTGACCGGACTTCCAATCAGCCATCCCTTTCAACCACAAACGCGACGGTGGCGAGTTGAGTTGACGCCTGCGAAAACTTTTTGGTAACTGCGCCACAAGTCCATGGTGATGTTTGAACCTTTGCTCCAGCACCATTCTGTGTTTCGTCCTTTGCTCCAGTCAACTTCTCCTTCATCTTGTCCCCACCATCAAGCACCAATCAAGGACAGAGAACTCCTGGTTGGGAGATCTTGGACTTGATAGAAGGACTTGATATAAAAAGTGCTTACATTCCCCTTTCTGACTAGCTTTTCCAGAGGGGCATGAGATGTGATCTCACTTCCTTAATGTTACTACGTATAAAGAGATCCCGTCTCATGAAGGGAGGGGATGAGGCTGATGCCTTGATTCTCCATGTTCCAACACAAAATGGTACATACTGCCACCTACTTGTGGCAGCCGATTTCTTAAGCAGATTTTGCAAAACGTTTTGAACCATGGCGCGGCCTGCAGGGACTGCCTCCTCTACAGTAAAGCCTTCCATCGAGCAGGCAAACACAATTGATTCGTTTGATTGACCAATTACCCCTTCCTGGCAGCTTACCAAAGTGGTCAATCACAACATTGCCAACGGTTGGTGCGTCATCCACTGATTGAGGTAAATAGAAAGCGCAAAAAGATTTCCGATCGTTACGGCTCTTAACTGAATTTAAACATGCGCACATAACGACACCTAGAAAAGTAACCACACAACCTAGTGATCCAGACATATATTCCCAGCGTGACCGTTGCCCGAGCAGTACCTGACAAAATCCATACCAAGCTCTCTTTCCGCATGGATCCTGCAGTCCCTGAGATTCCATCCGTCCGTTGTAGTACCTTGCACAACGCCATGAATCGTTCTGGTTCGGCGCGCTACGGCGGATGGAAGTGTCAACATATTGGCTCATACATTGTTTAGGAAGCGCTCACAGGAAAAGATGGCCTCATGCAGAAAAGGACGAGCTCGATTAACAACATCCTATCATCACCGAGGCTTTACTCAAAAACTCCTGTCTAATGTCGACCAGAAACCAAGCCCGCAACGCTGGTAGCGCCCGGGCATGCGTATTGATGTACAAGGGGCAAGGTGCCCAATATACCCAAGCCGATTTTTGACGGAGGACTATTTATAAGAATTCAAATGAACGGGATGCATGTAGGAGTCTGATTTGAGGACTGAGAGTCTATGTGACATTGAGCTCCTAACCCTTTCTTTGAGAATCTTTCACGCAGTAATTACAGATGTCGGTGGCCTTGCCCAAACCTCATCCTCCTATGTACTGGGATTGCCGTCAGGTGCATTGAAAAATGTATAATTAATTGCCTAGAGACGGGTCGATGAAATTCTGAACCAGTTGAAAGATGCCACATAGACTTAGAACTTCCTCACAGAGATGTCCTCGAACAGGTTCTACCGGTGGGTTCTACCAGAGGCAAAGCCGAAAGGACACGTTTGGCCCCAAGTACCGAAAGAGTTCACTGTTGAGCAGCTCTCCTTATCAATGAGCCAAGAGCGAAATTTTACATGATAGGAAACCAGAAAAGCTTTTGCGTCAAAGGAGTGGGATTGAAATTCGATTATGCTACCGATGATCAGATCTGGTGAGCTGAAACGACATATCTTAGTTGTTATCACTGGCTACTAAATCAAAACAATACTCATAGGAGCGTAGGTGCATCCATTTTCCTCTGTAGTACATCAGTGTTCATATTCCTTTCAATACTCCAGTGACTTGTTCAATGTTCCTGGCATACGAAGCAACCCCAACTAACATCAACGGCTGTGGGTTTTTCAGAATTGGTGACTCTTTTGATACCACGAGTATGAGAAAAGCCTCATCAGTCTCCGAAAAAAAATGATTTGCCAAACCACAGGTGTTGTGCCGCCAGCATGCCGTAGAAAAAGTAACACCCACGGCCTCTTTGCATAAGATTACGACTAGTCAACGAGTCTGGCAAGCCACAGTGAACAGTGTAGTTCACACAACTCTAGGTACAGCAGAGTGCCTTGCTCTAAACTACCACGGTACATCGAGCCCTCCTATTCAAGTCCCTTTACTTCGCGCTGGCCACCTTGGACAGTGCGTTATCGGTTTGGATTTGGCAATGTTCTGACCAAATATTCCTCTTCGCAAATCCTGAATTTCGACAGCCGCTGGAATGGTATTCCTCGCAAAATTTACATGTCTCTTAGATCTCCTCACTTTGAGCTTGAGATGGCCCTATTCTCATCCTACGCTGCCAAGCCAGTCGGCAAACATACCCAGTTGTATTCCGTTGTTGGATCAGGAGCTGTGACCGTTTTAGTGTACTTGACTGGTTCGAACGTAATCACTGAGCGAGTGATAACGCTCAGTTTGCAGCCGTGGCACTCCGTTGCCGCCGTAGTTGTGATTGTGTAGGGGTACTTGGTCAGAGTCAGGTCCCCCTGGACGGGGCTGCCCACCACCTTAGTGACAGTGCATTTGACGCCGAGTGTTGTCGTAATGGCGAGGTCACGAAGCTCAAAACCCATCTTGGGAGTCGGAGCAAGTGTCCGCTGAGGCAAAACCTCCGGGGGAATTGTAGTTGCAGTGAGCTCACTGGAACTGAGAGGACTTGCAATAGCTTTCATGGCAAAAGCCAGAACAATAAGGCTTGAGCAAACCATTTTTTTGGAGGCAGCTTGCACAAGTGGCAGAAGACTAGGGGATTGCAAGAGTGGACGTTCTAAAACTTGAAGAGATTTCAGGGAGCAAGAGCAGCTATTTAGAAGTGTTTTATAATTCATTTACTCAAGGTAGCGCAAGAACAACTGCTAGACTCTCCGGGTATGGTCAAAGTAGTATCGGGCGACTTCTTGGAAGACCTTGACGTAGGACCACTGTGGGGGTGTGTGCGACGGCGTGACATACCAACCAAATTTTGCTTTCTCCTTCACTTGGTAATGTACGGGTTCAACCAAATTCAAAACAATCTTCCTGCTTCAGTTGCGGTGTTTCTTGGGTTTCTGGCCTCTAATTTCCGGCATAGTGGATATGCCAGGGTATTTGAGAGAAGAAAGACAATGAGAATGAGATCACGAATTACAGCACACAAGTGGAAAGAAGCAGGATGGTGCGGAAACCCAAAACTATGGTCTCGATATGAATTTATCCGGGACCAAATGAGCCTTTGTTTACTAATCCAGCCATAGCATTGACGCAGCTTTAATTAGCTGTACGGAGCTATTCATTCCGGATTTCCCACTCTAGTCAGTTAAGGGCTGATTCAAGAGAGCCTTGACAATATTACGTCAGTGGTTGTGCCACCATTGTGTGTTTTGTTTTGCCTTCCTTGTCCCTAGACCTAGACTCTTGAGCCAAAGATCTATGGCAAGTCCGCACAGCCTCACATCTATCTCGTTAGCTCGTAGCAGTAGTCCCAAAACATCACCAAATTAATTATGCTAAATGATTGATGTCTGCGGCTCCAGCTGCGAAATTCCTCCTCATGTAAGAATGTGACGATATCGTTGCGTCTATGCAGGCGTTTGTTTGTCTCCAATGTTGAACCCACGCAGGTACCGTACGATGCGTCCCACGCGGCTCCCATAGGATTCTGGCTGTGTTTGGACGGACACTGGAACGCAATGAATCTCGGAATCGAAAATTCTGGATACATGTGGTCTGAAGGGATTGCCATCATTCATTCGAAGTCTCAATGGAGCTACAATTTCCTATCTTCGACGGTATAGGTCTCTCATAACACGATCTTCTTGTACCACGGACGCAAATGGCTGCGTCCATATTTGCTAAATCATGGGCCTGAATTATAGCCAAAGGCAAGAATAAAGCCGATCCTCACGTATTTTTCCTACCTTTTCTCGGTCCCCTTCACTTAACCTATGTGCTGAAACAGCTTTCAAGGGTATCCGGGCATAAATTACGGAACCTGTATTTCCCCCATGTTCACCCCCGCTTCCGTTAGCACTTTGTCGAGGAGTGTCATAAGCAGTACAAGGTGTGGCTGCTCACGCGAGTCTGACTACCGATTGTAATAACGTCGAAATAGTCTATTGTGTTGTGAAATGCTCGGGTATCCTGCATATTCCACCCCATTGAAGCACCTTGCTTTGGCTGATGAAGCCAAGCGCGGATTGTGAGTTGACACCGGGTTTCCCGCAGACGTTGCTGACATGAACAACTATGCACAGATCCATCGTTCGAGATTTGTGGGTTAAATGGGGCGGCCGTTCGAGCGGGCTAGTTTGTTGTATAAGACGGTCTTTTCGTTCTTCTCGGCCCGACGGTTGTGTCTGACGAATCAGATGATAGTACGGTCGGTCTTTTGGAATTCCCCGCGGAAACAGGCCGACGACTTGTTCTAAACTAAGGCAGTCCGAGAATCAGATGTCGCCCTCCGTACATCTTCTCGAGCTTCTCCTGCATCCTGCCTCTCCCCAAAGCGATATGCTCCTGCTTCTAGAATTTTCAAGGGGAATTCTCGGATATAATCGCCAAATTTCACGGATTGACTCCTATTCCATTCCGCGAATCGGCCCATGCCATTAGGATGGAGAATACGCCGCCGGAGAAGCGTCGACGACGCCCGCCCTTGGCCTGCATCGCCTGCCGGCGTCGCAAAGTAAGGTGCGATCGCAAATTGCCGTGTCAAAACTGCGTCCGCGCTCGGAGAGCCGCCTCATGTTCCTATGTCTCGGACGACCGTGTCGAGCCGAGAGAGGGCACAGAAGGGTTTGAAGATGGAATCAATGGTCGACATCCCCAGCGTGACGCCTTGTCGAGCGTCCCTTTCTTCACTTCCACAGCCTGCAATTCTAACAGCTCCCCGGAGCAGCTTGCCGAAAGAGTCAAGCTGCTCGAGCAGCAGCTTGGCCAAGTCATCAACACACATAATGGCAGAGGGACTGCCCGACTTGAGCTGCCTAGTGCACACTTCAATAATGCGAATTTCAACCCTCCTACCGCCTCACAATTCCTCGGACAGGAGCACTGGCAAGTCAAAGGCTTAGGCAGGGCAGAAATTGGCGTGGCAAAAGCAAGATACTCGCGAGGTATCCAAGGACCAAATCAAGAAGAAGAGGTCTCAAATACGGAAGAGGACCCTTCTACAGCTGGCAACGTCAATGCCATCCTCGCGAAGTCTAGGTACCTGGGAAATAGTCACTGGATCCATGGAGTAACGCTTGTGAGTCCTCAAGTTCTACCGCAGTCCTCCTTGATTTGTATGCCCTCACCAGACCCACTCTCTTGCTTGCCTACGTTTCTATAACACGTCACGCAACACATAACAAATTCTCGCCTTTTCATCCAACGGTCCATCCCGTTATAGCTATGCCAACTCCTACTCAGAAGTACTCTTCATGTCAGACATATCTGGCAATGCGCAGAGCCAGTCATCTGACCATCCAACAGTTCCCAAGACTTATGTTATTCCTTGAATCCTTGAAGTCGGACAAGGACTCGGAAGGCTACAAGGCAGTCGCCCAAAGCAAGATCTTAGGGCGCCAGATCAAAGCCATGAGAGTACCACAAATCCTGTCTTTGGAATTCGGAAACTATATACCGTCCAGAAAGCTCGCCGACGAGTTGGTAGAGACATACCTCAGGACCTACGAAACTATTTTTCGGGTCTTGCACATTCCATCTTTCAGGCTCGAGTATGGGCGGTATTGGCAAAATCCAAAAGGGGCGAGACAAGCATTCGTGATCCAGCTTCAGCTCTGCATGGCCATAGGTGCAGTTCTGCAGGATGACCAATTTTCACTTCGGAAGCTAGCAGTGCGGTGGGTCTATGAAGCTCGCTTCTGGTTGCTACAGCCCTCGGAGAAGTCACGAATGAATCTGTCAGGGCTGCAAGTATATTGCCTAGTTCACCTTGCCCGCGACGTAGTGGGAGTTGGATCGGACCTAGTCTGGGCGTCAGCCGGTTCAATGATGAGAATGGCCATTTATATTGGCCTCCACCGTGATCCAAGCCATCTCCCTAAAATGTCACTTCTCGCAGCCGAGACGCGCCGTCGAGTATGGAACACAGTGCTTGAAATTCTTCTACAGTCAAGTATGGACTCGGGAGGGCCCCCGCTGATAGCTATGTCTGACTACGATACCAAACCCCCGCGCAATTACAATGATGAGGACCTCCTCCGAGACACTACAGACGCCGAGATACCACAGCCTAAGCCCCTAAACACATTCACCGACACTTCAGTGCAGATTGGGCTGGCGAGAACATTCAAGGTACGCGTCGAAATCGCATCATATCTCAACGATTTCCGATCTGTGACGAGCTACGACAAGTCGCTAGCCATCAACTCCGAGCTTACGGCGGCGTCTCGATCTCTCGACGCACTTCTGCGTGCCTACAAAACCCAAGACCCTGGTCCCTCTCAATTCCAGCTCCGGGCGGTCGAGCACCTAATCCAGAGGTATTTTCTGGCTATCCACCTACCTTGGCTCGGACTCGCGAAAGATGATCCTCGTTACTTTTTCAGCAGAAGACTTTGTGTCGAGGCTGGTCTGAGGCACCACCGGGTGGCCAAGACGTATAAGCCGGATGACCCGTCAGAAAGGCATTCTCAGCCAGACGACTTTGGGCGGCTGCTTATTTGTGGGTCAGGGTCGGTACGGTTTATTGGTACACAATGCCTCCTCGCAGCAACACTCGAATTTGTATGGGAACTTGATGAGCGGCTAGAGGGGGCCCGAAGTCTAGATTTCAATACCACGGGAAGCAACTCAACGCCATCCATAACTAGTAATTCCGGAGTAGGGATGGGTTATATGGGCCCTATGGTTGACGAGAGTGAGATGCTTGATGTGCTTCGATATACGGTGACGTGGATGAGAGCACGCATCAAGGCTGGCGAGGTCAATGTCAAGGGATTCCTGTTCGCAACAGCTGTGCTGGCTGAAGCCGAAGGACTCACCAATGATTCAAGCGAGGAAGAACTCAAAGATGTTGTTCGGCAGGCTTGTTTGAAGTCAGCGAGGGAGGCGCTCGATCTTCTCAAAGAAATGCACACCGCGCTGAGCACTGACAACTCTACCTTCGGTGTGGCTGAGGCGAACATGAGCGCATCAATGAATACGGAGGCGTTTGGACCGCAAGTCTCGGGCAATGAGGATGCCTTCAATGGTATGGAAGATGTTGAACTGAGCAGCGACTGGGACTGGGATATTGTAAGCTTTTCCCTTCGTTGACAGGATGGCATGCTGGCAGGCAGAAAATCATCCGCAACTTCCATTGTTCGAGCACCACACCATTTGCTAACTTAAATGTACTACTGCAGCTCAACCCAAGTTATGACCTCAACTTCAACATCAATCTAGGGGGGATGGATCTTATCTTTAATAACCTCTACTAAGCCCACACACCGCGCAAGAACCAGTTGACACACATACCGGAATCTGCATGTCATGTGTCTATATATTCTAATTTGTCATCCCACTCGCTGATTCTATTTCGCTGTCCTTGTTCTATATGTGTCACCTCCTGTAGTTCATGACCATAGCTAAGTAAGCATTTATGTGGGGGAAGAAAAAGGGGGGTGAGCTGGGAAAGACATACTTCGTGGTCTCAATACGTTGGCACTCGTGGTTCAACGACACTAGACCGGCGAGAGGCACGCAGAGCAGGTTCGAAATGGTCATTACGGCCACTAAAAGCAACCTTGCCAGGATACAAAACGCTATGCATCGCCCCATAAACATCCCACAATCGGCTACTACACGAACATGTTGCCGCTGCGTGGTTGACCCACCAAAATAAAACCATTGCCGACCACGCAATGCCAAGTTAGCAACACGAACATGTAAGCATTACTGCCTGTCGTGCTTTAAGGATGACCAAATATTGTGCAGAGTAGTCATAATCACTGCGTAACCCATCCATACACGCAACCTATCAAAGCGCCGCGAAGTTGCGGCTGGCTTTGATGGTGTCAAAACTGTATTCCGTTAACTTAAGTATATGCCCTCTTTTGATTGGTTTCGTCCAAACATTATCTCTCACAGTCCATGAGAACAAGCCGTTTTGGGCTTTTTAGTAGACTGCTGACATCTTAAAGCGGATACATCGGGGACTTTGACGACTTGACAATTGAGGAATTATGAGCGCACCTGGATGCGATACCATCATTATGGAACCTAGGAAGACCTGTAAGTGATCAGTATGAACGCAAATAAGTCCTCTTCCATCATTTAATAGATTATAAAGTCATGTTTGTTCAATCTTTTAAGCCTCTGTTTATTTGATCAACTGAGACTGCTACGATTCGGACTCGGACTATATTATCGAACGGACTTTCGAACAGAATTATCAGGGGAAGAATCAGAACAAGTTTGAGGGCATGTGTATGTTTTCCTGACGTTTCCTGTCTAGTGTGACATCATGGTATCCAGAGTGACGAGTTAGGGGGAGTATGAAACCCAGGAAGACTCACACACGGCGCAACCATATGAACGCAGGCAGGTACTGTTTTGTAGTTCAACAGTGGTGCGTCACTTGTAGCAAATGTTCAAGAAGATGCTTAAAAGTATGAGAGCAGGGTGATGGCAATTGACTGCGCCGCACGACAGATACACATCGTCTTCGACGCAGACATGGCAGGTTATCATGGCTGCCTGGCAAAGTCAGGTTAACGTCTTTCGGGCCTCGGAGGCGGATGGATGATGGAGGGCAACGCATGAAACCGCTGCTGTCTAGATCGTGGGGCTTGTGGTGACAAAGCATCATGATATTGACGCATCCAACGCCTCTGCAAACGCCTCCATGGGAATGGGATACCCCTGCATTCCCCGTACCTTTTTGTACAACTATAAACACAAGAAGGTGAATATCTCTAAGTCCAGTGTCGCCCGGTCCCTGTTTCGTTCCTCACGCCCTCCCAAACATTCTAGCACTAGCATCGATACCCTCACGGTCCACAATCGCGCTTGTCGCGTCGCTCCTCGTGGACACCACACTAGCCCTCCTCAGATCATCGTCACCAGCGGCGGCGTTGACCATTCCCTTGATGCCCAGTTCAACCTCTCCCACCCGCCTCAGCACGCCCAGGATAGCGCCCCTCAATTCCCCAGTCAATTCCTTGCTCGCCATAAGCTCGACCACCAGACCATAGAAAGACTGCACGTGGCTCTTGAAGGACTGTTCTGGGAACGCCGCGTAGCCTTCTAGCACGTCGACCACGACAGGCCTCCAGGCCACGATGTTTCGATGCTGGCTCTCCTCCTCGAGCGTGACATAGCTGCGAATGATACTTTTGCACAGAGGGACCAACGCGTTTTCAACATCCGCCTTGGACTCACTCCTACGTGGGTCCGTGTCGGCAAACATTCGGAACAGGATAGCAACGTAAGTCGCAGCGGATCCAGACTCCTGCTTCAGCAGGTTGGGAGGCTGCTTCATGAAGCCTTCCCTCCAGAGGCGCATCCGCAACTCCTTGTCGTTGTTGAAACGCTGCGCGAACAGAAATGACTTCTTGAGCACTGCCATCAACCGCAGGAGCTCGTTGGAGGGTATCTGCGCGTAGACGTTGTCGTTGCTGAAAAGCTCGTTGACCGTCTCGATCATGAGAAGCTGCAAAACGCATCGGCTGATGATGCGGTTGAAAAAGCGGCGCCGGGCAGCGGAAATTTGTGGCGGAGGCATCTGGAGATTACTCGAGGGCTTGAATTCTTCGAGTGGCTTGGCTGTTGTCGGTGTCCTCTGAGGGTCTTCCTCCGCAAATGTACTGGCTGCTGTTGAAGGCCGGTCATCATCCGAGTGGCCATTTGTCTCTACGCCATTGATCTTCAGAGACTTCGAGTCATCGTCCGCCCCTTCTAAGCCAGGGCTCAACGGCTCCCCAAAATCAACACCGTTGGACACCGGTGCCAATGAGGCGGTATTGTTGATTGTCGTGGCCGAGAAAAGCTGGTAAGCAGTCGTTCGCTCGAACAATTCGCAGAACGCGCCGACAATTTTGGACCAGTGCTCCACAGTGAATTTTCTGACATTCTGCAAGATGAGTTGCTGAAGGCAGTTGCTCCCTATTCTTGCAATTGTGTCATTCTCCTGGCAGATGCAGAGAGCTAGAAGCTCTAGAAAGCGGTCGAGCATATACTCCAATGCCTCAAAGTAATGAGTGAAGAGCGTGATCATGTGACGGAGGGCCTGGATCATGGTCGTCGACAGCCACACGGATAGTTCCTCGTGGTTCAGAGCGTTGCTCATCTCGGGCTTGGACCGCAACACAATGAATATAGGGTACAGCTGTTGCCGCCAGAGGATGTCCCAGAATTCTGGAGGAAAGTCACCACCATACCTAAGGAGGGCCTCGAAGAAATAGTTCAAGGCGTTTGATCGGACCTCGAGATCTTCTCCCGTCATTAGCACATCGTGGAAAGCGAACAAGACGGGGAACCAGAAACCCTCTTCCACCGACGTGCGGGTTTGTTGGCCGGGTGACTTGAGGTGGATATCTGCCATGCTTGACTGAGCAGCATTGAGGTCGGACTTCCGGGATAGAGGGCACTCGGGTGTTTTGAGCATCTGTGGGATAATTGACTTGAGTGTCTCCATGGCTTGAAGACTTTTCTTCTGGTATTTGATGTTCTTTGAGAACTCTGTCAGACAGACGATGAGATCCGTGAAAGCGCCCTGGTTGATGACGACGCCAAAGCGGGTCTTGTACACTTTGAGGACGTTCTCGTAGGCCATATTGACTATCGTCTCGTTTGGATCCCGGGCGGCGACGGTGAAGATTCCAAACATGGTCCTCCAACCAGACTTGATGTTTTCGCCCCTTGCCTGGATCATCTGGATCAGACAACTGAGGACCAGCTCTTTTACCCTGAGGTTGCTGGAATTTGACATGACGTGTTCGAAAGGCTTCAAAAAGTCCTTTTGGAATTTGAAACCTGGGAGCTCGTCAATCTCCATGAATCTCATTGACAATTGCCGCAGCGAGTCGATGGAGAAGATGACGACGGTCTCATTGACGTGGCACCCGGCCTTGTTGAAGTGCTCGCCAAGAACGTCCCAAATGTGAGTCCATTCGAACCTCACACGTGTCATGTTGTAGTAGCTGATCTCGACGATTTTCTGCAAGCTGTACATGCGAGGCCTGTCATGTGCGCCAGACACCTTGATCTCGTCCCAGCTCACTTCAGTCAGAGCCCGTGCGAATTGTACAATCGCGTCGCCATCGAGATTCGCGGTGTTGGTGAAGATCCTATCCACTGTTTTGATTATTTCGTCTGACCTAGCTTCCAGAGCAAGCACTGTAGAGAAGCCTTGTGGACCGGTGTTGTTGCGTGGACGGTGCTTTCTGGATGATGATGACCGCTTTGAATCATTCGTGTTCTCCCGCTGCAGTGGCACGAACCGGGCCTTGGACACGTCTGGCACTGAGCTCTCATCAACGCCGCCAGTGATGAGCTGCAGCCGGTCTAGCTGACTGATGCACATCAGAATGTCTTTCCAAGATTCTTTCAAGTAGTTCCCCTCAGTCTGGCCAAGATCCAGCAACACCTTGAGAGCCTCGACATTCTTTGCCAGCACCTCTTGCGGGTTATTGAGGTTTGCCGTGTTCTTCAAGACCGAGACGAAAGCCTCACGAGGGGTTGCCCATTCGAAGAAGCATGCGATCTTTGCTGCGAGCTTCATGCCTTCTAGGCAAAGCTTGACTACCTCTAGGTTGTGGGCATTTTGCATTTGGTTGGATAATGCTGAAAAGTACGACATCCAGGTGACATCGAACATGGGACCGACGTGCTTGAATGATGTTGCTGGAATGAATTTAACTCCGGCGTTGGCGGCGTTCCTCCGCTGGTTACGGAAAAGATCTTTGAAAAGCTGCTCTGATCTGAGAGCGATTTCTTCGGACTGCTGCACATATGCTTCTCTTCGTAAGTCCCGACCCACGTTTGAGAATACCGACCCGAGGCCAAGACCTAGGCCACTGGTCTGAGGGGCAACTGGCCCAGCAGCAGCAGCAGCATCCCTCTCGCTCTTCAACACTATCTCGTTGCTTGCGATCTCATCGTAGATGCTGGTGAGGTATTCTGCAGGCAAATCGGCGTTGTCGTTGATGCCTCTGTTGTTCTTGATGAAGTCTTCCTTGGTCATGCGTCTCGCGATCTTGCTGCTGTGCAGGTCGGTGTTCAGCATGATGACCGAGTACGCAAGCACATATGCTGTGTCCGAGCTAGCGAATGCGTTGGGGTTGCCAGAGAGGTAGCGCGATGCGAATTGTAGCATGAATCGATCGATCTTCTGAGCCTCGCCAGGCAATCGAAAGGCTTGCAGGAAGTGGCGCAGTGCATCTACGAACCGCCTCTTATTGAAGTCCATCGAGTCGACAAAGGCGTGCATGACTTCGATGTTCTTCGCCTCACCTTCTCCCAGGTACTCGCCTATCTGGGCCTTGTCCAGCCGTTCCTCGGTCAGTAGAAAACGCGCCAGGTCCTGCGGGCTATCGCTGGGGATGAAGCCTCCCTCAAGCAGCATTTTGATACCCCTTTTCGGTTTGAAGTTGAACGCTCGGATGGCGCGGTCAAGCGCAGTCTTGCGCGCCTTCTCCTTTTCCAGCTGCTCAGGGTCATCTTCTATTGTAGGTGTTGAAGGCATGATAGGGGTCTCCATCCTCGACGTGCCGTCCGCAACAGAAGGATCAATTGACTCCCTCACACCATCGAGGGATTGCCTCTTCTCGATATCGGACGACTCGCTCGTCCCATTTGACTGGTCGGGCTGTGACCAGTTGACCATGGACCGCAGGGATTCGACCAGCGCGTCGAGAGCGGCACGCTTCATCAGATATTCCTTTGGAATCCCATTCTCCGGCTCTTCTGGCGGGACGATATTTGCTACTGACAGCGAAGGCGGGAGCATGCCCTTCATCTGCCAGTCGCCGGGGTTTGTCTTGGCAACCTTGTCCTCGTATTGCTGCTCGTGTTCCGGCTTCACTGGGACGTTGGACGTTGAGTACTTTGCCAGGTCCTCGACAATGGTCTGGAAGATGTTGTTCATCTGGCTGTCACAATCGTAGTTCAAGTAAGACTCGACCAGGGCGCGAGGGTCACCGCAGAACCTCTGAAGGATTGTAATGACCTGCAGCTTCTGGGTTGGGGACGCATTTTTCCTGGACAGCAGCGCGAGATAGATCTCGTTGAGGAAGACCTCTATTTCTTTCTGCAAGGCATATGAGAAGATTGTTCAATTGCACTAGAGGCGGGCAGCTGACCTTGAATGGTGCTCGCATGAATTTCAACATGAGCCAGAAAATATCGCAGCAGACCTCAAATACTCGGTCGACGGAACTGGCCCCGTTGCGGGAGATACTAAGACACAGGTAGAATTTTATCGCTTGCAAGAAACTCGTGGGCTCATTACTTTTGGTGCTCGTGATGGTACATAATGGCGAGGTGAAGACTGAAATGTGGTTATTCAGAAGTGTGTGTATGAGGTGGAGAGAGATAAGTTTGGAGCGCATGGGCTGGCCACGCAAGTCATATAGCATCTCGGGTGGCAGGTTCTTGGTGGACAGGTTGCAGAAGGAGCGGAAGACAAGGTAGGCGTCTCTGACGTAGATCTCGTCCTCGGTGTCAAGAGACTCCTGCGCGTCGTCCTGGTCGCGGTCGGTCGCGGTCGTCTCGGCGTTGCTCTGTTCCGACACGGACCTCGAAGCTTTCCGTGGGCCTTTCAGCTTGGTCACCATGGTGGGGCCGTCGCCCATGTTGGAGTCGTCGAAGCTCTTCCGGTGCTCCAGGTCCCTCAGGGTGAGCTTTGGCCCGTCCTCGGCCGCCTTCTCGGCCGTGGGCGGCTCCGCGGCCGCGGGTTCGGCAGGCTCGCCGCCGTCGCCATCGGCCTCGTCACCATCCACCGAGTCCCGCCGGTCGAAGGTGGCATTGCTCTCGCCGTTCTTGAGCTTGGCCAGGTTCAGACGGGCCTCCTTCATGTGTAGCCGTGTCTTGACCCTCTCAAAGACGGTACCAACCATCTGCGCAAGGGTTCCCTGTGCTATCTGCTGGTTGTTGGTGTTCCTGGACAGCAAGAAGACGTTGTAGACCTGGCGCACAGCCTTGAGCAAGCCAGCGCCGTGGACCACGATCTTATCGTTCAGGACGGCGGCGAGCAGGGACTTGATGATCTGCAGCTGGACCTCGACAGGAGTGGCCTCGCCTTGGAAGCAGTCGCATATTGTGTCGATGGCCCGCTCGATGAGCGGCGCGTGTGGTTGGGCAGAGGCATCTTGTGCGGCTGGTGGCTCGGCAGGAGGCTCGGAAGTGACGGAGAAGTAGGAGGAGGAGATGAGTTTGCCGATGCAGTCGAGGGCGGTGGTTGTCAGCTGGACGTTGCCGGAGCGTGAGGCCAGCTGCAGCGGCGCAAAGATGATCTCGGGGTCTGGCAGGTGAGGGTCGGCTTCCTTGAGAGCGGCCTGGGCCTTTTCAACGCCGTCGGTCAGGGGCTTGTTGCGAGTGCCAGCATGTTTCTGGATGGCATCCAGAGAGGACACGACAAAGCGGATAGAGCTCATGGTCGCCGTCGCCGTGCTGGGCGGGGACCAGGAGGCATCCGCGTTGGGTGGATCCGCGAGGTTGGATGCGATCGATGAGGGAGGGCTCTGGGTCTAGGGCTGGGTCTTGGTGCTGGTAGTGGTCGTATTTGTGGTCTTGTTCTCGGTCCTGGTCCTGGTCTTGTTCTTTGGGACCGCTGCGCCAAGTGTGAGGGAGGCAGGGAGGGAGGCAGGCAGGCAGAGCGCTGGGTTCCTTGTGGTCAAAGGAAAAGACAACGCGGGTCAGCCCATGGGAAAGACAGCAATTGGGCTCGGCTAACGGGTCAGTAGTCAGACTCGGTGCTGGAGCTGGTGCAGTGGCGCTCCATGGAAAGGGCGGATGCTGTGTCGATGTGAGATGTCCAAGTCGAAGTCGAAGTCGGGGTCGGCATCGGTGTCGATTCGATGGGATAGGATGGGATGGGATGCGTGTCTTTCTTTAGCTAGCTGTGCTTTAGACTACTTACTGACTGTACACTCGGCTTGGCTTGACAGGCAGGGCTGCTGCTGCTGCTGCTGCTGCTGCTGCGGTACGCTACCTAGGTACTCCAGCGGGTACCTAGACTATCTACCTACCTACCTAGACTACATAGGTACTCCACGTGTACGGTGTGCTGCCCTGGCGTCGCAGGCTCGAAGCTGCCCCCCCCCCTCGACCGGAGAAGGGACCAGGTTGCAGCTTGCAGGCACGGGCCGTGCTGGGTGACTGGCTGTAGACTGGCCGACTGGGTGACTGGTTGACTGAGTGGGTGAGCAAAGTGCTGCTGGTCCTCGACGCTTTTCCACCCCAATCGATGACCGAGACCCACCTTTTCCCAGACAAGACTCATTTCACTTGTGCTGCCGGCCAATGGGTTACCGAGACATCGTCGACATGGTCAACATGAGGGCGGATTCAGGCATGGCCTAGATACTATAGCTACTGACTGGCAGAGAAGAGCGGGTCTGCATCTCTCCGTGCATGCATGCATGGGCAGTGGACTGTATCTATCTGATATCTCATTTCGCTCACGACCCAATCTTTACTTGGTGAGTCCACGCCGTCTGGGGCTCTGATACTGCGTCTTGGGTTGAGCACAGAAACCCTGACGAAGGTGTACTAGATTCTGTATTTATATCGCGCACGGGCACGGCATCGAATTGGCCGTCAGTGGGCTGCAGTCACACCTAGGAAGAAGACAGACCACTAGTAGTATGAGTCTGCCAGTTGGGGGTGGGGGTGGGGGGTCGTCCCGGACACAAGCAGACACAAACACGCACATATATATAAAATAAAAAATGTATAATATATATACATAGTATCGGTAGACTACATCTCCGTACGTGTGTACATCCATCTGTCATCTGTATCTGCCCAGCAGCTCGTCCAGAACTTGCAGAACCCATCAATCGATAAGCCCGGCTTCGCTTTCAGTTTTTGTCGGGTCAGACCATCGCCCAACACGGCATAGCCCCAGTCTTGGCCATGGCCAGCCCGCGCTCAACGCCTGCGGTACGGGGGTACATCGGGCTTGCTGGCTCGCTGTAATGGTCGTGAATGGCTGAAATGGGGCGGCGCATCTGTCGAGGTGGCAGGGGGGGCAGGGGGGGCAGGGGGACGGAGCTCCTAATCCTGGTCCGCAGCCCCCAGTCCGTGGCCCTAGCAGCAGCAGCAGCAGCAGCACCAGCAAGCAGCAGGCCAGCAACAGCTCTAACGGGGCCGGGCCCCCAACGAGAAACGGGGAGCGAGAAAAGAAAAAAGATCGCACGCCGAAAACTCCCTAACATCGGACCTCTCCTCCATCATCACCAACCCTTGTCGAGGCGACCCGCGCTCACTCACCTACCCACTTCCTCCGTCCTCTTCCCACCCGTTCAGCTCCTCCTCCTCTCAATTCCTCTCTCCCGGGGCCTATTGAGCAGAGTCGACCCTGACAAGAAGAAGAAAAAAAGCAAAACAAAAGACGCCCTCGCGGTCCCCAATTCCCGTCCTTTGCGTCTGTCTGTCTGGTGTGACTTGCTGTGCGCAGGTCCGGACACTTGCCCTTCTTCGATCCCCGAGAGCCATTTTTTCCCCTTCTCTTTCCCGCGCAACCACAACAGCCCACCATGCTTGGCCCAATACTCCGGAGGCAAGTCCTTCACTCGCGACCCGCGCTGCGACAAGCCCTGCCCACCACCTCCAGCTTAGCAAGATGGTACGCCTCCTACCCGCCTCACACCATCGTCAAGATGCCCGCCCTCTCGCCAACCATGACCGCCGGCAACATTGGCGCCTGGCAGAAGAAGCCCGGCGACTCCATTGCCCCCGGTGACGTGCTGGTCGAGATCGAGACGGATAAGGCCCAGATGGACTTTGAGTTCCAGGAGGAGGGTGTGCTGGCCAAGGTCCTCAAGGACCAGGGCGAGAAGGATGTCGCCGTCGGTAACGTATGTTGTCGCCCGCACGCTCTGATAAGACCCATTCGTGGTGGGCCTTGTCCACAGCCTTGCTGACACTTCTCTCACACCAGCCAATCGCTGTCCTGGTCGAGGAGGGTGCCGACATCTCTGCCTTCGAAGGCTTCTCCATCGCCGACGCCGGTGGTGATGCCGCCGCCCCGGCCGAGAACAAGGAGGAGCCCAAGAAGGACGAGTCTTCCGCCCCGGAGCCCACCCCCGAGCCCGCTCCCGAGCCCCAGGACACCGCCTCCTCGGGCAGGCTCGAGACTGCTCTGCAGCGAGAGCCCAACGCTGCCCCCGCCGCCAAGCGGTTGGCCATCGAACAGGGCATCAAGCTGTCCGCCGTCAAGGGCAGTGGGCCCGGGGGCAAGATCACCGAGGACGACGTCAAGAAGGCTTCCGCCGCGCCTGCTGCTGGTGCCGCCGCCTCCTCCGGCGCCGCATACGAGGACATCCCTCTGAGCGGGATGCGCAAGACGATTGCCAACCGCCTGCAACAGTCCGTCCGCGAGAACCCCCACTTCTTCGTCTCTTCCTCCATCTCCGTCAGCAAGCTCTTGAAGCTCCGCCAGGCCCTCAACAGCTCGGCTGAGGGCAAATACAAGCTCAGCGTCAACGACTTTCTCATCAAGGCCATCGCCTCCGCCGCCAAGAAGGTCCCCGCCGCCAACTCCTCCTGGCAAAACGACACCATCCGCCAGTACAACACCGTCGATGTCTCCGTGGCTGTTGCGACCCCCACCGGCCTTATCACGCCCATTGTCAGGGCTGCCGAGGGCAAGGGTCTCGAGGCCATCTCTGCCTCCGTCAAGGATCTCGCCAAGCGTGCGCGTGACAACAAGCTGAAGCCTGAGGAGTACCAGGGCGGCTCCATCTCCATCTCCAACATGGGCATGAACCCCGCTGTCGACAGCTTCACCGCCATCATCAACCCCCCGCAGTCCACGATACTGGCAATCGGCAGCCCCAAGAAGGTCGCCATCCCATCCGAGAACGAGAGCGGTGTCGCATGGGACGACCAGATCACCATCACCGGCAGCTTCGACCACAAGGTCGTCGACGGTGCGGTCGGTGCCGAGTTCATGAAGGAGCTGAAGAAGGTCGTCGAGAACCCCCTTGAGCTGCTGCTGTGAGGAAGTTGAGGATTCCCGACGTTTTCGCTAGCGATGTGATGAGCAACTACTAGGGAGATTTCCCCATCGTGGAATAGACACACGCGTGGCGTATCTCAGGGTGTATGTACTAATACCAATTCAGTTCCTCGCGGACGTTGCATATTGAACTCAAATGGAACTCCCGATAAAGAATCGCGTAAAAGCCAGCTCACGGATTATATCGAGAGAACAAAGGGTGGCACACGGACATCGCCAGGGGTTTTCTTTTGTGTGGATGCCTACAGTTTTAGCCTTCATCGGCGGACCGCTTACTATAAAGGCTCTGATCGACATCAGAAAAGTATTGCTAAGAGTCTATACATGCTCCCGAAATTCCCAGTGCCTCGCTTCAACCCACCTGCTGAAGCTTACCGTATATTAGTGACTCGCCCTTTGCAGGCTACGGTCGCGACGTAGTCTGTCGCGTACTGAGCTTTCGTGGTTTTCTGAGACGGGGGAATGCTTTTTTCCAGGATTCGGGATCGTTTCAAGAAAGAAGTTCCGCATTTGCACCAATCCTTGATCAAGTAAGCTTGACATTTTTTTTATTATCCCACGTAAACATGAACGCCCAATTGTAGGATATGATGGCAGTTCTTCCTCTTCGGCCCACGTGTCCAGAACACCTAAGACCAGGGCCTATCAACTTAGGAAATTTGATGGCTACGAGACCGGATACAGAAGAAAATGCACCCGGGTGTACCCCAATGTACCACGGTTTGGATTTGATTCTGCCAAGGGCAACAACAGTAGACGAATCCAGGCGCCTTCGGGACACTCGGCTCGACGTTCTTGTCCCGGGGCCTCCTACCTTCCTGCAGCCTCGTGAAGGAGACTTCAATAGTCCAAGCCCCAGCAATCAGGTGAGCTGGATGCCTTAGACCACAATTACATAGTAGCACGATCAAAGACCGCCTTTGGGCAGGAGACATGACAAGACGGAGAGCGGTAAAAGCTCACAGATGTCAACAGCAGACTTCTGTGAAAATGCAATGTCAGTCCTCGTGGTAGATTCGACCATCTACGGGCAGGTAGCCAGCACTTCTAGTAGCCGTTGATCCCATCTATCCTTAAGGCCCGCCTCGGCGCGACCTCCCGGAGCCAAGCCTGCATCGCATCAGCTTCTCCCATGGGCGTCCAGACCAGGTTCTCCGGCATGCCCCAAAGCGCATCGAACAGCTGCGTATCATCTGCGTCCCTCACCAGCGTGCGCAATGAGTCGACGCTTAGCTTGGCTGTGTCAGCGACCCTCAGCGCGCCCACAAGCTTCTGCATGAAGTCGATCCATGTCAAGTGCATCAATTCGTCGCCGCGGCGGTCGACCATGAACAGCGTCGCAAAGGCAAGCAGAGATA
This sequence comes from Diaporthe amygdali, assembly GCF_026229845.1. Classification (NCBI taxonomy): domain Eukaryota; kingdom Fungi; phylum Ascomycota; class Sordariomycetes; order Diaporthales; family Diaporthaceae; genus Diaporthe; species Diaporthe amygdali. Next base: position 160,596 of record NW_026517029.1, read on the forward strand.
CTGATGGCCCGCTGGGTGACAGTTGCGTGGTTGACCTATTGAGACTCGCGAAATCCAACACGGCCAGCCGCGGGAGCAAGCGCAGTAACCGGTCCTGCGCAAAGGATCGCTGGGCCAGGACTTTCTGGTCTGTAGACGAGGATGGGAAATGCAGGTCCATTCTCTGCAGAACCTGCCAACACAGTGCCTCGTCGCCAAACAGCCTGCGCCATATCGCACCGTGGCCCTGGGCAGCGCGGCGGACAAGACGAATGTCGTATACCTGTTTTTGGTCTTCTGTGAAGACGGGCTGTGAGAGAGGGCAGTCGATGTCCAGCAGATCGCCAAGGATGAGGACGCCTTGGTGGCCAACGCCCACGGCAGGAGACAGCAGCCACCGGTCAAGGAAGGCCTCCAGGAGGCCCGACGTCGAGGCGAGAATAGAGGCGTCGGACGGAGAGCGTGACGCTTTCTCCAGGATGGCAAGGGCGAGCTCGTTGATGTATGGCTCCGAGGAGGCGAGTGCTGTAATCAGGTACTCTGGCTGGCAGAGCTCCAGGGCCTGCGTGAAGGGCAAGGGCCGCAGGAGCTTTACCGTGAGGGTGATGAGCGGTGGGGGGTAGCCTTTCCAGTCGGGGGATGACTCTGCGGCGGCGGCGCATTTCTTGATGATGGCAGCGACCTTTGGGAGCAGACGGGCCGTCAGCTCGGGATACTCGACCGGACCCAGTTGATAGTTGATGCGATCGAAGAGTGAGGAGTTGAAGTGAGCAGATGGGTCGTCTTGCTGCTGCAGCTCGTCGAGGTGAGCGTCGAGCTCGTCCAGCTGTGAGGCGAGGGCAAGGCGGTTATCGTGGCCATGATCTGCCATGTTTACAGCCTGCTAGACCGACCGATCTTGGCGGCCAACACCAACAATAGCTGTGCTTTGATGGTGTGGGGGGGGGGGGGGCGGGTTGGGATATGGTCAGAGTTGAACGTTGTATGTAGGACGCTGTCAGAAATTCGATAATTCAGTCCACCCCACCTCTTCTTCTTCTGCCGGGCTGCAGTCAGTCGTACTCGAGATGGAGGATCATTGAGGTGCCAGACTTTCTATCTGGCAGGCATCCAAGGGAAGACATCAAGAAAACATCTCCCTGGATTACCTTAGATAGGCACGACGGTTGCGTGTGCAATGGCAAACCCAAGCTCTTGAGGGACTCCTTGCAAGGGACCCTGGATCATCTTACCAGGCAGGTACCTACGTATGCGCGAACGTGCTTGTAGTGTCCTGTGCTTACCCACCGTGCCCACCTATCTACCTAGGCGTGGGCAGGCTCAGGTACCCAGGCAGATACGTACCTGCCTGCCCGAGACCAGGTAGTACCCGCGCTTGCAGGGGCTAAGGATCATCGGTAGCTCCTCTTATCGATAAGAAAGCATGACGACCCGCTGAAATTTGGCAGCTCTTGGACAGGTACTGTCGATGATTTTTAGGCTGCTCGGCGTGTGACTGGGCGTAGGCGTGAGATTATCTCCCTCAACAAGAACGACATTACTCGGCATCGCCCCTCCTAACACATCTAGCTCTCCTCCAACCTCCCACATTGTCTCGCCACATCCATTCTGAGTAACCGTTGCGACACTCGCAGTGACCATCATCGCCATGTCCCGAGGTGGAGGAAGGGGAGGTCGCGGCGGCCGACGAGGAGGCGGGCCCCAGCTGCCCTGGCAAGAAGATCCCACGCTCAGGGTGGATGGACGACCAGCCGAGGCCTTTCCTGTGCGTACAAATCAATGGCCACGCCTGTCACAGCCCCCCCCCCCCCCCAGCCTATTTGTGCAGTTGATTGACTGACACACTCGTGCCTGTCTGTAGCCGTACGACGTCCCAATCCCAGCACCCCTCATCGTCCGCGAAAAGTCCCAGGTCAAATCTTATCTCCTGTTCCGTGAGCAAGTCCACGACGGGCCTTTCTACACAGCAACGCGCTCGCGGGACCCATCGGCCGCCACGCGCGCTTACGGCCAGGAGCAGGTCAACCAGCGCTACGGCCTCAAGACCAAGGCGACCCTAGACCCCTTCACCGCCGTCGAAATGCCCTCGTCGCGCATGCGAAAGCCCGAGCGCGCCCTGCCCGACTTCAGCGAACGGCCCTTCAACAAATCGCTTTTCCCACCCGAGTTGCACGCCACCCTCGACGGCGACGACGAGCCCAACAGCGCCGCTGGCAGGAGGCCAGGCAAGAAGAAGAAGACCATGACGCTGTCCAAAGTCACAAGCCTGCGCACGGCCGAGGAGATCTTCAATGTGCCCGCCGAGGCCGCCGCCGCCGACAGCACCGGCGCTGCGGACCACCAGAAGGCGCTCGAGGCGCTGGACCAGCTGGGCGAGGGCGGCGGGGAAGGCGAGGACGACATTGACCTGGGGCTCGACGACGAAGACGGCTATGGCGAGGAGATGGATGACGCCTACGACGACGACGACGGTGGTGACTACGATGCAGAGGGGTACTTTGACAATGGTGATGATGACGACATGGACGATGGTGGCGGGGATGAGGGAGAGTACTAATCTGACGCAAACGCAGTCGTAGACGGGAGGACTGGCGTGCCTGAGAAGAAACCGACGCCGGCGTGAGGACGTCGGGTGAAATGATACCCAACCGAGATCAGACAGGCCAGAGCCACAGTTTGAGATAGATCTTGAATTCTGTTTTGCAGCAGAGAGCCCATGAAGCCTTGAAACACACAACAAAGTTGGTCAGCTCCAGGGTGGTCATGGTAGATGGGTGCCGTTCGTTGGCACCTGGGTATTCATTTTATGCCCTCTCGCTCTATTCCCGCTGACCAGCGTTTGTGCAAAACGAAGTTCTCATACAAAAATTACAAGACGCGGCCTATCTTGTGCGTGGCTCAGTGCACGCCATTCAGCCCCCTGCCCCTGAAGTCACTGAGCTGTAACTCTGTAACCCCCTCCCTGCCCGCACCAACCACGCCTGCGACCTGTAGAATGCTCTCCTCGAAGTCCCTCAGCACGGAATAGAGCTCCATCTGCTTGTCCTCGGCCGATCCAGCACCAAAGACGCCGCTGCCGCCGCCATTCTGCAGCCGGCTGGCCTGGTCCATGACGTTCTGCTGCACGTTGCCGAGGTGCGCCTCGATCTCGCGGACATTCTTCTGGAAGCGCCTGATCTGGTCGTCCATCTCGTCGACCTGCTTGGAGAAGTAGCCCACCAGGTCGGATGCCGTCTTGTCGTCGTCGTTGCCGGCCTTGCCAGCGCTCCCCGAGCTGTCCCTGGTCGAGCTCCCGAAGAAGCCCGGCGTGTTGCTGACGTGGTATTGGCTGGGCAGCATGAGGTTGTCCACCGCCGAGAAGCTGAGCTTCGCCTCCTCAGCGTCCGACTTGACCAGGTCGCGCATCTGCTTGATGGCGTGCAGGTCGGCGCCCAGCGCCGAGTCGACGGCGGTATATTTGCGCCCGACGAAGCGCACGTCACCCGGGATGGCGGAGAGCTGCTCGCCGTGTGCGGGCATGAAGGCATCGAGCTGATCCTTTTGTGAGATGCAATTCTGGATGAACTTGTCAATGTTGGCAATCTCCTTTTGAAGATCTTCTTGAAGGTCGTTGAAGCGCGTGGTGGACTTGAGGTTTGAAAGATCGATGCGCACGCCTGGGACGACCTGAGAGTTCATGGTGGAGCCTAGAGTAGGATTTGCTTGCTGTTGTTGCTGCTGGTTCGTGGACTGGTTGAAACCACCGCTGTAGAACGAATTAGCTTGCGAGACAGGTCAGGATGGGTGTGCAATACAAGGGAGGGGGCGCACAAAAAGCCGCCTGATGAGGCCTGGGCAGGTTGGGTAGTTGGCTGGCCACCAAAGAGACCACCAGTCTGCGCCGGCCTCTGGCCAAACAAGCTCGACGTCCCCGTGTTGGCAGTGTTGGTGTTTCCGCCGCCGCCGCCGAACAAAGAAGCGCCAGGATTCTGTGCATTGCTGAACAACCCACCGCCAGCCGTCGACGCAGGCTGGGGTGCAGTGGTATTAAACAGTCCTCCCCCGCCGCCCTGTGACGGTTGAGCTGCGGCGGTGTTGCCCGAGCCGAAGAGACCGCCGCCAGTCTGTTGAGGTTGAGAAGTTGTCGTCGCGCCAAACAGGCCTCCTCCACCTGTGGCTGCTGTTGCGGTACTGGAGCCGAACAGGCTGGGCTGTGACGATGCTGCCGCCATGCTTGATCCAAACAGTCCGCCACCGCCAGGCTGCTGCTGCTGTTGGGGTTGTGGCTGTTGTTGTTGCTGCTGCTGGTTCAGGTTCCCGCCAAAGAGAGAGGGCGTCTGGGCTTGAGGCTGAGAAGTGGAGGTATTGCCGCCAAAAAGGCTGTTGGTTTGCGTCGACGGTTGTGCACTGGCTGGGAATGCGCCGCCAGGTGGAGGAGGCTGACTCGAAGCGCTGCCGCTGGGGACAAAGAGGTCATTAGCAAAATTCCACCACGACGGGATCCTTGTCTCTCGGCTGGGAGATGGGGACAGAGACGGGGACGGAGACTGTGTACGTACAGGGTAGGCTATGTGTCTAGTCCACTGTACCTTGATACGTAGACAGGCCGACTGTATGTACATAGTACAGTGCTGTGTGTATGCAAGGGAGAGGCAGCAAGGAAGGGGGAGACAGAGGATTGAGAGGGTACCCACAACAGGTTTGCGGCTCCAGTGTTGATACTAAGACCGGCCGGTCCACTGGCTGATCTGGCGAAGGCCATTGTTGACAGAGGAGGATTGCTTCTCTGTCTGCCTGTGTGTGCCTAGGCAGGTACAAGTACAGCACGCACGACTGATCTGATGCGATGCGATGCGATGCGATGCGGTCACATCTAAGGTACCAACACCGGAATAGCTGAGGCTTGGGGACGAGATGTCGCGCTTGCTCTCTTGTTGATTTTTGGAGTTGCAGCCCAGTTCCAGTCCCGAGCCACTTGCAGGCAGGGGGACCCCCTCCCATGCAAGGGTCTGTCCAGTGCTTTGCCTGCCATCTGCTCTGACAACGCTAGTAGTCGGCAACTTTGGGGCCAGGCGAGAGCTCGACAGCTTCCCTGCAGCTTCCCTTGCAGCTAAGCTAAGGTTGCGTGGGCTGTGGGGACAAATGCTTCTTTGACCTCACGCCTGCGCCAACAACGTCTCCCATCGCCTGCCACACAATTAGAACCCAATTCGACGGAAAGCGCCTTGCAATACCGTATCAGCAATCAAGATGGACATCGACGACAATGACGACGATTTCTATGCGCCAGAAGAGCCTGCAGACCCGGCAGCCCCGGCAGCCCAGCCAGAGGGCGCTGCGACAACAGCAACAGCATCCGCATCCGCAGCAGCGGGCGTCCCTGCCGAGCCCCAGTCCAAGCCCGACCCGGACGAGGACCTCGAGGAGGGCGAAGAGGAAGACGAGGGCGGCGCCATGGACGAGGACGACTCCTCCGATGACGTGAGTGCAAACAGCATAACCTCCTCCCGCAGCACCGTGTCATGTGGCTAATGCTCTCCCTCCCTCCAGAGTATGGTGATCATCACAGAGAGAAAGGACGGAACCTCGGCTGGGCCACCATCGTCAGTACCGCACCAAGCCAGCCCTGGATGCCCAACTGACCCACCGCGCCAGACAGTCACGATACAGCAACATCAAGGACATTCCTCAGCGCTCAATATCCAACGACACCACCACGAAAGCCCCGCCCAAGAAACCAGACTCCCCCGCCGCCCGAAAACAGCCCAGCGGCGCCGACCTGCCCGCCATCAGGACCTCCACCCTCGACATCAATGCCATTCCCACGCACAAGCCTACCGGCAAGCCCCTGACACAGGTCAACATCGACGAGGATCTGACTGAGCACGACAAGCCGTGGCGGAGACCCGGCACGGATCTGTCCGATTACTTCAACTACGGTCTCGACGAGTTCACCTGGGCGCTCTATGCCTCCAAGCAAGGGAGCATGAGGCAGGAGTTCAACTCCGATGCCATCGCTGCCAACAACAAGAAGATGATGGAGGACATGCAGAACATGATGATGATGGGCATGGGCGGCATGCCAGGGATGATGCCTGGTGCCGCCGGTGGTGGTCAGGGCGCTTCTGGCCAGGGCGGGCCCGCCGGCGGCATGCCAGGCATGGATGGAATGCCGCCTGAGATGCAGCAGATGATGCAGCAGATGATGGCTGGCGGCGCCATGGATCCTAGTCAGATGGACCCATCTACTATGGGCGCCATGTTTGCCGGCATGCAGAACGCCGGCGGCCAGCAGGGCCAAGGCGGTCAACCTCAAAACTTTGGCGGTGGCAATTTCGGCGGCAACCAAGGCCAAGGGTTTGGTTATGATCAAGGCAGCATGGGTGGAGGCAACCGCGGGGGCTTCAATCGAGGCCGCGGAGGTCGTCAGCGATACTAGGGCCTCGACTTCACATGCCGAGGGGGACATCTGGGAAAGAGGAAAATAGCACCCGGCGAGATCCCTGCATCTCTGTACGTGAATGTTAGGACTCCCAGAGATGGTACAGGCGCTAAGCGGTGCAGGCGCATCTACCGTAGCAACGCGCGTCGAGTCGAAGAGGTTGGCTCTGTCAACCTGGCTGGGTTCGGTGCAAGCTAGGACTTCCATAAGGTAAGAGGAGCGTATACCCACAGGGCAGGATCACGGCGTGGTCGTCGTGGATGGACACTTTGGGACGGAATGAGCATAACGAGTGCAAGTACTCGCCTGCTTGGCCCTCGTCTCACTTTTTTATCTTCTAGGCCCTATGTGATAGGTCACGAACTGGAGCCTTGCGGGTATCAGCCTTGCAAGTCAATTTTTCGGCATCAACTCTAGGGTCGGTAAATAAGGACCAAGGTGGCCTTGCATGCATCGAGCTGTGACTTCCACTGAGGTCCAGGAGGCTCGGTATATTTTCAAGCGCCTTCAGACATCATGTAGGAAAGGCGCTGTCTCAGGTCACCTACAACCAACCTTTCGTCAAAAGTTTTCGGTCGCTAAACAGTCACAAGAGCTATGGTGGCGGCTGCGTACATGAGAAACTTAAGGTTTTGATTGATGTTTTGACTGGTGCGTATTTATTTACCTAGGGCAGATGTGGGATGGCCGCACTGGCGATTGAAAGCTTCCTGAGATGGGTCTCACGTCTCGAGGAAACGGCGTGTTCTCAACACACCATCCCCTCAGCTTAGTCCCCACAACCATTGTTGACTGAGGCGCGAATCCAAGCCTCCAAAAATGTTGATGTTCAAAATTCCACCAAGACCAGGGCGGGCATTTTCGTTTCAGCCTTTCAAGACATATGTGCATTTAGTGTCGTAAGATGTTGAGGGCCTGGATCTGTGAGTGTATTTGGAGAAATATCTCGAATCTTGGCGTGTAGAGACGTTCGAACAATCTGCTCTCGGAAACACCATAGGAACTTCAAATACAGTGTGCGTCGGAGTCAATCTAGTCGGGAGCTGACGGAAATGAGCAGCCATGGAAAATCCGCTGGGATGAGTCTTCTGAAAAGATTGACTTTATTGTACAGCTTTGACAGTGAATTGAGTCATTTCAAGCCGATGACTATGGGCCGATGATTTCTTGGGCTTCGGGTGAATTGGATTGAGCCAAGGCTCCTCAGGTGAGCGACATCGAGCAATTCATATTGGTTCTTGATTATTGTGGCTCATTTCGTCTAGACAGATAGGGCCTGTCTAGTGAACAAAGAGGATGGTGCTCCACCCAGGCAAGGCAGAGTCTTGCTTGTCAATTGGTCGAATCACTTGGGCGTACTGTGCGTGAAGACCGACCTGAACGTCAACCTGTAGAAATGAACCAGCCTCAGTCAGCCCATACTAATATAGCATATGAATACTTATTGTATATTGAGTATAAACACAGCGCTGCTACATTATTTCTGCATGAAAATCAAGACTTTGACTTTCTGTCTCCTCACAAGATTTAAGGTGTCTATCTTTCTACAAAGAGCAGCATCCAGTAAAGACGCCGCCGTAAGACTTGAGTCGGGTTCACAGTTATAACACGGTTTTGGTGCGAAGTAAAGCTTCAATTCGTCACTGGACACATGTTAGTGGTCCTTTGGCCATCTATTGAGGAGTTCTTTGCCTCATGTTCTGAGACAGTTTGCCAACTTATATAGACACTTGAGTTTCATTTCCTTCACAATACAAAGACATCATATCGATCTAGCTCAGAAGCCATGAGATTGAATCTGTACAATCTTTGTTCTCAGAGCATTCTAGGCGAATTCCCAGATTGCGTTACTACGAGTACGGCAGGCTAGTGCTCTTGATTGCGTACTTCACGTGGCTCCCTCGAAGACTAAACAATGGGAATGAATGACCTTGCAACCATAACTTACAGAAAAGACGGGACGGGGGCCGAGAAGTTCTGCAAAATCTACGACACTATCCTGCACTGCTCCTTGTTGATACATGTTTGCCATAAGAATGGTTGTTTGAAGCCAAGGCGTTCCTATAAGGGGACAGCAGGCTTCGAAATCACTGGGTCGGCAACCTCTTTGAGGGTAAATACAGCCAATTCAATTGATTAGGGTGAAATCTTCGTGTGTGTGTTGCGGAGAGGAAACTGAGCCAAGGCTGCCGAAGGGCAGAAGTACGTATAGTGCAGATCTGCTTACGTAACAGTTCCTATCAACTTCAAACGGCGAATCCCATGGGGCTCACTTATCAATTTGGAGCCAGTTGTGACTTGTCAAGGGAAGACAACGCTGTTAGGTAATAAACAGGATTGCCCCGAAAACAGTGTCTCGCGCGGCCGCAACGCTGAAAGAGATTTGGAGGTTAGTTCCTAGAGCACGGGCAAACCTGCATGTGTTATACGAATCATCCCACAAAATGTGAGCATGCCTGTGTGTCGTCAGGCCGGACTCGAGGTAGATTGATCTCTTGTGGAGAATCAGCGGTGCTCATGAAATCAACTCGCAGAGATCCATTTCCCCTACTCATGATTGCTGCGGACCCCGGGGCTGAGGTATGCATGCAGTCTGAAACGGTCAATTTGGCGAATACCACATGGGTTTTGTAGAGCTAGTAAGAATTTGAGTAGCCAGCAATCCAATCCCATTCCGCAGCCGGCGGGTCGGCCATGATCGTCGTTTTCAAACTTTGCGCTGGACAGCTCTGTGTTATGTGAGAGTTCGGGCGGATCTGAAAATTGTTTCAATTGGATTGTGCGGATAGGTACGACCTGCCATGAAACAATTCAGAGGGAAATCTTAGCCGAGCGCTTTCGTTTGTTTCAAGACCAGATTTCAATTTTAGGCGGACCTGAGACATGCGAGGTGACCCTTGAAGGGGCGATTGAAACTCTGGCATTGCAGGCACACATTTGTCAATTGGTACCGAGCGCAATGGATATCTTGTTCGAGCTTCTCTCAAGACTGCGGCTTGCACCCGCAAGATTTGTGTGATACATTGTTCAGACTACCATCCGCCAACAAGTCAATAGGCCCATCTTCTGCATTTTCCGAGCCGAAGGACAGCCTCTTCTATTCTATCATAATCTAGTGTTACACAAATAAATTTGCAGCAAAAAGGGTCAACCCATCTCGACACGCAAGTTCACCTCCCAACCCATGTCGACCCCCTTTCCGATACATACCAAGCATTTCGGGATCGTCAGTCGTCTCCACGAGCCAAGATGGAAGACCCAAGCCTGCCAAGGGCAGCAATCGTCATTTGCCTCGGACTCAGCCCCGTTTCTCAAGACAGAACCATGAAGAGCCTGGCGATCTGTTCAGGAGTTCTTGACTACCTTCGCGACGTCCAAGGCCGCGGGTGTATAATGACTGTCAATTTCTCCGGCAGGCGCCTTCTGCAGTCAAACAGCCCGAAGATAGCGGAGCAGTGCATCCGTGAGGACTGCGAGGACTGGTGTGACGTCCTTGAAGCGGCCTCGAGGCTGGTCAAGCGAAACGCTGCCGAATGCACTGAGCTAGAAGTTGTACTTGTAGGGACAGACGAAGTCCCATGCAGAGGTGACTCTGCTTCCATGTGCCAAGCCTTCAAAGGAAATGGTATTCGCGTCAACTCAATCCTGACGGAATCGACGCAACCAACTGCTTCGCCCGCGCAAGGGGGCAGACAGAAGACCGAGAGGTTCGAGATCATATCTGTGGCGGACCCCTTTGCCGACCCCGAAGAAGACCGAATGTTCGGGCGACAAAGCTCTGGGGGTTGGGACATGACGAGGCTGGCACGAGAGACCGGAGGGCTCACCTTGTCTCCGAATACTGAGGGCAAACTTGCACTTCATTTGCTCTTTGGCGAAATGTTCCGGCGATGGGGCGAAGAGTATTGGAAAAGCCGCAAATAGAGTGCTTTCTAGACCTGCAGCACATTCAGGTGGCAATAATTCACTGTTTCATAAGAGCCTGGTTTCACGTAGCGTCTTGTGTAGAATTGATCCGAATTACCTAGGTAGAGCGTGCGATTACAAACACGGTACTTTTCATTTCGACAACGCCTTGTCCAAAACCTCCGGGAATATATAAATCAGCTCAGTTCACCCCCCCCCCCCTTCTTCGTACTTAGATGCGTCCCTATCCAGTGTCATTGTCAGGCCAGCTCAACCTCGATCAGCTTTTCTGGCGCGCCTCCACAAGGCCAGATCCTAGTCACCTTCAATCCGACACTCTCAATCAGCTCCCGCCATTGTTTCTCCCGCCTTTCCCACGAAGAATGGAATATCATCATAATCACTGCATTAGTCACGATTAGCTACCAAAGCACAATGAAAAAATCGTTTCCAGAAATGGGAAGAAATGAGCCACTGCAAGTCCATAGCCTTTCTTAGAAGCTCGCAGTCTGATTAAAGGTTTTGGGACAATTGATGAAATACCGTAGATGACAGGTATTTCTTCTTGCAACGTTTAGAGCTGTATCTAGAAGATACTTACTGTCGACACTTGTAGAGAACCAATCCGCACCATAATCAAGAACCACGATCTCGTTAATCAGTATCTTGCTGAATCCTGGAACCAAAGCTGGTTTCAAGTTGTTTAGAATCTCCCTACATTGACTATCCGGCCAGTCGTGCAAGACCATCTTGAGATAGTATGCTTTGGCGCCTTTCACAGGCTGTGGAGTGAAGAAGTCGTGGCACATTGGTTCGATTGGGCTGAGTTCCTGTTTGTCAAGCGGCTGAATCTGCCCCGGCAGATCTTGAAGGATCAAACGTCCAGGCTGCTTGGGGTGTGCTCGACTAAAGCCCAGAAGATCATGGCCCGCGTTGCCTCCAACATCGACTATCAAGACTTCTTTGGGATTGAAATCCTCAGGGAAGATTTCATTGAGAGTTACCGTATCATACCAATTTTGACGGATAGACTTGAACTTCATATGGTTTGCAAACGCGCGTTGTCGCTCGTCCTGTGTCTGCATCCATGTGAAGTAAGGTAGATCGCTCCCTGTTCCAAACTTCCAGATAGTATTGTCTTTGCTGATTGGGTTCTTGTAGTTTTCCGCCCTCATGAACTCAGTGATTCGGGAGCATGCAGGAGTCCACCCGTCGTAACTATTCAACTCCGAATTAGCCACGCATTTGATAATAGTCTCACAAAAAGTGACCGGCTGAAGTGATCTCCATAAGTTCCAAGGGGATGTTGTACGTACATGTCTGTGAATGTGCCAGTATTGACGTCATCTGCAAAGGTTTGCGTCCATCTATTAGGTGTATATTCGTCTGGTCCAGTCTCTTCAATTAGAGGTGGAGAGGTTGATGCAACTCGCTTCATCAATCTTTGAATTAAGACTGGGTCGGCTCCACTCGCCTGAGCAAGCTCACTCGCCTGCTGAGGGACACTTGTTTCGCCTCCGATCATGAGCTTGAATATGTTGAGGTCGATCAGCATCCGCAAAGCTGCAGAAGTGGTTGGCTCTTCCCAGCTCATTCGAGCAACCACATGTCCTGGAGTTTCCAAAGCGGTCACTAGCTTGCGAGCGGAATCGAGAAGTGCTTGCCGTTGAGTCTGATCACCCCCATCTGCTGCACGAGATAGATTCTGAATATTCGCCTGAACGGCTTGTATTTCGCGAGAGATGTCCTGGGTGCTGGCACCCGCCAAATAAGACATGTTTCGTAAGTATGGGGAGCACGTGGCCGATCACTACAGAGAAAGGCAGAAATGGCCAGGAAGAAAGATTTACATTGCGATGAGAAAGGGAGATGGGCTTATATACACAGTAACGTATCATGCGTGTCCGTGATAGAGAATTCAACCCATGCTTTTAGACTGCATTGCTAGGAAGTCTTTGGCGCGACTTGAATGCATGTCTTAAACTCACTTTCCACGTCAAAGCATGTCTGAATATGCGAGGCGTAATCGCTAAGGTGTGCCAAGCTGTCAATTCTGGGATGGCGCTTGCCTTGTGTAGCCTTCGTCATGTACAATTCTCAACTAGCTCGTCAGAATCAACTCAATATCTGACGTGAGATCATCATTCATTCCGCGGCAAATGGAGTCAGACCTCATCACTATCATCCGATAAGCAGAGCCCAACAGAGTTGCCGTTATTTTCTGCAGGTTTCAGAGAACCGGGAATTTTTTACTCTAACTTGGTTGATATGTAGCATGCTAGCGAGAATATTCTTCATGCTGGGAGCCGCTTCCTCAGCATTCGCATGCTCCTTGTGTAAAGAACTCCGTCCCACATCAATATCGGCTTCGATCCGTGACTACTGTATAAGATGAAGTAACAGAGACGAGACAACTGTTTCCGTAGCTTACTACGTAGGAGTAGACTCGTAACAAATCTCGTGGTGCGAAACGCGAGGTATCCATAATCCGCCGCTCTTCTCAGATTGATGGAATTGTACGGCTGAATATGCGGTACTAGACCGTGCTATGGCTTCATAACATTTATGATCCATTCTGTGCCTTCAACTGCAATGTTGCTTCCCGGAAATCCATGGCGTTGTGTATGTAAGTCCGTTTGCACTTGGGAAGACTCCAGGCAAACACTGATACTTTATGTGTAGTAATTTGCAGTAAATTCCCAACACTATTGTATACAAAGCACATTAGCGGCTTATGGTCCAGATATGAGTCATTGACGGGTCTGGGAAATTCAAGTATTAATTATAGGGGAGCATTCCGGCGTCAATGGATAGCTCACTAGCGACCCTTATACTTGTAGGTGATTGGGCTTGTGGGGCTTTCCCACACGGCAAATGCTAGAGACAGACAGAAAAGTTACTAGTTCTCTATGTGCTTCTTATATTTTAGAGCCATTTTGGCACAAATACTTCATAAAGTATCGGATACACACTGTAAAAGGACTCGGGGGATCTAGGCTATTCGAAAGCCGCAGACCATCGACCTGACACCAAGCGACCAACCGACTTGCAGCTGCCCAATGTCCAGTGGATGTAATATAAGTGGTTCTTGAACTTCCTGTAACTCGACCTCGTACTCATTGCACCTACCTCTGGTTATTGGGTGGATCATATGTGCGCATGTGTTCAAAGGACGCAATTCTGGACTCTGGGACGGCTCTCTTAAATTTTGCCATGAATCGCTACCATACTTCAACGCCAGTCAATTTTGACACTTGGTAGTACCGTGGCCAACTCCCAAAGCTGGCTCATGGGGTGACCAACTGTCTAGATGCCCCTTGCTATTTCGTGACAGTCCGAGGCTAATTCAACATCACTTGAACATCAAAGCCCGGTGAGGATGTCGAGAACCACGCATCCATTGAGGCTTCAAGTCATGCGATTGGTGTCACTCCAGGCCGTTTCATGGATCGGTTGCCTTTCCTGGCAAAAATATATCTCTCCCGCAGCAATGCCAAGGCCCTGTTCCCGGCCCGCATCAGACGCACCAATAGTTGTGGTCGCAGCAGCTACATTTCGTCCAAGCTTGTTTGTTTCATTTCATCTTAAACCCACCGTCATATGTGCGGACGTGTACGACAGAGCGGCCTGCGCATGGTGGCAGCCTACTCATGACGACGGTCTGACTATGAGCATATAAGTACTTAAGTAGAGCAAGAAGATCAAGGTCGTGCGTATGTTCGCTATACCCAACCTCTCTTTGACTGAAGTTGATTAATCACAATACATCATCTCCGATTCGTTTCTTTTTAAATATTTGACAGAATGAGGACCGGATTCCTCCTCGTTATTGCGCTCATTGCTGAGGCATTTTCTCAGTCACCAGATCAATTCGCACCGGCTGGGCCCGGTGATATACGCGGTCCTTGCCCTATGTTAAATGCTTTAGCAAACCATGCTTTTCTGCCGCACAATGGACAGAATATTGATGAAAATACTACGGCCAAGGCCCTGGATACGGCATTGAATATCCCACCGGAATTTGGAAAGTTGCTACACAAGGCGGCAGTTCGAACTAACCCGAATGGTAACCTAACGAATTCGTTCAATCTCGACCATCTTGCTCGCCATAATATCCTCGAACACGACGCGAGCCTCAGCCGACAGGACGCTGCGTTTGGCGACAATGTTTCGTTCAACAGCACTGTCTTCAACGAGACTCGCTCAAATTGGCAGGATACAATCGACGTCCAACAAGCCGCCCAGGCACGTTTAACTCGAGTAAAAACTTCAAATACAACGAATCCGACATTTGGCTTTACAAAGATTGGGGAACAATTCAGTGTGGGCGAGTCGGCAGCCTACCTTATTGTTCTTGGGAACAAAACAACACGCACAGCGAACAGGACGGTGGTAGAGTATCTTTTTGGTAAGTGAAGTACCTCCTGTTACTCGTCCCCAAACAATCTTTTACCTGTGGTGATGCGGGCCTTTTGCCAATCTGATCTTCCCTAACGCAAGCGCAGAGAAAGAACGTCTTCCAACCGAGGTGGGATGGACACGCCCAGCTGAGCCACTAGGTGGTGGAGATCTGTTGACGACCATGGACGAGATCAGGAATGCCACTGCAGCGGCATCAGGCGCTACTCCACAGCAGGCCAAGCGAATGTTCATTGAGGACATTCATGGATTCGCGGCGCGTCAAGCAATGTAGAACAGCTCCTGTACAACAGATCATCAAAATGGGGCGGACTTCAAGAGTTCGAATCAATCAAATATGTTGTAGATACTCTAAATAATGGCTTCAAATATCCGTCAATATTACTGAGTTGGCCAGCTTTCGAGCAGCAACCTGCACAAAGTATTTGACGACGAGGGAGGACAAGCATACAGCTTTACTACTGCCTGCACTGTTGTCACATTCGAAGATATTGATCATCGAGTTCTCAAGTCATCTCGTAGCCCGGTGCAGTAACTGGTCGGCCGGACCTCCGACGCCGAGGCTCGCGAGGGGATCGGTACGTAGTTGTCGATGAGGCGTTTTCCGTTCTACTCGAGAAATTTGAGAGGGCAGTCATGTGATTCGAGGCGGTGTCCTCGCTAAGGCATAAATGCAAAATCTCCGCATACATCATGTGAAGAGCTCATCAGAGAGGATTTATGCTCGTTTGCCTTAAAAGGCATGGCTGCCCACGTCCGGCTAATTCGCCCATTCTGCTATCAGTGATCAGCTATTGCACGCCAATGGGGTCATGTTCGCCTGAACTTGTCTGTCGCCCATCGACTCCCTGAAATCCTGGTCACCTTTACCAAGGGGCACAAAGCCGGTGTATGTAAGCCATGCTCATAAGCACCTCGAATCATGACTCGATTGAGGTCACTTCCTGCTTGTAATAAGCCCCTTTTGCCTGATTGAACACAGGCGATTGAATGCCAGAGGTCATCATATATCGTCCTCCATAGTAGGAGGGGTCAAGTTGGCCGACTTATCCTCAACTTGCGTTTGCCCAGCCAACAGATGAGTGAACACACTTAATTGCCCAGTATGGCGTTTGACTCGAGCACGATGAAAGCGGATTGCTGGCACGAGGTTTGAGCGACTTGGCCAAGGCAATGCTGGGAGATGCGATGGAGGCTCAAGGAGCGGCACTGCACGTATCAGCATCTCCCAGAGCACCCGCCACTTCCGGCCACTTGTCGCGAGTATCATCAAGATCCGAAACACCCCGAAGCCGGCCGAGAACTAGTGCAAGACATGCGTCGCGAAGCACTGCATAGTCTAGTCTACTAACTTCCGCATCGCAGAACAAAGAGCGTCTATGCCCTTTCACGGGTCAGGCAGTTCAACTGAGCAATAAGGGACCAATCACGTCGAACGACAAGACACATGCTCAAGCTCTGAAGAATATATGCAGGTGTCGAGTCGGGAGCGACGGTACAGCAGCTGCACGCTCCAAAAGAACAAGGCAGTCATGCTACCCAATCGAGGCAATCCATGCAGGAGAGACCAGCCAATAGCACAACACGGGAGGAGCACAAGGGTCTTGCGGCTCTTCTTCTTGGGTGGCCAGTGCCCAGTCAGCCCTACTTAAGTATCTACCAGCGAGTCTGATCAGTTGACACTGAGACAAAATGGAAAAGAGCGGGAGAGTAGTTTGTGGATCACCAAGCAATCTGGTCGTCCAGATACCGTGTAGACCGCGTCCATTATAGACATGAATTGGAGATGTTTGCCAGTGTCAGCTCGTGCACATGATGCACTGGTAGACTACCTGTTTACACCATCCGTCCGCCTGGACGCGAGTGGAATAGAGGCGACCATCCTTCGAGAATTATCCGGACGGTTGGTGGTAGCTTTAACCAGCCTTGCACCTGTAGACCCATTGTCTATTTGTAGAGATAGACGGAGGAACGACCAGAAGCGTCCAGCAGCGCTTTCAAGGAAACTCTTTCCCACGGTGTAGACGACACACTTGCTGGCTCGCATAGTGGGTAGGCCAGGTGAGCCAGGCCAGTCACGTGCCGGTCTATGCAGTAGAAAGGTGTAGATCTGTCGCCGATCTTGGGACTTGGGGATCAGGCGCTTCATATGTCAATCGGAGCGGCACCTGCGGCCCAGAGCCTACGGTTCCAGCCCCACGTGGGACCGACTGTTTGGCGAGATTTCTCGTGGGTTCGAGCTGGTGGGGTTGCGCCCAGCCCGGCCACGAATCGCTTCTGCGGCGGTGGGGCGCGCCCGTGCCTTTCCTTTTGGCGGGAGATGCAAGGATGGCGAAAGACGTTTCGATGGACTTCACTTGTCGTTTCGCAAGTCTTAAATAGCCATTGTCCTGCCCGCCTTCTTGACGCCGATAGAGACAGCCCCCGGAACCAGGTCTCGACTTGTTTATCTAGAACAACTCCAGCTGATATGCGCTCACCCGACTGCTTTCATCCAAGACATTTCATGGTCCCCTAGACAACGACCGGCCTACGAGATTGGGCAGCCCCCTAATATCCGAGATTGATATTACTGCTCATCCCCATCCCAAGCTCGATAGTTTCGAAGGCCCGAGTTTCCAGGACAACATCCCGCTGTTTTGGAAAATGTCTCTCCTCACAGCTACAACAACCCAGACCGCCTCGGACATGAGCTGCCAACAGAAATCTGAGCTTTTTGGCAAATACGCCCTTGAGATTAATCCCGCCTTGCAGCTGTCCGACACAGCTATCCGCTCTGCACTTCTCACCTTCGCAGATCAGTTCCTTCGCCTCAACCATGCCCTGTTAACACATCTCGTGTTCGGAGGCAGTGTTGCTGTGCTGCAGACCTACCTGATCGCCAAGGATCTGACAACAAAATCGGCTGCACTCCTGAGCGAGACTGCGTGGTCGGCGTGGAACTCGAGCCAAGGGAGGCGTTTGCGAAAGAAGCTGGAGTTCGAGTTCTTCGTGTTGATCCTTGGCTGTGGCAACAGCCTTTGCTTGGCTGTCTTTTGGCCGGGTTGGTTTATCATCGGGTTGATTTACCTGATGTGGATGATGGTCAGGTTCTTGGCTGGCTGAAATCCACAGGCGATGCCCTGAGATCCAAACTACATTCCAACATTATGTTGGTTTTTGGAAAGAGGGGGGGGGTTGCATTGGCTCAACCCCAACCACACAACACGCACCGCACCGCGCACGATACGAAGCAATCCCATACCACCGGGGGCGGTCACTTCGTGAAGAAGAATGTGTTGCCACCAGTATCCCTCCGAATCTCACTCGTATAGTCCTTCTCGGGGTCGAATTCCTGCCACACGCTCGCGGGGTATATGTGCTTGTTGCGCTCATACCATCGCCGATCGACGACCTTGGTGAACGCAGGATCCTCGTCCGCGCCCTCGAGAGTGTTGATGTCCACCAGATTGGTATTGATACCACCCTTTCCGGCAGGCGTGGAAAGGGGATTCGGCGGTGGTTCGGGTGATCCTGACGCGCGAGGGATCTTGGTTGGGGCTTCGGCGCTGTAGTCGAATAGGCGGACGTTGCCCGGGCCAACAGTCTTGTTCATTATGAAGAAATAGAATTCGTAGTGCTGGGGGTTTCATTTGTCGTTAGCTAGACTATACACAAATCTATTTTGTTAATTTCATGACTTGGGCTCGCAAGACTTACGTGTGGGATGATCATCGTGCCGCGAACCAGCATCAAATCATCAACGCCGACGCGCGCCCACTCCCTCCTGACGTTGGCATTCTTCTCGCCACCAACACCCAGCTCGGCGCCGACCTTGCGGGATTTGTCCAGGAACACCCAGACGAATTCCCCTTTCTTGACACGTACTGTACCACCGGGAATGTTGGTGCCGTCGTAGAACACAAAAGGCATCGCGATTTCGGTGGCTTTGACGGCTTCTTGGAGGGCAAGAAACTCCTTCCTGAGCGTGTCCCGCTCAGCCGCTTCGCGTCGTAGTGCCGACTTTGTCATGGCGCGAGGAACGAAGCCGACAGAGGCATTGGCCAAGATCTTCCCGCTTGGTTTCTTGCCATCCTTGGTGGCAACGTCGCCGTTGGTGCTCGGCTCTGGCTGGTCATCACCCGTGGTGCTTGAGTCGGTGGCCGTGATTCCTTTGGCCTTTGGTTTCAAGACAGGCCCCGCGTCGTTGTCTTCCTCATCATCACCGAACGACACGAGCGCCTTCTTGGGTTTCTTCTGCTTCTTGACGGGCCGTTCGCTACCCCCATCGCTCAGGTTACTCGGAGTCGCGCTCTGTGATCGGTCGATCAAAGGGGTAGTCGTACCTGAGCGCAGCGCTTCCCTGGCCTCGCGCTCTTGCTGCTCCAGCACTTCTGCTCTGCGTTTGCGGAAGTCGGACAGGTTCACTAGTCCGACAGTATTGGTCGAGATGCGCTCTTGCGTAGACATGTTGTTCGGCGCCTTGAAGCGCGATTGCGCCTGTGACGGTGTGGGAGAGTTCGACATTTTTGAACACACTGCTAAGGATTGGATAAGGTCAAGGCAATTGTCGCGAAGTGGTGCGTGTATGCTTGGGAAATCGATCGACTTGGCGACAAGCGCATGCTCCCAAGTTTCTGGGCTACCTGTGTAAATACGTAGTTGGCTATGCAGGGTTACAGACCCTGGTTAGTAGACATCTTTTGTTTTGGGTGGGGGGATGGGGACGGGGGTTGCAGGGGGGTCTGCAAGGGGCCACTGCGCCCACCAGAATCCAGGAGGTGCTTACCATTTGTGTCCCAATACCTTCTTCTCAACTCGTTGATTCGGATATTTTGACTGTTTTAGCTACTTGGAGTCGCGTCTTGACAAACCCACAGAAGCTCGTGAAGATAGACTCGTCATGGCCTTCTCGCCACCTGCATATTACAACAGCATCGGCCTTCCGGACGCTCATCGACAGAGAGAAACCCAACACGCACTGATCCTTTCCCCTGGTGTCATGAGCAGCCGCCGGTCCATCTTCCTCGCCGCGCTTCCTCTTCCTCCGCCATGCCCTGCTCCAGACATTCTCCCTCGCCCGCCCGATGCCGCTCAACTTCTCCCTGTCCCATTCCCACGACAAGAGTTGCAATGATCCCACGAGTCCAGACAGCTCATCGGCCTTTTTGGCCACCACTGAAATGTTGCCAATAGCCAAGACCTCCACCTCCACCACAGCCGGCAGTATCTTCCTCCAAGGCGTTGCCTTCATGCCCCTGCAAACAACCTGGCTCGGTCTCATTGGCCCAAAGCTCCACGCGACAGCCCATCGCCGTGTCTTCTTGCCCTGGACAAACTCAGTGACCGCATAGTTGTACACGCCGCGTTCCTTCAACTTCTGCACCATGACCTCGAGGCTTGAGACCATTCCAAACATGCAAGTGTACCATTGCACTCTCTGCTTGAGCTGCAGGGACTCATGTAGAATGCGGTCGACAAAGGCGACTTCCCCGCCTGGGCAGACCATCTCCACCGGTGTACCAGTGCAGGCGGAATGAGGCGGACGCGACTTGGCCGCAGCCGACTTGAGCATCTGCTCTTCGGACTCGTAGAAGGGAGGGTTGGTCATGACGAAGTCAATCCTATCCAGATCGAGCTCATCCAAAGGCACCATAAGGTCTGTGAGTTTGCGGGGCAGAACCTGTACGCGAGACTGTAGATCGTTCATACGCACATTCATCTCTGCGTGCTTCAAGTTCTCAGCATCGACATCTCGAGAAGACGTAGTGTCAGCAACGGACGAGCTCGTCATGACGAAGATGATATGCCATGCCTACTCACCAGTGGCGATGAAAGACCATGGTCTTTGGGCACAGCCGAGTAAGGGGTAGATGCAGGATGCGCCCGTCCCAATGTCGAGGCCGACGAGCTTCCCCCCAGGCTCATTGTACGAGCTTGAGTCGAGTAGGCCCTTGAGCCATAGTATGTAGTTGTGTCTATTTAGGACCTGTGTTGATGCCGACCAGGTTAGCCTGTGCGACTCAGCATGAGGGTCTGATGTAGCCACCGACGCCTCCGGCTGGGAGGGAGGAGAAAAGGGGAGGGGATCCTACAGGCGGACACAGCCTGTCGCCTGGCAGATTGATATTAATGTTGAAATGGATCTTCAGCAGGGATTTGGTAAGTTGCTTGACGGCAGCCGGGTCGGTGAAGTCCAGCTGGTGGCTCGGGCTGAGGCTGCACGGATGTTAGCATCGATGGCTGGTTGCAACAAGCACGGGTCCTCGTGATCCCACATGGCTCTGAAGTCGGCATCGTGCAACGCAAGGCGTTGGAAGTCGGGCTCCTTGGCGTAGAGACTCTGGAAGTAAGCGTCTCCCCTGCGCGAGGCTGTCATGGCCAAACCTGACAAGTCATTGAATCAATGTGAGAATGACAACAAATATCGATCGTACTTTGTACTGGATCGTAGGTAGACTAAGTGCCCAGAAAGATACTAGTCTAGTCTACAAGCTGCAGTGACAGCACCGTGCCAGAAACGGCACGGTTCGTATGGGTTGGCCCGTGCCACCATCTTTCGCTTACAGCACTGTCCGCTTAGAGCACCGTACTTAGCCCACCTAAGTACCTAGGCACTCTGCGTACCAAGACGGTGCGATCCAAGAGCTCCTATCATGCAGTAATACATCAACAAGCAAAAGCCAAAGCCCCGAGTCCAGACGACTGATGATTCGGGACTTGATCGACTTCCACGCGATTGTCCGGATGCCAATAGCCCATACCCATGCCCACTCAGGTGTCCCAGCCACTCCACCCAAGCCCTCAAGCAGCGGCCAATCGGCCGAGAAGGTCTCGAGGTGGATCCCCAATCGCAATCTCGCCACGATGGTGACCGTTCCCGAAGGAGCGCCTGGCGAGCTGCCCCTCCGGCTCTTGTTGCATCGCCTCCATCGCCTCCATCGCCTGTATCCACACTGTCGGCCCCGGTCCCTGTCCAAGAGGCCTTTTGGTCATCGTGTCCGCCCTCTCTATTGGTCCTCTGTCGCCGCATCTGTGCAGAGCACCGGCTCGACAAGATGAGCAGGCGAAATGGAGCATTACCGTCCTCCCTAGCCGCGGGTGTTGTAGAACCACGCGCGGAAAGGAGAGCTGAAATACTATGAGGACGCCTGCCTTCTCTCCCACATCATCGTGCATCTGCCTCACCCACCAAGCCTCGACATCCAAGTGTGCTTGCTCACCGTCATCATGGGCTCCTCGCAGTCAACGCCGGCGGCGTCCAATATGTATACGGCGTCAGCCGCATCAGATGTCGCTGCCGCCGCAGCAACCGCCCTCACGTTACATCCCACAAGCGACGTCAAAGGCCGTTCTTTTGACCGCTTTGTGCAGATCTTCTTCGAGAATCAAGACTTCACTATTGCCGAAGGTGACCCAAATTTCGCCTATCTTGCCACCTTAGGCATCAAGCTTGACAACTACTGGAGCATAACGCACCCATCCCAGCCAAACTATGTCGCGGCTCTGGGTGCCGATAGGAACGGCGTTTTGCTCGACACCTTTGTGCAAATTGACGACAGCGTTGAGACCGTCATCGATCTTTTAGAGGCCCGCGGCGTCAGCTGGAGTATCTACGGTGAGGGCCAGCCATACTCTGGGTTCGAGGGGGACTGGGTCAATCAAGAGACAGGTGCCAACAACTACGTGAGAAAACACAACGTGAGTTTCTCCATTCCCACACATCCCCGGCTCCCATGCCAGGTATGCTGAATCTCAGTGCAGCCCATGATGAGCTACAACTCGGCCACGGGAGATATCAACCGGCTAGCCAAGTCAAAGAACTTGACTATCTTCTACGAGGACCTTGCTAATGACAGCCTACCACAATGGATCTGGATTACACCGAACAGTAAGCAGCTTTCGGACTAAATTTGAACCTTTCCAGGCCGGAAAAACCCCGCCATGCCTATGGCCTGTCCCATTGCTTGCGTCCAATTCCTTTGTCAGGCCGTACCTTTCGAGACAGGCGGTAGGCATATAGTGGCCTACTACATCCCATATTAATACTGGATATCCCTCC
Organism: Diaporthe amygdali; assembly: GCF_026229845.1. NCBI lineage: Eukaryota > Fungi > Ascomycota > Sordariomycetes > Diaporthales > Diaporthaceae > Diaporthe > Diaporthe amygdali. Next base: position 183,362 of record NW_026517029.1, read on the forward strand.
GTTCTTTAATGGCTAATTCTCGATGCTGCAGTGACCTCGGATGGCCACGATAGTTCCATCACGGTTGCGGGAGCATGGGCGAAAAACTTTATCGAGCCGCTCCTATCAAATAAAAATTTCAATATCGATAAGACACTAATCATACTCACTTTCGACGAGTGCGAGAACTACTTGATAGAAAATCGAGTACTCGCTGTGTTGCTCGGAAGTGCAGTCTCGGATGACCTGGTCGGGACAACCGTCTCAACCCGTTTCGACCATTACAGCCTCTCCAAGACGGCTGAAGATAATTGGGACCTGGGCGATCTGGGAAAGAACGATGTCAGCGCAGTATCGCTTTCAGAGGCTCTGGGATAGACATTACCACATACCACATACAATTTCAAACTGCTGTGTTGGGTAGACTTTTATTACTATCACACTCTAATTTTATATCCTCCCCAATCTAGAGTGGCACTTCATTTGCTCTGCCGCAATGCTTTGACAGTTTCTGGGTATGTATTTCCCAAACACAGTCTGTCTCGCTCTGGCATCTGGGGGCGCATTGTAAAGCTTTTCCGAAGACGACATCTAAAGATCGTGCCCCCTCCCGTGCGGACAACCGAAGAATTGAATGGAAATCCTCAAAGAAGTTAAACATTATATACGCTATTGAAACAAAACCGGCCTATGAGACGAAAATGACAAAACCATCATTACGGAACCCCTAGTGGCTTGTTTGCTTACTTTTCCAAGTGGAAGGTTATCCACCCGGATGTTATCACAGGACATAATCTTTATCCTAAAGGAGGTTAACTTAAAAGAGATTCTCCTGTAGCTGGTGATACTATAAGGAACTACTTTATATCTTTTATAAAACCCCCTCCCTCCCCCCCTATTCTTTTATTCCACTTATTTATCACCTAGATCCTGTGGTATCGAAGTGGTTACTGGAACTTAAGCTTGTTAGATCGATTGTCGATTACCCACACTACCGCTGGCGAGACTAAAGTGCAATGATTCTGCATTATTAGCGTGCCTGTATGTCTCTAAACAAGTATATCAAGGCTGTTCAGAATCCTGCTTATTAAAGCGCTGTCTCCTAGGACCACATAAAAAATTCCCAATTATTATTTTCTACATTTGCAAGCGCCAACACGCAAGGCAAGAAGCCCCCATATCGCAGCGACTCTATTCACGGACAACTTCAACAATCACATTTCGATGGGTGCTATTCTTCTCCAGACAAAGCAAACCCTACACTTGCATTGAAATTATACACTGGCTGTTCCGGACCTTTGAAAGGGTCTGGTGCATCTTGAAGACTCCTAGTCTGTCACTTTTGAAAGTAGCTGGTATCCGTTGCTGCAGAGTGATGCTGTTGTGAGTTAGATACTGGCACGTTTGTACACAAGGGGATAGCAAGAGAGAGACGATAGAAAAAGAACAAAGAGAAGAGAATGCGGTCGTTGACTGCTTTTCAGCGAGATCAGTACTCAGGTAGTCTGGATGCCTCGTTTCCCAGTCTTTGAAGAGAATGGGATATATGATAGCAAAAGATAAAGATACAGATAAAGGCCCAATGCGAAAGCGAAATCAGCATTGGCTGGGCTTGTGTCTGTGCTGCTGCTACTGCTACTACTTGGGCCACCAAGGTATCCAGGTAGTCTAGGCCTTGCCACCCCACCCTGCCTTGGCGCCACATTTTGAGTTCGAGATGATTGGGAGTGAATGAAGTGTTTGGCTGGCTGGGTGGACACGAGCTGAGCTGAGGGGTGTGCTGCTGCATCTGTCTCGGGCCGCTGGCTGATGAGAGCAACTCCATCCGACTGGCTCAAGGGTCCAGGGGTGGTGTGTTCGCAGAGCAGAGGCCCAATGGCGTACAGTGCTAATACTGCTTGTATTTGTTCGTTCCCTTGCTACTGCTGTGTAGTCATTTCCGTGCCCTAGGTACTGTATGTAGGCAGAGCCCTGCGCCTGTGCACACATAGTAGAATGCAGAGTACAGAGGCATTTCATCTCGGGCCAAGGTTTGTGCAGCAATTGCCTCGTGAGAAACACCATCTTGAACTTGGCACTTAGCTACCTGCCTTAGCTGCCCAGGGCGTGACTGTGAATGTGAATGGCCCCCTCCCCTTTTCAGAGACCCCAAACTCCCCCTGACTGCCCCTGTCCAGACCAGAGATTCCAACACATCTGGATCGACCTTGACTAAAATTAGGACCAGAACCGCTGAAATTGAGTTCCTGCACCTCCCTCCCCATCCCGCAGGCCTCCCAGATATCTACTGGGAGATAGACTGGGGTGAAAGATGCTCCTACATTCGAAAATGGTCCAAGGGGAACCAATTATCATCTAGTCGGGCCCTTTCAGCTTTTTGCCCAAGGGTGCTGCTGTTAGCTCGTGCCTGTCCCTGCCACTACCCGTCCTGGGCCCAGCCCCAGCCCCAGCGCCAGGCCCCCCGGTCCCACGACCCGAACCCTACTGGGTACCCAATTTGGGTGCCACTTCTCTGCTTCTACAGCACCCAGGCGTGCTAGGCATTGCGTGCCTGCCCGGCCTGCCTGTGGACCTGGCCCGCCTAGCTGCGTAGGACTGCAGTGGCACCCAAACGGCTGGATTCAAGTGGCAACCCGCCTCTCAGTCAGTCAGTCTGGTCAGTCAGTCAGTCAGTCAGTCCGTCCGAGCCTCAGCCTGGCTCTTGCTCTAGAAGCAGGAGCCCCCCCAGTGGGACCATCCCCCCCAGTCTTGCTCCCCCCCAAACTGCGAAACGGCCGTCTTACCAATCCAGTGCTAAGTGCCAACCTTCGCACACCCGCACTGGGCACACCTCAGCATCAAGCATCCGCCCACCCATCCGCCCATCCCCCCGTTCAAGTCAACGACCAACAACCAACCCAATCCAGCCTGCCAACTTGCCACGGGAGCTTGGTCATCTACACCTTGACTAGCCATTGCCATTGCCATCACTCCTGTTCATTCTTGATTACCAGCCTGGCCCTACTCCTGTTCATCCTCAGTTTGCTCCAGCCTCCACCCCATATTCCCTCTCTTTGTGGCCCTGTGTCTCGTCTCTGTCTCTGTCTCTTACCTCCGGAGACGTGACCTTCCTCTCGGGTTGCAGTTGCAAGTGCTAGCACTATCAGCCGTCGCATCTCACTTCTCCCACCTCCTTGCAACTCCCACCACACTCGCCATGTCGTGGAAACTCACCAAGAGTAAGTATCGCCGCCCGTGTAGTTCTTCGAAGCCTCTCTCAGGAATTGCAGCCGAGCAACGAGTGGTCCCCCGCCCCCTTCCCCCCCCATTCTCCCCCAATCTGCACTGCCATCGTGGAGGACTGCGCGGCCCTGGGAGCTCTGTTTGCTAACCCCTCACCCCCGACTCCCAGAGTTGAAGGAGACGCACCTGAGCCCTCTGGGCGGCTTCGGGCGCTCCACCTCCACCTCGACCATCACCGACAAGGACGAGAAGCCACAGTCTAGCATTGCTGGCTCTGCATCCCCTACACCCTCAGACAACAACATTGGTACGAGTCCGGTCCCCCCAGAGCATCGCTGTGCCCCAGATGGTCGCAGTCCTGTGCCTTTGAACCCCAGCTGACCGGCCACTCTGTCCAGCATCTTCTGAAGCTCTCACCCAGGCTCCCGTCATAACACCGCCCAAGCCCGGTATCCTAGTCGTCACCATCCACGAAGGCAAAGACTTTGCCTTGCCCGACCAGCACAAGGGCATATTTAGCAGTCATTCCAGCTCACTCTCCCAGGGCGGAGGTGCCAGTGTTGCTGGGTCTGTACGGCCTGGGTCTTCGCAACGAACAGCTGGCTCCTATGTGAACGGGCACCGGCCAAACACTTCAGGAGGCTTTGGGAATGTGCCCACCAACCATGGCCGGGTGTCCGGAAAGTACATGCCCTACGCCCTGCTCGACTTCGACAAGGTCCAGGTCTTCGTCAACTCCGTCGAGGGCAATCCCGAGAACCCCCTATGGGCAGGCTCCAACACCCAGTACAAGTTTGATGTTTCCAGAGTAACTGAACTCACCGTTCATCTCTACATCCGGAACCCGACCGCCCCGCCCGGCGCCGGGCGCAGCCAAGACATTTTCCTGGGCGTTGTCCGCATCAACCCACGATTCGAGGAGAAGCACCAGTTTACAGAAGACCCCAAGGCGAGCAAGAAGGACCGCGAGAAGGCAGCCAACGAATTTGCTGAAAAGGAGAGGACGCTGGGCCACAGCGGTGTGCAGTGGGTGCCGGTGCAATACGGCCAGGGTCAGCTCAAGATAGGTGTCGAATACGTCGAGAACCGGGCAGGCAAGCTGAAGATCGAAGACTTTGAGCTGTTGAAGGTGGTGGGCAAGGGCAGTTTCGGCAAGGTCATGCAGGTGCGGAAGAAGGACACGAGCCGGATCTACGCCCTCAAGACGATCCGAAAGGCGCACATCATCTCGAGGTCCGAAGTCACCCACACTCTCGCCGAGCGGTCCGTACTCGCGCAGATCAACAACCCCTTCATTGTCCCCCTCAAATTCACCTTCCAGTCACCTGAGAAGCTCTACTTTGTCCTAGCCTTCGTCAACGGAGGAGAACTGTTCCATCACCTGCAGAAAGAGCAGCGTTTCGATGTCAACAGGTCGAGATTCTACACGGCCGAACTGCTCTGCGCTCTCGAGTGCCTGCACGGCTTCAATGTCATCTATCGAGACCTAAAACCCGAGAATATCCTGCTTGATTACCAAGGGCACATCGCGCTGTGCGACTTTGGTCTCTGCAAGCTGGACATGAAGGATGAGGACCGTACCAACACCTTCTGCGGCACTCCCGAGTATCTTGCCCCCGAGCTTCTGATGGGACAGGGCTACAACAAAACTGTGGACTGGTGGACTCTTGGTGTCTTACTTTACGAGATGTTGACAGGTCTCCCCCCGTTCTATGACGAGAACACCAACGAGATGTACAGGAAGATCCTGTCGGAGCCTCTGCATTTCCCGAGCCACGACGTTGTACCCCCTGCGGCCAAGGATCTGCTCACGAAGCTGCTGAACCGGAATCCAGCAGAGCGGCTGGGCGCGAACGGATCTGCCGAGATCAAGGCCCACCCCTTCTTCCACGCCATAGATTGGCGCAAGCTGCTACAGCGCAAATACGAGCCGACTTTCAAGCCCAATGTGGTATGTAACCGCCCCCCTCCTTCCCCACCCACCCCATGGTTCTGTGTGACCGCCTCGGAGCACATTCACTAACTATAACTGCCTTACAGGCCGACGCCTTGGATACGGCCAACTTCGATCCCGAATTTACGTCCGAGGCGCCGCAGGATTCGTACGTTGAGGGCCCTGTCCTGTCGCAGACGATGCAAAACCAATTCCAGGGCTTCTCATACAACCGGCCAATCGCCGGTTTGGCGGACGGAGGCGGCAGTGTCAAGGACCCCGGTTTTGCTGGTAGCTTGAATGAGAGGTAAACTCAAGCGAGTCTCTAGGTGCTTGGGAATCGGGCTTGTCTACGAACGAGGGCATCTACTGACCGCGGGGGAGGCCAATGTACAAGATGCTTTGGAGAGAGACACGTCGTCGGGCCTGAGATGGGCCTGAGATAGATCGAATCCGGGTCATATCAGGGCCACATTATGTTCTGGTGGAGCAGAACGAGCCAGGCTGCGAGTCTTGCTTACCTGGTTGCATCCACCGGCCCCAAAGCAATTCACATGTCGGAGTACGGTCTTGGTCATTTACACAGTTAAACCAACTGGCAATGGGGTTTGGGCGAGGTTCATTCTGCGAATTCCATGATCTGCACTCGTTGTATTGTTTGCCTCTGGGCCCAAGGAAAAGTGGGGTGGTAGATCTATCATAGCAGTTGTTAGAGTTGAGCCAAATGGGAAATGCACATTGGACATGGACAATATGGACCTGACGTAAGGCAGTGAGCGAGTGTTCCGGTGGTGAGATGGGGCCAGGACGGCAGAATTTGCGCTGGTTTCCAATTTTGACCCAAGACATGGTCCAAAACAGGGTCAGGATCAGGATCAGGATCAGGCCATGCGTGGTCGAAAACATGACTGCCGTCACGGGTTGACTGCCGCTATTCCCCGACCAGTATATGAGGACATTCAATTCTACCTGTGAGGACAAGCAGTCCCAGCCGTCCTTTCGCCCCGTCACCTGAGAAGGCGCCGAGATAAATGGGATGATGAATGGCAAAACGTTCTTGTGGCCGAGAGGGAGAGAGAGTTGTGTAGATAATTAGGACTATTGCAGGCTGCCCTTAATCAGCAGCCAGGGCCCCTCCAGCTGCAACGGGTGCTCCGTACGGCGTGCTGTATCGAATGAATGCAGTGTGACGCAGTCGCAGGCCGATGAAAGAGAATGTTGGGCTTGCCTCAGCGCACCATGCGAAGATTGGTGGGAGGCCATGTTACATAGGGTTGAGCTTCACCCTCAACTGCTTTTAACCATTGCATCTGTAGTTTTGTCCAGTCTACAGCCGTCTAATATGTGCCTCGTGCCTCTCCCAAGGCACTGTCAAATCGGATTGATGACCATCCAGGTGTTGTTGACGCGGTAGGTACTGGGTTCTAATGGCATTGAACGTCCTCTGGTGCGGTACCTGGGTATGGCACCCGTATTGTTTCGGCTCCTGGAAGCGAGCAAGCTGGCCCCTCTTTTTGGATGGGAGCTCCTCTCTGTACCTAAGTACCCCAAGTTCATGGCACACAGTAAGACCACTGCGGGGCAGCAGTTGCTATGATGTCTGTCGGTGGGCTCTTGCTTGTTGCTGTGTCGGAAGCTGTGGAAGCACAGGACCCCGCTCCCACCTGGGCAATTCCGCCTTCTTTTCCTCTTGGACTCGACGTCAACATTTCTCTCAAGATTTTGGGTTTGTCAATTTATTCTCCCTGGCAGTCTTGTGTAAAGCCTCATCCCTCCCAAGTGTTCAAATCCCACCTCTGTCACCCATTGAGCAACTGCTCTGTGCACAACGTCGGTCAGTCAGGAGCTCCAACCTGAAGCTGTGGCTCACCTCCCCCCTCCCACCCCCCCCCCCTCCGATGTCACCTCCCGCACCTTTCTGCCGATTCTGCAACACCCAGCCATCACCCCCCTCTACTACTCTGATCCGAGACTGACACCAGCACTTGGGGTCTCAGCAGGACTTATCATAGGAACCCCTACGCCTTTCAAAGACAAAATGCCCCAAGCAAGCAGCCTTCCCGCCTGGAGCGAGCTTCAGCAGCACCGTGACACGGTCGGCAAGTCCTTCGTGCTCAAGGAGGCCTTTGCCTCGGACCCCAAGCGCTTCGACAAGTTCACCCGCACCTTTACCCTGCCCGGCACGGTCTCCTCCTCCGGCAAGCCCACAGATATCATCTTCGATTTCTCCAAGAACTTCCTAACAGATGACACCTTGGACCTCCTGACGAAGCTGGCCTCCGAGGCCGGCGTCGAGAAGAAGCGCGAGGCCATGTTCAGCGGCGAGAAGATCAACTTCACCGAGGACCGCGCCGTCTACCATGCTGCCCTGCGCAATGTTGGCCTCGAGGGCCAGCCTTGGGACTTGAAGGTCGACGGTGTGGACGTCATGGCAACCAAGGGCGGCGTCAATGATGTCCTGGCCCACATGAAGGAGTTCTCTGAGCAGGTACGGAGCGGAGAGTGGAAGGGCTTCACAGGCAAGAAGCTGACGACCATTGTCAATGTCGGTATCGGCGGGTCCGACTTGTAAGTGGGACTCCCCGGTTCATCCGAGCTGCTCTCGCTCTGGCAGCAACTTCGGGGCCATATGCGGGCCATGGGCGTGGACATGAACATTGGACAGTCTTGGAGCTGACATGTTTTGGTAGGGGACCGGTCATGGTCACCGAGGCACTGAAGCACTACGGTGCCAAGGACCAGACCTTGCACTTTGTGTCCAACATTGACGGCACTCACGTCGCAGAGGCTCTCGCCAATGCCGACCCCGAGACAACCCTCTTCCTGATCGCCTCCAAGACATTCACCACCGCTGAGACCACCACCAACGCCAACACGGCGAAGACCTGGTTCCTCGAGAAGACAGGCGGCAAGGGTGATATCGCAAAGCACTTCGTGGCCCTGTCTACCAACGAGTCCGAGGTCACCAAGTTCGGCATTGACAGCAAGAACATGTTCGGCTTCGAGAGCTGGGTCGGTGGGCGATACTCTGTCTGGAGTGCAATCGGACTCTCCGTCGCTCTGTACATCGGCTACGACAACTTCGAGAAGTTCCTGGCTGGTGCGCACGAGATGGACAAGCACTTCCGCACTGCGTCTCTGAAGGACAACATCCCTGCCATCGGCGGTCTCCTGAGTGTCTGGTACAGCGATTTCTACAACGCTCAGACGCACCTCGTCGCCCCGTGAGTTGAAGCTTCCTGGATGACTTCGTTCTTGTGGCTGACAGCCGTTGTGACAGCTTTGACCAGTATCTACACCGGTTCCCCGCCTACCTTCAGCAGCTCTCTATGGAGTCCAACGGCAAGACCACCACCTCGGACGGCACATCGGCCAAGTATACTACCGGCCCCATCCTCTTCGGCGAGCCCTGCACCAATGCTCAGCACTCCTTCTTCCAGCTCGTTCACCAGGGCACCAAGCTGATTCCAACCGACTTCATCCTGGCTGCCAAGTCCCATAACCCCGTCTCCGATAATTTGCACCAGAAAATGCTGGCCTCTAACTACCTAGCGCAGGCCGAGGCTTTGATGGTCGGCAAGACGGTAGAGCAGGTCAAGGCTGAGGGCACGGCGGAGGACCTGGCACCTCACAAGGTCTTCCTTGGAAACAGGCCTACGACGAGCGTGCTCGTCGGTGGTCACATTGGCCCGGCGGAGCTGGGTGCGCTGATTGTCTACTACGAGCACCTCACATTCACCGAGGGTGCCGTCTGGGACATCAACAGCTTCGACCAGTGGGGAGTTGAGTTGGGCAAGGTCTTGGCCAAGAAGATTCTCAAGGAGCTGGATGAGGAGGGCACCGGGTCCGGCCATGATGCCAGCACCGGTGGCTTGATTGGAGCCTTCAAGAAGTACTCTAGCTTGTGAAAGGCCTTCTGAGTCGGGGAAATGGTGGAGTTTTCGGCCTTGACCACAGGCACCAAGCAACAGATGGGATAGCTTGAACGCTTGTAGCTGCCACCTCCCGGGACATCTGTGTGTTTTCTCTCATGAAATGAACAATCAGTCCTGGTGAACCTCTCTCGTCATAAATGTTTCGAACGTAATAGCATTGGTTTCCTGCTAGGACCGACCCAGCCATAGAACCGTTTTGAGTCGGGACCTACACGCCCCGCTTCTTTCGTTCTGGCGATAATGATGTGAGTTTGTGACATCTGTGGCTTGGCTTGAACAAATCTGACCTCGGGATCGCGGGAGTGCCAAAATGGGTGCTGTGCCCCTGCAGTGTAGATGTCAAAGTCTAGGTCCATTGGACCTGTGGAGCATTCGAAGCAGCAGGTGGATCGTAACCCAAAGCACATAAGTTAATAATGACCATTTATATCCGGTTCATCCAGTTTGGAGATATCTGCCCGACAAGCAATTCGCATCTCGTCATGGTCCATCGTACGTTGTCCTTCTCCAGCGCCCCTCTCAATTAAGAAGGGCCGTGAAGGGGTGGGAGATGCCAAAGGACTCAGTTTTGGGTCCCAAACGCCCTGAAACTGGTGGTGCTCTAGGAGTCAGATCTTCGCTGGAAGTGTAAATCGGGGGATTGGGGGTTCTTCCTAAGCAGGATATGTAAATACTCAATGTTCTAGTCGTCGATCGAGAAGAATGCTATCCTGTTATAATGACAAATGGGTAGTTATTCAATTGCATCTCTCTGGGTGTATTGATACTGTTACTGATCGTTGCCCCCGGCTTTGTTGGTCCCCTCCAGGACCGTATACAGAGCCATTCGCCTCCGCGGATTGACAATGTCTTTATGTACATCAACGATTGTTAAAGGAAGCCCAACAGGCATCTTCCTCATATCGTGCTACACTCTTGTACCTTATCCACAACATACTCAGCGGCATCTACGCCGTATACCTGAACGTAGCTCTCGTGGATAGTAAGCGCGTCAGCTGAAGTACCGTTATCGCAGAAGTAATCGCCACTATCGCAGTAAGAGATCATTTTCTCGGCCACAGGGAGGCAGGCTGCGTTGTCTAAACGTGGAAAAAACTGTTGCCGTGGGAGTTAGCATGGTTTGCATCGACATGCTTTTGTCGTGAAGGGAGGGTCTCAAGGCGACTCCATCACCTAAGAACCGTGCATTGGCGCTCTTGAAATGCCATTGCGCTATCCAGATTCGCAACTTTCCCCTGCAACCCTCTCTCTTTGTCGATCCGAAGCAAAATCAAGTACTTACGCTGACATTCGAGGCATTGCCACGATCCCAGGCGAGACCCTTTACAAATGATGGGTCTCCCATGAGGACGACAGCCGCGACTATGAATAGTTTTAGCTTCTGACTAACTCTCTCAAGGAATCCGACACCCTCAGCGGACAAGAGCTTACTATTCTCGGCCACGATCGCAGAATATGGGGACGTTGGTGGGAAACCTGCTGAGCTGCGGCCGCAAAGAAAGTCTGCTGTGACTTGGGCGCCCTATCGTAAGATAAACGAATCTGTCAGTATCAAAATCTTTGCCCATACGCCATGATGGCAAAGAACTCGGACTTATATTTCCAGGCTGGTGTGTTTCTTGGAGGCAATTGGGTCCCTACTCACCTGAGAGTAACCGAGAAGAACCATCTTGCTGTCCGGACAACAATCTTGATACTGCAGCGCGATCTCTGTCAAGTTGCCGACACCTGCTGTCTCAGACTCCACATATGGGTCCAGCAGAGCTGGATAAGGGTTGGCAACAATGTCCGAGCCGGGGCAGGACGCCACAATGGATTCGGCAACGCTGCCCAACACGCCCGTACCAGGCGCCTCAGTAGAAGCGCGGTTGACTATGATGTGCGCGGCACCAGTGGAGGGCGTACAGGTGATATTGCTGCAGTCAGCCCGAGGAGTCAAGTTGCTATGGGCCTGAGAATTGGGTGGCAGGTGAATAGATGCTGCTTGGATGGGGCCCACGAGGGCAACGAGGGCGGTTGCGATTGTCTTCATTTTGGTGCAGTCGATGAAGCCGTGGAAAGACGCAGGTGATGAATGTCCGAGAAAATAGAAGGGAAAAGAGTCGCAAAGTATTGGGAGCCTCTTCGTTCCTATTTGTACCCGTCCTGGGTATTGTCGATGTTTCCGTGCTTGGCCCAGCTGTCCTTCCTTCGCCAATAATTTTAAGTCGGGTTTCGTCTCCTTCCGCCCTCATTCGCCCAGCATTGACTGAAAATAATACCTGGCTTTAAGAACGACTTACTAGACTGTTGGCGGGTGACGTCTAGATCCGGTGAGCCTTCTATCTCTCTTCAACGGCCGAGGCAAGTCTCATGAGCTCCGCGATTAGTCCATCCGATTGGGTCTCTCAATGCTTTGGATGACGAGGAGATACGGCGAGAAGCGAGGATGGGATGGTATGTAGCGCGCCCGCCAGCATGGACTTATTATGCGCCCTGGCAAACTTCCCGCATCTTGCAAGGCCCCACTATATCTGCCCCAATTGCAATCCTCTATTTCTTTCAATACGGTCCGCCTGGTCTATCTCATGGCAATTGCCGGGGTAAAGGAGGGTCGTAAAGCCGCCAGCAAGCAAAGCGCACGGTGGTCGACCGCAGCTCGTGATGTTGACCACTTCTGGTTAGGTTCCTTTGCATTCTCCCGAGAAATGGGGTCGCCCTCCAGGATGATCGCACATCCAGCCATGCTTAAGACAGGGAGGTTGCACATTGAGGTCGCGGGGCAAAGTTTACGATTCATCTACGGCTGATGCGGCCAAGGTTACATTGAAACTTTCCTGATCACACACCAGTGGTTCGTCCCGCGTGCGACAGTCTACAATGCCGCGTTCCCGGAACCAGACTCTGTGATATCGGATGGGTTCCACTCATCCTGCAAGATTCTCGAGCGTGCTTCAGGGGTGCCCCTGAACGTCACATTGACGCCCTGGTTGCTGCACATGTGGCTTGCAGATCAAAGACCGTTGCCAACGGGCGATTTATACACAAACCATCTGATCCAGATCCCAAGTCTCTGGTACTGAAACATCCCACTTCGGATGTCTTTTGCTTTTGTTTCTTCTCTAGCAATCGACATCGGCCCCACTAGTACGCTGCACATAGTCCCCAAGTGCTGCTGCTGCCTCAACAGGAAGCCCTAGAACCAGCTTACTGCATGAGTCGCAGTCTGCACACTCACACTGGGGCGGTGAGCCTCATCGTTTGCGATTGGAATCGCAAGAAATGCTCCTTTTGGGATAACCCTGACGACTGCACAATAACAAGTACCCACCACTCTTCGATCACACATTCTTCAGGAATCTGTGGCTGGAATTGTGCGTTTCACAACACCGTCTTTATAAGAGCAATCACCAATTGCCTGATCACCGGTGTGGTGTGTACACCGAAATTTGTCTTGCTGATTATGTTGAGTGTTTGTTTTGTTGTGATGGGCCCGATCCCCTCTCTGGCTTGTTGGCAGATGGCGGAATACCCGCTCATCACACTAGATCTTCACGAACTCAAGCATATTCAACACCTCACTACTTTGCCTATTCCCTAGGAGCTAACACATTTCGGCCCAGTAACTCGGCACAATCGGCCTTGCATCTTTATACAGCTCTTTGTCCAGCAAGAACCTATTTAACTAATGGTCCTCTGGGTTTTACAGACCACCGGAATTTAGTGCGCCATCGTCAAACTGTACGTTTTCAATAGAACCATCTCATACGAGAGCAGTGCTTGATCCACATTCACCTTCCCATTAGTCTGTAATGAGCTCTCAGTCGTATACAGCCAGAGCTACCAGATATTTTCGATAGATAAGGAAGCATAGGGTATACACGGCATACTAGTGAATCTTACTAGTCGCTGGCTCAGTGGCGTTGCTGAAACATAATGCCGGCTTCCATATCTCGCCGGGAGATCTAGGCCCCTTTTGTTCCTAAGAAGTTGCTACCTTTTAACTCTTGACTGGGTATGCGCTGTTCAAAGGAATTTCGGCTGCCTGCTCTGTCTGTAATAAAATAATTAATATAGAAATAGAACTTGTGAACAACCATGGCAGCTTTGAACATGGCTCATCAAACGGAAGGGTGACCACGTAACCACCCTCATTCTTCTGGCTGGTATCTTGTATGAGATCTCACGAGACTTGAACCCTATTGATCTAGGTCATCACTGTCAAGAGTGGCCGTATGCAGATGTCAGCGTCAGAAGTTGTAACAGGTCAAAGAAGTTTGAGGTTTCTTTCTTAACGCTCGAGTGGAGTTCAGCTGCGTGGATAGAAATGATCACATCGATTGATTCTCTCCACCTGCAATTGGGTTGGAGTGGTGGGCGTCTGAGCGGGCGAGGTAGAGGTTGTCGACAAGGTCGACCAATCATGGTGTGTGTTTCTTTCAGCACGAACTCTGAAAGAGGGTCGAACACAGTTTGAACTCTCGAATCGCAAATAGTCTGATCCAGTTGATGAAAATGGTTGAAATACAGCTGCTGAAGACCTTGACCTCTGGAATGAGTGATTCAGTCATTGATTATGACGTGGCTTGCATATGAACACCTGGCAGCAACATATCTACGTAGATTACGTCAATCGAAACATCTTCGCATCGTCCCCTGGCCTCGCTTCTTCTGCCACCCGACGTCTGTCAATGATTTGAAGGTGTGCCAAGAGCACTGATGTCTTGGGTGTACTTGAAACCATAACGAAACGTAGGGCAAACCGCAACTTCTCCTCAATAGGTCACCTCCCACAATTCAACTTGGGTGTGACTTGATGGGAACCTCAGGGCCACCCACGCGAAAGCGCACCCCGTAGCCAGCTGGATGGATCACTCATCTTGATTGCGATTCTCTCTCGACTTTATTCTATACAAGAGTCAATAAAGTCTGTGCTGTCCATTTAAAACACGCCTGCGTCTCAATGTCCAATTTGTCTTCCCACAAAACTGTCCGCCCAGAACAGCAAATACATTTTCAAATTTGTCTTAGCTCTCTCAAGATGGGCATACACGCAAAATGCAATTCTGTGCTTTTCCATCATAGCTACATACAACATGTCTCGTTCACATGAGCATTCCACCATTAGCACAAACGACTTGCCCTGTGCACCACGCCGCATCTGGAAGACAAAGCATGGCAACGATCCCTGCAACCTCGTGCGCGTACGCAGGCCGACCCCCCGTCGTTTTGGCGTCTTGGACAACGTCCTCCGCGTCAATGCCACTCCTCACACGCATGAGTGGCGTATGCTCGATCCAACCCTTAGCCTCTCTCTTGAACTCATCCGTATTCGACGCGTATAGAGGTCCTTCTACTGGACCCGGGGTCACGCAATTCACTGTAGCGTTCTCGGAAAGCTCTCGAGCCCACACGCGAGTCATGCCCTCTATAGCTGACTTCGTTCCCCCATACACTGCCTGGCCGACGAAACCGCAATGCGCAGATATAGACGAGATACTAACGATACGCCCGGAGCGATCTTTTGGCAAGTAGGGCTGTACGGCCTGGATGAGCATTAGGGGAGCCAAGACGTTGATGCGGAAAGTAGTGTCGAATTCCGATGCCTTGATATCAGGCAGCTTATTGTTGAGAGCAATGCCGGCCACATTAAGAACAATGTCGATCTGGAACGTCTTGTTTGGCTCAAGCTCGGTGAAGTGCTTCTTGACTGCGTTCACAAGGTCTGTGGGGCCAGTGGGCTTAGCGAGGTCGCCACGGACATCGAAAGCCTTGATGCCATATTTGGACTGTAGAGCTATGGACAGGTCTTCCGTAGCAGGGGCTGCATCAGGAACAAAGTAACTCAGGACAAGGTTGCAGCCCTTGGAGGCAAGGTTAGCTGCGATGGCAGTTCCTATAGCTGTTTTTATGGGTTAGACATTTTGCTCAAGAGGCAGGATCTGTGGAAAAGCACTCACTACCAGATGCCCCTGTGAGAAGTGCTAGCTTGCCTTCGAGAGGTCGATAAGCCATTTCGATAATACCAGACCTATCTTCTTTATTCAAGAATCAAGGTTTCGATGTAGCTCAAGACAATATGGAATGATAGAGTTCAGACAACGCGAGGATGCTCAACAAGAGAAGAAGAAATCTGTAGGTCTACAGTTGGCCGAGGATGATAAAGTCGAGAGAATGAGGGCATAGGGTTTATATATTGTAGTCTATCTGGCTATGTATGTACGACTCTCGGTCGGCTATCAGCTGAAGACACCGAACCAATGTGGATGTGGCCTTTCTATGCGCCGCCTCACGCATGGACAAATCCAGACCCTCACAAAAGCTCGCCGAATACCTCTCGTATGTCTTGAAAGCTCACTGTGACCCACAAATCCCAAAATCTTGCGATATTTGCAGCCCAGTAACACACGTGCCCCAATGGAGTCGACCCTTCGAAGTTCCTGAAGGAACATGCGCGCCAATCAGATGTAGGCACGCCAATAAGCCCGGCTCGTCTTCATCCCTCAAAACCCGGCCGCGCCAAAATCGTGGCATGGTGCGTTCCTAGACTTTGACCGTGTAATCTAAGGGAATGGACAAATGTTCTTTTCCAATCACTTGGCCTGAGGAAAAGAGAATGTATCACCGCCGGCTAGATCGGGATTTCAGGTCCCTAGTTTCCTAGGGTTGCCCGCGCTAACACTGAAAAACAAAGGAAGTTTGCTAAGGTCCGTCTGCCTGGACCCGTAGCCACAACCCTACTGCGCAAAGGAAATCGGATGTTCATCTCTTAAATTTACAGCACAGAATACCGAGTAGACGCTTGACTTACGTTATAGAGACCTCTCAACACTTGGCAGGGTCGGCCGTCATAAAATCTTACCCTGACCCTGGGCCGGCCGTGGTATACCCAACTTGGAAGAACTGTACACTTGATAATTGATTTACACTACAAGCTGGCCCTATGTACACCGAAACCTATGTGACTGGCCTAGGTGGCGTCCTTCTTCGGGTCACTTGCTAACTGATTGCGAGTACAATCCGATGGACCCTTGCGAAGCTTCGGGTGCAGGTTCACTTTTGTATAGCCAATAGAGCATGGCCGAAACGGGAAAATAGAGAAGGAGCTTCGAAACCTCGGTAAGAGGTCGCATATTTCGCCTCATCCGACATCATTTTCGTCATGCTGTGGCGCAAAGAACTACAGTCTCTGAGCTCTATTCGAATTGCTTGCAAGTCGCAATAGCTAGGCTCGGATAATAATAGTTCTCCCACAAGGGCAATACTGTATAGATTAGGATAGGTCCGGGATTCAGACACTCGTAGTCAGGTTCAAGTGCGGATTGATCTTGACTTCTGATTATCTATGATCCCCTTTGATCAAGTATGACGCCGGAGGGATCTTTGGTGGTCTCGTCACCCCAGCTTCCCTTCCATCCGTTTTCGGCAAGATAGGCCTTCCAATCGTTATCGTCATCTTCCAGTTTCCTTGACACATCTGGAATTACGAACAGTGCCACCAGAGCGCCGATTACTGCAAACGCCGACCCGATAAGGAATGCGACTTGATCACCTTTTGAGGGATCGGTAGAGTATGCGTTGAGAATGGCAGTAAACACTTGAGTGCCTATCGCAGCGCCAGCTTTCGACCAAGCTGCTACAAAACCCATCATCTGTCCGCGAATTGAAGTTGGGAAGCACTCTGACGCCGTGAGAACCACAGTGCTGCCGGGACCAACTTCGCCGAGGGTGAGGAAGATTCCGTAGAGGACAACAAACAGCGGAAAGATGTTTTGGATCGGGTAGATCGCTCCACCAAGGATAAACCCCAAAATCGCCTGCATGCCAAATCCGAGAGCCATAGTCTTCCGCCGACCGATCTTGTCAGAGAGATATCCACCGAGGAATGGGCCTGGTATATAGAAGCAGTTGATAACTGTACCCCAGCCAAAGTTCTTGACCAGGCTGTCACCAACATTGACTCGCGATATGATTGTAGAGCTGAAGATTCCAAACGGAATCGAGATCCAATTATAAAGGAACCAAGTTGTTGCACAGCCGATAAGTGGCCGGTAGTATCTCTTGACCGCAAGAAGGTATGGGGTGCGCTGCTTGCGGAGGGCAGATTTGCGATAAGCAGTCGAGACGGCCATCTTTAAACGGAACCAGAAGATCACCAACGGTGGAACAAGGCCAAGCGCGAACGAGGTTCGCCAGACGATGTCATATTTTTCAACATCTTGGCCAACGCAGAGGAGCAGGAGGAGGGGAACAAGGCCTCCCCAGACATAGCCTAGCGAGCTAGATAGATCGGCTAGCATAGCGAACATGAAGCCACGGTGCTTACGGTATTGGTGACTCTCGTCTGTTGCTTCAGCAGCACCAGCACCGGAAACAGGATCTGGAACACGCAATGAGGCGTTAATGAGGACATTGTCGATGCCAATTGACTCTCGGAAATGAAAACGGATACTCACACTCGCCACCGGCGCCTACGCCCGCAATCCCACGCGCAATGATAAGCATCCAGAACATTCCCGTAGGCGAATTTCCACTTGCAGCAGCGGACAGCACGATCCCAAGCACTAGGAAGGTCGTCGTGGCAACGGCACCTGTCTTGCGACCGAGCTGATCGACGACCACACCAAACGAAATCATCCCAAGTATCACTACAACATCCAGAGTCAGCTATTAAAGCAGCAAAGAAGACGCATGTACGGATACTGGGAGGTATTATCAGGCCATCATATGCCAATGACCTGTCTCAGAATCTGCAGCCTGACAACAGGCTTTGAGGCAAGTAACAAAACAGAACAGAGATGGCAGATGTTTCTGCTTGAAAAGGTTGAAATGGTGTCCGGAAGCTGCTTACTACCAATGAGGAAGGCGTTGCTGAGGCGATCGTATATAGAATCGGTAAGGGCCTCTGGGTACAAAACAGCTAGTAGAAGCTCGACGTTGCCGATAACAGCGGCATTGCTGGACGAGTAGAATAGCCATCAGCATCACTGTCCTGCGAGCTGGGTCTGGAGTTGCCAACTCACTATCCGTCAGATCCAATTGCAAGGCCAGAAAAGAGCACCATGAGCCAGACAGACAGTTTGCTGTAGTAGGTCTTGTCTTGCCCATCTGCGGCCTGGATCTCCACGTCGCCATCGACGGTTGCTGACGTCGCGTCCACTTTTGACTCCTCGATTTCTAGTTTGTCGCCGGGGGCTGCTGGAGCTGCAGACTCGTGGCTGATGCTTGGGATGGCCATGATTTGTCAACTTGACACAGACTTTCTGTTGACATCGGCGTGTGGGAGACGGAACGAGAAGCACGAGTTCACGGCGCGAGATGGAGCCGTGAGATAATAATATGAACTCCCTCGACTTGTTACCGCCGCATTCGGGCACCCGGTTGATATGGTCTTATCATGGCGGATGTAACGTACGCGCGTGTTCTCATCAGACAGGGCGGACCGGCAGTTCGCCGGCATCCAGGGTGCGATGCGATATCCGGTGCTGGGGGGCGGGGAAAGACCCTGGTTTGCCGGCACGATCATTGCATGTAGGGCCGATGTAGCATGCCGGTATCGAGACCTGCATCTCTCACACCACCTTTCCCAAACACCTCTGGTCCAGCATCTCAGGAAGCGTAATCCGTAGCACACTTTGAGAACGACCAACCAAGTCGGGTACGAGATATCAAGACCATGGAGAAGCTACAACATGCAGCCGGAAGCGAGCTGCCGATGGCTCGGCCCGCTTTAGGATTTCCATCCCGAAAGCGTCGAATTGCTGTTACCTTGAGCAGCGCTGTTCTGGCGGCACTCTGGCTTGCTTCTTTTCTTGGTGGCGCAATCATATTTCCTTCCCCCCGGCGGATAGAACACTCAGCTTTCGATAAAGCCCAGCGATGCGCCATCGACAATCTTCACAACGACCTGTCATTTCTGGACCAGGCCAAGCCTATACAGGCCGAGGAATTCGTCAGCCGACGCGATCGTCTTGCCCAGGCTTTAGCAGTGTCTGAAGTCGACGCCTTTGTCCTTGAACCGGGCTACACGTTCCAGTATGTCCTTGTATGAATAGTGCACGAGGCCTGTCATGCATCAACTAATTCCTGGCTAGATACTATGGAAACATCTCGCAGACAGACTGGGAGCCTTGGGAGCCTGAAGAGAGACCTTTTCTTATGCTTGTCTTGCCTGAGACTTCCTTGGATGGCACTATCAAAGCCAAGACAGCGTTCCTGTCGCCACATTTTGAAGAGGGCCGCGTGCGGATGCTTGGCATACCCAGCCGGGATGCTGAGCTGGATATCGTCATTTGGGAAGAGCACTGGAACCCGTATACAACGTTGCTGAAGTCCCGGCTTTTTGCGGAGTTGAATCGCACTCCCAAGCTGATGATGGACGAGGAGATCCGAGACTACATTGTTCGAGGCTTAGACGCCGCAGGCTTCGAAACTGTAGGGCTGAACTCGGCTGTCGAGCTTGTCCGCCAGACAAAAAGTGCCGCCGAGGTCGAACTCCTGAGGGCTGTCAACACGGGAACTGTCGAGGCTGTCAGAGCCATGAGGCCGTGTCTGGTGCCTGGCCTGACTGAGAATGAAGTAACGGATATCCTCAACAACGCGATGCTGTCAATCGGGTTTCAGCTCTTCTTCAACATTGTGCTTTTCGAAGAACACGGAGCTCTACCCCACGGTGGATTTGTTACGGGCTGGCTCAAATTGTACGTATCAGGGCAAGATCAGTGATGTTTCTCGCATTGCCCCTTTCAACGCCACCTTGATGCAATTCGTCGAAGGTCGCTAACATGCAACAGAAAGCACGATAGCATGGTGGTAATCGACGTTGGAGCCCATTACCTGGGATACTCATCAGACATTTGCAGAAGCTTCTTCATAGATCCGCCAAAGCAGAAGCTCTTACTACATGGCGGCTTCCTGGCTAGTGTGAGGCGACTGCTGCGCCTCGAAAGAGAGCAAGGCGGGGAGTGGAGTCCACCGGATCCAAAGCTCCACGCCGAGAAGCTGCGAGTGTGGGATATCGTTCTGGAGGCACAGACAGCCGCAGCGGGTGCTTTCAGACCCAACGCGACAGCCGCAAGCATCGACATTGCAGCTCGGACCGTAATAGAAGACGCTGGTTACGGTTATGGATTCACACACCGGCTGGGGCATGGGATTGGAATCAAGGGTCAGCAGCCATGCCAATTTTGCTCTCTGTCTCTCTCTTTTTCTTCTCTCTCTGTCTATCCTTTTCTCTCTCACTTCATTCGAAGGTACACACCAGCTGACACCAGGCCAAACCGCAGCTCATGAGTCACCGTACTTGAACAAATGGAACACGGGAATCCGCCTCCAAGCGGGCATGACCTTCACCAATGAGCCAGGCATCTACCTCGAGAACCGCTTTGGCGTGCGCCACGAGGACATATACCTTGTCACAGAGAATGGAGAAGCGGAGCTACTCTCCGGGAGGCGCGCCCGAGGCCCCTATGACCCCTAAAGCCAGTGTCTGGTTTTCAGCCCCAGAGTCATAATCACAGCGACAGGGCCTTCAGCGCCGCCACCATAGCCCAACCGACGGAAAGCACATCCAAGAGGCCGATGACATCCATGCTCTGGGAGATAGCCGCATTGTATTGGTCTACTAGTGGTACCTTGGCTTTTGTCGCCCAAAAGTCGTGCATGTACCTGCTGGCACCGAAGCGGAGGGCCACCGCGAGCACAGCGGGAACAATGCTCTGCAACGGGGCGGCGAGGAGGCCGGGGCCAGAAGGGACGAAGAGCAGGTAGGCCACAGCCGTAATCAGAGACACTAGGCACTTGACCGGGGAACTCGAGTCAGTTTGTCCGGCATCTGGCATGTGAAGAGAGAAGATCAGGGCGTGGAAAGACTCACAGAGATAAAACCAGTTCCTATGGTGTAACGTGTGCCCCAGAGGCGGTCCCTGGCCGTGTTGCTCCACTCGGCTGCTTTCTCCGCTTTCGCCTCGTATTTTTTGATGTTGGCGATGGACGTGATAGACTGTGACGTTGCGTAAATGCTGATAAGGGTGATGATGAGGGCCACGAGGCCGGTTGGGAAGAACATAGTGGCTGACTGGGCAGGTAGATTTGCAGTTGAATGTTTCTAGGTGGGCCGAAGGAGATATTTGTGAACTGATGGTCGACTGGAGACCGCCCAAGCAGCCAGGAAGACTCTAGAAGGGTACTATGTACTCGCAGTGAACGGAAGAAGCTTTCATCAAGAGTAATCTAAGGTACGTAACTAGGTAGGCACTGCTGGGGTACAGAATGACGTCACTATACGCAGGCTTCGCTTGGAATAACCTCGTTCGATCTGGACCAAATTTGACAGCGAGCCTTTAAAGCAGCTCAAACGGGAAAATAGCTGCGAGAGAGCTGTAGACGCACACTGCACATTGAACAAGCTTCTCCTGTTCCATCGCCGTCACTGCTGTCGCAAATTCCCACGCGCGGCCGCGTTGGTTTTCACGCATCTACAGAACAGCCCATTCGACCGGCCACTCCCCTGAGGCTGGTCAAGGATAAAAAATGACATAGTCCATCTGGGGCTTCGCTCCGCCGGGGCTTCAGAATTTCTGCGTCCAAGATGCTGTGGTAATTATCCTGCTGGTGCAGTGGCTCTGTTCCTAGGCATAAGTGGGTATGAAGCCCACGACAGCGAGTCTCTCATGTCAGACACTTGCTGGATAAATACCGCAAGGAATGGCTGGCTTACCGGCAAGGCTTGCACGAGATGCTTGCGCAAAATTTGTCCGGTGTAGTGTTTTGTCTAATCTTCATTGCTGGGAGGCGGGAAAACCTCAAGTTTCGAAAGGCCATCGTATCGTGCGTACGGAGTGGAAACAAACAATTCAATATTGAGGCGGCTCAAGTGCTCTGGACTCGACAATGAGACGAGGCTGAAAGCTTGTTCCAAGAAATCCATACATTTGACTCCAATGTCAATAACTTTCAAAGGCCTTTCCAAGCAAGCCCCACCACGCTTCACAACGCTTCACAACGCTTCACAACGCTTCACCGTCCTGTCGTCGGATCCAGCCCTTCTTCGCCGACACCAGCTCACCTAAGGCTTGCAGTTACTCACGCTTCATTCAGTACCTGGGTACAAGATCAAACACCCTCTCTTCCAAAGCCGACTTTCCAACACAGCCGATCAGGCCTTGTACTTCTCTTTTCTCAGGCCTTCCCATCTCAACTTTGAGCAACCTCATTGACCAAACCCGACTTCCCGAAACCCCATTCTGTCAATCAAACCAAACGACGTTGAACGACTGCTTCCTTCTGAGAAAATAATGGCACCAACATCGCTCGACGCAAATGCGGACACCACGGTCCGCATAATCCAACGTGGGCCTGTCAAGCCCCTGCAGGTTGAGTACAAGGTACTCGCAGCTGCTATGTCCGCCAGTCCCTACTGGCAAACTTTTATCCGCCACATGAATGGCTCCATGGGCTTCGCGTCAAACAATACTCACATTGAGGACACGGGAATCACCATCGTCGCCGTCGAAATTGTGCTTCGTGGCTTGCATCAGACTTACCACCGACATACGAGTAGCGCCGATGGCTCCAATAACGACAAAAAAACAAAAGTCGAACAGCGAGTCAAAAGCAATGATTCTGTCAACACCAACAGAGCAAGCCGCGGAAACAAAGGAGCTGTGGAGCCCGGCGCATCACTAAACTCGGAACCATCGCCTGCGAACATCAGTGCCTCTAATCAGGCCACTGCTGTGTTGCCCGAGGGCGGTGAGGCACTGCCGCGGCTAGACCCAGTGGGCGTGGAGCTCTTTTTCCCCCAGGAGCTCTTGAGGGCAGCCGTGTATGATGTATGGGGTGTTTTGGCACTTATCAACTTCCGAACCTGTAAACAGTCACATCGAGGAAAATTCGACGTTGACCGCACTGTTGTTCGGTCATGGTTTCTGAAGTGGCGCGAGACCAACTTTCAGACCTTCAACACCCAAGCCGATTTCGAGAAAGCCCTCTTTCCAACTTTCGCTTTCGACGATGCAAACGGATTCGCTAGTGCAACAAAGTGGCTGTGTCAGAAGACGAGTGTTGGCAACATCGCTGAGTACAGCCCCTTCGTGCACAGCCAAGCGACCCAATGGTACCTACATCTCCATCTTCCCAAGGAAATTATCTGTAAGTCTCCCTTGAGCCTGGCTCGTCAGTAATGTCCCTTCAATATGCTTACAGGAAGATAGCTCAGACTCGCATCGCCCGGAGTCAGCTTCGTGTAAGGGTCAGCCAGGAAATCTGGTCCATCATTCGTAGCAGTCGTGGCTGGCTCTCGAACAGCAAGAGATGTGCATGCTGGGTGGTTGCACACTACAAATACCTCGAGGCGCTTAAAAATGCAGAAGTCCTTTGCCCCGAGCTTGATCGCAAGAAGTCGGTCGCGGAGCTGGTCAAATGCATGAGAGCGGTCGAATATGAGGAGCCGCTCAACGCCTGCCTCCAGTGCTCAAATGCTAACATAGGCCAGCATTTGTCGATGGCCATTCGTGCTGGACTTGATTTCGAGGGACTTTGTCTGGACTGCATGCTCGCATCGGTGACACCGAACACTAGCCCTCACCCGACTCCATACCAGCTATACGCCGACCGCTTCGATCGAAAGCATGAGCGCTGCCTTTCGTGTCGATTCCGCCACCAACATGCATCCTGGTACTTCTCATGGGTCAATGAGATTCCCAGACAGGTCATGTATCCTCCGAGGCAAAATGGCAACGGCTTGGACTCGTTCGCAGGAGACGAAGACTGAATGATCTGGCCAGGCCACGAACAGCAACGCCACAATCCGGAACATGATGAGCTGGCGCATAGTTGGCGTTGCCTTGATTTGCAGCACTGGGGGCTAGGCATACTTTTGAGATGTTGCCATTCTGCCAGCAAAGGACTCTTTGTCTGCTCGCCAAGACGGAGGCAGAGGACTGGGTTGAAAGGGCCCAGCGGATCTCATGCATTCACACCTCAACGCAGGTTGACCTGAGGTTATGGCCGGTGAGAAATCGAGTGAGTCACAAGGGTAAGAGAAGGTGGAACGTTGGCTGCAAAGGCGAGGCTAATTTGCCGAAGGGACAGTTCCGCTCGTCGTCGGCATGTACAATAGGCAATTCAAAGCAGGCGTGACTCTGTGATTTGGAGAGAGGGGGAACTAATATGAGGAGACAAGAGAAACATTCCATGCCGGAACAGCCAGGTCATTCCCTTTACAAATTTCTGATAGTGAACGCACAATTTGAAGGAATCGGAGAACAGAGTACAATAGAAAGTTGGAGTATCTACCGGCATTCGTAAAATACGCTCAATTCCCCACATGGCGCCGGTGTCAGCTCGGCCGACGATACTGTAAACCGTCGGCTGATTGGAATACGGAGTGATTGTCAACGTTGCATCATTTTGATGCCCCCGTTTCTGACATCACCACGACTCTGGCGGCCATCACCTAGGTAGCAAGGACCCCTCTCCAGCGCTTGCAGTGACACTCGGCAGACTCGGGTGCTCATCACCCATGGCCTTAGTTCCACAATCACCAAGAAAGGAATGGAGGGCTATAGGCTAGTGAAATCAAACCGGCCTTGCTGAGCTGTCGGGGTATCTGTATCTGTCAAACTTCATGGGCCTCGGCCAAGAACAATGTGCTATTCGTCACTTTTCGTGATACTCTTCATCCTGGCCAGCAGATGCGAAGCACTGCCTGCAATCATGTATGCTCTCAGTAACGGCCGAGAAGCTGTGATCTTCGGGTCCACGATATCAATGATCATAACGACGGCTTTTGGTAGCAACACAATCGACCTCTCATCACAAGAGTGGACTCTCTCCAACCGGGACTATAACATCTCCGTTGCGGGCAAAGTCCCATCGCACGTACACCTCGATCTTCTCGCCGCTCAGGTCATTGGCGACCCATACTGTAAGCATCTTTCGCGTTCAATTCTACACTCTTCAAAGGAAAAATCTTCCATATCCTTAATTGGTTTCCCTGCTTGTCTTTGAAACGCATTGTCAGGCTGCAGCTTTGAGACAAGCAATGGGTATATGGTGGCCTGCTCCACCCTGTCTTTCGAATGCATTACTTTGCCCGATGCTTTAATCACTAACTAACTCTAAATACGGCAAGTTGGTTTGAACGACTTCAATCTTCGCTGGGTGGCATGGGCGGATTGGAACTATACGACTACGATCCCGAGTCCCCAACTTGACGACCCCACGGAAAGCAACACCACCACATACTTGCTTTTCAACGGTCTAGACACCATCACCAATATCTGGCTATGTGGTCAAAAGGTTGCGAGCACAGATAATCAGTTTCGACAATATTATTTCGACGCATCCCCCATACTTCGATCCTGCCCGAATGGGAATGCTCCAGAGCTCTTGATCCAATTCCTTAGTGCCCCAGCAACTGCAGCCTACCTTTCCTCGCAACCAGGAGCTGAGACTTGGCCCTGGGGAGTCGAGGGCCTGTTCGAATTCCCCCATCGTCCATTTATCCGTAAGGAACAGTCTGACTTCGGATGGGACTGGGGTCCTGCATTCGCACCAGCGGGAATATGGCAGAAGGCCTGGATTATCCAACTACAGGGGGAGGACCTGAGCGTGAGAAATTCCATCTTTGATTTATATCGCGTGGGCCAGCTGCCCTATCTTCAGCCAGACCAAGGAGCAGACTGGATCCTAAATGCCAGTATTGACGTGCTCGGGACGGTGCCAGAAGGGGCAATGTTGAAATATTCCGTCTTTGACGTAGCGACAAATGAGACAGTGGGCAGTGGAGAATTAACGAATGTCACCAACGCGGGAGATGTCATCACTGGTCAGGCCATCTTAGGTAGCAGCGACTACAAGCTCTGGTGGCCGTCTGGTCTGGGTGAACAGAACCTGTATAATATTGGCGTTGAAATCATCTCTCCCTCAGGAACGAAGCTGGCGACTGTCGTCAAGCGTACCGGCTTTAGGACCATCGTTCTAAACTTGAGCGAGGTCACACAAGCTCAGCTTGCCCAGGGAATTGCGCCGGGAAACAATTGTAAGTGCTTCAGTGGGGTCTTTACAACGTTCATGCAAAGCTGATTCATCCAGGGCACTTTGAAGTCAATGGCCATGAGTTCTACGCCAAGGGAAGCAACTTCATTCCACCAGACGCTTTCTGGCCACGAGTCACACCGCAGAGAATCCAGCAACTTTTCTCATCAGTCATTTCAGCGAACCAGAACATGCTTCGAGTTTGGGCAAGCGGTGCATATTCACCAGATTTCATGTATGACCTTGCCGATGAGATGGGAATCCTACTATGGAGCGAATTTGAGTTCGGAGACGCTCTCTACCCCGTGAAACCTGCTTTCCTCGAGAATTCAAGACGAGAAGCTGTCTATCAAGTTCGAAGAATCAACCACCATCCGTCTCTTGCCCTTTGGGCGGGGGGTAACGAGCTCGAGAACCTTGAACTGCACGAGGTGTTTGAGGCAGCACCGGAGGAATACGATCGCTACCTGCACGAATATGAGACACTTTTCCTAGAAACTCTCCTTCCGGCAGTGTATGGAAACTCGAGGAGTATCACGTATATACCTTCGAGTACAACTAATGGGTACCTCTCTCTCAACTTTAGCAGGCCTATCCCGATTATACAGCGGTACGACAACGTTACACCAGGAAGCATATACGGTGACACCGACCACTACAACTACCATGCAGATATGGCCTTCAACATAACAACGTATCCGCAAGGTCGCTTTGCCAATGAATTTGGTTTCCATAGTATGCCGTCTATGGAGTCCTGGCTCCCTGTCCTTCCAGAAGAGGAGCTTCATTTCAACTCAT
The DNA here is from genome assembly GCF_026229845.1 of Diaporthe amygdali. Lineage (NCBI taxonomy): Eukaryota > Fungi > Ascomycota > Sordariomycetes > Diaporthales > Diaporthaceae > Diaporthe > Diaporthe amygdali. Next base: position 210,248 of record NW_026517029.1, read on the forward strand.
CCACGATTCAACTCCGCAACCATCACTACCCCTCTGGCGGCCTCAATACATCAAATTTTGCCAACAGCACAAAGGGAATGGGCGAGATGACTATTGCAGCAGAATTGTACTATCCTGTCCCAAATAAGACATCTCCACAGGCGAACTTCTCGAGTTGGATCCATACTACACAAATATTCCAGGCAGATTATTATAAAAGCCAAATCCAGTTCTATCGCGCCGGAAGTGGACGACCTGAAAGGCAGTTGGGTAGTTTATATTGGCAGCTCGAAGATATATGGCAGGCGCCGACTTGGGCCGGCGTTGAGTACGACGGTAGATGGAAGGTCCTTCATTACATCGTCAAGGACATCTTCAAGAATGTTGTAGTCACACCGGTGTGGAATGTGAGCAGTGGAATTCTGACCGTTTATGCTGTCAGTGATCTCTGGTCGGAGGTGCAAGGGAGTGTGAGCATGGCATGGTTGAATTGGGCGGGGGAGGAGGCCAATATCTCTGGAGGACACGCGATGGGCACAACGGACTTTGTTGTGAAGCCGCTCAACAGTACTATCCTGGCAACTATTGATGCCGGTGGGATGTTTAGAAGTGGTATCAACGACGATAAGGATGCCGTACTCGTTGTTAATCTCACGGCCACTGGGACACTTCCCAATACCAACGCCACCAAGACTTTCACTCACGCGAATTACTGGACGCCAACTCCTCTCGCTGGCGCGGCACTTAGAGATCCGGGTTTGAAAGTCAGCTATAACAGCGAAACCGATCAGTTCACCGTCACTGCAGTGAGCGGCAATAGCGCGTGGACTTGGCTTGCTTTGGACCCTGACGATTCCCCAAACACAATCATTGCTTTCGATGATAATGGGTTCTTCTTGCGACGAGGGGACACCAAGACAGTTGGGTACGAGATCATTGGCGGCAGCCAACCATCTGCTGGTTGGCCGGGAAGAGTGACTGTACAAAGTATTTGGAACAATACCTTGGCGGACTAGAGTGCCACCAACGTAGCGACTGAGGAACTCGACGGCTGGACTTGTACTTCAGACAAGCTTTTGGGCGACTGAACTGTGCCCACCACATGATCTGCTCAGTGCGGAAAGGTTTCGTGTCTATCGAGGAGCCCTGATCACTCGCATGAACTATCAGCCCCGATCGCTAGACACCATGTTGAGAGTTTACGTGCTGTGGTGCTGGAAAAGGAAAATTAATCCATTAAGGTTCCTGCCGCGGAAAGACCGCTAATGTTGATGGAGTCTAGAATGATAATGTGCCAGCCACTTCTTTCATGCATTACCACCATGAAAGTGTCCGACAATAAGCATCAATGTTCTTTTCAGGCTTTGCTTTCTGTGTCGACATGAATTGAGCTGATAAAAATCCGGGACACCTTGCAGAATGGGGAGCTTTTTCGAATTGTGAAAGCATGTCGAGCAAATAGACATTCAAGTAAATCGCAGTCAGGCTCCAGATATGTGCCCGTCGGCCCGTCTTAAGTAGCTCGCGAGCATCAATGATCTGGAATGGGGACAGTTCCGCTAACGTGAATACTGAATGAGGTTCAATGCGCGGATTGAAGTTGATGGAACATGTGTGAGTCTGAGTCCGGTGCGTGCACTTCCAATGACCCATTAAGCTATGCACACTTCTATCAAGTTTCTTTTATTTTCTTCCTACCTGAGGTCATCGGCCAGGTTCGTAGCTAGCTTTCAAAGTGCACATGCGTAAATCAACACAGAAATCTATCGGTCATGCGTGGCAAATGTCCGTTAAGGGACAGAGAACAAGGAGATGCGTATTGAGTTGATATCGAATCTTGGGATTACAAGGCCGCTGCACCTGTGGGCATGCGGCTCCGCAGCTATACGCCTTTGCACATAGCAATCTTATTCCAAGTCTTGGCCCGATGACGAGCGAGGGAACAGACTCGTGTGTCTATCAGGGAGACACGCGACCAGGAAAGATCGACGTCCGCCGAGAATTTGCACAAGTCATTCGGAATGCTGATGAGGAACAGGCGGGACAAAGATGAACAACCTTGGATCAAAAATAGGCCCTCGGTCTACTTTGCCCACCTGCAGTGTTCGCATTTTCATGCCTTTCCCCCCCCAAATCCACCCCGTCGAGTTGAGGACATGCCCGTCAGCAATACACAACCTTGCGTGCAGCACGGTCACAGTGCATTAGCGGCACCAGATTAGTCTTAGGCCCCAGCCAGGTACAAACTTCTGTGTGCAGATAGTCAGCCTTTGCCGGTGCCTGGCAGATGAGGGATGCGGGGGGAGGGGGATAGCCCGAGTAAATCCGGCATGGTCTAGGTTAGTAGGCCCACTTACACCCTGATAAGCTTTACCATGCCCGGCTCCGCCACGCGTTGCCGGAGAGAAGCTGCGCTAATAAGGGTAAAAGCAAACAAGAGGGCGAGAGATAGGCATCGTGTCAGAGTCAGGAAGCTGCAATTCCTCATACCATGACCAATCTTTTGATATCGCACTACCCTGGCGCGAATTAATGTCTCATGCACGATCCATCTTTTCGGTCCGGCCCACGAGGCCGAGAACCAGGGGAGCACAACCCAGAGCAAGCGCGAAGCTAGGATGAGCTGATATTGGATGGTTCGGGCTGGCCTACTTGAATATGTCTAGGCCCTGCATCCTTCACGTACGCCCATCCTACACCACTCACCCCCGCCTCTCGCTCCTTTCACCGGCATCTCCAGCTCTTCGAGCTCCAGCCTGCCAGCCAGCAGTCTCCTAGGTCTCTCAGGTATCACGGTCGACCCCTCAGACATCCGCTGCCATGGACATCAGGCGCCTTGCTCCGGCAGCACAGCTGCTACTAGTTCTCGGCCTGGGCCTCTCCCAGCTCACATCGGCCTTTCCTACGGCCTATGCCGAACCCAACTCGACAGACTCTAAGCTCGGGGCTGTCGCCTCTGAGAGCGCTGTATGTAGCAACATAGGCATTCAGCTGCTCGAGCAGGGCGGTAACGCCATTGACGCAATGGTTGGCACCACCTTCTGTGTCGGCGTTATCGGCATGTACCATAGCGACATAGGTGGCGGCGGCTTTGCCCTCGTCAAGAGTCCAAACGGCACCTATGAGTGCGTTGACTTCAGAGAGACAGCGGCCGCGTCTTACTACGAGACCATGTATGTCAACCAGACAGACCTGAGCCTCTATGGAGGCCTTGCAGCGTGAGTACATGCCCATTCTACTATACACTTAGACTGTCGGAGACGAATTTGGCGCTGACCTGGACGTAGTGGCGTTCCCGGTGAGCTGCGAGGGCTCGAGTACCTTCACCACAAGTATGGAACTCTTCCTTGGAAGACGGTGATGCAGCCCGCCATTAATGTGGCCCGTAACGGCTTCCAAGTCACTGCCGACACGGTCCGATACATCGCCTCAGTCACCAATCCCGAATTTTTGACTCAGGATCCGTCTTGGGCCATTGACTTCGCCCCCAATGGTACCGTTGTCCAGCTAGGCCAAACCATGACAAGAAAACGCTATGCTGACACGCTGGAGACCATTTCCAACGAGGGGGCGGCAGCTTTCTATGAGGGCGCCATTGCCAACGCAACCATTACTGCCCTTCAAGCTTCAGGTGGAACCATGACCCTGGAGGACCTCGCTAACTACACCATTGCGATCCGTGATGCGGTCGACGTTAACTACCGAGGCTACAAGGCGACCTCCTGCAGCGCTCCCTCTGGTGGCGAGGTGGCACTGTCGATCCTGAACATTGTTAATGGTTTCGACGGCTTTGGTGACCCAGCCCAGATCAACCTTACCACCCACCGTCTGGACGAGGCCTTTAGGTGGTCGTATGGGCTTCGAGTGAACCTCGGCGACCCTTCCTTTGTGCCTAACCTGACTCAATATCAGGCCAATATGCTTTCCGAGAAGGCTGCTGCCGAGATTCGTTCAAAGATCTCGGACACGACGACATTCAATACTTCTTACTACGACCCCCTAGGCATCGAAGTCCTTTCTGACAATGGCACATCACACATCGCCGCTGCAGACAAGAGCGGCCTTACCGTGTCCATCACCACGACGATTAACACCATCTTTGGCTCCCGTGTAATGGTTCCCGAGACCGGGGTAATAATGAATAACGAAATGAACGATTTCTCGACTCCTGGTTCCACAAATGCCTTCGGCTACGCGCCCAGTGAGGCCAACTTCATCAGGCCCGGAAAGCGACCGCTGTCCTCCATTTCACCGACTATCGTCGAGTACCCGGGTGGCGGGCTATTCTTGATCAGCGGGAGTGCGGGTGGTTCGCGTATCATCACTGCAACGGCCCAGATCATCCATAACGCCCTAGACCGGAACATGACTGCTGCCGAGGCCCTTGCTGCACCTAGGCTGCACGACCAGCTAAGCCCTAACGTCCTGTCGTTTGAGTATGCGTTCGACAACTCCACAACTGCCTACCTGGCCGGCCTGGGGCATACGATCCAGTGGGTTGCACCCGGGTCCAGCACGGCGCAGGCCATCAGGAGGCTGCCCAATGGAACGTTTGACGCGGCAGGGGAGCCCAGGCAGCTTGCTAGTGGCGGATTTGCTATCTGAACAGTTACAAGGCCAAGATTTGTGTATATAATTGAACCATATATAAAATTCTAACCAACAAGCGTGCCATGTGAAAACTGTGTCAACGCTGGTCGTGGGATGCGCCTTGTATGAAGGAAAGAGCTTGAAGCAATTTTCCCGACAAAATCTTGGCACGGGTTTCTTCTGCCCGAGCTAGATCGGCTCCTCTTTTTCTGCTATTTACAAGCCCCGGAACACATTTGTTATCGTCCTTTCGCTGTAACCATTATAAACAGAATTAGCTGCGATGTATTCCTTGGCGAGGGTTCTAACCCTGGCAAATCGACGTCGTTGTTTTCCTTATCATAACGTTGTGACTGCTCTCTCTGCCGTTCCTTACGTCCCCGCTTGCAAGTCTCTTCAGGGTCAAGTCTCAAATCGTCCCCTACCCAGGCATCGAGGATACTGAATATCTCTTACACCATGGGTATGAGGCGCGCTCTTCAGACCTTGCTGCTGTGTCTCGGCATTACTGCAGTAGCGGCCGCAGACCGCAAGAACCTCATCATCGACACGGATCTCTTCAGCGACTGCGAGTGAGTCACCATATCTCTGTCTCTCTGTCTTGTTTCTCAAAGTACTGGTATCACAAGCTCGCCCTGATCTTTAACTGAATCCTATAGTGACACGTCAGCTCTCCTTCTTGCTGCTACAAGTCAAAAAGTGAATCTGGTCGCTGTGAACATCAACTACCCCTCTTCTTTTTCTGCCCTCGCGGCATCCGCCATCCTCTCTCACTACGGCCACGATGAAGTACCCATCGGGATCTCAAGACCACTAAATAATAACACATTTATCGACACGCGGTCATACGAATTAGGCGAGTACGCGAGTAAGGTCGCATACCAGTGGCGTTGCGAGGATTGCGCTGTGCGGTGGAACCATGTGGAGGATGATTCCTGGGAACCCGTGGCACTTTATCGAAAGACACTTAGTGAGGCGGCGGATGGCAGTGTCACTATCGCCTCGATAGGGTTCTTTGACAACCTGTCCGGCTTGCTCGACTCTCCCGCTGATTCGTACTCGGACCTCACTGGCCGGGAGCTGATCGAGAGAAAAGTAGCCGAATTGGTAGTTATGGGCGGAGGCTATCCCACTGGACACGAGTTCAACTTCTGGGGATATAATTCCTCGGCGACCGCTCATGTCATCAACAACTGGCAAGGCCCTCTGGTTTTCTCTGGTGCCGAGCTCGGCGGTAATGTGTCTAGCGGCGGCGACTTTATGGCTCGTGCCCCCCTGAGCGATCCGGTCCGCGCGGCATATGTTTACTATACGTACAACACCTCTCGCTTCTCATGGGATCCTCTTACCATGCTTTATGCTATAGAGGGCCTTGGGGAGCTGTTCGAGTTCGGCAATGAGGCTGGATATAACTTGGTGCAAGCCAACGGTTCGAACACATGGATCACGGACGAAAACATCCGCAATCAACATTGGCTAAAATTGAAGGTCGATAATACTACGGCAGCAGGGACCTTGGATAAGATGTGGCTTGAGGCCTCCTGGTCCTTTGCTCCCAAAGCGGATGGAACGCCAACATTGGAAGGAGCCTCAACCTCAGCGAGATTTGCAACTCGGCCCAGATTGTATACACTACATCATCGCGAGGAGCTGTGAGTCCATCAATAGTCCCTCGGTCTCCGGGATTTTCCTCGTGGTAACAGCAGCAACATACTGATACAATGTATAGCATTGAATGACAGACCTTGGAATTATTAAGAACTGTTTGACAGATCGAATCATGTCCTGACGCACACATCAACCCCGCAGATCGGTGGAGGTGCGTCTACCGCGGAGTAATCCCACCCCAGTCCAAAATGAACTCAAGGCGCACTAAGAGTTGTGTCAATAATCATCATTCATCACATGGTACGCCGCTCACCGTCCAGACTCTGGAACGCAGTGAGAAACTGCTCATTGGCGAGTTCAAAGCCTGCAGTGACTCGTCACAACTCGGACCATGTATATTTTAAAAAGTAGGGCACTAGCTCCCAGAAATGGTTCAAAACCTCTAGCAAATTTTAAATTCCCATCAAAACCCAGCCCGCTCGCGCAGCTCATAATATCCGATTCCAACTCTACTAGCAGTATTCGCAATGGACGTGGTCGCTTGCAAGCGCTGACCCGGCCCTGGCTTCGTCCTGCCGCGTCCGTCCAAACAGCCAGGATGGGTCCGTAGTGGCTCTTCCTGAGTTGTGAAGCCCTATGAGTGTTTTATTATGCATCATGACACTAACGAGTCCAGCAATTCCTGTCCAGCGAGCCTCATCTCGACGATCCTGCGCCTCATAGTCATCCCACTGGCCTGAGAATAGCCGTCGTTCCCTTGCCCGGTCTTCTGCCTGTGTCGGAAGCTGGACCGGATCTAAAGGCCCTAGTCCGATGTCTGTTATAGTCAAGTCTGGACCGCAGCGGATTCGAATAATGCTGTTCAAGTAGTCTTCGAATGTCACACCGTTTCGCAAGCGCCAGGACGCATCGCTATGGTGTCCAGTGCAGTCAATTTGACTGCAGAGTTGCCACTTGCCACCATTGAGCTGATGAAACGTGTGGAATACTCTCATGGGAAGACTCCATATCGTAATGGAGTTGAGGGGGCAAGTTGACTTGGCCATTTTCTCAGCGGAATTGTTGGCACGGCCGGTACAGTGGCTACATTTCTTGCTGATGTCAGGAAATGGACGATAGATGGCAGAGAGGTCCAGCCCGCCAAGGTATGGGTGGTCTCGGATCTCGTCCAGGTATTCGAAAACCTCTGTCTGCAGCTCGGCTGGGAGGGATCGCTTGGCCATTTCCACCTGCGCTACGCCCCGACTGTCCCTTGCTATATTGCATTCTGCAAGCTTCCGAGCGTCCAAGATGAACTGTCGCGATCGGCGGAGGGCAGCACGATCTCGGCCATGCGTCTCTCCAGTGTCTTCATCTTCAAGGGTATAGTAGTAAGACTCTCGAATCGGACCATCTGAGCCAATTTCTTGCCACATTAGCATACGCTCGCGGTCCGTAGACTCATCATAGCCAGCCCGGGAAGAATCTGGATGCCGCGGATAATGTGCCGTATCACCCTCTGTCCGTGTCCAACGCCAACGAGGCCGCACGCCGTTCTCAGGGGTCAAATTGCTCGGGTCTGTTATACAGGCGGCTTTGATATGGTCCCGTTTCCGTTGTTCGTGGAACTCCATGACTGTCTTGCCAGGGCTGACAAAATCCTGACAAGTACCGCCATGGCGGCATCCGCAGACGTGGACCGGGTAATCGGTGAAGACCCATGTGAACATTTCTCGTTTATCGCTTTGGCTCCATATGTGTGCCAAACAGGATAGTAGTCTATCGTCTAAAGAAATAAGAAAGTTGCAGCGTAAGGCGATTGGTTTAGAGCTTGAGGCTGATATGGGCAACGTGCGAGGTAGTTGGCCACTCTGCCGGAAGGCTTGAGTGAGGTATAAGGTCATGCGTGCTGCTATCATATACCCATGGCTTTCTATCCCAGTAAGGGCGTTGATCGGGCCGAGGAAGCTCTGCCATGCTGCAAGAATCTTTTTGTCCGGTGTCGCCGCAGACCCTTCATAGCCGCCGAATTTGCAGATATGGAGATAAAGTCTCTCTAGTAATACTTCTAATCCGGCCCTGGCTTTGCCACTTTGGTTTGTACCGCTTTCCAGGGACACGTCCGGATTTCGTTGCTTTTGGATAAAGTCCTGTATGTCGGCGGTTAAAGCTTGGTTGTCTTTTGGGACAGAGGTGAAGGACATCTTCTGTTTCGAAGACTCGTCCATGATGTTTGTGCAATGCTGACTACACGTTGATATATACGAATAGCACGTCGATGATGTTGAGAAAGTCGGATTTAACGCAGAATGAAGACGCGAAACAACCAGTTCAGTGCCCGCATGAAGAACACGAGTTTCAATATATGCAAAGCTCCTTCCACGCTAGTGGCAGCTGCCTAAACTAAACCAGGGTTGAGGGCACTAGCAACGGATGTGGTCTTCTAGGGAAGATAAAGGGGGAAAGGGGCCTCTTTTTCTACCATCGACCAGGAAATTGGAAACTTGATTTAATTACTTCGCTTAAGGTCGGATAAGTTGTTCAGATTTCTGTTGTTACCCTCAATTGACAATTGCCCTTCAATCATGTAGAAGCAAACTTCAGTCATCAAGGGGTAGGATATTCCGCTTTCCCTCGCTCAGTTGCTCTGCAACGGTCAGTGTGAATACGATTAAATCTTGCAGAAAAGAGAAATGGAAGTTTGAGAGCTGCGCACCTTCTAAGTAGCTCTTTACCTGTGTGTAGTCCTTGCAGACTATATATAGCATTAGTATTTGGCCCCATTCGAAAGTGTCCATGACGGAAAGGATTTCTCACCATGACGACCATTGAACGCATTGTCAAGATTGACGGGACCAGGTTGCCCATCTTCCCCACGAGGTTCAACCGCGAGATCTCCAGCACACATAGCAGCTTGTCGCATGTAGTCGATACAATGGAGGAAGTGAGCTTCATAGTCGTCTGGCTCCGGGAGATCCGGTGAATTCGTTAAAACTGCCGAAAATATTTTGCCCATGATGTACTGGTATTTGCAGTTCAGAACCGGGGGTTTTCAGACGGAGAAGAGGGTACTACGTACTACACAATGGAGCTGATGTGTGACGGATGTTGAGTTGTAGACGAGACCGCCCGGCCCAAAGCCTGCTCCAGCTGTTTACGTTCTCGTCTTAGTTTCTTTATAGGTGCAGTGCAAAATTGTTTGGTGCCGAACAAACCTGGGTATAAAGTCTCCCACTTGGTTTGAACCTTTGGATCGAGAAACTCAGTTGCGTTCAAAGGGACGAATTCGTAGTCCGCCTTCCATTGTACGACCTCGGTCGGAACTGTAGGTGCCTTTTGTCAGTGCGATGCCGCTGATTTCAAATCAGTGCACGGAGACGAACAGTATTTTGTTTCCTCAACATGGTCTCCTCCGACTTGCGGCGAACAAGTTGTTGTAGTGTTTCTGATTTGGTTCCATATGACCAACTGGAACCCCAGTATAATGCCGAGTAAGCCGGTAGTGATGAACCACCGGTATTTTGCAAGTGCTCTCACGCGTTCCAGCCCTTTTGATTCTCCCAGTCCGCCCATCTCTGCCGTTCGCCAACGTTTCTCCTCTTCGTTAATCGGTGCATCGACTTCTTGGTGTGCTAATAACCCTTCCCTATCCTGCATTCTGGCAGCATCTTTATAGAACTGCCGATTGTCCATTTCGCAGAAAGGTAGCGATGGCTTTGCAAGACGCGATTTTAAGAACAATAAATTAAAGCTTGACGATTCCCAACGTACTTTATGCACTGAGGGTAAGGAAAGAATGTTCAGCTTTGCACCTTCATATTGTTGTTGATCAGAAGAGCTGAGGGACTACACGCAGTTTCACAATGGGGTTCTGAAACAGCAGGGCGGGACAAATCGTCCCAACTTACACTGGCGTTTCGAAATCGGAGGGAACACCGCCTCTGCTGTTGATCTCCATAAACTGTAGATCAAGAAACCAAACAGAAGAACTAAAGTCAAAATTATCTGCCCCGGCCTTGGAGACTATTGTGTTTTCAACATCAACCTGGATTCTTTATCAAGAACGCGAGAACGCATATCCAGAGCATTCATTCCGAGCCCGTTCAATGGAGATCGAAATGACGACATAGGCTAAGATCAATTGGTTTTGTTCTCAGAACTCTATTCGGCCCTATTTGAATGTTGAGCTTTTCCTATCGTCGGACTCTTTAACCAACAATTGTTCCTCAAACTATTGATCGCATGTATGCCTAGCTCGATGCTCGATTACCTGAAAGAGTCGAAATCAGATATGGACATGCAGACAAGGACGAATCAAACCTCAACGCATCTGCTCAGAGACCCTGCCACGTAAGCTCCCGCGTGGTTCGTACCTGCCGAGGTTAGTAGAGCGGCTTCAGTTGTTCTGCATCTTTGCACCTTTGGTAGACCAGGAAGATAGCTGCTCAAGTTCTTTTTCTACTCTAACATGCTTGCAAGGTCAGAAGAACGCTTGGTGTCCGATTTTGGGCGAGCTTCGTGGTTCATTACGTAGAGACACACATGCGAATTGAAAAGTGCTCAGCCATGGTCTCAAATTTCTTTGTACAGGGTCAGACCTATCTATTTTGAACTATTTGAAAACGGCCTGGCTGAACAACGTTGCACCGAAACCATGGCAGCTGTTTGTTGACAAACAGAGGTCACATGCTCAGGGCTTTGAGAACACAAGTGCTTGGGAATTTTCATGTTTATATGAGATTACTTGAACTAGCTGTAATCATATCGACCGGCCTTTGAGTGTTACACGTCGAACAAGGCCATCAAAGGCACTTCGACAATACATCTGCACTCCGCACAATCTAGCTAGTGATCCACATTGAGACCGAGCTCATCTGGTAGACATCCTCAGACCCCTCTTCAATGCAGCACCCGATGGTGTGTCAGCACTTTAGAAGCCCAGTGCCTTGTTAAAGGCGTCGGCGGTGGTGGCGTCCTTGGTGCCCAGGCTCTGGATAGTGGCCTTGGCGCTCTGGCAGGCATCCTTTGCAGCCTGGTTGGCCTCGCAAACGTTGGTCAGCTGGTCGCAGATGCGGTTGGTGATGATGTTAGGGTTCAGGGCATCCTGCTGTCCCTTGGCGACGAGGGGGTCCGTGGGCAGGAACGTGCCCTCAGTGGCCTTACGCCCGGCACGACCAAATTGGAAGTCCATGGTAGGCGTGCATTTTCCGAAGTCGGCACCAGCGAGCGAGGTTGTGGCCCCGGTAGCAGCTGCGGCTCCGGCAGCCGCTGTGCCGTTGTTGTTGTTGTTGTTGTTATTGCTGTTGGATGCGGCAGCTCCACTGGCGTTGGACCCGGTGTTGGACCCGGCGTTGTTGTTGGAGCCCTTGCCCTTGCTGGAGCTGCAGGACTTCTTGCCGCCAGAACCAGCGTTCGCATTTCCGTTGGAAGCGTCGGCGGTGGCATTGCCGGCGTTGCTAGAAGCACCGTTGTTGTTGTTACTGCCCGCGGCGTTGTTGCCGGCAGCACCTGCCGCAGCGCCCGTGGCCGCACCACCTGCGGCAGCCTTTGTGCCGTCAACGGCGACGGCGGTCAGGTTGGAGAAGCCCTGAGCGGCCATGATCTCGGCCACGGACAGGCCGCTGGCATCAAAGGGGGTGGTCAAGGATGTCTTTGAGTTGGCATTCTCGACATCTGAGCCAGTGACGGCGGGGTCGATCAGAGGCACGACACCGCGCAGCTCTGCAGTCGCAGGAAGGGTGGCATCAGAGCAGATGCTGGGGATGGAGACCACGAAAGGGTTGAAGTTCTGCTCCGCGGCAACCAGGCCCTTGGCGGCGTCGATGACGGACGGGTCCGTGCCAAGCTGGGTGACAATCTTGTCGGCCAGAGTGAGCTGTGATGGTTGGGTCAGTATTGAACGGTGCACGGGGACTCGATATTAAGCCACGGCTTACCTTGTCACACGGGTTGGCAGCTGCGAGGAGAGACCCGGGAATTCCTCCCGCAAGAGTAGCAGCCTCTCCGGGGTTGCCAAAGTTTGAGAGCGATGAGACGGCGGACACAGGAACCTGCTCCTGGCCGAAACGGGCCTCAGTGTAGGCCACAAGGGCAGCGACGATCATCGACTTGGACATCATGGTTGCTGAGTGCTGTATTATTGGAGGTAATAGACCGAGGACGTGATGTGTGATGTTTGTAAGAATGCTTAAAAATGGGTAATTCTTGACCGTGCAAGAGGTTGTGTGTATAGAAAAGAATGAATGTAATAGTAGTAGTGAAAGAATGTGGTAGGGAACCGAATGTTCACAGAACTGGTAAAGAATGGAAGATCACGAACTTGGGTCTGGGAGCGTAGGCTTGGAGATGATGATGGTGAGGGCATGAGAAAAGTGTCATCCCATGTGCGCTGGTAGCGAGGTCTTTATAGATCGCAACCGACCCAAGCTGGATGTGAGTGATGTACAAAACATGATCTGAAGGCAAGGTACATAGGTAGAGTAGAGGGCCATGACGACTTGAATCACCAAGCGATATGTTCCCCTTCAATGCCGATCATACGTGCCCTGGGCATTGATGGGTGGCAGGGATGGTGAGACGAGGTCCCCTGAGACTGCCCTGCCGTCCCCGAACGTGTGCGGTGCGGCAGGGCAGGGGAGCATGGGGAGGCAGAAGGCAGGGTGGTGGGCGAGGCGCGCGACAGAGGACGAGAAAGGGAAGAGGTCGGCCGCTTGGCGCATGTGGACAGGCATGGCCGTGGTCGGGACGTTGAGGCTCTGGCAGCTAGGGACGCCACCAGTCGACATGATGGGACGGAGCATCATGCGATGAGCACGGGGGAGCCCTGTGTTCAGATAGGGTTGCTCTGACAGCACCGAGTAAGTTGGGAGAGAGGAAGGAGATGTGACGAACACACAGCCCGGCGGGAGATCTGCAGAGTGATAGTGATCCTCGGCCAGGTCGAGTAAGGTTGCTGGAAGCTTAACTGTGCTCGACAGTACCACAGTAGGGTTTCGCCCCGCAGGTAACCAGACAAAGTCTCGGGCAGACGGGGACAGCCCCATCCCACGTGTGTGTTATGAGTGGGGACCAAAACAGGCCATAGCTCCCCATCGCCGACTTTGTGCCGTTGAGCAGACGCCTGTGATGACCCAGGTCGCGACAGGCAGGCTGGCCGGATCGAAGTCGGCCGTCAACCATGGATGGTGGCCGTGTGGACCCTGCCCTGACTGGTCTGACATACACTGAGAGTGTTGCCGAGCAAGGCAAGCAAGGCAAGGCGGCGGCTGCTGGTGCACAGTTGCCTCTTTTGCCCTCGTGGACCGACCCGAGCGAGACTCGCTTGTCCTGGGGTCAGGCTCGCGCCCTATAGTCGCAGGACTGCAGGCGCTTTCACTGGTGTGGGGCTTGGCAGTGCAGCATGTGCCGTGCTGGTACAGCTATTTACAGTCGGCTGCCATGCCGTGGCGTGCCATAGGGACTGCCGATGCGAGGTGGTGTGGTTGCGGCGCGAAGGAAAGGGAAGTCCCTGGGCGACATGAGACGAGACGACGTGAGGCGCAGGGGAGAGGAGGGAGAGGCTCTCCAGGTGCAGGCGAGCGAGTTTCTGGCTGGGAAAGGCTTAGCCGCGGGGCTGTGAAGGGGTGCGATAGGGGCACGGGGCAAGATGCAACAGGAAGTGCCCGTGGCTAGGACCAAAAGGAGAAAATGTGGGTGCCGTGTTGTGAGAATAAACTCATCAAGGTTGTGCGATCCACGAAATAAGCACCTGGACAGCACAAGAGCCTCAACGCTTGGCAGGGGGGGTCCCCTGCTGCAGGGAGCCAGCTGAGACACTTCGGGTGGAGGCACGCGCAGTGACTGGCAGCACTGGCTGTACACTAGACTGGGCTGGGCTGTTTTCTCTCTCTCTTTTGTTACACGGGGCTGCCGTACTTGAGCTTGAGACATGCTCCTGTTCTCATGAATTTTCCGCAAGAGGCCGTCGCCTCTCGAGATGGCCTCCTCTGACGCCTAGCCCAAGCTCATCACCCAGCTCCTTCGCCAGATCGGACCGCCTAGCCGCCAACAATTCTTCTGGGCCACACTTGGTCACATCCCACCCAACCCAATCTCATCCCATCCAATCCCATCTCATTCAGTCCATTCCCTCGCGTTCCACCTCCTCCGCCTGTGTTGTTCAGATCAAGCTGATCTAGCTGCCGCTCTGCACATACCGGTACATGTCAACCCAACCAGACATTAGATTTCTCAGCCCTTCTCTCGCCCTCGCCCAAATAAATGCATGCATGGCATGCCCTTGCTGTGAATGGCCCCAAATCCATATAGTAGAAAGAGATCAGTTGAACATGCATCAATCACATTCACAGCTAGCTCTACTATGCAATTCAGTCTTGGTCTCCTGTCACAGTCCTCAAGCGAGCACATGTGTCATTTGCGAAACATCGTAACCGTGACAAAGTTTGAAGAAACCTAAACGCAAACATTAAACACTTGCATTGTTTTGCCGTCGATCGGTAGGCCCCTGGAAGTCTATTGTCCTACAAGGAAACACGACGCCATCATCATACCCAACCACACGAGAACCTTCTTGCGACTGAGCGTAGCCACGCCGCTGCCAGATGGGGCAGTAGTCGTGGCCGATCCCGTTGCGGCTGCAGTCGTACTCGCGCCCGCCGCGGTGCTTGGGTTTGACCAGGAGCTTATGCTCGTGGAGTTGCTTCCGCCCAGAGCAGCCCCTGTCGTCGCAGAGAGAACGGTACTGGCCGTCCCCGATGCGGCTCGAGAGCTCGCAGCTACCGTGCCACTCGCACTCGTCGCGGCACTGTCGTTATCAGTCTTGTCCACCATCGACCGCACCCACTTTGCGGCATCATCTGCTGACTTCTGGAAGTAGTCCAGATGGGTCGACACATCGTCTCCCTGTGCGCACACTGGATCGGTCGACACGCAGTACGATCGGAGGACCGAAGCAAAGGCGCCCACCTTCTCGAGCACTGCGCCACTCCGCGGATAGTAGCTGTTCTTGTCGGCACCTGACCCGACGTTGTACGACTGCCCTGCTGTGTGGCGAGTATCACCAAAGACCAGCACGGCAGCAACTGTTGCCCAAGATCAGCCCGACTGCTCATTTTGAGTTCTGCTGGAGTGAGCCCGGCCTCCCCCAGCAAGGAGACGTGCCGATCTGAATGTGCACTTACGATGACTTCCAGGGCTTGCCTTGGCCGAGTCAAACCCATCGACCTCGGGCTCTACCGTGTCGTATATTGTGAAGGCCCCTCCATTGCCACCCAACATGTCGCCTACAACATGCGCTCCAAGGCTGTACCCAGAGAGCACAAGCTTCGCGTCGGGACAGTCCTTCACGTAGGCTGTGATCTGCGATTTGCCCGCCGTGACCCCTTCGTACACCGCATTTCCATAGACGCTCCCCTCCATGTCGTCGAATAAGATGTCCTCATATCCACACTCGTCGCTGGTGAGCCCAGAACAGATGGCATTAACTAAGGCTTTCTGTCTCCCCGGATATTCTTCGTTATATCCTCGCGCGAGGAATATGTGAGTGCCTTGGCAGGTGCGCTGCTCCTGGGCCTCGACCGAAGACAACTGCTGCGAGACAATTTCTGCTTGGGTGCTGAGAACGAGTGGGAGGACTGTCAAGACGAGGCCTAAAGCTCTCGAGCTTGAGAGCATGCTGCTCACCTACTACCCAGTTAATTAGCTCAGATCTGTCTTGTCTAGATCAGTGCAATATACCAGAAGTAACCTCAGCTAAGAGCTTCACAATGGTCCCAAACGCAAGCTCAGCATGAGAGAAGCGCAACAGCACAAAAGTCCAATCACACTGGTGTGTCTCCTGCCTTGTCCTTGTACCGTACTGTCCGGAAAGCATCAACGGAGCCTTTTCAAGAGTTAGATGAGAGTGAGCCATGAATCAAATCAGATTCCCAATCGTTATTCACGCATGTGGGTCTTGTCCAGCTTTTGTTTACAAACTGTCTGTTATCTTGCCAACCCGCCCGTTATGAGGTCAGCTGTGGGTCCTGTAAGCGTTTGTGCCTGGTTCCTGGCCTGGCGACGATGAATTTCCTGTTTCAGGGTTAAATATGGGACCGCGACGCGCGCAATAGTCGCCCTGAGTGGCTGGTCGGGAACATACAGCACGATGCCTATCTCGCGGAGCAGATTCGCGCGATGATTCCTGTGAGTGTGTGGCGGCCATGGCGAGGACTTCACCATTGATCGATTTTCACAAGGGACTAATGCAGGGTGATGAGATCAACAATTGTTTGCCATTTGGAGAAACGTATAATCTTTGGACCAAGCAAAACTAGAGGCATGAGCTTGATCAGTCCACTGGCCTACCGGATTCATGAGCGGCTGGCACTGGATGGACATGACGCAAGCAAGCCAGATCAACCTTGCGTACCGCATACGAACTGACAAGATCGGAAATCAGCTGCATTCCTCATCTCCTTCTGTCTCACAGGCGCTATGATACATGTGACTAGACACTCAAGTTAGTTGGGCTGCAGGATCAGCTTATATGTGGCCAGCGATGTGTTCCAATCTTTCACCTATTTCTTCCCCAGGGACCCTGAACGGATTTTAGAGCGCACAGCAGACTCTAGCAGCCGCAGGGCTCCTATAGCAAGCCGTTTCAATGAGAGCATGATTAATGCAGCAAAATAAAATTTGGAAAATAGAGCAGTACGGATCATATTCCCCGTACAAGCACAAGCTATGCGACGATTACAGAGACACACTCACGCATCTGATATCGGGCACATGAGCCCTTTCAGACAGGAGTTTTCTAACAGCAACGTGCTCGTGGACCCTCTGATAGATTATGGTAGTTTGCCAGTATACTCAGTGACACGATAATTTCATTCAAAAAGCAATCTGCGATATGATCTGCGAAACCGTCTCATCTTGCGGCTCCCCTGCTTCTGGCAAATCCTCAGATTCGTCATCCATGGTGATTTCCACGATGACATCTTCACCATCCACAGAATACAAGAATTCGATGGTGTAACTCTCATCCAGCGGGTTATGTTTCATGTCTCCGTTGATAAAGTCCTCGGCCAGGCTTCTCGTCTCGTCCCAAGACCTCCCAAAAACAGCATCGTATCGCCCGCCTCGCATCATCGTCACGTCTTCGCACTCGGCCCCCTTCGGTTCCACAAGCTGCTTCTCGTACTCAACTTCCACCTTCCGCAGGATCTCAAGAGCTTGTGACCACGTCCCGCTGAGAAGCCGGATGCGTTGCAGTGTGAGGAACTCGAGTCGAGTCCCCGAGTCCTTGAGCTGCGCAGCTAGGCGTTCCAGGTCGGAGAGGTGCAGAGCAAAATCAGACAGATGGATGTCACGGAGGCTGAGCCATTCGGGGTGTCCCCAGCGGTCTAGCGAGTCCGCGTCAGAAAGAAGAAAGGGCCCGAGGCCAGTTTCTCGATTCTCCACGTCGAGCCCGCCGTCAGACCATCCGCTGTCGAGACGCAGCCAACATCTTTCCAGGCTGCCACTGTTTGTCATCGCCGAGATGAAGCTGTCGAAAGCATCGATCTCCTCTTCTGATGGGCTTTGCCGTATTCGTGGTTTCATCTCCGCCTGATGCAAGAAAATGAAACTTTTCAGATTCATCTTGTTGATTGCTGTTCCCAGGCTGATAAAGTCACTCATGCCAACTTTTTCAAACAGAGGGTAATAGTGCTCTGCGCATGTGATTGTCTGCAACGATATCCTGTCAAGCCGGGCTCCGACTTGGTGGATCGCGATTGGAAGCTTGAAAAGAAGCTCAACAGGGGGGTCGCCGAGTTGTCGGTCCGTGGCCTCATCCCAAGACATAGGCTGAACCAGTAAGTCGATGTCCACCAGACCAGCATACTCATCGGTTTTCTGGTGGGACAAGTTCTCTTGTTCCATTTCGCAATCCTGTTGAAAGTCATGAATCTCGAGCCCCTTGGCCTTCGGCATCCTAGCCATGGCTGCTGCAAACCTCCTAATAAAGACATCGTTGTGTCGAAGTTGCTCTTGATCCTGATAGCGTAGCCGGTAGATATGGTGAGCGATATGCAGTAGCTGGAGATTCCGTTCCTCCTCGCTCTTGTCTTTCTCGCCAGAGTTCCTACGCTGCAGTGCCATACAATCCTGATTGGACTTGTCAAAGTCAATACTCCAGGAACCGATGGCGTCTTCCATCTCATCCAGGCTCACGCGACTCCATGTCTTGAGGACGGCCTTGACCTTCGCCAGCACCACTGCAGACTCATGTCGTCTCGTGTTGAAGCTCTCATCATCAGCATCGTGAGCGGCTTCCAAATTCTCCTTGTACCGCAATGCTTCCCCAAATACCTTGTTCACCGCGTACCAGGCGAACCGTCGAACATCATTAGCGAAGATTGGTGTGTAGAATTGCGGGACAAGCCTAACAATATGGACCCCATTTCGGATCACTGGATGGCTGGAGATGGCCTCGAGCTTTTTCAAGGACTCCCAGTTGATCCCATCCAAGCGTATATAGTGGACCAGCAGATGCGAGCTGCAGGCGGCGAATCGGCGGCACACCAGCCTGACATTGGCAATATCCTCAGAAGAGCTGGCAAAAGACGTATGCTGTGCCTGATTGGCAGGGTTGTAAGTCTTGACCGCACTGAAGATTTCAACGAGGAGCTCGTCTGGGAGCGAGAGAATGTTCTGTGATAAATGATGTTCCTTGTCCATACCGACTGTTGACGGTCACCAGATGAATACCTCTAATGTTGTGAGTTGGTGATGCGTAGTGTCAATAATACGTCCTCTGATCTGGTGGCGCTCCAAGTTCATCACCTGCATTATGTATCTAAGCGCTGCGCTCATTTGTGTTGGTCGAATTGCTGGTCCGGTCGCCACGTCTTGGCCCTCTATTTTTATCAGCGGCCGCCCGTTGGTCACGGTTGGTCGCGCCCGCCTTTGCGGCTCCGACCTCTGTCTTTCTGACGCCGGCCTTCAATTTAATAAGTTCTGTTGGATTAATTGCGTGCCTGATTGTTTCGACCTCTTCCTGAACCAGCAACGTGCTCCACACTCAAACACGGCCAGACACCGCCGAGTCAGGGAGAAAGGCTCTATCGACGAGGTCGCAAGTGCTGGCCCTCCCACGAGCAGCGTCTTCCACATTCTACTTATTTTGGCTGCAACATCCAAGAATTTATCTTCGGATATCAAACGTCTCTCTTGATTTCCGTGAGTCACAGCAAGTCCGACGCTGTGGGTGACTGGTACTGAAAATGAAGTAGGGGCGTGCGACGGCGGACGTGATGACCATATACATTTACCAATACCAAGATGAGGCAATGAGAATATGGGGGCAAACAGAAGCTTCGTATGATAGTTTTCAGGTCTATGTAGCCAGGAAAGGTGATGGACATGTTGACTGAATCTCATAATTATCAAGCGGTCCTATTGCATCGAATGCTTCCATCGTACCTGAATATAGGTCACTCATGATGCAGCATAATGTGTCGCTCGTGGAAATTTCCCACAATGCAAAAGCTGAACTTCTCTGAAATATTGGCTTCGGCCGACGTGACTTCGATGTGTTCTATAGACCTGATGAGACGGTGAGCAAAGAAAACAAGTGCATGACGCGCAACAAAGTGCACGCGCACTACTATCCCCAAAGGAGTAAGTCTCTTAGGGTAAAGTCTCTTACAGCTTTGGCATTTATCTCACATAGGTATGCACTCTATTACCGATCGAATTCAGTGGTTGAGCAACCATGGAATGTTGAAACCATAGAACTATAGGGCGCTTCCGGAAAGGGAACACGGGGCCGTTGGCAACAAGCAAGTTTGAACATCCTTTGTACTGTGCTTGATTGAAAACCATATCGCCACAAATCGCCTTTGACTCAAGTGCATATGTACGGGTGTGCAAGATGAAGCATCCGCCTCTTTGTCCAAAGGACTGGGCAATACCTACCTTTCCAGCCACTCAAGGCCAAACCTTCTCAAGAGCACTCGTATATCCCATTCTGCTGAGCAGCTCCTGCTCAAGATATTCACTTATATCACCTGAATCAAGACTATCTGATTGATTGAAGATGAAAACTCGCAGCCTGATATGCGCTATATCAACGATTGGAATAACCACGGTCAATGCAGAATGTAAACCATTATCAGGTGAGACAGAATGACATGCTGGAACCAAGCCCAAAAAGTTCCCCGTAGACCAACTTGCTAATGCTAGACAGAGACCTGTGCCCCCATCCCAGGAATTGTCTCACCCTTTCGCACAGACTTCACCAAGATTTCTACCGCAGACGTTGCGAACAACGGCTGGACTATCGCAAACTATGCAACCTTCCGCACAGACAGTGCGAATGGTGGAGTCTTCCCCATTGAAAAACGCTTTGATGCACCGTATATCTGGACAACGGCTTACTTCCTATACGGGAAAGTCGATGTACAACTCCAAGCTGCCCCTGGGGCAGGTGTTATCACTTCAGCAGTCCTAATGTCGGATACTGCAGACGAGGTCGATTGGGAGTGGAGCGGTAATGACTATGCCCAGAAGCAGCCCACGGTGCAAACAAATTACTTCGGCAAGGGTATAACAGGCAGCTATGATCGCTCGACATTCGTCTCTCCAGGGTTCAACATGACAACTGGGCTCCACACATATGGTATAGACTGGTCGGCCGACAGTTTGACGTGGTCTATCGACGGAAAAGCTGTTCGGACGCTATATAAAAAGAATTGCGACAACGATCAGCATCAATACCCGCAAACGCCATCGCGCTTCCACCTCGGCGTGTGGGTCGCAGGTGATCCGTCTAAGCCCCCAGGTGTCATACAATGGGCCGGAGGTCTAGCAGATTTCACTCGGTTACCGTATACTGCTTACGTCAAGAGTGTGAACCTGGTGCCACAGTCAAAGTGTGCATACTTCAACTACACCGACAAGACAGGCTCCAGTAACAGCGTCCAGTGTCTGAATGAATTACCTAAGTCTTTATCTACCATTCTCAGCTCCACCGCGCTCAACACCCTCAGCGCTGCTCCTCCGGCCCCTTCTACCACCACAAAGGACACCAGCACTTTGAGCGCAAGCTCATCCCAGTTCCTCTCCTCGAGCAGAGTCGCGGGTGGTGCGAACACAACGAACACAGCCAACGGCGGGAGTGCCCAGGCAAGTAGAAGCACAGGATCTGTTCAGCTCACGACAAGCACAGTGTACAAGACTACCATCTATGAAACAGTCACATCGTGCAACTCGACTGTCACAAATTGCCCCGCTAATAAGCCTCTCACCTCGACTGTGCTTGTGACGGATGTTGTAGTCGATTATACCACAGTCTGTCCTGTAACTGAAGACAAGAGTCAGTCTTCAGCACCAAAAAGCTCATCTACGGAGCCGGGGTCGAAGGCACCATCTCCATCAGCAGGGCACACGACTTCATTGTCGACAACGGGTGGGCAGACTCCTGGCTCTAAGCCTTCTTCATCCATGGGTGAAGCCACATCTTTATCCTTGAAGGACTCCTCATCGATCAAGACACCAGGACAAACCACGTCATCTGAAGACTCAGCCCGTCAGGAATCACGAAAGCTTCCTGCCTCTCCTTCTCCTCAAACCTCCACGATTCCAAAGGACTCGTCTGGTAAAGTCACTGGGTCTCAATCAAAGCAAAGTTCCGTTCTGTCAGGAAACACTCCAGAAGCCTCCTCTAAGCAGCCCGAACTCACAACTTCCACAGTTTACAGCACAAACATCTACACCGTGACTTCATGTGGACCAGAAGTGAAGAACTGTCCGGCAAAGTCAACAGTTGTCACAACGGAGGTTGTCGCGGCTTATACAACTGTCTGTCCCGTCACCAGCACTTCAGGCGTGTCTCCTGGCGGTTCCCCAGGGGTGTCCACTGGCAATCCAAGCGAGACTCATCCTAGTGAGAGCGCACCGCCACTATCCTCATCAACAAGCAATACTCCCAAAGAAGGCTCAGAGAAGCAGTCGTCGCAGACGATTTTTCAAGGCAACGGAAGCGAATCCCTGACTTCTTCATCAACAATCAGCCCTCCAAAGGATGGCTCGCAGAAGCAGTCGCAAATTGTGTCCTCGGGTAAGCCAGGCGAGACTCATACGGGTAGCGACTCACCATCGCTGCCTGCTTCCACTACCGTAGCTCCTGAAAATGGGTCGGGGACGCAGTCGGAGAAGGGAACGTCTTCGACCAACCCAAGTGAATCTCGTGTCAGTGATGGCACACCGCCGCAGTCTTCGTCTACGGTAATCCCTCCCAACGAGGTGCATGCTATGCCGTCCTTAACTTCGTTGGCCGGATCCCATGACGCGACCACGTCGATGAACTACGGCCAACCCACTGCATCGCTGTACAATACAGACACAGAATTGAAACTCTCGGGATCACTGTCGCAGTCCGCACCTCCATCCGCGGCCACGCCCGCAGACAAGAGCGGTGATGCGAGCCCGTCGGCACACAATAGCGCCCACGAAAGTACGGATAGCTCAGGCGCCGCAGCAGAGCAAGGGTCCGCACCTCCTCCAGGAGCATCGCCTGGGCCGGACGGCTCAGTCCCTGTTCCGGCAGCAGGAGCAGTAGACTCTCATTCCTCTACGGGGCTCGCCCACCCTGTGCCAGCCGACAGCGGCTCGCCGACCATCCGCAGCACGATTACACGAACAACAACAATCAGGCTGACCAGCACGCGGCAATCGACCTCGACCTTGTACACGACGTCGGCGACGGTCATAACAGCATGTAACCCAGGAAAATCGGGAGCGGACTGTTCCACCATCTCGTCGACCACCACCGTGGTTGCTTCGAAGTTGGTCACGCCCGTGGCTTTCACGACGACAGATGTCGTTGCCACTACAGAAGTCACTGAAGCCCCCGTGGCGGGCAACGCCTTGTCTTCTGCCGCAGCTCAGGGGGCGTCTGGAGTTGCAGGTTCCGGCACAGGCACAGGCACAGGTCAACTGCCTGCGGGGCCAAAGACGACGGCTTTGGCAACAATTGCTGGTTCGGGACGAAACTTTGAGGTAGTGCCTGGGTTTGTATTTGCATTCATCTTGGCTGTCCATCTCATTTGACGGGGGTTACGATAGAGTGGAAAAGCCTCAAGGTATAGATGAACATGAAGAAGCCATCAGGGCTGTATAACTTTTTTCACATAGCATTTATGTACAGTTTCAATTTTAGGCTTGGATAACTTTTATATATGTGACCACAGTAAGCGAAGTTGGTGAAGGTGTTTGAAGCGTAGGACTTCATTGACCAACGCTCCAAGCTGGCGACCGGGCTTGACACAATTGATGGGTTGAGTACCAGCGCATGTGGCGATTGCGACCTCTACAGAGTGCTCATTCCTTCGTTGAAGTCCTGACACCGCCGCTTGCAACTGCCAAAGAACTTACAACTCACAAGATGTCGGTTGTTGACGAGAGATGTTTCAATGAAACAATATCAGCCAAATCCACCGTTTGTTGCTTAAGAAGTTGGACTATACTCTGCCCTCTGGAAGGTCGAGCTCGTGGTCGAGCACGTGGTCGACGGCCTGAAACGTCGTCTCAAAGCCATGCGCCGGGTCGAGGACGAGTCG
This sequence comes from Diaporthe amygdali, assembly GCF_026229845.1. Classification (NCBI taxonomy): domain Eukaryota; kingdom Fungi; phylum Ascomycota; class Sordariomycetes; order Diaporthales; family Diaporthaceae; genus Diaporthe; species Diaporthe amygdali. Next base: position 233,986 of record NW_026517029.1, read on the forward strand.
GCCGAATGGGGCCCATATCTGTGTCAATCAAGGGTTTGAGGTGTTCAACCACGGCCAATCAAACCCAGGCAGCGAGCGATTGGGATCGGTCGTGATGGGACGCCCAGGATCGGCTCCAGTTGCGCCTCCGCAACCATGGGGATGGGATGCTACATGGGCGGACTCGGACTCGAGTTCGTTCCGTCCTGGCTGAGCTTCTTTCAGCTTGCCGCGGCAGTGGCCGACATCAGGAAAGTTTGATGGCTCTGGCCGCCTGCAAGGTGGGCAACACCCCCAGTCACAGGCGGGACACACTGCGTCGCAAGAGAAGGGGCTTGCGCGGCTCCGATGGCGAGTGGCGGGCGCAGTCAACGGGCTAGGGATGGTGGCGCCGTAGCGTTCTGGGCGGTGCAGTTGCGGATGTGCAGAGGCATCAGATCAAACAGCCAGATAAGGTTCGGACAGGCGGACAGGTCGGGGAGATCTGGGAATGCTGAGATGCTGTTCTGTCGCTGAAGCTTGCCGAGATGGGCAAGTTCAGACGTTGAAGATGATCAGAGCGTGTTCGGGTGGGTATTCGGGTCGCTACCGAGTCATCTGCAGCAGTACCGCGCACGCTTTGTCTGGCTGGGCAGGTTGGTAAGGTTGTGTAACAGACAGTTTGGCACTGTGACAACATACTCTGGCGGCGCATGGCAGGCTGGCTGACAGTCGACAGTCTGGCTCTCCCCAGCTCAGTTGGGCCCCCTCCCCACCAAGGGCTGCCACGGTGTTGCACCTCAAAAGGACGTGGACCTATGGATCGGCCAGGGGCGTTGGGAGGTGGTGTCGCATTGAAAAAGCCACTGACGTACGGTCACCAATGAGTTCACGTTCTGCTGATCGGCAATTGGCCCTCAAACTAAGTGCTAGACATGGACATCTAGAGAGCAGACCACAGCACTGCAGCACAAGGACACTGGGCATGAAAGCCTTGGAACCCATGACTTTAGATCGATCTGACTTGTGGAAACAGGTGCGCCATGATTGATGCGGAAAGGGAAGACTCGACCTGGACAAGCAGGCCCGGAACTTTGTGCTTGAAAGGGAAAGGAGCAAATCCAATTGCAGAATAGGGTCGGCCGAAGCAGAGAATGGCTAGTTCGAGGGAAGAACAGTCGACAGTACTGTACAGTAGTCGTGTCTGGGCAGACTGTGGAAGATATTGTCCGACAGATTGTCGACAGCGGTGGCCAGCCCACCCTGTCAGACAGACCTCTGCACAGCCTCGATGGGTTGGAGCTACAGAGTGGCAGACCGCGCTGGGCCCATCACGCCAGCCGGGCCCATGTCGTGTGCGCGGTCGTAAGTTGTTGTAGCCATTGATTTGTAGACTGAATGGATGAGTGAATACGAGATGAGTCGGTGAGGGCTCCTGACACGATCGATAGAGGGAGGAGAGACGACAGCTTATTGTTAGAGGAGAGTCCAGATACAACCGTGACAACGTCAGCAAGTGCAAACTAGATGCAAGTACAGGCGGCCGACAAGACGACCATGTCGAAACGGAAGCCACAACACGGTGAGCCAAGCCGTCGGGACCCCTTGCACCTGCACGACTGCACGTAACTGCACCCAGAGACAAAAAAGGGTCGAGTCCAGAACCTGCTTGCTGGCCTAGCGTGCCTGGCTGGTCGCCTCTGTTAGCACACTAGATGGGAGTGCCACTGGATTCTTACCAGTTGGTTCCTCTGACGGCATAGGCTCCCCAACCCGGTTTTCAGCTGTGCTGTCTCACAGGCCCCACCACCGCTGGTAACCATGCACCATGGAACGAGCCTTGGAAGCGTCGAGGAAGCGTTGTCCGTCAATGATCTGCTTGCGGTTGCCCCCCCTGCACCCACTGTTGTTGACCTGTGGCGGGTGACTGGTGCACTTCGGCACCCAGCACCACCTCAGTCCAAACCAACACCAACTCATTGAATGAATGCACTGCGCTGCCATACGATCCAATGCTCGTTCAATTCTCAAGTCCCTCCTCATGCTTGTTGTCTTGACATGATAGCCTGAGTCCTCGTCATTTGTGTCTCTAACTGGAGGGTGATCGAGTCTGCCATCCCACCACCCCACCACACCAAACCCAAACCCAAACTCAACCCAACCACCAGCAGCCCATCCACGACGACAAAAATAAATAGCCTTTGACTTTGCGCCCACCTCCCTACCTCCACCTCTTTTTATCGCCCGATTCCCTGCTGCCTCGGCCTCGGGACCGCTACTCCCAGGGTCTCAGGACTATTGTACAAAGTACAGGCTTGCTTTTCCCGGGTCGCCCGTAACAACCAACGTATTCCCAACGCCCCCCACCCCCAGCAAGACATCGCACGTCCAGCGTCTCAAGACCGGCGCTTCCATGACCACTGGCGGCTGTACGTACCCTGTCCGTCTGCATCCGCCACTCTTTCTGCCTTGCAGGCAGTGATTGACATCGTCCCAAGTCCAGTAGAGTTTCCAAACCAGCCTACTCCTGTCCTTCGATCCGCGCAGCTGGGCCGGTCTGGTCCATAATTCCACACAATTAATGTCCCACGCCCGCTCCACCACCCGGCCTGTTCCCTGTACGATAAGACGAAGACAACAATAACAACACCCTTATTCGCAAATCCCGCCGCCTCTCCCCAAGCCGCACGCTACCAATTTCCTCAGGCCAAGATCCATTATCCACTGCTTCCAAAGTCGACCTGATCATCGTGGGAAATTACACATGGAGGATTCACGGATATAGGGAGCCGAATATTTACACCCGCGAGCCACGAACCGCATTTCCGTCGGTTGGCTGGCTGACCGACTGCCCCACGACGTCAGCACCTTCTCGAGCCTCAACACCGGGCCGCACAACAAAACAGCTCAGGTCCACCTGCCCCTCCACGCTGCATCGACGACTCTGTCGTCGTTTGCGCCGCCTCCCGAACCTCAGAAACTCACCATCACCCTCGACTCGTGCCACACCATTTCAGCATGGAAGCCGCCGCGGGAGCGGTGCTGTCTACAGCGCACGAGCTCTACACCCGAGCCAACGACACCTCTACCGACACATCCAAGGACGAGCGCCCGCCCGTATACAAAGTAATAGGTATCTGCCTGGCTATTGGCTCTGGCCTGTTTATCGGAACGTCGTTCGTGCTCAAGAAGGTCGGACTGCTCAAGGCCAATGAGAAGTACCAGGAAGAAGCCGGCGAGGGATATGGCTATCTCAAGAACGCCTTCTGGTGGTCAGGAATGACCCTTATGATTTTGGGCGAGGTTCTCAACTTCGTCGCATACGCATTCACAGATGCCATCCTCGTCACGCCAATGGGAGCCCTGTCCGTTGTTATCACCAGCATTCTCTCGGCCATATTCCTCAAGGAAAGGTTGAGCATGGTCGGCAAGGTCGCTTGCTTCCTGTGCATTGTGGGCTCCGTCGTCATCGTCATGAATGCGCCCGAGGAGTCTTCGGTCGCGGACATCCAGGAGATGCAGAAATTCGTCATCGCGCCCGGCTTCCTTAGTTACGCTGGCGTCATTATCGTTGGCTCCGCCATTGTCGCCTATTTTGTTGGGCCCAAGTATGGAAAGAAGAACATGATGGTGTACATCTCCATTTGCAGCTGGGTTGGAGGCCTAAGTGTCGTGGCGACCCAGGGCCTGGGCGCTGCGATTGTCGCGCAGATTGGCGGGAAACAACAATTCAACCAGTGGTTCATCTACGTTTTGTTGGTGTTCGTCATTGGAACGCTCCTGACGGAGATCATCTTCTTGAACGCAAGTCGGCCCCTCTGTTGAATTCCTGAAGCTTGTCTCTAACACCCTTAACAGAAAGCATTAAACATCTTCAATGCCGCAATGGTCACACCAACCTATTACGTTTACTTCACCAGCACCACCATCATCACATCTGCCGTGCTATTTCAGGGCTTTAAAGGGACCGCTTCCTCGATTGTGACCGTTGTCATGGGTTTTCTCACTATCTGCTCCGGGGTGGTCCTGCTACAGCTGTCAAAATCCGCCAAAGATGTGCCCGACGCCGCAGTTTTCAGTGGTGATCTTAACCAGGTCCGTACAATTGCTGAACAGGAGCAGGCTGAGTCGGAGCCCAAGGCAGACGCTATTCGAGGCGCCGCTGCTCTGGTGCGCCGCTTCTCCACAACACGTGAGAAGATGGAGATAGAAGAGTTGAAGCGAATTCGTGCCGAGAAGGAGCAGGAGCGGCTCGAGGCGGTCAGCGAGGACGGACAGCCGCAATTCGAATGGGACGGTTTGCGGAGGCGCAGAACAAGTAAGTCTACAGCATGTCACCTAGCATCTTCCCTACTTTTGTAATGAGGTGAAGGGCCCGAGTGGACCGCCAAACAAATCCTCGAAGCCACGCCAACTTGGCATCGCGGCTACTACCTCTCTGTGGTAGCTGGACAGAAGGCGCATAACAACTGACTGACCTTCACCCAGCGCTCGGAAGTCAACATAGTAGGCAGATAACGACGCCGCAGAACTTCCCCATGACACCGAATACCGGAAGCTCACACCCCCCACTTGGCATGTCGCACTTTCCAACCGACCAAGAACTCGCCGAGCAAGATAGACCGTTTAGTGCAGGCCTTTCTAGTATCATGGGTACGATCCGGTCGCGCGCTACGAGTGTGTTGCCAGGACATCCGGAGTTCAGACAGTCTTCACTGGGGAGCGACTCGTCGAACGCCCTGAACATTTCTGCCAATAAGATCCAAAGCCCCATGCACCCTGTGCAGCTGACCGAAATTTCTGTGGCCCACGGCGGCGCTTATGGGGTGCCCGCTGGCGTTAAGACCGACTACGACCCGGGATCACACGGCTCTTCCGACAGCATCGGTGCCCCTGGGAGACACATCCAGTTCGGCGGCGAGACCAGGCACACACCAGACAACGCGAGCCTTGCGCCCCCCACGCCACCGCCGCATGGTCAGCAGCACTCAGCCAGAAGACAATTTTCCTTCCAGAACGTCTTTAAGCGAAACCGCGACCACGGAAACGACGGGGCAGAAGAGAGGCCTACAAGTTCTAAATCCACGAGCAGGCCAATATCCAGCAGGGGATACAGTGCCCCGCACGCAAAGACCGCGACTGGTAAGTCTTTCGATATCAAACCCTGGTTAGACCCTCACTGTTCTTAGACCGGTTGGCTAACCACCCCGTGCAGAAGAGGAACGTTTAGGTCTCGTAAAGGGCGACAGTAACGACCGAGGGCCTGGTTACTCATCAACTCCGGCGTTGCCCTTGTACGAGGAGGATGACTTCGAGGGGTCCGACGAGTATCCGTACGATGACGACGCATTGTACAGTGACGATAAAATGACGCGCTATGGACGTGGTATCACAGACAGTCCGCCGAGGGGAAGATCCGGTAGCGGCGACTCAAGTGAGAAGGGGAGCGAGCCTCAGAGAAGCAGATGGAACGAGGGCCGTGGCAGGGACCAAACGCCACCAACACCGCCGCCCAAGCCACCGGCACACGGAGGTGGTGCATATATATGACAAACCTTCCAGAAATTATTGCAGCTGGGTTGCTGCTGTACGATACAACTCGATACGATGACTATCCTGGCGTCCGGTTTGTTTTCGCTGGTTTGGGTCGGCTGGTTGCATTTCCAAGAGCGGATGAGCTGATCATAGCGCCGTTTGGGATTGGCATGTTAGCATTGGGTGTTACACGATACCGAAAGGATACATTGGTGTGATTGGAGCGTGGTAAACAAAGCATGGGCAACTGGCTGGAATAGAGACATATCACGCCGGACGCGTTTAACTACAGAGGAAAATGGATGCAACCCTTTCTCTTCCCCTGGAGCTGGTTTGAGTTATACAGCCGGGAACAACAGGACGAGGCAGAAAACATTACAGGCCTCGGTGTATACCCTAGAAGGACTGGGCATCTATCTGCATCAGGAGCAGATATAATGGAGCAAGCATAACGCAGTGAACGTTGAAATGAAATCAGAGAGCGGTAATTTTATCATCTAGCCTACTTGTTTGTTCACTATTGTTGGCCCACCTGATGAGTGAGAAAAATGAGACTTGATGGCTCGATGGGGGCCACAGACGAGGGCTGGATTGACCCATACCTACGTATGTAAAGGAATCCCTCCGTTCGTAGTCAGTGGGATGAGAATTTTCTGACAATTCGGGTGATCGTAATTACTACTAGGCAATCGAAAGAGCTAGTACCCAGTGGCCAATTCAAACAGATTGACGGCCACGATTACCGCTGAGCTCTGCCCACATGGTTCTCCACATTCTGTGGCATATTTCGCTGTCATGGGAGTCACTCCAGCTACATGTTATGACTGTCAGTTGGATGAGGATGTATGTAGCCTAGAATTGGTGAAATAGGATCAGTGCCCGCCAGTCTTTGAACTGTATTTGCTTGAAACATGAAATTAAAAGCAGGGTGCCTATATGTGTACTGCAATGACTCCTTTTGCCTACCACTAATTCACGCCAAACAACGTAAGACTGTGGTCACTGCATCACGAACATGGCTTGTTTCAACCTGAAGTCCAGAGCTCAACGGAGGATTAAATATGACAGAGATTAAACTTGAAATTGAATGCTTCTCTTTCACCGGACTACCGCTGAAGTGCTTCGCGTATACCAACTAACATGGAGCCTGAGAGCAGTTGGGAAGAAAAGAGCAAGACAATGCCTGAGCTGCCATGAGATGGTAAAGGGAGACATTTAAAAGCAAAGGTACTTGAGAATATAGATATGTGCAACACTGAACAATTTTCCTTAAAAAATTCCTTGCCTTTCATGAGGTTTCATTTTCCACTTTTGAGTAACCCACGATGCCTTTCCTTCGCCTGTTGCTGTACATATGTCTAACCACGTGATTGGACCTTCGTTCAAAGGTTACCGGTTGGTTCCATGCGGGACTCTCTTGCTTCTCAAGGCCTCTTCAATGGGAGAATGTGCCGATGTCACGATCCTCCTTGCCGGAGTTGTCATATAATGTAGTCCATCATCAAACCCAACCCTCGCACAAATTCACCTAGAGCGACTGGCGCGTTCGCTCCCTCCTTTCCTCCCCTTGAAGTGGTCTGTAGGCCCGCAGTAGTTTCCACGGTTGTCTATGTGCCCATTAGCCATGGACGTGCCGACAACCGCCCTAGAGCTCTTCTCCGTTGCGTTTGCGGCCCTAGTCGAGGCTTCTGCACTCTTCCCAGCCGCCTTGGCCGCCTTCATGCTCGCTGCGGCAGCCTCCTGGCTCGCGTTGGCAGATACCGATGCCGGCAAGAGGGCGAGAACCGTGGCCTATGATTTTGTCAGTAGCAGATTCCCGCAGCTGCCAATAAAGACCGTGGGCAGTAGTATTGATGGGCGTTAGTATGTCTTGGTCGCCCATGTTTCATGCGAAGTCACACGTCGCGCAGGAAGAGGGGAAATATATAATTAAAAATTACTGACCATGGTGGCGACGCTCGCCCAGAGGGTCTTCTTTTTGAACCAGGGCTTATCGCCGTTGCCATCGTCGTCTGCTCCTGCCAAACCGGGGATACCCAAGTCTGGGAGAGTAGAGGAACGGTGACGGTGCTCTGCTTCGCGGTCGCGGTCGCGGTCCCGTTCTCGGTCTCGGTGTCTTCCTCTGTCCCTCGAACGCACCCTGATTTGCTTGCTGCTGCTTGAGGTGTCGTTCAAGTCGTCGAGTATCTCTGATCCGGAGGGGCGCCTCCGTCGCCGGTGACGTCTCCTTTGATGGTCCGCATCCGGGGACCCAGAACTGGGCGATGTGGACATCGAGGCCGAGGCTGATCGATGGGTGCGATGTCGTTCGGCTTCTTTCACGACCATGCTTAATTTCGATTCGCGGACCGCTGTGTGCTGCGTCTCTATTATGAAATGACAACGGGCTCGTCAACAACAAAATATCTATACCACAACCATATCGTACATTTCTCGTCAACGTCTCAAGCCCTGACAATCGTAGCTCAGACAGAGACGAGCCTTAAAGCAGGGTCGCGAGAGCTATGTATCACTTCTATATGCCCATTTACTGGTCGGGTGCCTCCTTGGAGACGTTGCCGCTAGCTCTTCCCGTGCTTTGACTGATGCCCAAGCTTATAAGTGAGACCCGCCCTGGGATATCCTAGACAGCGAACTAGCTCCGAGCTACGGTGCGAAAAGCAAAGGTCATCTTAACACATCATCGCCGTGCCGCCCGTGCAAGAAGGTTAGGCACATCAGATAAGGTTGGCACTTGCGTCCAATAGTGTGGTGGGAGCGTCACTGTCGCTGCCAACGGTCCGGAGGGTGCCTTGACGATGTCTTATCTCGTGGCAACATGACGGGGTTTAGGCAAATATCACACATTCACGACGCAATGATCTCCCATACCACGTGGGGTGGTGTGGCTCCTTCGATGGACGGTCGGTGGATGGTTGGATGTCGAACGAACGAGAGCTCTGGGCTCTGTCTGTTCTTACACCACATCGTTGGGGATGGAGGTGGAGATCCTCACGGCAGATAGCGATGGTCGTGACCGGAGCGCCTCTCAACGCATAAGGTTTCAGGTAATGAACAAGGTTTTGTGAATATTCAGATGTCATGATTGCGCCTTGGGTCTTGTTCTTCGCATGGGTGGGACCCGAACTTCGGGAAATAGCAAAGCGAATCAACTTGTCTACCAGCTGGGCACAGGATGAAAGCAGAAGGGCCCGACATTGGAACTGACGTAGAAGGATATCGCGTCTGGGAACTCCCTGGCTTTCATATGATCGCCGGTCTGGTCCAGCCAATGAAGTCAGACGAGAAGCGACTCAATTAGCTCGTCCTTCTTGCCCCAGTGAAACATTCCAGGTCTGGCAAGTACACGGCTCTAAACTAACCGAACCTTTGGGCACAGGTGGCGATTGTATGTTTGGTGCAAGTGGCCAGGCTACCAACGGCAAACATTCAATAGCAAAGGACAAGTGGAGCACAAGGGTCGATGTGAGGGTTTGTACGCCAAGAGGCCAATTAGAATGCATTTCTGGAGTTGCTCACTCATGCCACGAAGTGAAGTAACACGCGGCAGCCAGTTCGGTTCTGAGAACAGGTCAAGCCTTATATGCATCTACATGACCACTGGGAAGTATGTTAAGAATTTTTTTGCTTACTAAATGGGAAGCAACATTGACATATAGTTGAGTTATACCAACTTGACTCATAACACACTTCTGGCATGTCTCAGCCAAAGCAAACCTCGAACACATTGCATGTGATTTCACTCGTCAACTGGGAAAAGCTGCTGCACACACTATTACGTCCTTGTCGCCGACAACCTCTTACGCTTACAAAACATGCAGATTTTTTGTTGACGATATTTCTGAATTATTTGCCTAGGTCGGTTGTTTGACAAGCTCTCAGACAGAGCGGTTCCGGCCATTTGAAGGTAGTAATTGGTCTGCCTAAAGATCGAACATGAATGAATATGGGCAGCTATGGTGCTAGCTCCCAGCCCCTATACATGTGATGGGCAAGATCGGCCCACATGCTCTGTAAGATCCTAGCCGAATTGGTGTGGCGAAGCATGTCTTTCCAAGGTATCTCATCCGCTAAATTACACTTCTCCAGGCACATAATTTGCGGTTGATGGTTGGCAGGGACTGTGAAATGACTGAAGCGCTTCCCGCTGATCTAGATTAGTGTCACAGTTCTCGTATGGAGATATTTTCAAGTTGCTGGTCTTTCCAACCCGAGCAAGCAACTTTCTGTGCGTGGAGAACCAAAAACATCCATAGGAGTTTCGGAGAGATTTCAATCAGACACAATTTATGGTCAAAATTATTAAAACAGATCGGACATTTCGTCGAGTTTGGATACGGCATGGAGGAAACAGCAGATCCGAGCCGGACTGCAAATGGAAGTTTTGTCCCCTTCAATTATGGTTTCATGAGACGCATTTAAGTTGCTAGAAAGTAGGTCAGTGCCGGTGGCCAAAGCCGACGGGTGAGCCTAGTTCTTGGTTACATGTGGGCAAGCACGTAGTTCGTCTCAAGTGATCAGTCCACGGCCTCGACTCACAGCGCCACTTGTTAGTTCCCGCGACGGCGCCAATGGCTAGCCGCGTTGATATTTACACTTGGATAACAAAGCCTGGCATACATGGCCAAATGAAGCCACCAGACTCGATCCGTAAATTGGATATACCACTGATGTGTAGGACAATAGTGGCATTCAAATAGAGCAAAGCTATGATCTACTCTAAATCAGGCGCTGAGTCAATAGAATCAACCTAGATGAAACTGGAAGGTGAACATGCTCGCTAGATGATCTTCCGCTCCTGCAACATGCAGGTAGCTATGCTAGATGTACTTAATCTAGAACTAGATCGTTCCTGCTTAACAAACACCAAAAGGAATCGTGCCATCCGCAAACCAAGGCAGCAACGACGCCAAAGACCAAGCTCAAGGGATCACGAGTGAAGTAGACTACCTAGGTAATATTTTTGCGTCTACCTTGCGTGTCGAGGTAGCATCGATTCCGTAAGGACAGGCTCTTCTAGTGCCCAGATATGTTGGCTCCAAAGATCTTTCGGGGTACTGATTATATGTATTAGGCCGAGAAACAAGAGCGGCAATGCCTCGAAACCACCTCATGACCCGTCACCTCCCATAGCTCGTTGTCTGTCCAGCTTTGCACGATGATGAGGCTACAAGGCCAACACAGCTTTATCAGGGTCCTCCTCACCCTTGGGACTGTGCTATGAACCGGAGAGCCTGCTGGACCAGCTAGCTCGAAGACCGCGCTTCCCACGAACTTTTGGCTTGAACTCTACCTCAAACCCATTTCAGAGGGAGATTCCAGCTGCCAAAACTTGTTCACAGCCACACAATTCCTGATACCACCACAAATATTCCTTTCATTACCTTTCATCTACTGAGATTTTCGATGAAGTCTTTCATCGCATCCTTGCTGGCCGCGTTGCCATCTCTGGCTCGCGTCCAGGCATATCCCTCAAACCGAAGTCATCCTGTGCCGCTCAATAATAAGACCTTGATCCCGCTGGTCGTCGAAGGTGGTGCCTGCGGCTACGAACACAATGAGAACGATGCTATCTGTGGACATGGACTCTGCTGCAATATCGAGACCGTATGCAATATGTTATTTGAAATACACTCAGCTCAGCATGCTAACAGTGGGACTAATAGGGGTTATGCGGTTCTGATGACCTGTCGTGTAGCGCAATCAACTGTCTCCCCAGGTATAGTACTGGCTGCGAATGGCAAGGCGAGATAAATGCCGACCTCCAGGAGAAGGACCCATTGTTGGACCACTACTCGCCCGATCAAGCCTCATCATCGTCTTTGCAAAAGCGCCAGGATGCGGCCGCACAGGCCGTGGATGCGAATACATCCTCGGATGAAGGATTGTATAAACGCCCATCCCTCTCCTGGTTGGTTAGTCTACCGCGCCAGAAGTTGGGTTCCGTCCCTTACGGAGAGCTGATCACCACCTGCACCGAGCCTGGGACCATTGCTCTGACCTTTGACGATGGGCCTTGGAAGTATACCGAAGACCTTCTCGACATCTTGCGCAATTACGGGGTGCAGGCGACTTTCTTCGTCTGCGGTGGCAACATGGGCGGCGACGGACAGATTACCGACTATGGCCACCCCCATCTCTTGCAGCGCATGGTCAACGAAGGCCACCAGGTCGCCACGCACACTTGGGCACACGCAGATCTGACTACGGTCGACGAATACGGGATCCTCGACCAGCTGCTGTTCAACGAGCAAGCCCTGGTGGAGGCCCTGGGGAAGATTCCGACATACTTCCGCCCGCCCTACTTCAGCTCCAACGAGGAGGTGTTGGATACCGTGGGGCAGCTTGGTTACCACGTCATAAACGCGGGTGTCGACACTAATGACTGGAAGGGCGATTACGAAGCTGCAAAACAGACCTTCAGCCAGGCGCTCCAGCAGGGCCAGTGGGATGGCACCGGCAAGATCGTCCTGGCTCACGACATCCACGAGCGCACGGTGCACGAGCTCGCCGGGTACATGATCGAGCAGGCCCTGAACGCCGGGTACCGCCTCGTCACCGTGGGTGAGTGCTTGGGCGACCCGGAACAGAATTGGTACCGCAACCCTAGAACAGGCGGCTCTTGGACGTCCCGTGACCCTGCGAACAGCGAGCTGGTTCAGCGAGGTATGACACCTTCTGATGGACAGAGTAAGGAGTTCCTGGAGTCGTTGAAGAGTCAACAACCCCCAGCCTCCACCGAACACCATCACGGTGTGCACTTGACCGCCGGGCATGCGCCGCCTCTGATGTCTATCCCGACTGCTACCGAGAAACATAACATACTCATCACTCGGGCAGCCGAGCCTTCCGACCCTGTTGCTGCTGATGTGGCACGATATGAGATGGAAGGGCGCTTCGACGCGCCGCAATGGGCCGCCACCAACGCCGAAGAAATCCTCGAAGTGTCGGGCGCCGCTGAGCCCCCTTCCGCAGGGGGATCGCGTTTCTCAAGGGCAAACTTGGGGCTCGTTCTGGCGCTGATAGATTTGTTCATTCTCCTCCGATAATTGGAGACGGTGAAGGGCTCTGAACGAGTTCTTGGCGTTCTTAAAGAGTTAAAAATAGTTGCAAAGGCCGGCCCCGGGCTAACAGCGACTCGAAGGGTTTTGCAGTGCCCGAAGAGAACAGGGAGGGGTACGCCAGAGATCGACAGATGATTTGTTTCCTTCGCTAAAGTATCCGTAATGCTTAATAAAAATAAGTTTTCCGCATTTTTGTGAAAACTGCTTGACATCAAAGATGTGACAGGTAGATATTCAAGACATGACGTTGAAACAGGTGGCAATCACGCATCTGAGGCAGGTTTCCAGCCGAGCAAGCCTGAGTAGGCTTTTGGGTTCTGGACCTCCTTTTATCAGCCATATCCAGGTCCTGTGATGACTGAAATGACTTACCCGGACACGTACTTGATCCTACTTGATCTAGAACAAAACCTTTCCGCACATAGTCTAGACGGCTGCCAACGCGGAGGATCGGTCGCGTACTGCATCACCTGGCTCAGCAGTAGTCCGGTCAGACGAGACCTTGCCATGATGTTTTTTTCTTTCTCATTTTGTACAAAGTTCAAAGAAGTTGCCTGATGAGCACCGTCTCTCCTCAAAAGACCCAAGATGAAATGGCGAATATTTCAACGGGGCTTACTGCATGGTGACAACCTTTCCATCTATTTACCAGGACGCTTTTCTTCCTAATGCCCGCCTTCCACAATAGCAAGGTCGCTGTCACGAGTTCATGCCCCTGTACCTTTCCCTTTCCCTTCCAAAACTTCCCGAGGGCCTGTCAGTCTCCTTCTGGTCCCTTTCACCAGCCACCGCGCCCAGGCCTAACCTCTTCCAGCCCAAGCACCTGGTTGATCTTGGCCGCCAGTTCCCTAGCACCACCCATCAGGCCCTGAGCCTCTCTCGCATGCTCTGGCCTACCAGCAGCCCTTTCGGTCTCAAGGATCTCATCCATAGTCTGCACGGCCCTGCCAAGCAGCTGCACCGTCCAGCGTCCGATATTCCCTCCCCCAAGCTGGCCGTCTAGGCCCCGCCGTTCCACCTCGCGCACCCATAACTCGCAGACAGCCAGGATCCACCGGACCACGACCTTTCGACGCCGGCCTGTGAAGGGTGCCTCCTGTGCATCGAGTATGCGTTCAAGCACACGGGTGACGATGGCATGCGCAACGCCAAGGTTGTTGACAAAGAGCAAGACAGGCCAGTTTGGATCGGCTTGGATGTCCTCATTTTGATTCTGCGTGATTGCGTACTCGCACAAGATCGTCAGAACAGTATCGATCGGGAAGACATGGTTGTTTAGGCTGGTCCTGTGAGCAATGTCCTGAACCTTGTTGACCACATGTTCATAGGGCAAGGGAGGCGGGCCGAAATCAGGGTCGTCGGCAGGCCGACCCCTCTCCTCCCACAAGCGGTGTGCTTCCTCCGTCTCAAAATGCGCCGCATTGATGAGGCTGCGCCATGTGTCAGCAATGAGCCGCGGGGCGTGATGGTCGGCTGCATGGTAAATGAGTAGGGAGAGGTCGTAGTAATTGGCTGGCTCGGCAAAACCATTGAATAGCTGGTTAATGTATGATTAGCGCACATGATCATTTTTTTTTCATGCAATACAAGGGGAACACTGACCTCTGTCAACGAAAGTATAGGGCCGTTCAGAGCCTGCTCGCAGTCGCCCTTGCGATCGGCTGGGATCCGCTCATCCGCCTTGAGCCTCTCGAGAAGGTCATCTTGGATATGCGCAATCTCCAACAATGTGGTGACATCGTGGTTCAAAACCTGCTGATGCTGCCTGCTGATACCAACCGTAGACACACTGGCATTGCCCTTGGCACGACTCAGCAGGGTGATGCGGTCCTTAATTCCTATTTGGAGAACCTCGTTCTTCGCTAATTCAGCCTGGACTTCAGCAGCCTCATAGAACCTGCCACGGTGTGTATAGAAGCGACAGAGAAGGTCAGCATGACGCGCCTCTGTGGCTGCCAGTCGCTTAAGGAAGGTGATGACGTGCGGCGAGTCGATAGCGAGGATGCGATCGGTCCAATTCTGTTCGATGTACCATTCGTACAGGTCGAAGTGAAACACCTCGTCGTCAGAGCCGTTGACGACGTTGTAGGCCTCATTGCGCTTGGTGGCAGACAAGGTCAGGCGTCCGTCGACGAGTTCCGGCTCACGAGCGGATACTTCATCCAATCTTTGCATCACTTCGTGAACAAGGTCGTAGCAACTCCTGCGCTCATTGAAAGCCGCCTGCCGAGCGTCATTAGGGGGTCTGCCATCGTTGATCCACGACAGAGCCGAGTTCCCACGGTCCTTCTCTTGAGCCACCCTCAGACACAGCTGAATTGCCCCTGCGTAGTACTGCAGGTCGAGGTATTGCTGAACAGCACCATGGAGATTAGCCAGGGTGAGGCTGCCGGCGACACGCTCAAACAAACGCAAACTCTCCCCAAGCAGTTGCCGAAGGTGATTGGGATTACCAGCCTGTTCCGACGCCCTCTTCAATTGCTCTTGGGCCTTGAAGACAACTACGTCGTCCGGACTGCAGAAACTGCCGCACCGCCTCCGCAAAGCGTCAGCAACGGTCTCCACATTCGCGCCACTCTCGATGTTTCGGTTGACGATGGCCTTGACTAGAAGCTTTGCAAGGTCCCGGCCCGCTTCTTGAGAGAAGAGTTGTTCATAGGTGAGCTCCCGGAGCTGAGTTTGCGTCGGCGCGTCTAGGCGAACGAAGATTTCCGCCACACGCTCGTCAAAGAGCATTAATACGAATGAGATTCCTTCAGCAATGTTTTCCATCAACCTTTGCAAAGAGTGCAATCCCTGGTGCTCAGACTGCATAGCTATCTCTGCGAGGCGGTTCTGTGCGTTGGCAAGGTCCTGGGGGCCATTAAGGCCCTTGATAACGCCGCGATTGGCATCAAGGAAATTCCGCAGACGATCCAAGTTCTCTTGAACAGAGTTTAATTTGGTCAGAGGGACAGTCGAGTCAACGACAACAGCACCGGTCGCATTTGTACTCTGTTGGATGACTCTCGACTTCCACAACATCCGGACCAGGCGGGTCAAATACAGACCCAAAGCGTGGTGTCGAGAAGACAGGGTAATCGAGTCTGTCTCTGTGACCGTTGGGTCACCTCCGAAATCGATGAAAACAGATCTTGCACGGTCTTGCGTGACTTGGTCAATCACACGGGCGGCGCCGTTGCGGAGATCGTTGCCTTGACCGCAAGCGATAGCAAGAGCCGTGGAAACGGTTTCGTTGCGGCCGTAGAGGTGAATGAACCGCGTCGTCTCGTACTTGACAGCATCGTCACTTGCAGATTTCCGTATGACTGTCGCAAAAACATCTACCATCCTCCGTCTTCGGATGATATGGATGCCCATATTAGTCATTATAGCAAACTCGGAAGGAGACTGGTCGAATTGAACGGCGAGTTCATTCCCGAAACCAACAGGTTGTCCAGCCGCCGCGAAAGGTGGTGTAACGGATCCTACAGCAAGGACTTTCACTCCTGGGCCGAGGTCGATGAAGTTTGCGCTCTCATAATACCTCATGGCCCTCTCGTTGTGTGCAACAGTGCCGTGTTGCAATTTGATACGACCAGTCTCCGGAGCGGAAACGAACAGGATATCAGTGTTAGGGTTGTCCGTTTTCGCAACAAAATCGAAAAAATAGCCGGGCGCAAATCGTTGGCCAAACCTGCTCGTCGTGAGAGCCTGAGAATTCACGTTCAGATATGCGCCATCAACAGCCTGCTGCGCGTGAGGAGCCTGGTCGGCCGAGGGGGGGAATTTGACAAATTGAACCTGCATGCTCTGTGGGGCGGCACCTGACGTGGATGATGAGCTGGTAGCACTCAGAAAGATGCGGCAGCCAGTGCTGGTCAGAGCTACCAGGTGCAGATTGAAACTCTCCTTCGATGAGATCGGACTAATCGATACGATGGTCAAGTTGTTTGTCAACAGTGGTGATCCGGAAACAAAGTGAGTCGTCTCATTGAAGCACGTTGTCTTGTCCTTCTCGATGCACTTCGTCAACTTGTGCAGGCCCTCGAGTTGATAGACCCGGATGGTTGAGGCATTGGAGAGTGTGTATAGCAGTTTTCGGCTGTCGTCAATCACCATATCGGCCAGGGACTCGTTCGTCTTTGGCGCCCAGAGAGCACTTGGGCTGGGCAAAAGTGTGCTCGGATGAGGTAGACTGGGCACCACCGAAGACCATCCTGGGTGTGTATGGTTGATTTTTCCACACCTACTGGAAAACCACTTCTCCTCCTGCTGATAGTAGAGCTCATGCACATCGGTGTCGTTGTTGCCGCCAAAGAAGATTCTACCGTCGGCAGAGCCAACAATGAAGCTCACATCGAGGCTGCCCTTGTGTAGCGTCATCCTGGTCGAGTAGAGGTTGACAGCGTGGGAGCCGTTGGGCGTAGGTGTCGCAGCGATGCCGAGAAGAATCATTTCTGTTGCAGTCGCGAGCACTAATATATGTGTGATTGTGTCGACGAAGACGCCAGCCTTTGGGGGCACCAGAGCCAGGGTTGTGATGGTATGGGGCGACTCTTCATATCCAATCAGTTCTGGGTCTGGATGAGTGTAGTCCCAGAGATAGAGCGCGTTATCAATAGTAACCCAAGCATGGTTTATCTCGGTGAACAGTCCCATGTTTGTCGCAATCTGGCCGCGATCGAAGTTCTCGAAGACCCGGTCTGGGATCGGGTACATGGTGGGCTTGTGGAAGGGGGCAAGTCCTGGGTCGACGGTCGCGAGATCGTAATCGGATGAGGTGCGAACTATTCAAGCTTGTGAGTAGAGTGCCACCACTGGACACATGCGATATGGGGGGCTGCTCACGTTGACACAACGAGTTCAGCTCCGGGTAGCTGCCGTCGAGCTGCAAGAGGTCGTTGACCACCTTGGCAGCTCTGAGCACCGGGGGTTGAGCGGCATTGTCAGGGACCATCTGATGCGCGGGCGGTGCAGGCGGACCAGGTGGTTGCGGTTGACCAGCAGCGCCGAGAGGACGGAACGGATCCGTGGCCGGCCTCGGGGGGTCCCGTCCTAGAGGCCCTCCTCGCGGGCCCCCGGCTGTTGCATCCCCGAAGAGGTTGCGTCGTGTGGCATCATTGGCGGGCGCGGGAGTATTGATAAACGCGCCGGGCAGATGGCGCAGCGGCGTCGTGGTAGCCATGTGGGATGGAATGGAGTGTCGAGGTCGTGGGCGTCAAGACCAAAGCTTGATCTGGAGTCCTCGCCCGGACAGCCCCTCCTCTACCTAGGTAGACAGAGCTGGTCGGTCGCCAAGGAGGTCAACGGTCGATGGTCGATGGTCGATGATCGACGGCAGCAGCTTCGCCTCGGCCGCTCCTCCGTCGTGCGCAGAGGCAACCGAATCGCACGAAGCTATCGCAACATCAATGAGACCTGGCCTGTCGAGTCGCGTCGAGTCGAGGACTTGGAGGAGCAGGAGCAGGAGCAGGAGCAAAGTGTGTTGCAGGCACAGGTCGCTGAGATCGTCTGGTGATCTGAATGGCGTTGGAGGGAGGCTGGCAGTCAATCGACCAGTGTGGTCTGGTCGGGTCCTGTGTGGGCTGGGTAGGTGTGGCAGGTAGGGGAGGTTTGGTACGGTTTGGTCTGCTGCAGCTCTCCGATTGCAGTCAACACAATTTCTTTGCAGGGGTGGTGGTCACTCAAGCAGTCAGGCAGGTCAGGGAAGGCTGGGTCCCAATTTTCGGTGGAGACGCGAACCTGGCGCGCTGGGCCTTGGAGCTAGGCTGTTTTCGGGCACGACAGCTTCAAATACTCAGTCCCTCGACACGATGCCACAAAGACCTGGCCATTGACATGTTTCATGCGTGTCATCGACTACAATGTTGAGACCAAGCCAGATGGATGTACTTGTTTCAGCCGAGTTTGCAACAATATCTACTTAGCAGACAAGTGCCTACAATGGTAGGAATCCTCAATAATTACCCCTCCGTGCCACTCCATGCCCTTCGACAGCCTTTTGGCCTATCGCCTTTCTTCTTCCCTCGGATATTTCCTCCTTCTTCCAACCCTTTTTGGTGGCAGTCTGACAGCCTGCACAATACCGAGCCGTGTAATGCATGATAGAGTCTACCCATCGCCTTTGATTTGGAAGATCTTTCAAATCTTGCCCTCCTCGCCTCCCATGTCAGTCTCCCCAAAACCCTCGCAATTGTTGCCCTACAGTCAGTTACCATGGTTGGCAAAAATCTGTCGTCCTCCCAAAATTCCATTATACTACTCCTTCTTTGCTTCCCGTGCTGCCTTGCGGAGAGCCCTGACGCGGATGTCTTTGTGAGCCTTCAGGTTGAAGCCAATTCCAAGCTGGCTGCCGAAGCCAAGGGCCTTCTCGACCCACCACTGCATGATTGCATGGCTCCACCAAGGCGTGTAGGTGTACGCGATATTCTGAGTGCCTCCCAGCCCAATCTTGCCAAGCGTGGCCTGCACGAAGGGTCGGGGAGTGGGGATCATGGCGGACGGGCGCTTGATCTTGCTCATGGCCGACACCACGAGGTAGGACAGAACCAAGTAGACATCGACGTTGCTCTCCTTGAGCTCCCCGGCCAAGGCGCTACTCCAGTGCTGAAGGAAGGCCTTGCTACCACTGTAGGTCGCGAGGTACGGGATGGGCATCCACCCGCCAAAAGAGCCCATCGTCAGGATCAGCCCACGCTTCCGCTGTACCATGCCTGGGGCGATGATCTGCGTTGTCTTCAATGTTCCGAGGCAGTTGATGGTAACAATGTCCTGCAACTCTTTCTTGTCCGTCTCGACAAAAGGGACTGGGATCGCGTGGCTCTGGCCCACATTGTTGATGAGGATGGCGACGTCAAGGCCCTGAACGAGCTCGGACAGGCGGTCGTAGTCGGACGAATCATCTCTCGAGTAGTCCATGGCGAGCACTTTGGTCTGCACGCCCTGTTTGCTGGAGCTCTCGATCTCAGAGGCCAATGCCTCGAGCTTGGACTGGGTGCGCGACACCAGAACCAGGTTGAATCCCTTGGAGGCGAGCTGTTTTGCGTATTCCTTGCCCAGCCCATCGGATGCTCCGGTCACAACAGCCCACGAACCTGGCTTGCCATACTTGCGGAGGTTGGTGCCGCTGAGGACGAAGAGGTTGAGCAGCAGCCGAGCGTAGCTCAGGAGGTGACTGGCGACATAGAGGGTTCCAATGCCAGCCAGGCCGAGCTGGACAGCTTGTGGCACAGACGAGAGGAGATCGCTGACTGCCATGGTGCTGCTGTCGGAATGTAGTCTGTGACAATGGTGTTGACGGAGGGGAGTTGGTGGAATTGACTGGCTGGCCCGTCCGTCGAGCTCAAGAAAATGATGGGGCTCAGAGCTCTTGGGCCCGTCAACAAATCCTGGAGCCGAGGTTGGGCAAGGTACGTACCTCTTCCATGCGATGTAGCACTGTCGGCTTAGGTACCTGGGTACTGTAGCCAAGGTCGCCGATAGACCGGCTCATCATCGAAGTGATATCTGGAACATATTTGTCTCAACCACTCACCTGCTGGAGTGATCAACTGATTATGAAAAAGACACAGCTTCCAGGGAAAGCTTCCACGGTATTTGGGCATTCTTCTCAATTGCCAATGCCGCGAGCCACATGAATGTTCTCGACAACTACTACGCCAGACATAACGCAACCTTGGGGATAGCCGGTGGTAGGTCTGCTCATCCACCTTCTCAAGCCATCCGGCCATCTGGCCGCGCAAAACGCCAGGCTTCTATTTCAAGACTGCACAGATGATCCAGACTCCAAGCTGCCGCTCAGCCGCTCACAGTGGCAGAGAAACCATAGTCTCGCCGACACTCTGCAGTCTGGGCACCCGGTGCTTCTCGAGAGCTGCTCACAAGACAGCCTACTGCCTCCTGCGGGTCGATATCCTGCAATGATACAAGGCGCAGACTGGACTTTCAGTGCAATTAGAACATCGTCCACCCGAATGTTGAATCGTTGCGATGTGTTCTGGGTCCTTTCAGCTGCTGGCCTGCATCACGCTAAGACCAAGACGTGCAGTGCCCAAAGATTATGGAAAAAAATGGCCTTGGTCTGACGATAGGTTCAACGAGACCGATATGGCCCGGCCATTCTAGACCACACACATACGGAAACACGTCGTCGCCAATTCAAAAGATTTGGCTCATCTCAGGTCTTTCACTTCAAAATTGATGCAGCCCAAAGTCCTTGCCATGCCTGTACAGCTGAGGCAGCAGCATGGACTCAATATTCGTCCAGTCGCCGTGGATCGTCCGGGGCGACACTATGGAAGCTTTGGAGCTTGACAAGGAGCCCGAGGGCATCAATATTCTGCTTACCCCTCCAGCCTTCCGACGGCCTCCACGATCGCATCGCCTCTTTGTCTCCATGAGCAGACACACATAGCCTGGCGGGTTGGATGCAACCTCCTGGGTTTCCTCTTCACGGCCTCATCTGCCTCCAGTATATGCGCCAAGAAACCACAATGACTTTCGCCAGTGGAATGGTGTTCGTCGGGTTGCCAAGATAACTCATCGCCGGATGGCGAGCATATTGATAGGACATGCCTGCTCGACCGATGCTCGACCGAGCCGTCCGCTCTTGGCCATGCCGAAGCCATTTGAGCGCGCTCAGCATTGATGCAGCTCGTCATGCGGCAGCTGAAAAGCTGACCAAAGCAAGGCAGAGCATTGGCAGTACGGGAATGGAGGTCTTGGCCTTTTAACAAGTTGATCGTGTTCACGGACACCCTTCATCCGATCAGGCGTGCGCTTTGGTCTCGGCCCGGGGCTCGGGCGTGGGCGTGGGCGTGGGTGTTGGCGTCGTCTGCACTCTATAATAAGACGACTTTCTTTCCTCTAAATGTCTTGTCACTGGGACTCAGGGCTCCACGCTACGATTAGTGGTTGGCGCCGTTTCCCTCAGTTGCCGTGTTTTAGTCCAGGAACGCCCCTTTCACGCCGCTGTGACAGCCACAGATAGAACAACGAGGGAGGAGACCACATCACGCAGAAGGCTTGCAGAATTCGGCCCTGTGGCCTTCCCTTACCGGACGCGATCAGCTTATTTTGTCTCCCTTTGCAATAATGTGCTGCTCGGGACAGGCTCGCATAGGTACCTTATGTCGCAGACAGTAAATTGCACCAGCGAGAAGATAGCAAAAAGACGCCAACCGCTACTTGGCTGCTGGTTCCGTTCGCCAACATAAGGGCAAAGCAAAGATGGAGAGCCCAGCTTCCAATTCTCGGCGCGATCCAGACCGTCGGCGAAGTAGTGTGCAAGAGTTGCCACAGCCAGGTGCACAGCACGGCCGTATAAGCTCTCGCCCAACTCAACTCCACAAGTGCTAAAGCCACCTCGTGATTGATGGTTCTGGCGCGCCACTATATATCCAGCTCGACAAATGCCAAGTCCCCTCAGACAAGCCGTCTTGGTGCCTCATCCAGCTTACTAGACTGAACAGCGTTCGCGAACACCTCGGACTCCCCCTTCGATGGCCGGGAGGCGCCTACAGTCGCATGCTCGGAAAGCCTCATGGTCATGTTCATGAGGCCAGAAGCCAAGAGTCTTGTGTTTGGAACTACAGTGGTATCGAGAGTCTTCTCGTATAGTACAGGGGCTAGCTGAGGTTGTCGCGAGATGTTATGATGAAGGAGGGCGAAGTGGTTGGATATAAAGCTAGGGGACGGCCCTCGTAAGTCTCTTTGAAAGTATTGAATAAGAGTCATCACCTTCTTTCACAATATCGTCGTTCTTTACTGGTACAATACTTGTCCACTCATCTTGAGTTTGCTCCAACATCATTCTTTCGTGCTCGGTCACCATTGGAACCTACAATGAAGTTCTCAGCCATCACTTCTGCCTGCGCCGGCGCAGCCTTCGTCGGCAACGTTGTGGCACATCCAGGAATGGCCAAGATAGTAGATGAGATTAAAGCAAATATCATGTCTCGTCAGGGCGGGCCTGTCGACCCAGCCCTCAACTCCAACGAACTTATTGGCGACCTTTTGACGTTGCAGGACAGCCAGCTCACACCGGTCGCTAAGGATATCAAGGCCACAATTCTAAACCAAGCTAACGGGGAGAGTTTGGAGACTTATTCCAGCGTCCCTAGGCTTGGTACATCGCAATGCAAGGCTGACACCTGCTGTGTGTGGCAATACATTGCCAATGAGATGGTCACCGCCTTCAAGGGTCCATCTGGCAGATGCACCAATGCTGCAAGGGCAGCCGTCCGCCTCGGTTTCCACGACGCGGCCGGATGGTCCAAAAACACAGGGCCAGACGGCGGTGCCGACGGGTCGCTGATCCTGGCGCCGGAGGAAATCCGCCGCCCAGGAAACCGCGGCCTCGAGGAGGTTGTGACGCTGACCCAGTCTTGGTTCAACAAATACAAAGGCTATGGAATCTCTGCAGCCGACCTGATTCAGATGGGTGCTAACGTCGCCACCGTTGTCTGCCCTCTCGGCCCTCGCACAAAGACCTATATTGGACGCAAGGACAACTCCAAGGCTGCCCCAGATGGCCTCCTCCCACCCGTCGACGCGTCTGCCGACTTCCTAATCAAGCTGTTTCAGGACAAGACCATCCAGCCCAACGGTCTCGTCGCACTACTAGGTGCACACTCGACTGCTCAGCAACGCTTCGTCGACCCTCGCAGGGTTGGCGACCCCCAGGACAGTACCCCCGGTGTATGGGAGTCAGTATTACCCCTTTCCCGCTACGTTTGCCTATCCGTCTTTCATTAGAACCTTCCGGAATGGATCGTTTAGGGCACCGTAGCAGGTGACTAACGCATAGCAGTATGCTCTATTATAACGAGACCATCAGCCCGAACGCGCCTGCTCGTGTGTTCAAATTCGCGAGCGACATTAAGCTGGCTGCGGATCCCAGGATGAGCAGACTGTTTACCGCCTTCGCCGCTCCCAACAACGCTGCGCAGCTGCCCTGGAACCTTGTAAGTGATCTCTGAGAGCCACGACCGCGGAGCCCACGAGGATCTGCTAACCCGGCTTGTGTCTAACAGCTCTACGCCCGCGAGTATGTGCGCCTCAGCCTGCTGGGCGTCAACAACATCAACTCGCTGACGGACTGCACCAAGGTGCTCCCGCAGCCCGTCAGAACATTCGTGCCAAATGACAGGTGCGAAGTGAAGACGTGGATGTCGTCGACTAAGAACGTCCCGGCCATTGCCAACGCCCTCCTGGACGGCAAGCTCATCACCTCCATCCCGGGGCTGTCAAGCCTCTTGAGTAGTATCCTGGGCGGACTTCTCGGGCTAATTGGCATTGGCCGCACGGGGTCAAACTGCTGACGAGCTGGTATTGGTGTGACTTAGCTGCGAAGGTGTGACGTGAGCGACGATGGCCTGGAGCTGTGTGCCAACAGCGGTTTTAGTATCTATCATACTTGGTGTTTTCGATTCTTCTATCCCTTTTTCTAATAGTAATATTGAGTAGATCAACTGCTCGTGGCCGAACAAAGACGTTGTCATGAGAGACAACTATTATAAGAAATGGAATCGAGCATCTCGCAGTGCGCTGAGCCATTTCGAAGCTCCGTATATTGACATTTTTGAGTGCGCAGGGGTTGAGATAGCACACGGGAACAACCCGCTGCGCAGCCAGATATGCTGCATTCATACAACATGAGTTGGACGACAATGGGATGATGATGAGGCGTTGTTGTGTTGAGGAGGTTCATTGTCGTTGGCCGGAAACAGCAATGCAGTAGTAGCTTGCCGAGCCGGGTCCGAGGATGTTTATTTGCGTCCACTTTTCTCACACCACTCGCTCACTGCACATCGAGCTTCTGGAGCCTTCCCAGAAACCGACTGACGCTGTCAACTCTGGGACAATCTTGAGAATCGTCAATTGACTTTTCAAGACACACCACAGAGCTTCAAGACCCTGAAGCCGCCCCAAATCGCTAAGGATGGGCAGCCTGTACTCGCTTCTGCCGCCTGCCGAGGACGGCATCCTCCCCTATTACCTGCTAGTGGTGAGCCAACCCCGTTGCCCTCTTCCACCAAACTTCACCCACGGTCCTGCCCTGCCTCGCAACTGACTCAATAACTCAGGTATCGGTAGCGGCCATTGGAAACGCAGTACAGAACCTCCTGACACTACACTACACCCGCCGCATTTACAACGGCCTCTTCGTCCCCAGCGCTTCGTCTCGCACCAACCCCGACTCCGTGTCGAAGCTCCAGCCCGTCGTCGCCGCGCAGGACCTCAAGGACAAGCCCACCGCCGTCGATCAGGTCACCCCGCTGGCCGCGCGCCTCTTCGGCGTCTACACGATCCTCGCGGGCGTCATTCGCGTCTACGGTGCCTACCGGGTGCACGACCCGGTGCTGTACCAGATGTGCCTGTTCACCCACCTCCTGGCGGCGGCGCACTTCACGAGCGAGACCCTGATATTCAAGACGGTGAGCCTGGGGTGGGAGCACGCGTTCCCGTTCGCGGCCGCGTTCAGTGGGAGCTTGTGGATGGGGCTGCAGTACGGGCATTACGTGAAGGCGTGAGGGGCGCTGGATGGGCGGTGTTTGCGCCGTATACCAGATGCAGGACCGCACAGGACGGTTAAGTCTAGGAGAATCACACTCGGGGCGCCCCGGCGGGGGGGGGGGCATTATACATTTTCTCAGGGGCACGTTCACCGTAGGGAAGATGCACGGAATGTTGGTTCTATTCTCTATATACTAGTAGTGCTTAATACAAGGCGCGATGAATAGGATGTACAGTAAGCTCTCGCGTTGTAGTCCCCTACTTCAGGAGGCTCTTCCGGTAGACTTCACCTCCCAACGGCCTGAGCCTCGCCGCCGCCTGCTCCGGCGTGATATCCCGCTGTGGCTCAGCCAGCAGCTCGTATCCCACAAGGAACTTGCGCACCGTCGCGGAGCGCAGAAGGGGCGGGTAAAAGTGCATGTGGAAATAGCTGTTCTCGGCCTCTTCCTCTGTGCAGTCGAGGGGTGCTTGGTGGATGCCAGAACCTGGTATCGTCAGTCACTAAGGTCTGCCACAGTCTTCTCGAGCAGACTGGAAGGAGACTGGCAGGGTGACGCTACTTACTGTATGGGAAGCTGCACTCAAACAAATTATCATATCGTCTGGTGACCTCCTGGACCGCCTCGGCAAACCACACCCTCTCCTGATCGCTGAGGTCCACTAGAGCGCGAACATGCCTCTTGGCAATGATCAGCAGCTCGAACGGCCAGACCGCCCACCACGGGCACACGACCACGAACCCCTCATTCTGCCAGACAACACGCTCACCCTTCTCAATCTCTAGCTTGACGTAGTCGGCCAGCAGGTGCCGCCCGTCGTGCTCCGCGCGGTACTTGGTCATCTGCGCGATCTCCTTGCCCGGCTCCTCGGGCAGCGTGCTCGTTGTCCAAACCTGGCAATGGGGGTGGGGGTTGCTGCAGCCCATCGCAGCGCCCTTGTTCTCGAAAATCTGCATGTAGCGCAGCTGGTGCTTCGGCCTGTCGATGTTGTCTGGCAGCCCGGGCTGCTTCTGCAGCAGCGGCAGGGCGGCGGCGACGCTTGACAGGGGATTCGAGGGTGACAAGTGGGCGGCGTAGATGCGCGTCCACGTCTCGATGACGGGGAGAATCTCGGCGGGCGACATGTCGGCCAGGGTCACGGAGTGCTTCGCACTGAAAGTCAGGACGTAGCACTTGCCCGTGACGGGCTCGGCGCGGAGCAGGAGGGCTGAGAGGTCATCGCTGGAGGAAGGCTCCGGTGGGTGATACTCAGCCTGCTCCTCCTTGACAGCACTGTAGTCGTTTACGAAGACAAAGGTGTTCGCGTATTGCGGGTTGGCGTCGCCTTGGGCGCGAGGGTTACCAGGACAGAGGTAGCACTGTTTGCACGACGCAGGTCAGCTCTCGGTTTGCGACCAAGGCGTGTGAGATGGGAGCGCGGAAACGGGAGAATGCAGACGGACCTGCGGATCATAGTCTGGCAGGGTGTTCGCTTGTGCTCCCTCTTGCTGTCCTCTAGTAGACTCATGTGGTCAGGCTTATTTTCTTTGCTTGCGCATCTAGCAGACAGGCCTGGGAGGTGACGAAGGGGGGAGGGGAGGAACACTGACTGCCATGGTCGCTTTGTTCGGTGGGGCGAGACCAGCAGCCAGGACCCGGTCAGCGGGTTATACCTGCGGTGGGAGATGTCGTCGAGGATCTTGTCGGGCATCTTGAAAGGTATGTACAAGGGAAAAGCGCAGGATTAAAGACAATGAAAAAGAGAGGCCAAGGGAATGACTGGCCTGAGATGTAAAGACACCTGAGCCTTTTTTTATATGTCCTGCGTGCGGTTTAACTGCGCGCACTAATTCAGTCTTCGGTCCCTCTGGCGCAAGTGGTGTTACTCTCATTGTACCCCGCCATACTGCTCCTGGGCCATGTGGGGGCATTCCTCGCTCAAGCTCTCGCCGCGACCCATCACCCCAGTCCCCCAGTTTCTGTGAGCTCTGGTGTTGGCCTCGGCTGGGATGGGTCGTGATTCGGGGAAACCGGCGCCAGTAGACAAGTGGGTCCAAAACACCATCTGTCAGCAACTGGCTATCGTGACAGACGGCTATTTGTTTACTGAGGCAGGTGACGAAACTGACAATGTAGCAGGGGAAGTCAGGGGCCCGGTGCAAGATGTGTAATCCACCGCGGTGATTTGGTGGATGCCGGCCGTATGTAGCACTCATAGAGATGCGAGAGTGAGAAATTGTCTCCATCTTCTTGACTTTGGCCGCTTCTACGACCGTGAGTAGCCGTCCCGCAGTCTCTTTGCGAGCGGACGACTAGTGGCATTTGCAGTACTCAGACTGGAGCTCTTTCCTATCATTCCTGCATGGGTGGTGAAATCTCTCTTCCCTTGCAAGTGCGCTGCGCTTCACTCGTGCATAAACGAATCTGCGAATGGCACGATCACGCGTCTGTCAGCGTGAAATTTTATTTTCTGATGGTTTGCCAAGTCATGGATGACCGTTCTTATTCTGCGGTCTGGCTATCTGCTGCACCTATGCTACTGTCTGGAGTTTCTAGCAGCCTGGAGAGGTACAAATTGCGCTGTTGGATTCTAAGTTCTATAAGCCTCTGGAACCCAACGATCACATCGGTGTGAGCACGTTGAAATTTTGGGTGACGGATATTGAGGAAGCAGCACGGCTCTGTCGCAATACCCATACAGCAGACATCAGAGGAAGAAGCACGTCTATTACAACTAAGAGCTTGTATGTGTATATTTTAACGTGCTGGCTGGCTGGCTGGCTGGCTGGCTGGTCGGCTGCTGGCAGCTTGCTTCAATACGTTAGCTGCTGCCAAGGCCAGGTTCTCTCTCCTCGGAAGGCTTATCTTCTTATCGGATCCCCTAGCGTCTCTGTCTCTTGTGGGGGCAGCCTGGGAGCTCCGAAAATGGTTCCTGCGGCTCAAGGTCCCATCGTCCGACTGGATCGGCCAAGACTCCACAGCTGCTCATCCGCGATTCCACCTCCACATCAATCCAGCAACGACGAGCTCATCTGTTATCAATGCGCATCCTCAGGCATCGGACTCACGCGTCGCGTCATCGATTCCCGCCCAGTATTGATCGATAATTCACTTGCCTTGGCTTTTGGACCCCTTCGAACGCGCATCTCTGCCTCCTCCCTCTCAAACGTCACCGCAATTACTCTAGGCTGCCGACACAGTATCACTTGATCGCTGCTTCGACCCTCGGCGGCCGCCATGGCTGTCATCCGGAAGAAAACCGCCACTCGGGGTAGCGAGGGAGGTGTTAAATACATATGTGATGTGTGTTCTGTAGATATCACATCTACTGTGAGTTCTCCCCGCCCCCGCCTCCCCCCTTCCAACTCTCTCCACACCTCCTCTCCCCTCCGTCACTGGCACCTCTTTGCTCTTTCGCACCCAAGCTCGCTCTGCCAGTTCTGACCATTATCGTTGCTACCTTCCAGGTCCGGATACGGTGCGCTCACGCCACTTGTAACGATTATGACCTCTGCGTCCAATGCTTCTCCAAGGGCTCAACAAGCAACACCCACAATCCTGCCACGCATCCCTATCGAGTAATAGAGCAAAATTCCTTCCCCATATATGACGAAGAATGGGGAGCAGACGAGGAGCTTTTGCTTCTTGAGGGCTGCGAGATCTATGGTCTTGGGTCCTGGGCAGATATCGCAGACCACATCGGCGGCTACCGCACCAAGGACGAGGTTAGGGACCACTACGAAAAGGTTTATATCCAGTCCTCCAAGTTCCCGCTCCCTGAACGCTGCAGTCCTAAAGACACGGCCTTGGCGAATACGATCACTAGGGAGGACTTTCAGGCCCGGAAGAAACGGAGAATCGAGGAGCGTAAGGATGCCATTAAGAATGCCCCAGCCCCGCCGCCGAAAACTAAACCCACCGCATCTGTCCCCTCTTGCCACGAAATCCAGGGCTACATGCCAGGCCGCCTGGAGTTCGAGACCGAACACGCCAACGAAGCCGAGGAGGCAGTTCAGCTCATGCAATTCGAGCCCGGAGATGGCATCAACCCAAATACTGGTCAACTAGAACCAGAAATGGAACTCAAGTTGACAGTCATGGAAATTTACAACTCCCGGCTGACACAGCGTGTGGATCGCAAAAAGGTCATTTTCGAGCATAACCTCCTCGACTACCGAGAGAACACTAAGCTCGATAAAAAGCGATCCAAGGAGGAGCGGGACATTCTCAACAAGGCCAAACCATTTGCGCGCATGATGAACCATCAGGACTTTGAAGACTTCAATCAAGGCCTTGTTGACGAGTTAAACCTTCGCCAAGCCATCACCCAGCTTCAAGATTGGCGTAACATGGGTATTGGCAACCTCAGAAGCGGTGAGAAGTACGAGCAGGACAAGTCATCTCGCGCACAGAACAAGATTCCTATGGGCTCCATGGATAGAGAACGTCTGGCGGCGGCTCAGCGTAACAAGCAACCCCCGCCGTCAGATCCACCGAGTGGGGCCGCCCTCCTGGTAGCCCCAGAACTTCCGATACGCCCAGCAACCAAGAATGGTCTCCAGAGTGGCGAGGCTGCCACCGATGGGGGCGCCAAGCTCACGAACGGGAACCACACAAACGGTGTCAACGGCAGTAGTGTTGTTGTGGCCAATGGCGTCGACTCGTCGAAGAAGCCAACCCATGTGCCACAGCCTATTTCTGGAGTCACCCCGATCCAGCTGACCCAAGACATGCCCGACTACCATCTTCTCACGAACGAGGAAGTCAGGCTCTGCGAAGTCATCAGGATGCAGCCGAAGCCCTATGTCATGGTCAAGGCCGAGATTATCAGGGAAGCTGTCAAGGGTAATGGTTCTCTCAAGAAAAAGCAGGTAAAAGAAATTTGCAGCAAGAACCCATCGTCATGGGATTCGCGCAAGGCCGGCGCAGTGTTTGAGTGTATGGTCGCCTGGGGATATATTTCCAAAGCTTAAGCACCCACCAAAGACTTCCGTTGCAAAAACCAGCAATGGGAATCCTATTGGTCCATCTAGTGCATAGTTATCAATCTTAAAGATTATGCTTCGCATCCGCAAGCGACAGTTGAACGACAAAAGCTCTCTTGGGCGGGCTCAGTGACACAAGCCAGGCTTCTGATGGCAATTTGTTCGATATTGTGTCGCTTGTGCTTTTGCCAACGCACAATACCTTGCTTCTGGAGCTGTCCATCATTGCCATCCACATTCCCACGCGCAAGAAGCATAGGGGGCAGACTTGGAAGTATTCGAACTACATTCACAAAAATTGAGAAGCACCATCCACCTGGCTTGGAAGGACGCGGAGGGTAACTTCATTTCCTTTCTTTCCTTTTTCTTTTCTTTTCGCGAGGTAAGAAGACACTCGAGAAATATGTACATGAACGATGTTTGATTATAGATCTAACTTTTCCACAGAGAATACGAAGTTTTCAAAGGGCTCGAAGTACGTTTGTCTGGGGGTCGAGATGACCTGCTTCACTAGCAGTGGAGACGCTGTTACTGGTCCGGCCATTCCACGAGAATTCGCTTTGGAAATTGATGACTACAGACGGTATTCGAAGGCAACGCCGAGTCTCAAGCTGGAGAGCTCACCTGGAGCAAGCGACGAGACGGTGATAGTGTTGACGTGAGATCCAGAAAGGGTGTCGCAAGGCTTTTGTTGTCAGACTGAAACCTGCAAGCAGTGAAGCTACGCATCGGAGGCTGACAGGTTGCAGGATCTTGAGTGCGACCCTGGGAAGCCGGGAGATGCGCCTCGCGCAATTGCTCGAGATGGAGTATTAGAATGGAGACCTTTTTCTTAGGCCAAGACGTGAAAGACATTGGTCCAGCTGTAGACATTGAGAGGGTGTCTTGGTCAGTGAGTGCGCATCATCCAGGGTCACCGGGCCGCCGAATAGCGAGAAAAACAAACAAACATACAACCCCCCATGCTCCCTATGTACGGGCGGCGATCTCGTATCGATGCACTGACTCGGCAGCCGAGTCTCGCTCTTTTCGATGTGTCTACTGCCAGGCCATCTCTCGGGCCAGCGGCCGGCTTCGTGCTCCATGCGAGTATCAGGGAAAGGCAGTGTCAGTGACGTTGGCTGCAGGAAGCCAAGTCACGATGGGGTTTCAATATCCAGATGAGGATCTTACTCATCGGCATCCAATATATGCAAATTCGCCGAGAGTGTACAGACTTTGAGCTAGGCACGTCTGTCTCCGGAGACCCATTTAGCCTGAGTCCGCTTTACAGCTTGAACTAGGCACGGGACAGCCTGCCGGTCCACAGAAAGTGCTCACCACTTCACCACTTTGATCAGCGCGCAACAACATCAGCCCATGTGTATGCCCACTCTGAGCTCACGGGGGTCTCGTGTCATGCTCAGAGCCGGTAGGCTTCTTAATGTCCTGGTCTCAATACCGCAGCGCCTTGGCTAAGTCCGTCATTAGCTTCGACGTGATCGCCTTGCGGGCCGATAACTGTCTCGGCCCGTCGCTCCAGGAACAAGCTGAAGAATGTGGACCGTAAGCTTCTCGCTCCCTATCTGTGAGGTCTTGATTGCTTCTTGGCTCTTTGTGGCTGGGGAATACGGCTGACTTCTAGTCATTATATATCGCGTTGTTGGGACTGGATGAGGTGTGCCATTGCATAGATGAAGTCCCCAAATTAGAGAAGATCTCGGTAGAAGGCGTTCGGTGTTGGCCGTCAAGACTCTTCCCTCAAGTGGACTGCTCGCTTTCCGTTACAGTTTCACTTGTGCATTGCAACTACCTTTTGAAGATTTGTCATTGATGATTGTGTACTGGACCGGACACGCATTCCAGCCCTTTACCTTCTTGAATACTACCTCGAGATACCACCAGAGAACAAGAAACAAGATGGCAAAGGAAACCAATACAAACCCTACAGTCAGAATTCTAGTGATAGGAACAGCTGGTGCCGGGAAGAACTGCCTGGAGTCGAGATTCACGACATCACAGTATCCTCCGCCCTACGATCCATCTCTCACGTTGTGCAGCCGACGCTTCCTCACCCTGGAGCCAAAACCATCAAGCGGTGGCGACTCCCGTTCGTCGGCGCTCCCAGCGCTGCGTGTCTCGACTGATTTCCGTGAATCTACGCCCTCGCTGCTATCACCGCCAGACTCCGCAGGTCCAGCAAGCCCCATCTCGGACCCCGTGTCGCCAATCTCGTTCGTTAGCACGACATCAACGCTCAACACCAGCACAACGAGCATCCCAGGCTCTGCTTCCTTCGGTCGCGAAATTGGGCTACCCAAATCACAGCCGTGCATCAAATGTGAACGCAGAGCGAACACCTACCTAGTAGAGGTGGTCAACTACCCGGCCCTGCAGTCTGCCAAGATGCGGCAGCACGTTTACACCAAAGGAGAATACGACGCCGTGCTCCTTGTGTACGACGTTTCGGATCGAAATAGCTTCGAGAAGATCCAAGAACTCCACGCAGAGGTACCTCTTGGTAGTGATCATGGCAGCAAGCATCACAAGAGGCAGAGATCGCACATTTCACGAAGACATTCCGGTCCGCCAACGGAGGCCCTGCAGAGGAGGAACAGCGCGATGAGCTTCTTCAATGCGGGCGGTGGTTTGGTTGGCGTTGAAGAGGAAGTGGAGGCTAAGAAAGGCTCAAGAGGAGTCGTGGTTGCGCTAATCGGCAACAAGGCTGATGTTGATGATGAAGATTGTGATCAGATTGAAAAGACCGTTGAGGAGGACGGCTCCCAGGAGCAGGATTATGATGATGACTGCGAGTCTGCCCTTGCCGTCTTCGGCGACGCCCTTCAGCGCGACCCTCGCGATGAAGTCAGATTCGGCGCAACATCTTCGGTCCTGGGAATCACCAGCAGACCAAAGCCCTCTCACGCTGAAAGTTCCGAAACTGTTGAACGGTGGCTCCAGATTGTCGGGAGGGCGGTCGAGGAAGGAAAAGAAGGTGCCCACGATGTCCTAGCTGTCCCAGAACCACCGGCAAGCAAGTCCAAACCGGGGAGATTGGTCTCCAAAGCCGAGGGTGAGGATCTGGCCAGATCATTGCAGCTGCAGGTTCCGTTCCTTGAGACAAGCGCCAGGACAGGGGCAAACGTCGACGAGGCATTCGAATCAGTCGTGCGCTCGGTCCTGGGCCGGAACCACACGCATTCAACCACAGAGCTTGCCAAGAGGTGCAGGGAGAGGCACGAGGCTGAGCAGCAGAAGCGTGCCGGTGTCAGCCGGGCGCCAAAACCCGGGGATCGGACTACAAGCAGCGCAGGACCAGGGCGCGCACAGGAACATCACGGCCGCTTGGCTTTGGAGACTAAGCTGGATAGGCACGGGCATACTGCCCACCTTGAGCGCCCTGCACCTGTCCAACATGTCCCTAGCCGCGAGAACATTACACGCCGGGAGAGCTTTATGGGCCGCATGCGAAGGATGCTGATGCATGAAGAGCCACGTGAAAGGGAGAACATCCGAGGCTCTAGGAACAATTCTCCTATACGGTCTTTATAGAGGGTGGGTTTTTGAGAGGAGGGGTGGAGAGCGGTGGCGGCTGTGTCATTGCTAGATTCTCTTGGCCGTTTGGGGCAGTTCTTTGATTTTATAGCACATCTACCGGGTGTTGTTCCAGCCCTGGTATTCCAATGCACAGATTTTCCCCTTCGAAGCCATAATAGTCTCTTTACAAAGTCTCACAAGTTCGGTCTCATGCGCCTGGCTGACGAGGTTTGTGATAATTGCTTTTGCGCAGATCTCGAGTGTTTCAAGCGATTATGCTTACCCAAAGCTCCATTTTCAAACACCGGAATCGACTGATACATACTCGAAAGCCGCCTACTTACTCAAAGATGTAAGAAGTTTTTAAGAAGCGACTTTAACCACGACTTTGCCCCTCGCACGCCCAGTATTCAGCCTCTCAAACGCTTCCCGGGCTTGGTCAAAGTTAAAAGTGCTATCAATAATTATCTTGTCCTTGGGAAGACTCAAGATCTCCTCCAAATAAGAATACTTGAACTCAAGATTGACACAAGCATACGACGGGCCGAGACCTGCCCTCCCGAGCAGCGCGCGCAGTGCCATCTGAGGGTTCCATAAGTAGATGCTCCTGCCGCCCATCAACATGCGGTTAGTTTTATCACCGACGATAGTGACATATCTCTTAGCTATGCCAAGACACTCTGTCCCGCCAACGCAATCGATAATGACGTCGGGCGCGAAGCTCCTGAGCCGGTCTGGCACGCTCGTGGTTGTGTAATCGATCGTGTCGCTCGCACCCATGCTACGGACGAAGTCCGCATTGCGGCCAGAGCAAGAGGCGGCCACCGTCCAGCCCCGGCTCTTCGCAAGGTGCACAATGTACATGCCTGTACTTGAACTACCGCCCAACACCGCGACCTTGCCGTTCGTGACGTAGTGCTCGACCTCTGCGATCACGGTCCGCGCCGTGAGCCAGACGAGCGGGAGGGCGGCGGCCTGTTCCCAGGACCAGTCAGCGGGCTTGGGGATCACGACGGACGTCTTGATGTCGAGCCTGATGACCTCTTGCAGAGTGCCCCCCGGGAGGATGGGGGCGATCCCGAGCACCTCGTCACCAGGCTTGAAGCCCGAGTCCTTGCCTGCGTCCTGCACCACACCCGAGAAGTCCTCGCCTACGCCCTTTTCGAGGGCGATGATGAAGCTTGGGAGGTACGGCCACAAAGGAAGTCCCATTAGCTGGACGTCAACGGGGTTGATGGACGCGGCGTGAGCTCGGACACGAATCTCTGAGGATTTGAGTGGTCCTGTGTCACCTGGTAGGCTCGACTGTTGCAGTGCCTCCGGATAACCCCCTTGGGTGAATGTCCAAGCCTTCACTGCCTCAGCCATACTGATATAGTCGGGCTGGGCATGTGATCAGATCAAGTTTGACACACTGGCAGGTTGCACTCTGAGGATTTGAGGCTCGGGTAAGGAAATCAGCTTGACGCGAAACAACGGCGTCTTCTGGTAGAGCCAGCTAATTGATTGTGATAGCAGGAGTGCAATCACCCCGTATGCTTTTATATGTATGGTATGGCCCCAGAGGGCCGTGCCTTGTTCTCGTCGGACTGCGCTTGTCCTGCAAGCGCAGGCGTGGGTACCCCCACAGGTGAACATTACTAAAGAAAGACGGTATAACTAAAACCCGCCACAACGATGTCGATTACACATTCTCGACAGTGCCCCAAATTCCAACGACCAAAGTCGTCAAATGTCTGTCAATTGACGAGGTCCAAAAGTCATATTCCTCACTCTTTCTCGGAGCATGGAAAGAGTCGTATCTTGGTAACACGTGATTACTTTCACAACGAGCAAATGAATTCTGGCAACTGAGGTACTCGGCTGTTCATGTGGAATGTTGGTCTCAATCTAGGACTGCTTGGCTCCTCAGCGAGTCCATAATCATGATCTTCATGAGAACCCCGCCGTCTTATGAATGAATAGGCCTCAAGTATGCGATATTAGCATTCATTGCGCTAGCTTTCCGACGTGCCTTCTTTCTACATACCTACCTGCTTAGTGGATACGTAATGAGCCTCCAGGATCCCCATTTATCAAAGTCCAATGGATGATGAGAAGATAGAGGGGATGAAGGCGATGTCGAAGGCACACAAGGCACCTGTAACACATGCACTCCAAGTAGGCTCGTCGTCTACGAGAAAGAATCCTGGAGATCTCACATGCGCAAACAATCTGCTTGTTACTTGACAAAGTGGGCCTTTCAACATCACTTTGGCGAGCTCTACATAGGTAATAGACTGTAGCATATTTTCATAGCTGGCAAGTCATGTAGTTTCAAACCCAGCTCCACAGTTCGCGGTTGGACACGGAATTAGTTGCTTCCATGTTTGACATGCTATCGCCGGCTGAGGCAGTCTCCGCACAATCATTTCAAGTGTCCCACAAGCTGATTCACTGTTATCCCACAGGTACAAAGACATGATGTTTTCCAACCATGAGAGAAGAGCGGGGTAAAGAGGAAAAGCAGGTCCAGTGGAGGTTTTGGACGCAATATATTCAATGCTGTATAGCCGCCAATCCACTTTTCCCAGGTTTAATTCGAGAGGATTTGTTCTCCCGCTGCAGAGGCGACCCATACCCAGATCTCTGGGGCTCGGCTTGATAGTCATAAAAGCACCATGTACGCCATGCCATGTTGTATGCCACAAAACATGATGTCGATCCGTGGT
Source organism: Diaporthe amygdali (assembly GCF_026229845.1). Classification (NCBI taxonomy): domain Eukaryota; kingdom Fungi; phylum Ascomycota; class Sordariomycetes; order Diaporthales; family Diaporthaceae; genus Diaporthe; species Diaporthe amygdali. The sequence continues at coordinate 270,231 of NW_026517029.1, forward strand.
CAGAGTGGTATACTATAAAATGGAAGTGCAGACAAGGGGCCTGTGGCAACCGTCACTGTCCACCTTGCAGCCACGGCTTCTGCACGCGGCGTTTCAAACCCAGCCACGTCTTGCACACCAAACAGCGCCAGGGAGCTGGTTGGGGAGCAACGGCACTTGAGTCGGTAGGTTCCTACCAGTCGACGGCCCAGCCGTTGTTTTCTAAAAAGTCCTCGCAGGCATCCCTCAGGTCAAGATTGGGCCGCAAGTCAGAGACATCCAAATGCTCCCTTGTGACGGGATCCGTCTTGGAACGCTTGAGGTGCTCGAGGATGCTTGCCCTCTCGTAGCTCTTGCCTGTCTTTGTGATTACAGGGTCGACCAGGATGCCGAACGTGATGTCGTCGACTGCCCAGTCGGGCACCTCTCTCCGCTTGCCCTGCTCGCCCCTTGCCAGCTGGAAGGTTCCCTTCATGGCGGCAATCTTTGCGTCCCAGTCGGCCGTGACATCCTTCAGCTCGAACTCGTCCGAGCACTCGGCCAGGGCCTGGGTGCGCTCCTTGTCGAGCAGCTCGAGGACTTCGCGCTCCAATGCCGAGGACTCGCGCAGGCGCCTTCGCTCCTTGTCGTCCCACCGCTCCTTCTTGCACCGCAGGACCAGCTGTGTTATGGCGCCGAGGGACTTGTCGCCGGTTTTGACTGCGAGTTCGTGGGCTCTTTTAACGTTGTCGAGGGCGTCGTCGAAGTACTTGAGCTCGATCTGGGCTTGGGCGATCAGGAAGTGGGCCTTCATGTTGTCCGAGGAGAGGGCGAGGCATGTCTGGCAGTCCAAGATGGCGTCCTCCCAGCGCTGCAGCCTTATGCGCGCTAGGGCTCGGTTGGTGTAGATCTTGGGGTCTTTTGGGTCGGCGATGATCCTGTGGTCGGGAGGTGGTGTGTCGGCTCGAGGCACTCGTCGCGGAAGAGGGGGGGGGAGGGAGGAGGGAGGGCGCGTGGACTTACGCCTGCGAGTACAAACCCTCTGCGCCCCCATAATCACCTCTCGCGAAGCGCTTGTTGCCCTGTTCCTTAAGGGCAGCAGCTTCTTGTACTGCCATCTTCCTGGGGGGGCGATGGCTGGGCAGTATGCAACGTTTCGAACTGGAGTGGCTGAGGACGAGGCTGGGTCAGGCTCGACCCTTCTCTTTTATTGTTGGGAGGATCTGTCTTTAGCAGTGCTGAGAAAGGCGCTGTTGTCTCAGGAGGACAATCGCCGGTTCTAGGTCAGTGTCAGGAGTTGAGAGCGTAGGTGGTGAGCATTGTCGTTGTCTCGACGTCGACGAGAGGGCAGAAGGCCAAGGGCAGAAAGATGGTCACACTGCCGTGACTGGGGTTAGCAGCTACGATGCGGGTACGACACGGTCCAGTACGATGCGATGCGAGACAAAGCACAGAAGACAGGTGACAGGTGACAGGTGACAGTATGGTGACAATGTAAGGCCGGCAGGGACGTCTATATGCCGTCTGATTATGTATATGTATGTATGTGTACAGTACTGGTCGGAAGGCGCGGGCACGAATGGGCAGGCGTCAAGGTAAGGCAAGGCGAGGTGAGGTGAGGTGAGGTGAGGTGAGGTTCGTCTGGTGCTGTCCCTTACTCCTGACTATGTATTGGGGAGCTGCAATGGCCGAGCTGGTTCGAGCTGGACCCTGGAATTCGGGCGAGCTTTGCTGTACCTAGGTACCTAGTACAGGGGCGAACCCCGCCACAGCCGGGAGGAACGCCCAGCCTCGGCCTGTTCTCGCCCAGGCGCGAGTGCAGCCCGTTGCACATTTGTCAACAGCGAACATTCTGGAATCTCGTCTACATGTCTACTGCACTCACTAATCTCACCTCACCTCACCTCACCTCACCTCACCCTACCTCACCCCATGGCAGACCACCTCATGCTTACATCTCCACTCACTCAAGGCTGTGAGAAAACCTGGCAAGTGCCTGCTAACCAGCCCACAAAGGTCTAGTCCACACACACCAGGCTACAGGCTACCAAGGCCCACGAGACGCAAGGCTGAGAACATATTTGCAAGCTGGCATACATACAGCCAGGGTGCTGGGGGGTATCATTGCTATTCCAGGACTGGCGTCCTCTTTATCCTCGTGATGGCTCATTACTACGTATCCATCATCAAAGGTACACACATCATTTATGATTAATACAGCCCGCCCACAGTCGCCAATATACCGAGTGCCAACACACCGCCTACCACGCCCACACACCCTGGCACGAACCTCCCAGCAGCCCCGGCCGTCACAGCTGGCCCCGTATAAGTCGCGTCTGCCGGCCCGCTGCTTCCGACGGTTGACGGCCCCGTGGCCGCCCCGCTAGCAAGCGGTGACACGACGGTCTGCGAGTACGTCTGCCCGTCTGACACTACCGTCCTGGTGAAAGTCGTCTGTGCTGGTACCTCTCCCGTTGGAGCCGCCGATACTACTGTCTGCACCTGTGTCTGTCCATTGGAGGTTATCGTCCTCAGGAAAGTCACCTGCGACGTCTCCGACGCCTGCCCTCTGCCTGCCGACTCCTGTGCAATCGAGACAAGCGTCTCATACACCGTACTTCCACCTGACGTGGCCGTCCTGACCAGCGCCACCTCCGACGCCTGGTTGTCTCCTCCTGGGCCTTGTGAGATAGAGACCACTGTCTCCAGGACCGTGCTGCCGCCCGACGTGGTCGTTCGGACCAGAGTCACCTCTGACGCCTGGACACTAGGAGCAGGCACGATCGACACCAACGTCTGAACAGAGGCTTGGCCGTTGGTGTTGACTGTCTGCACCAATGTTACCTCCCCTGGAGAGGCAGCGGCCACCGGCGACACCACTGTCTGGACGAGGGTCTGCTCATCTGCTGTCACTGTGCGGACGAACGTTGTTTCGGCTGGAGCAACTGGGGCAGCGTTGCTGGAGGGGCCGACCAGGGTCCTGATAGCTGTCACGCCGTTGGAAACCTCTGTGGAGATGAAAGTGACCTCTACAGATGAGACTGGGCTGTTGGGCTGCTCTGGGCTCGGAGTCTGTTCCGAGGGCGGTATTTGACCAGACGATTGAGCGGGCTGCTCAGGAGCCACCTGACTCGTAGCTGGTGACTGCTCAGCAATCGATGTCTTCTGAGAGGAGGGCTGCTCAGAAACTGAGGTGGTCGTCGGTATAGGGCTAGGCGATTGCTGCGTCGAAGTAGGCAGTGGTGTTGATTCAGGCGGGCTGAAATATTTGTCGTCAGTGCCAAGGATTTTCAAAATGGCGATATCTGATACTTACGAGGGCGCCTCTGCCGTGCTTCTCTCTGAGGACGCCGGAGCTGGGGCTGTATAGTGTACAGCTTCCACGGTTTCGGTTGCCTGGATCAGGACGGAAGCCGAGACCATCGAGTGGCCCACGGCTGTCTGAGCACAAGTCGCAAATGTACACGTCCTAATGTCCTGGCCTGACATTTGCTCGACGACAGTCTGAAGCCCGGCAAGATAATCGACCATTGCCGGGGTGACTGTTGCTGGGTTATGCCCAAAGTACCAGTCTGAGTTGTGTGCTGTGTAGAAGAATTTCGCAGGATCTGTAGTTGCAGGCATAATGAGTTTACTGTCGTAGTCGACAGTCCGGGAAGTGAGATCGCGCTCTGTGCAGTTTGCCGACCAAAAGTCTATGTACTGTATCCATGTCTCCGGATAGGTCCTATGGATGGGTGAGTCTTCTCCAGGGGATCCGCCAGTGAGACACATAACACTTACATGGTGAACCAGCCGTCTATCACCGCGGTATTGCGCACGAAATCCGTCACCTCCGGTGCGCTCGCTGTGATAGTCTGGAGGCTTGTTATAGCGCTACCATTGGGATATGTTGTGATGTGGGGGACCACTGTGTGAGTTATCGTCTCTGCGTTGGTCTTATTCCAGTCATACACCATCGCCAAGTTCGCAGCGAGCCCACAGACTGGTACGCCTGGGGCTGCCACGCTGGTTGTGGAAGTGGAAGCAGAAGTTGGGGCCGATGTTGAGTTCAAGGCCCGAACCTGCTGCACGCCTGCAACACATGCTACCCAGGCCAGCGGCCGGGTTTGGCGAAAGGGTGTGACCATTTTGCAAGCTCAAGATGATCTTCGGGTTCGGGAATCTGTACCAAAAAACAACAACAATGAAACTCTACACCCTCTCTGTAGGTACGCGCGGAAACCCGATGATATAACATCTAGCTAGGAAGCCATGGGCCAGCGACGCCAAGAATAGGGCCCAGATGGGCTCATGTTTACGCTTGTGGGCCAGGCTGGCCGTTGTCGCCAAGTCCATAGTGTGAATCCTTCTATCCACCTTTGCTGACTGCAGTACGACTTTGACCAATGACTAGAATAAAGCGCTCCGCCTGAAATTGGAGGCTGTGGCCCATTCACCTAGAAAAGCAACGCGCTGAAGTCCGGAGAATTCTTTCTTACGCGCTGCCTAGGCTTCTGCGCGGCCGTAGAAGTGGTCCAATTTCATCGACATCCGCGGGCTGCCCACTGCTTCTCTCCACTGATCCGCGCTTCCATGGACTCTTCTCAAGGGAGTACGAGTCTTGACTGTGCCGGGCATCTCGACATCATATTCTTCTTTGACTTAACAACATATGGATTCCTACCATAACCGTTCATATGGCGCAACCTCTTTCTGTTGACGCAACAGAGGTTTGGGATGGGGTGGACGGGAGCTGGTCGACGTAAGTTACCTCAGCACACCGGGAACACCTGTAGGGCCCACTTTTGCTAAGTCTCCCAGGTTCATCGTCCGCGTAGGAACTCCTGAGCAGTATTTCAGTGTATTGCCATCCACAGCAAATCAGCAGACATGGGTGCCAATACCAGAAGGTTGCGACAGCAGCCGCGTTGGAAACTTTAGTAACTGCGGAGATAGCCGAGGGGTCTGGCCATTCGAGAACGAAAACAGCAAGGGCTTCCAATCAAACCAGTCGTCTACCTGGGAGACCATTGGCATCTACGAGCTGTACCTCGAGGAGCATCTGGGGATAGACGGGAACGGGCTATTCGGATATGATTCCGTGGGCCTCGGCGCATCAGGCACCGCGGTAGAGAAGCAGGTCGTGGCCGGTATTGCTACATCGAACTTCTGGCTCGGCTCGCTTGGACTTGGGGCGAACTACACCAACTTCTCTGATGAGGAACAACCGTCATCCTTGTTGCGGACACTGAAAGACTCGGGATCCATACCGAGTTTATCGTACGGTTACACAGCTGGAGCTCCTTATAGTAAGCCACTGTTCTTTACTGTAAAGAAAAGGCAGAAAGAAAGAAATACCGGGCCGCTGGCATATTGTTTCCAATATGTGCTAATTCGTACAAGGATATTCGAAAGTCGTCGGCAGTTTGACCCTTGGAGGTTATGATTCCTCGCGATTCACCACCAACTCTATCTCGTTTCCGTTCGGTTCCGATTCGGAACGTCCGTTGGTCGTTGGACTCCAGTCGGCGATTGGGACAGACACTCCCAACGGGACGGTCTCTCTCTCAGGGGTTGGCAGCGGAATCCTTGCAGTAATCGACTCGACTGTTCCAGACTTGTGGCTACCTGAGGCGTGGTGCGACCTTTTCGAGGATGTGTTCGGGCTTAACTACGTCGAAGAGACGGGTCGATATCTGGTCGATGACGATCAACACGCAGCGCTGTTACAACTCCAGCCAACTCTCACATTCACACTGGGCGCTAGCACCACGGGCGGCACTATTAGTAGATTCGATCTCCCTTACGCTGCCTTTGATCTCGAAGGGCAGTACCCTGTGTTCCCGAACGCGACGCGATATTTCCCTATAAGAAGGGCAGCGAATGACTCGCAGTACACTATCGGTCGTGTGTTCCTCCAAGAGACTTATTTGACGGTCGACAGTGAACGCGGCATCTTTAATGTCTCGCAAGCTAAGTTCTCGAACCCGCTGCCTTCATCGGAGCTGGTTGCTATAGTATCGCCGTCGGATGCCACGAACTCGACCGCAGGCGGGAATTCTACGTCATCGGTGGTTTCCGAGGATACTGAGAATGGAATCGGAGGAGGCGCAATTGCTGGTATAGTTGTTGGTGTCGTGGGCGCGCTGATGATTGTGGCCGGACTCCTGTTCTGGTGGCTCCGACGTCGCCGCAACCAGCGTGGTGAATGGCCAGATGCGGGGACCACCGAACACAGCGCCGAGGACGGGCGACCACCTCAGTATGGAGGTGAATTGATTGGCAGTGCTGCCAATGTCCCTGAGCTATCTGACGGAAAAGCGAGGACGGAGACAGCGACACCAAAGTCGAGACATGAGGCGGCGAGTGCCACGCCTCTTTCAGAGGCAGGGGGCAGGGAAAAGTATGAGGCGGAAGGTAGTACGCCATTCTCAGAAGCGGCGGGGACAGAGAGATACGAGGCCGAGGGAAGCACCCCAATGTTCGAGGCGGCTGGAACGCCTAAGTACGAGGCTGAAGGGGATACGCCCATGTTTGAGGCAGACGGACGCTCACGTCAACGTGTATACGAGGCAGAGGGTAGCACACCTGTGTACGAACTTCCAGCGGGATAATTAGGAGGATATATGGATGGATTGCCAGATAATCAGCGATTCTCATCTTTGAGTGTATGTATGCTTGCATTATGCCGATACTACTCACGTAAAACTTATAATTGCAATTGCAAGAACTTGATGAGCTGTCGCATTGGGAACACTTGAGTGACTATATATTTTGACATTTTTATATCGCAGGGACTGCCCCAAAAGTCGTTGGACACCCTGTAACAGATCACTGCATCCATCCAAGCTCAATGTCCCGCACTTGATTGGATAGATGCATCTATTGGAGGCTGGATTTTCCCAAGTCATCACATATCATAATTACGTAGGTATCAACTATGGCTTGGCATAGTTCAAGTGCTCTGGCAGCAAGCGGCTGCTTGAAGACATGTAAATGTATACATGCAAGCTCTTAAACGAGAATCTAAGTACACGACACTTCGCAACGACCAATTCATGTCCAATCCCATTCATTATTCAAATCATGATTATTAGAAGCTTCCTGCAATTTTGCCTTCTGGGCTTTAATCACTTTGAAACCCTCTCATCGATTTGTTAAACTACAGAGGAAAACGGATGCATCCATACCTCTGCTTGTGGTTTTGCCCTCCTATGATGACTTCCTGATTCCAACACGATTCAGCCCGCCGTATCAAATGATTACGCAAGCTCAATTCGAAAACAATTTGAATTGCTGGGGCTCAAAAATTGCGTTGCACACTTAATGGTTGATTTCAATATTTCTGGCACTGCTGGATCTATCGGTCTTCGGAATTAGAATTAGTGCGCGGTGCAGTTCCAGCTGAAACAAGATCGTCACGGGCCTCCTTTGCTGTCAGCACCGACCTTCACTTTTTAGAGCTTCTCAGCGCCGTCGGCCCCATGTCTGAATTTTGTTAAACTGCCACGTAATTTGCAGAGCTCCTCAACACATTGAAGCTGCTCCGAGATGAGATCCTCAAAGCTACTTTTCGCAACTTGTTTTGGGCTGCGTCCGATTGCCTCGAGATCAGCCTACGCAGAATCACAAGCGGAATCTATTTGTCCTATTTTACCGATAGGCATCTGGCAACCACCCACTACATGTCCTATTGATGCACCCGACTCCGTCGGTAATGATCCTGTCTCAGCCCAAGGGGACGACTGGTTCAGAAGTGACACCTGCCACGAAGTCGGTCCTGATGAGATCTGTGCTTTCACTCAACCCTCGTTCAACGCCGGCCATGGCATAGCTGTGGTCACGACGGCTCAAATACTTGAGAAAATGGTGTCTCTGCCTATTTTCACTATCCCTGGATCGCAAAAGCCTGCACATCAAGAGTCAACCATCCTCGCTTACCGAGATGAACAAATCTCCGGAAAGGGCATTGGTCTGGTCGCGTTGAGGCCTATACAAACCAATGAGGCCTTCCTAAGTCGCATGCCGATAGTAATGGTTGACGATACGGCCTTCAAGCGCCTCGGGAGAGCACGTCTTACAGAGCTACTCAACGAAGCTATCAGCGACTTGCCAGAAACCCACCAGGCGGAATACCTCAATTTGACTACGCACGGGGAGGTCAATACCCATCATGAAAAGGTTTATGAAATATTCATGAAGAACGACTTCCTCACACCTGTAAATGACATCATGGACTTTCATTCTGTCTTTCCGCAAGGTAAGTATTTACACCATCTTGTCGAGCATAGCAGCGCAACACTGCTGAGGGGACTCTTTGACGTCTACTTATTCTTCTGTACAGTATCCCGTTTGAACCATGCTTGCCGACCGAATTCTAAGTATACTTTCGACGCGTCTACGCTGTCCCAGTCTGTCTTTGCAGCCCGAGAGGTTGAGACTGGAGAGGAGCTCACAGTGGCGTACTTCGAGTAAGTATCGACGCGGCGCTTTCCCGCGTTGCTATTCACTTGTAAACGCTTCATGCGAGTGGGCATGACTGACTTGGCCCGAAACAGCTCGATCCAAACACACTCACAGCGGCAGTTGCTCTCAAAGCACGGATGGGGCTTCGAATGCACCTGCTCGTATTGCTCGTCTGGCGAGGAAATCATTAAGGAATCGGACAGAAGAATTGAGCAAATCCACATGTTGCAGAAAGATCTTGACGACTATTCCCCAGAATCGGCCGCAACTCCTGACAAAGCCGAACTTCTCGTCAGGCTATTCGAGGAAGAGGGCCTTATCACCCGGATGGTGGAAGCCTACTACCGGGCTGCAGTCGAGTGGAGTGGTGTTGGTAACGCTGCAGAGGCTATCAAGTTCGCAAAAGTTTGCGTTAAAGAAGGGGAGGTCCTAGAAAGCTCGATCCGCCCTTTCATAAACAACATGAGGGAACTGGTAAAGGACCCATCAGCCCATTGGACGTGGCAATTTCGTCTGAGCCATAAATGAAAGCAAGCTAAAACATATATCATACACTCATCTCTATACCATCGATACAATGCGGTTGATGACAGCTGGTTGTTCGAATCTCAGAACAGAATGAACAAACACCTGACAGCGGTCTAGTCTCTAAATTCCGGAGGAAGGACACAGAGACATTCAAGAGAATCTGTATATTTATGACTATCATATCTAATCGTGAATGTATCTTGTAGAATCAGCACAGCGAGAGGCGATGTAGTTTTCATAGAATTGATCTAAAATAGTTCTGAAATATCGGGTGGATGTCTAGTTGCGAGTTTGCACACGAGTTTGTCTGGTAACCATGCTTATATATGCCGGAGTGTACATTGAACAGGCTCCTTTTATAAAAGTTTCCTCATTGATTGCCCCGAAAAGCTTTTTATTCGCCGATAGGGGCCCGATAAGACACCAAGCTACAGTGTCATCAAGACCGTCTCTTGCGAATCCCGGCGACTGTGTAAAGCAATTTTTAATCGAGACGGAGACTTTTTGTATTTAATGAAGTTGAAACGAGCAGTTCTGTGGTGAAATGATCCATATTCTAGATCCTACTCGGCTATGTGGACGTGGAATTAGTCCTAAAGTTAACGGCCGTTGCAGAACTTTCCGTGGCTTGTCGTTGAAAATGCCCGCTTCCACTGAGCCTCATGCTGTCCATGTTCCGGCCGCGATTTGTAGCCTCTGTACTCATGACCCAGAGGGACTGATGGAATGATTTCCAGATGATCGCCGTCTCGAGTCCTCATGCATGCTAATTTGATGATACGTAACTTGACGGCTGAGGCTGGATATTGTCCCATGACACAAGTTTCGAATCAACGTACTTACTTATCGCGCGTGATCCCCTGGACCTCTAGAAAGATCAGTGGTTCTGTTCAAGCCACTCCAGACATTTCACCCCCACGGCCTCGCTTTATTGAAACATAGCAGTATTATTGTGTGAGCTAACATATCCTCGATTCTTGGATTGAGCGGGCACATCCTTGTACAGACTCCGCACTTATTTGTTTAGGACGAGGTTTGGGTGCTGGAGGTCTTGGATAGCCGGTCCTGTGAACAGAGCTAACGGTGTTGCACTTGACCGGAGAGTCTACCCGGAAACCTTAATGTGTCTAGCGGCGCCCAATCTTCGGTCTTCTCTTTCACCGTAGTGGCAAATGGGCAGCTACTAGACTCGTTCCTGTTCGACTTGAGCGAGCCATGATTCTTACCAGGCCATTGTGTTGAGGTCATGCAGTTTGCAATTTTTCACAATCCGAATCTGAGTGGCATTCTGTAGATGATGTGGCACAGAGCCGGTGAAGATTTATTTCCTCGATCACTCTTGGTCCCGAATTGGAACTTCGGAAAAAGTTGAATCGCTGTCGAAGCGTGCTCCAATTTTGAGGCCGGACACGGATTTGTCGGAAGACAGACCCCTATCGATATCCGACGTGGGTGTGCCTAAACGGAAAGGCGCCCGGGCTGGAGGGACGCTCGTTTTGCGTCTGAGAATCTGGCCATTTTCGTTTTTTACACTCTGCAGATACTCTACATTCGAACAATGTCCGATGCTGGCTGTCATTCCAGCCAGACAAGCAACTGCATTGTCCTTCCTAGCCATCATATGTATGTACATTCTATATTCGTTTGATGCTCAATCAAGCCGTTCTCTGCTTGAGATCAATGCACATGATCAGGGATCCGACATGCCATTGTAGCACATCGTGACAGGATGACATGCATGCAGGGCCCGACGATTTGCATATGCTCCAATGACGGCTCCCAGCATCACAGATTGAGGTATGAAACCAGATCTCACGTAACAAACAGAACCACGTTGTGTGTAACTTCCGGGCACGCGACCATGGCCAAGAGATCTGGCCATAAGACGTTCTGCCAGCTCAGGAGAAGGATATCCGACGGGATCCTCGTTCTGGCAAGGGGGCGATTGGTGAACTTGGACGCTCGCAATCTCCGGGGCTAGGCACATTGGCAGAGGGGCCACCTACAAACGCAGCGAATAGGCAGGTTCAACGGATCAAAACAACGGCCGGGGTGAAATACCCGGCAGTTTGAGCCAAGCTGCTGGGAACGGCGGCCTGGCGCGCGATGATACGTCCGAGGACCTGACCTTACCCCAGACAGCCCAACAGGAGCGTGGGGAAAAGAAGTGGGATTTTCCCCAGACTTACCCCAACATCGACCAGGCCGTCGGTTTGTGTTCCCCACACTCGAGCACTTGGCTCACTGAGCCATGGCCACACCGTCCCTGTCAGTCCAGGTTGTGCGACCGACATCATGCCGTGGCACGCCAAATGGGGCCGTTACTGACGTTGGTAGATCGTTCCTCCCCTCACCCGACGTCAGGGGACTAGAAAACAGTCCTCTTTCCCACCCCTTTCGTTCTTTGATTTGCGTTATTCCGGGCTTTTCCTCCTTTCCTCTCCCTCTACCGCCACTTCTAGTCCTCACTGGGGGTTATTGTTTCTTCTTTTTCAACATGGGCGACAAAATAGAAGACCTTCCCGCGTCGGAGCACATCCACGACCACGACATTCTCGAGGATGAAAAGGCCATGGCCGAAACAGCCGAGCACCTGCGGAAGCTCACGCCAGAAGAGCTTGTCATCGAGAAGAAGTTGAGGAAGAAAATCGACTTACTGATCATGCCCTTGTGCGTGCTGGTCTATCTCATGAACTACATCGATCGGTGAGCAATGTTCCTGCTTCTTTCCCCCGGACTTTTGTCTCGCTTGCTGACAAGAGAAGCAACAACTATGCCGCTGCTCGACTGCAAGGTCTCGAAGACGACTTGAACATGACGGATGAGCAATATCAAATTGGTCTTTCTACGCTGTTCGTCGGCTATGTTCTGATGCAGGTCCCCTCCAATGCCATGCTTAACTATGCCGGGCGCCCGTCTTGGTACATTGGCTTCTTCGTACGCACTAATCCTTCAAGCATTTCTAACCGAACTATCTCGCGCCGAGAAAGCGCTAACCTCTTTACGTTGTACAGGTCATTATTTGGGGCTTGGTGTCTCTCTTGACCAGTCAGGTCAAGACCGCGGGGCAGATCATTGCCACTCGGTTTATTCTTGGCTTTGTTGAAGCTCCGTTCTTCCCTGGCATTCTGTTCTATCTTTCCAAATGGGTACGTATGAGGCTAAAACATTCACGCTGCCTCATCACAGTCGCCCAGCCTCCTCTGATACTCGTTCACTTCAGAGTCAGCTATGGATTACTGACAAAACGCAGTACACAAAGGAGGAACTATCCTTGCGGATGGCCATCTTCTACTCCGGTTCCTTAATCTCAGGTGCTTTCGGAAACCTGATCGCCGCGGGCATCTTGAATGGGTTAGCAGGAGCACGCGGATACTCAGCCTGGCAATGGTTGTACATATTGGAAGGTGCTATCACGATGTTCTTCGGTATGCTCGTCATCATCGTCCTGCCCGACTTCCCGGATACTTGGAAGAAGCTGTCTGAGGATGAGAGACGGGTCGCAACCCGTCGACTCGCCATCGAAGCTTCCGAGGCCGACGTCGATGAAGCTGGGGGCATGTCACAGCTTCGAGGCATCAAGCTGGCCTTAACCGACCCTAAGACATATCTACTCGCTTTGGCCTATCATGGTCAGACTGGTGCCGCTGGTATCCAGAACTACTTTCCGACACTTACCCAGACTGTCGCCTCGGATCGTATCCATGCCCTGCTACTCTGTGCACCGCCATACATCTTCATGGTCATCTACTCATTTGTGCATTGTCGAATCTCGGACAAACTGGCCAAGAGGTTCTGGTTCTTCACCTACCCTATCCCAATTACGATCGTGGGCTTTATTAGTACGTTGCCAATCAATCAATCGCTGACCCGCTTCCCTCGCTTGTCTCTTGACTCGGACTAACCAATTCTTCGCCAGTTTTCATGACGGTCGACAATTTTGCTGCTCGATACTTTTCCTTGTTCCTGCAGATCTTTGTGTTTGCCCTGAACGGAATCATTTATGCATGGATTTCGTCTTCGATCCCGCGTCCCCCGGCGAAGCGTGCCGCCGCCTTAGCCTTCATCAATTCGGTAGGCAACGCCGCCTCGATTTGGACGCCATTCACATACAAAACCAAAGACGCACCTCACTATAGGCCGGCTTTGGGTATCTGTATAGGACTTCAGTGCCTCGCGGCCGTATGTGCGGTCGCATTGAAAATCCTTCTCCAGAAGCAAAATGCTCAACTCGCCAGGATGGAAAACTCCGACGCTCAGCTCACCGAGCACGATGTCAAGAAATTAGAAAAGACTGCGCAGATCGAGGGTGTTACTGTCGCCGAGGCAAGGGCTTTGCAGAAGGGCTACCGTTATATTATTTAAGATTATGCCGTCATATCTGGACAACGCGTGATGGGCATGTTCAGCTATGTGACGTGTGGAGGAAAGTAGCTCCAATGTGTCATAGGAATCAGAGATGATTGTGTTAGTCTCTCCAAGAAGTGTTCTTTGAAATCCCTTCTATGTGCTCATGCGACGACGTGGAGAATTGCAGCTGGGCTGTGTAGAAGTTGTCACTCAGTCATCCTAATGGTTCGAATTATTGTGAGTCAAACAGGAAACAAAAGACGACATTGCATACATTGCGATGGGCCCGTCATTCCTCCGCGCCTCACTTTGCCTGCTGTTTCTCTACCTCCTTCAAAACCATGTAACACTGCTTAGGTTTATGTGTCAGGCTATCGAACGCCTCATAGCCCCTCAGCTTCTCTGGTACTTGCTCCAGCTCGTATGTCCACACCAACAACGTGACGAAGAATTTCATCTCCAGATAAGCCAACTTCTTCCCAAAGCAGCCCCTGAGACCCCCACCGAACTGCATCACTGGACCTGCATGGACGTCAAATACATCTGAACCCTTATCATCGGTCTTGATCCAGCGCTCCGGTCTGAAGGCATTGACGTCGCTTGGATCCCAAAGTGGAACAGCACGGTCTTTGTTCTCCCTCGACGAATCTGATCGCATGTGCTCGGGGATTGAATCATTTACGGTATTTGGCGTCATGTACCCAGGCCCGTGTGCCATCATGAACACGTCGACCCCCTTGGGTATGTGGTGGCCGAGCAACGTCGTGTCGTGAACAGCTGTCCGTATAACCGCAGGTGAAGTACCCGCGCAACGGGCCATTTCTTCAACCACGGCATCAAGGTAGGGGACATGAGCTGTACTGATTTGCTCCGCGGTAGGTACATTATTCTCCGCCCCGAAAGTCTGGTGTAGAATGCCCCGTAATTTTACTTGCACGTGCGTGTGGTCTGCCATGAACTTGACTGCCCAGGTGAGAGTAGTTGCTGTGGTGTCGTGTCCGCCAATCAAAAACCCAAACATCTCATCCTGTGCACTTAGACTGTCGTACTGTGGGGGGCGGTTTTCTTTGGCTGCAGCTTGGGCTTCACGCCGTACCATATAGTCCGTCGCACACGTGATATGGACAAAGTCGCTTATGTTCTGGCCGTCGCCGAGGTTCAGCAGCCGTGACTTAGCATCATCGAGTCGTTTGCGGATCAGCTGGTCTTTGTGGGCTTTGGCTTGGCGATACGATGGCGTCAATTGCAGTAGCCAGTGAGTTTGCTTGGGCATCGGCGAGGTTACTGTGACATCTAGAGCATGCGTTAAGACTTTCATGGATAGCACGGCAGAGTTATAAATTGGCTTTGGGAAAATGATTGGTTGATCTTTGGCTGTAGGCTTGTCGAATTTGGAAATGGCTTTCAGGAACTCGATCTCGGTTGATAGGGACAGTAGTTGACTACCAAAGGCAACGTCCCAGACTGTGACGATGTGAGCGCTACAGTAATGGAAATCAATCAGTATATTTAGTACGGTGCTTACTCGAGTCGAGAGCCATGTGATTGATATCTTCAGCGGGCCCAAATGGACGGCCCTCAGCGGCTTGGGTTTTCACACGCCAGAGGTTCATGAGATTCAAGATATGCCGGCGGAGTGTTGGAGCTGCAACCTATGCGAGTTGAATATCAGACACAAGAGAGTCATATTCACGTTGCCGTGATCGAATCTTGCCTTGTTGAGGAACCCAGTGGCCATCGTGTCAGCGAGCAGGCGACGTCCCTGCCTGAACTTTTCGTTCGTTGGCTGCACAAGGTGATGATTCGGCACTGTAATCTCTAGTATTAGCCAGTATTGTTGAACAGACTCAAAAACAAAAGAGAGGTGAAATAAGGCTGGTGTGCGTATAGCCTTGCTCGCTAATTGTAGGTGAACACAAAGGGGCTATGATGAGGGACAATGTGACGTGGAAGGAACCTCTGGATTATACTCACACGTTCCACTGAAGATATCTGGTTAACGCGTCAGTCAAAATGATGAAGTCAAATTTTTTAGAAGCTGTCCGTATGTACCATAAAAGAATACAGAGCGATCAAAGTCTTTGGTGCGTCGAAGTACCATATCTTGGGCCTCGCGAGGGTCGGTTATGAACACCGTTGGCTGAGAGAAGGGCTTCAAGAATAGTTGAACGATTGGCGAGTTCAACTTCTCCCCTTGCGCGGTCATCCAGTCGAAAGTAGTAGCATGCTTTCGCTTGTGCTCGACCATTGCAGGCGCATCTCCCAATATCCGAGTCGCGGACGCTTTATGGTATGGAATACCCGGTATCGGCTTGGGAAGAGCAGCACGGTAGAGTGTATATACAAAAAAGAGGACAACAGGCAACACAGCGCATGTCACGGGGCTGTAGAGGATAGACGACATCATGTGCGATTGTGGGTGGAAATGTTCCAGCGTTGCATGTAAGACTACTCAGTAGAATGGCTGAGATCGAAGGTGAGGGAGCTACTCTGTTTTATCTTTGTTCTCAGGTTTAGCCTGTCTCCAAATCCGAGCACTGAGGAGTCGATCGAAAGCCAATGGCCTCCAAAGTCTCGAAAGTAATCAGTAGCATGTTGGTTCTGAAGCCTAATTACTGCACGATGCAGAAAGGCCCTGTTGGTGAACGTCACCGAACAGTGGCATGAATATACAAGACCCTGCCGCTGTGCCCAGCCCAGGGCACCCACCAATGTCATACTGCCTGGCTAGCTCCACTGTTCGAACTACGACTGTGCGATGCAAAAGACCCCTGTTGGTCAAAATGTGGCACAGAGGTGCTCCTGTGAGAGCTAGCGGCCGCTCGATACGACCCCAGCAGAAACCACTGCAGATGTCAGCAATAGGCCAAAGCTACGGTCCGTATCATATCCCTCCACCAGATTTCAGTGGTTCAATTCTCATTTGGGAGAACGGATCGATTTTCTCAGGCCTAATTTAACATTGTACGGAACTTTCGAACCAATGCCGTAATTCCACACAGTAAAACAACTCGGAATGCTCGGCGGCTTCCAGGCCCGCGACCTACGCAAACAGCTGAGCCGCTGGCTTGAAAGAAAACCTGTCAACGCATGGAGGCAGTTGCGCAAAGAAGCAGCAGACCAAGATGATTGTCTTGTTACGGAGTATGGTGTAAATATTCAATAAGGAACTTGTCTTGAGCCAGGCACAGAAATTCTGCGAGACTTGGGTTGCCGAGGATGAATATAGCGGCGTGAAAATAAGACCAAACGAGAAGTCTTAAGCAGCTATTTCCCGAGAAGGATTTGTTCTTAGCTATTTGCTTGTTTCATTGTCCCTGTCGGAGGTTCTCCCAGATCCAGCTGCGAAACTTGGACGACAGGCCCCGGCCACTTCTGAACAGAAGCGCACTGGGGCGGCCTTGCGCTTCTCAAGCCGCAACATGCAGCGATGGTACATATATGTTTGTATATATATATGTGCGTCATCTGCGGGGCGCTTTGCTTGTCTTCATCAGACATATGGGCAGCTGTGTTGTCTTGGTCCGTTGAATTATGTAGACTATCAATCTCGTCTCGAATACGAGTGGGCCCTGCGCCACCAAATTTTGCCGAGGCTCGCCCGATAACCGACGTCGCCTCAATCTATGTCTGAACTGGGCTCGGTTGAAATTTCCACGTTCGTCCCCTCCCATCCACTCAGTATCAACTCCCACGAGCACCGACCATCACGCTATCAGAAATATGGGCGTCTTCGAGGGCCGATTTCCTCAGTGGGCTTACCTCATTGGCTACAACGCAGTCTCGGCCCTGCTCTGGACGTTCATCTTCGGCAGGACCGCCGCAGTTGCCCTGAGCAATGGCTTGAGTGAGGTGTACCTGCACCCCAGCGTCAAAATCATGGTCCTTTTCACACAGAGCTTGGCGGCATTGGACATCTTGCACTCGATCATAGGTACACTGATCATCCGTTGTCTCTTGCGGCCGCCCAACTGATACATCCATAGGTCTCGTCAATGCCCCGGTCCTTACTAGCTTGTAAGCATCTCCTGGTCACAAATTAAGCCTTGCAAGAAGAACATCTGCCCACTATGATGTGTTTTACCACTTGTCCTAAAGCCTCTAGCCAGACTGCAGCCTCTGAGACAGGCTATGGGCACGTGGTGGCTGATTCCTCTCCATCTCTGCAAATGCTCCTTCCTTTGTGCTTTGGCAGCTAACTCTGAATGCCGCAGTGTACAAGTTGCAGGTCGATGCACAGTTCTATGGCTTGTCGTCGAGACCTATCAATCATCTGGCCTCAGTCCATTCTACGGGTTAATGGTTCTTGCATGGAGTGCGGCGGATACGATTCGGTATTTGTACTTCGCCACGAGACTTGTCGGTGGTCACCAGTATTACAATTTGACCTGGCTTCGGTATAGCGCATTCTATGTGTTATATCCTCTGGGTATCGCCAGCGAGGTCGGGGTCGTCTATGAGACTATCTCAGAAGCTTTTGCGCTGGGCTACAATACTCACGCTTGGTCATATATTGCAGCAGCGACACTTTACATTCCGGGTGAGTGTGTTTGTCAACACGAAATGGCCTGCTTCGGCTGACACAATCAAAGCTGCCCCTACTTTGTTCAACCACATGCGACGGCAGCGGAGAAAAGTGCTTGCATATGGAAAAAATTGATCCACGAAGTGTTGGGACTCACTGCCGGAGTAATCACAGCAGACAGCCTTGGTTGTCACAGTATCCCAATCTGCCGTTGGTGGGGAAAGGGATGAAATACACCGTCGAAGTGGAGAGGTAGTCGAAAATACTCTTGAAACCATGCACTATCAATATACCAATTCCCACAGGCTATCAAGACCAAAGACTAGGCGGCCGCCTTGGGTTTCACTGCACCCGCAATATCACATGTGAACCTGATGCAGCCAATCCGAGTCGTTCACGTAACTTAATTCCTACACAAGCAGCCAATCGTTGTTATTTTAATATTTTTCACGCGTGGATATAACAATATCAGCAAGGGCGTGCGATGTCAATCTTCTGAGCAGGGGAAAAAGGTCAGATCCACAACGTTTCCCTCATGGATTAGTTGAAGCGCCATCCGCACATGTAGGAATATAGACGCACAGTGCCAAACCTCAAAGCTTGATACTGGGAGCGTGTCCTGGTTGCATCGCTGAATGTCCCATTAGCTCATCATGATTGAGGATGAGAAGCCATGTCTCGGGGCTCAGTGCCAAGTGACAAAACAGAGTCTTTTCTATGTATGATCTGCCTCATGAAATTGCACGTCATGCTTGTCGCGGGATATCGTGCTTACCCATCCTGTCTCCCTCCATATGTTTCCCGACCTCCTCGTAGCCTGATGGAAAGGCTTCCGTGGACTGGTTGTTTTGTACGGCCCGCTCAAGCTATAAAGTTTCCAGCCTCAAGAGGCACATGTTCAGGGTTCAATTTCCAAATTTCGCATTGAAGCCAACTAAGTCTCAGTTTTAGCGCAGCTTTGATCATAGTTTCATCGGATGACCGGTGGGGTATCTATTTCCGTCTAAACGAAACTGATCTGAGCGCGACCCAGCCCTTGACCCCAACTGACGCCGCGCCAAGCAGTACAAACCAGTATCTCATCAGAATGGCTGTATCCGATTATACCCACCACGCGCCCTCATTTTTGATTATCTAGGACGGTCGACCTGCATCGTTCGCTGATTCCGCACACGACTACAGCGCTGTTCTCAGAACGTCCAATGGGGACACAATCCAAAAAGTTCTAAAGCTCTGGCAACTCTCAGGCCCTTGGAGTTAACACTAGTACCGAACTATGACACGCTCAGGCGTGTAATCCATGCACAGGCTCTCCTAGACAGCTGTTAATTCACGAGTGTGAATGTCGTGCGTTTCACGCCCTGGTTTTCTTGGAGTATACGAAGGTGGCTTTTGACACGAAACGAGCAGCTCAGGTCACAGGGCACGTGAATGAGGTGGCTGCCTCCTTCGGAAACAGAGATTTAGCTCGGTCGTTTTTCTAACCATGCGATAATGGCTTCTGGGGTTCGATTGCCTCGACCGCAAACATCTATATATTGACCTCCATCGACTCGGAATTGTAATCGCCCCAGATATTATCAACTCGAATTCCTTCACATACCGCATCCGTTTGCACTTGCGTCGATCACGAGGCCCACCTAGCATTAATTCCCACCATTTTCTTGTCAAAATGCCTTCTGAAGCCACCATCACCACTACCCTTGCCACAGGCGTTAAAGAAGAGGCCGTTATCGCCTCGCTCCACAACCACGAGGTTTACATCAAAGTCACCTGCCCCCATCTCATAGACTACAAGAAGATATCCGGGGAGCCGGCTGTCGGCCAGTCTTGTGTGTATGAGGTCACTGACAAGCGACCAATCGGGCAAACCACATTTCGATTAACCCTCGTCAACCAACCCAAGGGTATCGACGCTACCGTAGACGGAAAGTCTCCCACAGGCTCCATCCATATTGAGAGCAAGTGGTCCGTCACTTCTGGCCGGATCGAAGAGAGCATTGCTATTGACAGCAATGCGATCATGAAGAGGATGATCAAAGGCAGTGTTGAGAAGAGTCATCCTGAGCACCACCAAAGCTTTGTCCAAGCAGCTAAGGCTTGAGGAGTGTTAAGAACGGCGGTGAAAATAAGTGTGCTCACGTGGAATTGGGATTTGGATGTCGGCTGAATGTAATGAGGTAGAGGTGGCCGAGACGGGTATGGACTTCAATTTTTTTGTTCCAGATGACATCAGCGCCTATGGTTCCTAACATAACTTCATGTACCACTCGTTCATTCATTGCGTATTCATAAGCTTATGTTTTGCCACTTGCGATTTCCTCCTGAGTATAATCTACTTAGCTACCATATTAAGCTTGTTCAGCTTCAAGAGCCTCCAATTCCTCTGTTCTCGAACGACTACTAGGGTCGAGGTAGGGTGCCTCGCCGATACCGACAGCCCTGTGTCCAAATCTTTCTCCAAGACCCTCGTAGTCGTTTGTAGCCGAGTGGAAGGCACTGCGGTTGTCCCAAATCGCTAATAAGGACTTCAGCAAACTGAACCGTAGGAATTGCTATGCTGGAGCACTCACCAATATCGTTGGGGTTGCGCCACTTGAATCTAACCTGAAGGTCGTGATTATCAAGAAGGACTCTTTCGAACTTACGCAGCAGCTCGTCCGACTCTTCTTGGGTAAGCTCATTGATCCTCTTGGGAAAGGGACCTAATGCAAAGATGCTCTTCCACCCAGTAACTGGATTTGTCCTCACTACTGGGTGAACAGCGCTTAACTCGCCGCCAATATTGTGTGGCGATCCTCTTGGTTCAGTATAGACCTTGACGTTCTCCGGGTCTGCCGCAGCAGCACGAAGGAATCCATCGCCACTGAAAGTGGCTGTAAGCCCCTCGAAGAATTCCTGGTATTTCTTGGAGAAGCGATCATAGATCTCATAGCCGGACGCCCAGAGGGTGTCGCCTCCCGTCTTGGGGAGCTGGGTGAGACGCAGCGATGTGTAATCCGCAGGGTACGGTTCGAACTGGATATCTGAATGCCACTGAGCGGCGTCATAACGCCGTTTGTTGGGCTGTTCTTTGTGCCGGAACAGCTTCTTCCTTGCAAGGCTGGAGATATGGCTGATTGCATTATCGCCCACTCCAAATTCAGACGTGCTGTTCTGTTATGCGTTAGTCACCTGCTACGGAGCCAGAAGCAAAGCCCGCTGAAAAGTTCTAATCAAAAGCAGACGGGCAACAGCAGTGGAGGGAAGCTTATACATACGAGTACTGGGTGAATGTGCAGGGTTGATGTCGACGGCTTGCCGGTAAGCTGGCCTAACTTGTGCACGAAGTCTTTCTGAAGGTCATCTGTAAGGTTATCTTGAGCACGGAAGAAGATCACGCCGCGTTGAGAGACTGGCGAAATGGTCAGAAGGTACTGGTCAGAGTATAATGACACGAAAGCAAATTGACTCACTGGTGATTGCTACGTCTCGAAGCAACTCGTCCGAATTAGGAGCCTTCAGAAGGTCGTCGACAATGTTGACATTCACAAACTCGCGACCAATAACGGGCGTTGTGTCCTCAAACGTGAATTGATCCAAAGCTCCGCTGAGTTTCAACGGCTCCGGAAAGGATTTCTTGTTTGCCGGAGCGGAGTGGGCGGCAATGTCCGAAGTCGCAGAAGGAGCCATGATGGATTGAAGTTATAAGTCGAATGGTGGAATTCTTTCTTTGGTCTAACCGATTCAGGTGAAGAGATATAAGTATAGCAGGAGAGTTTCGACCTGATATTATGTCTAAGCAAGTTAAGGGGTCTTTCTACATCTTTATACTGGTTGGTGGCATCTCGTTCATTCGTTTGTGTTCCATTCCGATGATGCTCGTTCTACCAAGCCGCTATCAGCACGCAATCGCAAGTCGAGATTCGCAACCGCATGTTGGCCCGATGAACCAGCGAGCGTGAGGGGGACGAATGATGTGTCCGAAGCACTTTAGCGAATGAACGATTGCGAAAAGCAATCTGAATTACAAATACTGTCCTGCATGTGTAATGTCGTTGCCGGGAACGCAAATGAATCTGCGGATATCGCCCGGATGTCGTATAGGTTTCCCTTCCAGGTAGACAGTGGACCATGCATACCAAGCACCAGGGTCTGCCAATCTACGTTCGCACGAGTAGAGAAATCCCGCAGCAGATATCGCCATACATGTGGAAAACTGGTCGAAGACGTTATTGCAATGGATCAGAGCCTGACAGCTCTGGTGGTTGAGATAGTACACGGGTACTTCCTGGCTCTGCTGCTGAGGTAATTTCTGCAGTTCTTGACCCTGCATTTGTCGCACATGATGCTCATGAGTAGGCATCTCGGTAAAATCACCCAGCTTCATGTTAATCTCAGAGCCCACACCACTTGGCGCAGTTTCTGGTTACTCTGGCAGTCGTGTTCGTGCACCTTTGGCTTTCCGAGATCCCCTGCTCCGCACAAAAGATATTACAACAGCGAGTCCAGTGAGACCGACTGCTGCACCAACTCCAGCTCCAATGGAAGTCCCTGTGTCACTCGATTGGCTTTGCAGAGGTGAATCTGGGGCAAGATTCGATGTTTTGGGTTGCAAGGTCGTTGGGGCACTCACAGCTGGTGACACGAAGCCAGCGCAAATAAGAGCTGTGTAGTCATGTATCAGTAATGAAGGCTTTTAAATACTTCTAATAGTAACTAAGTTGAAAGAAATTTGTTGATGGGATCTAGGCAGGATACAGATTGCACGTATGTTGACTTGTAGATATGGGTCGTTACCGGGCCAGCCGCCACGCCCAACGCGCAATACGCATCGAAGAATTACAGAGCGCTCGTGCCTTGGACTGTGGTAAAGGATGAGTTATAACTGGCTATCACACCTGTTGAGATAGCATTGCTGAAATACGAGCTATTGTCGGTACAGAAACAAGTAAAGCTCGTAAGAGCATACGTGTCTTGACAGCCGCTATTTTCATCGCGGCCGATGGTGCTGAGAACATCCCGGCACAAACAGGTAGCTTGTATACCCTGGGGTTGTATCAATGTAGTTTTCAATTTCTTTTTTCCACCCCAAGCCACTGGTGCTTTCTGCTTGGCCGACTCTGAGTGCAATGCTTAGAAGAAGAAGGGAAAGAAAATACAGCTGCGCTTGAAGCGTGCGACAAACTCGCGGGCTGAGTTGATGACTTCGAAGGGATTTTTCTTTTCATGACGAATGTCCTTGTGGAGAGAAATAAGAGAGCAGCCTGTTTACTTGTGTCTCGTAGATTGAAATTCGCAGTAAAGGAGCGATTATAATAGCATTTTCAAGTATGGATCCAAGGACCCATGAGCCATGTGCGACGAAGGCCTGTACTTCGGCAGACTTCAGTAAACCACTGGCTCAAGTCTAAGGTGTGTGATCTTTATTTGCTTCAGGCCGCAATGAACTAGCCCAGATGCTTGAAAACGGACTTCTCACGAGTAAATCAATGAAAAATCATAAGCAAAGGCCTTCGGAGATCTCAATAAGCCTGCATCTTGCTCCAATGGTGGATTTCTAACGCTAAAACAGGATATTACTACAATGATGCTGCTAAACAATTATTCCGTGTGTCAGACCGGACATGCATCCATTCACAGAGGAGACTCTCAGCATTGCGCCTGTGCCCTTTGTGCCTTCAAAATCCACCACCGCCTACAAGTGTAGATAGACATAGCTCACTCTGAAGCTATTGCACATGATCAGATTAACTCTTCCTTTAATTTTGTCAGCGATATTTTCCAAAGCTTGAGAACTTTGGCCTTCGGGGAGAGTTTTGCTCAATTTTGAGTGTGTGAGCCGGCAGCAGGTGTACTGGCCGAGATGTTGTAAGTGGAATCGCCGCCGAAGAGAATAGCATTTCTCCAATGGCACGGCGAAATTTCCAATTGGTTTTCTGAAAGTCGACAGACTGAAAAGTGATGGTGGGCCGATTGCAATGCTTTTTTTGTGTGCAAATGGATGTCAGGCGGTGGAGAGAAATTCAGCCGCAGACAGGGATGTCATTTCCACGAGACAGCACATCGGCACTGCCAGCACATGGTTGCAAGCCATACCCATAGGGCTGGGTTGCCCCTGGCCAGCCTGATGTTGAAGATCCACATTAAGAAGCCAAGAAATTGGCTAAATGGACGTTTTGCTATATCATACAGTGTCTTGAGTTTCTAGCGTAAAATAATTCAACATCGACACAAACCTTAGCTCACTTCGAAGCCGGATCATAAGACTCAAAGCAGCCCGTGTAGTATTCGGTGAAATATCAGTGGGAGATGATCTCTGCTGGGCTGGGCTGAAGTTTGAGGTGTAAAGATCCTACAGAGAGTGGTGGGTTAAGCTGTGTGGTGATTTCGTTCCAGCTGGTGGAGATTGAGTGGCGCGGAAGGAATCTGACTGCGTCGGCAACGCACCCATTCTGGGATTGGCTTCAAATTGTCTACAAAAATAAATCAGAGGTACTTTTGAGTAAGGCTGTATTTTGAACGCAAATTCTCAATATTGTGCTGGCTGATTGTACACTGATATCCCATAGCTGCTCAATATGAAGTCAATTTGCCCAAGTATGATAATCAGACCAGGCCGCTATGTTGAAAGTCGTTCCAGGCATTCTCTCAATTTCAATGCCCTTTCCCCCAAATTTTGGCCTTTAATAGATCCAATGAATCTTTCATTCATAATCTTCATCTACAGAGAACAGGCCCTCCAACAACTAGACAAGAATGGCGAATATCGGTGGGGTGACAGCGAGCCATGGCCGTCACTACCATAACGAAGATGCACACCAGATATCTCAGCAGCCCATCTGCAACGAGGATTTTGACCCATATGAGATGCAACAAGATGCATACGAGGAGTCCTGTTATACAACACGACAGCCTCAGCCTGAAGGCAAAATCGAAATCTACGCGACGACGCAAGCTGCCAAGCCCAGCCACGAAAGAGCTCGAAGCTGGACGCCATGGATGGGCAGATCCACAGACGAGAGAGTCCAGCGCAACCTTGAGAAGCGATTTAGGAACAAATGGTCCTTCTATCACATGCGTCGGGTCCTCTGGCCGAGACGAATGGCCGACACCGACCCAGAGACCAGCACGCGAGGATACACCGCCGAGTTCGAGGAGGCCAACTCCTGGGAGGACCCCAAAGGCGAGGTGGTCAAGACAAAAGATGGGAAGTACGAGTACCGAAATGAGTTCCACCAAGTACGGGGCAAATTCAAGGACACAGCTGTCTACCTCTCGCCAACACATGCCTTGCCGCGGCGGTTGGTCGTTCAAGCGACAGGCCGCGTGCTGGCAAGCATCGAAGCGGGTGCTGACACGGGCGACTGGATACGAACCAACGTCAAGGGAAACGTTCCGGCCGTGCTGAAGATTTCGGAATGGGCCCTCGGCCCTCTCGATCGTGGAAGGTGGTGGGACAAAATCCATGCTGCTTTGCGCATGGTACTTGTTTCCGTTCCTTTGCAGGTAATGCTTGCTATGCCATTCTCAGACTGGGATTCGGATAGTGAAATGGCAGATACTTATACCGAGTTTCAAGGATATCACTGTAAGTAAATGTCTAAGGACTTCGTTGATCTGAGGGATAATTCTCTGGAGTGTGTGATTTGGTAAAATGGCGCTGGAGATCGAAAACGTCTCTGCTCATTTCCGAGTGCCTTGCTCCGTGTTTCGGAAGGGAGAAATAATTTACTAACAGGTAATATAGGGGACTGGCCCAAATACTCTATAAACGTGCTCGACGAGGCCCCTGGGCTAGACGGAAAGCCTAGACGTTTAGGTGAACACACGGTTGATGTGCGGAGAAGGTCTATCCGTCCCCACAGAATTGTTGTGAGGAAGGGAGACGAGTGGGTTCTCGTTGATGCGAAAAGTTATCCGTCCGTTCGCTATGTTTTCATCAGCTACCAGTGGAAGCAATTTCAGACTGGCGCGAATGGTGAGGCAGACCAAGAAAAGATCAAACGCATGGCCAGGCAGATCGCGACAGAAAAGGGGTACAAAGCTTACTGGCTTGATATCCAATGCATCACTCCAGAGAATGGACTCGACAAAGACCATGACGTTTACACCATGTGTGACATCGTGAGAAGCTCTGGCTTGGTTGCTATTTTACTCACTGAAGACACGGAGCAAGCACGAATGAGCTGGGGGTCTCGCTTGTGGACTTTGCCCGAGGGTATGTTGGCGCCTGGCGATAGTGTTGTCTGGTGTTATGAAAGAGCCACAGGGGTCTTGCACCACGACGAAGTGCACAAGACCGAGATGACTTCCTCGTTCTGGGGAGAGCCCGACGAGCACCTGTATGAAGGAGGTTCGCCGATCCGCAGTCTCGCAGAACACTACTCCGGTCTCTTAACCTTAAGTCGCCTGGAGCTTCTACCCTCTATCATCAATGCGTTGGCGGCTAAAGGGTGGACGAACAAGCAGGAGGGTCACTCTGACCTAGCCTATGCAGTGATGGGCTTTTTACATTACCGCCTCGAGCGCAACCCAGAAGATACCCTGTTCCAGAACCTAGCCCGGCTCTCTTTGAGCAATGACTCCGATCAGATTATAGTAAGTGCTATTCTTCTGCTGCTAAAATTTCCTGATCTTTGTGCTTTGGAACATCTTAGAATGTATCACTTTGGGACCCGTAGCAGGTTATTGACGGGTACTAGGAGCGCATGGTATCAATCCTGCCACAGGGGCTAGATAGCCATACATATCTCCCCGACCGGCTCCTCGACGTCGACGACAGTGATCTCTTCCGGGGGCTTGCCTTTCCAGATCAATTTGGCACACGTCTTCATGGGATTACGCCGCTCTGTGACGTAGTAGGCGTCGCACATGCGGACAAAACAGTTATTATTGACAACGCCAAGGCTATACACATCCGCTGGAAACGTTTCCCCAGACCAATAGTGGAGCGGCACAGAGGTATGAAGAAGATCATCGCCGCCTTCTTCGTCGCTGCAGGGCTGTGGTGGCTGCTCTGGGGCCTCCAGCTCATCATCCAGTGGCTCCCCTTCTGGGCAGACTGGGCGGGCAATGGCGTCAAGATCACCAATCTCGCCTGGCTCTGCGGCGCCTTCCTCATCATTGCGGTCTTACTATCTGCGGCCGCGCCGTTGTCTGTCCGGCGGCTGTTTGGAGGAAAGGTGGAGAAGAGCAGTCCGAATCTCGTCGCATTCGAGGGCGTCATGCCGATTGGTGAGCTAGAAAAGATTGTTTTTGGCAACAACAACGGCCGTCTGACCTACGCCCCATCGTCTACGCCGTTCTGCGCATTACCTTTTGCTCGTCACCCTCGGGAGAGGAGAGGGCAGGAAGCGCATTGGATATCGCACCCCGAGACAACACAGGACTACCTCCATAATGTGCTCCCTCGCGGGCACCGCCTGTTCACGCTTGTCGACATGGGTGACTTGAGCGTTTCAATCTTCTCTGCTGAAAGGCCGCCAACTGTGGCCCTTCTCTGTGGCCGAGAAGGTGGCATGGTGCGTGCCGTGTTGTGTAGCTGGAGGTTTGAGAATGACTGTCTCTACAAGGAGACTGTGATAAGGGTTCCATCTACTGTGTATGAGTCCGCCACGCCGAAGGGATGGTTAAAAGTATGCCTGCAGACGCAGAATCAGGCCAGATGGAAGAGCATGAGGGGCTCGAAATAGCCAAAGGTCTAGCAGAGTAGCCTAGATCATGTGCGCCGTGAAATTCATAACAAAGATCAATTGGAAGATGAGAGGAAAGACAAGAAAGAAAGCAAAAGGCAACCAGTGTGCGCCATTATGAGCCATGCCGTAAAGATCTCGGGAGACGCGCTCTATTCGGAATCTGACTACGTCTGGCCGGACAGGGTAAACGTACATGAATGTCGCACTGAATCTTCCGCGTTCTCTTGCCAATTACATCTGCTTTCATCCAGAGAGAACTAAGCCAGAGCGCCATCACCTGTCATGAAATATTCGTTTATTAGGGGACTGACATGAGCGCATTCAAGCATCCTCGAGTGGTGCTCATCAAGCCAGCGTGCAGCGCGTGCCCGAGGCTATACCTAGTCTTTACAACTTTTAATCCCATATGATGGGATTCACTTAAACTCCTCTAAGCCTGCTTGATTCCGTTCCATAGGCACCCCGTGCCAGAATTCATCAAGAATTGTGCTCTTTGTCGCTTGCCACCGTGACAATTTCCGTCCCACTCGACGAACAGGTGCCCTGAGCATCGGCTCCTTCTTGTGGCGAGATAGTGCACTACTCTTCCTCGTTCGCCTCAGTCCCGTCTTCATCCTCGTTCGCCTCCGCAGTCTCTTCCTCCTCAGCCTCTGCCACCGGCTCACCATTCTCCA
Source organism: Diaporthe amygdali (assembly GCF_026229845.1). Taxonomy (NCBI): domain Eukaryota; kingdom Fungi; phylum Ascomycota; class Sordariomycetes; order Diaporthales; family Diaporthaceae; genus Diaporthe; species Diaporthe amygdali. The sequence goes on from NW_026517029.1 coordinate 298,391, forward strand.
TCTCGACATCCACCTCCGTCGCTGTGCCACCCTCCTTCTCCAGGCGCAACCACTCATCCCACTCAGGGAACAGCTCCTCGTCACCATCAGCGCCAGGAGCTCCGATCGTCTTTGCAACACGACCCTTCTTGCTCTTCTCCAAGGACTCCTTCCACTGTTTGACCACGTCCGCAGTCAGGCTGGGCTTATAAGTCTGTGAGAAGAGTACAGCCTCGGCAAGCCGGTCAGTCTTGATGAGGGTGTTGACACAGCCCTCAACATCCGCAAGGAGCCATTTTGCGGAGAAAGCAACGTTGTGCGCGCCGGCCTCTTCGGCTTTGATGGCAAGTGATGTCAAGCCTTCCCGGTCGGCGGTCGAAGAGTACACGAGCAGCAGTGAGCCGAGATCGTTAGCGTGCGTGAAGCACTCGGCGGCCAGAGAGACGTCCCATGCGGTGAGAGCGGCATCACCGACTAGCAAGCATGCGTTAGTGGTTAATCCGTGCCAATTGTGGGGTCGAGACGCAACTTACCGGTCTTCCAGCGGTGCTCGACGTCAGCTTCCTTGGCGAGGTCGAGCGCGATATCCAGTCGGCTCAGCGCGAGGGCAAGCTCAAATTTGTGCTCAGGGTCGGTCGCAACATCCAGAGCCAGCTCCTTGTGGCCCTGGCCGTCCAAGAAACGAGCAACCTTGTTGAGCTCGCCCTCCGGAATGGCCGCAAGCAGCTCCTGGGCGGCCTCAAGCTCCTCTCGGAGGACCAGAGTCTGGTACTCAAGCACAGGCAGTGATAGAGCAAACGAGGTGACAGCGACATCCTTGTTGCAAAGGTAGATCCTGGAGTCGCGCTGGATGTAGCCAAGGATATACATCGGTTGGTCGAAATGCGACACTGTGTATGTCTGGTCGCCGACGAGGTAGTTCAGACGGTTGGTGGAGTTTGTGAACAAGAAGCAGTCGCCTACCCACTCCCCGGTTCTCACACCTTCGCTGATGTCAGTAATGACCTCGAAGGCGGCCTCAACACCGTCGTCTTCGACTTGGCCGGATTGCAAGCCCTCTTGGTATGCCTCGCGACTGAAGCGCAGGATGTAGCAGGTATCATCGCATGCCAGTGCAACCAGCTCTCCACTTTCGCTCCAGTAAACCTCACGAGGTTCCACCTCGATTCGCCTGACCAGGCCACCTGTTGCCCAGTCGAAGAAGCTAATGCCTCCTTGGCCCTTGACACCGAGTAGAACCCCCCCAGCCAGACCGTCCGCCTGGAAGCCGACGTCCAAGCCGCCTTGCTTCTCCACAAAGTTCTTGAAGACCTTGACGCTGGTCGGGGACTCGCGGATGGCGAAGTCATTTGAGTTTTCTTTGGAGGCCCAGACAAAGTCTAGCGCAGACCCGAATTGCTTATTGCGCCATGCGAGTGCAGTGTACACGATGAACTCGCCATCACCGCAGACCGCAACGAACCGTCCGTTGGCTGAATGTGAGAGGGTGGATGGGTAGACCTCACAGCTGCCCAGGTCCTTGGTGGTAAGGTTGATCGGCACGTTGTCTTTGGTTGCCTCGCCGCCCTTGATGATGGCGGACACCACCTCGTTGTGTTTGGCCCAGATCAGCTTGCCGGAACCGTCCATCGAGACGGCCGGTTCCTCACGGCCGAGCTTGACGACAACTGATCCTTCGTCATAGCCCACTGCGACACTCTGCTTGCCCCGTTGGTAGCTAACACACCAGGCTCGTTCCAGGCCGTAGTTCAGACTTTGTTCGAAGCGATAGGTAGCAGCGTGCCATATCCGCAGGGTTCCGTCTTCTGAGCCGGAAATAATGACGGGAAGCTCGGGATGGTAGCATGCGAAGCTGACGTTATTGGTGTGGCCTTCGAGTGTGGCAATCAGAGACTTGGTCGTGTAGTCCCAGATCTTGACTGTTCGGTCGTCACTTGTGGTAAGGAGGTATGGCTTGTCGGAGTGTGGGTAGTAGTCGACGTGGTTGACGCCTTTTTGCTCGTGCGCCTCCAGGGTGAAATTTGCTGTTGACGAGCCAAGCGACCAGATCTTGACTGTCCTGTCCAGACACGCGGACGCAAATGTGTTGGTATCCTTGGGGTTGATCGCCAGGGACATGACATAGTGCGAGTGGCCCTCGAAGGTCTGCTGGCACTTCCAGCCGAGGTCCCAGTTCCATAACTTGATTGTCATGTCATCACTAGCCGTCAGCACGAATGGCTGCGTTGGGTGGACACAGATCGCTCGAATATAGTCAGGATGCGCTTCGAAGCTGGCGACCTTTTCTGATGTGTTGTAGTTGTGGACTCGTAGTTGGAAGTCGTCGCTGCCGCAAACAATCCAGTTCTTCCGCGCAATGAATCGACCGGCACGCACAGGTACGTCTGTCAGCTCAAACGTCTTGACGATGGCCTGCGTCTCATAGCTCCATATGTATACGTGTCCGCTGTAGAGGGTCGTAAGGATCCATGGTTCTGTAGGGTGGAAGTCGATGCCCTTGACACGTTCGCTCCGGGCAAAGAGCTGCCGCTATGAGTGCAGAGAGATGGTGTTAGCGATTGTTGGGCTCCATCTTCTATACCGAGGCATGTTTTCGGGAAAGGCCTCTCTGGCGCTGCCTGAATTGGGCAGAACCAGCTCTCCGATATGCCTGGCAATCGGATCCCAAGTATTTGTTGCCTTCTTGGAGCGTTCGGCAGCGACAAGACAGGAAGGAGAGGGTGAGACTATGATGCGCGTACCTTTACGTCTAGCCTCATGTTGGGCAGATGCTATCGATGTAGCGGCTTGCGTTCAGAAAGGTAATCACCTGTCGAGGATTCGAGGTTCGCGAGGTTCACGGTGGTGGGGTGTATGTCTGTGGCAGGCGAGCCAACATTGAAGGGGGACCTCCTTTCCTATGGTAAACAGAGTTGAGCTTCTTGAATCAGGATTGACTGATGAGATTGGGTGTAGGGAGAGTGAGATGGCAGGGGCCTATAGAAGTTCGTCGGGCTGGTGTGGATAGTGTCCCTGTGAGTGAATGGCAAGCTGCTGCCACGTCTCAGGGAGCTCTTGAGAGGTCCACTGCCAATTGAGATGTGGTCTTTGGGGAGCTCAGCCTTGGAGGGAGCGCCGTCTGCCTGAGGCAGCAATTTGTGGGGGTGTGGGGAAAGTTTCTCTATAACCACCCCCTTCCCATTAGGCTTGGCAAACGCACTGCTGAGTGAACCCAGAGTCCTCATAAAGATGGATGGGTTTGTTTATGTACGGGCTGGAATTCGGTTTGAGGCAAACGATTCTTTAAGTTCAAGGTATATCATCGACTAGTCTCCACACCCATCATGGCTACTACTCCAGGATACTACTGCAAGTTACTATCGCAAATGCCATTTCCCACTCCAGCCATTGTTCCCAGGGCATTCCAGACTGGTTCTGCTCCTAGAGTTGCATTTCGCTTGCAAACACCATCATTACCAACACACATGAACATCACGTATCACAGTTTTGATATTTTCTTCACTCTTCAGGATGGCACACAGCACAAGACTTTTCTTTCAGGCCATTGAATTTATTTGGTTGCTCTGTCTCATACAGGCGTTTTGGACGACAACGTCCAGTCACCATCTTTCAGGTGATGCTAAGTAACAAGCAAAAATGAAAAGCCAGCCATGAAATGGGGTATGCATGTCCTTGAACCCGTTCCCCTAACACCATACGGTAATCCCTAGAACCAATTTGGAACGCCAAGTCTCGTCTCATCATGAAGTTTGTGAAAATTCGGCCAGTGGCCGTATGAGAAGTTCTCAAGACATCTAGTCCTCGGCATCGGCCTGCACCTTCTTCACGATGTCCACCATCATGGGGTACAGCTTCTCCGATTTCTGCAGGCCGCAGACCTCGCCCACTATGGAGTCGGCATCCATGGTGGCCATCTTCTGGGCGAGCTCCGTAGACTCTTCGTCGCCCTCCACATTTTGGAAACGCAGTGTCATCTCAGCAGCATCGAGAAGACCGCTGCAGTCCTTGCCCATCTCCGCAAGCGCGGCAGCGGGTCCGATGAACCGCTCCTTTCGCCCAAGCTTACGGAGGGGGGCACGACCGACACGCTCGACAGCATCCTCGAGGTGAGGGTTTCCAATGCGGGAGATGATCTTCTTGACGTATGCAGCTTGCTCCTCCTCTGTGGTTTCGTGCTTGGAAACAATCAGGTCCGAGGTATTGGCAAGAGCCTTCTTCACCTCGGCCAGGATCTCCTTATCTTGGAGTGCGTCGTAAACGGTGCGCTTCTTGCGGTTGTATCCATGGTAGGCAGCGGTTGCATGGCCGGTGTTGACGGTGTACAGCTTACGCTCGATGTAGGGCTCGAGATGCTCAACCCAGTTGATGCCGTCGATGGGGGGATGCTCGCCCTCGAACGGGAGCTGCTCCACAACCCACTCGTAGAATTTCTCGAGCTTGACGTTCAGACCGGCATCGGCATCTTGCGCAGGGACAATTCTGTCAATAGCAGAGTTGGCGTAACGGGCGCGCTTGTGATGAGAGTCGAGGCGCTCTGCAGGGGTGTTCTTGGGGTCCTTGATGTGGTCGGCAAGGGCGGTGGTGGCGTTGATCATGTTCTCGCAGGCAATAACAGCCAGCGGCTTCAGGTCATCAGCTCGCTTGTCGATACCTTGGGCAATGACAGGTGCAATGAACTTGAGAATGGTGGGGCCGACCGAGCATGTGACAACATCAGCGGTTGCAATCTCGTTGACGAGGTCGTCTGCGTGAGTTCTCGAGTTGATGGCACGGTAGTTGGTGATGATGTTTTCTGTTGTGCCCTCGGTGCCGACCTCGATGACCTTGTACTCCTTGGTGGAGTTGAGCTTGTCAACGACATCGGGCACGACATCGGCAAAGACAACCTCGTAGCCGCTGTTGTGCAGAAAGCAGGCGACAAAGCCACGGCCGATGTTGCCAGCTCCAAAGTGAACGGCCTTGAGGGCCTTGGTGGGATTCACGGAGTTCGCCATTGTCAAGGGCTTATGAGGCAGACCGATGAAAGCGAGTAGACAGGGTGAAGATGGGAAAGGGGGGTGGATGATAAAAGTGTTGGGATGTAGCCCTGTGTGATGGACTAGTTTTGGATGAGAACTGAGAACAACGACGATATGGTTACAAGTCGTGTTTAAGGGGTCTTTGGAATCGAAGTGAAGTTGTTGGTGATTGTTGGGTTGAATGAAGTATGGTAAACAGGAATAGAATAAGGAAGGGAGGGACCATGGATTTATGTACCACAACCAGAGGTGTCCAAAGGCGAAGGGGGAGAGGGAGGCGGGGTCTGTGGTTCGTGAGTCGTAGTTGCCTCACATGGAATCCCTCGTCCCTGACGTCGCTGTGGTCGGCTGCCGGGGAGAGGAAGCAAAGGGAAAGCCCACAGGGTAGGGCAGGTGGGGCCCATGTATGACCAGGGGGCCAGTGTCCAACGCTGTCGGCCCAGCGCTAACAGTCTCCGACCGGGCCTTTGGATACTGGAGGAGTGGGGCCTCACTTCCAGGTTTCACACAAACAAAACCTGCACCACCTGCACCGTGGAATGTGTTAGAACCAGACCTATGGGTTCTGTGGGTTACCCAACGGGCCAACAGACGCTGGCTGAAACGGACCGGTGTTGGTCTGGCCAAGGCCAAGCTTGCAAAACGGCCTGCTATCTCAGCCACCCTCACCATGTCGTGACCAAGGCCTGATTGGGCCCTTACAAATGAGAGATTTTAGTGCATGACAAGGTTGGCCGCAAGCCCGGAATGGGACGGCTTGGAGGGGTCTTTCGATTGCGTCGTCATTGTCATTGGCTTGGGCGCAGTCTATTGTAAGGACGAGCGGATGGGCTGACCGGACGGCTGAGACATTTATTTTGTTTCTGTGCATCCTGCAAAGCACGTGTGCCTACGGCAAAGCCCATGGCAGAGACGGTGAGAACTCTACAGGTAGTACAGACGTAGACTACGAGTATACAGCGCGTTGTTACTGTCCCCGTCGTTGTCACTGCTGCGTGGACCCCAGCCGCTGAGTGTGACGAGCAGGCTGGCAACGTGATGGTTGTGTGTATGTACTGTAACCCCCTCCTCCTCTCGTATAAGCCGGCTGCAGGAGAGAAATGCTGTCAGTCGCACGACGCAGCATCCGAGACTCAGTAATCTTGGGTGGTGTTGACCGGCTTATTTCTCGCCGTCTCTCTTCGCCTTGCTCAGGTGAAGAATTAAGAGTCACTCTCGACTCTGCCCAGTGTTCACCCCAGAACCCATATTGAGACAGGCGATATTCCGTCAAAATCTCTTTGCTGGAATGCTGTGATCTCTGGGCTGACAATGAGTGGGGCCTTAAGGCTGGGCTTCGGCGATGGCAGCGAACAGGTGGTGGGTTCTCTGCTGAGCTGACGCCCTTCGGCGACGGCATTTGCCTCATCAAGGCAGATAAGCTCTCCCGCTCAGATCGTATAAAAGAGACCTTACCGCCCGCGCTGTCCTTGCCGATGCCATATTGTTATTTCGCGGACCATCACTTATTAGACTTCGAGGTCCAAGCGGCCAAGGCTGGCTGACTGGCTGGCTGGCTGGCTGGGTCAAAGGCGCCGCAGGCTATAGCCGTCCCTCCATCAAAAGATCAGCATGAGCATGGAATTCCCCGACTGCCATTCCCGCCGTTCACCTACTCTATCTCGGACACCACCTGGACGCCTGTGCCCCCAATCCTGGACATCCTGAGCTCAACAAATGTATAGTGTAACCCGAGAACCTCGCCCATACCCCAGATTCGAGCCATCTGCTGGGGTCGAGCGGGGGAAAACCACGAGTACGGCTGGACAGCCTCTGATCATTTCCTGTCTTGTCGTAACGTGGCAGATGGTGTTGGTGTCACAGGCGGGAATACCCACCGTCAGTGCAGTCCGAGCCGTCCTGGCTTGCCTGGCAGTCGAGTAAAGTTCCAAATGACCACGAAGGTTGAGATGCCCTACCCAACGACCGTTTTGGCCTTGCCCCTGTCAATCAGTGGCTTGGGGCTCGCACGTTGCAGCAACCGGCGAGCGCCAGAGACTGTGCGGGAGATGTGACGGTGACGTCATTCCAGAAAGGGAGTGATCAACGTAGCTAACAGTAGATGATGTATGTCTGGGTCGGGTATGTATCAGACACTCCTATGGTACAGGCAACATTTCCCGATCCCGAGAGCAGTATGACGATGCAGCGACCGGTCGACTACTACTGTACGACGGCACGGACGGGTTGCCAGTACCCGGGCACGCACGCATTACTCCGTCTATCTGTTTGTTAGTCAAGCCAGTCTTGTCTGGCGCCGTTTTCACCACCGTTCTTTTGGGTCTGGGCCCGACGAAACTGGCCCGTGCTTTGGACTTGTGGACTTGGGCAACAGGATGGCCCCATCGTCCCGCATCGTTCGTCCTCTTGCGTCTTTGGGGAAGGCATGACCGTGCATGGCGGGGCACAGCTCCACGACGTCATCGGCCAGGGGCGTCATTCGCCAGCGTCATACTGGCGGCCCCTGACGGGAGACAACCATCGCGATGACTTTGCCTAACTGGGCCCCTTGCATCACAGCGGCCTCATCTCAGAGTACATAATAGCCTGCGACGTTGGGTCCTTTCGTGCTCCAAGCCGGGCTCCGTCGCAGATCTCTGCCGAATGACGCCAATGGTCCCTGCAGCGTGCTCCATTGCCTCCCCCGCCAAGTGCCATCGGCTCATTCCCAAAATGACGGCTCACGACGCCTTCACTACTGCACGGCCTTGCAAGCTCGTATTGCCTCATCGCGCATGGCCCGACGCTCCTTCGGCCTCAGTCCTCACCGCAAACCTATCTCGGCCCCGGCCAAAAAGGACACTGAAGCCATCGTCAGCGTACATGGTAGTTAGTCTCGCGCTGATCGGGTGAGTTGGAATCTCAACATCCGACCGCCCGACCGTGTGATGCAGTCGAGTCTACGTACTTTGCTGTGTGTTTCACAACACCTGCACGATGCCAGCCAAAACCGGTCCATGTCTGCACGGCTAGTTCAACGGTCTCTTAAGAATATTCCCAGCTTCCTGTGCGATGTGGCCTCCTGGCCCGGTCCGGCCACGGCGTTTCAAGACTCCCGGGCTGCTTTCCAGGCCGCTGGCTACCGCTGGCTACCGCTGGCTGATTGTCTATAATTACTTCAAGTCGTGGCGTTGCTTCATTTGTACAGTCCTGCATTAATCCACATCCATTGCGGCGGTTGGATTTCAATTGCGCCAAGGTCACAAATACACCCGCCCAAAAGAATCATCGACGGGCCCATTATAAGCAGCCCTCCTCCCTGAGCTCTCTCCACCGAACCTGAAGATCGCGAAGTCTGGACCGCCGCTTTGCCCGCCTTGGGTAGCACAACTTGATTGGCTACCTACTAGACAAGGCCTCTTCTACCGCCTTTTCGCTCCCGTCGGATTACTCTGTTGGTCAAGCCATCCTTCCAGGGCCTGCACAGGGGAACAACGTGCCAGGCAGTGACCGTTCTGAGTGGTGGGAAACACAGCCAGGCAGGCGCTCTCCAGTCTTGTGCGTTTTGAAATATTGACATGTGCTCTCAGTTCCATTGCGAGGTGATTATTCTGACTGTCAAATGGCTCGAGTGGTTCAATCCGTCCGTCCGACTGCACGGCGGCCTCTTTTGCGGGAATTTTTTTCTGGATGCTGCACATCATCTCGCCATCGACCAACAAATGCAGTCAATCGATCGTGCATCGACATGGGCGATTGAGGCAAATGAATGGCTCAGCAACGGCTCGATGGTAGGTGTCTCCGTGTGACCAAACCTAGGCGAGCCAACGTGTGCGGCACCATCCACTTCTCTTGCCTTTGAAGACGCCCACGGGACGCCGTAGCCGTCGTCACTTGCGGGCTACCGGCAGAGCTTAAGCGATTCATTTAGGACAGCTGATGCCGTGTAGGACTGTGTTTTCACGATGGCTTCCATCAGGAAGCACGGCCCGTGACTATCGTGCGCCTCCCTTATCTCTTGCCCCATGGAGACTCCTGCATCCTGCAGTAAACGGTCTATCCGTCGTGCCGTGTCAGCGCCTGATACGGGGAGTGGTCGGGGCTGTGGGCCACCCCAGATGCCCCCAGAGTGTCCACTTCAAGCCCGCAGACCCACACCCACCGCTCTGGAAAACGGACCGAGTTGGCTCCATCCCCAAGGCCGTCGTCGACGAGGGGCGCACAACGCGGCTCACCCCCTGACAACAATAACACAGCGATTGTGTGTCCCTAGCGCTCTGGCTAAAACACATTGTGGGATAATGCCGCCGACTGTCAGGGCTCCCCCGAGGTCATTGGACCGAACCGCCGCGGTGGGGCCGGCTTCACCCGAGGAACTCACCGTTTCGGCGCTACTTTGACCGGACACTGCCACCTCCCTCGATATTGACTGTCTCGGAGCCTATTGCCCTGCCCTCCACGATGCCGCTTTCAGGCCAAATCCTGGCGTCAGGTGTCATCAAAACCGGCTAATCGGTCAGGAACGGTGATGATAATAGTCCATTCTCGGCGACTAGACGATTCGTTGCTTGCATTACGTCGCTGGGCCGTCGAAACTCAAAATCACTGCCTCGGGCAGGTCGGGTATTCGGGATAGATTAGCAGATTGATTTTCTGTCGAGTCCGTCGACAAAGGCACTCTTTCACATGCTGTCACAAGCAACAAGCAGGTGGTTACTAGTCAGCAAGGTTGCTTCACGCAATTCTCCGCCCCATCGCAGTTCACAGAACGCGACTGATACCTCGAAAACAATTTATGTATCCAGCCACGACAGCCTCGGAGCTGAGCTTCTTTGAAACTTTGAGCAGCACCAGGACATGGAGTATATTGAGCCAACCGTGAAACCTCAAGGACTTTAGGAGGGAAATCCACCCAACAGAGGAACATCCGTCATACCTCGTCCTCAGAACGTCATCAGATTTCTTCAAGCAGATGAACATGCCCATATCCAATATTCCAGATTGTTTTCCTGCCATGAGTCACAGCTTCCCATGCGGGCAAGCCGCGAATCTGTCGTGCGTAGGCTAACAACTCACTTGGAACCAGTTCGTCTTGACCTGCGTCGTCGATACGAGCTATCAAAGCCACAGCGTGTGCATCTAGTATTGTCGGCCCCGTGGCAGCACCAAACAGCCAAATGCCTTGCTCCTGCTCAGTGTTAGATTCCTGGTGGTATTCGCGATAGAGCAGTAGAAGCCGCTGGAAGAGATCGGCAGCTTGTGCCTTGGCCTTCTGTATATTTTCTGGGCGTAAAGCGTAGGCGAGGTTTCGATAGTAGCTAAGTCTGTTAGCTATACAGACGCACGAACTTCACAGATTGGCCTACTTACTGTTCCCTTTTATACTCCAGTGCACGCCGATACTTGTCGGATATGTCCGTTTTAGCGAGTAACCTGTCTAACCCTGGGTCCGGTACCTCCACGGCTTGCTCCTTTGAAGGGCTCTTGATGCTTAAAGAGAATGCCTGAATCTCATGTATTTTCTCTAGTAATGCGTCGACCTCCCCCTTATGCGTGCCACCTAGGAGCCCTGGAAAGAACGAATCCCCGAAAAACTTTGAGATCGCCACGCTCTCCGTCATAATCTCGACGCGTGGCTTCATCGATCCATCCCGCCACTCTCGGGTCATAACCGGTACCTGGCCATTACAATTGACTTCAGTAAGGAACCATTCCTCAAGATTATCGTCACGATGAAGGTTTATCAGCTTGTGTGTGATATTCGGTACACCTTTGGGACCCTGGTGGTATTCTTGCCCAAGCGCGATGGCGAATCGCGCCATTATGGAATAGAGAGAAAATGGGAAAATGCAGAGGGTATACGGTGGGCCATCAGAGGTGCTGAAGGACATTTCATCTTGACTTTGTTCCTGTGAGAGCTCACTGCTCGGTAAAGGCATTTTGATAGTATCAGACGGAAGAATAACAAGGCCTTATGGAAGCTCGAAGCTTTGAGTACCTGGGTAAGACAAGAACCAGAAGTTCTGGGGGAGGATAAGCAGAGAGGGGTTTCGTGACACAGCATCGCTAAACTCCGGGCCTAATCAACGCACCAATGGGTCTGTCAGATTTCGCCCTTTTCGGTAAAGCCTCGTAAATATTTAGGGGATTTCTCAGACAATGCCTCAGTGTCGACATCAATAATGCTGGCAATTCTTGACCTAACAAATATCCATCTACTTCTGAGCTGGTCCACAACTGCGGGCTATAAAGGATCACGCCCTTTCCCTTGCCAGCGCGTCACGGGACATGCCCTTCACAATCGTCCACATCGTTTCCCGACTCTCCCAGATAGGCCACAGGATACAAATCAGCGCACTAAACCATACCCAAATAAAGGACACAACACACCATCCCACAAAGCCCGCTCTCGTGAATTCCCACTCGCTGCCAAAGAACGAAAATGGGACGAGAATCACTGCTACAGTCCAGTACGCGATGTTAAATCCGTAGGCAAGCTTCGTTGCAACCCGAGCTTGCTCGGCATCCACTGCAGCATTTAAAATCAGCCATCAAAGAACTAAGACAAAGGGTTTCATGGACACAAATTTTGACACCATGCACTCAAAGCTTATTTCAAAGGCTTTAGCCTGGCCGAGGACTTCAAGGCAAGTAGACCACAGATGGTGTGTATTAACTTTAAAAGGAAAAGCGTTGTGTCCGGAAGCTACTTACTAGGCTGTGAGTATGAAGCCTCGAGGAAGTCCACAATCGCGTTGCCTGTGGGAACTACCGTCTCGGGGGCTGGGTCCGAAGCAGGCTGGAGTTCACCAGTTTCCCTGGTTGGAGCTATTGGACTTGACTCGGCCTTTTCCAAGTCCGACCCAGTGAAGTTGTTGACCACCGCAGTATCTCGTGGAGCTTCAGTGGAAATACCTTGCAGAATCTTGTCCTGCCTGATCTTTGCAAGAAGGTCGCCATCGGCTTCTGCTGCCCCCCATTTGGTTGGAAACAGGTATGATAGCACAAATGCCATTATAACACCTGTGCAACACGATGTGACATTGCCGGCGACAGCATTCGTTACGTCGCCTGTCGTTTCCACTGAGATGCTCCCACTGCGGAGCTTAGTCACGACGAACCAAGCGACCAGGCCCAGTGCGGTCCCGATCCAGGGCGATATCAGGGCTGCGCAGGAGGACATGGGTTCCCACAATAAGATCAGTCCGACGGGAATTGACGCGCCGCCGACAATAACACCAAGGACCGTTAGCACCCAAGTGAGGTTAATGCTGACGGCGTTCAGAATGCAGCAAAATGAGGCCAGAATCACAGAGAATATGATGATGCCATAATGACTTATTCGGACAAGCTCGTCCGAAGTTGCGGCCGGTCTGATATACGTCTTGTATATGTCGAACGTGATCAGACTGGACACGGCGATGAGTTCTGCACTTGTTGCACTCGTAACAGCCATGAATAAAAGGAGGAGCATAAGTCCTGCACCGCCGCTTCCTAGCAATGCGATAGCCGTGGCGGGAGCAGACAATCCACTGCCGTTCTGGGCTGCCGAGAGCGGATTGGGATACGTCGGGAACGAGGGGCTGGATGTCAGTGCTGCACAACCAAGTCCCATCGCCGTGGCGAACCCGAAAGGTATACCATACCAGGCGATTCCACCAAAAATATAAGCTTTAACGGATGTCTCGGGCCTGGAGGCGATTGCACGTTGCCAATAAGCTTGATCCAGCCATACCGTGCAGAAACCCGCGACAAGTAGGTCAATAGCGAAAACGAGTCCGTCATCTGACTTGAACGTCAAATACGATCCGTTATGCGCGTTCCCAGTGATTGGCATGTCCTTTCCGGCCTCAAGTAGCAGGTCGTAGAACTTGCTAATGCTTCCAACTGTTGGGTTCGTCGCGTACATGCTGAATCCAAACGTGAGGATCGCTACGAAAAGGATCACCGTGTGTGCATAGTCGGCGATGAACGTGCTCCTCAAACCTCCAGCGATCACATAGGCTGCAACCACCAATGGGATAAGGAAGCATGCGCCGTAGACGTTGACACCGGACAGAGCGCCGACGACCTGGCTCCCTCCCAACACGAGACAAGAGCCCACGAGCAGGTTGGTTGCGAAGGCGAAGAAGAGATAAGTGAGGTGATTCAGGCGACCGTGGTGCGCAAGGATGATTTCTGGGAAGGTGTGTGCGCCAGGGGCGTTGGTTTTGATTTTTATTGCGATCAGAGCGAACAGAAGGATCTGCGAGGAGCCCATCGCTGCGTACCACATTGGCCCGCCGATGCCATACGAGTATGCGAATGTACTCGACGTGAGCAGGGTGGAGCTCCAGGTCCAGGAACTAACAATGCCTGCGGCAATGAGCCCCGGCTTGACGCTTCGGGATGCCGTGTTGAACTCCTCAGACTGCTTAGTTGAGTAGGTAGTATAGCGATTCTGGAGATAAGTTATAGCCAACCTGTCGAATATGTCAGTCGCTATCTGAGTGGATCTGGCAGCCTAGGGCTGCTTGGTGGTAATGATTCCTCACATCATGAGAGCGAAAAAAGCGCCAATGCCAACAACGATGCCATATCCTACACCTTGACTCAAGACATGGACTCCATCCCCACTGGACATTTTGGTAAATGTTTCTGTCTCACAAGGGGGGGCCCTTTCTCCAAGATCGTATGCAAGCAACAAGTACGACGGAGGTCGGTGGATCAGTCGCCTGTGACCTCGGCCGTGAGCTTCCAGAAAAGAAGGAAATACCTGACAAGGTAATCAAGTGAATATGCTACTTGGCCATGCGTGAGAACAAGCAGCTAGAATGTGTTTCAAACGGAACAAGCCCTTCATACATCTAAGTCCGGCTTTTAGCCCAACCTCTTAGCTCCTTGGATCAAGTTGTCACTGTTGGATGCAAGTGAGGGGAGGAGCAGAATTGAAAGCCTACCACACACGGATATATGCTTTCGAAGAGTGTCTCCGATCACCTTATCAAGGTTGATGACATCTTCAAATAATCACCGGCAGGGGGTACCACACCTGTGTGATCGACCGGCAGGTCAAGGTGCTTCAGGGAGATAAGCATAACACGATATGTGATAAGCGTGGTACACATTGCAGATCTCCCCGGGTTTTTATCGGCAAGATAGCCTATATGTATAGCAAGCTTATGACCGCTTGGCTTACAACTGCCGACCAACTCCAAATATCTTTCGGAAATCCGCCGGTCGGAACTTTCGTGGCCGTCGACGAAGAGCCTCTTATCAGACGTCATTCGAACATAGTGCTGTTTGTTGAACTCAACGACTGCTCTTCCAATTAGTCGACTACCACGGTTCCACAACCATCGACTGGAGCTGAGGAGCTGGGATGCTGTGACTTTTTATAAGTAAAGTAGCTGGAAGATCATCATCCTGCCCTATCATGGGAAGGACCATTGCCTGGCCTCAGAATTTGCCAATGCACAGCTTTGGGAATTGAGCAGACTTTCGTAATTGACTTATGTGTATACCATTTGTCTCAACCTGCTAGATGTAAGAGAAAGTGGTGCAGGTGTATTCAGGATATCGCGAAAAGGCTTTTCTCTAATTTACTTCATGTCCCCCCTGACGCTTCGCTGATTCGTTGCTGGAGAGTTTCCAGGTAGTCGAATCTCGAGCCTGAGAGACTTCGAGCCCAAAAGAGCTCTTAGATGCATTGATAGCCTCATGAATAGGCTCGTCAGTGCAACGAAAAGAATAAGCTGTAATTTTCATGATATTTGCTTGTTTGAGAGGAGAGCTTCCCGTACCTTCAAAGCAACAATACATATGCAACTCGATCTTTAGTCCAATGGTCCGAATTGGAGCTATAGGCTCTAAATCGGATAGAATGTTCCTGACCCTATACAGAAGGTGGTAAGGCTAGGAACAACTGAGTATTTGAAAAGAAAGCAAGCAAGCATGAATGCTAGAAATAGATATTACTCCCGATCTTTACACCCGTGACCCCTCAGAAGTTTTGAGAATTGAGGAAGGGCTGAGGATGCGGGAAGCTCCTGCCTAGCCCTTCATACGTACTCTCTGGATGAGGCGTAGTTCCGGAAGGAGGTTCCAGATACAAAGGATAGATGACGACTTTTAACATGTAAAGTGAAGCACAGAGAAGTCCAGATACAAAGATCAGAATTCCTCAGCTCGAAATATGAACAAAACAATTTCTGCTACAACTAGACAAGCCAAAGGGACTTATCCCGTAGAAAGGTGTCCTTGTGGCAAGGCGTGGCGCAGAACTGAGTTGTGTACCTCCTTGATGAGTGAGCTCGGTGTTCCAAACTTAATTCAGTCATGGTTATTGAGATTGGGTAGGATGTAGCACAATTTCTCGTGATGTGCTTGGATGCACATCTGTGCCGCGATAGCATCTGCCTATGCATTGCCTGGAAGAAATGCCTTGCTTCTCGACGGTGAGCATTCCTGTTGACCACGTTCCTGGCTACCTTGACGTCTGATCGGGGCCAAGAACCTCGTTCCATCTTTTTCTCTCCTATTTGCGCGAAGTGCTGCTGCATCAAAACCAAGTTCGTGTTGTACTTTTCTTGACCGTTTGTCCCTTGGCTTCGGCGCTCAGGAAGTGTCGGAAGATGTAGATTGTATCACTCAGCGTGCCTCGATGAGGTGTCTGGTTTTCATGCCCAGTTCCTGTGGCGTTTCGTTGGGGTGGATTCTATTGCCCTGAAATGAAAATGGGAGGAATCAAGGTAAACCTCAAAGCCCGTGGCTACGGCAGTCATGAGATCCACAGCCTTGCTTGGTGTCTAATTTAGTATGTAGCCTTGCGATCGGTAGGTACTGCTTCGATCAGTAGATACTGCACGCCAGACAGCTCCAAAAGCAACTATCAAGGTCTCTTACTGGAAGGTTGGTGATGCACTTACCATGGATAAACTGTAGCCTCATTGGCTTGTCAAGCGGCAAAGCATCACAAAGTGGAGCCATTGGGGAGCGACTGTCTTGTGTGGACGGACCGTTAATGGGGCCTGGGCTGGAACGCCATCGTCTCGGATGTTAACAGGCTCCTCAGCAGGAATATAAAGAAACATTTTGATGGGAACGATCGCACTTCTCCGCAGTTCTCTGCACTTCCAAAAAAGAAAAGCCCCCTGATTCCTTTCAACTTCGCCAGCAAACCACTCTGGGAGGAGGTGAAAAGCGATGCTGTCAACGTCGGCGCCATCAAGGTTGTGAAACTTGATGCGTGCCACCCAAGCAGGCCTGCGCAGTTGGGAGGCTTGGGAACGAGATGTCGATGGACAAGAACGATGATGACCGACGTTCTAAGACTATATTGCCAGTCACACTGGAAACGTGATACGATGAAAAGATTCAGGGATGGCTAGGTGCCTCGTGGGGTTGTAATACGTGGGCGATCAAGGGCAGGGGAGTGCTCTGCACATCTGGTCAATTGATGATCATGGAGAAAGGAAGTGCCTCGTCACGCTTTGCGAATGCGGTTGACCAAGGTGCAAACATTCAGGATGCTCCGCTCCAGGATGGGAGTCGGTGGTTTGAAATGGCTTGAATTTCTTGGCTGTTTGTGACAGCACAGGTTTGGGGTGACCAATTGTCAAATCTTCATGCAATCTCCCACAGCTTCCAAACCGACCTCACGAGACCCTAGTCAGCAACATCGCACCTGAGGAACCTAGGAAAGTCTTCAACGGCCACTGCGTGATAAGAAATCAAACATCGAACGCCAGCCCTGGGATATCACCACTCATAAACAAGACACAAGATGCAAAGACGTGTTCACCAATGTCCCGAACATATACCCAAATGCAAATTCCTCAAATTGGCCCCTTGAACACACCAGAATGTTGAGCCATTACGTTCTGTATTGCGGGAAGCCAGGAAAGGTGGCCGCCTGTCAGCCGATCCGTCAGTTTGATTGTGGATGGCTCCAAGACTGCCAGGGCAGACTTACGTAGCCTTGTTTTGCCAGAAATTCCTCAGCTTGTTTTTGCCGCATGGCCTCCCGAGCCTTGCGCTTCTCTTCTGCGAGGTCGACAGACTCGGTCAAGGGCGCTGATGACTCGGTGGAGCCGCGGGGATCCTGTAGCCTTGCGTAGTCGGCAGCATTGCCGGACTTGGGACGGGAGCCCTTGGAGAAAATGTTGAGCTTGGAAGGCATCTCGCTATTTGGTTCGATGAGATTCGGGAGTCGTTCACGAGGCACGTAGCTTGTAAGTTATGTTCGAGATCGGGGATAAAGTGTGTAAGAGCAGTATGTTGTATTGTGTGGCATTTGTGAATGCCTTAGATGCCTGAAGGCTGGACGGAGGAAGCAAACTCTTATACACGGTCCTTGCATGCACGGCCTCGTCACGCTGTCCTTGGCACACATTCATATTATTTCTGCCTGGTTGCCGGTGAGTCGAACGGAGGGCGCAGTCAAGGTCACATAGGCCCCGCCGGCCAGCCGAATCTGTGTCGGTGTGTTGCTCATTGGATCTCCAGCTCCTAGTTCTGGGTGCTATGTTTGTCCGTCTTACTTCACCCGCCCTAACCCCGATATAATTAGATCGGAATTCACGCAACGCCATACGCGTCTAAGTCAGCCGGCGTTGGAAGTGCCTGACTCATCTGCTTCGGAGCTTAGGTACCAAGCTTGTTGTGTTTTGTCAGAGGCACAGAAGCGGGCTCAGCAATGACAAAGAATCCTGCGAGCCCGGAGTGGTTAGCGCACGCGCTGGCCAGGCTTTTCGGAGTACTTCGATAGCGAACTCCGAGTTCCGAGCCATCCAATCTCCTTCACATCATCATCCTGTCGCTACTCCCACAGGCTCGCGTAACAACAATCACTACGTATCCCCCTTCTAAGCGACTTTCTGGGCTCCTTGGTAGACAAACTGAACAACGCACCGTGGTCTGAGACTTTGGCCTTGAATCCGTCACTGCTTCTTCTGTGTCCTGTATCCGATACATGTGCACGTGTACCCACCACGATGTCTCGGACTACCAATGCCGGCGTTCAGAGCATATCCTCTGCTCGCAACTCCAGCCTGACCGAGAAGTATAGACGTAATGGGAAACTGCAGTCTTGTGAGCCATGCCGCAAGAGCAAGCTCAGATGTGATCGTGAGTTCCGACCCTCCGATCCGACAGAGGTCTCCACTTTGCCCGAAGGCATTGTTCAAAGCCATCTTGATGAAACGACGAGAATCACCTTCAACACACCATCTTCAGAGCAGCTGTGACTGACAATCGTGACAAGATGTGGTTCCGGCTTGTGGGCGGTGTGTCAAGCGTCAGCGAACCGACCTTTGCTTCTATCACCCCAACCCACTCACGCAGGTTAGATGCCCATTTTCCTCCTCAATATCCCCTGCAATTTAATAAACCTCTTTTCGCCCCTTCAAAGGAGTGTCATAAGCCTGCTGTGTATGATCGCAAAAGCGTTCGTAACTCTGCTTCCCGTTTGGCGTGTCCTAGCAGACGCCTCGTTCTGACCATGCCAGCAGCAACGATCTCGGACACCTCCCAAGGCGATCCCGACTCCTTCTTCCTCAGCTTCCCAGGCCAGTCCTCATGTTGTCGCGCAGTCTATCGAGTCATGCTCGACATCTCCTGAGATCTCGGGGTCCTGGGCTCCAGATACCCTAGCCGTCTTCAATTCCGATACCTCAACCACTCCAGCTCCCGGCCATGCCGTCTGCCAGCCCTTCCACAGGGCAGCCTCTGCGCCCCTGCTGGATTATCAACGGGCTCCAGAGGTGCGGAAAAATGCCGGTTTCCTCGGGCCAAACTCTTATTCCAACATCCTATCTGAAGGGTTATGCATCCTGGAGCCTGTTTCCACAGACTTGGATGCGACTATTAGTACACAGCAACAGAGAATCCATATCAGTAATGAAAGGATAACTCAGGGATGCAAGGTTCTTGCATTCTTCAGACGTAGGCCTATGATCCACCGATTCATCGCAAGATGGTACGAAGTCTGTGAGGGCACACAAGGCATTGTTATCGAGGCCATCATGAAAGAGTGGCTCAAAAAGCTCTGGCTTAACCATGGAGACACCCTTGCGAGCCAAGAGCCGACCAAGATACGAAAGCTGAGTGAGCTGATCTGGCGCAACACTTTAACGCCATTGGTATTCAATGGGAAGACAACTGCACTGGAATGGGCCCGTCTGGCCACTGGCCCAGGGCTTCGTTGGGAAACCTTGGGACTCATTGCCGTGAACATCGGTCTCTGCGCGGTTGAGACATCCGAGTCGGACCAACTGTTCGTGGAGGGTGAAGTGACGCGGTTGTGTCTGATTAACCTCATGAAAGAAATTTCGGAGGACTGTCTGAGCTTTTGCCGGTATTGCGAAGTGCTCGATGATTTATTTATCTGGCTCTTGTCCGAGGATTCGGGTCTCGTGGGTGCAGTCAAGGGAGACCGAGATTACTCAACCTACAGGGCAACAGGCGAAGCGCACAGTGCCGTTATCGCCATGGGCCTTCATCAAGGCATCAAATCAGACGAAAAAGTACCATTCTTTCTCGCGGAGATGCGCAAGCGCGCCTTCATCTGTGCTTACTACCAGGAGATCAGTGTCGCCTCATTCCTCGGTCGCCCGCCACGGTTGTCGTATCGGTACTGTACCCTTGACCCACCTCTCGACTTGACAGAGAAACAACTGTGAGTTTCATTCTTAGGTTGACTCAAGATTCATTTATCAAGCCGTAGGCTACCACGGCAGAGGCGAAAAAGAGTTGCTAATCAGAGACGATGGACAGCCTGCAGACGGGCCCTGAGCTCGAAGCTACACTTGCATCTCTCGATAAAGATGGGTACAACACAGCCGGCAACTTGCAGCATGCCGGTTGGACTCGTTCCTGTACGCTCTTCTCCACTCGAGGCTCGTTTTCCACCCACTAACATACTGTAGACGCCAACTGCGCCATGCGCCGCGAAGATGTGATTGATCTTGCCATAGGCCACTACACACGCGACGAGATCCTCGCTCGCGCTAAAATAATACAGGAAAAGCATGATGCACACTGGTCCTCGCTTCCGCCTTACCTGGCCAAGCCCTCCATAGAGCCCTTTGACTTCACTGACGCCGCCGCCGCCAAACCCCTCCACGCTTTGCAAATCATCGTGTTGCGCAACGGGCGGCGGTCTAACGAGCTCCTTTTGCAGAGAGGTTAGCACATACCTCTCTTGAGACCTGACTATGCGGCCATTCCACTGATAGTCCAATCGCAGTTCTCATTCGGAAAACGGGGGCCACCCCTGAAAAGTTGATAGCAACCGCGCTCGACATCTTCAAGGATATCCTACAAATTACACACCGGCACGACATCGCGACGATTTTCAAGACGAGCTTCAGCTTCATACTAAGCTCCCACGGGCTGCGGAGCGCGGCGATCGTGGCGATCGAGTTGCTGAAACAAGAGATGCTACCCCAGTACCCAGAGGAGCCGCTGCTCCCCCGAAGCCAGACGATCCAGGACCTTGCCATTTTTGCATCCCGCCTGGGGTCGGTGCAGCCGACAGACGGGTGTTACAGTGTGTGCGAGCAGGGCAAGAGGGTGATCACGAAGATCTTGGACAGAATCCTCAGCCCCAGTCCGCCTGTTGCTCCACAGAGGCAGAACAGTGGCAGCGTCTGCAATCACACGCAGGGGCAGGGGCAGTTGCAGCCTCAACAACAGATGCAGGGGATGCTCCCAACGCTGATGGACATGGATGGCACACCGATGAATACACTGGGGTCGATGAATGGAATGGTGATGGGTGTCCCGGATATGGGCTACTCCATGGGGATGACGGATGTAGGTTTCGGCGCAGAAGCACCCATGAGCTTGGGACATGATTCAGATTTCATGAGGTGGCTGGATGCTATGGATTGGGAGAGGATAGACCATTGGGGCAAGATGTGATTTTTGTACACGGGAGTCGTTCAGAACGAACCAAATTCTAGCCTGCGGCAGCAGAAATATCAATATTTGAACCTTCAACGCATTTTTCTGTCAGATGCGATTTCACGGACACTCCTACGAGCAACTCAGAGGTAGCCTTATGTCTTTCGGTGCTCATAGGTCAGGGACGACAAATTCACAAGCACAACAAGGCAGCATAGCTCGAAATTCAACGCAGTCAATTTGTACCTGCTTGAAGCACACTGAGGTGCTTGATTGTCCCGGTAACTTCTTGAACGTAACAAAGGACTGGCCACAAAGGCAATTAAAGCTTCGTCCGGGCTGAGGCGGCTCTTAATCTTCCTCGGTGGCCGGGTGACTGGCAGCACTATGAATGCTGCCAGAGCCATCTTCACAAAACTAGTTTCTTTTCCCTATGCGGGCTTATCCTGCTCGATCCTCATCCGGGGACTTCAAAAAGGGTATCAGGTTGTCAAAGTTGCGGCACTCCGGTCGGATTATTTGGTGAGTGACAAAGGAAAGGAAGGGCGATCGGAGCCATAATTATGTCTTTGGTGTTATCAGGCCGTAGCAGAGCTTGGCGTGACTAAAAAAGGCTCAATATGTGTCAGCCCTGGTATTCAACCGGATAAGGAAACAGAATTCCACTCACAGCCATCATCGGGGAAAATAAGGACACTACCAGTGCCTCGATGCAGGAGAGTCCTCCGGTGCAAAGATATTTCTGTTGTTTCTCTTGGGTGGCGGGCCACCCCAGAAATCTGATCTCCAGCTCATGGTCTCTTGGACTCTCTGCTTCTGTTGAGCCTTGTTAGTTCTGTCCACTGTAGGTCTGGTGATTTGGTGCTTGAAAGATCCTTTGTCTTCTCTTTGGCCAGTGGTCCAGTTGAAGTTATTGGATGGTGGTGGTGCATACCAGGAGTGGTTGTCGCCGGAGCGGTCGGCCTCGTGGGCGAATCCCTGGGCTTCCTCGTAGCCGTCATCCTCCTGAAAGTGGTTGTTAGTCCAAATGTCTCTCTTATGGCCTATAGTTGTCCATCCGGAAGTAGTGCCTCGAATCTTGGCTCTTGGAGATCCATAGGTAACCTGGGCAGGGTCATGAAGAGGACGCAGACCAGCAACTGGTGTAAGGTAACCTCTCATCCGAGGATATTGGAGCCGCTCATAGCTATCGTACTGGGGGTCTGTAGGGCTCCAGGCTCCAACTCCGATGTTTTCATCCTGGTGCCGAGTATTCTGACTAACCTGAGGGTGAATGTTGTAATTTCCATTGGTTGTGTTTCCGTTGGTCAATGGCTCATGGTCGGTCCCGCCGTTGGTCGAGGGGGCGCGGTCTGCCACAACGTCGGTACGGGCATCGGCAGCTATGCGAGAGTATTCTTGGTCAGCATCATGCATTTCATCTGGAGGTAGCGACCATCCTCCTGCATTGCCTCCCCATTTCTCAGTTTCGGCGTTGCTTGGAGAACGCGAAATTCTCCTCGCGTAGCCCAGAACATCATCGGCACGGGACGTGAGGTTTCTACCTTCACCATGGTCCGATAACCATCCCTCAGGGGAAGGATTTCCATTCCAGCCCCATTGATCTCCAATTCTACCCCGGTCTGGGCCCGTAGGCATTGGGTATCCATGGCTTTCCAGCGATGCTCCAAGGAAGTCTCGAGGAGTGGAAACCGCATGCCACTTGTGGTTGGCACGGTTGGGATGATAGTGTGTAGTTTTCTTACCCTGCCCTTCATCTTCAGCACCACCAGCGAGGTGCTGAGCGTTGGTGGTGTTTGGGTCTACTCCCGGAACGTGGGTCTCTGTTCCGGCGTACCAGCCGGCGTCGGTGGGCGCAGGGGGCGGATTCTGGTTCTGGTGAAATCCCGGCTTGTGGTCAGCGGTCTTTTCCTCTTCCTCGTCCGGGTAGAAGTTTGATTGTCCAACAGTCTGTCCGATCGCCTCCTTGCAATCCCTGATGTTGGGTACAAGCTTCATCGAGCGTCGAAATCGTTCAGACGCGCCACCCCAGCCGCTTGTGAAGGCGTCTCCGCCAGTCCGCTCAAGCTCGAGGCTCAGAGTCGAGTTCTTATGTATGCGCGAGGAGAATTTTGGCCTGTTTGTGCTCACCTCATCATTCAATCCCTCGTCGTCCGCGGCGAGAGGGTTTCCAAGACCGTCTGTGCGACGGATCTGTTTGCGAAATCGACCATTAGAATTCGATTGATTGGGTAGAGGTAGGATGTACTCCTTGTTTAAGGGATGAACTACGTTGACGAAAAGCTCAGCACCATCGTGGACGACACCATAGGCAGTTGGGTCCACCTGGACCCATTGGTTATGTAAATCACCGTTGGCAAGCAACGGCTGAAACAGAACAACGAGGTTCTGGACTGACGCGATCATTGGGTATTGGGATCTGGTATCTCTAAGTAGGTCCTGGTATGTTTGAGGGCGTGCTATCATGACCGTGCGATCGCCGAAGGTAATGAAAATAGTCGAAGCCATGTTGCTTGGAGTGTGGATTGATTGTTGTAGATTGTGTTGTGGACTTGAGACGCGTGCTGCTCAACGCGACGTGAACGATAGAACAGAACAAAAGCGCAAGGCTTGCCAAGAGATAGTCAGATCTTGAGGTTTTGAAAAAAGGTAGGGGTAGATGAGAAGATCTGGGTGATGAAGCCTAGGATCAAAACCAAATGGAAGCGCAGGTTCGTTTCGAGGTCTTGCAAAAGATTGGCACCAGTGTGGATGGTCAAGGCTGCAACTGAAGGGGTGGCGCAAAAGCTAGCGCCCACGGACGAAGGCTCGCTGTGGACAGCTGATAGAACTGAAGCAATTCCCCTGGCAGTGACTGCCATAGAACCTAGCGCTCTCTCTCTCTCTTGAGGTCCTGGCTTGGAAGTGGGTCTTCGCTGTGTACTCAGTAGAGTCACCCGTATTTCTGCTGTCCCACACAAGAAAGCCTTCCTCAAAGCTGAAATTGCCTGGTAACTATTTTCCTTTGGTGGATAGAGAATGGACGGGAAGTTGCTCGATAGGCAATCCCGCTATGTCCTCGATGAAGAGAAGATAGACAGCAGGCACCGAATGCCGTGGACAGTAGCTTGCAGGCTCTTAGTAGTGTTCAACGCAAAATCCCCTATTTGGTCTGAGTCGCACAATACTCAATATGGTATTGTTGCTCCAGAGAGACAGAAAAGTCCTGCACACCTTGAGGCTCAAAATCTTGTGTTCTGTGTGAGATTAGTTCTCTGGAGTCCTGATATTGTAGACTCTGTTCATCACCCCGCTTCAGGTTCTCTTGTATATGCTCCCTTGTCAACGTGGACTAAAAGCACAGAGCCTAGTGAGAGGAATTGGAAGGTCTCCAGAATAGATTTTGTAACAGAAAACCACCAAGATGTCTTCTTTGGCATCCCAGATTGTTGAAAAACCAGACCAATCAGAGCTTCAGTGTCCTTATGGCTATGTGGATATGAAAAACCTATCCAGTTCAGGACTTGGATGAATAATTCCGGGTTGGTGAATAGAAACTTCAAATATTTCTAAAGCTCTACAGAGTGAACTTGAGTAAGGCACAAGTTTTCACAGCTGGTTTGAGTAAGGAGAAGTTTGAAGAACTAGTCAAGTCAGCATTGTACATCAATGTTAACGAATATGAATACGTGTCAGGACTTCTTGAGAAGCTAACTGAGCAGGGAGACTCACAACTCTGTGGGAAGGAATCAGATAATGGGTTGTGAAATTGAACGGGTCAGATCAAAGCTCGCCCATCGAGTAATGAAGATAAGCAACAATTGAAGTCACTTGATCAAAGCCTCAACATATATTTGTTGTCTCCGACTGTAAGGACAGAACCACGGGATTAGGCTATTGATCCGGACCCAGAGGAATGGTGAATCCCTGGTTCAGACAAACACGCGTCAACGTTTTCACAATCTTCCCCTCGATTGTGAAATTCCAGCCATGAGTTTCCTCGTCAGACACCGCTGGTAAAGCTTCAATAAAAGATAGTAGGGCTCTTGATGCTGTGACACCACTGTTGCTTGATGCCTTCGTTGAAAGCTCCGAGGCCCTGGCTGAAGCAAACGGATGATGTTGTTGATGAAGACGGTTTGCACACGGCTTTTGCACAGCCCCCTGAAACAAGACTGGGAAAGTCTTGCACAGCAATGTGTTGGTGATGCCAGTGAATTCTGAACAATTGTTGCGGTGTTGAGTTTGCAACAGATGACTGGCGATATGTGATAGTCCGGAAATCAGTACCCAGATGAAGCCACAAGGTTAACTCGACTAATTGACCTCTGTCTCGTACAGTCAGGGTAGAGAATAAAAGCCTTCCCCTGAGGCGTGTTTCCATTAAGAACGAACCAAATTTCGAGGGTGGCAAACGGGTAGTTGAGAACCCTCAGGCCTGACCACTGAGACGAGATAATGACGGGAGATATGATGTCGAGAATCTCGATATCAAAATTTCTTTACCATCACGATGCGGGAAGACAGCATCAAGTCGTGCTTTGAGGATGAATTTCGCTTTGTGTCGGGGTAAGCCACTTGTTGATATGGCAGCAGTGGACCAGATCCAGGTGCTGAGAGTTTTTGAAGTGATGGCCAGGTTTGAAGGGTAAGAGGCGGAAGTGGTGAGAATAGTCCAAGTTGCGAGTGAAGCTGAAGCGGTGGGCTAGGTCCAAGTGGCGTGAAAGGTGGAAGTGGCTCGACGATGAGCCCCGTGGAGATAGGTGCAGGAAAAAGCCGACAGACAGGTGGCAGCTGTCAGGTTGGTGGAACTGACAAATAGTTGGACTTAAGAGGCTAAGTGGAAGATTCAAGGTGGATGGATGTTTCGAGATGAGTGAGAGTGGCCCGAGACTGAGTCCGGGAGGATTTGTATGGGTAGACGAAGGGAGCCAGGTGGGAGGGGGCACTGGCTAAACAGCTGGAGGTAATGGAGCGGGTTTAGATTAGTACAGCAAGCCACCAGACAGATGGAAGCTGTCAAATCTTTCGGACTGGCTGAGTAGACGGGGGCGCTGAGCTACGTTGAAGACTGTTGAGATGGTGGTTGTTAGGTAGACAAGTACTGTCAGTGTTGTCGGATATGTAGGAGTGATCAAGCAGCTGTAGGTGATGAGCCAGATAGAATGTTATCAGGGCAAAAGTTGTCAGATGGACGAGTGTTGTCGGATGTGCAGAAGTAAGCAAACGGTTAGAAGTGATGAGCTGGGTGGAAGTTGTCAAATGCCCGGGCAGGTAGAATTCGTCAAATAGATGGTTGTTGCCAAATATGTGGTTGTAGTCAGACAGGTTTGGAAGTCGTGGTGTGGAAGTTGACAGACAGGGGGAAGTCGTCAGATGAAGGCATCCGATGAGATAATTGGAGGTCGCCCGGGAAGTTTCAGTGATGAGGTGGGAAGAAGTACTTAGCCAGACCAAAGGTGTGAGCTGGAGGTGGCTAGCTGAATGGAAGAGAGGACAGGGCAAGGGGAACAAACGGGCGAAGAGGGTGAGCAGGCCCAAGACGAGGTAGGTGGAAGCTATTCAAGTACGCAGCGCATGTATTAGGTCAGAGTGGTAGTTAAAGGTTTCTGGCAAGAGCTTGCATTCACGTTGGTGTCTAGCGTTTCCAGAAGGACATGAGAGGTAATCTCAGTGCCTTAAGTGTTGCTACATACAAAGAGATCCCCTCTCATGAAAGAGAGGAATAAGGCTGATACCTTGAGTCTACATAATCCAACAGTGGTCAGGAGAGTTCCTACGTGGGACATGGAGCACAGCGAAGGTAGATACAAGGAGACACAGAGACAAATGTGAGAACAGAAGGAAGGGGGAGTTATAAATTAGCACTGCTGGTCCTAAGCTAAATTATTCATGGATGATGACTCTTTACTGTTCTGGGTTATGATCGACTCAACAACGAAAGTATGGTATTATGCACCAAAATTAGGATGGATGGACAACTACAATAAGTCTTCCATATTAACCATGACTTCACTCATTGAACAGTCAGCTGG
Organism: Diaporthe amygdali; assembly: GCF_026229845.1. Taxonomy (NCBI): domain Eukaryota; kingdom Fungi; phylum Ascomycota; class Sordariomycetes; order Diaporthales; family Diaporthaceae; genus Diaporthe; species Diaporthe amygdali. Next base: position 325,266 of record NW_026517029.1, read on the forward strand.
ATGATAGCAGCTGAAAGGGCTGAAAGGGGTTTGAGAATACCATGCGAGGCTGTTTCCCAGATATCAACATGCCCTGGTATGTGTCTCTGACCCATGCCGCCCGAGTCCATATTATCATGCTCATAAATTGACCTGGACTTCATGATCCTGGTAGTTTGTGAATCTCTTCTTCTGAGGAATACATATTGACCGCGAGACAGAGACAGGGAGAAGCATCTTGCAGTGTTAGACATAAATATCTGTAAAGCAAGGATGCCATTCACCATTCTCGACACTTGCCTGTATGTTTCAAATCTGTAACGAAATCTGCCTTGCCTCATTGTTGACTTTGCGTTTCTCAATTCTCCCGAAATGAGACTGATGCTTCGTTCCAACGTTCTGGCTGGTACGCACCTGTTAACTTGAGGCCATCCCCAATCACGGGCGAACCCAGCTTTGAGTGTTGTGGTTGATTGATAATATGAGACACGACTTCATCAATTAATCATGCGGCTGACAGAGCGATTGGATATTAGGAAGGCATTTCCTTCACTGTTAGCGAGAGGGTTGGTAGTCGGGCTCAATACCCGGTGTGATCATTGAGCCTCCGAGCCCCTGAATCAGTCGAATCGGAGCCGAATTCGGCCGAATGCTACAACATCCACCGTTGTACTCCGAAAGGGCGCGCTCCTCCGCTCGATGGATGACATCAGATTATATCTAAGCTTTCCAAGTCGACAGCACAACCTCAGGTCGTAGTCGGCTATCATTTTCTGATGCTTTGCCCATAAAATAGAGTCTTTTATGTTGCACATCGCCTGAGACAAAATAAACCAAAACAAGAAATGCCTGCCGAGTCGAGGAACTTCTATCCCAACCTCCAGAGGCAGGTCACTGCCACGGCGAGCGGTTCGAATGTGGTGAGCTATAGCTCAGAGCTCGGTAAGGACAAGCCTATCTTGACCCTAATTCACGGATATCCGCAATCCTCTTTCATGTAAGTAACGCGACCAAGAATGAGCAATTTTTACATGCTGATCGGACCCGCATGCAGCTGGCGTAATGTGATCCCAAAGCTCAGCAAAGAGGTCTCCTTCTTTGTGCCGGAGCTTCCGGGTTACGGTATCAGCAGCCCAGCGAGGAGCAGCGCCCCGAGAGACATTGGCGGTGCACTCCTCGAGGCTCTCCAATCTGTTTTCAAGCTCTCCGGGTCGTCACCTCGGCGCCTCATACTCGGGGGACATGACCGCGGCGCGCGCATCTGTCATCGCTTGGCCGTGTCCAAAGCCGACTTCCCATTCGTCAAAGTCATCGGTGTGGTTCTGCTGGACATCGTCCCTACCAAAGTGCAGTGGGACAATTTCTCGAACCCGGCCGTTGCAACAGGCTACTTCCATTGGCCACTGCTGGCCAACGTCGAGGTAGCTGTTCAGATGATCAAGGCGTATGGGGGAGCGCAGTGGTGCCGAAACGCGCACATGAGGCTGGCAGGCAGCAAGGAAGGGCTGGCTAGGATCCAGTCGGACAATGCCATCGAGATCCACGCTGAGCTGTTTGATGAAGAGGAGACGTTGCGGCACACCTGCGAGGATTATGCGGCCGGAGCTGCGCCCGAGTATAAAAAGCAGGAGGATGACCAGAAGGCAGGCATAAAGATTAATGTTCCGACTTTGGTGATGTTCTCCCAGCAAAACCTCGGTGCGAAGATGAACGTCGCAGGTATTTGGAAGAACGACTGGATCGAGGCTGGCGTGTGGTATGATTCGGTGGCGGTTGGGGATGGGGTTGGGCATTATTTACCTGAAGAAGGTCACGATGTTGTCTCAGAGAAAGTACTCCAATTTTTGAAGGAGCATAGCTGAGGGATGGATGTTTCAAAATGGGATGATGCTAGAATATCAGCCAGGTCTGTATCAGGTCGAAAAGGTGACATGCATCTGGCTTAGTTAATTTGACCGAGCTCAAGAGAAGCCTGTTTGGGTGAGAGGTCCCTTAGGTGGTGAGGATTCGGAACAGACATATCTAGCATTTGATACGTAGACGTAACTCATTGTCTCAGAACAGACAACCAAACGTGTTATGCTTTGCCCTAACAAGCGTTAGGATTCTGGTTCCGAGAGGGGAGAGCAGAAAGGGTTGACGTCACTGGTGTCAGCCGTCATCGCTGCCTGGATGCATGTGCACTCAATGCTCGGGGACTCAACAACTCTTCCTGGCGAGAATGAAAGAAATGGACTGCGTGGCGTAATACAAATCAAAATGAGCAAACCGATTCGATCAGTTGATGTCAAAGGAAGGTACTTCTGGGTGGACGGCAAACGAGTAGGTGCCCCTTCCCCCGGCGCCCGATCAGGAGTTGCTCTGCATGGATCCATGTTGACCTTAACTGCGGGTTGAAGCTCCTGGTCAAAGGAGTTGTGTACCAGGACCGCAGCAGATTAAGCGACCCGCTCTCCGACGACGGAATCGTGGACTTGCGAAGGGATTTGGAAGTGTTCGAGGAGCTGGGACTCAACACACTCTTTGTTTGTCAGTATCGACTGGGTCGAGAGCAAGCCAGCATTCTTGAAACTGGAGCAAAGACGCTGACTTTAGGCAGACCAGGTTGATCATACGAAGAACCATGATGCAGCAATGAAACTTCTTGAGGACTCCGGCATCTATGTCTTGGTTGTAAGGCAGGCCTGAAGAAGGCTCGCGTCTCTGGGACACGAAATGCTAATATCAGTGAGCAAAGTGCCTGTGCACTCCAGAATGTTCCATCAACAGATTGGCACCGCTCGAGTCGTACAATCAAGACTTATTGGGCCACTACTTCTCCACCGTCGATTGCATGGCAACTTATTCAAACACCCTTGGCGTGCTGGTTGCGAACGAAGTCATCAATGACCAGGCCTCAACAGCTGCTGCACCTGTCATCCGGGCAGTCACCCGGGACATAAAAAGATATATGGCTCTAGCTCATGAAGCTTCCGAGCAGCGTATCCTGCCCATTGGCTACAGCGCTGCAGATGTCAGGATGAATACCAGGCCATCTTTTGATTATCTCACTGCTGATTCTGTGGATGAATCTATCGATTTCTTTTGCGTGAGTAGGGACACCACGGTTGACTGAATGTCTGCCGGTGCTGACTTGTACTGATCGTGCCAGTTTAACAACTATTCATGGGCTGGTAGGAACTCATCCATGGAGATTTCCGGATACGATCAACTCGTAAGTGTTCTGAAATTTCTAACCTTCACCTAAAATACAAACCATTTCATGACGGCTGTTGATATCTCTTTTCTTTACCAGGTCAACGAGTTCTCCGACACGCATATTCCCGTCTTTTTCTCCGAGTATGGGTGTAATACCGTCAAGCCCCGCGTGTTCCACGAGACCACAGCTATCTACTCGCCCGAGATGACACATGTATTCTCTGGCGGTTGTGTATACGAGTTCCACCAGGGTCCAAGCAACTATGGCATTATCAAAACATCGCAGCGTCCCGACGGAAGTCATCGACTGGTCAAGACCGATGAGTTCAAGACGCTCAAGAAGAGGCTCCAGGGGTGCACTGAGCAGCCCAGCTCAGTTGAGACGCCGGAAACAGATCAGGCTGTAGCGGCGACGCATGCGTTTCCGGAACTTTCAGACACGTGGAGAGCGTCTCGTGACGTGCCTCCCAGCCCCATCGACTGGGAAGCAGTGTGTTCACAGCTGGATCTGAGGTCGTGGGTCGTACTCCGGGATGACATGCAGAGAGGCGGTACCGTGCCGAGGCAAGCCGATGATTTCAACCTAAGTCTCCAAGTTGCCTTGGACTTGCAAATTGGCAAGAGACGATGAGCCAAAATCATTGTAATTGTCTCAAGACTCTATGAATAACGCTATTCTTGTATAATGGCCCAACGGCCTCCATGCAGCAGCCTCAGGACCGTGTGCAGCTGAAGCCGCTGTCTGGGGTTTTACTACTGGCTTGGTGAATTTGACAGCAATCAATATCTTTAATCCGTGAAACGGGAGGAAGTGCGAGACTTACAACAAGTCATCGAGAAGCGATCCGTGGGACAGGGCGAGGTCGAAGTGGTGAGGCATAGACTATTGTCGAAGGCCGTGACGATGGGGCTGAGCTGTCAGTGTAATTCGAGGACAACGTTGATTGTCTGCTGAAAAAAGCTCGTGGCGGCGGTGACAACGGTCCCTCAGACTCATCTGGATGGCTTTTGCGCATAAGCTGCAGCGTTGGTTTCTTTTGAGCAAATTTTTCCATAGAAACCGGCCGCGGTGCAGCTATCGCTGAACCAGAAAGGATTATTGCCTCATGTGAAGGAAGCTCTGGTAACCATTTGGGAACATGGAAGCTTTCACGAACTAAGACATCCCCAGGACCCAGTTGACCAGAGACTGCATCTGTGTAATTTAGGTTCCCTTGGAGGAAACGGCCCGAACTTGGGTCATCATTCCCTCGTCGGCTCGTATTCTCAACGGCAGGATGGACTTGCTGGATCGAGCACGGCCTGTTGACACTGACTTCGTGAACTGGCACTGAAGCAGGCGGGTTCTGTTTCTTGGCTCTTGAGCCGCGTCTCTTCCTCCCAAAAAGGCCAATTCGATAAATATATTCCGAAAAAAAGGTTTCACCTCCTTGGCGATGGCCTTGGCCGCCACGAGCTCTTGCACGGTGCATCCTTCGCCGCTTCTTCTGAAGCAAAAATAACAAACTACCTCCAATAACAACCAATATCATCACTGGAAAAGCACGTTAAATGACGTTCTATGATCCCAAGAAGACCACGGGCTGTGGAACAATTCCATACCGAGAACCTGGAGGATCAAGGCGGGCGTCATCGGGGTGACTTGGGATTCCAGTCCATCAGCGTCTTCTTGAATATTTCCATTTGCCTTCTTTTGCAATCCTGTGACCTGAGTCCTCTGTGTCGACCCGCTCGCAGTCGAGTCTGTTGCGCTTCCAGCCGGCTGCAAGTTTTGAAGAAAGTCCCTCGATGTTTGTGTTTTCCGTTGAGACAAGTCAGGGGGCGCAAAAGGCGTCATTGCGATACTCGATTCTACCATTCCTAGAGACCTCCTCTCGTCGATCACCATTACCAGAGCGCACGACGAGATCTCAAACCACGGGCTGTTGCTTGTCAGACATCAGATCGGGCGAGCTGGTAAGGTGAGAGGTGATGTGAGAAGACTTCACGTCTTGAATGTCACCCGTGGCCTTACAAACGTATTATTTGAACTTAGAGACCCTTGCTTCTCTTGGAACCTCGATCAAATTCATCTCCGCAGCCTGGGAACGGAATGAAACGGCAACACGTGGCTGTGCGAATCGGATGTGGATCTCGGTAAACATATCTGCCGATCGTCGTGCATACCACAATACCAATACAGATCCTTAACCAGTTGTCGATGCGATGGCAAGGCTCAGCTGCCTTGTCCTTCTTTGGCAAAGCTCCGGCCTGACTGCCTGACAGCACAGGTTTCAGCGTCATGGTCTGCCAAGCCCCATGGGTTGAGCCTATTGCAGACCGTCTCGCGCATACCGAATCCTTGGAACCTGTAAAAGCATGATTGGCCTGATTCGTCGCTGGACGAACCTTGGCTCATGTGTAAGTGGCCAGTTTCGGACGACCCTTGGCTGTTGCAGCTGGCTTGTACAAATCGCAGACGGGCCTTCGGGATCGAAACCTGCTATTGACATGGTCCGTGTGCTTATGTGCAAGAAACGTCTCAAGGTGAGAAGAAATTCAGAACTACCGAAACCGTTGTGCCCCCACGTCAATCCCCTTCCCCAGTTAACAGATTGATTATTCTCACGTCTCTCTCATCAATTGGGAGAAAATAAACTATTCACAGAGAAAAATGGAACACTGTGATATACTGAAGCATTAAAATACCAGACAAAGAGGCGATTTCACCTCGATTAAATATATACCCTGATTTCTAAATTACCGTATTTTCACAGCTTTCAGGAGAATCCCCCTTTTCATGAAAACACTGCGTACGTCCTATGGTCAAGGAATATTGGCGGTATTGAGAAAGAATTATAGATATTGAAAAACAAACTGGGTCCAAGCAAAGGGATTTTCAGGTCACAATATGGATCAAGATCAGGGGTGTGAACTGTACACTTTTACGGTCGCTGAGCGTATTGTATGTTTTAATTCGAAATCCCTTGATTATGGTCGACTTGCAAATAGTTGTGCCTGAAGAGTAAAGATGTCGAAGTAAAACTGCACTGCTGTAACAGACAAAGGCAGAAACAGTGGGCGAGGGGTTGGGTAAGCAGTCCCAAGGCGCTTGCCTGCCGCGACGACCAACACACACTTAATTACCAAGACGCTGCTTTGATCATCCGAGTCTTCTCTTCAGCTTTCACAATCCTTCAATGGCTGCATGTAAATCCGGAGCAGCCCTATTCAATGGCCTCGGAGTTCGAAAAGATCAGGCTGTCTGGGATTTGCAGGTCCGCCGCTGGCACGCAGGGGCCTATTGTCGCCAAGGCCTTACCACCTCGTCATCCCGTCAGATCCGAGCTCTGTTGCTTCCACCGTGGTTGTGGATGCTGCTGTTGAGCACAGGAGCTTCCATGTGCGCTACCTTTCCCCGGGATCAAGCTGCGGCTGCGGCACTATTTACGACGGTACCGGACTATGTAACTCGTTACGGTACGGCTGACCCAACCCATCTCGCCCGGTAACAGCAGACACTCGAACCAAGACCTCAGGCTAATTTGACCAGCACCGCTCGTCTGGCTACACTCGGAGGACCCATTCAGGCCATCGGACCTATTCCAGCATGTGCGCCATACCACGCCCATGGTAGATGGCGAGCCTTTAGACGGGCTGCCGGAGCTCGACCTGGACAACCTAGCTTTGCTGAACGACAGGGGACCCGACGGCAGTCCGGTCGCGCTGACGGCTGCCAGTGGTGAGGTTACACATCTGCCCGCTTGGCTTCTAGGGGAGACGCCGGATGAGACTGGAACGCTCCACAATGCGACAGCCTGCGTTGTGATTCTAGTTGAGTTCGAGGGGGAGTCTGGCGACCTGGGGGCATTTTACTTCTACTTCTACTCCTACAACCGCGGCGCCAATATCACCCAGGTGCTGGAGCCGATAAAAGGCATGCTAGAGGGGGATGTCGAGCCCGGAATGCATTTTGGAGACCATGTCGGGGATTGGTAAGTGCAACTACTTTCATCCTGCTTAGGTACCGGCTATTTAGGCTTACAGATGGTTCATATCAAGGGAGCATAATATGATTCGGTTCCGGGACGGGAAACCTACTGGGATCTATTTCAGTCAACACTCTGGCGGCGCTGCTTATGAATGGGACGACACGGCCCTGACCGTGGAACACGAGCGAGTGAGCCTGTTGCAACACATCCAACCGACTGTATGCATGCTGAATCTGAAAATTCATCTAGCCCATTGTCTACAGCGCATATGGTTCTCACGCGAATTATGCATCCCCTGGGTAGGTCGACTAAGATACCTCGTCCCTTGATATGACCCAACTAATATCCGCCACTCCAGAGACCACGTCCACGATGCGGTGATAAAGGATCACTGTGACCGAGGCCTGCGATGGGATCCGGTGTCCTCGGCATACTTCTATAGCTTTAGACCCCTTACTTCCGAGCTGACCCGTATTTTTCCACCTGGGTCACCCCAAGAACCCAACTTCACGTCAGCAATCTACTTTTCCGGGCTTTGGGGCGACGCGCAGTATCCGGATAGTGACCCTCGCCAGGAGACCGTTCCCCGCTTCGGCCTGAAACGCTACGTCTCTGGCCCTTCAGGCCCAATAACGAAGCAGCTTGTGAGGAAGGGCCTGTCTCCCGACCATCGGGAGCCGAAGACTTGGGTGCAGTGGGGCGTCAGCCTCTTCATGTCTCTCTATCCATGCTGTCTGCGTGGGTGGAGAGTCTGGGCTTCGGGCATGATACTTATTTGCGTGTTGGTTTTGATAGTCTTCGGCATCATTTACGCCGTGAGGCGGTACGGGGCAAGGAAAGAGGGCTACCAAAAAGTCGACACTGGTGCGGATATACCGCTGAACAACCTGGACTACAGGGACGACACCATTGTACACGGTCACCGTTCCCAGGGCGACCAACAGTAATGTGTATGGGAAGCGCGCACCTTGCACTTCGTAGACGCAGCTTGACGCTCTGCGGATGAAGGTGTGGTACCTGCCTGGGTCACCCACGAATTAGAAGCTAGCTGGAGGCAATGGATGTGGGCCGCGTGAAAGTCTCAGAGGATTACCCAGCTAGTGGCATGGCCCGTCAAAGTGGCCAGCAACAGCAGGATAAGGCTGCTGTGGAGGCTCCCACTTGAATGCAACTTAAGCAAAGCACTTGAGCACTACCAAGTCCCGCGTTGTCTGCGATTGGACTGGCATACCGTGAGCTATTTCATTTACCAACATTAGTTTGGGCATTGAAGAAGTGCTGGTGGCGAAAGCTTGTCTTGTCAAGGTGTTGGTGAAAAGATTGTGGGTACATGACTTTGGCTTGGGAGTGAAAGACAAGGTGTGGAGATCACCCACACTTGTGGACAGAATTTGGGCCTGCTTCGTCTCACTGGCCACCCTTCTCCGGTACCCGAAACGGAATTAAGATATTTGTAACAATAATGGGTGAATAGATCAAGTACTTAGAACTAGAGATATATTTTTATTGGCTCTTTCTCGATGAGTTCCAGGACTGTTCTAACAATTTCGGGGTTCAAGGGCTTTAGATTTATGATCTTACAATTACTAGATTGTTAGAAGTAAAGGTTATGCTCAGAGTGGATTGTCAGAGGCTATAGGAGTGAGAATGTGTGTCTGAATAGCGAGCTGCTCATCAAGCTTGCGAGTGTCTGCTTTTGTGTCTTTGTAAGCTCTTCTCTTGCTTTAGTTGCAATGGGGCCGCCTAGTAGGGGAGCCACTCTGCTGGCATCCTCTTACAAACACACATCAATGTTCCTACTCAGCCTTTAACTCATGCAGATGCCATGGAATGAGGGAATCCAATTGTTCGCTGTAAGGATTCATCTTGCTGGATGGGCAGGTAGGAACATTTAACGCAATGGGTTGCAGCCTATCTGGGTCCAATTGCTCTTATCCGTGATCATGGTAAAGCATGTGTAATGGTCGTATAGACTGCTCAAAGCTCAAGCTCAGCAGATCCCCGTTACATTTGCCATTTGTCAGCCCATCATGGGACCAGATTTATGTGCAGTACCCCGCTGATCTTTTTTATGTGGGATCAATTTTCTCGTGAAAAGAGATATGTTGAGGACTTTGTCATTTGCGTGCTTAAGACTACCAGGGGAGGACGACAATGCGTGTCCCTTGGTTTCAAACATGGTACATCCAGATGACAACTTGGTCTAGACGACCTCGCTCAGAGCGTTTATGTACAAAAAAAAAAGACCAAGGTCTGATCGTCTGATAGTTACTGCTGATTCCAATTCGAAAGCTTCATATCTGTAGTTGAACGTGTGAACGGGACCGTAAACGCTGCGACGAACCCTGTTAATTGTAGATTTTTTCCTCGTTCAGACATTTTGTCCCTCAAATCAGTCTCTGTATTGAATGACGTGAGTATAAGAGGCACAGTAAAGGACGCAAAGAAATTGTCATTAAGGGGCCAAGTTGGGTGTCATATGAAGTGACAAACACCTCAGGTACTTAAGCAAGCGCAATCCTTCTCTGGCAATGGTCCACGCGCGCATATTTAGATCGAAGGGCGTTGAAAGAAGGTGTGAATAAGCTTTGGAGACCTTCTACAAGGGGACTGGATCGGCGGCCGGGAAGCCAACGTGAGCGAGTGCACCTGCGCGCCCCGGATATGAGATGCCCATTGTCGACACATGCATTATCTAGCTACTACACCACCAAGACGTTGGTATGTCTGTACATTCGTAGATAAGTGGGCCACTCCAGCGGCCCTATCACGATATCTTGGTGCCGGATTGCTACGTTGCCTGCAATCTCCACTGCTGACCGTTTTGACTTACCCAATCGGGCAGGTTCTCGGTTCTCGCTGCGCGGTCGGGGATGGTAGGTGGTGCCAGACCGAGGCAATACGAGCAGGATGGATCCTTCGACGCGAAGAGACCATATTAAGGGACTGTGGCGCTGTATGCTTCGCAGACGCTCTGATGCATCCCTTCATGCCATTCTCGAATTCTTCCATTGCATAGCTTTTTTTGCAACGAGAATTGGCACACCGCACTATCTATCTATGTCCTAAAGGGGTCGCAGGTCTTGGGACAGCCCATTGACCAACCTGATTGGGGCCGGCTGCACCCAGGGGCGCTGCAGTAGTATTCGCCAAGCTTTTGCTGTGCATCGAGTCATATCAGAGGCTCGCACCGGACCTCAAATTACTACATCTTGGCGGTCCAAGTGACTGCCTCATTCAGCTACTCTGAACCACTCACCTCCAAGTTGGCTGCTATGTGCCGGATGCCAAGGTAATAGTATGCGGAATTGCTGTGAGCGGCAACGGGCTCACCTCTAAATGGAAGTTGGATATGGCCCTTGGAACAGGACGTTGGAGCCCCAGGCTGTCCAGATGTTGGTTGGCCAACAACAACGAATTCTTATAAGAAGTGATGCTCCTCCCACGATGCGCTAGAATAGGAATGATGTGTCGGCAGCATCCTCAACGTAGTCCTCGTTCGCTATGCAGTCACTCGTTCTCTTAGGCCTTTTGGGCAGCTCCGCCCTCGCTCATCCTGCTGTCCAAAGCAGCAACAAGAAGACATGGAAGCCATCGTTATCGAAGAGATTGGTTGATCTCAACCAATACCGCCTGGCTACCACTGCTACATACACCAATGCGACTGAGACAATTTCCAGCCCGGACACGAAGCTGATCAAGCGTGACGACTATGTCGCTACCGCCACTGCCCTTGTCAAGACAGTTTCTCCCAATGTCGAGTTCAGAGTCTATGACAGCTACATCGGCACAAACGGCATAGGTCATGTCTACTTCCGGCAAACTATCTTCGGTCTTGATGTTGACAACACGGACTTCAACGTGAATGTCAGTGCAAATCCTCCTCGAAAAAATAATCACAGGGTGGCCCTTCGAATTTTCACTGACAATCTCATAGATCGCCAAGGATGGCTCCGTTTTTTCCCACGGTAACAGCTTCTACACTGGAGCTTTGCCAGAGAGCAGCCCCTTGAAGAAGCGTGATTTCAAGGACCCAGTAGCTGCTCTCAGCGCCGCAAACTCCATCCTGCAGCTTGATGTCAAGACTGAAGGCGCCACCGCTGAGGCAAAAGACGGTGTTGAGACTTACAACATTGCTGGCACATCGGGAGCTCAGTCCGACCCCGAGGCACGTCTTCTGTACTTCGTCAAGGATGACGGTACCCTGGCGTTGACATGGAGAGTCGAGACTGATATCTCGAGTGATTGGCTGTTGTCGTACGTCGATGCTGTGACGACCGAGAAGGTCTACGGCGTGGTCAACTATGTTGCTCAAGCTCACAGCCATGAGAAACTGGTTCCTAAGCAGGCCGATATTAGCGCCACCTACCTGGTTTAGTAAGAATTTCTCACTCACTGCTTCTCAATTCTATGTTAACCTTCTGGTAGTCCATGGGGTGTGAATGACCCTGACGAGGGCGGCCGCGTGGTTGTCACCAACCCCTGGGACCTCAAAGACTCGCCCTTGACCTGGCACAATGATGGTTCCAAGACTTATGACACAACCTGGGGAAACAACGCTGCCGCTCAAGCAAACCCTACAGGTGCGACGTGTGATACCTGTTATACGGATGATTATCGCCCCGAGTCAGCTACCTTCGACTTCGAGTATGATTACTCACCATCCATGACCGATCCTACCAGCTACTGTATGTATCCCCCCAGTATTCTCACACTGCCGCACCTCCTTCTTCGGGCCGTCTTCTCGAGCGTGTCGTTCTGGGCTCAGTTAGAGTTTGCTAACACACTACAGATAATGCATCGATCACCCAGCTGTTCTACACAGTGAACACCTACCACGATCTCCTCTACGAGCTCGGTTTCACTGAAGCGACGTATAATTTCCAGGCCGACAATGAAGGCAAGGGCGGCAAGGGCAGCGACTTTGCCATTGTCAATGCTCAGGATGGTGCTGGCACAAACAACGCAGACTTCAGCACACCTGCTGACGGCAAGCCCGGACGGATGCGCATGTACTTGTGGACCGAGAGTGACCCAGTGCGTGACTGCACCTTTGAGGCCGGTGTTGTCATCCACGAGTATACTCACGGCGTGTCCAACCGCCTGACTGGCGGAGGCACTAATACCAGGTGTCTTACCGGTGTCGAGTCAGGTGGTATGGGCGAGGGCTGGGGTGACTTCATGGCGACCGCCATCCGATTAAAGGAAGGCGACACAAGGGCCACCGACTACTCCATGGGTGCGTGGGTTTACAATAACCCCGCTGGAATCAGAGCCTACCTGTTCAGCACCAACATGAACACCAACCCTTACACTTACGCGAGTGTGAATGGCAAGACCGAGGTCCACAGCGTCGGAACCATCTGGACCACAATCCTTTACGAGGTTCTGTGGAACCTCATTGACAAGCACGGCAGCAACCCGGCTGCTAAGCCGACTTTTGATAGCGCTGGTGTGCCCACCGATGGACGCTACCTCGCTATGAAGCTTGTCATTGATGGCATGTCTCTGTAAGTTGCTCCACTACTCGAGGACACGCATCTCCTGGATCAAAAGCTAATCTCATCTCAAAGGCAACCTTGCAACCCAACCTTTGTCTCGGCCCGTGACGCCATTATTGACGCGGACTTGGCCCTGACTGGCGGTGCTAACGCCTGCGAGCTCTGGACCGGATTTGCCAAGCGAGGTCTCGGCCAAGGGGCTGTGTACAACTCTTCAAAGCGAACCGAGAGCTTCGTAGTCCCCACTGGCGTTTGCTAGAGTATTATAAACGGCTGGATTAGTTGGATAAACAGCGGGTATCATTGAAATCCCATCCAGCCTGCCCATCTGATTATTTTAAAAACCTCGAAACGGGGGTAATTCATGTCCATAGCTCCCTGGTAGAACATGTACATAGATCTGTGCAACACTCTGCGCTGCCACAATTTGGTAACTTACTTCCTGCAATCTGTGTCTTAATTTCGATTCGCACATGTTCGGTGACATGAATGAAGAAGAAAGTACTTGCAAGCAGTGAAAGCGAGTATGCCATCAATGATAATCCGTGCTAAAGACAGTATGTTCATGATTTGGGAGATGCCTTTGCCTTTTTCAAGTTACTTGAAGCTAGTCTGGTGCTCATTATGATAAGATCAATAGACACCGCAAAAATCAAATAGAACCCATTGGGCATGGAGCTTTCGAGCACGCGGTCCACGCCGTGAGATTCTTGACGCGAGATTTGTAAGCACATGTGGGGCCTTGCCTCTCGGAATAAATAAGAAGGATGGGCTGGATCAGACATGTAAGCAATGCTATTGCTTCCTGCATTGCGTCTTATCTGCCTAGCGACTGCTCGGTATTATCTCTGCGCGACGCACTACCGAGAATCACTTACCGAGGCATTGATCAAATGGCTGTCAAAAGTAAAGTCAACTACGACCTCGAAGTCTTGGACCGTCCAGGAATTACAGAGTCAATACAAGATATAGCCGTGCTGCGATCCCAGCTCTGCCAATTGGGACGCTTATGTTTCAACCCACTTCCGAACTACCAAGTCTTCAAAGAACCCTCGAATACATCTTTCGACGATAAGATAATAGTGCTGGCGAAACAGAACGACGAGATAATCGCTTTTCTATCGGCTGTGGTTCTCAAAATTCCTGACTGGAAAGACCCCTTTGTACATACTGGCTTGACCGTCATTCACCCCAGTCATAGGAAGTCTGGCATTATTCATAGCCTTTTTGCGGCTTTCTTTCTTCACCTATTCTCTTTATATCCTGACGGGCTGTGGCTCAGCACATTATCTAGAATCATCACATCTCTCGGACACATCGCCACATACACAAGCAATGTCTTCCCCTCGCCGCAGTGGAACCAAGAACACCCCACGGCACAGCCTTCAGATATTCATCTGCGGATCGCCAGTGAGATCAATTCTAAGCACCGCCAAGAGATGCTTATCGCCCCAGAAGCGAACTTTGATGAGAAAGCCTTCGTATTTCGTGTAAAGAAGCCCAGATTGACCGTTAGTTCGCATGTCGATGACAAAACTATCTCAAGACAAGATCATCGCAATCTGGCCTTGACGCAATTTTACAGAGATTTACTAGAATCTCCAGGAGATGAGGTGCTCCAAGTCTCTTACTTCGATCCTGCCTTCACCTTTCAGAAAGGGGTAAATGTATTGGCAAAGGCAAGTATAACAATGTCCCCTTTCACAAGACAATTATGACCTGACATATCTAGCTTTGAATTTGGTGAATTCCATCTTCGTATAGAGGTATTTCGGAAGGTCTGAGGCTCCAGCATATATCCACAGATGAAATATCAAACATTACCCTAGCCCGCACCTGAGAATTCACCTTATACCAGATATCAAAAAATCAAAAAGAAAAAAGGAAAGCGAAAAAGAAACCATCCCCAGAACTATATGATGAATCTGTACTGCATTACTCAAGACCCTCAACTATAAAGATACGTAAGGAATTCACGTGTAAGCTACTCAAGAACAATTCAACTATCTCAGCTTTATTATTGACGAGTGAATTATATTAAGTACGCATTTAATCTTTGCAGTGTTGCCTATCTAATTATTTCCTTGGTGAAGAGGAGATTGCGAAGCATCGCCCAGTGTATCTTTTATATAAACCTAAGGACGCCCTAAAGATCAATGCCCATCTACCTTCCGTCTACTTTCAATGAACTCTCCATCTCTCTATTGAACGCCCCGCTGGCACAAGAAATGAAATGCCTATAAAATCTATCTGTCCAAGCTTTGCGCCTCGCACATCTTTTTGTACATCTTTCCCAGACTCAAGAGCTCATCATGCGTGCCCTTTTCAACTATCTTGCCGTCATAAAACACGCAGATCACATCTGCATCTCTGATCGTACTGAGACGATGAGCTACCGCAATAGTGATTCGGTCTCGCGCCGCCGAGGCCTCAGCTAAAGCTTTCTGAACCATCTTTTCGGACTCGGTGTCAAGTGCCGACGTCGCTTCGTCGAGAAGGATCACGTTAGGGTCCCGGATGAGCGCTCGAGCTATCGCAAGGCGCTGGCGTTGTCCTCCCGAAAGCTGGGAACCGCTAGCACCGCATGGAGTATTCAGACCTTCTGGTAGGGATATCACAAAGTCCCAGGCGTTTGCTGCGCGCAAGGCTGTCTCTACCATCTCATCACTGGGTAGTGCCTCGTTCTCGCCATGTTGCTCATAGCCGAGCTGGACGTTCTCCCGAATTGTACCTTGGTAAAGCGTTGGCTCCTGCTGCACAAGAGCAATGTTTTTGCGATACAGACGTGGATTGAGGGTGGTCAGTGTCTCCGAGTCTACGTTAATGGTGCCAGCTGTTGCATCATAATATCTCTCAAGCACTAGAAGAACAGATTTTAGGACAACGTACATATGCTTTGTGAATATGAAGACATGAATCAGAATTACTTACGAGCTATCATGGTACTTTTTCCGCAGCCAGAAGCACCAACAAAGGCAACAAATTGTCCCCGTTTAATCTTAATGTCGATTCCTCGAAGGACCTGATGCCCGGATCTCAGGGGATAGGAAAATTTGACTCTATCAAAGTCAATATTTTCAATATCTCGAGCCGGTCCGTGCTGGGCGTTTTCTGGTGTTTCCACAATCGCTGGTTGTAAGCGAGTAAGCCAGAAGTAATAATTGGCCGCGCTTGCTCCCTTGGTAATACCTATCGTTTGATTAGATAGTATACGTCTTTGCGGACCCAAGAAACTTACTGGTTGTATATGCAAACATCTGAGACGCATTCTGCCCAGCAAAGAAGACACCCATAAATGATACAAAGAACTGATAGAAGGTCACCTCGCCCTCAGAGACCAGTTTGCAGCCGTACCAGAATCCCAGCGCCAGTATGAAGTACTCAATTGACTGTGTGAATGAAAACCAGAACATCATGTGAAACAGGGGAAGCATCGATTGGTGAATAGCGTGATCGAGTTCGTCAGTGTATCGTCTCAGCACCGAGTGCTCAATCGCCAAGCTTGAGACCGTTCGAATAGCCGTGACAGCCTCTGAGGCAACTGAGGCACTATGTGAAAATCGTTTCGAGTTTCCATCATCCATCTTGGTCTCGAGGCGGATTCGAGTGTAGCCGGCAACAAGTAACGGCGGAATGCCAGCAAAGACGCCGACAAGGCCAAGCTTCCACGACACGACAATAGCGAGGATACTGGAAGCGGTGACGCTGATCATGGTGATGAGTATGAGTGAGATATTGAAACCCATGAGTTCGAGGATAGCCTGAGTATAAGAATCGAGGCGGCCGGTGAGGGCGCCCACAGTATTCTCGGCTCTGTCAAAAAATTGAACGTCTTGGCGCAGCATTGAGTCCAGCATGCTCTTTCTGAACTTTTGGTTCATTGTTTGGGCAACAATGTTAGTTATCCAACCCAAGGAGAAATATACAACCAAGCAACCGAGGCCGAGAACGAAGAACATGAGAGCTAAAAAGTTCCCGCGTCGACGCATTTCGTCTAAAGGCAGCTGGAAGATGTCCATGACACCGCCTAGCAGCACTGCCTGTCCCGGGAACACGCCGCCTGTAGAATAATTAATAATCAAAGGAGCTTGCTTTGGGAAGATATTTGACCTACTTGCTGCAACACAGAGCAAGGCCACCGCCGCGTATGCTCTATTGAGCTCCGGCGTCATCCGTACCATGTTTATTACTGTGACGAACAGGCCGTACTGTTTAAAATTTTCGTAGTTGTCACGCTCGCTGAGGCGTTGTAGATGCAAACGGTCTGCTGTTGCGTACCGCGTGAGAGAGCGAGTCAGCTCAATCTCGGTCTGTTCTTGCTCCTTCCTCCCTTCTTCCTCTTCATCAGAGGTTGAGCTCGTGTCCGAAACGTCGGCGTTTGAAGTTGAAGTTAGAGTCTGGGCCTGGACGAGGCGCGCGTATGCGCCGTTGGCAGCCAGGAGCGAGCTGTGAGTGCCTTGTTCGATGATCCGCCCCTTTGCCATAACCACGATATTGTCGGCTTCTCTGATAGTGGCGAGCTTGTGTGCAATAACAATAGTAGTCCTGTCTTTAGAGACATTATCTAATGCCTTTTGAACTATACCCTCAGCGTGCGGGTCCAAAGCGCTCGTAGCTTCGTCAAGTAGCAGAACCTTGGGCTCAGAGATGATGCTTCGCGCGATTGCTAGTCTTTGTTTCTGTCCACCACTCAGCAAGCCACCTCGCTCACCGATGCGGGTATTGTAGCCTTCGGGTAGCTTGGAGATGAAGTCGTGGGCGAAGGCGAAGTCGGCAGCTTGCTCGACCCTTTGCTGTTGCTCTTCAACAGGTGCGTGTTCCCAGGGAGTTCCGACCAAGCCATTCGCAATATTTTCAAAGACAGTACCGTTGAAGAGGACTGGCTCTTGCTGAACAAGGCGGACATTGGTCCGGAGCCAGTTGAGATTGAGGGTTTCGATTGGTTTACCGTCTAGATCGATGGACCCCGAGCGAGGCAGGTACCATCTCTCGAGTAAACCTATAATGGTTGACTTCCCCGATCCGCTGGCTCCCTATGCCACAAATCAGTAATTGTATCGTTATGTGCGACCAAGCTCAATTACCTACCACAAGTGCAGTAACTTTCCCGGCCGGGACGTGCAAGGAAAAGTCCTCCAGGACAGTAACTCCTGGTCTCGTAGGGTATTCAAAGCCGATACCTTTTATGTCAATAACTCCTTCTGTCTTATTGGGCCGTTCACCGCCTTCGTTGAAAGGATTTATTTGAGATGTTCGGTCGATAAGAGTGAAGAGCTGTGCGGCGGCGGACCCAGCTCGCTGAAAGGAGACCGTGTAGGGCGCAATTATTGTGACGTTAAGAGTCGCAATGATGACAGAGAGGAGGACCCTGGTATAGTACGTCAGCTATCCGAGTTCCGTATTCTGCTTAGTTTCTTCCGCGTCATAGCAGACTCACGTAAACACGGTCCCTAAAGAGTCGACTTCTCCGATAGAGAACATTTTGACGCCTTGACAGAAGGCGAGGCCCATCCCCGCTGAGTGCCCATTAGTAGTGGCTCACGGAGAGTGTTGCAGGGGCAATCCGAACCATATATAACGAAATATTCGATAGAGAACAACGCTCCGTAGAGAGGAGATTTCTTGTCACCAAGACTTCTCGCATGCGCGACAAACGTTGCATATCGGGCCACTAGTCTTTCTCGAAGCCCGAAGGCCTGAACAGTTCTCGTTGTAGACAGAACGCTCTCTGCGTACGCGCCTGCCTTGCCATAGACATCCAACATCTGGGTTTCTATCTTGGCCTCGATCGAAGCGACAATGCCCATGAGGATTATAAGAGTCGGTGCAACGCAGAGGAGTATCAGCGTCAACTTCCATTGACTGACAAAGGCTATAATGAAAGCAGTTACAAAAGTTGACGCTGACTGGAAGGTCAAAGCCAATTTCTCGGCAATTCCAGACTGTATCAAGTTGCCGTTGGAAGTCGCCTGCATAGAGATCGAACCTGCAGTGCCTCTATCGTAGAAAGCAACCTCTTGGCTGAGTGCTGACTTCAGATATCGTCGTCGGATGTTGCGGACAATATGGTAGGCACAGTAATTTGAGAGCGTCGTGTATGCGTAAGTCAGGACCAGGCGAGCAATCCCGATGTACAAGAAGTACAAGCAGTAGGTCGTGACATTTTTCATGAACTGTTGCTTTGTGATTTCTCCTGCGACGTAGTCGTTCAAAATGCCAACGAATTCGCCCAGTACAAGATTGACAAGAGCCAGACCCGCTCCGGAGCCGAGGGCGGCAACGAAAGCCAATGCCCCTAGGAAGACATGTCTAGGTTCAGCATAAGTGAATATTCGAATATATGCTGCACCAGCTTTCACCGTAAGCTCCTGGCCGTCCGTGAGTGCCTCAGATTGACCTGCAGACCCCGTTGACGGCTTTGGTTCTATGATCCGGGCATGCTTCTCATCTGGGGTTGGTGAAGGTTCGGCTGTCATTATTGAACAGTGAGCAAGGGAATCTTGCAAGTGATAGCCCCACGCGAAGGGGGGGGGGGGGGGAAGTGAAGGTCACAATGCCAGTACTGTACTGGGTAACATATGTAGTATGGGTTGATCAGAAGTGAATGACAACGAGACAAAGTCCACCTGGTGTCGAATATCTGCAGGGTCTTTGAATTGCATGTGGAGCATGATGCTCCCGTCCGTATTATATCTAAGATGTGCTGCCACAATTGCCAAGCTTCCCTTTCCATCGCGCCCCTGGTCGTCGTCACCCACAAAGTCGTGGCTGTGAGCCCAGTGTGGATGTTTCTGGGAGCCCTCGGCCTCCGAGCACATGGCCCCTGCGACTAGTCGCCCGTGGCGCTGACTAACCGATCGGGCTCGGAGCTCGCACCCCTCGGCCTGCGAGCTCGCCCGGCCGGAGTTGTTGCCCGGTCTTCTTCTGAGTCTCTTCTCTGCCACATGCCACATGCACACTTCCCTTAGGAAGCTTGCACGTATGTCCCGTTTCTAGATCGAGCCGAATGACCCTGGTTGCATCGGTGTGGATTCACCTGCATGTTGAGCCAACAGTGGGACGGCCCTATTTCGACGAGCACTGACGAGATTGGAAGAGCCAGAGTCAGAGCCTCCTCGCTGCTGGCGACAAGATAGCCCCGAGGCTTCAATGGGTGCGGACGACGATTTCGATGGCGATGCCGACATGCAGGGCGCCGTTGCACATAGGAATTCGGCTGCTGAAGATCCCGGGCCGGAGCCCAAGAACCGGCGTGCGGTAGGTATTCAATTAACTACCCGCCTGTGTACCCTGATACAAATCCTTTCCGCCAGCGCCCACTTAATAGTGATATTGCCCATGCATACATTCCATCTGAAAGCATGGCCTCACAGCTAACATTTGTTTCTACACACAGTGTGAACCGTGCCGCTCGCGCAAGGTACTTCTTCACTAAGCTATCTATTCATCCACGGCTACACATGAAGCCCTCCTGACATCTGGGCTGACACAAGTGCGTGTGACACTTTTGTAGGTTGGGTGTGACCGAGGCCAGCCATGCTCCACCTGTGTTCGCTCTCGCGTAAATTGTACCTACGCAGCTTCCCAGAGCAAGCGTCCGAAACGACAGCGAATTCTTATATCCCCACAATAGTGAGTCTGGTCGAGCGTAGCAGTACATCCAAATACGCCCAAAAACTCCCACCTGGCTCTCGCTGACGTCTTATACGGTGCAGTGAAAGAAAAATCGATCGCATCGAAGAGAGGCTTTCAAGCTTGGTCGGCTTACTCGAAAACCTGAAAGTAGACTCGCCGTCCCAGGGCATCGACAGCAAGACCAACATCCCGTTACGACAGATTCCTGAGCAAACCATCCAGAACACGCCCAGCAACTCTGCGCCTACCCCGGCTTCCATACCAGCTTCTAACTCGAGCTATACTTGTCTCTTAGCACCGTCTACGACGCATACCGACACCTCCGATCCAACTTTTGTCGGAGAATCGTCTATGGCGGCACAATATGACTTTGCTAACAATTTCTTGGAGCAGGCTCTTCGTGCTGGGCCCCTCCAGGACTTTAGACTCGAAATGGACGAGACACTGGGTGCTCTGCGCGCCCTTGTTCGCGCTCGAAAATCCCACACTGATGCCCGGGAGGTCACCTTTCCGCACGCGAGAGCCCCCTTGCCCACCCAGCCCTATGAGCGCACATTGCCCAACGCATCTCTAGCCATGGCCAGTCTGAGGATTGCAAAAGGTTAGTAGACACTTCGTGAGACAATCAGGACAGTCTGCATAATTCAAGGTCTGTTGCCAGCCTGGCTAATTCGACCGTCATCCCAGACCACCCCCGTGTAGGCTTTTTATGGCTATGCAACGTCATGTCGATCCATAGTTTCACAGAGCATGCTCTCAGAGTCTTGTTCTCGTCCGAATACTCCGAAGCAGACTACATCATTGTGAACATCGGGTTGTATTGGCTTTTCAGTATTCTCAGCATTGCAACCACCGATGACGACCTTGGCAGCCATGTTCGGCGGGATGACTTGCTCAAGGAGACCCGTCTCTGCCGTGAGAACTTGGAAACGAGTCTCTCCATATTACCTTTCCATTTCCCTGGAGATCCAGATCACATAGAAGCTCTTATCATGGCAGTAAGTCATTAAGCTTTCAGCCTGGTATTGTCTCCCTGCTAACGAGAAATCTGTGCAGTCTTTTTATGCCATTGATAACTCTAAGCCATCTCTGGCTTGGTCATTCTGCTCCGCCTCATCCCAGAGATGTCTGAGTCTGGGTCTCCATCGAGAGGATGTGACTGATAATCCCCAGTCTCGAAATCGAAAGAAGTGGCTTTTTTGGACCACCTATGTGATCGATAAGGCCCTTTCGCTTCGCCTCGGTCGCCCTACAAATTTACCTGACTTTGTGAGAATTCTTAGACGTCATCACTTCAATGAATGAGTATATATATATATATATATATACTTAATTCCAAGGCATCTATTTTGACTACCAGGCGGGTAGGCTTTGATAGAGTTGCTAACGTATTCTTGTTAACAGGATATCACTGTATCACCTCCAGATCCTGGCTCGGGTCCAGAACCGTATTCGTCCGGGGATATAAGTTTCATAACATGGATCCGTGTTGCACGGATACAAGGACGCGCTTATGAGGAATTATATAGCCCCGAGGCTTTGGCACAGTCGGATCAGGTTCGACGTTCTCGGGTTAAAATGATGGCAGATGAAGTTCTGGCCATTATGCAGCGGTCAGAAAAAATGGACGTGAGTCTTTCTAGATTTCAGCTGCCCGGAGTGAAACTGCTACGCTGAGTGATATCGAGCGATACGGCCAGTCCTCACCGATCCACCTCGATCTCCTGCTACAAAACGAACATCTTAAGTTGTAAAACTCACAATTCTTGGAAGCAGTCTAGTACTAACCCAGAATGGGCTGTCACCCTTGATACCGATACATACCAACTCGTGGCCCTGATGGATCAAGTCCAAAATCGGTCTCTATTGACTCTACTCTACCGTGCGATCCCATCTCCGACCGGTTCCGCCTCGACATTTACAGCAGAGTGCGTTGATGCGGCACGTTCGGCTCTTCAGAAACATGAAGAGTGTATGGAACGTCTAAAGCCCTACGATGCCCAATTCAAGACACTCTATTTGCATTGGTAAGTCTGCCAGTGTGAGACACTAGTCCCGCACACTAAACACATGACTAGGACGATTCATTACAATCCTTTCAATCCATTCATTGTTATCTTCTGTCATGTTATCGAGACGAGCGATTTGAGCGATCTTGATCGACTTCACGATTGTGTCGCCTCTCTCGAGCCTGCGTCAAAAACTTCTGAGTCAACCGCTCGACTTCACCGGTTATTTCATGTGTTGTACAACGTGGCGCTTAAGTATGTCGAGGTCAAACAGAATCAAGAGCAGGCATCTGTCGGCCGTGAATTCGATGCTTACCTAAACGCCTTGGGATTCAACCCTGGGGGAGCTATGGACATCATGAGACAGGGCGGCGAAGGTTCTGAAGGCTCTGGTCTGCCGCCGGCCGGTCTTGCTCTCAATATGCAAGACTACCCAGGACTCGAGGGGGTTCCGATACCCAGTCAAGATCTACCTGCCCAGGGCATGCTGCAGCAGGGGATGCTGCTGGGAGGCTGGTTCCACAGCAACCAGCAGATGATGGGCCTGTTGGAAGAGGATACCCTCTGAGAAACCCCGATTTCATCGAGAAGTTCATATTTCTCACGATCTCGTGAGCACCTAGAAGGCCACTATGCTCTTAAGGATCTGACTACGCCGTGTCACGGCGTAAAAGTTCTTTTCGGACTTCGTTCGTGTGTTTGGGTGCTCTGCGACTTGCGCGTCTCGCCAAGCCCCGCGCCTCGTTCATTTGGAATGTCTTGGCTACGCTCCTCGAGTTCTCGTACTCCAGAGAACAAACGTCAGTCAACGCATGGTGACCACACCAGCTTTGCTTCGGCCATCCGCATACGCTACCGCTTTTTCGCCGAGGTCCTCGAAGTGGATTTCTTGTAATGCATCAGCACTCCAGCATCTGTACGCATTTCAGAGCGCGTTTTCAAACCGAAAGCCAACTACTTAGAATCCTGGACCGCCACGACTCAAATAACTCGTCAAATTGTATCATGGGGCACAACTGTGGTAGCAGTGCTGAAAGACTAGAATCCTGGCTAGAATGATGATGAAACCCTGTACTATTTAGGTTCGAGTTGAGACCATAAGCTACGCGATATGCATCCCATTTCTAAACTGCAAGCACTCTCGGTTCCTCTCTAGATCAGTCTCATGGGACATAAGACTGACTCCTCAGAAATGAGCCTTCTCGAGATTGAGGACTCCCGATAGGCAGCTAACTTTGGGCAAAATGGATGTTTGATGCATATTAGTTTTGCTCAACCTTCAAACTTCTCTATGTGGGACTCAGCAGCTAATTCACGTGCCCTCAATTTGTGCTGAGCTCGTAAGGAAATCACTAGGTGGACACCGCAGCATGCTGGGCGAAGTGCTCAGATGTGTCTTTGGCAGGTCTGCTCTTTCTGCCCGTGCCCCTTGAGACTACTACTCATCTCATCATTCTCCACCAATCGCGATCGATAATGAACATTCAAAAGTTTTGCAATCATAAAAATGGCCTCCGTATGACCTCCAGACGATTTGCAGACGATCACAAAACTCAGCGAATGCAACCACAATCCTCGGGGTAGTTCTTTTCGGATTCTCGGCTTGGTTTCGAAGGCCATTTAGCGCCCGAGCAGGACAGGCACAAAGTTAACACGGCGGATGATTGCGGCCCCTCAAAACAAACACATAGATCAAAAAGTACATAAAAGTTAGACCGCAGTCCAGGTGTCTGACAAAGTCTCATGACAGCTCAACTCCAACGCAACTGCCGGCCGCCAAGCTCAACAGCCAAGATGATGACCAGAAAGACCTCGACATCCCCATTAAAAAATTACAAGAGAAAATAGACTCAAGCTGGTACTTACCAATCAAGAGATACCTGATTATTCCGTTAGTCCGATGCCGACAACACTGCAAGATTGCGCGTCCACAGAGACTGACAACCGCTGTACCCCGTAGTGTTCTTTGCCTCATGTGAGCATTCGACTGTGGGTTCAGAATAAGGTTTGCCTCCCGCGCGCTCCTTTTGCCCAGAAGCCCCACGAGACAAGCTTCCCCTGAGTCGCCCATGAACAGGCTGGGGATTGTGGAGGCCACAATTAATGCCGAGGAAGGATTCTCCAACTAAGTCAGTGCCATTCGCAGCAGTATGTGTGCGTGACTGCGACTACCTATGTAAAGCGAGCGTCGCAGCTTGCGGGGAAATACCACTACTGGCGGAAACACCGGGGGTCAATGCTCACAATGATGATGCCCATAGCTGCTTATAAAAATGAGCTCGCTATCTGGACTCATCATGGGACTAATTGGTGCGTCGCAGACAGGAAGTCGAACGTACAATACAGCCAGAGCATAGATTATACGAAATTATGGCGCCCAGCCGTATCGGCCCGCAGAACGAAGCCGCACCTGATTACAAGAATGGTGCAAGCCTCAAGTCCAAATGGCCAGCCGCGGAAGACTTATACGGGTCTAACCAGCCTTGTCGAATTCAAGGCGAGGTGGCGGACCTTGTTGTCCTGGGCGACATACCGCCGGAGATTGACGGCACGTTCTACCGAGTGACAGTCGACCCATTTATGCCTCCTCACCCCGGCAATGTGCCCATTGATGGGGATGGCAACATCACCGCCCTTCGCTTCAAGGACGGAAAGGTTGACTTGAAACTCCGTTATGTCGAAACCGAGCGTTTCCAAATCGAACGTAACGCTGGAAAGGCCATGTTCGGGCTGTACCGCAACCCCTTCTCACACCATCCCTGCGTGCGTGCCGCGGTGGACTCGACAGCCAACACTAACCTGGTGCTGTGGGCAAACAAATTCATGGCTCTAAAGGAAGGAGGACTGCCGTATCAGGTTGACCCGCACACCCTTGATACTATTACATATGATCCTTTTGGGGACCAAGGAATCAAAGCGAAGACTTTCACCGCACATCCGGTAATGTCATACATCGCTCAGCCTTGTTTTGAAGCATGAACTAATCAGCTGAGCAGAAAATCGACCCGTTCAGCGAGGAGCTGGTGGTCCATGGATATGAGGCCAAAGGTCTCGCGACCACGGACATTGTAGTCTATGCTCTGGACAAGGACGGCAAAAAGAAGGATGAACAATGGATCAAGAGTCCTTGGTGTGGCCCAATACACGACTGCGCCATCACCCCTAACTGGCTGATTCTTGTCCAGTGGCCATTTGAGGCAAATGTCGAAAGAATGAAAAAGGGTGGGCACCACTGGGCCTGGAGCTATGACTTGCCCGCAACCTTTATTGTGGTGCCCCGGCGCAAGAGCACCAAGCTCCCAGACGGATGGAAAGAGGGCGAGTATAGAGTCTATCACGATCGAAATGTCATGCTCATCCACACGGCTGGTGCTTGGGAGGGAGACGACGGAAATACTCTCTTTGTGGAAACGACCAGAGTACATGACAACGGCTTCCCTTTTTTCCCTCCCGATGATGGGAGAATGCCTGCACCTGATGCAAAGGCAGACTTTGTGCGCTTCAAATTGGACCTGAGCCAGCCCACGGGCAGCAAGCTCACCACCGAGCCCGAAGTGATACTAGACATCCCAGCTGAGTTCCCTCGCATTGACGAGCGCTTCCTTTCCAAGCCGTACGATGTCTCTTGGATCAATGTTATGACCCCAGCTGAGCATCGCGACGCTGTTCCTCCAGGGGATGAGCACCTTGTCTGGGGCGGACTGGATGGAGTGGCCATGCATCGCTACTCTACTGGCGAGACCCAAATCTACTGGGCTGGCTACGATGGGATCTGTCAAGAACCCATTTTCATTTCTCGTTCAGACGAGGCCGAGGAAGGTGACGGTTGGGTCATGTGTATGGTGGAGAGAAGAGTCGCAAATCTGTGCGAGGTGATCCTTTTAGACACGAGAGACTTTTCCAAACCCAAGGCCGTCATCAAGATTCCATTCCATGTAAAGAGTCAGGTACATGGAAATTGGATTGATCAGAGGAGACTCAAAGAGAGGCGGAGCCTGGTGAAGGAGGGAGTAGCTGTCAAAATCAGCAAGAGGGGCGCGCTGGAGAGTTGGGATATCACTGCGTAGTGGCTCCCATATCCTCGACATCGTGTACGCAGTTTCGTTGACTTGGGGACCTTGGAATGAACGCAATTCGAGACTTGGTCGTATTCTCGTCATGAGCTCCTTATTCAGAATGTGTCCTCGAGTGTGTCCAGTAGGGAAGTACACAATCTGAATTTCAAATCCGCCCATCCTTCAGGGTTTATATTTGATGGCTACCATTGGTAAGTGATTACATGTCACGGTTTCGTCTTACCCTATATGAAAACACACTTTGTGTCTGTACCAACCCCCTGCTTGCACCCGCAGCTGATTTGGGCAAAGCCAGACTCATTGGAATCAGTCAGTCGTAGTACCAGCCTCCAAGGAATCCAGAATCCATGGGACCTTCAGATGACACGACAAATTTGATCTCACAGTACCACGAGAGAATTAACATCAATCAGTACATGCTTAATGATTCAAGACAAAGGGCAAGCTATGACGACAATATCAACATATCCATGCGGAGGACTAATAAGCATGATTGAAAATCGAGCTTTAAGTCCTGAACAGAGGAAAGAAAACCTGAGTTCAGATGTTAGAGGGAACTGATAAGACTAAACGGCTGTCTAATTTCTATTATCATAGTTAACTTTATAAAGCACCTGCAAAACTTTTCCGCACATATACATACATTTTCGCCATTTATTCTAAAGCTAATTCTATCAAAAATTATAATACCTAGACCGTAGCCCATTCGTCAGAAGAAAGAACACCCAAACCTTTATCTGACAAAACATATGCGCCAGCCCGGAGTCGAACCGGGGGCCCATCGATGGCAACGATGGATTTTACCGCTAAACCACTGGCGCATTTATCGATACAATCGTCCAAATCTTTGATATTATATACTCTGATTATTAAAGAGGAGTACACCATTGATACATTTAATGAATATTCAATTTTTAATTCACAAATATCAGTCTAATATCTTACTTTTATTAAGAAAAGAAATGCTATAGTATATAACAAATTAAAATTAAAATACTATAATATAACACAAGAATAAACTGGTAATACACTTAATAAATACTCAATTCTTATAATTATAAATATATATATTTAATATCTTATATAAGAATGTTTCAATATACATTTATTGTATTATTTAAGAATAAAGTACTGCGCTTTTGATTGAGGAGACTGCGCCTTGACCACTGCACTATAGCCACAGGCAGTTTCCTAACAAAAGGTCAGAATTCCAGAACGCCTTCTGGAATACAGTGCAGTCTTATACGGCTGTGCCGTCACAATTGATGCTAAATGTTCAGTTTTCAATTATATATACTCAGTAGCCCTTGGAAGCATGACCCAAATCAGCAAGACCTGGCCGATGTTCTTCTGAATAGTGACCACTCACAGCGTGATTGGGCTTGGTTTGATCGACAATGCAAAGACTTCATGCGCATGTGAAGGTCGTGCGAATGTAATGCTCAGTCTTTCATTCCACTCGAACAAGCGTATTGAATCACTTTCTCTCTGGCGGATAATCATTTGCTCTCTGCTCTACTGGTCAATTTTGGTAGTTCTGTGTTGCCACTTATCCCTGGAGCCTCTTACGAAGCAGCCTTCCAAGGTCCACAGGTGTCTATCTAAGTATATACATTCATACATGCCCGCGGGCATGAGCTACTTCAGCCATCGCGCTGCAGTTCTCGTTTGAATGAAACAAGCACGTGCATCACAATACGATATCGAGGGTTCCGTCAGTCTGCAGATATTTTCGGACACCGTACCTCATTGCCTTGATACTGCTATTGTCAGTAAATAGCACAGTCGACAGGGCGGTCTTGGTGACCTACGAGTACTCCAGGGTGCCAGTGTCCATTATCCGAATACCGTCGATGAATGTCATCACATCCTGACTCAGCTGTGCGTCGCCGGCCGTCATCGCATGGAGCTTCGCAGCAGCTCGATCAAGGCGGTCTCTAGATGCGTGCATCTCATCGATGAGATGGGGGATGACTCTATCCAGTGTCTGGCCGGACTTGTACAGGACAGGCACAAGGTTTACGACGCAGTCCGTGGCCTAATGCTGTGTCAGTAACCGAGTTATCAGGTTCCAAGACCAGAGCCTCACTAGAGGCCTAGGACTCACAATTTCCTTCTTGAGTGATAGAATGTCGTTGATTCTGGAAATCTCGATTAGTTCGTTGCACATAAAACTTTGCAGATGTGGGATTATACATGATGATGATAAAATTACACTCCTCCACGATTTCAGCCATCTCTGGTGATTCCATGACCCATTCTGGCAGCGTCGTCTTTTGGGTGATCCTGGAGAGGTGTACGTCGTCAGCTTCATTAAGACTACTCGCGAAAACACACATGACAAGCATACTCAAGCAGAAGTGTGAACATTCGCACGCCAGTGACCCCGTAACGGATATTCATGTACTCGTCGTAGCTGGGGATCCGACCAGCCAGGCGCTCTGCCTGCTCGAGTTTGTTGTGGGCAACGAAGTGTTCGATCTTGGAGAACATTCGGCAGCGTTGCTCTGCGGATTAGGACGGTCAGTACTACGAGTCTGCGGGCGATGACCACCCAATGCAGTTGTCCATGTACGTACCTTGGCCGAAATTCTGGCAGAACCTCTCCGCAAATTCCTTGAACAGCAGACAGATGTCATCAGGACAGTAGGGCTCCTGATCTTGTGCGGACAGCTGAAGGTGGTATTTGAAATAGGCGAGGGACTCATTCCGCCAGATCTCAGCATCCTCAAAACTCGAGGCCAGCGTGTGTTCGTTTGTGTCAATTGTGTCGTCCCAAACAAACAGGGCTACGGTGAACAACATGGCAGTGTACAGGTCCTCCCAGTCAGCATACGGCCACCAAAGCACAGAGAAAAGAGCGAAGTCACTCTTCTTGAACTTCCTGCATCGCTCAGGGTCAGGAACGCCGCTGAAGAGGAAGTTGATAGGTTAGTTAGGCTCAGCTAGAGGGATAAGAGACAGCAACGGTACATTTCAAGAAGTCGATTGCACTCAATCTGGAGCCGTTCGTAGTGCGGATTCCTTGCTCCCGATGGCCAGTTGCAGAAGCTGTTGGTCATATCAACATGGATCTTCTGGCCCCGAAGCTCGTCTGCAAGTGCTGTGTTGGGGTCCAGCGGCTGGGATAACTTCTCGTTATGAAGTTGTTCCGTAGGGCGTAAGACATGCCGAAGGAAAGAGAAGGCGACACCCATGATGAAGGATGCTGTATGAAGAAGGGCAAACGAGCGTCTGAATGGTATGCGGGTTTAGAGACTTCTTGATGTCGTGCCACTCCGGGGAGGTTTGGGGCTTTAAATAGATTTCAAGGCCACAGGTATATTCAATCGAGGTATGGCACTGTCAGTCACGGCTGTCAGACTTGCATCAGACTTGCAGTGAATTTCCAGCCACCGGTGAAGTCCATTGCAGCTTTGAGATTTGTCACTTCTCAACCAGCTTCACTTGTTGCTTGTTTGAATATTTGTTTCGACCAGTGATGGGTCCATTATTCACCACTAATCCCCATGAGTGCAGTAAGTTTGTCTGTTCTTTTGTTGCTGCTCTGGATTTATATTAGCCCAATCACACTTGTAACATGCGAATTGTTATATTTAAGCACTCTATGAATTCACTGACCCTACTCCATCCCACATCTCCAGCCAGGTATATTTTATTAGATACACAATAATTTGGAAACGTTCCCAGGCTGCCGGAAGCAAGGTACTGTTTTATAGACACGTGGTGGACCAGCGAGAAGCAATTGTTCCTTAGGTACTAATAGCGGGTCCGGCAGACTAAAAGTTCTGCGGTAACAGATCTTGGGGAGGCATTCCGCCGGCTGCACATCGTTAGGCCCCCGAGAGCTGGGAGCGCATTCCGGAAGCCGCAAAAGCAACTTGAATTGAATCACATCGATGGATCTCGTTTGAGTGCGGATCTTGTCCTTATCGGGCAACTACAAAACGTGATCCCAAGCGCCTGGGAACACGATCGATCTTGCATCCCTCGACCCACCTACATCTGACCGGTAAAGTGTACATCATCAAGTCCAGGGGGTGGGAGTGCATTGTTCGAGTTGCACAACATCGGCCTGTCGCGTGGGATGCTGCTGGCGAACGCAGACTCGGAGCCTGGCTGAACATTCGGCTATGGTCTCGGGCACCTGCAGTTAATCGCACCTGAAGTTCACCCAATGTCAGCGCGTTCTGACAACCAGGATCCTGGCTCGCCGGCCGGCGCAGACCGTGAATACTTGTGGCTTAACGGGTTCGGGGAACCACGATAATTCGGGCGGGCTCGAAACGGCTCTTTTTCTCACAAAGGGGACGAACCCGCAGGAACCGGCATTACATCGTCTAAGCGAGGAGAAGGAATGGACAACCTAATCCTTCTATTTCGTCAGAAGTTCCGGACCGGTCACTGCATCATGCGGACTTGTGGCCGCTATCAGCCGCGCGCCTCGGACCTCGGATCTAATGTCGCAACACAATTTTCCGGGAACTTTCGTGCAACGATCCGGCCTGTACTTGCACTGGAAAAATGAATACTAGCAACATTGACTTCATCCCTTGACAATAGAACCCGCGAACGTGTGCTGAAACTTGGGACAAATAAGTGATGAATCATCCTTGAAACTGTTCAAAGAAAAAGAAAAAAAGAAAAAGTCCTGGTATTCACCTTGCAAAAGTTTGGACTCGACCCCTTGCACAGGTCACTACCGTAGTCCTCCATGACTTGGTCACGTCATGACAAGGGCATGCTCATGCTGATGGGCAGGGGACTAGTCGGATCGCCGGATGCTTCTTCAGCTACTGCATAGTACTGTCACAAATGACGACCCACATTAGATCACTGCATGTACGACAAGGACTGCACATGCTTTCATCTGTGCTGAATGGGCAAGTACATCCCATAGGCTACAACAACCCCATCTAATAGGAATAATGCACCCGCTGTATAAATCGTAGTGTTAGCATTTATAGCAAGCTGATTAGTCTGTTAGGCCTATAGCTATAAATAGGCCTTAAAGGGATGCAGCCTTCAGCTGCTTCCTATAACTAAGCAAGCAACCCACACCTAAATAAACACCAATATCCCCAAACATACATTATATTTAAATACATAACCCAGCTAATACTAATTAGTAGTTATAAAGGTAATTATAGATAGTTAGGTATAAGAAAAGACAGTTTACTGCTTTAGAACTTACGTACTATCTATATATATTCTCTGTAAAGCAGCTATACTAATATTTATTTATATTTATAAACTTATATTTATTATAAATATTTTCTATAAATATTAATAAATTATTATATAACTAAAAAAACTTAAATATAGTAAGTATACTTTTTAATTTAATTATCTTAAGTATTTATTATATTTTAAACTAAATATTAACTTTTATTAAGCCTTAAACTCCTTATTTATTTTTATTAATAAGCAAATTTATTGTATTTTAGTAATACTATAGTATATAAAAAAAAAGCTATTATTTATATATATTTACTATATACCTAGTAAATAACTTTATATTATAAATATAACAGGAATAAAATTAGGGGAGTACTATTAGTTCCCTAAAAGTGCAGATAAACCTTATAGGCTAGTAGGGTAGGCTTAGAAAGATTTATTATATAATAGAAATAAGTTATATAATAAAGTAAAAGAATAATTAAAATAATTAAAGTAATGCTTTATTTTAGATAATTTAAATAATTTAATACTTTTACTATTTTAAATAAGTAATGTTTTAAATAAGCTACTAAAAGTAATATTTTTATTATTTTAGCTAAAAAGATAAATTATATAAATTATATTTATTATTAGTAAATAGTATTAGTTTAAAATAGCTTTTTAATAGTTAATTTAAATATTTATCTAAAATAGCTATAAAGCTTTTAATTTACTATTATTATATATTACTTAAAATATTATTATTTTAAATGTTCTTTAAATATAAACCTGTTTATTAAGTTTATTAGTTAAAAATTAGCTATAATTATTATATTTTAACTATTTTTATTTAAATATTTTATATAAACTTTAAATAATAACTTATATAGTTATTACTTTTACTTTAATATATTTTTTAGCTATATTTAAAAAAACCTTTAATAAAAGCTAAATAATGATAACTTTAAACTTTTATAAGCCTAATACTTTAAAATAATTAAAAAAATTAAAAAACTTTATACTTATATTTAGAAATAAATTAGTTAAAATAATAAAATAGAAAAACTTAAAGCTAAAATTAAAATACTTTAAAATACTACTAATATTATTAATATTCTAATTAAATCTAAAGAATTTATTAAGCTTATTAACCTAACCCCTTATAATAATTCCCTAAAATAGTTATAAGCTTACCTTATTTAAGTTAAAGCTTATTAGTGCTTTTATAGCCTTAACAATTAATCTAATAAAAAATAAGTTATATATATAGCCTCCTTTTTAAAAAAATAAGCTTTAATATAATTTAAACTTTATCTTATAAACTTTTTTAAAAAAGATAAGTTTAAATAATATAAATAAAAAACTTAAAATATTTTTAATAACTTTAAAAACTATAAGCTTACTTTTAAGTTACTTTTTTAAAACCTAAATAAAGAATAGTAAGTAAAAAGGGAATTTATAAAACTATATTAAAAGGGATTTATTATAACTTATATTATAAAATTCTGTTAAATTTATACTAAAGTTAACTATACTAATATTATAAAAATTGTTATATTTTATAATAAATTAAAAAATAAAATAAAAAATAAACTATTTAAATTAAATTAACTAAATAATTTTATTTAATATATAAAATTAGTTATTTAAATTAATAACTAAATTTATAAGTATAAATTTAAAAAAAAGGGGTAAAACTTAATATATTTTTTCTGCTAGTAAAATAAGCTAAACTTTAAAAAATAGTATTAGCTATAAATAATAGCTAACAGGTAGTATTTAAGCCTAATAAAACTTAATACTGTTTAAAAAAAACTTAAAAAAAATATTAAATATTATAATTATAATAAAAAAGAATATTTTATATAAAATTGCTAAAATAAAAAAAAAAATAATTAAAAACTAATATTAAAGTAATAATAAGCTAACTTAACTATTAAAAAACTTATAAAAAACTATGTATTTATAAGCTAAATAGTATACTATAATAATAATTATAATATATACTTTTTAAATAAAAAAGTATTAAAATAGTTCTTAAAAATACTTAAAAGCTAAAAAACTTTTATAATAGTAAAATAAAAGCTATTTATAATTATAATTAGTACTAACTAAATAATATTTTTAAATTTAAAAAACTAAAACCCTTATAAGCAAATAAATAAAGTACCCTTTATAGCACTTAATATTAATATTACTTAAATTATAATTTTAAAATAGAATAAAAGTATAATAATATTAACAATTTATAAAAAACTCTTTATACTACTATTAGCGTATTTTCCTAATAATAACCCTTAAATATACTATTAGCACTTAAACTATAAGAAAATTTTATAAGCTTTATATATTTTTAACAAATATAAAATATACTATATAAGCAAAATTAAAAAAAATTTCTTTCCTAAATAGCTAAACATAATAAAAATAGTAAAACTTTATAAATAAAAAGAACTATAATATTAAAATATTTAATAATACTTTTTAAATTAAAAATATACAATCTTTAAACTTTAAATAAACTACCCCTTATATTACCTACAAAACCTTAAATTATAAAAATATTATTTATAAATTAATTATTAAATATACCTTAAATTAAAACTTTAAAACTAATATTAATATTACTAACCTAATATAGTTTTACTACTTAATAAAAAAAACATAATACTAAAAAACTTTACTATTATAGTATAAGCGCTAAAAACAGCAAAAAGGCTTATATAAAAAGCTATTTAATAAATTAAAAAAATCTTAATAAAAAACTAAATAATAAAAAACAACTAAAACTAAATCTAAATAAGCCTTAACTAGCCTTAACTAATACAAAAAAGTCTTTTTATATAATAAATACTAAAAAATATAAATATATAAAAATTATATTATAAATTAAATAATAACCCTTTATAATACTCCTAAACAGCAAAACACAAAAAAACTTTATATTACTAGTAATAATAAACTAATATAAAATACTATAGTAATAAAAAACAAAACCCTATATACTTAATATTATTAATAAATAAAAAGTACTTTATAAAAATAAAATTATTAATATAAAAACTAATTATTTACTAATTATCTTTAACAACTATAAGGAAATTATCCAGTTTAATATTATAAATATAGCAAAATATAAAATTATATTAAAAATTCTATAACTTAAAAAGAATAACCCTTAAATTAACTAAACTATTAGCTAAATTTATTAAAACTAATTAATAAATAAGAAAATTAAAAATAAAGAAATAAATTTAATCCCTAAAAATAGCTATAATATTAATGCTTATATAGATTTATATAATAAACCTCTCTAAAAATAAAAAAAAAACTTAATTACTAAAATAAAAATAACTAACCTCTTAAATAAATTAAACAAACAGTAGTAATACCTTAATTTATTATAAACTAAAAAAAAAATAAAACAGCTAACTTAAATAGTATAATAATAAATATAGGAAATTTAAATAATATTTAAATAAGTATACTACCTATTAAAAATTTTAAAAATTATAATTATATTTCTAAAAAAAACTTTATAATAAATATAAAAATAATAACATTTAATATACTATAAAATAGTATAACTGCTACTTAAAAAGTTTATCTATTTTATATAATAATAAAAAAAAATAAATAATCTAAAATAGATTTTAAAAAAATACTAAAAATACTTAAAACTATTTTAAGTAATACTTAATACTAAACTATTTAAATATAATTAATAAAATTATAAAATACTTTTAAAAAAAAAAGTTATCCTAAATTTTATAAAATTTATAACCTTAATAAAAAATAGCTTAAAATACTATAAAAATACCTTAATAATAACCTAAAAAAAAAATATATCCAACTATTTATATTACCTATAAGCTACTTTATCCTTTTTATACCTAAAAAAAATAAAAAGCTATACCTTTATATAAATTATTAATAGCTTAACAAAATCACAATTAAAAATTAGTACCCCTTTTTACTTATTAAAAAATTACACAATAAACTTTAAAAAATATAATAGTTTATAGCACTAAATTTTAAAAATACTTACAACTTTATTAAAATAAAATATAAAAAAAAATAAAAAACTACCTTTAAAATAAAATACAATTATTTCAAATACTTAATTATACCTTTTAACTTTACTAATATACCCGCCTCTTTTCAAGCAATAATTAATAACATTTTATAAAAATACCTTAACCACTTTATAATAGTTTATTTAAATAATATTCTAATCTTTTCAAAAACACTTAAATAATATAAGCAGCATATATACTAAATCCTCTAAACTCTCTAAAACACTAAACTTTTAATAAAACTAAAAAAAAGTTACTTCCATATATAAAAAATTAACTTTCTTAAATATACAATCTAACTAAAAAAAATTAAAATACAAGCTTCCAAAATTACAGTAATTAAAAATTAGCTAACCCTAACCAATATTAAAAAAGTTAAAAACTTTTAAAATTATATTAACTTCTATTAATAATATATTAAAAACTATAAAAAGTTATTTATATTATTAACTAACCTTACTAAAAAAAATTAACCCTTTAAATAAGGAAAAAAAAAATAAAATATATTTAATAAAATTAAGAAATAAGTTTTTTTAAAACTTATACTTATAAAAGTAAACCCTAAAAAGGTTTACAATATAAATACTAACACCTCAAACTTTACTATTAAAGGAAAACTAAAACAATATAATAAATAAAAATAATTTTACCCTATTACATTCTTTTTATAAAAACTTAATAAACTTAAACTAAACTACCTAATATATAATAAAGAACTAATAGCAATTATTAAAATATTTAAAAAATAAAAACACTACTTAATTAAAGCAAAATACTAAATATAAGTATTTATAAACTATAAAAACCTAGTATACTTTATAACTACTAAAAAATTTAATAAGTAATAAATTTAATAATTAAAATACCTTTTACAATTTAATACTAAAATTATATATTAAAAAAGATTTAAAAATAAAAAAGTAAATACTTTTAATAAATAATTAAATTATTAATAAAAGGTTTTATTTAAAATTTATATAATACTTTATAAAAACCTAAATAAAAGCTTAAATATAAAGTGCTTAAAAGGGCAATCCGCTATAAACTAATTAAAAAATAACCTATTAAAATAATAAATTATAGCAGCTTATTAAATATAGTTTACTATAAACTAACTTAATTAAGTAAAATAAAGCTATAAAAATATCCTAAGTAATAAAAAGAAATAGCTATAAAATATAAATAAAACCTTATTTTATAAGGAAAAATATTACCTCTTAGCAGCTTTTTAAAAAGAAGTTATTAAAAAACTTTATAAAGCATTAGTATATAGCTATTAAAGTATCTAAATTATATACTTAAAGCTAAAATAATATTAAAACTTTTTTAATATAAAATAAAAAGTAGCTTAAATTATTAATAAATATAACCTTTATAATAAAAATAAACCTATAAAATATAAGCTATATAAGCTATTATAACTATTACTAATACTAAATAAATTATAAAAATTAATTAGTTTAAACTTTATTATTAAGCTTTTTTTATTTAAAAAACTAATAATAAAAATTAGCTATAATAGTATTTTAATTATAATAAATAAATTTATAAAGTATATATACTTTATACTTTATAAAAAAGCTAATATAGTAAAAGAACTTACTTATATATTCTTTAAAATAATTATTAGCTAATATAGGCTATTAAATAAGATTATATCTAACTAAAATAAATTATTTATATTAAACTTTTAATTTTTTTTAATAAAATAATTAAAAATTAAGTATAAACTTTTAATAATAATATATTTATAAATAAATAAATAAATAAAATAACTTAACTAAATATTAAAATAATATATATATTATTATATTAACTATTAATAAAATAATTAAATATTATTACTATTATTAATATAATTTATATATAATAGTATAAATATATATATTATTAATATTTTACTATTTTATACTAATTATAGATTTAATCTGGATATTTATTAATACCTAATTTTTAATATAAAAGTATTATAAGCTATTAACTATATAAAATAAATTAAAAATATTTATAAAAAAATTATAGTAAATTTAAAATTTATTTAAAAATGTATAATAAAATAAGTAAATTAATAAAAATTAAAAGAATTAACTTTTAAAAAAGGAAATATAATTTACTTATTTTATAAAAAATAAATTAAAACTAAATAATTTAATAATAAATTTAATTTTAAAAAAATTAAATTATTTAAAATTAAAAAAAAAATATTAAAAACAAACTATAAACTTGTACTATTAAAAGAAATAAAAATTTATTTAATTTTTTATATTTTTATATTAAAACTTATATTAACTAATATAATATTAGCTATTAGTATTAAGCTTAATAATTATAAACTAAAATATAAAGTAAAATATATTTTAAACTATTAAATATATAGGAAAATAATAAAATACCTAATTAAATAAAAGAATTATAATAATAAAAATAATTTATAAAAACCTAACTAAAACTTAGTAAATTATTAAAAAGCACTTTAAGTATACTACTAAATAACCAACTAAAAAAATCTATATTAGCAAACTTTATTATAAAACCCTAATTTATAACACTAAAACCCCTATTTTATTAAATATTAAAAATAGCTTTAAACTTTTTAACTATAACTTAATTAATAGCCTTAATATAATTAGCCTCTTTAAACATATTTAAAACAGCTAAACCTTTATTTACTAAATTAGCCTTATAATAGATTAAAAACTCCCTTTAATAATATAAACAATTTAAATAAGCTATTACCTTATTTATTTAATAATAAGCTTTATATAAGGCCTCTTAAGCCTTAAGCTCCTAAAAACATAACTTTTTTTTTTCCACAATAACCTAAAATATTAAAAAAACAGTTAAAAAAAAGAAAACAAAAAAATAAGGAAAATTAAAATTTATAAACACTTATTAGTACTTTAAAATCATTACACCTTTTACCTTACTTAATATAAGCAAAATAATAGGAAATACCTTTTATTATTTAATAAAACTACCCCTTTATAAAACAAAATAAATAAAATATAATTTTAAAGCTTAATAATTTAATAAACGTAAATAGTTAATCACACTAATCTAATTTCTTAAAACATAGTTTCTCTATATATAATAATATAATTATCAGCAAAATAAATATAATAAATATATAAAAAGAAATAAAAGAGAAAAAAACTTACTTAAGTTTTTTAAAAATAAAAAAGCAATAAAAAAAGGGAATAATATTATAAATATAATAAAAATAAAATTAAAAAAGTACTATTAATCCCCTAAAAGTATAAATAAACCCTATAAGCTAGCAAAGCAAACCTAAAAAGATTTACTATATAATAAAAGCAGGTTATATAATAAAGTAAAAGAATAATTAAAATAATTAAAGTAACGCTTTACTTTAAATAATTTAAATAATCTAATGCTTTTACTGCTTTAAATAAACAATACTCTAAATAAACTATTAAAAGTAACGCTCTTATTGCTTTAGCTAAAAAAATAAACTATATAAATTACACTTATTACTAATAAATAGTATTAGCTTAAAATAGCTTTTTAGTAGTTAATTTAAATATTTATCTAAAATAACTATAAAGCTTTTAATCTACTATTATCACATATTACTTAGAATATTACTATTTTAAATGTTCCCTAAATATAAACCTGCTTACTAAGTTTATTAGCCAGAAACCAGCTATAATCGTTACAAAAACGCTTAGTTTAAAATAAAGTTGCTAAGTTAACTATATATAAGATTAGCTTATTACTTAGATATATAATATTAATAATAAGCTTATAGTTAAAGTTTAAATTATTTTTAAGGTTGAATTTAAACTTTTTTAGAGCTGAGTTATAAAGTTAATAATAATAATAAAATTTAGAAATTACTTTTAAAGCAGAAGGTTTAATAATATACTTAGCATTAGTTAATAAACAGGTTAGTTGCTTAATAGATAAATATTTAAAACAATAGTATAGTTGTTTAAGCTTAAGTTTAGTTAAGAATATATTTTTAGCTTAGTTTCTAATAGAAATAAAGAACTATAGATGTTTTTATTTTTATACAATAAGGAAGGTTTTTTTTTGCTATTTTAGCTTATATTAAACTATTTTGTTTATAGTATTTTAAAAGAAGATAGAAAGTTAGCTTATATTTTAAATGTAAAGTAGGAAAAGGGTAAATGCGTTAATTATATAAAAGGTAATTATTTTAATAGGTATAAAAAAAGAAATTATACTAAGTAATATAAGCTATAAGCCTTATTTAAATTTAATAGAAACTTTATTAGCTTAGGAAGTATTTATTATTATAAATAGGTTTTTTTACTAAAGAGTAAAAAGTTGCTTATATTTAATAGTAGAAAATACTACTACTCTAATATTTAAAATAATACCTTAAAACTTTATTGCTAAATATTATTCCTTTAAAGTGAAAATATTAATAAATTCTAGAATATCCTTATTTATAAAGATATTTGTATTAAGGGATATTAAATATAAAAAGGCTTAATTAGTAAGAAAATAAGTTGTTTATTTTTTATTTTTATTGTTCTTAGTATTATAGTTTTTAAAGTTTAAACTTTTAAAGTTAGTTAAAAATACTGTAAAATTAGTATTAGTAATTTTTTTACTATTATTTTTATAAATAGTAAAGTAAGTTGTCCTTATCTAATAGCGTTTTTTAAAGCTATATTAAGTTAACTAGTACTTTTTCTTATTATATATAAAGTATTTCTTTTTTTTATTACTATTATTTTAATAGCTATTTTACTGTAAAGCTTAATAGCCGCTATAGCTATAAAAGTTGCTTTAGCTGTTATAGTAACTATTGCGGAAATTACTTTAGAAGTTGCCATATTAGGAATAACCGCTATAATGATTGAAGTTGTTATATTATTAATTAAGGTATAACTAGTTATTAGCTTTTTTTATATTCTTATTACTTATATTAAAAGATTAGGTACTAGTGCTTATATTAGTATTAAGTAATATTTATAAATTAAAGAATAGAGTTTTAGTTAAAGTTAAAGCAGTATATAAAGTAAAGCTAAATTCTAGTATACTCTTAATAGCTTAAAGTATATTATTTTTTAGGGGTTAATTACTATGCTTATTGTACTTAAATACCTAAAAGTATAGAGTTATTTTATTAATTAATATCTATAGAATTTTAGTATAGCCTTTGTTTAGGTGTTTTTATTAAAAACTAAGGAAGGTTATAGTGTTTTAGTTTGTATAATAGTTTTAGTAGTTTATATTAATATTAAATTAGAGTTTAATTTTATAATAAGCTTTAGTAAAGTTATTTAATTTATTAATATTATATAAGTAAAAAGTTTTAGTATTGCTTTTAAATATAAATAAAAAAGCTGCTTTAAACTAGTTAGGCTTAATTCTTAAGTTCTTATAAATACTAAAAAAAATTAGAACTTTATTATTAAAAATATTATATAGCTATTTAGTATATATTTTATTATTTTGGTAAGTTTTACTAAGATTTGCTATTATAATAAGATTTAATAGTTTATTAATAATTAAAGCTGGTAAAAGTGTTAAATAAGGGTTAAAACTTTTAAATGCGTTTATAAATTTAATAAAATTGTTAAAAAAAAATAAATTATTATAGTTATTATTATTTGAGGAGTTGTTATTGCTGTTTGATAGCGATAAAGGATTATTATTATTGCTAAATTTATTATCCTTTTTTTTTTTTTTTTTTTACTTTTTCTCCTTTTTCTTTTTATTTTTATCCTTTTTTTTTTTTTTCTTTTTATCCTTTTTTTTTTCTTATCCTTATCTGTTTTAAAATTAAAGGAGAAAAATAATTTATTATTAGGATTACTGTTAGTTTTCTTTTTCTTTTTTTTGGATTTATTTTTAAAAGACTTTTTACTAATAGGTTTTATTATTTTTTTTTTTTTTCTTTTTTTTCTTTTTTTAATTAAATTTATTTAAATTAGAGTTATCTATATTAAAGTAATTCTCTATATTAAAGTAATTACTAGCAGTTAAATTCTTATTCTTTTTTAGCTTTAAGTTATAGCTAAATATAATTTTATTTAAATTTTAATACTCTTAAAGAGTTGTTGTTGGCTATATTAGGAAATCTATTAATTTAAAAATAGTTATTAAAGCCTTTAAATATTTAACTTTTTTATTAGAACCTGTAAAGATGCTTTTAGTATATAGAGTTTTTTTAAGCTTAAAGGCATAGTTAAATATAATACCTTTAAAAGTATTTTCCAACTATTTAGTAAAGTTATTTTAAAAGTGTTTAAAAATTGTTTTTAATTATAAATATTTATAATTATTAATATAAAATATAATAAAAGTATTAAAATAAACTAGTTTATTATTAAAAGTAATAGATTATTCCTATAAGGAAGAGTTAAATTATTCTATTTAATAGTATTTAAAATAAGTACTATTTTATATAGTATTAAAGGATAAATTATACTTTAATAGCTTATTCTTTAATAATAAAATAAATTCGGTTTTGCTATTTATTATAGTATTGATAGGAGTTGTTAATAATAAAGTATTAAAGTAGAATAGGTAAATAAAGGGTAGATATTGTATTATATAAAGAAGTTAAGGTTTTTACAGTTAATAAAAGGGTTATAAGTAAAAGAAATTAGGTATAGCTATATTTAAAGTGTAACAATTATAGCTAGTTCCTAGCTAATAAACCTAATAAGCAGGTTTATATTTAGAAAATATTTAAAATAGTAATATTTTAAGCAATATATAATAATAGTAGATTAAAAGCTTTACAGCTATTTTAAGTAAATATTTAAATTAACTGCTAAAAAGCTATTTTAAGCTAATACTATTTACTAATAATAAGTATAATTTATATAATTTATCTTTTTAACTAAAACAATAAAAGTATTGCTCTTAGCAATTTATTTAAAGCATTATTTATTTAAAATAGTAAAAGCGTTAAATTATTTAGATTATTTAAAGTAAAGCATTGCTTTAATTATTTTAATTATCCTTTTACTTTATTATATAATCTGCTTTTATTATATAGTAAATCCTTTTAAGCCTATTCTGCTAGCCTATAGGGTTTATTTATACTTTTAAGGGATTAATAATACTTCCTTAATTTTATTCCTATTATATTTATAATATTATTTTCCTTTTTTATTACTTCTTTATCTCTAAAAAACTTAAATAAATTCTTTTCTTTTTTATTTCTTTTTATATATTTATTATATTTATTTTACTAATAATTATATTATTATATATAAAAAAACTATATTTTAAAAAATCAGATTAGTATAATCAACTATTCATATTTATTAAATTATTAAGCTTTAAAGTTATATTTTATTTATTTTATTTTATAAAAAGGTAGTTTTATTAAATAATAAAAAGTATTTTTTATTATTTTACCTATATTAAGTAAAATAAAAGGTATAATAGCTTTAAAGTATTAATAAGTATTTATAAATCTTAGTTTTCCTTATTTTTTTATTTTCTTTTTTCTAATTATTTTTTTAATATTTTAGATTATTATAAAAAAAAAAAAGTTATATTTTTAAAAGCTTAAAGCCTAAAAGGCTTTATATAAGGCTTATTATTAAGTAAATAAAGTAATAATTTGTTTAAATTATTTATATTATTAAAAAAAGTTTTTAATCTATTATAAGGCTAGTTTAATAAATAAAGGTCTAGCTACCTTAAATATATTTAAAAAAGTTAATTATATTAAAGCTATTAACTAAATTATAGCTAAAAAGTTTAAAGCTATTCTTAATATTTAATAAAATAAAAGTTTTAGTATTATAAATTAAAGTTCTATAATAAAGTTTGCTAATATAAATTTTTTTAGCTAATTATTTAATAGTATACCTAAAATACCTTTTAACAGTTTATTAAATTCTAAATAAGTTTTTATAAATTATTTTTATTATTATAATTTTCTTATTTAATTAAGTATTCTATTATTCTCCTATATATTTAATAGTTTAAAATATATTTTATTTTATATTTTAATTTATAATTATTAAGCTTAATACTAATAGCTAATATTATATTAATTAATATAAATTTTAATATAAAAATATAAAAAACTAGATAAATCTTTATTTTTTTTAATAATATAAGTTTATAATTTATTTTTAATATTTTTTCTTTAACTTTAAATAATTTAATCTTTTTAAAGTTAAGTTTATTACTAAATTGCTTAATTTTAATTTATTTTTTATAAAATAAGTAAACTATATCTCTTTTTTTAAAAGTTAATTTTTTTAATCTTTATTAGTTTACTTATTTTATTATATATTTTTAAATAAATCCTAAATTTATTATAATTTTTCTATAAATATTTTTAATTTATTTTATATAGTTAATAATTTATAATACTTTTATATTAAAAATTAAATATTAATAAATATTTAAATTAAATTTATAGTTAGTATAAAATAGTAAAATATTAATAGTATATATATTTGTATTATTATATGTAAATTATACTAATAATAGTAATAATACTTAATTATTTTATTAATAGTTAATATAATAGTATATATATTATTTTAATATTTAG
Organism: Diaporthe amygdali; assembly: GCF_026229845.1. NCBI lineage: Eukaryota > Fungi > Ascomycota > Sordariomycetes > Diaporthales > Diaporthaceae > Diaporthe > Diaporthe amygdali. The sequence continues at coordinate 369,395 of NW_026517029.1, forward strand.
TTAAATTATTTTATTTACTTATTTATTTATAAATATATTATTATTAAAAGTTTATATTTAGCTTTTAATTATTTTATTAAAAAAAATTAAAAGTTTAATATAAATAGTTTATCTTAATTAAATATAATCTTATTTAGTAGCTTATATTAGCTAATAATTATTTTAAAAAATATATAAGTAAATCTTTTTATTATATTAGCTTTTTTATAAAGTATAAAGTATATATACTTTATAAATTTATTTATTATAACTAAAATATTATTATAGCTAACTTTTATTATTAATTCTTTAAATAAAAAAAGCTTAATAATAAAGTCTAAGCTAATTAATTTTTATAGTTTATTTAGTATTAATAGTAATTATAATAGCTTATATAGCTTATATTTTACAAGCTTATTTTTATTATAAAGATTATATTTATTAATAACTTAAGCTATTTTTTATTTTATATTAAAAAAGTTTTAATATTATTTTAGCTTTAAGTATATAGTTTAAATATTTTAATAGCTATATATTAGTACTTTATAAAGTTTTTTAATAACTTTTTTTTAAAAAGCTATTAAAAAATAGTATTTTTCCTTATAAAATAAAGTTTTATTTATATCTTATAACTACTTTTTTTTATTATTTAAAATATCTTTATAGCTTTATTTTACTTAATTAAATTAATTTATAATAAACTATACTTAATAAGCTATTATAATTTATTGTTTTAATAAATTATTTTTTAATTAGTTTATAGTAAACCGCCCTTTTAAGCATTTTATATTTAAACTTTTATTTAAATTTTTATAAAATATTATATAAGTTTTAAATAAAACCTTTTATTAATAGTTTAATTATTTATTAAAAGTATTTACTTTTTTATTTTTAAATCCCTTTTAATATATAATTTTAATATTAAATTATAAAAAGTATTTTAATTATTAAATTTATTATTTATTAAATTTTTTAATAGTTATAAAGTATATTAAATTTTTATAATTTATAAATATTTATACTTAATATTTTACGTTAATTAAATAATATTCTTATTTTTTAAATACTTTAATAATTACTATTAATTCTTTATTATATATTAAATAATTTAGTTTAAGTTTATTAAGTTTTTATAAAAAGAATATAATAAAGTAAAATTATTTTTATTTATTATATTATCCTAGTTTTTTTTTAATAGTAAAGTTTAAAGTATTAATACCTATATTATAAACCTTTTTAAAGTTTATTTTTATAAGTATAGGTTTTAAAAAAACTTATTTCTTAATTTTATTAAATATATCTTATTCTTCTTTTTCTTATTTAAAAAGTTAATTCTTTTTAGTAAAGTTAATTAATAGTATAAATAACTCTTTATAGTTCTTAATATATTATTAGTAAAAGTTAATATAACTTTAAAAGCCCCTAATTTTTTTAATATTAGTTAAAATTAGCTAATCCTTAATTACTGTAATTTTAAAAGCTTATATTCTAATTTCTTTTAGTTAAATTATATATCTAAAAAAATTGATTTTTTATATATAAAAGTAACTCTTTTCTAATTCCACTAAAAGTTTAATATCTTAAAAAGTCTAAAGAACTTAATATACATATTGCTTATATTATTTAAATATTTTTAAAAAAATTAGAATATTATCTAAATAAACTATTATAAAATAGTCAAAGTATTCCTATAAAACATTATTAATTATTACTTAAAAAAAAGCAGGTATATTAGTAAGGCTAAAAAGTATAACTAAATATTTAAAGTAATTATACCTTATTTTAAAAGTAGTTTTTTATTCTTTTCTATATTTTATTTTAATAAAGTTATAAATACTCTTAAAATCTAATATTATAAACTATTATATTCCCTAAAATCTATTATATAATTTCTTAATAAACAGAAAGGGGTATTAATTTTTAATTATAATTTTATTAAGCTATTAATAATCTACACAAAAGCATAGCTTTCCGTTTTTCTTAAGTATAAAAAAAATAAAGTAGCTTATAAGTAATATAAATAGTTAAATATATTCCTTTTTTAAGTTATTATTAAGGTATTCTTATAATACTTTAAGCTATTTTTTATTAAAGTTATAAATTTTATAAAACTTAAAATAACTTCCTTTTTTTAAAAGTATTTTATAATTTTACTAATTATATTTAAATAGTTTAGTATTAAGTATTATTTAAAATAGTTTTAAGTATTTTTAGTACTTTTTTAAAATCTATTTTAAATTATCTATCTTTTTCTATTATTATATAAAATAAATAAACTTCTTAAATAGCAGCTATACTATTTTATAATACATTAAATGTTATTATTTTTGTATTTATTATAAAGTTCCTTTTAGGAATATAATTATAATTTTTAGAATTTTTAGTAAATAGTATACTTATTTAAGTATTATTTAGATTTCCTATATTTACTATTATACTACTTAAGCTAGCTATTTTATTTTTTTTTTAATTTATAATAAACTAAAGTACTACTATTATTTATTTAATTTATTTAAAAAATTAGCTATTTTTATTCTAATAACTAAGTTCTTTTTTTATTTTTAAAAAGGTTTACTATATAAATTTGTATAAGCACTAATATCACAGCTATCCTTAAAAATTAAATTTATTTCCTTATTTTTAACTTTCCTATTTATTAGTTAATTTTAATAAATCTAGCTAATAGTTTAATTAATTTAAAAATTGCTTTTTTTAAACTATAAAATTCCTAATATAATTTCATATTTTACTATATTTATAATATTAAACTAAATAATTTTTTTATAGTTATTAAAAATAATTAATAAATAATTAATCTTTATATTAATAATTTTATTTTTATAAAATACTTTTTATTTATTAATAATATTAAGTATATAAAGTTTTATTTTTTATTATTATAATATTTTATATTAATTTATTATTATTAATAATATAAAGTTTTTTTATATTTTGCTATTTAAAAGTATTATAAAGGGTTATTATTTAATCTATAGTATAATTTTTATATACTTATATTTTCTAATATTTATTATATAAAGAGACTTTTTTATATTAGTTAAAGCTAGTTAAGGCTTATTTAAACTTGGCCTTAGTTGTTTTTTATTATTTAATTTTTTATTAAGATCTTTTTAATCTATTAAATAGCTCTTTATATAAGCTTTTTTACTATTTTTAGTATTTATATTATAATAATAAGGTTTTTTAGTATTATATTTTTTTTATTAAATAGTAAAATTATATTAAGTTAGTAATATTAGTATTAGTTCTAAAGTTTTAGTTTAAAGTATATTTAATAATTAGTTTATAAATAGTACTTTTATAGTTTAGGATTTTATAAATAGTATAAAGGGTAATTTATTTAAAGTTTAAGGATTATATATCTTTAGCTTAAGAAGTATTATTAAATATTTTAATATTGTAATTCCTTTTACTTATAAAGCTTTATTATTTTTATTATATTTAACTATTTAAAAAAAAAATTCTTTTTAATTTTGTTTATATAGTATATCTTATACTTATTAAAAATATATAAAGCCTATAAGATTTTTTTATAATTTAAATGCTAATAGTGTATTTAAAGGTTATTATTAGGAAAATATGCTAGTAATAATATAGGGAGTTCTTTATAAACTGCTAATATTATTATGCTTTTATTCTGTTTTAAGATTATAATTTAGGTAATATTAGTATTAGGTGCTATAAAGGGTGCTTTATTTATCTGCTTATAAAGGTTTTAGTTCTTTAAATTTAAAGGTATTATTTAATTAATATTAATTATAATTATAAGTAGCTTTTATTTTGCTATTATAAAAGTTTTTTAGCTTTTAAGCGCTTTTAAGAATTATCTTAATACTTTTTTATTTAAAAAGTATATATTATAATTATTATTATAATATACTATTTAATTTATAAATATATAGTTTTTTATAGGTTTTTTAATAGTATTATAAATGTGATAGGAATAGAATTAAGGGAGTATTATTAATCCTTTAAAGGCGCAGATAAACCTTATAGGCTAGTAGAGCAGGCCTAGAAGGATTTGCTATATGATAGAAGCAGGTTACGTGATGGAGCGAAAGGATGATTAAGATAACTAAAGCAATGCTTTACTTTAGATAATCTAAATAATCTAACGCTTTTATTGCTTCAGGTGAGCAATACTCTAAGTAAGCCGTTAAAAGCGATGCTCCTATTGCTTTAGCTAAAGAGATGGATTATATAGATTATGCTTATTACTAGTAGATAGTATTAGCTTAGAATAGTTCTTTAGCAGTTAATCTAAATATTTACCTAAAATAGCTATAAAGCTTTTAATCTACTATTATTACATATTGCTTAGAATATTACTACCTTAAATATTTCCTAAATATAAACCCGCTTATTAGGTTTATCAGCTAAGAACTAGCTGTAATTATTACATTTTGACTGCTCTTATTTGGATGTTTTATATAGATTTTAAGTAATAACTTATATAGTTACTACCCTTATTTTAATATATTTTCCAGCTATACCTAGAAAAACCTTTAGCAAAAGCTGAACAATAACAACTTTGAATTTTTATAGGCCTAGTATTTTAAGATAGTTAAAGAGATTAAGAAACTCTGTACTTATATCTAGGGATAAGCTAGCCAGAATAATAAAGTAGAAAAACTTAAGGCTGAGGTTAGGACATTTTAAAGCGCCGCTAATATTATTAATACCCTAGTTAAACCTAAGAAATCCATCAAGCTCACTAACCCAACCTCCTATAATAGTTCCCTGGGATAGTTATAGGCCTACCTTACTTAGGTTAAGGCTTACTAGTGCTTTTATAGCCTTAATAATTAGTCTAATAGAGAATAAGTTATATATGCGGCCTCTTTTTTGAAAGGATAGGCTTTAGTATAGTTTAAACCTTACTTTATAGACTTTTTTAAAAAAGATAAGTTTAAATAATGCAAATAAAAAACCTAAAATATCTTTAGCAATTTTAAAAACTATAAGCTTGCTTTTAGGTTACTTTTTTAGGATTTAGATAAGGAATAGTAAGTAAAAAGGGAATTTATAAGATTACACCAGAAGGAACCCGCTATAACTTATACTGTAGAGTTCTGCCGAATTTATACTAAAGTTGATTATACTGATACTATAAAGATCTTTATATTCTATAACAGGTTAAAAGATAAAGTGAAGGATAAACTATCTAAACTAAACTAACCAAACAATTTTATTTAATACATAGAATTAGCCATCCAAATCAACAACTAAATTTATAAGCGCAAACTCAAGAAGAAGGGGCAGGACTTAATACATCCCTTCCGCCAGTAAAATAAGCTAAACTCTGAAAAACAGTACCAGCCATAAATAATAGCTAGCAGGCAGCATTTAAGCCTAATAAAACTTAACGCTATTTAAAAAAAACCTAAAAAGAACGTTAAATACTATAACTATAGCAAAAAAGGATACTTTACACAAAATTACTAAAATAAAAAGAAGGATAATTAAAAACTAGTACCAAAGCAATAATAGGCTAACCTAGCCACCAAAAAACCCGCAGAAAACTATACGTCCATAAGCTGGATAGCATACTACAACAACAACTACAATACACACCTTTTAAGCAAAAAAGCGTTAGGATAATTCCCAAAAGCGCCCAAAAGCCAAAAAACTTTTATAATAGTAGAATAGAAGCTACTTACAATTACAATCAGCACTAACCAAATAGCACCTCTAAATCTAAAGGACTAAAACCCCTATAAGCAAGTAAGTAAAGCACCCCCTATAGCACCTAACACCAGCATCACCCAAATTGCAATCCCAAAACAAAATAGAAGCACAATAACATCAGCAGTCCACAAAGGACTCCCTGCACTACTACTAGCGCGTTTTCCCAACAACAACCCTTAAATACACTATCAGTACCTAAACTATAAGGAAATCTTATAGGCTTCATACATCTTCAACAGGTATAGGATACACTATATAAGCAAGATTAAAAAGGATTTCTTCCCTAAATAGCTAAGTATAATAAAGATAGCAAGGCTTTATAAGCAAAAGGAACTATAATACTAAAGCATCCAATAATACTCCCTAGGCTAAGAATATACAATCCTTAAACTTCAAACAAACTACCCCCTACACTACCTACAAAACCCTAAACCATAAAACACTATCTATAAATTAGCTATCAAATATACCTTAAATTAAAACTCTAAAATTAGCATTAACGCTACCAACCCAACATAATCTTACTACTCAACAAAGAAAACATAACACCAAAAAACCTTACTATTGCAGCATAAGCGCTAAAAGCAGCAAAAGGGCTCACACAAAAAGCCATCCAATAAATTAAAAAAATCCTAGTAAAAGACCAGATAACAAAAAACAACTAAAGCCAAATCTAAATAAGCCTCAACCAGCCTTAACTAACACAAAAAGGTTTCTTTACGCAACAAATACTAAAAAATGCAAGCATATAAAAATCACACTGCAGATTAGATAACAACCCCTTACAGCACTCCTAAACAACAAAGCACAAGGAAACTTCATATCACCAGCAATAGTAAACCAATACAAAATACCATAGCAACAGAAAACAAAACCCTACACACTTAGCACTATCAACAAACAAAAGGTACTCTACAAAAACAGGATTATTAACATAAAGACTAATCATTTACCAGTCATCTTTAATAACTACAAGGAAATTATCCAGTTCAACATCACAAACACAGCAAAACACAAAATCATACTAGAAATTTTATAGCTTAGGAAAAGCAACCCCCAAATTAATTAAACTACTAGCCAGATCTATTAAAACCAACCAATAAATAGGAAAATTAAAGATAAGGGAATAAATTCAGTCCCTAAAAATAGCTATAACGCTAGCGCTTATACGGATTTATATAGCAAACCTTTCTAGGAACAAGAAAAGAACTTAGTTATTAAAGCGGGAACAGCCAACCCCCTAAACAAGTTAAACAAATAATAGCAGCACCTTAATCCGCTACAAACTAAAGGAAAGACAAAACAGCTAGCCCAAGCAGTACAGCAACAGATACAGGAAATCTAAACAACACTCAAACAAATACACCACCCACCAGAAATCCTAGGGATCACGGTTACATCCCCAGAAGGAACTTTATAACAAACACAGAAACGATAACATCTAGCGCACTATAAAATAGTATAGCCACTACTTAAAAAGTTTATCTGTTTTATGCAACAACAGAAAAAGATAGATAACCTAAAACAGATCCTAAAAAAGTACTGAAAATACTCAAAGCTATTCTAAGTAATACTTAACACTAAACTACCCAAGCACAATTAGTAGGACTATAAGATACCTCTAAAGAAAGGAAGTTACCCTAAGTTTTATAAAATCTATAACCTCAACAAAAAACAGCTTAAAGCACTACAAGAATACTTTAATGATAACCTAAAGAAGGGATATATCTAACCATCTATATTACCCGCAGGCTACCCCATCCTCTTTATACCCAAGAAAAACGGAAAGCTACGCCTTTATATAAACTACCAACAGCTTAACAAAATTACAATTAAAAATTAGTACCCCCTTCTGCTTATTAAAGAATTGCGCGATAAACTCTAAAGAGTATAATAGTTTACAGCACTAAATCTTAAGGGTACTTATAACCTCATTAGAATAAAATACAAAGAAGAATAAAAGACTGCCTTCAAAACAAGGTACAGTCACTTCAAATACTTAGTTATACCCTTTAGCCTCACCAATACGCCCGCCTCTTTTCAGGCAATAATCAACAACATTCTACAAGAATACCTCAACCACTTTATAATAGTTTACCTAAACAATATCCTAATCTTTTCAAAAACGCTTAAGCAATATAAGCAGCATATACACCAAGTCCTCTAAACTCTTCAAAATGCCAAACTTCTAATAAAACCAAAAAAGAGTTACTTCCACATACAAGAAGTCAACTTCCTCAAATACACAATCCAACCAGGAAAAATCAGAATACAGGCTTCCAAAATCGCAATAATTAAAAATTAACCAACCCCAACCAACATCAAGAAAGTTAGAAGCTTCTAAAGTTACATCAACTTCTACTAACAATACATCAAAAATTATAAAGAGTTATCTATATTATTAACTAACCTTACCAGGAAGGATTAACCCTTTAAATAAGGAAAAGAGGAACAAAACGCATTCAACAAAATCAAAAAACAAGTTCTCTTAAAACCCATGCTTACAAAAGCAAACCCTAAGAAGGTCTACAAAATAGGCACCAACGCCTCAAACTTCGCTATCGGAGGAAAACTAGGATAACACAATAAACAAGGACAATTTCACCCTATCGCATTCTTCTTGCAAAAATTTAACGGACCCAAACTAAACTACCCAATACACAACAAGGAACTAATAGCAATCATCAAAGCATTCAAAGAATAGGAACACTACTTAATCAGAGCAAAACACCAAATACAAATATTCACAAACCACAAAAACCTAGTACACTTCACAACCACCAAGAAACTCAACAAGCAGCAAATTCAATAATCAGAATACCTCTCACAGTTCAACGCCAAAATCACATATCAAAAGGAATCCGAAAACAGAAGAGCAGATGCTTTCAGTAAACAGTTAAACTATCAGCAGAAGGTTCCACCCAAAACCCGTATAGTACTCCACAAAAACCTAAACGGAAGCCTAAGTATAGGGTACCTAGAAAAGCGGTCCGCCGCAAACCAACCAAAAAACAACCTACTAAAGCAACAAATCGCAGCAGCCTATCAAGTACAGTCCGCCACGGACCAACTCAATCAGGCAAAATAGAGCTACAAAAACATCCCAAGCAACAAAAAAAAGCAGCTACAGAATATAAACGGAACCCTGTTTTACAAAGGAAAATACTACCTCCTAGCAGCTCTCCAAAAAGAAGTTATCAAAAAACTTTATAAAGCACCAGCACATAGCCACCAAAGCATCTAAGCCACATACCTAAAGCTAAAACAACACTAAAACTTCCCTAACGCAAAATAAGAAATAGCCCAAATCATCAACAAATACAACCTCTGCAATAAAAGCAAGCCTATAAAATATAAGCCATATAGGCTATTACAACCACTACCAACGCCAAATAAACCATAAAAATTAATTAGCTTAAACTTTATTATTAAACTTCCCCCATCTAAGGAACCAATAACAGGAATCAGCTATAATAGCATCCTAATCATAATAAACAAATTTATAAAGTATACATACTTTATACCCTACAAAAAAGCCAGCATAGCAAAAGAACTTACTTATACATTCCTCAAAACAATCGTTAGCTAACATAGGCTACCAGATAAAATCGTATCTAACCAAGATAAACTATTTATATTAAACTTTTAATCCTCTTTAATAAAATAACTAAAAGCTAAGCATAAACTTTCAACAACAGCACATCTACAAACAAATAGGTAAACAGAATAACTTAACCAAATATTAAAACAATATATACACTACTATATCAACTACCAGCAAAACAATTAGGTACTATTGCTACTGTTAGCATAATTCGTATATAACAGTACGAATATATATATTACTAATATTTTGCTATTTTATACTAATTACAAATTTAATCTAAACATTTATCAACACCTAATTTCTAATATAGAAGTATTATAGGCTACTAACTATACAAAATAAATTAAAAACATTTATAAAAAAATTATAGTAAACTTAGGATTTATTTAAAAATATATAATAAAATAAGTAAACTAATAAAGGTTAAAAGGACCAACCTTTAAGAGGGGAGATATAGTTTACCTATTTTGTAAAAAACAAATTAAAACTAAGCAACCTAGCAACAAACTCAACTTTAAAAAGATTAAACCATTCAAAGTTAAAAAAAAAACATTAAAAATAAACTATAAACTCGCGCTACCAAAAAAAATAAAAATCCACCTAATCTTCCACATTTCTATATTAAAACCTACACCAGCCAACACAACACCAGCCACCAGCATTAAGCTCAACAACTACAAACTAAAATACAAAGTAAAACGCATCCTAAACCACCAAACATATAGGAAAACAACAAAATACCTAGTCAAATAGAAGAATTACAGCAACAAAAATAATTTATAAGAACTTATTTAAAACCTAGCAAACTACTAAAAAGCACTTTAGATATACTATAAGATAACTAGCTAGAAAAATCCATATCAGCAAACTCTATTACAAAACCCCAATCCATAACACCAAAACCCCCATTCTATTAAACATTAAAAACAGCTTTAAACTTTTTGGCTATAATTCGGTTAACAGCCTCAGCACAATCAGCCTCCTCAAACGCATCCAAAACAGCTAAACCTTTATTCACCAAACCAGCCCCACAATAAACTAAAGACTCCCTTTAATAATGTAAACGATCCAAACAGGCTATTGCCTTACTTACCCAACAATGAGCCTTACGTAAGGCCTTTTAGGCCTTAAGCTTTTAAAAACGCAACTTCTTTTCTTCCACAATAACCCAAAATACTAAAGAAACAGTCAGAAAAAAAAAAAAAAAAAAAAAAAAAAGAAAACAGAAAAACAAGGAAAACCAAAACTTATAAGCACTCATTAGCACCCCAGAGCCATCACACCTCTTACCTCGCTTAACGCAAACAGAACAATGGGAAACACCCTCTATCATCCAACAAAACCACCCCTTTACAAAACAAAACAAACAAAGCATAACTTCAAAGCCTAACAACTTGATGAATGTAAACAGTCGATCACGCTAATCCGATTTCTTAGAACGCGGTTTCTCTACACGCAACAGCATAATTATCAGCGGAACAAACACAACAAACACAAAGAAGGAAACAGGAGAGAAAAGGACTCACCTAGATTCTTCAGGGACAAAAAAGTAATAGAAAAGGGGAATAATATTATGAATGTGATAGGAATAGAACTAGGGGAGCATTATTGGTCCCCTAAAGGCGCAGATAAACCCCACAAGCCAGTAAAGCAGGCTTAAAAGGATTTGCTACATAACAGAAGCAAGTCACATAATAGAGCAAAAGGATAACTAAAACAACTAAAGCAACGCTTCGCTCCAAATAATCCAAATAATCCAACGCTCCTATCGCTCCAAATAAGCAACGCTCCAAATAAGCTGCTAAAAGCAACACTCCCATTACTCCAGCTAAAAAAATAAACTATATAAATCACGCTCATTACCAGTAGATAGCATTAGCTTAAAACAGCTTTTTAGCAGTTAATTTAAGTATTTACCTAAAATAGCTGTAAAGTTTTTAATCTACTATTATTACATATTGCTTAGAATATTACCACTTTAAACGTTCCCTAAACATAAACCTGCTTACTAGGTTTATTAGCTAAAAACTAGCTATAATTATTATAATACTACCCAATATTTAATAAATATTCCTAATTAAATTTTATAATACTAATACTTATATACTAAAAATTAATTAGTTAATTAACTAATTTTATATTTCTACTATCTATTACCACTTATTAAATTTACTAAATTTATTAAATCTATTAATTACACTTTTTTTTCTTATTTTATCTTATCTTATTATTACTTAATATTTAAAATAAAGTTATATTAATATTATTAATTAAGCTAGCTAGTACTAGCTTAGCTTAAAAGTCTATCCTTATTTATTTATCCTTTAAATAGTAGAATTATAAATCTATAAACTATTTTAAAATAAGGTTATTTATAAGGTAAAAGCAATTATTAAATATTAACTTAAAAAGTAATTTTAATAATAAAAGTATTATAGCAACTTTTATTTAAACTTAATAAATCTACTTATTTTAAAAACCCCTAAATAAATTTAAAAAAATTAAATACCTAAATTATTTAAATATTTAATTAAAGCGTATAAGTAATTATTTTAATTATTAAAGTTTTAAATTTAAGTTATATAAAAAATAGTTTTTAAAAAGGTTTTTAATACCTATAAGTATATATATATACTTAATAAAAAACTATTAATATATAAATTATAGTATTAGTATTTATAGTAAGCTAATTAGTTTATTAGGCTTATAGCTATAAGTAAGCCTTAAAGGAATACAGCCTTTAGCTGCTTCCTATAACCAAGCAAGCAACCCATACCCAAATAAATACTAACATCCCCAAACGCACATTATATTCAAATACATAACCCAGCTAACACCCGCAAAGGATGCCCTAATCAATGACCAAGCTGGAACCAATTAAAAGAAAATTTGATGGAAAGTCACTTATGTTGCTCTAGCATCAATGGTTGCTCAATTCAAAGTTGAGATGAGATGAGATGAGATGAGATTCAGTTGATGCTAGGGATTCTGTTCTTCCTTCTACATTTTATTATATCATCAACTTAGTCCTCAAACTGTATATCATGGGAAGATGAGTGATAACATGCATACATCAAAATGTGAAGGACAAAGAGCGTAAAACGGGCCTGCTCAAAACCTATCAGAGAATCTGGGTGTAGGTGTATCGTCTGCTATGTGCATATACAGAACGAGCGACATGGACTAGGAAATGAGCATGATTTGGTTGTTTGTCCTATCAAACCATTCCTCTACTTCCAGAAGAGAGAAGAGCGCTCTATTCAACCTAGACTGCTGATGCCTTACATGCCGCAGAAACCCATGGTACAAAGAGGTCAAAGAAGTCAATGTCCCGGAGTGAATATCCGATTCATGGTCTTGAAACTACCGGTCCTGGAGAAAGCATCCCAACTTGTATCTCACCATGAAACGTGAGTTCTCTTTCCACTCCATATTTGTCTGTGGCTCTTTGTCAGCAGTAATTGCCAGCCTCGAAACTTAAAAATTGATAAATTTATGATGATTATTTTAGAAACCCGCACAAAACGAACCACAGTCGCCGCATTTGTGAAAATTGAGAGTAGATATCCGTTTGAGCATGAAGTATGAATTTCTGTGTCAGAAAGTTCAGAGCAGTCTCTGATATACGAGCTCGGTGGACGGTGGCTATGAAGCCCACTCGTCACTCGATCACCGCCATCGTGCAAAGATGGCAAGCAAACAGACGCATCATCACTCAAGCCAGGGCTTATCAAGCCGAGAAGCCTCAAGTGGCTCGTTGTTGATCTCGTCCAAGTCCAGTATAAGATCTTACGGTCAAAGCAATTGTCGAAGATGGTTGTCAGCTGAAGGTGTACAGATTGCATAGCCAAAAAAAACCAAAAAAAAAAACCCACTCCCCGACTTGCACGAGCAGCTGTGAATAATTTCGAGGCATCTTGCAAGACAAAAATGAATTTATAATACAGCCGTGATTCTCGTACAAGAGTGATTAAAAAGAGAGCAGGCCGGGTATATCTAAAACCATCACTATGCCAACCATTCCATTTCTTCCGGGATCCAGGCTCTAAGTCCTTGGGTTGGGTATCCTTCATATCATCATAGCGTCGTGTCCATGCCGGTCTCGTCCTAACCAGACCGTACTCATTACATTACCATTTGACTGCCCAATTTATTGCCTGCACGATTTCTTCCACCACCTGTCATTCGTGACTCATTAATTACCCAGGGGAAAAGAAAAGCCAAGGAGCGGTTTCCTTTCAGAGAACAGAAATGGCCCGGAGTATCGGGCAGCAGGTGGCAGCTGCGACGTGTGCTTCTTCTCAGAAGACATCATCCTCGTCGTCCATTACACCCTCCCACTTCCGCGCTGTCAACTTTCGAGATCGGACCCGCTTCACCGGACTGCCACCTGCGTCCGCCCGGCTTCTGCTATTTGCCCGACTGTTGTTGGCACTCGCAACCCTCCTGAGGTCTTCCTGGCCTTCTTTCAGGCTCAGGCTCTCCATCCGGCGCTGCAGATTTTCCGGATGGATGTTCTCATTGATGTTTCGGCTGACGCGGGTCGCCAGCGCCTGTCGAGGACTGCTATTCGTGCTTGTTGTGATGTCCTCCCTCTCAGCCAGCGGGGTTCTCTTACTGGGAGTACGCCCGGCAAGCTCTCTCTTGAGGATTGTGACTTCGCGGCGTAATCGTGCGTTCTCCTCTTCCAGGTTTTCGACCAAAAGGTTTTCTTTGTTGACGACACAATCATCCTCGCTCGCCTCAGCTGCAATCATCTGGGTCCTTTCGAACACTTCCAACTTCCGATCCCAGTGCTCCTCGCCCCTCTCAATTGCCATCTGCATGGCTGCCTTCCACCTTGATAGCTCCACAGCGAGCCGCTGCTCAAATTCTGCAACGCAGTCTTCGCGCACTGCCTGTTCTAGCTCCAACATTTTGTCCTCCATTGTCAGAAGATGAGCCTCCGCCGTTTCTCGGGCCTCTTGCTCACGAGCCAGCGACTCGCGAAGGTGATTGGCCTCTTCAGCAAGCCGTGCGATCTCCAGAGCCGCGTTCTCCATAGTAACACGGTCTTCAGACGGCATAACGCTGTGTGGTGTGAGAGTCCGATGCAGGTTCGGGCTTGTGGGCCCCGGCGGGAAGAACGGTGATCGCTGATACTGCAGGACCGGAGACGTAATTGGGCTTGAACATGAGTGGGCTTGATTAGAGTTTCTGTGAATAACCTGACCTTGAGGGTAGGCATGCGCAGTATTTGCCTGCAGGATTGTCTCCGTTATGGAGGGTATGCGTGGGACAGTGACTTCTCGGGCGAGGGCGCTGTATCGGAGGATTTGTGATGTCGCATTGAAGTCACCGTGCGGATCTGCGGTCACAATCATTACAGCCTTTTGTGGGTTTCGGCGGATGGATTGCGATTGACTGAGAGAAGACGGAGACGGAAACGAGTTTGAGAACAACAGCTCAGTAAGTTTGCATTGCCGGAATGGCACGACACCGGGCTGCAATGGAGGGTCAGTTACCAGCCCTCGAAAAGCCAACGGATTTCTCACCTTGCTGTTGCTTCCAACGTCACTTTGCATCTGCAGGCACTGGCCGAGGTACATCAGGCTCTCATTGATCTTCCCGGCCTCAGCAAGTGTCGCTCCGGCCGTCTTTGCATCTCGGGCCCTTTCACTCCCAGCAAGGTCCACTACTGTCAGCGTGCTCCCTGCCCAAGGATACTCGTGCCGCTTGCTGCTGGACCTGGGTCGCTTCTTAATCTCGACGCTAAAGAAGCCGTGGCTGCGTGAGCTAGCACTATTGCTGCCAGTTCCAGCGACTCGTCGCTCATGTAGCCCAGCCTCGAGAACCATAAGTGCCTGGTTCAGGCTACTACAGATAATCTTGCGCAGACCAGCCACCAACTTCCGGTCAGGTGATTGTTCGGTGGACTTGAATATCAGAGGCCTCCGCCGAAACTCTTTAGTGGCGGCTGATTTGACTGGGGGAGTTAAGAGATCAAAGATGCGGTCATTGTAGACCTCGTACATCGAAACCAACACCAGATATTCTGCTGCGGGATCAGATGAAACGTTGACAGTGCTAATATCAGGAACCTGCGGCAAAGCCACAGGTCGGTTCAGGAGCCGTCGTGGCGTCGGCGGAACTGATTCACCCTTAAGGTTGAAAGGTTTAGCATTTCTCTTCTTGTGACGAGCGGAGGCAGTGGCGCCCATGTAATGCTTTGAAGGAGATTTGTATGGGGTGTTGACATTTGCAACGCACACCTGGAGGGGCCGGCGACTGTCCGTCATGGATTGTGTATTGCCATGGGTAAAGACACACCAATCGTGACGGAATTGCTCGGGAGTACCTGGAGAAGACGCGGTATAGTCCTCTCTACAAACAAGACGCACACTCTTCGGTCGGGAAAGCCGAGAAGGAGTGGACGGCTCGGCAATTTCAGGTAACTCAGGAAAGCAGACACTTGGAACAAAAGCAGCAGCATGAGAAAAGGAATCATGGGGTCGTACAAGAGGTGTTTGTGCGCGCGAGGAGGGCCGCGGAGCCCCTGAAGTGTCTCCATAGACGGCCTCAATAAATGTGGATGCGCTGGATATGGTTGCCTCGGAGGCATCTGATGCCTTGATGGATGCTTCAGTTGTGGGGTTCATGTCGATATCCACAAGGTTCTTGCCAATGGATCGGAAGATCACATCCAAAGACAACTGAGTCAGGCCGCGCTGTGATCGAGAACCCAGAATCGTGTGGGACTGTGAAGGGAAAATGTCAGCGACGTGGTCCTTACCCCAGCAAGAACATTAAGCTTGTGTTTTGCGCCGTTGTGGTCTGTCGTATGGAACATGTCCGTGTCTTCGACGGGGACCCGCCGCTTCTGTCATACGAGAAGCATGTGTCCCGACTAGAACCCCCGAGACCAGTACTTTACTCCCACCTCGAGATAAACGCGTGAAACATACCTTGCCAGACCCCGTGACTCCCAGCGTTGCGAGAAGTGCATCAGTGCCATCGCCTCCATGTGGTGCCAAGACACCCTCAACGAGGGGCACGACGTTGGTACAGTGGAAGACATCGAGCTGGGTAGCGTCCTCGGTGAAGACCTGCGTGAAGGCAAACTTCTCGACGGCGCGTCTCCGGTCGTTTGGGGGATTCAGGGTGATGTGGGTCGGCGCTGTCGAAGGAGCGTCGGCTGGCGGAGGCTCGACAGTGATGAATCGCTCAGTCGTTGTCGCACCAGCCTGAGGAGGTCTCAGGCGCAGATAGACCTGAAAAAGATTGTGGGTTTTCTGGGCCGTGGAGGACCCCATGGACGTGTTGTCCATGATCGCTGTGAGGATTCTAGATGTGCTGGGGGATGAGCCGCGAGTCCAAGATGGAAGATGAGTTGATCGTGACCAAGTGAGTGGTGGCAATGATTGAATGTGGGTTGATTGGTTGTGGGGGCGGGAAAACCCAAAGGCTGTTTCCAGACGCAGGTATGGATTGACGAAACGGGCGAGAGTTCAGGACGGCTGTGACAAACGTGCAGCAGATACAAAGATGGAATGTCAGATGCAACAAACTGGTCTGTCTGCAATGCGGTTTCAATTCCAGTTCCAAATCTGGCTGTGGATCTGGATCTGGATCCAGCTAGAAACAGTCAGCAATACACGCCCCAAAGAAAACAAAGCACAGACCGATCGGCGGGGCAACCACCCCTGCGGCTGATCAGTTAGCCGATTAGCGAGCGGGCGATAAGGATACCGATAAGCGACCAAGCCCTCCCCAACGGCAGTGTACGTGCACTATGTACAGTATACTGATCCTCAGACTAGGCCGTCAGGGTCAGGGTCAGGGTCAGGGTCAGGGTCAGGGGCCAGTGGCAGGCGGCCTACCGTTAGCTCCTCGGCCCAGCTTGCGGGAGGGAGTATCTAGGGAGTATCTAGACTACACTATCTATCTAGATTTCTAGGTAGTGGGCGCCAAGACTACAACGGCTGTCTGGAAAAGGAAAAAAGAAACCTCAAATCACTTGCAGACAGACTGCAGCGCATTGTGCACTGTACTGCACGACATGCAACTTGCACCGCACCGCACAAGCACAGCACATCGGCAGGCGTTGAAACTTTGTTCTATTGCGCCCGCCTGTTGCTCCTGCACTGTGCTGCACCGAAACCTTCATAGCGCACTGATCAAGTCACCTACCAGTTGCTGCGTCGTCAATTCGAATTTGGAGATTGGGGAAGTTTGACTCGCAACATTGTTGGAACTGTATCTTGCTCGGATCACGATTCTCGCTACAACTTCACTCAGATCGGATCACACTATCCGGGTGCGCTCGGCCGATGGCCACGATGTGTGTCACCTAGAATTATCTAGGTACTACTCAACCTCGTCCTTGACCTCCTCTACTCACTACCGCCCAGCGAGCGTGACTCGCAGTCGGGGTCCAAGCCTCCTTAGCCTGAGGACTGGCTTCGAACTCCTGGTCTGCGCAGCACCGCAAGCCGGTTCCCCGTCAAATAGAGTTCGTCCGACCAAGATAATATAATTGGGTATCATCTGAGCGGGCGTCCACAATGCATCACACCTTACTTCCCACCCTGCCGAGCACCACGGCACGCCTGGCACGCATGGCTCACATGGGCATGCAATCAATAACAATACTTGTCGCTGATCGTCCTGGTGCTACCTACCGCAGGGGGATCTCACCAGCAGCGCAGCCGCCCCCATTCTGTGCCAATGCTGCTGTCTTCGGCCCAATCCGACTGTTCCGGAAGGGCAGAGCTGGAGACGAATAAATCTATTCAAGTCCCTCCCAAAGCTTGTGCCAATTGCCTGTCTCTAATCATGGCACTGCGTCTCGAAAAGGCTCAACCCCGCCTGCACCCAAGCCACCTCGTGTCGGGCTCTTTGGTTGAGACTGGGGGAGAGATACGTCTCCGAACATGGCTTACGACAGTCTCGTTGCCAGTTTTACGCTCGCTGGCAGCATGACCTCCTGTATTGCAACGTCTTTTGTGCTGCTCTCTTATCTCATCTTCCGCGACCAGCAACATTCCTTCCGGCACGCCTTGATTCTGAACCTCGCCATGGCTGGTACGCCTCCCCCCAGCGCTGATGACTTCTCTCTCTCCTGCTTCACGTCTTGGATCATGCTTGCCTGTGGAAAATGTACTGACTCTCTCCCACAACGCAGAGTTTATAAATACTCTGAACAACTCCATATCGGGCTTCATTTATGTCAAGAACAGGAAGCTGACTCCTGGTCCTGCTTGCACTGCAAACGGCTTCATCGGGCAGCTGACGGTTCAAGCTGTGGACTTCACCATCCTTGCAATTGTCCTTGTGACGCTCCTAACCATCACACGTAAAACTTACCTCCCTGACGTCTCAGTCTGGGCAAAGGCCCTGATCTGCGCTTCTACTTGGATAATCCCGATCATCACCAGCGTTGTTGCTGTCTCACTGAATGTGATGACGCCTGTCAGTGGAAATTGGTGTTGGATTACTGCAAAGCGGCCAGATCTACGATACGGCCTTACTCACGGCTGGCGAATTGGAATCATCTTCCTCACAGTCCTGCTTTACGTCTATATCTGGTGGTTCGTCCATCGCCACTTCAGAGCCTTATTCGGTTCTCGCAGGGGCGCTCGATATGGCTACAATCCCGTAACTGGCGCCGTGCACACAGAGAGTGCCAAGTTGACGAGAGAAAGGCTGGAAGAGTCCCAAGGGACCACTCTGATTGGAGACATGGATACGAGGCCTCTAAGCGATATAAGGGACGACCCGAAGGA
This sequence comes from Diaporthe amygdali, assembly GCF_026229845.1. Classification (NCBI taxonomy): domain Eukaryota; kingdom Fungi; phylum Ascomycota; class Sordariomycetes; order Diaporthales; family Diaporthaceae; genus Diaporthe; species Diaporthe amygdali. The sequence goes on from NW_026517029.1 coordinate 388,454, forward strand.
TTCAAGTGACGGCAGAGACGATGTGACAATGTCGGACTTCTCATTGCCCATTCAGGGGATCGAAGAGGTCACTGGCACAGAACGGGATCTCGTGTCAACCGTGACAATACCAGCACCCAGCGTCGGCCATGCAGACGCGAAACGCAACTACAGCCGACATTTCCCCACGCCTGAAAGCGACAAGCCCGAAATCTGCCCCCGGGTCAGGCACTCTGTCGACGTGCGAGTGAGCATCGCAAAGAAATCATACTCGTGGCTCCCACCAGGTATCCCGCCAGGGTCGTCGACGCGCATCACCCCACACACCGAAACTAAAATCACATCCACACGCTGCTCGCGTGCGGCGCCTTCGAAGCCCCAGAGACACATGTCTGTCTCACAGAGGGACGCTGGGGCCCAATCCCGAGCGCACCAGGTCGAGAAGGAGATCCGACGAATGCTGCTCCTGGTACGTATGAGCTTTGTTTGTTTGCTGCACTGCCCTGGCCCAGCCCCTGTGAACGCTCGCCGGGATCGCGACCCCGGGCTCCTCATCGCACAGCTGACCAAATAGTAGAACGCCTACCCGACCTTGTACGTGTTGTTGTGGATACCGGGCATCGTAAACAGGTTCATGGAGGCGACAGGAAACACGCCGTCGAATCCTCGCGCCGTGGCTGCTCTGCAGAGCACCAGCCAATTCGTCGGGTTCGCCAACGCGCTGACCTTCGGGGTGAATGCGAACATGAGGCGGCGCATTAGCTCGGCGACCGCCGGGGCAGCGCAGGCACTGAAAGCAAAGTCGGAGGCATGGCGGAATGTGTAGCGCGCGGTTGCTGCTGCTTGGTGAGCACGGTGTAATGTCTCTCTTTCAAGCTTATTTTATATAGACAGTGATAGTGATACCCGGTCAAGGACCCGAACCTTGGAATGTGAGAACGTCGATATTGCGTGCAGAAGGTCTGGAGTGTGCGCCGTCTCAAAACATAGCTCCTGACACAGTGGTGCCCAGCTCCAGAATGCCAAATCTTCCACGTGGAGAAGTTCGCCCTTGAATATTATATATGCTGGATATGTAACGAGAATTCGAGACCAACTTCAAGTGATCCCTCATGGTTACCAGCCGACGGCGGTATTACATAAGCGCTCTAGAACCTATACACTCGGCAAAGCGGGAGTGCGATTTCCAGTGGGACAGTTTGGGATAGCAAAAACGCAAGTTCACACTGTATCAATCGACAATGGGGCTGCCAGGATGTATCCATGGGTGCGGGGAACAGAAATTTAGGGGTCCTGGTCACGTCAGATCAAATTAAGAGCAGTGAGCCAGACGAGGGATAAACTCCGGACGGGCCCTTGAAACACTGTGACAAAGCCTGACGACTTATGAAATGTTTCACCATGCCTTTTTTGCTGGGGTGATGGTCACCTTTTTCATGATATAGAGGGCAGCGCATGCTCAACGTATCGTAGCGGAGAGTCTTCAACGTGTGCGGGCAATACCGACTTTTGCGATGAATCAAGGTAGACCTGGCTGCCGGGAACAGTAGGGCGGAGGAGGCCGACAATGCAGGCTCCGTTCCAAACCCGGTTCCGCGCCAGACGCCGCCGCGATAGATGACACTTCAAGAGGCGCCCGCTCGGTGGGTAGCCGTAGCAGGGGAGATCTTGATGGCCAATGGGCGCAGTATTGTGGGTTCAGTCATGAGACTTGGTCCTCATTTTGGAAAGCTCCCAAACAGAGACTTGTTGATTTGCACCACTATCGCCATGAATATCATGATGTAAGGAGTACGCGCAAAAGTTAGTGTCGACGTCGCTGAAGCTCAAGGCGACATATCGGGATTCTGTAATCAGGATCTGGACGCTTTGGGGGGGGGGGGGGGGGGCAGTCGCCGCCAAGCCCAAATAACTTTGTGATGACGGCCCTCAATCAGGCCAGCGGAGCAGGTGGTGTGGGGCACACGACGAACGTTGAAGCGCTCGTCTCCTAGGCACGCCAGGCCGCCCAAGTCCAGTTATCGCAGACTTGAGGTGCAGACCGCTAGAACCAAAGAATCGAACCCGGGGTCTGAAGCAGAAGCTCTCCCATATTGTGGGCGGAAAGAGAAGGAGTACAAGGCAGAGATGGTGAGCAGCTCCCGTGCGTACAGTACAACAGGTGTTGGCAGGGCAGATGTGATGCGCCAGTCGGGAAAGTGTGCTCGTCGTCATCTGCAAACGCTGGACTGTGAAGTCCAGCCTAGAGAGATGGGTCCTAGAAGTGGGGACAGAACATCGTCACACCTGTGGACCCGAGCATTGATTGCTGGTGTCATCGTCCCTGGCCAGATCGAGAAGGCGACAGACAGATTTATGGGCCTGGAAAGGCGAGTCGGGCAGCTTGTCGCATTGCCGTCGTCGCCTGTACGTACACCTCGCCTCTCCACACATGGCCAGTTGGCTTTTCCTGATGTGTGCTGTATATGGATGCCGCGGTTGGCTGTCACAACAGCAGAACAGTTGGCAGAGGGGTTAGACCAGGGCTCTTCAGCTCCTCCTTGCGAGGGCTTGGAACGTTGCGATGCTGGAGAGGAATTGAGTTCTGAGGTGATTGCTGCTTGTCAGACCTCGCAGCCGGATGGGAAAAGAAACCAAACCACCTTACACCTTGCCTGTCAAAATGGCGGTGACGGCGGTCGAGGAGGTGCTCGATTGGACGGAGGCGGACTTTGCTGCCGTCTGTCGTTCATGCTGAATGCTTGTTGCTGCTGTGTGCTGCCGCGGCGGCACTGCGCAAGGGCAGGTAGACTATACTTGACGCACAGTACCCAAGACCATTGATTGGGTATGGCGTCCAGGGGTCAGTCAGAGCCTGGTGCATGCAGTCTGCAGGAGGAAGTACACTAGATACTGTACAGGAGGGTGAAGAGGCTACTGCCCCCAGGGTTGCCTGTCTGCAATGTGGACGACCCACTGTCGTGTGAGTGAGCGTATGAAGCGTGTGTTAGTCACTGTTGCTCATGCCATGCACGACCGTAGGAAAGAGTCACCGACAGCTGATATGAGTCGTCGCCAGGAATGTCTAGCTGACGGGTTGGATGGCCGGGTCGAGCTGTGGTTGGGCAAGGGCTGTTGGCGATGATGATGGTGATATGGCAGTGAGATTAACCGTCGCAGCACCGTGAGTGAATATGCAGGTGAGCACTGAGCAGGTGAGACGACTGCCATGCCTGGCTGCACCTGGGGCTGGAGGCCAATGCCCAGAGGTGCGGTCGATGCAGCGGGTGCAGCTGTGCAGCGGGTGTAGCTTGTCCGTCCCTTGATCCGCTGGGCATGGGCTCGCAGGCTCGCAGGCTTGCAGGCTCTAGCCTCTGGCCCAAGCTCATTGACCATTCACAGTGCCCGCATTGGGTCCCACCCCAGAAAAAAGTTTCTGGGACCTTGACTAGGCACTTGAGAAATTTCGGGCCCCTCTCGCTTACAAGACTGCCCTGCCCTGCCCTGGCCTCCCCTTCCTCTTCCCTTCCCTTCCCTCCCCACCCAAACCAAACCACCATCAACCCAAACAGACAACGAAGTCGCAATACCATCCACAGAGATTCACATAAACCCAGTCCAAACTTCGTCGAACCCCTTTTGTCAACATGTCTTCGGTTGTCCCTGAGCTGTAAACGCCCACTGCGCGGCGTCGGTCGGCGTGAAAGTCGACCGATGCCTCGCAGTCCCGCAGCATCAGAGATCAGTCCGAGTCCTTCGACGAAGTTATCCAGACCTTGAAAGCCTGTCAAGAGCCTCCTCACCTTACCCAGAGGCACCACGCATCCACGGCACTGACACTGCTGTCGAGCCCCATACGCAGGGAACCAAGAGGCCTGTCTCCGAATCCAACAACTACACCGTTTGCCCTCTCCCGGCGGGCCTGAAAGCGTTTCCACACCCTTGAGACCGAGCTCCACTTCACTTCTTCCCTCTCCTCGGATTCGAATACTCGCAACAACCACCTCTCTGCTCCTGCGCTCCCCTCCTTCCTACTCGACTCGGCTCGAATCGACACGACGGGGCTCCAGGCCGATCGATACCCACCAAGTCAAACTGCCTACACAAATCCCGAGGCTCTACTGCATACACCGGCTCGGCGTCACTGACTACCACTGTACTCTGTTCTGGAAATTGAGATCGTTCCCTCCTTCGGAAGAGGATAATCAGCTCCAGCTATGCCTCCCAAGATCGTCCTCAAACGGGGCCTAAATCGAGTGCCCACGGGTGGCAAGTCTATCAAGGCGCCGAAGAAGGGCCCCAAGAAGGCGCCCAAGTCTTCTAAGCAGCGACGTGCATCCTCCTCCTCCTTGTCATCCGCGTCGCTCGACCTTTCCGACGATGAAGGTTATTCCGGCGTGGAGGACGTAAGTGACTCAGACGACGACGAGGAAAATGTATTTGCGGCCGAGGAGGAGCACATACTCTCCAACGCGAGGCAGCATGCTGCCCCGCCACGCTCCCCTCGGCCGACCTCTTCTGACGAGGACGAAGCCGCCGCTGATGCGGATGATGATGATGACACAGATGACAATGAGCACGATAACGAGCAAGTGGTCGAATCTATGGATGAAGACGGTGATGATACTAGCAGTGTAAGCTGGAATGGCTTCACGTCTGAGAATGACGAGGCCGCCCCAGCCCAAGGACACACTGCCGAGCCAGTCAGTACAACTCCTGTTGAACGTCATGTCCGCTTTGCGGGCGTCCCCGACTCAGAGTCGGACTCTGACGAGACCGAGGAGGATGTCGATGACTTCTTCCCGGACATTTTCATTGCTCAGGACTCGCTCGACTCTGGGTTTCGCCGGGAGATTGAGCAGGATGATGACGATGATTCGTCAGTCTCTGCCACGTACTGGGACTACTCCGGCGCCGCTGGCGTGCCAGACGACTCGGATGACGACCCATACGGGATCGACGAGGAGTATCCCAATATATTCGGGAGCAACAACGTGAACGAGTCCAACGACGCCACACACTCAAAGGTTCCTGTTCTTCCGTTGCCCGAGGAAGATGACGAATCAGACGGATATGAGTGTGAGTTGTGTCGATGCATGCTGTTCTCGCGTTTTGATGCTGATTATGCCTGGTAGCCGATGGTGAGACGACTGAAGAGGACGAGCCTGAGCCAGTACCTCGTAAGAAGCTGATTCCGATTTTGCGTGATACGTCCGGAGAGCGCTCTGATTCAGAGAGGTCTGAAGGCGGTACACCCCGGCCAATCAAGAGGTCGATCAAGAAGCCAATTGTTGTCATGAATCCCGTCACCCGAAAAATGATGGTAATCACTCCACAGAAGAAGAAGCGTCGTTTCGACGTGATCCTCGATCCGGCGCAATTCCAGCCAGACTACTTTACGTTTCCCAACTCCACCCAGACTTCCCCAATCATGGGCAACCCCGGCTCGCTCATGATGAGCGCCATGTCGTCTGCCAACTTCTTTGCTGGCGGCATGATGGATTTCCAGACTGTCGGGCCGGCCGAGGCTTTCTTCCCGTCGGGTGCTGAACCGTACATGGGAGACGACAGTGAGGATTCTTGGCTGGTGGATGCTGAGCAGGACGACGAGGATGCCGAGGAAAGAAACCTGAACATCGAAGACTTTCTCGATTTCGGCGATGTGGGATCAGACGGAGAGGATCAGGCTGACAAGTCTGATGATGGAAATACCGACGCAACGCCTTCGCGTCGCAGTTCCATGGCTCCCAGCGCACTCAGCGATTCCAACAACGATGTCCATCCACTTCTCAGCCACCTGACCAACAACGCGGATGCCGTTGGCGCCTTCCGTCGCAACCAGGTCAACCAGCAGCTGATTCTGAACGGGCAAGCAACGCAGGAGTCTCTTGCATTCTCAAATCCGCTATATCATGGTACTTTACGTGGTATCAAGCACGGCAGTCTTGGAGGCGCAGCTACTCCTCTGACACCGGAGCGTCGTCACAAGAAAGCACTGGCCAAGAGTCCCTCCGAGGCTGTTATGCAAAAGCGCAAGGCTTCTGGTCCAGCCTCCGACATGTCTCAAGCCCATAAGAGGCAGCGGAGCATTTCGGACGTCAGGACGATGCACCTCTGAACGCTCGACAAGAACGATAGTCTCCACCGCTCTTCTCAACACAACATCAAATACGCTCATGGACGGCATGGCTACGGGGCCTTGTCACACTGCCAAAGTTGAACATCCTCGCTGTCATCCCTGGCCTGATTCTTCCCTTCCATTTATGAACACAAAACTCTATCGCCACCTGATCCGGTCTTTCATTGATTACTTTGTCTTCAAATCTCGTTGGTACTCCATTGTGTTTTTTTCCTTGCAATATGCTCTCACGAGCTGCAGAGCCCTTGTGGCATCTTGCATTTCGCTCGCACAACCGCAGTCCAGCTATCTGAACAATAGCTCGACCAGTTGCACGCATGCTCCCACCGAATCCCACCAGTGCTTGAAATGCAGACGTGGACAAAAGTTTGGGAAGGTTTAGAGAAAATAGACAGCCATGACGGCTAGATGGGCGCACTTGTGCGTTCTGGGTTCAGCGGATACGCTGTTAGCCATAATGTCTATTGCGCTCGACTAGGAATATGAAAGTATTGCGACCTGGCTGGGATGGAAAGGGTACTAAAACAAATGCTTCCAGTAATTAAAAGTCTAAAAGCAATGTCAACGCCAACACATTTTATTTTAAGTCGTCCGAAATGCTGTGCAGTGTGTTGTGAACCTCATCAGGCACTGGTTATCCAAGGGTGACACACAAGCGGTCAGACAAGCCAGAATCGTTGAGCACGTATGCTTACTTTCCTAGGAATTCTTGACTTGTCGATGCAGCAAGTCTCTATTCAGAAATGTCGTAGGCCATCGCGCCGTGTTTGTTCCGCGCAAAACCTGGTTTTCTTTCACAGCCAGGTTTATCTTTCTTTGCGAATGATCATGTCTTGATAGGTCACCCCCTCGGCTTCTGTGCCTCATAAGTACGAGAGTATGGCATAGCTGGGGATATCGCGAACCAGATCTTTCGTGAGCTCCAGGCAGTCGTCGCTGCAGTTCAAGAGTCGCATCGCACTAGGTGGAAACTAACACTTTGTGACACGGAGCTTGACTACTGCTGCAAATCAACTCTATGTGTGCCGGCCAAAAGACCATAATAACCAATCGCCAGATTGGCTATTCAGCAGTATATAAGAGCCGTACCGTCACACTTTGTAGGGTTCGGTGGGTATGGAAAGCAATTGTAGCTGTCGAGCTTCAGAATACTAGGTAATGCTGAACAAGTTGTAAAGATCTGATTACGCTGTTTGGGATCGTCCAAGAAAGCAATGACAAATTGACAGTGGGTGCAGGGATCCCCGTGGGTTCTTATATTAATCTTATTACAGCGCCGCCATCGATGAGGAATATAGGAGCGGACTCTCTGCCGCGCGCTTAATGCGTATATTTTGTTGCCGCCTGGACAATTGACATGACCTGCAATAAAAGACTATATTTATAGTAGAAAGTTCAAGGTCTCATGCCAAATTCACTAAGGAGTGCGGTGCCTAGAACGCAGTGGATATTGACCATGCAGTACGTATTTCATTTCAGCAAACACCTTTCATCGTGGAAAATAACATCACACACATAGCCTGCAGAGCAATTAACAAGCCAGGCTCAATTCAATGGATATACAAGAGGTTAGTCATATTCCTTGCTCGGAACAGAGGAACATCGAGATACATAGCACACCTTTCGGCTACTTTGAGAAGCAGGGATAGGACAATATAAACATCACCATATGGTGCATCTGGCTCATATTATTAAGTCTATGAGAAGTCTTTCCATTAATCGTCGGGACCACTCACCTTAGTCAGCCCCCGGAGCGGTCAGTCTGGCAGCTAAGCCGGGTGCGCTACCTCCTTTGGCACAATAGCCCAGTCTAATTTATACAATAAAGGTTCCTTGATAATAAATTAATAGTTTTTCATCATGTTAATCCAACTTGAACTATTGTATCTAAAAAGAAAAGTATAACTTATAACTATAATTATATCCTTTTTTTTTTCTTCTTTTTTTTTCAAAAAAAATATATATAGTATTTCAAGCTATTTCAATCTTTTTATTAAAACTTTTGTCCAGATTCAGAGTATTATACTGAATATAATCAGCATATTTGTGATCAAATCACATGACCTCATAGCGCCAGTGGTTTAGCGGTAAAATCCATCGTTGCCATCGATGGGCCCCCGGTTCGACTCCGGGCTGGCGCATTACTTTTACATTTTCTTTTTCCTTGGAAAAAGTCTGCTGGTGAAGATGCCATGGAGTTTGCTCAGTCACTTAATGGGTAGACTCCTTATGGTTAGCTATAGAGGAAAATCAATTTTCACCCCTCCACCCTCTGAGCATAGTTTGGGAGTTATATAACCAGATATACCAACTCTTACCCTTAGATCTTCATGCAATATAAGCTGGAATCAGGATGACTCTGGCTAGATCCTTAGATTCCTACTCTCACTATTCTCGCCCTTCCACTACTATATGAATTATTTTATCCTAATCTAGTTTCGAGCTAGAGAGTGTTTAAGTTTGATGGCTATATGCATAATTCAAGACAGGAGCCAGGTTTATATCAAGTTGGCTACAGAGGAAGATGAATATACTTACGTCCTCTTAGTGTGTTTTGGGAGGCATGTAACCAGGGATATCAATGTTCATCTCTCAAGGTTGATTCACATGTAGATTGTATCTGAATTCAGTGATCTAATGAAGAGGAAGACTGTCAAGCTTTGGCCTTGTTATTGGGTTCGAGGTGCAAACCCAAGTACCAAAAACCTATAAGCCTAAGGTATGCTTCAAAAGCAGTCTCTTTTATGGGAAAGTAATCCTTAGCTCATCACAACCTGTATCGTCCCCTGGGGTGTCTCCGCCTCAAGTCCTTCTGTCACGGCCTCCTCACCCTCCGGTACCCAGTCGGAGCCAAAGATCGGCCCGCACGCTTCAACAAATTGGGGAGCGTGGTCATCACCAAATGCATCAGCGCAGTTAGACACTGTCCCGTTGACGCAGTACTAGTAATGAAGCGAGAAAGTCAGTACGCCACAGGAATCCTATAAGACGCTTCAATTTCGGCAGACGTTGAGCCAAGACTTACGCGATAGGGATAGAAGTACACTTGTGTGTCGGTACTTCCTGTGGCCCATTCAACTATGACGAGTTAGCAACCCGATCTGGACAAGGTTCCATGATGGAAAGAGACTGGGGACCGTAGGGGAATAGGCTTTTGACATACAGAACAAACTGACGCCGCTCAAGGCCGGGAACCTGCGACTCGTCAGATTCGCGAGGACTCCAAAGAAGGCGTCGTATTGTGGTTCCGCGGCCGAGGTGTCGTTCACGGTCCGGTTGTTTTGCTTCGTGCCCGTCGTCACCTCGGTGCCCACCGCGGAAAAGCTGGAGCCGCCGAAGGTGGCCGTTAGAACGACGCCAGGCCCCTGGCTGGTGTAGTTGCTATCGATGTCAAAGTCGCATTGCGAGTCGTCTGACTGCCTCCGCATAAGTCCGTTGTCGAGGGAGTCGACCACAAAGGCAGAAGCTGGGAGGACGGCGAGCAAGGTGAGGAACAGGGCGAGCAGCAGGCGTGATGGGCTACCTGTGCGAGGTAGGCCGGCTGATGTCTGGATCGTTTCATTTTGAGTGTTGCTGATGCTGCGCTGGCAGTACGCGAAGCCAGGATAAGTGTCGTTGGTGTTTGTATTGTTTGCCCAGCATTTGCTGAACTCGGCCATGCTTAGGGACGTCTCGCAATACGAATTGCACCAGTACAGCTGGACGTCACCATCACAGCAGGATCGGATGCTGGTGGTATTGGCACTTTGGATGCCGCACACGCGCGTCCCTGTGTTGTTGCGAAGGACTGGCGTGGAGAGGGAGAGCCTTGAATCATTGCAGTTGGTTGTTTTGCCAACTAGGGTGTATTGCAAATCAGACATGGTAGAAGTTACTTTGTCAATCTTACAGCGTGAATGCTTATCAGATTGTGCATGTGAGTGAGAGTCGAAGTCGGGCAATTTCCAATTATTTACATACGTCGTCATCAAGGGCAAAGCTCTTGTTGAGTTTCTCTTATATATCTCGTCTCTCGATTACTCAAATCTCCTTATACAGCTTGCAATGACGTGAAAAGGCGGCAGACTCTTTCTTTGGAAAGATGCCAAGCATCCTTTTGAATCCTTAGTTTTGCGAATGGCCAACCGGGCGCCATAGCACCGACGATCATTGAGGCAGGGCGGTCGACGCCGCACGTGCAGCCACAAAAATCCTCTGTGAACTCCAGGCATCAATTGTCGCTACCAGGAATGGACCCATACGCGGGTCTTCAAAACGAGTCAGCGATGAAGCCCATCTGGATACTGCGGCTTCGACGGGGCAAGCACTGCCCAGAATCTTATATCAGAGTGGTGCCAAGTGTGGCATAGCATCCTCGCAGGACTTTATGGGTCTCGCTTAATCTGCAAATGGGACTGGGATTGGGATGACGTGTCTCAGACCTCGCGGTCATTCCTCATCCTCCTTTGCACATAATTTTCAGTCATGTAGAATGCAATATGTTTCCCCGGACGTGTTGGTTCTCTATCGCCGTCTTCTGTACCCCCGCCTTGGAAGCGCAGGCGATTGCAAACGTTTGCAATGGTCTTGCGATTCTTGATCGAATTGAAAGAGACTGAGTGGAGACGATCAGCATGCCGCTCTTTTCAAGGCACTCTAGCATAAAGGTTTCGTCGAGTTTCTCAGGCATTGGACGAAACGGCGTATGACTTTGAGACCGTAGTCCTGGATTGCGATGCCTAAACTTCCATTTGTTGCACAATGTCATCGCAGCGCGATCAGCACAAAGCACAAGAACGTTGATCATAAGTAGACGACATCTGGATGATTTCAATATTGATCAAGAGTCCACACGCTCAAAGACCAAGGTCGTCTTTCATCACATTCGCGAAGGTCACAAGAAGAGAAAGGTTATGGAGCATGTAAGATATAGTAGTCAGTGATTTTACAAATCGCTTTCGACATGGTTCAAGCAAGATGAGTGCACGAAAGAGAGGAGTTGAAATGTCTTTTAAAATGCCTGAACTAGGTTTTGTTCCTTGGGCCAAAGTGGATGTAGACAGAGAAAACTGCACCGATAATTATGCCTGTTTCATCTCTCCTATTCATCTTTGCACAGTATGTCTGGAGACACGTGGTACGAGAAGCAAACAGCACAATATCTCCATGTTTGACATGGGTGGCTGTTTGGCTGGCACCTTGTGTAATGAGGGATCATGAACCCCCCCCTCCCCCCCCAAAAAAACTCCCTCGGCGGACCCAGGCTCGTAGCCTCATGTAGCATACAGCTTGGGAAACTGCCCCCCCCCCTTCGGCGGCAGTTTCAACGCTGTGGCAGCATTCAACATGTTCCAGGACTTATAACATCCCAAAGATCGGCATAATGAAAATCCCACGATCCAGAACTCACCCGGATTTGGTGACCATGTTTATGCTCAGAAGCCATCGGAGCAAGTCACCCACTCGACGTAACCACAGCTAACGAGTTTTCGTCGCTCGGTGGCTCAATGTAGACATGGCTCATGTGAGTTCTCTGTTGTGCAGAGGCTACGCAACCATTCTCATTCGTTTGCAGATCAAGAGCAGGCGAAATGTAGGCTCAAGGTCGTAGATGCGAATCATGCTTGCCAATTCGTCAGCCCAAGTCGCATCTATATGTACCGCCATTCGGGTTTCATTCAAGTTGCCCGAGCCTTTCGCTCGCAAGCCTCTGATCTCGGCAATAAAGCGGTCTTTGAAGGTGCGAAGACCATATCGTTCTGTGAAGCAGACTCTGTCAAGTCGGCCAGAGCTCTTGGGGTCTCCTCAAACCTTTTCCAGGAAGTGCGGCTTGAATTTTCTGTTGGCCCGATCGGCCGATCGAACAGCAAACTGGTCCCCATAGATCTCAAGAGTCAAACTTTTCGGCGGCGGAGCCTGTTCCTTCCCTTTCGCCTCGCGATCCTTGGTCGCATCCGAGGGTGGGATCTCGACCCGGAAGAGAGTCCCCTCCTTTGGCACAAGTTTGACCTTGTTTTTGGGAGTGATTATCTCGAACACAAACCTGGCGTCCTTGATCACAATCCCCTTGATGCCGACTCTTCCCACACAGCCACTCCTGACGACCTCGACCTCGGCGCCGTGCATATCGGCGGAGCTCAGCTTTGACGCAGCACCTTGACCACCGGTGTAGACCTCACTACCTAGGATCTCCCTCACGTAGCCCAGCCACAGGTTGTGTAGCGGCAGGAATGCGACATATTTCTGACCGTCGCGGGGCACATCGTGTAGGCCAAGTCGGCGGCGTTGTTTGGCAGATAGCGGTTTGGGCTTGAGGGCTTTCTTGCGCTCCTTGGCTTTGCGCTCGCGCTCTTTGCGGCGGGTTTGCCGGGCGGTGGCTTGTGGGGGAGGGGAGGTTGGGCGCAGGAAGAGCGGGCGGTGTTGGATTTTGTCTGAGTAGATGCGCTCGGCCGAGGTGGGAGAGTGGGCGCGCGCGAGGAGGGCTTGGGTGATGGGTTGGTTTTTTGAGCTCATGTTGTTGAGATATGGTGGCTCTGTAGGAGGCTCATGTCTCTGCTGAGAGCTTGGGCTGGTGAGGTGTGTTGTGTTGTGTCGTGTCGTGTCGTGTTGGAAGGAAGTTCGACGTTGTGGTCGGAGATTTATTGTTGGCGGAAGGAGTTGACTCGAGCTCCAACTTTTTGCCTGCGAGGCTCGAAAGCTTGGGCTGCAGGGTCCCGCTCACTGACACCCAGACACCCTGGTGGCCCAATTTACCCCAACTTTTGCTAGTCTGATTAGGCACAGTAGCACCATCCTTCACATGCTAGAACCTAGGTTAGAGCCTGCACGAGGAGAGCTCGGCATCGGCAAGCAGCGGCCACCCCACACTGAAGGTCACAATGTCACCGGATTCCTCGCTTTATGCGCCAGGGTGACGACGGCATCTGGGTGTGCCTGGACGCGACTAACTCCGTCGGCAATGCATTTGTTGTTTTCACATCTGCACTGGAGGGACATAACGACGGCCATGACATAATCGAGTCTGACACACTGCTGCCAACAGTCCGTCTTCCCACAGAAACACGGACGAGACGAACTCAATCCGCTTCCACTCCTACCCACGCCTGGCCATCGCCACCATGGCCAACGGCGACGATGACAATGCCTCGCGCGATTCTGCGCCCGACCTCCAGATCCTCGGCGACCAGATCACCCTCCAGCCCTCGGGCTACGTCGAGCCTCCCGTACCACATCCAAGCCACGCTGTTCACGATGCCACTGTCGACGACGACGCCGAAGCCGAGAAGGAGGAGGCCCTCATGAAACACACCGCCCACTTCCGCTCCGAGCCTCTGCAGTTCCTCCGCGAAGTCTCGCTGTATGTGTCCGGCACAGGCTGGCGCGCCTACGACGATGTCATTGGCCAGCCCATCTTCTACTCGGGCTTCTCCGAGAACATGAAAAACGCCATCCTGTCTGCACCTTTGCTCAACGCCCGGATATCCAAGTTGGCGGAGCGGAGGCTGGCCGTGGAGGAGAGCAAGGGCTTGTTGGGAGACAGAACCAAGGACAGCCGGGAGTATGACATCCGAAAGGCCCAGCGACGGAGTTTCCTCGAAAGTGGCCTGCGGGAGGTTGCCGACAAATGGACAGACCAGATGATCTGCAAATTCGAGAGCAAGACCTTCATCAGGGGCGCCTACTATCTCGTCACTCAGCTCCTGACCAGGGCATATCACCAAGGGATACACGTGTCGTCCGAGGAGGTCTTGCGACTGCGGAGAGTCGCCGAAAAGGCTGCCGCCAACAAGCAGAGCATCGTCTTCCTGCCTTGTCATCGGTCGCACGTCGATTATGTCTCCATGCAGCTCATCTGTTATCGCCTTGGGATTGCTCTGCCTGTTGTCGTTGCTGGTGACAACCTGAATTTCCCGCTGGTGGGCAGTTTTCTGCAGCACGCTGGCGCATTCTATATCCGGAGAGCATTTGGGGATGACACCCTATACACGACCCTTGTTCAGACTTACATCGATACTTTACTGCAGGGTGGTTTTAATTTTGAGTGTTTCATTGAGGGCGGACGTTCAAGAACCGGAAAGCTGTTGTCACCAAAATTTGGTATACTGGGCTTCATCATTGACAGCCTGTTGTCCGGCCGGGTCAATGATACCATCATATGCCCGGTCAGCACACAATATGACAAGGTTATTGAAACCGAGGGCTATGTCACAGAGTTGCTCGGTGTGCCCAAGAAAAAGGAGAACCTTGCAGACTTCCTGAGCAGCGGCGGGTCCGTATTATCACTGAGACTGGGCCGAGTTGACGTGCGTTTCCACGAGCCTTGGAGCCTGCGAGGTTTCATCAACGAGCAGCTCACAAGGCTTAACCATCCTCCGAAATCTCTCAAGGTAGATATAGACCCCAGCATTCGCCAAAAGCTCCTCCGCATTCTCGGATATCGAGTCTTGGGCGACATCAACGACGTCTCCGTGGTGATGCCTACTGCCCTTATCGGAACCGTCCTGTTGACCTTGCGCGGCCGTGGCGTTGGCAAGACCGAGCTTGTACGGAGGGTAGAGTGGCTTATCGAGAGAGTTCGCGCTAAGGGTGGGCGTGTGGCGCACTTTGGCAATGCTCCGCTATCTGAGGTGATCGACCGAGGCCTCGAAGTGCTCGGCAAGGACCTGGTTGGCGTCGTCGATGGCCTTCCGGAACCGACCTACTACGCTGTCGATCGCTTCCAGCTGAGCTTTTACAGGAACATGACCATCCACTTGTTCATAACCGAGGCGTTAGTCTCGGCGGGCATGTACACTCGCGTCAAGCAGGGCGGTGGGCCAGCCATCCAAGACATTTCGTACAGGGACTTGCACGATCAAGTCCTATTCCTCAGTTCTCTTTTCAGGGGGGAGTTCATCTTCTCAGGCGAAGGACTGGCGGTCAATCTGAACAAGACGCTCGCTGGCCTTGAAGCTGACGGCGTCCTGACTCTAAAGCGGGACGAGCAGGGCCAGGTCACGACTGTGGGGCTGTCTGACCAGGAGAGAAGGGTTGGTCGGGAGAATTATGACTTTTACTGCTTCCTCATTTGGCCGTTTATAGAGGCCAGCTGGCTGGCCGCTGTGTCATTAATGGGGCTAACACCACCCCTGGGACAGCAGAATGAGGTGTGGATCGAGGTATCCAAGGCACAAAATAGTGCTCAAATTGTAAGTCATGGCCCCTAAGTTTCGCACATCAAGCTCTGAGACCTAACACCTCCCGTGCAGCTCGGCAAAACTCTCTACCACCAGGGCGACCTTTCTTACTTCGAAGCCGTGAACAAGGAAACCCTCAAGAACGCGTACACACGCTTCGAAGAGGAGGGCATTATCCAAGTCGTCAAGTCCAGAGACACAAAGATCCCGCCACGGCTGCGCCTAGCGCCCGAGTGGCAGCCGGCCCGCGACTCAGAGACCGGTGACCTCAGCGCCATAGGCTCTCGGCTATGGAACTTCACGGAGAAGATCGCCAGCAGCCGGCGCGAGGGCAAGAATAGGCGCGACGGTGCGACGGTAAGCACGAGAGTGGTTCGGCTGACGGACCTGCTTGGGCGCAAACTGTTCGAGGAGGCAGTGAGCGGTGCCGAGGGCAAGGGCAAGGGCAAGGGGAAGGGGAAGGAGAAGGCCAGCTATCCCACCCTGAGCAGCGAGGATGCGCTGGTTCTCAAGAGGACTGTCCGGGAGCAGCGCCGGCGGAGGAGCCTAGAGAAGAGGGCGCGGCTGTAGATACAAGGGAATGCCTTCTTGAGATATACATTCTGAAAAATTAAGCAGACCGCATTGACTTGGCAAAAATGAGCCCAAGAGATGAGCATAGAGCGGCTTGCTTGGTAACGCAGCTTTGGCTGCGGTCATGGGTATCGTCTTATCTATCCTAACTTTTTCTGCCCAAGGTTATGTCTGTCTCGGGCCTTGCCCAAGTCTAAGCTTTTGGCGGCAAGATGATGTTATCTATCAATCTCACTGGTGGCCCGTTATTGTGGCCTAAATCCTCGCCTTCCTGTGCCGCGTACACTGGCAGCATTTTGATCGCACCACTCAGAATCGCTCCTTTGGATGGGTCGATTCTGTCGATCTCTTCCATGGTGTCGGGGTCAGCCAGCGATATGTAGTCGAGCTGGAACAAGACACCCTCGTGGGGTGGCAGGTCCTTCTGCTCGTCCAGCGTGTCCAGGACCACCTTCAACGCCGCAGGGACGACCTCGCCCGCGTCGAGGGCCCCACTGACGTAGGCACGCTCCGCAGCACTCAGCGCGCGTATCAGCACAGGCGCAACCTTCCGCCTCCTCGTGCCCAGGTAGACATTGCGGCTGCTCAGCGCCAGCCCGTCGCCCTCGTCCCGGACGGTGGGCACGACGACGGCCTCGAGAGGCATGCAGAAGTCGCGAACCATCTTGCGGATGACAACGGTCTGCTGCACGTCTTTCTGGCCAAAGAAGACGCGCGACGGCTGGACGATGTTGAACAGCTTCATGCACACGGTGGCGACGCCGCGGAAGAAGGTGGGGCGCGTCTTGCCCTCGAGCAGCCCACCCACGGGGGTGATGGTAACGAAGCTCCCGTCCGAGTCTACCTCCTGTCCGGGAAAGCCGGAGGGGTACATCTCGGGGGTGGTGGGCGCGAAGACGGCCATCTCGAGCTGCGGCTGGGAGTTGGGACCCGGCCGCGCGGTAGCCGTGTACTCGGCGTTCAACTCCTCGTAGAGCGCCCTGAGCACGGCACAGTCGGCACCCCAGGTCTTGGGGTAGCTATCAAGGTCCTCGGTGACGCCGAACTGGGCGGGGTTGACGTAGATGCTCACGACGATCTTGTTGTGACCGCGGCGCACCGCCTCGCGGATCAGGCGCAGGTGGCCGTCGTGCAGGGCTCCCATGGTGGGCACAAGGGCAAGACCTTGGTCATCGTCGCTGTATGAGCGGGCGCAGGAGAGGGAGGCCCAGTCGCGGATGCCGGTGACGGTGCGGAGGACGGCGATTGGCGTGTCGGGGATGGCCTCGCCCAAGGGCTCGCGGGCAGCGGTTGGGTCGACGGGGACCTGGAGCTGGCGAGTCACGAAGTTTGGGCGAAGCTGTGGGCTCTTATCCAGCATCTGTGCCACACTAGAGCTCTTGGTGAAGCTTCGAAGGAGTGCTGGCAGGGTCGGCGCGTTGAAGCTCGCGGGTCGCGTGCGGCGGGCGGCGGTTGCGACGGCACGCGGCGCCGCATGAGCTTGCATCGCGCGGGCGAACATAGCTGAGGATAGGGGGTCAGTGGTCTGGAAAGATCACTGCTGGCGAAGATTAGGTCAAGAGAAGGTAAGAAATTGCTGTCGCCCCATTGCAGGGGCGTGGCCGCTGTTTTATGTGGACATCGTGATAGATTTCTACAGCGCAGTTTTGAGGACGTCTGATACTGATGTCGGTCGCTCTCCGTCGGGGTTGAACCCTCCTTGCCACGGGATGACCCTCCCTCCCCCTTTCACTGCCCTGCCCCTGTTTCTTGATGCGACTCCCTGCACTTCTGTACAAATGGTATCATTGGGAACCATTGCACACCAAAACACACACATACACATATCCACGCATGCACGGCGTTTTTTTATCAGGCAGGAAATTTGTACTCATACGGGAAAGGCCTCGACAGTGGCTATGTCTTCTTCACAAAGTAATTTGTGATGGGGTTTCCTGACTTGACCTCGCCCCCTTTCTTCGGCGTACTACCCTCAGGCTTCTTTCCAACCTGCATGATCTCCATCAACTCCTCGAACTCCTTTACCGCAACTATTCCCCCGCTAGCCTCTTTGTGCCCTCTCGCGAAAGACTCCCCCAGCCTGGCCCGCAGTGTCCCATCCGTAGCCTTGGCTGCGATCCCCTCCAGCACCTCGATGATGTTTACGGGCGGATCCCTTGCCCTGGCTGTCCGTGGAATCCGGCACGAGAAGTTGACCATACCCGGCAGATACCCCTCATTCGCACACATGACAACTTCCAGCTTGTTCGACTGTAAATGGCCGGCCCACCGCGTAGCGATCACCGGGTGGATCTGTGCCTCTGAGTTGATCCTGAACACTGCAATTTTGGCGTCTGAGCTGAGCTTGGGCGCAGTGTGCGTGCATCGCTCAACCTCGGCATTGACTTCTGCGCGGGCTGTGAGAAGCTCTCTGTTCTTGAGCAGGTCTGACGGTGCCTTGGCCTCGGTCAGGGCAGCCCAAGCCTTTGGCACGCTGAACGCTGCTGTTCGTCGAGGAGCGTTGACAAGCGAGACGGCGTCGTTTATAGCTTTCTTCGTATATAACTTGAAAGTATCCTTCATTTGAGGGAATGGTGGTTCCCATTTCAAAGTATTGCCCAAGTCGCCGTGTGTGCCCATTATACAGAGCCAGTCGCATTCTTTTTGGACATCCTCGTGGAGCTCGCGGCAGATGAGGTAAGTTAACAACGAGCTGGTTGCCACTGGCGGACTGTTACAAGCAGTAACATGCTGAGAGCCTTCCGGGAAATCGTCTTCAAGAGCGTGATGATGGTCAATGATCAAGGCTCTGTGCTGTTTGTCGATCACTGGAGGGGACTTTCTTGACCCTTGATCGAGTACGAAGATATAACTCGGGTCAAGGGCTTCCATTGCGGCTCGTTCAGCATTATCGTGAATACTGCTTCCTTTCTGGAGCAAATGTGCAGATATATTATCTGCATCTGACCCGAGAAGTAGAAGTGTCTTTTGCAATATTGCTCCGGAGCTGAGTCCGTCGGCATCCTTGTCCGGCACAATCAGAGTCTTCTTCCCCGATGAGGCACTGTTGATTCGTCAGTCTTGTGTAAATGCACGCTATCCGGATTTATCCACTCACCATTCAAGTATGAAATCTCTGGCCAACTCGATCTGCTCCTCTGGCGCAGGCCAGATCAGTTCTCCAGATTCTGTCCTAGCAGATGGCGTTGTGTGATATTCAGGTAATTCGACGCGTCTCCGCTTCATCTTTGATGTACTTGAACTAGAGACAGCACTTCTCTTCATAGTCGATATTGTGGATGGAAACTTTGTGCTCTTGACTTTTGTGCTTGAGAGCCTCCTCGGCAGCATCTGACTCGATTGAATGGCTCGAAGTGCAGATCCTAAGCACGATCGACAATTGTTGGGCAACAGGATCAGAGACATCCGTCCTCTGCGCCTATATTTGAGACTTTGTTGATACAGCAATACCGTCTGTGGGAATCAACAGTCTCGAATTCGCAAGTTCGAACCCAAGAGTCTTGGCTCACGGCCCAGTGGTGACGTCAGCCGTACTCAGGCTCCCAAAGCCTAAAGACCTTCAGACTAACTCAATCTCAGTCGGGCCTATTTCGTACAAAATGCCGTCGATCTCGTGGTTCATGAGGCCTGGGACCCAAGCAAAACAAACAAAGGTATATCCACACTCAGCCCTCCTGAGAACCATCGGATGTGTGTTAGAAGTCACCAGGCATAACACATCGTCGGGTTCCAGAAGCCTAGGGCTGTAACCGACAAAGCCATATGATGTACGAAACCATACCGGCTCAGGGTCTGATACGATCTTGGTGTAGTCAAGAATGCTCTTCCACCATAGACTGGTGAGAAAGGGGCTCTCGAGTCCCGTCGCAGAGTACCAGGTGTCGGCAAGTTGAAAACCAAGTCTCTCGGTATCGAGTAGCTGGTAATCAAAGACAGACGTGAGATTTGTCCAGTCAGGACTTAACAGGCCTGGTTCAATGGCAACAGGGCGATAGCCCTGCATCAGAGCCTGACGTGGATGCACGGGAGGCATCGATGAGAACAGACCTTGGAGGGACGAGCGATATTCTTCGAGGCCCAGGCAGGTCTCACAGCGTCGGCTTGCAACTGTCGTCTGGGCTACGCGATCCAGAATGAAGCCGGAGAGTCGAAGTCTAGAGCCATCCTCACTGAGTGACGGTGGTGGCGGCGGTTCGAAGAGATAATCATGCCATATTTCGCGACGTCTCATCTTCGACAATGTGCCTTTTGCTAACTCCAGCTGCGCATTGTCAACTTCGCAGCCTGAAAGCGTGAAGTCGATAGCCCACGATGGTATGTCTCCGTGCTGGGCTAAGCCCATGCAGGCGAGGTGCTTCTCGGACGAGATAAGCGCGAAAGTTGCTTTGCTATAGCACTGCGCGGGTGGTTCATCGTAGCTGGGGATGATTGCGTCGCTCTCTTCCTTCTTGATCAAGCCGTGGAGGCAATAAATCATGTCTCTGGGGTCTGCAGCTTCGCGCCGTGCTAGGCTTGGGAGGTAATGTATCAGACCGGCTGTGTCTTCTCGTTCTCGGACTCCTCCAGATGCAAATTGATTTCGTAACCTATCGAGTTCATATATTTGTTCCCGAAGCCTTCGAAGTTTCGCGATAGCGTCGCGCGGTAGTTTTCGCCGCGGCCACTGGGCGAGCTCGTCGACGAGAACATCCCAACTCCAGGAGCAAGATCCAAATTGAAATGTCGGAGGAACAGTTGCAAGGACTGCTGCCTGGATGGACCAAGCGCCTTCCGACCAGAGGGGCTCGTATAACGCATGTCCTAACGCCCTGCCGCTTTGTCTGAGCCAATTTTGTTGGTCCTTCTCCCTGTCCGCAGTCGGCTCGTAGTGCACATCGTAGTCTCCCAGCCAGATGAGAACTGTGTCGGCAGTCCTGAATATCTGGGCCGTGAGAGCGACTTGCCAGTTTCGTTCGGCATTGCGGTCCTGGTCAATGCACAAACCATCGACCCAGAGAATCCTCTTTGCATCTGCACGGCGTAGGCGAATCAGAGCGGCGTAGAGGTTATCCGTGACATTAAAATTCGTCTGGCCACAGAGAGTGATCGAACGGTTGCTGGTTGATTCTCCCCAGGTGTATGATAATGCCTCGTACCGTGAAGCGTGGGGCGTCGGGGTGCTTTTGGTGGAAGACCCCAGAGATATTACACGAAATTCGCAGCGTACCTCATCATGCGAAGTAGAAGCTGGCAGTAGCACAAGCAAGCGAATTTCTCGATGTGCCTCTCGGACGGGATGACCGGCATATATGACAGGCCGTTGGTCATTGTCAGGGAGGCTGATCTCCGCGGTGGTGATCTCTGTAATACTGCACTTCGATCGTCGGTGGTACACGGTGATAACCTCCCGCTCGGCTTCTTTCTCGTCACCACTGACCACAAAGGTGGTAGACATACTGACTTTGGCGGTAGAGTTTGCTGGCGTTGATCCAATGCATGCTGCTCGCAACGAAGCGCTACTTCCTGTGGCCAACGGGAGCTAGAAAAAGCCATTTAGATAGGGGTAAGCCCATGGTGAAAACAAGGCTATGTCCCATGATTTCCTGTTGTTGGCCTGATCCTACGGGGGGATTGGAGATGAAGCTAGAGGCTATAAATCAGGTTATTCCCTTACAATCCTGGGCAATGCAACCGCGGCAAGCATTGCATTGCCCCGGTAACTCCACATGAGCAGGCATTACCTAGGTAATGGGCCGGCCCCGTTCGTAAGCAGGCATGACGAGCTCCAAATTATTACAGAACTATTGACGACTGCGCAAAAATGCTATATGTGGTGACAGCTATAAAGGCCGGGGAATCTCCGACATCAAATGAAACTGATACCCAAAAAATGGGAGTTTCTTGGTTCTGGTGCCTTGGATGAACGGTGACCGATACCAAGATGTTGCAATGCATCCCTCCTCCAGGAGCGAATTTCAATGTTGAACGGATGACCTACCCTAGAGGGAGCAGGAAGCTGACCAATTGGAATTTGACAGGCTGCAGAGTGTCTGTAGGGAAAGTCAATGTGGTGCTCGAGACGGAAAGGGCGCCTGTGAAAAAGTGAATGATGGGAAGACTGCTGACCAGTTTGATGCTGGCGTCAACAAGGTTTCGCGTATCCGTGGATTTGCTAAATTTAGGTGGCCCGAAGGACCGGAACCTTTGGCACACGGACGATGAGAACTTGGCCTCGCAGGCCAAGTTCTAGGACCGGATGGTTCTGCCTGCATCACGTTAAATCCCGTCCTGTCGTCTTTGCATCAGCTCTTGCGACAGATCTCACAGTCATTGACGAAATCCGCTCGCGCCTCCAGAGTCCCGAAGTTCCTTGGTCAAAGGTTAAGGCGAAATGGGTCAAGTACTGTACCTTCTGTGTCTCACCGCACCCATATTGTTTGAATGCTCTACAGCTGAGAACCTCATGAGCGCCATGCCAATTCCATCCGGATCCCCACCCCGTGAGGTGGCAATTACTGTTAAGTAGCCTGTCAAATGATAAAGCCAACATGCGTCAACAATCCCATTTTGTGCAACTTCAAACCCATGCCGATATCAAGTGTCTCTAGCGGTCTGCTAGAGGTGTCATTTTAATGACCAAGTCCTGTTCTTTGTGGAAAAGGCGGCTCACTAATGGAACAGTATGATGGAAGCTTCAAGAGAGTGTATTAACGAGCTCTCAGGCGGTTGGCAAACGGATTTTCGAGCTCGCGCTGATCCAGTGCTTGAAGGAATGAGCGGCCGATATGCGTACTGCGATGTACAGGTAGTCAAATACGTCCACAGCATACTAGCATTTCGCGCCGAGTCAACAACAACTTTCGGAATCCACTAAGAGTCAGCCGCATGACTTCAGGAAACAAGTTTTGTATGATTGATAAATATGTTTTGGGCTTCTGTGGCTCCTGTACAGCCTTGTAAACGAACTGGGAACTATCAAAGTACGTAATTTTGTTTGAATTGAACTAGTGTTGCGGACCTAGTAATGCGACACCTACCTTCTATTCACATTGTTTTGAGACTGGGAACTCCAATTTTGCAGGGCAACCATCTTCTTCTGAAGCAATGATCAACTGGCTTTGCTAAAGCTAGCCTCACTGTCAAAATTATGCCAAAGTCATGTTATTTGCTACGTTGCATCCCGAACCATGGTCAATAGGGCTTGTTCCCTTTGAAGATATTTGTATATGGGCCTGATGGACGGTGAAAGGCTTTGTGCGCTCCATTCAAAGATAAAGAGTGATGTGTGAGCACTTGAACCGAATTTTGAACAAGACTCGAAATGGTTATAATTCCTGGTCCAAACCTTTAGCTAAGGCACCTGAGCGACAGGAATATCTAGAGTGAATCAGTCTGCTGTGGCTAGTTTAGTTGGCTTGGAGGATGTGAGAAATCAAGACAAACCTTAGATGAGTTGATTGTCTACCCTCTCCAGTTATGCAAAGGCTGGTCGAGGTAGCCACACTCCTGCAATAACTTATGGAGCCGATACGATCGTGAAAGTCACTTATTTTTGGATAACGTTGCCGATGAAAGTCGGCCCGAGAAATCACTCGCAACGTACCTGATCCAAGGGCGTGTGGATCTTGGGGAACTTGGGCCGCCAGCTGGCAACCCAACTGTGCGAAAGCGGGCAGTGCTAAATACAGCTGTGGCGTAGATGAGACAACCATTGGGGAGAGTTCCACAGACAATATTGCTAAACATTCGATCTGGTTTCGAACCCATGGTCCCAGCCACAGTCGTCACATTGGAGATGACCTCAACAGACTTGTTCGCATCGGCCCTTGCAGTGCTGCTCGAAGTTGGGCACCTGGCAAGGACTGTGCCTTGAAACCAATCATCGCACAACTCTTCCAGTGCATTACTCTGCATCCTGGATTCTGGAGGCTTTCAACACCTGAATGACGAGACATGGGTCAAAGTGTTGGACCTGGTTGAAGCAACTGGGCAGTTGAAGTGTTTTATGGATGGAATCTCATTGAAATTTAGACATTAAGCGAAGCTGCCAGTAGGCCTTACTCTCACGATGCCCTTCAGACTTTCTTTTCTTGAATGGCTAGTGCCCTGAGACGTGTTCTTGACCTCTGCTCTCGAACCGAACTCCTCTGCTTCCTTGAATGGGTTGACTTGCTGCGCCACATAAGGGTCTTCGTAGTAACCCCTACTACTCTGAGCCTGTAGCCCACTCTTGCTTCTCTGCAGCTCGATTCCGTCGTCATCAGGGTCGTTTTCTGTGCCACCTGTGCTGAGGCGGCGGTGCTCAAGGGTCACTTTGACTTCGCGTGTCACCAGGATCTGAGACATGTCTATTTGTGAGAGTACGGGCCAAAACACCGGTAGTGCAGCACATATCGTCGCAACGTCGACTTCGAGAGCGGCGAGGACGATCGGTGTTGGGCCATACCAAGTGGGATCAAACGTTGGCGAGGTGGCTGCTCGTGTCTCGACAATCGAGGCAAGACGCCAAATGGAGAAAATACTGGCCCTGGGAAATATTAGCGGGGACGGAACATATCCGGCATATATAAACTTACATGCTGCCGACGCTGAAGAGACCAACCAAAGCCCATCGTGACTTCCTGCTGCTAGTCTTGTTGTATAGTAGCAAGGGTGCAGGAATAGCAAGAATCATCATGTCCAAGATCATATTGGTTGCGGTCAAGCTCGTGTAAGTTGCAACAAAAGTGTCTACCGATAGTGATCCGAACGCGTATCGTGTTGCAGGAATTGCTAGATTCCAATAGGCTTCGACGGGAACGGTAGGCACCCAGGCAAGGAATCCGTATGCTATACACCACTGTCAGAAGCATGCGATTAGTATGCGTTGAAACACGGAGATTTGGGTTGTTGGGGAGGTGGGGGGTGATTAAGTTAGTGGTGCATGTGCTTAACGAGGAGCACTGGGATGTTTTAGGCTCAGACGGCCGACAACACGTAGGGTTACATACTCCAGAGACAATTATGATGGTCCCTACGGTAATATACCATAGACGTGTTCCTCTCTCATAGAGTCTGAGGTACTGAAAAAGCAATGCCAATTTGATAAAGCCCGCCGAGCTTGGATATGTGGCGTTGGCGATGTAGAAGATCTAGAGCCGGAGCTAAATTCAGCTTCACATCTCGGTGCAGGTGGAAGTGAGAGGTATGCTAACCCTTAGATATTCAGCCATCTTTGCTTCTCCGAGGAGCACAAAATGCTGTCCAAAGCCAGCAGCTGTTGAAAGACATATTGATATAGAACCAGCAGATGTCGTAGCCTGTGGCACATGGTTAGTTCTGACAAGCTCTGCGATCACCTGACCGTATGCCAAAACACGTACAACTGCTAGCACCATAAAGAAGTCATCCCACCAGGGCGACTTCACAATGAAAAGTCGAGTGTAAAGTCGCAGCAGGGCACAAATCCATGTCAACACCTGTTCACGGCAACAAATTTCTGTCAGAGAAACCCTTCGAGGAGACGGCAATCCGAGCGAATTTAAGGCGGTCGATCCATCATCCGATTGCGCATACCATGAAGCTTATAACGACTCCGAGGATGTTGTGAGTGTGGTTTAGGAACATAGGCTCCTCATCCAAATTATCGTGTGCACCGATCAAGTCGGTTAACAGTGCCATGATCGTATCATCGCCTGAAATGTCGACAACTTGATATTCTTCTCCGCTGGGAAAGTTGTGTGCAGTCGGCCGTGGGTCGTTGAACGTAGATCGTAGATCGTCAGCGAGAGTTGACCTGTCAATTAGGGCCGGCGGGTGATCGATATAGATTCGGGCTCATCTACATTGCCAAGGCGTAAATGCCGTTGATGGCTCCGGGGAGCGTGCCTTTTTGTGATCCTGCCCGCCTGCATGATAGGCTTCCGGGTCGGGTAGTGGGTTGGTGGATCACGTCCACACGGGCCCCTGATGATCACAGGAAAAACTGGGCATGGGCACCCCTCAGCTCCGCCGCACACGTTGATGAGTGGAGTGTTCCGCTGCAAGTCATTGGGAGGCACAAGAGACCTGACTTGAAGAACGCCCTCGGAGTTGAATTGCCATTTTGGGACATTTTAAGGAAACGGAACAGAGGGGTGGGAGTCAATGTCACAAGATGGCATCTCGAAACCTAGAATCTTCGGATATGGGATGGCAGATGCATATTTTCGAGGCGGTCAAAGCTCGCAGGCCGCCAAACCTGGGCATGTTCTTGACCCTGCAAAACGAGATGTGTGACGAGTCCCGGCAAATATCGTGGCCAATGATTACAGCATCGAGTCAAGAATCAAGACGTGCTTTGGCCCTGTTAAGCGGGACCTGCCATAGCAGCGGGTATTATAAGTGAGGTGCAGACGCGAAGGGTTCCCCCTTTCCGGAGAATCACCTGATTAGGCAGGGATCTGTACCTGAAGGTGTGGATATCTTGACTTTGATCTCGCAAGGCACGACAGATCTAGGTCCCGTCGCCGTGGCCACCCATCTCATACATGACTTGACTTGAATGAATGAAAATCAGCAACTGACTTTTCGGACCTCACTCTGAATCCCCAATCTTAGGCATTGGGATTCAAATGTGACCTCAACAAGCCGCCAAGTCTCCTATCGTCGACAACCGCCCCATACCCATCGTCTGGGCTGTGCTGGTGGGCACTCCGGTGAGATTTGGATCCAGAGTGAAGGTAAAGCATGTGTTGTGCACACGATAAAGTGAAGTTCAGAGAACCCGTGACTCGTCTGCCGAACGGTAACGTGCTTAATTCGCAAAGTAAGTCCTATCTGTGTCCCAGCATCGGTTTCACGTAGTGAAGGAGTCGACCGCTCTCTCCACCTGGCATCTCCCCGACTCTACAATCTGCAGGATATCAAAGCGATAGTCACAAGCCACACCGAAGCTATTTGCGCTGATCCCCACACGAGATCGCACGCGCCCCTCTTCGAACAGGGTTTGAGCGGGTACGCATGGGTTGTCGTTTGAGGCTAGTACGGATGATCAGCAAGGCCAGTTGGCGTGATGAGCTCGGCGTTTTCATGAAGATTTGAACCAGCCTCCGTCGTGAAGCAGCTCGTCCACCACTCCGGTGACGAGCCAGCTCCTACTTTAAATCATTGACTTTCCCTTGACCAAAGTGGCCGCAAGTGAAGAGTCAACCGATGAACTATGGCCCACGGCTTGCATCTAGTCCAGCAGATACAGCTAGATTCCGAAAATGCTGGTAAGATCCCACGATTGCCAATACAGCAACAGCTAGGGTTCGGGACAAGCGAAGAAATGACATCTCGTTTCCCGCCATTCATGCACGTCAGGAGGCTGGCTGTCAATTAAATGAACGAAGCGTGAACGCAAAGATGCAAATTAAATCAGTGGACTATAGCCACTGACTGCACAAGACCAATACTCTGCCTTTCGTCCGGATTCGATTCCAATCCTCTTCTCTTGTGGCGCCTCAGGCATATCAGTATTTATTACGCTTACCAGAGACACGGTGTAAGGTTCCTGCTTGGGACCCCTTGCCACCCTGGTGTATAATGCAGATCCCGATCAGTTCCAAGACTTCCGTGCAGTTGAACCGCTTATAAGCACCCTGAGTACTATGTGGGACAGACATACCACATCTATTGTGACATAACCAGCCTGCTCCGTTTTCGGACAATCAGCATCGAAAAACCAGTCAAAACCGCCATATCTGGCAAGGCTCGCCTGCCTAATGTTCGAAGTTAGACTGCCTACGATAAGGAGACGAAAGACTTGTTTCGATTTGCGCGTGGAATCATCGACACAGACACAAAATCTTCGACACAGACATAGCTACTTACGTCCACACAGGTCTAGAAATACCCCAGTGGCACGTGAAGAAGCGCAGGTCTCTGAGAACTTCCCATTAGACATCTCAGGTAGCCTACGGAGACCGGGCCCATGTCTGCGACTCGATTTCCTTGTCATTTGGGGCAAATTGAAGCAGATCTACCTTGGCCATGTTACAGTAATCTTGGCGACTACCGTACCGCGCAGTATGGGTCTCGTGAAGACGGCCCCTAGACCATCCCTTGGGCGATAAAACGGTCCCTTTCTGGCGTCCGTCGGGCGACAATTATTGCCCCAAACGATATTCTTTTCAAAACCATTTATTTTTGAAGACTATCTGCATCAAAGAGACCTTCCCCCTTTTCAACAGGCCCCCTCTTACCTATCTAAAGTGCTCCTTCCTCAATATTCTTGGGGGAGAAATTGAGAAGATCATCAATTTATTTCAATAGTTCAATCAAAGAGTTACAATCAGAAGCTCATCTTTGAAGAGAATATTACTAGAGAAATGAGAGAGAAAATCTTTGCTGGCTAGTTTTTGTGCCTAAGCGTAATCTTGAGATCTGAAATCTGAAGATCAGTATTCCTTCAAAACCGAGATTCTTCGAGACTGCCTTCGAAAAAGGGATGGACCTGTCGTTCTTATTCGTCGCCCGACCGGCTTGACAAATCCACCGTTTTTACAGGCCCCATGCTGTGCGGTACGGTAGTTAGCACAATGAAAGCAATATCTCAAGTGCTATACATCGAATACTGAACTCTTCAACTGAAAGGCTAGGATGCTGACCTGTGAGGTAGCAGCGTGCCTAGATCAGATTTTGTCATAACTCTGCTATTCCAGCGTAAGCACAACCCTGTGTTCAGAGCCACTAAAGACAAGAGTCAAGCAACGAAGCTAAGCCTGGCCAGAGAATGATGTGGTATAATGATGTGGTCTGCATCTTATAAGGGATGCCAACTCAAATTCTGATGACACATCTAGCGGTGTGGGATTTGATACGAGCGATCCCTCCCCCCCCCCCCCCGCCCCACCATACTTGAGGTCGAAGGCTGGATACATTGGCCGGGGGATCAGCTGATCAAAGTTGATTGAGCTCAGAGGAGATCTTAGCTGTCACAGTTACTGAAATGAAGTTTGACCCTCAGACTATTTGTCAATTGCTTGTCGAAGTCTTCAAAGGCGGGTAAAAGGACATGGACCAGTCCGCATTTGGGGGGAAGGGATAAAATGTGAAAACATAACATTTTTACAACATCAATTTCTTTTATAATTTAAAAACCGCGTGCTATACCACATGAAGAAAAAAACGTATATAGAAGACTCAAAAGGTATATGTTTCAAACATGCGATGTCACGAACAAGTGGCGATCCAACTTGCACGTTGACTATGCACTTGGAGGGCCTCTGTCATGGCTCGTCTTTGTCTTCGACCGCCCACTCATAATCAGGGAGCCCTGTTTTATCATCCCCAAATGCGCTGGCAAACATCCCACCGACCCATGCAAACATACCGCTGAAAGCCATGCCCCAGCAAAGGACGACAAGAACTGTATTTCGTAGCCAAATACCCCAAGCCGTCTGTGGAGCAAGTATCCAAGGGACACCAGGTGGGATCTTTTGAAGCTCCTCAATTATAGGGCTCATACGCTCTTCGTATCCGCGGAGGCCAGCTGCAAGGTCGCCCCTATACCTGCTGATCTCACCTGCCAACACGTAAGCGCCTGCCATAGCGAGACTTGTCCCAGTGCCAGTAGGACCAGCTGCATAACCAGCGTCACCGACCAGGACGAAACGCCCCTTGTGGAGACTCGGCACCTTGACTTGTACCATTTCCGACGCGTAGAAGTCAGTCGATTGCATCATTCCTTGAAGTATATCGTCTGTCTTCCAGCCGGCCCCGGAGAACTGCTTAGCGACGTAGGTCTTTAAAGCATTAGTCCCTTGCTTCGATGCCTCTCTGAAGGGCAGCGTCGCATCCCGACTTCCCGGATGGATAAATTGTGTAACAACCCGACTTATGCCAGTGGGATCTGGGCCAACCGCAAGGAACCGACCCCCTGTGGTAGTCCACGCCTGTCCTATCTTGCTACCATCAAGGAGATCCTTTTCCAAAGAGAAATATGCAGTCCAGCAATTCAGCGACCTTATATGGTCTCGAACACCGCAGCTGAGTCCCATGGCCCGAGTTCGTGAAGTGGCGCCGTCGCAGGCCACGACGAGGTCGTATTGCATTGTTGGATGACCGTTTGCGAACTCGACTGTGATGAGCTCAGCCTCCTCGGCTTGCTGCATGGAAGAGATCTGCTCGCCAAAGACGTAGTTGATCCTCTCGTTATCCTTGGTCATGTCGAACAAGATCTGTGCCAAATCGCCGCGAAAGATCTCGTACTCGGATACTAGCGACTGCTGGTTCGGGTCGCCGGTAGCTTTCATGGTCGCAAATGGCCGGCCGTCCCCGTTGACGAAACTGATGCCCTCTATACCAGTCGTCTTAGCCCTTACGGCTGCTTCCATCCCTGGCATCTTCCTCATCACTGATACACCGGCGGAGCGGATGTCGACATTCTGTCCACCAATTCGCAGCTCTGGGAAGCGTTCGACGACAGTGACTTTGGCGCCGGCTTTAGCCAGCCAGTAGGCTGCTGTTGGCCCTGCGATGGACGCGCCCACCACAAGCACTTTCAGGTTAGACATTGTGACCTATCTTATATCCGTAAAGAGAGCATTGGGGAAAGTATTGATACCTGCAAGTCGTGTGATATGTGGTACTTGCATCAGGTATATATGCAAGGCGCCATCGGACCAATTCGGCCTTCCATTCAAACCTCGGACGTTATCTTTCAGCATCGCCGGGCTTCAACGGCCAGAGAGAGCAAGCACTAAATTAGACCCGGGTCTACAGCAGCGCTAGTTTGCCCCTAATAACTTGACGACTTCAGTTGGCTCGTTTCTGACCTGTTCCCAAGTCGGAGTTTCGCATAGCTACATGCAGTTAGGCTGGGGCTGGCGGCGCAATTTCCCGGCTCGCATAAAGCGTATCCGAGCACCGAGATCCATTGATACTAGTATTGTCACGAGAGGAACTGAGGCTCACTGAATCACACCTCGATAGACACGACGTAACCATGTAAACACAATTCCATAACAACGACCCAGAGATCGGGAGTGTTACAGTGATCGTATTCAAAGTGATCAACTTCTCCACTCATCATGCCAACATCCTGTCTTCTAATAAGATCATTCAGATCTATGTCCAAAGATGGTTCAGATCCAGATTACATAAGCATCAAGGCCTGACATAACATTGGAGCCTAGGCAGCAAGCAGCGTTTGCCTTTCATCGCTGCCTCAACACCGGATCTCCATGCACTTCCGTTGAGCTCCCTGGCCCCTGGCTCAACCTGATCAATCCAGAGAAAGAGCTACATGCATTCAATGCTTGCCAGTGACTCACCTCGATAAGATAGATGCTCAGGTGTGATGTAACGTGTATCACAGCCTGCCCCACTCTGCCCTCGATTCTGTTGTTGGTATGAAGGCAGCACTGCACAGCCCCACGCAGTTAGTCAAAAGGTGCATTCAGCCATCTCAGACACTGCTCTCGAGATCAAGCAACACTCCACGACTTTTCTGGTCCAGCAGCACCTCATCTGAAGCAAGGCCCGCCATGGCTGCACGTACGTCAATCGAGGATTTTCAGGACCTTATCAAGTCCAGCAACCGCATCCTCGCCCTCTGCGGAGCTGGTCTGTCAGCAGCCTCCGGCCTGCCTACGTTCCGAGGGGCAGGCGGATTATGGAGAAACCACGAGCCTACTTCCCTAGCCACGCCCGAGGCTTTCGAAGAGGATCCCTCACTGGTCTGGCTCTTCTACGCTTGGAGGCGACATATGTGTCTTAAGGCACAGCCCAACGAGGGTCACTACGCCCTTGCAGAGTTGGCAAGAAAAAAGGAGAATTTCGTTTGCCTGACGCAGAACGTCGACGGTAAGAACGAGCTGCACCCCGCATGGGATAGAAACTGACCATTGCTTGAGGCCTATCAAATCGAGCCGGTCACCCCACAGACCGCCTACACCTCCTCCACGGGAGCATACTGGATCTGAAGTGCTTCGATGGCTGCACATATATCGAGAAAGACAACCTCTCCGACCCCCTCTGTCCCGCCTTAGAGGCAGCATCCGCGGTGAACACGGCACCAGACAAGTCCGGCAAATTGCCCCTGCTTGACCCCAAGGTGCCAGTGCCCAAGATCGACGTCAAGGACTTGCCTCACTGCCCGAAGTGCAAAGATAAGTATTTACGCCCGGGCGTCGTCTGGTTTGGCGAGTCACTAGATGAGAAGATGCTGGACCAAACAGATGAATGGATCGACTCGGCTCCTGTTGACCTGATGTTGGTTATTGGTACTGCAGCTGTGGTGTACCCGGCAGCAGGCTACACCCAGAAGGCCAAGAGGAAGGGTGCTGTTGTGGCGGTGATCAATCCTGATCCAGGTGCTTGCGCGGGACTGGGATCCAAGGACTTCTTCTTCCAGGGTGATGCGGCCGAGATTCTTCCCAAGCTGTTTGCCAAGGTTATTTGATACGCAAAGTTCTGACTCTGGCACCTGAGACTCGACTAAATGGGCAGCAAGCATGTTCAGAGCCTTTCTTGAGTGATGGAAAGAAAAGAAAGCCATCGTTGTCTAATTATCTAAGCGGGTATCATCGCGTGGTATTATCTTTTTACAAATTAACAGCAAGTTTGGCTCCCACCTCGGTCGAGTTGTTTAGCCCCTTAATTAGCTCCCCTGCCCTCTCACCAGCAACCATCACACCAAACTGCGGATTGACCGTCAGCGGCGCGACGATGCTCGCGTCAACCACGTGCAGGTTCTCCATCCCGATCACCCTCGTCTGGGCATCCACGCACTTGCCAATTCGACAGCTCGAGCTCCAGTGGTTGACCATACCCACTGCGTAGTCAGACGGCGTCGTGATGTAAGTCTTGATCTCCTCCTTGGTCGCGCCCTTGGCGATATTGAGCGGCACTAGCCCGGAGTCACTCTTGTCCAGCGCCGAGAACAGGTCCCAGATGAACTGGGCGATATCGTCGGCGTCGCGTCCTGCTGGGTCGGAGTAAAAGTTACCGCTACCACCGCTGGGAATGAACTTGCCCGTCTCTGAGTCTTGGACAAGGGAAACCTGGCCTGTAGAAAGGAGACCGGAGGTACCATAGATATTAAGCGTTATCGTGCTATCGTTGGTGAATTCGGAGTATCCGGCTGTGCCGATTGTGCCTTGAAGACCGGTTGGCGCGGAGCCATCGGTATGATTGATATAGGTCCAGAAAGCAGAAGTCTGACCTGCGTAAGAGTAGGCCCCGGAGCGGCTGTTCAAATACAGCTCCCGGTCAGCCTCGATGGGAGACTTGTAGGAGTAGGTGTACGAGTCCAGAGTTGGGGCGGTCAGCTCAATGAATGTGTTGGGGTTGTCAAACAGTCCGGCACCAACGTCGCTGTTGTTGAGCCACGTCTCGGGTGTCATAGCCGGGTCCAGGGCGCCAGCTTGATGCAAGGTGGTGAGAACGTTTGCAGGTCCAATTCCTGATTGCATCAGGAGTGCTGGGCTGGCAACTGCGCCACCGCTGAAGATGATGCGGCCAGTGGAGCTGAGGTTGATGGTGGTCTCAACGCCTTCGACTATGGCCTTTACTCCCGTAGCTTTGGAGCCCGTACGCACAGCTCGGGAGACTGTAACATTGCTCTGAAGCGAGAAATTTGGTCGCTGCAGGGCGGTTTGCAGGTAAGTAGTGACGGGGCCGCCGCGCTGCCCGTTGCTGTAGTCGTAAGAGGTGTGTCCGAAGACAGCCTGCTTCTGATCTGGCACATCGTTGAAGACAACCTCCGAGTATCCTGCTCCATCGACAAGCCACTTCCTGGCTGCCTCATAGCTGGTCTGTACATTGGATGGAGACGTAACCTCGACGGAAGGTTGTCTCGCGTACAGCCTCTGAGTTGCCGCTTTCACATCAGTGCTCTTCCAACCATCCGGGTGGAAATCATCCCAGTCCGATGCGGGAGGCTCGAAGAACAAGCCCGCATTGATGGCGCTTGAGCCGCCAATGGTGCAGCCACCGTAGGCTTTTATTCTATCGCCACATGTGAGGGTCTCAGATCCTGTGAAGATGGTGTTGTCTATGCCAAATGGACGTGTTAGTTCGCAAGCGCTTTAGATGTTCCTGAGCCACGGAAGGCGTGGGTCTGGACTTACACAATCCAGGGACGTCAACACGGCTTAAGTTGCTGCCGGCGAGCCAGTCGGGTCTCTCTGTGCCACCTGTGATTCCATATGATGGTCCTCCTTGTTCCAAGAGCAGCGTCTTCAGGCCCGTCTCACTCAACCTGTCCGCGACGATTATACCCGCAGGTCCAGCGCCTACCACAATGAAATCGTAGGAATCAGCCGTCCAGTCCTCGGCCCTCCCAGTCACAGGAGCCGCTGTCGCATGCTGCAGCAGCAGGGCCAATGCCGAGATTTTGAGTGATCCTCTCATTGTCGCTACCAGTATTGATCAACCGGCTGCTCGAGGGGGTCGGTACGGTGTTTTGGTGACGGGTGAGGTGAGGCCAAGACGTTTACCACGTTGGGGGGTAAATGTATGCTTTTAACCTTTGATTTAAGCTTCAAAATCAACTCGGTGAATGTCAGCTCGCATGCGGGTCGCGGCAGATTAGAGACTTGATCGGAATCCTCATGTCAAAGTATCAAAATAGCATCGTAAAATGAGATGCGGGTCTTGGCCGAAAGGGGCAGTGGGAATCTTAGAGACATCAGCTGCATTCCAGTCACGCAAAGCCATGACTTGCCCTGTGCTGCTGCAACTCTACTTGCTATGACATAGCCGTTGCCCCTTGTCTGCGCCTCTGTCGTAATAACGTTATTATTATCGCTCGGGTTTGCTAGCTTGGCCCTATCCAAATATGCCGTTGCGTCTATACTTTTCAGAGGTCTAGTATGCACCGCAGATCTCTTGGCGAGTCGTGTTGGCGACTAGCTGCATCGTTAAGGCTGTCAGCTTAGATCCATCCCGTCCCGCGCAATACGAGGCCAATGAAAACTCCACTCAACGGGAACCCCGATGCAGTCTGTTGCCGTTCGGAGAGGACGCTGACCTGAATTGCCACCATGTGTGCCTCAAATAGATTTGTCGTGGAACAGACTGCGGACCTGGTAGCATAGACGCTGAGACGATGAATATTTGTACAACTAGCTGATGCTGCGCCTAGCTCAAAATTCCTGAATACGGAATGCCACCGAGGAACTCGGGCACCCGCTGCCAACGACCTCAGAGTATCTTCGCTAATCGTTGGCTGAACGCGCATCCACCTCGAGCTCGACCAGAATGCCTAAGGCCGCCGAATACCTCGTATCAATAAGCCTGAACTCCTGAACCCCATACTTCTAACGCCCCTTTTCCCAAGGAACCAGACGGAAAAACGACCACATGTACTCGGAAAGATTCCGCAAGACATCCAAAACAAAGTTGTCCACCTTCCTTGAGCCAGACACTTCTTCAATGTACACCATAGACCACAACCACTTCTCGTGCCGATCTTGCCACTGCAATCTCTCATACCTGAGCGGGAGAAGGGTTAAAGGCCATGGGCGGCCGTTGTGGCATCTCATGACTCCCCCTCCCATAACTCTGGCCCTGCACACCATGCTGCGCGTATTGACTTTCAGCATAGTAAGAAGCTGCCGCGCCCTGGCCGCCGTGATCCACGCCACGGTATCCGCTCGTGCTAGTCCTGCCATACTCGCCCTGATAGCCGGTAGGGTCCATTGACTGCTTCTCTTGTGCACCCTCCTCGTTGAATTGTTGCCCGTTCCTCCCAGCGAAATAACCAGGCGTCCCGCCATACAACCCACCGCTGTTATCTGCGCTATATCCAGGAACCGTGCTATTGTGCTTATTGGCCTTGCTTTTGGCCTTTCGTCTTCTCTGAACGAGGATGGACGCGATTATGGCGATAATGAGTATTACTGCGACGACAACGACAATGGCTATAGCCGCTGGTTTGGAGAGTTTGCTACCTGTTGAGTGGGAGGTAGTGTGGCTGATCTTTGACTTCCTTCTCAAGGGTAGTATAAAGGTTGATACAGGATCCACTATGAAGGGCGCCATGTTGAACGGTTCGGGTTGTGTTACTTTAATCCCAAGGAGCAGGATCCTGTCAGCGATGAGCGCGGATGCAATTGTTCGTTCGCGACGGCATCAAGTGCGTGTAAAAGAGTTTGACGGAAAAGATTTAGACGCAAGCGGGATTGAGAACGGATCATGTCGTTATTATGTATGTGCCGTTTCCCGACAAGTCTGTTCCTTGGCCTGGTGTGACCTGAAATCGAAACTTGGAGCCCTCAATATGGCCAAGTGGTCTGGATTTCATGAAAATCAACCCGGATGCTTGCAGGTACCGAAATCTTTCAAGTTGAAGCAGGTCGACAAAATAAGCCTGGCCGCGGTCGAAACTCACATCAAATGTCGATCAGAATCGTTTCATGGGATGCAGCCCTCATTGGCTGGCTGTGTCGGGCGGCTGAAAATTGGGGGCCGCGCTGCAGACCTCCGAAGGAATGATTGGGTTTTGGCATCTCGATGCTGAGGCGGGTCGAATTTGTGGCCGACTTCAGGTACGATGTAGCACCCACTAACACCAACAAAAACGTGTGAAGACGGGCCGGGCTTAGGGCCCGAGGTCGACCTTCAATCATCACAATAGTGATTTGCACCAGACTCGACGAATGCCACAAATGCCATTCATTGACATGGTCAGTGGTCCGGTGCGGGAAGGAAATTTTGGGAAACAAAATTAGAAACTTTATGGCCGTGTCCATCGTTAAGTTGGATGGTCTCTGGGTCCCAGGGCGAGGCGAGCATTTTTGTGACCGGTGACAGCGGTGCTGGGCAGGGAAGGGACGTTTAGTGATTGATATTGAGGACTACATGAATCTGAACAACGGAAAGTAAAAGGCCTGACCGCGAATATCACATCATCTATCTACTCCACCATCCATAGCCCGTATCATAGGGCGGTCTCGTCATGCTGCTTGGTTTGTATAATGTCGTTCTCCGAGCTCCCCTTCTTAAAATCCTGATGTGCGATGGTTTCCAAAGACAAGCCCTTGGTCTCCTTGAGAAAGAAGAAAGCGAGAATTGCAATGACAACGTCGAAGACGCCCCACAGCAGGAAAGTACCCCAACCCATATTCGTTATCATGTAAGGGGTGGTCAGAGAGAAGACAAAGTTGAACAACCACTGTGACCCGACCCCGATGGAGACACCTGGTTCACGGATACGAGCTGGGAAGATCTCAGACACGTACGGCCACGGCATTGGGCCCCAGCTGAAGTTATACGCGATGACGAACAGGTAGATCAGAGCAACCGTGGCGATGCCCGCGCTGGTGACCTTGCCTTCTTCCGGTGGCGGGATCGCCTTGACGACGGCACCTGTGGTAATCTGGCAAGCGGCCATGAATGCTGCTCCTCCAATCAGCACATTTCGCCGGCCGACCCGCTCCGAGACCAACAAAACAAAGAGTCCGCAGGCCACGACCTTGATAGCCCCAAAGATCGCAGTAAGCAGCAGGTCCTTATTGCCCGACCCGACGAGGATCTTGAAGTACTGTGGTCCAAAGTAGGCAAAGGCTGTGGCGCCAGTGGCTTGCTGTGCTGCAAATATGGCGAACCCAGTGAAGACTCGCTTGAAGTTATCACCCTGAAGAAGCTCCGTGACATGGAAGCCTTCGGTCGCGCGAGCTTCCATCTCGACTCCAAGCCTAATGTCTTCCATCTCATCGATCACGGCTTGTGAGTCGTCTGCCCGGATCCACTTCAGGCTCTCAAATGCCTCTTCATGACGGCCTTTCTTGGTAAGCCATCGAGTGCTCTCCTTGAGCGTCAACATCCCCAGACCAAGGAGGGCCCCAGGGACCAGCTGTAGACCGACGGGGATCTGCCACTGCCGCGCGTTGCTCGGACCCAGAGCCACGCCATAATCGACCCAGTAACTGGTAAAGATACCGAAGGTAAAGAACCACTGGAAGAAGCTCCCTATTTGTCCTCTGATCTCCTTGGGAGCCATTTCTGAGCTGAACATAGGCACAACCACCGTCGCCGTGCCCAGTCCCAGCCCGGCTATAACCCTCGCGACATAAAAGGCCGCCAGCGAGTGTGTATTCACAGTTTGTATGAGTGCACCGATACAGAAGACCAGGCTGGAGATCATCAACGCCTTCTTGCGCCCGAGGAAGTCGGTCAAGGGCCAGGCGAGGAAACATGCGACGAAGGCCCCGAGCTGCTGGAGTCCGACAGACAGCGAATTGGTCCGTGTTGCTTCTGCATTGGTGTAGCCATAGTCGCGCTGGAAGGACTTGAGAGTCAAGACGCCGCCAACAATACCAGAATCATAGCCAAAGAGGAACCCTCCTATGCAGATCACACTGGCTAGATAAAAAGCGCGGATTCGACCTAGCCGGGTGCCTTGCATATTTAAGTGGGACGATCCCAGTCTTGTCAGGGAGAGTACGACGTTGGCTGTCTATGCAAAGGTATGAGAAGCGCGCTGAAAAGATTGTCAATCAAGGGTGATTCGAGGGCAAGACGAATCTCTCTCAACGGGGAACTAGACTGTGGCCTAGCAGCGCTCCGTCAGATTCGAGGGTAGGGACAGGTGTCGAACAGACGTCTTTTGATCGAGCACTGTCCAGCCTTTTAACGTTCGGCGAGCTGACGCACTCCTCAGTTCTATGCTTCCCCAAACCAGCCAAGATCCTTGTGTCTCGCTTCTCCATCGGCCACCAAGCTTACCGTTCGTTGGCAGGCTCAGGGTGGCTGGCCACTTGCAAATGAAATCTGCCGTTCCCAACGAGCTAGATCCTCTGACATGCATGAGCGACATTGCTGGTTACCAGAGTTGGTGAATGTCCTTCAATGTCAGGAATCGTCGTGATAGATCCTGGCAATCATGTCATCCAGCTCAGCCAGTTAGAAAAGAAAACAGGTGGGTTGAGACCCAGCAAAGCATGGCCAACTTTGGAGCGACCAGCCGACATCCTACCCCCGCATTCCGGATGCAAGTCGTCACAGGTCCCAAATCTGCAATGTGACCGACTTCCAGGGATCGCCGATGTTAAGTGTCGGTGTCTGTCACGGTACATGCACACAGCTGGTGAATTAGTGAGCAGTTGCGGGCCCACCACGTACCGGAGACCACAAAGCCGACATGAGGGAAGAGACCAATCGTTTTACACTGGAGTCGTAATCTGGCCCGACTTCCCCTCTCGATCCCCAGTGTGATCAGCTGGAGATTGCTCTTGTCTGAAGCCGCCTGGCTGATGAGTAGACGTTATTTATTTGCCAGCTCATGCTGCGTCTCAGTAAGGCTTGCGTCGATAGCCAGTATAAGTGTTGCGGAGAGCAGAAGGATTTCGCTTTCCTCGACCACACTATCTTGCTTCACATCCTTATTATTATAGTTCCCGGACTAGTTGAGTCCAGCCCACGGAACGCCCAATTTGTTTTCGGAGTCAAATACAACTTCCACCAACATCATTCGTCTGTGACTCCAACTTCGAGATACCACAATGGCTCCCGGAAAGCGCCCAAACTTCCTCGTAATCGTCGCAGATGACCTGGGCTTCAGCGATATAGCGTCCTTTGGCGGTGAAATTAACACACCACATCTGGACAAGCTTGCCCAAAATGGCCTGCGTTTCACAGACTTCCACGCCGCAGCAGCTTGCTCCCCATCACGCGCAATGATCTTGACTGGGACCGACCACCACATCGCCGGTCTCGGCAATCTCATCGAATGGACCAACATAAGTGGACAGAACGATCCCAAGGGCGGCATGTCTACGGCCCCTCAACGAGGAATGCCTGGTTACGAAGGCTACCTCAACGAGCGCGTCGCCACGCTGCCAGAGATCTTGCGAGACGCCGGCTACCTTACTTTGATGTCGGGCAAGTGGCATCTTGGCCTCACCCCGGAGCGATCACCCAAGGTGCGCGGCTTCGAGAAGTCCTTTGCGCATCTCCCAGCCTGTAGCAACCATTACGGCTACGAGCCGCAGCTCGAGGGCGCGGACCAGATCCCTGAATTTATGACAATGTCCTTCATCGCATTGCACAGCGAGGACGGTGAATATGTCAGGAAGTTACCCGAGGGATGGTATTCTAGTGACGGGTACGGGGATAAGATGCTATCGTACCTCAAGGAGTGGAAGCAAGAGAGCGAGGGCAAGGCGGAGGAAGACAAGAGACCGTTCTTTGCCTATCTTCCATTCACCGCGCCGCATTGGCCATTGCAAGCGCCACAAGACTACATCAAGAATTACAGAGGCGTTTATGACGACGGCCCAGATGCGCTGAGGCAGAAGCGCCTGCAGCGTCTCAAGGAGCTGGGCATGGTGGACAAGGCTGTCGAGCCACATCCCGTTGTGGCCGACGAGGTAAAGGAGTGGGCCGATATGAGCGACGAGGAAAAGGCAAACAGCTGCCGTGCCATGGAGGTGTTCGCAGGCATGGTGGAGTGTATAGATGCAAATGTCGGCAAGATTGTCGACTACCTTGAGTCTGTGGGCGAGCTGGAAGACACATTTGTGTGCTTTCTTTCCGACAATGGCGCTGAGGGGGCGGCATATGAGGCGTATCCTATTGTGCAGGGGAGTATGATCCAGCATCTAAAGAAGTACTACAACAACCACATCGACAACCTCGGCAACGGTAACTCCTTCATCTGGTACGGCCCTCGCTGGGCTCAGGCCGCAACTGCTCCATCGAGGTTGTACAAGGCTTACACTACGGAAGGGGGCGTCCGCGTGCCATTCATGATGAAGGTGCCGAAGGAGTGGGAGGGAAGCATTGAGAAAGGCGGCATCACGCACCAATTTAGTACCGTTATGGATCTTGCGCCGACGATACTAGACATGGCTGGCGTTAGGCATCCTGCGCCTGTTTATCAGGAAAGGGAAGTTGTCAGCATGCGAGGGAAAAGCATGATGCCTTACCTCAAAGAAGAAGTCGGGAGAATCCATGAAAAGGATTTTGTGAATGGGTGGGAGACGTGTGGGCGGGCAGCGGTGCGCAAAGGCGACTGGAAGATCGTGTTTATCCCAAAGCCTAAAGGCCCAGAGAAATGGCAGCTATACAATCTGGCCAGAGATCCGGGAGAAATCCATGATCTGGCGGATCAAGAGCCACAGAGGCTGAAGGAGCTTATCAAACTATGGGACCAGTATGTGCTGGAGACTGGAGTGGTTCCGCTATCAAAGGACCTGGGCAACTGGATGGCGGCGATGGAAGAGCAGATGCCTGAAAACGCATGGATCGAATATGAATACTGGAAGGACGGAGCCAGGGAAGACCCGGCCAAGTTCACCAAGAAAGTACCAAGATTTGTGCGACAGGTCAAGGCCTTGTAACTGAGTTGCAGATAGGCAAAATGTCCACCTCCTCCAAGGGGAAAAGGAAGACTTGCTGACCACCAGTCAATTGCCGCCTTCTGTTTTATCTATTGAAATTTCGAGAGAGTCTGTTCCTCACATACATCGTTGCTATCGTACTTCATAGGCGTAACATCAGCCGGCTTCAAATCCGCAATATAGACCCTGGCCACCTGCGTCGATGCGTGAGGGGTTCCCCGGCGTGCGTAACATTGAAGAATACATATCGTAGAGCCAAACCGGTATAGATCAGTCGTCGCATTTGTATTTTCAATTGGGGTTGCCGACTGCGACGACATGGAACAGTGTCCAAATGGTGGT
Source organism: Diaporthe amygdali (assembly GCF_026229845.1). NCBI lineage: Eukaryota > Fungi > Ascomycota > Sordariomycetes > Diaporthales > Diaporthaceae > Diaporthe > Diaporthe amygdali. The sequence continues at coordinate 429,892 of NW_026517029.1, forward strand.
TCACACGAAAGCTGATACCTTCCTGTGGACAAGACGGATGGATCGTTCTATGGACTCACTGACGAAGTGAGTTCCAAGGGGTTCCAACAGCCTGGAGTTGAAACAAGCTGAAGCAAGGGTGCATGCTAGAGATATTTTGTACGGGAGAGACCCAGAGGCCATTCTGTGTTTACCAATCGAAGGAGGACCAAGACGGATGGGCGACCGTACTTCCGTGTAGCTAGTTCGACTTGAAGTTCATGCTATATCCCCCCGTCTTTGGGTCCTGCACCATCTGAAACTGGTCTGTCGATAGCCCGAACGGCTTCAATATCCCATTTCCTAGCTGCGGCATGAGGCAAGGTCAATCAGGGGAAAACGTGGTCATCGTTGATGAGAAGGAGTATAAGCCTAACTCTCACTCACGTCTTTCAGCTTGCCCCACATCTCAGCGGTCTCCTTCTCCTTGGCCTCATTGACGCGTGCCGGCAGTGATTTTAGTTGCTGCTGTACAAGCTTTCTATCAACGGGTGTGATGTTGTCCATCTTGGCAAGGATCTTGTAGTCTTCCTCGGCGCCGGCGAGATTTGTCCATCCACCCTCCTCACTCCGGGCACGGGCGCGCCTGATCAGAGCCTTGTACCGTATGCGCTTGATGTCCTCCCTCTTCTTGTCCCGCGCCACCTGAGCTGGATCCTCCTTCTCGTCTGCTGGGATTGCGGGGCCCGCCTTCTCGGCACCAGCGCTGATGATCTCATCCTCGACCTCCTCCTCCTCTTGCTTCTTGGCCTCAGCAGCGGCCTTCTCCTCCTCTGCGAGTCGGGACTCGAGTTTGTCGAGCTTTCCTAGGGCAGCGGTGGCAGCAGTGTTGGCGTCTTTCCACTCCTGCAGCTTGAGGTAGCAGGCGGAGACGTTTGATTTCAGGACGGCGAGCTCAAAGTCGAGGTAGTTGGGACAAACGGCGACGGCCTCGTCGTACTTGGAGATGGCGGCGTCGTACTTGCCCGAGCTGAAGAGGGTGTTTGCCTCAGTCTTGTGGGTGTTTGATTCGTCGAGGAGCTCCTTAAGAAGGTTGGTATTGTCAGAAAGATGGTAAAGAGCAGACATGTGGACAGAGGTCGTATTCTTAGCTATACTTACTGCCTCCTCTTCTGGTGAGAATCTCACCGGTTCAGGCTCCTCGTCAGAAGCCTCCCCATTCTTTGCAGCGCTTTCGGACTGGGGTTTCTTGATATACTCGGCAGGGTCCGCGGCAGAAGCTTTGCCAGACATCGTGATGGACCTCTTCCTAGTAGAAGAGCTATGTCTGGTTGTGGGAGAAATTAAGACAAGGATTCAGATGCTACGGAAATCAAATGTGGTAGGTGAAGCCAAATCGGAAAAAGATATAACAGCAAAGGCTATGACGATGTCCGTCCTTCCCTTCCATTTGAACCCCACACCCACAGGCTGAGAACCCCTGTCTCAACCCCACCAGTTTGAGCTTGGGACCCCTGAACTTCCAAGATGCCCCTCCATAACGCGCCAGAGTGGGAGTCATCGGTGACCTCGACAGCGATTTATCCATTGCGGCAATGATGTAGATCTGCCGCATCCCCAAACATCACACCACCACAAGGAGAGATCCTGTCCAGAACCTACAATATTGCAATTCGGGTTTCTTCCCTCCTTCCTGTCACTCTTTATTCCCAAGATGGCCCCCAGAACAGAGTCAGTTACTCCCTGGTTTCCCACACCCATCTGCCCTGCCAGACTCCAGACTGACAGACTGACCGTGCCTCCAGCTTCCCGCCCATACGGGCCTGCCTCTTCGACATGGACGGCCTCCTCCTCGACACCGAAGACATCTACACCGAATGCATTAATATCCTCCTTTCCAAGTACGGCCGACCACCCTTGCCATGGTCCATCAAGGCCAGGCTCCAGGGCCGCCCCGGCCCCCAGGCCAACGAGCTCTTCCACAACTGGGCTCAGCTGCCCATCTCCAATGAAGAGTACATGGCCGAGTACTCTGCCCTGCAGCGCGAGCACTTCCCCAGGGCCAAGGCCCTCCCCGGCGTCGAGCAGCTCCTCCAGGACCTGGGCCGGACGAGGTACTGGGATGTCGCCAGCGGCAATGACACGACGGGGGAGAAGAAGGAGGGAAAGAGAGTCCATATAGCCCTCGCTACATCAAGCCACAGCGCCAACTTTGCCCTCAAGACGGCACACCTGACAGACCTGTTCTCCGTCTTCCAGTCGCCGCACCGCGTCCTGGGCGACGACAAGCGCATACAACCCGGCCGGGGCAAGCCGCTGGGGGACATCTACCTGCTTGCGCTCGAGACCGTCAACTCCACGCTGCCTCCGGGCGAGGCACCCATCAAGCCGGAGGAGTGCCTGGTATTCGAGGACAGTGTGCCCGGCGTCGAGGCCGGGAGGAGGGCCGGGATGCGCGTGGTCTGGTGTCCGCACCCGGGGCTGAAGGAGCAATACGCAGGGCGCGATGCCGAGGTGCTGGCCGGCAGGACGGGCGAGGCCGGCGTGGGTGTCGATGAGCACCAGCTTGGGGAGATTGACGACGGCTGGGCTCAGTACCTCCCGGACCTGGTCGACTTCCCATATCATACCTATGGCATCGTCGTCCCCCCGAAAGATGTCGAGTCAGATCCCAGGATGAAGGAGACGGCCAACACGGATGTAGTAGCGGTCCAGGAAGGCCCGAAGGTTTGATGCTAGACTGTGGCTGACCGAAGAGATGCTCAGAAGCTATCAATAGTTCGTTGTCGTCTGAGTGTATCTATTGGTGCATAGGCTGTGGGACGCTCTGAAGCCAGTACATAACAGGTTCTTAGACGCTGAATAGTTCACGGATAAGAGGGCCATAGAACTTACATACCACTAGACAGACCGGCAGACAGACTTAATGATGAAATGATAAACCTCAGCTGAAGCCAATGCTCTGTGCTCCCCACCACCTGTCATGCACCCGTCTCTTGAGTGGCACGGAGGTGGCCAAGGACTCGGAATTTTCCTCTGAGAGCAGGAATGAACGTGATCAAACGCAGTCGGCTACACGCAAAACAGCTGCTTGGGGGACAGAGGTATAGAGACCACAATCAACGGCAGGCGATTCAACATTTAACAAACTCATAATGAACCGAGCACATGGCAAAACAATGGAGCTCCCCACCCGTTCGTATATTCATCCGGGAAAACCTGCTTCTAGATTTGTTTCGCTATACCTGTTGATAAGAATGGGTATCATGCACAACCTATCTGTCCCTCTCACCAGCGAGGGGGCCGCTACTTGACCCGTTTCCTTTTGAGCCTAAACAGCACCCCGCTGAAATACCATTGCTCACGCCATGACCATGCAAACCACCTATCAATTTCCAGAAAACGCCAGCTTGATATATATACCCATACCCAAGCAGGGAGAACCAAAGACTCGCTCAAAGGCCTCTTCTAGACAGCGTCCAGGCGGAAAGAACGCAATAACAATAATCGACCGGAAGGATCTGGTCTTCACCCTCGGTCCATGCCACGATACACCGACAGCCAATGAGCTTCCTATCCTAGTAAGGCCAAAGCCCTCCTCCACCTGACCCAAATGAGTGGTGTGAAGCGCTTCCCTTCTCTGGCGGCTTGTACCACTCGCGATATGGGTGGTTCGGCTGGTTGAAGTCCGCCTGCGCCAGCAGCGGGTTCACCATCGGCCGCGAGGGCGGTGTCGGCGCGTTCGCCGCCGTGCTGGACACCGACATCGAGGCGGGTGTGTGGGCCGTACCGGCTGGGCTGGGGTGACTGCTGCTTGCGATGCTACCGTGTCTGGCAACTCCCGTTGCCGTGTTGGAGCTTGCTGAGAACATGGAGTACGACGGGAGTAGCGGCGGCGGGTTGCTGGTTAGGGAAGCGTGGCGGTGGCGTTCGGCTGCTGCTGCTGCCGCCGCCGCCGCCGCGGAGGGTATGACCGGTGGCAATGGCGGCTGCGAGGTACGCCGCGTGTCCTCCTGTTGCTGCTGTTGTAGCATTGTGGAATGCCCCGAGGGGTCGCGTGGCCCAAAGAGCTGGTTGATCACCGCTGCGGCACCCAGCGTCCCACCTTGTGCAGCAGGGGCGATGACAGGCGCAGACGCGGCGTGTGGAGGCAGGGACGGAGCTGTCGAAGTTGCCGTACTTGGTGGTACATCTGGTGGATCCCACCCCCATGCTCTTCTCAGTTCCCCGATGACTCCCTTAAGATTCCACCCAGTCAATCGGTAAATCCGGTTCACCATGGCCAGGACCTCATTCTGTTCCCTGGGGTCCCTCAGCACGGCTCCCGCAATTGCGAGTGACCGTATTGCAACAGATGAGACACCGGCATCCTTGGTGTGCGCAATAATGCCACAAACTTGGTGAGCGTGATGCTGCTGCTGTATTCGTGACTCCTCGTCATCGTGGTGGGGAGGTTTCAATGGGTTGATTTGAGCGAGCAGGCACATGGCGGTATGGTAGAAGAGGCGGCCTACAATGGCGACGCGTTTGATGAGCCTGTGTCTAGAGGTCAGCACGTCTGCTTTCTCTGTTAAATGGGCATCCGGAAACCCATGCGCAGCTCCTGAAGCGGAAAGATCGGAGTGAATTACGTACCACACATTTGGGAATGCTGATTTGGTTGAGGCGGCAAAGAGATAGCCATACGGCCTCAACGACCTTGGACAATTAGCATTCCATGTGTCGCACCAATGCTTCAATTGCTGCCACTCCTGGAACCGGCTCTGCAGTTTGACCTGTTCATCATGCGGACTTGGTTCCTGGAACTGCGGTATGCTCGCTCTGAAGTTGGCCACCTTGGCCACGATGTATAGGATCCTGTGAACCCAGACTTCCTCGTCACCAACTCCAGCAATGCTGCTCAAAAGCAATGGCGAATCCTCGGTTACTGGTGCAGTCGTATGGTGACCGGTTTCGCTCGCATTCGGCGTTTTTCCCTCGCGACCTGGCGAGTCGGGTGTCATGTTCATTAATTCGTTTGGGTCCACGCCCCAATGATCCGGATCCCACGCTATTGCCCAGTTGAACGCCAGGCAACTGAGAATCTCCATTCCAACATTAAGCCAAAAGCATGCTGCTCCGATTCCAGTGCTTTTAGCGTTCCATTTGCATTCGCGGATCAAGGCTCTTGCACCAGCAATGTGGTTCATTCTAGCAGCGGGCCTCTCACTCATGATTTCGTACACATTCAATACCACTGCAGTGGTAGCGCACTCCTCTGTATCGCGCTCCGGATTTTGTAGACTTCGAAGAAGTTGTGTTGTCGCTGTATCGTAGTAATACAAGGCTTTATCGTCCTTGTAACTGCCGCCGTCCACCAGAGTCAGGTGTTTTACGCCGCAGGCAAAAAAGGCATTGAGCAGCATGGGCGATTTCAGCGCTAAATATGGGATGATGCGGCCGAAATGCTTTTGGTTGTCCAGGCTGTCCATCCACACCGCCACATCTTCGATAAAGACCTGCATGTAATGAATCTCCTCTGGGGTGTTTAAGTAGTCCCGCTCTCCAGTCTTCTCAGATTGCGGTGTCATGAGTCCGTCATGAGGATCGGGCGCGCCGGATCCCGTGGCATGTCTGTAAGATCCTGAAGAGGACGCAGCAACACCCTGGGGAACGAGCGAAGATGCTACGCTGGAACCGTCGCCGGACCTATATCCATAACCTGTCTGGTAAGCCTCCTCCCGCATGCTGTATGGATCGTGCAGCGGGCCCAGGCTGAATGACGGTGCTCTTCCCCCGCCTCCAGAATGGGATGATCCAGGCGTGGGTCCAGAGCTCAAAGCGAGGAACGCATCACTGCTCTTTCGTGAGTGTGTGTGTGACAATTGCTCTTCGTAGCCCGTGAAAGTCTGCTCTTGGACGGTGCGGTGTAATGTCCCAGGATAGTATACCGCATGCGCGGATGCAAATGGGGCAGCCCTGTTGGTTTCCACGACACGGCTAGAGCCTGGGCCGATGGGATTGCTCGGACGTTGTGGTCGTGACTCGGCGCCTGGTGTCTCCCGTGAGGGCGTAACAGGTCCCGAAGTCAGTTTGGCATATCTGGCTGCGCCTCCAACATACTCTGAAGCAATCTGTCGAGACTCATCTTGAAATTTAACTGTAAACTTTCGTTAGCGTAATGCTCGAAGTTGTGGACTCGGTGCACTTCTCCAGGCGTTCGACGCGCCCTCATTTGGTCTCACCTTTCCAATCTACGGGTGGTAGCAAAACGGGCGGCTGCTCCACCTTAAGATCTATAAAGTTAAGCCTAATACCACGCTCGCACTTGCGATTGCTTTTCTGGCAGTTCAAACAGGTTGGCAAGGCCTCGTCACACTTCAGGTGCCGATTTCTGCACGTCAGACATCCCGTTCGCACACGCTTCGGCTTGGCCACCGTTGGCGACACTTCGGATGGCACTGTTTCCCTGGGCTCGCTTTCCCGCCCACTTGCGGTCTTCTCACGTCCGGTAGAGGTCTCGTTGCCCCTGGGAAAGGGCGGTGGAGTCGGCCCATCCACCGCGTGCAACTTTCTCGGGCTGGCAGTGCCCGAATGGGCAGTCGTTTGGCTGGGCCTCCGTGAAATACCTGCGTCAGACACCCTTTGGCGCTTAGCAGCCGGCATTTCGAAGTGGCCATGCGGTGCCGGGCTTGTGGTGTAGTTGCCCCCACCGCTGCTGGCACTTGTCGTGTACGTTGGCGAGGCATTGTCGATTCCATAGGGAGAGTAGGGATTCGGCTGCGAGCCTGCAAGGTGGTGATGAGCCGAATATGGGGACGGGGGGATCGAAGGATGGTGCTGGCCACGAGAACGAGACTGATGTCGCTGCCGTGCAGCCACCACTGCGCCTGCGTCAGGGCCGTAGCCCGACGAGACAGCACCAGGAGGTGCCCCGTAAGCCGCCACGGCTACTGATATCCCGGGTTGAAAGGGAAAAGGGCTGCGGCACAGGGGCCGTGCCGTGCCGTACCGGCCTGGAATGGACCGATGGCACGAGGGGGACGATGCGGTAACAGAAAGGAGAACAGGGACGAAAAGAGTGGTTGGCCGAGGCTTAGAGCACTCGCAGTACTCTCAAAATACCCCCGACAATGGCCGACGTGACTTAAGTAGGATGATGGTGGCCGGAATCGAGGGTGGAGACGAGGATGTTGTGCCGGCGCCGATGAGTTGGAGAGCATGGACAGTGATTCGACAGCTGTCCTGCTCATTCAGGGTTTTGCAAGGCGCCCGCAGTTCGCTCCCTCGGGTCCGGAACTTGACGGCCTTGGTGGAGTAGTTATCCAACCTAGTGTACTGTTGGCGCGGCAGGTTTGATATTTTTGAGTATGCGAAAGTCGTGTGCTGCGATCGTAGGCCGAAGCATTCGCGACCGGGCAATCGGCATCAACCTGCTCAAGGTCCCAGGGACGTATAGAGAGTATGGAACGGAGCCGGGAAGTCGCAAGACCTTGTACAGGAAAGCAGGGTGGGTGCGCCCCCCATGTGACCACAACTTTACTCTCACCGCAGTGTGTCGAACTGGGCACGCAAACGAGGTTGTGACTGCTTGTGGCGTCTATGATTGTTTCCCTCGGAGTCCTTGGCGGTGCTGCGCTCGAAGTCGAAGGGAGAATCACTGCTGGGGACCTCCGGGCAAGCCGTCGACATCTACTGAGCATCCATAGTGAGGGAGGAAACAGCCGTGATAAGACGTCGTGCTCTGGACAATCCAGTCCGGGGGCGCAGTCTAGACGCCTGAGGGTGTTCAGAATCGCTCTCGAGGTGATATGGCCTGGTGGCCCAGCTGAGAGTCCGTCGCACACGAGTTCGCGCAATTTGAAATGCTCAAGCAGTATGAGAGACAATTGGGCGTTCGAGATGGTGCCGAAGCGTCAGTCCTGCACGGTGGTACAGACTGTGTTCCGGGAAATGAGGAGCTCTGCTTGGGAAGACAGTCACCGAAAGAGCTTCAGAGACACAGCAAGGCTTGATCGTGGACCTCGAAGTCGAGACCTGGGAAAATCTAGGCTTCGGGATTTCTTCCCGAAAGATGGAGGTCGCTTGAGCGGCAGTAGCTCTGCATTTAGACCAGTCAAGAGCCAACCAGCACAGGCCCTTTCTAGGAGCTCTCCCTGCTGGTAGCTAGTGTCCGCTGCCCGGGGTGGGGTTGCATACGTTTCTCTGGAGAACAGGGCCCTGTTGGTCGGTCCTTTGAAGATCAATCCCCAGGTTTGGAGCTTCAGAAACCAGCCCCGACTGGCAAGGCCAGGGCGCCTGTCGCATCGATAAATACAAGTTGCGGCGCCTAGCCAGGGCAGAAGCTTAAGATCTAAGGAGGACTGTCGTCGGCTCTCAGAGGCCATTACTCTGCCTGTCGAGTCTTTCGTGTGAGAAAGACGCTTGCGGGCGTGCCGTGCAGCGAGACATGCCGAGGCGGCGGCGGTGTGCGCTTGGGCTGCCCAGCTTGATCTTGCAGCATTCGCGAGACTGATCACGCACCTGCCATGACCATGCACAGCGCTGGCAGGCGAAGAGGCCAGAAGACTCAGGTGCTTGCGACCTCAGGTCTTGTTTGGCATGTCCGTGCAGGGATCCCAGCCCGTTTGAAGGCGCGGAACGTTGTGGACGAAACATTCTTCGCAATGTTGTCAATGTTTGATCGTCCATTTCCACTCGGCCAGTCAGTAGGAGCATTTGTGGGCCTACCGTAGCGGCTTTCGTGTTGGGTCCCGGAGAAGCAAAGCTTGCACGCATCATTACGACACCTTGCTGAAGGAGCCCTGAGCTTGGAACACGAGCCCCTCATGACATCCATTCACGTGGGAAAATGCAGGGCAGAGCTGTCTCTCGTGCGTGGTCATTCTACTATATCTCGCCGCCGGCCGCTCTCACGGCGAAGGGGGCAGCAGGTCGAATCGCATGGTGTGGCTCTGAAATCGGCAGTAGATCGTCCCGAAAGTGCATAGTGGAGACAGGCCGGAGCCGTCGTGCTGTATCGGCCGATGTTTTGCAGTTGGCCAGATGAGACGGAGGGAAAGAGTATCCGAGCAACCATGATACACAGTACATTCTTGGCAGAGCTTCGCCGGAGTGCTTGGCCTGGTGGCTTCCAAATAAGAAGAAGGCCGAAGCTTCACGGGAAGTCATGGTGAAGCAGGGCAGGCGGGTGAGTTTTTGTTTCTGAGCCGAGGCCCTTGCTGCGGGTTGGTGTAGAGAAAGAGACTCGAGGTGGGCGCGCGATCCTGCTGTGGCACGTCGCCGCATGGCTCGCCTATCTCTGCCAATAGGTGGGTGGGTAGGCAAGCGTTCATTCAGATTGACTAGGAGCGTGGGGGAATGCCACCATTGTTGACGGATGACAGGTACGATGTGTGCCTACATGCCCAAGGTCGAAGTCATGGTGGTTCGGATTGCGAGGCGGTAGAGGGGTGAGGGTATCAATGGTAGGCTAGACGCGATACCGAGGTGGACGTGACTCTGGTCATTTTCTCGGGGACCCTGCTGCTCTCGATGAACGAACGCCCTGGCCCCAGGGGCTTCGCGATGTCATGATGCGCAGATTCAAGCCACGATGGCTGCCCTCGAGGTGTGGGTGGTGGAACAGGCAATAATAGAATAAGGTTCCATTCTCCGGTTCGGGCTCACCCGCTCAGCCCGCTGTGGAGACCCCTGGGCTGACTGACAGACAGTAGTGTGAGTAGTGTGAATGCACACCCTCCCTTCGTTCAGGGCTGAGAGCCAGCCACCACCTGATACACTGTATGGCATGTACTAGGTAGTCTCGTTGGCTCTGTTCTTGCGGTGGGCAGGGGATGAGTGCCGGGCGCCGTCTCCCGCTGCCAAAATTCCCCGAGGTGTTGTGCATGGCCAGGGTTCCCAAGGTTCCCAACTTTAGAAGGTTGTGAAGGCGTAGCATCGCTCTCTGCGGCCACAACTACCAACCGTCAAGGCTTGCTGTTGCACGCACGCACGCACGCACGCGGGTGGTGGAGCGGAGATGGCCGCGCCCTCCAGAGTGCCTGCGCAGCGGCCTGAGGTCCTGGAATCCTGGAATCCTTCTTGTCCAACCTCAGGGCTGGGTCCCCCGTTGAAGCCAAAGCGACAGGCGCGGAATGACTGCACTGCACTACGCTGCGCTGCGCTGCACTGCACACGAGGCGCAGAAGAAGGGGCCATGGCGACAAGAAGGAAAATGGAGTCGCATGAATGGAGCTGCCAAGGAATGGCATTTCGTTTCACGATGCCAGCCTGCAGAGGCGGGTCCGTATTGGGCAGCTGGGGGGTGGTCGAGGGGAGCTGGAGGGAGGTCGGGGGAGGTCGGCAAGTGGGAGAAGCCAGTCGTCGGAAGGGAAGAAGCAAAGTCGAAAGAAGAAAAAAAAGCCACAAAGAATTGGCGGCAGCACCCAACAAAAAGCACGGCTTTACCCAGGCGCCAGGCAATGACAATACCTACCTAGGTAATCAATATCGAGATGATTCAACCTTGTTCTTCAACGTCTGCATTGTGATGAGATGTCGATATCTTCAGTATTTGTTTGCACATACAGTACGTTGCCAATCTCGCAAGTGTGTACTTGGCAATTGCAGCCAAGGGTACCGAGGTCCTTGGTCCCTTCTGTGGGGTAACCAGTGGGGCAATAGGCAGAAAAGCATTACTACACAGCAGTCTAGTAGTGCTTGGTTGGCCCAGGAGGCAAACAAAAAAGGCAGCAGCGACGTTGGCGACTTTACTCACCAATCTCGTTGCCCACAAGCCACGGCTCTGGAGAGAGACAGGGAACTTCCATCTCATCTTGTCTTCACTCAACAGAACTCAATACAACACAACACACTCAACACCACCCTCCAGGCCCTCCGCACCTCGTTCTGCCTGCACCGTGCCCTACTCCAGCTGTATGGTACACCAATTTATCGAGAAACTGCGTCTGCATCTGCATCTTGCGTCTGCGCCTGCGTCTGCACCCTCCCGAAACATGGCAATCTCCTTCTGATTGATCCCTTTGCCAGCAGCAGCCCTTTACTAGCGACGCCATGCCATGGGCCAAACGCCTTGAGTCGACATCCTGACCTTTATCAGCCATGTCCAACCAAGACCAAGGCCTGGATCCTGATCTCCCTCCCCAGCCCAAAGCCATCCTCCGCGGCCACAAAGCTCAGGTCCACGCTGCAGCCTTCATCAGGTCCAACCAGCGCCTCCTCACCGGAGATGCCGATGGCTATGTCGTGGCCTGGGACCTGGCCATCATGAGGCCAACAGCCGTGTGGCAGGCTCATGGAAATGCCATCCTGGGCATATCGGAGTGGCGGCCCGACAAGGTCATCACTCATGGGAGGGACAACAAGCTCATTGTCTGGAGGCTGACCTTGGACGACGAGCCCGCTCTGGCTTCCACCTTGCCCTTGGACACGGCGTCTGGGCCTAGACCCAAGCCATGGATGCTGCACCTTCTCGAGGTCAATACCATGAACTTTTGCTCCTTTGCCTCTTCCGCCGTCTCACCTGCCACGCCGTCCGCACCAGACTTTGTTTCTGAGCAGCCATCAACCTCCGTTTCAGAGCTACTGATTGCGGTGCCTAATACATTGGCCTCTGAGGCTGTCGATATCTACCATCTCCCGTCTCAGACGCGCATCCATACTGTCAGGCTGGGCCAAGACAACGGCATGGCCATGGCTCTTGCGCTCGCTTGGCTGGATGGCGTGCTCACACTCGTTGTTGGCTACGAGAATGGATTGGCAGTTGTTGCACAACTCGATGGCGATGGCAGTGGCGATGACGATGGCTTCTGGACCGTCATATACCGCAACCAAAGCCACAGCCAACCCATTCTTTCACTCGACGTTGCACCGAACCGAGAGTATTTTCTGACCACTGGCGCTGACGCCGTCATTGCAAAGCATCCTCTCCTTCCGCAATTGCCTCGAGTCGCTGGCCTTATCCGAGATGTGCCCGAGACAGAGATCGGTTCCAAGATCATGGACTCGGAAGGCGACGGGGACGCAGATCCAGGAACAGGGCAGGGAAACCCATCCTCCGCCCTCTCAACAGCGCTAGGTAACCATGATTCAGCCGCGCGGCCAAAGGCTAGGAAGAGAATTGAGATCCAGACGCAGCCCATCAAATCCGTCGATACCAAGCACTCTGGCCAACAGGGCCTCAGGATTCGGTCTGATGGGCGTATCTTTGCCACTGCAGGCTGGGATTCAAAAACGCGAGTCTACTCGACCAAGTCAATGCGCGAAGTCGCCGTCCTTAAATGGCACACGGTCGGTTGTTTCTCTGTAGCATTTGCAGATGTCACACTTCCCCAGTCCGATAACCACGGGCCCACACAACATCAGTCAAATGACGAGGAGGCTCCTTCGGCGACAAAAGTCGTTTCGCGGATGCTCAAAATGACAGTCAAGGAGAGACGAATCAACCAAGCCATGAATGCACATTGGCTGGCAGCTGGGAGCAAAGATGGCAAGGTGAGCTTGTGGGACATGTTCTAACGTCCTCGAGTTGCCTCCCTGATGATACCTCCCCAGATGAAGTCACTGTTACTACGCCCACGATTTTGGACTGCGATTCAATCTGAGCCACAACCCTTCCTGTATCCTCCTCAAACGTCCCAATGGACATATTCCGTGTACTTGATTGCGGCACAATGCCTTGTTAGACTGCAAGGAAGATATGACAGTGGAGGCGACGGCCTTCCCTCGGGGTTCTTGCGCCCAGGAATTTCTTCCGGGGTGCTTCACCACGGCTGTCGGCACTGGCAGTTAAATGCCGATAAGGCCAGCCAAGCATTGCTGCATATGCCAGATCATTCAGATCTGTATAGTGTTCACGTCATCTCTATTGCTTTGGAGTAATGCCTATATAAGATTGCACTCGAGGCGGTGCGGCGATAGGGGTGGGATTTCTGCCACACATATGCGGACCATTTACCTCCATATGCATAAAACTGGACTGAAAACAGCCGAAATGAGCTGGCCCTGTCCCTGTCTCAGATAGCACGCTGGGCAACGGTCATGCCATCGCACCCCCGGACACCAGGCTCACAGGCCGATTGGACCCCTGGAAAGCTCCCCCACAGTGGCTTGCAATGGGCGGTTGATCTCATCAAGCTCGAACGTTAATTTAGCACAACCAGCCAGCTCTTTCAGGCTGTTTGCTAGGTCGTTTCAGACCGGGTCTTTTCCTTATGGGGACTTCCACAAATCCGAACTTCGCTCCGGAGAGCCAGCTTTTGTTGGAGAGCTCGGAGACCACAGCTTGTTTAGCCCCTACTACCCCGTGTCCAGAACGCGGTTCGGCCCACCTGAGCCAGAGCAACTCTTCCACGACACCCCTGGGGGGCATTTTGCCACGGAGCTTTTTGGGCGCCCTCATTAATTTGCAACTGTCGTCGGCAGACGGCATGCTGCCAAATGGAGAAAAAAGAGAGGCTCAGCGGGGTAGCGGAATGCAACCTAAGCCCATCTGCCGGCGCGTGACTGGAGCTTGTCTCTTTAGCATCTCAGGCCCCTTTCCATATTCATGACGACTCGCACACAACAGGAGCTGATTCACTGCGTATAAAGTGCTTCTCACCTCGCAGGTGACCTCAATGATCTGCGCCATCTCAAACATCTCGACCAAACACACCATCTTTCCACACACTGTCCATTCAGTTTCACTCGTTACTCCAATCCATATTCGCTACCATGAAGGCCAACACCCTCGTCCTCGCTGCCACTCAGGCCCTCCTCGCTGCCGGTAACCCGGTGCCGGAGGTCCAAGAGCGCCAGTCCTGCCCGGGCGTCCACGTATTCGGTGCCCGCGAGACAACTGTGTCCCCGGGTTTTGGCTCATCTGGTACCGTTGTGAACCTGATCACACAAACCTACTCCGGCTCCACCTCTGAAGCCATCAGCTACCCTGCCTGTGGCGGCCAGGCCTCTTGTGGAAGCGTCAGCTATGCGGACTCGGTCAAGCAGGGTGTTTCTGCCGTCGTTAGCGCAGTGAATGCTTTCAACACGAAGTGCCCCAACACCAATCTCGTATTGGTTGGTTACTCCCAAGGCGGCCAGATCTTTGATGACGCCCTGTGCGGAGGAGGCGATACCGCCGAGGGCATCACCAGCACTGCCGTTCCCTTGTCTTCGGCGGCTGTTGCGAAGATCAAGGCTGCGATCTTCATGGGTGACCCTCGCTTCGTCGCCGGTCTCTCCTACGAGGTTGGCACTTGCAAGGCCGGAGGGGTAAGTTCATTTTTTCATGCTGTGTGCCTCTGTATTTGCTAATTCTCTTGTTCTCATAGTTCGATGCCCGCGCCTCGGGCTTCTCGTGCCCAAGTGCCGCTAAGATCCAGTCGTACTGCGACGCAGCTGATCCTTACTGCTGCAACGGCAGCAACGCTGCCACGCACCAAGGTTACGGGAGTGAATACGGGCAGCAGGCTCTCACTTTTGTGAAGAGCAAGATCGCTGCTTAAATTGGCACCTGCATTTCCGCATGTTGGTACAAAATTGAGCATGGCAGCAACGACGCGTTGCTTTGGCTGACTTCGCGTCGCCTTTTCTACTGTACATATGATGAATCTACTTGTAACTACATACCCCAAGAATGATACATGCTGTGATTGCTGTACCCGAAATAGGCATTGATGTGTTCGCAAAGCAGGAGCTCACGCCTGTCTCTGGCTATCGACTGTGATGTACTTCATAACACATGGAATTCCAGGAAAATCCGCGTCTGTCGTCCTTCGCCATTGATCTCGGCTAGCACGAGCTAGATGAGGGTTATATGTGATGGAACAGCGTCGATGTGACCTTATTCGCAATTCCATCGCCCATTTCCAAAAAAAGGAGCCACCACATCTCTGTTCATCCCCGCCATCACCACCCATACGAGTTGTTCATGGTCTCACTAACCCGGGAACGTCCACAACACCTTGCCAATTCCATTGGAATGGATTCGTTGTGTTCGTCTGATACTCGTGAATCAATCCATCTGCCTTTCCGATAGCAAACATTTTCATTGTTTGCGTCGCCGCGATGGCTGAGAATCCGTCGTCGGTTACATTTTCCGGGCTGCCGTCTAGGGAGGGCGTTTGTACGGCCCAGTCGGATCCGCGATAGACGGAGGACTGCAGTGCGCCAGTGGTCTGGTCGAGCGTTAGGACAATGTTGTTGGTCCACCCGTTGTTGCCGAAGGTGAGGGAGGCGATCTCCGGCGAAGGGTTAACAGCGAGGTCTGAGGTGATTTGGTTTCCTATGGAGGTCAGTCATGGCTGTTCATGAGCCAATCAGGATACGATTCAAGGCTTACCAAAGTTCCCCGTCTCCAGCCGGAAGTCGGTCAGAGGCCCTTTCAGCTTCTCTATCAGGTCGCCTCCGTCTGCATAGTACATGCGCACGGCGTTCAGGTCTGTCCCAGTCGATCCGTTGCCGTTGAAGTCGGTGAAAGCCGAGACACCGAGGCCCGTGCCGGGCGCTGCGCTGGTGCTGACGACGTCTCCCATGGCCCAAACCAGCTTCGTCATATTGGCCATCTGAACATGGCCCGTCCCCGCGTCCTGGTACAGAACCAGGAGGCTGTCGGTGCAGTTGTCGCAACTCTGCCACATGGCCGCGAGGCCGCTACCCGGGGCAACCTCCGGGTTCCCCAGGCTGGAGCCCATCTCGCCCTGCAGCCAGCCCGAAGACGACGTGGGGTTGGTCGAGTACAGCTCGGCGACCTGCCGCGCCGGAGTGAGGTAGTACACGTTCCAGAGGCCGTTGTTGCTCGCGGCCGCGATGGGCGTGCCGTCCAGGACGTCCAGCCCCGCAGCGTTGGCCGACGCGCTCATGTTGATCGACATCCACACGTCAGCCGTGGAGGCCCTGACGGCGGCCATGAGCGCGCTGCCGGTGGTGTTCGAGCTCTGGTAGAAGACGCCCGTGTACGTCGTGCCCGTGGCGTCGGTCCAGTTCATCGCGGCCAGCCTCGAGTCGGGCATGGTGATCCCCGCCGACTCGGATGACACGGGAGGGCTGTCTGAGGACACGGCAGTATGTTTCGTCCATGGCGCCGTGACTGCGAGTACGGTCACCAGCAGGCCGATGATCAGAAAAGCGATGCCGGCCGACAGCGCGATGAAAGTGCTCCTTCGCAAACCGAATAGTGTCTTTCGCTCTCCAACACCACTGCCGCCGCCAAAAATCCCTGCTCCGCCTATCCCTCCAAGAGAACCAGGTGTGGGCAATGGGTCTTTTACATCATTGGTAGGCGCAGCGTATAGTGCCTGTGCTTGACCCTTTGAGTCGACCAGATAATATGCGGGAGGGCCTACTTGCGGGCTGTCCACCGGAGACAGGCCGGCGGCCTTGTCATCTGAGAATGGGTTGGCGTTGTTGTTCGCACTGCTGCCATCCGATATGGCGAACTTCTCGTTCCAGTACGATTTGCGGCCGGAAGGTGCGAAAGTGGTTGAGCTTGGGCTGGGCACAGCAGCGGTCTCATTGGGGATAATGATGGCTTCGAGGTCCGAGTAGGACTTCTTCCTTTCCCGGGTGTCCATTCTCGAAGTGGGTGTGAGGGTGAGGTGGTGATGATGGGCGGATATTAAGCAATTATCAGATTGAATGATTGACTTGTGTCCAGGTTACCGTGCCCAGTGAGCTCGGCAAGATACACAGGACGGTGGTACAAAATTACACAGTACTAGAGCGAGTAAGGAGCGACAGACAGGAAAAAGAGTGACGACGAACAGATCACGACCAGCGTATGAGAGGGGTTGTTACAACAATAGAAAAGGCCAAGGGACAGTGGGAGAGAACCAAGAGGGCGGGACGCTAGACGAGGGGCAGTGGGACCAGGGCTAATCTATAATTCAGACTTCACCAGGTCACAATTAGATGACGGAGCCTTGGAAAGTCTCAACTCCGAGAGACAGATCCCTTGCCATCATAGGGCTACGGCCACAATCGGACCCAGGTTGCCGGATCCTCGGATCAAACGAGAGCTGGGGGAGGGAAGGGGCTGTCGAGGGGCTCAGCCTTGGACGAGGGGAAGCATGAGGCATTCACGAGTCAAGCGCGCGCGGTACATCAGGTTTGTTGATGTATCAGATGTATCATATCAGTGTGGCGAGGCGAGGCGAGGTGCGAAAGTTTGGGCGGGTTAGAAAGATTGGTTTGGTTCTTGATGTGCAGATATGGTTACAGATGCAACTTAGGTCGCAATCTATGAGTCCCCGGGCATAGAGAGAAAGGTTCAATAGGCCCTTAGCTCTACGGGAAGTCGGTGCCCAGTGAAGACCTCTGCAGTGTAAGCTGAGTGATTGAGCGAGATCATTTGTGACAGGCATCGATCTCGGTACGGTGGCCCGCCCTTCCTGCCTCAGAATGACAGCGGGCCCCTGATCTCCACATCGGTGTTTCGGTAGCCTCACCGAGACAGATTGGCACATGCGTAAAGCTTAAGTCTTGGCCCACCACGCAGAATGCCCTGACTCGCTCTGGCGAAGCCACATTTCTCTGCCGTTGAAGGACGAGGAGCTTTCGCTCAAGTCCGCATTGTTAAGATCCGCAAGGCAAATAAGATCGGCAGCCGTCATGATGTTGCCACGAGTTGGGATGATGGGAGGAACCTGTGCATTTGTCAGCTCACCTTCATACATGCGTGCGCTGACTGTGAACTTAAGCATTGCTTTTCCAAGAAATTCTTCCCTTGTCTTCCGCGTAGCCATTACCATTCTTTTCTGTCTCTAGCGCTGGTGGAAGGAGGTTGGAACGTTGCGCTTTCTATTTCAAGCCTTCGACGTGCCCATTGGAATAAGGCTCTTTGTTCAGCTCAGGAAAAGTCCCCTTCATTTCTATCATTTGACAATACTGCAGCACATAGTCAGGGCAAGAATTTCGGAGTTTATTAACAGTTTCGAGATAGGTTGCACAGAAATGCACTAGCAACACGAGAGAAATTTGTGCTCGGGTCTACAATAATTCATTCCTTGAACGAGCTGGCTCATATCCACCTGTCTGAGCAATCAGATTTCGTGGCGTTGTGATGTATACGATATCAATACTGTCTGGTAAGGTGTTCCATCTCCAGATTTCAATACATGCTGTTGTACACGACGCCCGAAATCTTCCTGTCGGGATACCATGTTTACAGGGGTGCAGGTATTGTGGCTTAAAGTGAATCATCGTTCCTAGTTTCTACCTATTGAGGCTTATCTATAGAAGCCAACTGGAGACAAGTGTCAGTAATCGTTTCCACTGGCCGCTCTTGAACAGACAATGAGATGCAAGCTTGTCGACGAAAGCTTGACCAAAACGAGCATTTGGAGAGACTTCCATCACGAGCACCCGGAGACCGGACCAGATCTGGCGTTGGAATAGAGTTGTATTTGCACCAGTTTCGAGGACCTCCGCACCTGTGTCAGGATGGAGTCCGGAGACTCTCGGCGCAAGTTTCTGAAGCGATGATACATCACTTACTCGTCATCCAAATGTGTAGCATCATATTGACGGTTCTTTTCACAAACATCTACAGGCGTTGGAGATATCCACCAAGTCCAACGCTAGATGAAGAGCAAGTAGGCGAGTCAGCCTTCCAGATCTTCAGACACGTTTTCCAGGATTTCCAAGATAAGGTGAAGCACGTGGATCCCCAGAGTATCTCGGTTGTCTCATCTGACCGTGAGGGAGATTCCGAGGTTATTGAAGTAGGTATGATAGGTAAACAGCCATGAATTAAACATTCATCAGGCTTTTCTCTAGTGAGGGTGTCTGCAGCACATGCGCAAGCAACACACCACAAATGACATCGAACGTTTCGGTCAATTCTTAGTCCTCCCTGTGGGTGGACCCGGTTCTGCAGGACAGACGTATTGGCAGACTCTGTGTCATCACCTGTGTCGAGCCCTTAGAGAGTCGGTGTCACAAAGGCAGCCGCAGCCCAGACAGGAGCATGTCAAACAAAAGCCGAGAAAGCCAGGCAGCAAAGGAGAAGTGAGACACTAAAAGAAGGCAACCAATTGTATTGGCCTTGGAGACGGTATCTGTGAGTCCTGTTCGGCAGGACAAGCGTCCAGCACGGAAAAAGCACCCGCTCTCGTCAGCGGCTTACATTTCACATCAAACTTGGTTGCTCAGTCAGGCGGAATAAGTTACGCCCAATAACGTCAACGTCTTAATATGGGCAAAGTTGAACTCGTACCCTACTAGATTCCATGTTGGCATTCTCAGCCTCTTTCATCCCTCTGAGAGCCCATTACGAGCTTTCAGATGCCTGTGAGGTTGAGCAGAGGCGACAATTCCTCCTCGCGCCAAGATCCTTTGGTGAGATGCTGCACACTCGCCCGAAGCATATCTCGCCTGGATGAAGGTATCCCAGCATTTTCTGAGAGTTACCGATTGATTGTCTTACCTCTTAGGTGTCAAAAACCGAAAATACTTCCAAGTTCCTAAAGACCATATATTGGTCGTTGGGGACAACAGAGGGATTAGTCTGGACAGTAGGCACTTTGGTCCCATACCTTTACACTCTGTCCGCGGCCGCATAGTAGCCTCGACCGTGAAACCAAAACCAAAATGGTGGTGGGACTGGGAAAAGATACCAAAGATGGAGACCACTGCATTCAGAGTGACAGACCCTGTCGAGTTGAAAGCAAATCGCCACGAATGGGAGACAAAAAATGGCGAAAATGAGCCTTGGAAGGGAAGACCACCGATTACTGAGACACCATATAAAGTCCAGCAAAAACACCCAAAGGTCTCCGGAAAAGGCGGTAAACAAGGCACGCATTGGGTTGCAGTCCGAGTGAACAGGTCGTTTTTGTCCGTCTGATTATTCGGTTCAGGTTTGATTGTTTTTGAATACTATGATGCTTCACATGACTGTTCAGATTGGAGTCCTCACATGCTCTCAATCTATCGCGACTTTGCTCCTCTGCTAGTACCTTGCGATATCTCTTCCGCCAAACCACACAAAAAGCCAACTGATCGAAATCATCAATTTTCTTCGCCAACTCCTCGTCCAACCCAAGGAACCTGAACGCCATGCGACCCAAGCGGCCTTCCCAGTCCAGTCCTCCTTCCCTGCGATGATACCGTCCTGTTGTCCGAGATACGCTAAAAGAGCGCGTTGTTTGTACTCAAAAGGAGGCGGGCCTACGGAGTCTCCGCTGCTGTGCTTGTTAAAGACTTCTGTGAGGTATTCGCCCTTCTGCAACGCCACTTCAGCTAAAGTAGGAAGTGATTCTCCTTTGATATCCGCCGCGTCGCCTAAAGCGTAAACTCCGTCCATAGAGCTTCCGTCTGAACGCAGGACGCGCAGATATTTGTCCGTCAGAATTCTCGGCAGCCCTTTCTCAGGAAGTTGGATGCGATCCGATATTGTGTCCACGAGCTTGTTGACCTTGTTACCAGTCGCCCAAATAAGAACTCCATACGGCAGTCGGCCATCTTCTTTGGTGTAGATCGCGCCAGCATCGACCTTCTCGATATGCGAGCTTGTTTTGATTTGGATGATATGTTGCTTGCCTCTGGTTAATGATTCGGTGGCATATTCGGCCAGCGAACGGTCGAATGTCGTCAGAATAGATGGCGCCACGTCGTGGATCGTAATAGTGAGCTTTCCATCGAGATGTGGGAAAAGAAACCGCATGTCTTCGTTCCACAGATCGACAAGCTCAGCAGCAGCCTCGATGCCGATGGCGCCACCACCAACTATCCGGATATTCAGGATATCACGCTGTCTTTGGGGGTCGCTGAGAAGGGTGGGAAGAGAAGCCTGGTCCATCATTTCGAGAAGACGTTGCTGGAGAAGCCGACTGTCGTTCGTTGTCCTCAGGAAGAGAGCATGTTCTTTGGCCCCCGGCGTGCCGAAATCCTGGATATCGCACCCAGGTGCGATGCAGAGCTTGTCATATTCGACTTCGAAGTCTTTCGGGTCCTCCCCATCTACCTCGGCTGCTGTCTTGCATCGGACGATGCGTTTCTCGAAGTCGATGTTGTGTGCAATTGCCTTGTAGTATTCAACTTCGGTACGTTGTTTCCTCCTGACCGGCTCTTCTGCTAGACGGAAATTGAACAGACCACAAGCTGCACTGGCCAGCAGAGGTGTGTACTGAATCGTGCGGATTGGCGAGATAATCTTCAAATGGTATTGCTCCATAGATACCTTCTGGGACAGAATGAAACCGCCCCATCCGGATCCAATAACAGCGAGAACGGGTTTCTTCATCTTGGCAAAGCTTGTGTCGTCTATTTTTGGCAGGAAGATTTCAAGATCCTGCAGAATTAATGTCAAAACTCCTTTGGATCAATTTCCCATACTTATCTAGAACTTTTCCCAGTACCGCAATCCAGTGATTCTCACCAATCCTGAAATGTAATGCGTCAGAGCTTCAGCATCATGACTTCTCATTCTGGGGTACAGATAACGTCATAGGGGCGATCAACAATTCTCCTTCCAACCCATATGGCTCGGAGCGCTCGGCTTTCGGTATCATTTCGCTATATGTGCAAGTTCTGACTTCACCAAACCTAGCATTAATAATCACCCATGCACATCTTCAACAGTCTGGACGATTTTGTTTGATGCAACCTAATGGCCATATTTGGTTGTAGTGGCTTGTGGTGATGGACTTGCAGCGAGGGGTCTGGACCAGTCTAGTCGGTATCAGAAGTCAGGGCTGCAAACCTGCATCCCCTCTCAAATTAAGCGCACCCGACAATTGAACGTCACCGCGCCTTGCATGTAGCCTCCACATTACAACGAGGCCTGGAGGTGGCAAATGATTTTGGTTGATAGTAGTCAACACACCGACGGGCCAAGGGCTACGGTAGCTTTTGTGCGACACTGAGGTAAGGCGTTACTCATTTCCAATACATGTTCGTCCGGATGCGGATCTATGATGCCGGTCACAGAACGGTCCCTGAAATACAATTACCTAGCATCTGAATGCTCTCCACCGTGTCTGAGACATATGTGCGTGTTGTTGAGAGGCCCACGGCCACATAGTATATTATCACTGCATGAGCCCAGCCCTGCCAAATGTCCCGGAGAGCTTGATCATCTTGCTTGGGCGCCCAAGCGCAGGACCTAAGGAGGTCACATGGGCCAGCTTCATCGAAAGCTACTACTAGCTAAGCAGATATAAACCCATTTTCCCACTGATCTGAATTAATTTGTAGCACTGGAACGGGAGACTCATGTCAAGTTTCTAACGGCGGTCCAATAGAGCGCCTAAGCAACTCATTCGGTAGACAAGCGGTCCAGTATTAGACCCGGTAAATCAATGGAGTAGGTAATCCAGCGTTTGGGGCCTTCATTAGGTAGAGGTCGGAGAAGACTGGGAAGGGACCAGGTGGACTCTTGCTGTAATCAATTTTTGTCTGGTAAAGGGAAAAGGCGCACTACTTATATAATCTTTTCGGAGTGGGTTATCCCGTTTTCCTCAAATATAGAGGAAATGAAACGCCTGCCATTGACAGCACAGAGCCTTTTTTTTTGTATCGCCTTGATGGCGAACCTATAATGCTTAGCGAAGCATCTAAGCAACAGCTAAGTTTTGGGCCAAAGCTACAAGGGCTTTCACTTGCCGGCAGCCGCGCATTTATCACCTGCAACATGGTGTATTCGCCAAGCATGACTAGTCGGCTCGAGCGTGCGGCGTAAACTATTTGTTTCTGTCTGTTCCTGTCCAAGAAGTTTCCCCAGAAATATGCTCCATACCTCTTTTCTCAAGCTGTTTTGATATACAGTTCGCGAGGAAGATGCTAGCCAAAAAGCTTTTGCCCCTGCTTGTGTCCAATAACAGCGAGGTAATGCCAATTCCAAGCTGGGACCTGGCTCCTCAATCTCTTTTATCCGATGTAAGTACTTTTTAACCTCTATTATCTGTATAACCTGCTGCAAAAGCGCCGCACTCCAAAGCTTATTGAGAGCAGCTACCCTCGCCGAAGCCTAATTTCTCTCCTTACAATATCTCCCAAGACTGTTAGATATTACCGACTGTTCTCTGTTTCTAAGGGCAGCAGGAGACGTTTATACCACCGGTGACCTGTGAGGTCTTTGGTCTTTTACTCGTCGTAAGAGACAATAGTATCTAGAACAAAGACAATCTCAAGAAGCCATTCTGTTGCCTAACGATACCCTCCGTCATGTTATGGTTTTCCACGCGCATCATTCCTCTCATTTGCAATACGCAGCGGAGTTTTATTTTTCGCTTCCTAATTACTGTATAATTATTTCCCTGAAATGATATTGACTCAAGTGTGCTTAGCATGCTTCCAATATTTCGATGCCTGGCAACGGGAAACTGGCCTACTGGCATCATGTCCCAGTTTCGAGATGCACTCTCATCGGTTGCTTGCAGGCCGCAGGCGTGAGTCCTTGGAATGACCTTGCTCATATTTTCACTGGAGACAATATGGAAGCCTACAGAGCAAACAAGAGTTGGAAAGAACCGTGGCTTTATCGTCAAGAATTCTTCCTAGATCCAGACCACAGGAAGCACTACCTACTCGAAACAAACGGCATCACTTCAAAAGCCGACATATTTTTTAATGGATGGCAGATCGCAAACAAGGAATTCCAGTCAGGCTCCTATGGTGGCCATGCATACGACATCACACCAATGGCGTCAGATATCAATGCGCTACTAATCAGAGTTCACCCCACCGACTATAATCACGATTTGGCCCAGGGATTTAATGACTGGAACCCTGCTCCACCAGATCATGGCTCTGGTGTTTGGAGAGATGTTAATGTCAAACAGACAGGGCCGGCGGCATTGGGACCTCTCAGCGTCACGACAGAGTTCAAGACATCTGGTACTTTAGCCCGAGTGTCTGTCCGAGCACTTGCCCGCAATCTTGAGAAACACACAATAGAGGTCCTCCCAATGGCCAGTGTTTTCAGGTCTGGATCTGAATCCAGCACGACCGAAGGCATCTCTCAGGTCGGTACCTCGTCGATACATGTCGATCAAGAGCGACCCTCGAGAAACACTACGACAGGAGAAAAGAATGGTCCGAGTGCAAGAGAAACTTCTTCTCGGACCATATCTTTGGCCCCATTTGCTTCGAAAGAGCTAAAAATAGATCTTGATATACCATTTACGGAAGCAGACATTTGGTGGCCCAGGCAATGGGGAGCTCAGCCACTTTTCGCGGCTCATCTGAGCGTGTCAGTTGAGAACATAACCTCTGATCGGCGCAACAGCACATTCGGATTTCGCAAGGTCACCTCGCGCCTCAACAATTACAACGACAGAGTGTTTGAGGTAAACGGCTTTCCCTTTCAAGTGATTGGCGCAGGGTATGCACCTGATATTTTTCTTCGGTGGGACTCCTCGCGCTTCACAAGTATTGCCGAGTATATTCTTGATATTGGGTTGAATACTATTCGTCTTGAAGGGAATATGGAGCATCCTGAGCTGTATGATATATGCGATCGCCTGGGAATTATGATTCTTCCAGGCTGGGAATGCTGTGACAAATGGGAAGCATGGAGCTATACCGAGGAGGAAGGACTATCAGATTCTCTCTGGGGCCCGAATGACTATATCACAGCGAACGCCAGCATGAGACATGAGGCAGAGATGATGCAGACTCACCCAGCTGTGCTTGGATTCCTGATTGGAAGCGACTTATGGCCCAACAAAAGAGCCACGTCCATCTACTTGGACGCGTTGTATGACTGCCATTGGGAAACCCCCATCCTCGCTGCCGCTTCAAAGCGGGGACACCCAAGGGGCCTCGATCCCTCAGGTCTCAAAATGGAGGGCCCCTATAGTTGGGTCCCTCCAAATTACTGGTACGAAAATCGGTTGGGCGCAGCATTTGGCTTCGGCTCCGAACTGGGTTCAGGAGTTGGCACACCAGAACTTCAAAGTTTATCGCAATTTCTCGACTGGCCTGGAATCAATGACCTCTGGCGGAGACCCAGCAAGGATCTTTACCACATGTCGCCTGCAGATTCGTTCTCAAGCAGAAAAATCTACAACAAGGCCCTTTGGCGTCGATTTGGCGCACCGAGAGGATTGTCAGAGTACCTCCTCAGCGCTCAGATGATGGATTATGAGGCAACGAGGGCTCAGTTCGAGGCCTACTCTTCGAACTGGTCTGCGAAACGACCTGCAACGGGGTTGATCTACTGGCTCCTAAACAGTGCTTGGCCCAGTCTTCACTGGGAGCTGTTCGATTATTACTTACACCCAGCCGGATCGTACTTTGGCGCAAAGACAGGGAACCGCTTCGAGCATGTAGCATATGACTATGTGCACAAGGAAGTGTCCATAATCAACCGTTCTGCGAACAAGCAAGGGTCCAGAATTCTTGAGCTAGATGTTATTGATCTGCACGGCAACCGCGTCTTGAAAAGGACGGTACAGCTTTTCACGACACCCAATTCCAGCAGAAGACTCTTCAAGATCAAGGAGTTAAAACATATACGGGATATGGTGCTCCTCCGTCTGGTTCTTAAAAATGGCAGCGACAACAAACTGCTAAGTCGGAACGTGTATTGGTTGTCAAATAAATCTGATAAACTGATTTGGCACAGATCAAACTGGTAGGTCATATCCAACAAGACCCCCCCCCCCCATAAAAAAAGAAGAAAACCCTCAACCTCATGGCTCTCGTACTTTATTGTATGTTGACTGGAAGGTCTTTCGTCTCTCCCCTTACCGATCACAGTAATTTCCATGTCTGCGTCTGATGTTGACGCATCGCTGTTTCCACTCTACATTATCGTGGTTGGCAAATTTGTCTGACAAAAGCTGAACAGGTACTACACGCCGGTCGAGAAATACGCCGACTACACTGCCTTAAATGGAATTCTCCCAGCTAATGTGTCAATCTCAGCGGCAATGGACAGAACCAACATGCGCTGAGTCACTGTCACTTTGGAGAATCTCTCGCCCTTCCCTGCAGTCTTTATCCGATTAAGTTTGGTGCAGCAGAGCAAAAATGAGATACCGGGCCAGCTTGAATGGGCACATGTCACTCCTTTGAAATGGTCGGATAACTACGTCACTCTGTGGCCTCATGAGAAAATGGTTCTCTATGCGGACGTTATGAAGGAATTACAAGATGCAAATGCCGTGTTTGTCCATGGGAAGAATGTTCACGAAATCGAGATTCCTATCGGATAGGGTCTGGCTGGCTTTCTTAAGGTTAATTGCGGCGAGTCGCATTGTGTACTTAGGTATATGATGCGTCTGCTCGGATTCCCAGGAGTAGAGGTCCTATCGACTCACGCTAGGAAATAGAAATTCATTAGAGCAGAACTCTTTGCCATTTTTGAAGAAAAGAAAAGGGAAGCACCGAGAAAAGACATTGGTCTGTCTGTCCAATTGTTTGTCTTTACTTTCGGCTTTACATTTGTTCTGGTTTAGTCTTTTGCAGCATCAGAGCCGAATTTGACTTCTTACTCAGTGAGATCGCCGGATATTTCGAATGTCTGCGTTCTCAAACAAGATCACTTGGTCAGGGATCAAGTGCAGTTGTACTGCCCGTTGGTGCGGCTCGGAGATGAAGGTCTTACCCCTTCTGAGGACGCATATCATCAGCAAAACTTTGCAGAAAGTTAATCCCTTTGTCCATCCACGGCCATCTCAAAAACGAAACGGTGAAGTCCCATCCTCGACCCAATGTAAGGGTGTTTTATCAGTTCCTTAGGTAGAGGCAACCCGTTATCGGAAAGTCTTGGGCACTACCACTGGTGTTTACGTCGATGCAGAAAAGGGGGAACCATGGCAAACGCCTGCAAAAGCCTCATGTAACGAAGTAACGAAATAAACTACTGCTTAGCCAGCGGGGGAAGGTTCCGAGTCTCGCGCTACGGTCTAGTTGCAGCCGTTGAAAGGCCAGCTCAGGACGATGAAACCATATTCTTGGCCTGAGAGATTGTTAGAATCAGAGTAGAACAAATGAATGAATGAATGTTGACCGTTGACACACAGTCCAGTGTCCGACTCTTCAGACTCCCTGATGTGGTGTGCTTCATGCTTTTGCTCGATTTGACAGGGCACACGAACCCAGGCCAACCATTCTGGACGGACGACACGTCGTAGCGAATATTGACCTCTTAAGGCTAAATACGAGTTCCAGAGGAAAAGTATGGGCCAACCTAAAATTCGTCACGCTATGCAGGGAGAAAACCTGGCCGTGGAAGGGTGTGTATAAGCGGAGATCCTGCGGAGAAGTTCCTAGATTGGCGTCAGATGCGAATAGATTGCAACTTGCACAGTCCCACATGCCTGCGTGAAGTTCCCGGTGCGCCGCATTGACTCTCACAATCTTACAGTTCGTCACCACTTTTTGAAATGGCCGTCCTGATGAACCCCTGACCCAGCAGAAGCCCGCCAAGGAAGACCCCTTCAGAGAATATTGAGGGACGAACGCCTCTCCCGTAGCGCCCTAGCCGATCTCACTGATCCTTTCTCAACAACCTCCTTGATCCGGAATAAGCATCCGCTAGATCTGAGCCCTAGTAATGACCGAAATGGACGAATCGGCTTGGCCTACCAGAGACATCGGAACTGTATTATTGAATTCAGTGTGACGGAAAGACGAGGGCGATAAAGTCTGCAATGTCAGGGTCCAGCCACATACGTCCAGATAATGTTTCTACAGTCTAGTACGCTGGGTTTGCGTCTTCGTCATCCTGATTGGGTGCAACCGTGATCTGTGTTTTGTGAGCGCTCTGTTCTCGCGCTGGACTTCAGGATTGACTTAACATCACTGAATGTTTCATTTCTAATCTCAGACCTCCGTCCCCACGTGTCAGTCTTGTTTGTCTCCAGTATGATCTTTGTCAAATTGTGGCTGCTTGCCACCTCGGCTGAGTTTGTGCAAGCAAAGCTCCTTGGCTCCTCGTTCGGGGTACCAGGCCTCAATGCGACATTCGACTACGTTGTTGTTGGTGGCGGAACCGCAGGTCTCACCATTGCAACTAGACTTGTCGAGCAGGACGCAGGAAGCGTGGCAGTGGTTGAAGCAGGCACTTTTTATGAGATTTCCAACGGAAATGGGTCTCAAGTGCCAGGTCCGGGTGTTAATTATGCTGGAAAGTCTGCTCTAGACTGGCAGCCGTTGATCGATTGGGGATACATGACGACACCTCAAGCAGTAAGTCCCAGCCTTCCGATACCTGCCAAATCTATGCTGATGGCGCTCAGGGTGCGAACAACGCGTCCTTACACTATGCGCGAGGCAAAACACTCGGTGGCAGCTCGGCGAGGAATGCAATGATCTACCAACGGGGCACCACTGCATCTTACCAGAAATGGGCAGACCAAGTTGGGGACCAGAACTACACTTTTGAGAACCTACTACCGTATTTCGAGAAAAGTATCAATTTCAGTGCGCCAGATATGAGTGTTCGATTTGCAAACTCAACGCCTCAATACGACGAGACCGTGATGGGAGACGGTACGGGTCCTCTATCTGTAGGGTTTCCAAACTCACCCTCAGCGTACGGGACTTTCGCAGTCGAAGGCATGAAGCAGATGAACCTATCGGGCATCGATGGTTTCCAGAGTGGAAGTTTACTTGGTTATGCATACAGCATGTTCACCATTGACAGCGGCACAATGCTCAGATCGTCCTCGGAGACTGCATTCATGCGGCAGGCATTGCAATACAATGCTTATCAAGTCTATCACCTAACTATGACCAAGAAGATCTTATTTGATTCTAACAAGAAAGCTACCGGAGTTTTGGTTGACACACAAGGCTTTCAATACACTTTGACAGCGAAAAAGGAAGTGATCGTTTCCACGGGTGCCTTTGCGTCTCCGCAGATTCTAATGGCATCTGGTGTCGGCCCTGCTGATACTTTGACCTCATTGGGCATAGAGGTCATTGCTGACCGACCCGGGGTGGGCAAGGGAATGCAAGACCACGTCTGGGTCACGTTAGCATACCCTATCAACGCTCAAACCAGTTCTTCTTTACGCTACCCCTCGTTTCTCTACGGCCAACAAGCTCTTTTCAACAGCTATCCAGCCACTGGAATCTACTCGAGCCCCAATTGCGATGTCCTAGGCTGGGAGAAAGTACCACAAGACTTGAGAGCCAGTTGGAGTAACGCGACCAATGGCGTCCTCAAAGCGTACCCAGATGATTGGCCGGAACTCGAATATATGACAGTTAATTCGTACGTCAATGAGCAGGAGGTCTACAAGCTTATGGATCCTTTTGATGGCACAAATTATGCGTCCATCGGTGTCATCCTCGCCTCTCCCATCTCGCGAGGAAGTGTCACCATAACCTCCGCCGACACAAGTGTACACCCGTCGATAAATCCCGAGTGGCTGACGAATCAAGCCGACATGGATATGATGATAGCGGGCGTCAAACGGGCCCGAGAATTCTGGGGAACGGCCGCTCTGCAGGGCCTCGTCATTGGCGAGGAAGTATTTCCCGGTTCCGAAATTTCTACCGACGCGGAGATTGAGAGCTTCATTCGTAACTCGTTCAACACTATTTGGCATGCTGCCTGTACTTGTGCAATGGGAAAGATCGATGATCCTAATTCCGTCGTGGATTCCGAAGCAAAAGTGATCGGAGTGCAGGGTCTTCGCGTTGTCGATGCGTCGACTTTTCCATTATTGCCACCGGGGCATCCTCAGTCAACCATCTGTAAGTCTTTATTCTCCAACATGCCTTCTGTATCCTAGTCACGGTATGACACTAACACGGAATTGATAAGACGCTCTCGCTGAGAAGATAGCCTGCAATATTTCTGGAGGCTGTATTTTGTAAATCAGTACGCCGATTTTGCACACCAAAGTACATAATATAATATTACATATTCACTGGTTGTCAAACTGCCGAAGACTACCTGACCTTCTCTAGTCGGGGTTGTCCGAGATCTCACCTTCGAACACGGGTCCTCAGGCAGATAGAGCCGCGGGCCGTTAGGCGAGGACTCGAGCACAAGCTTCAGCGGCACTGCTGCTTGTGATTGGCCTCAAAGGAGTTCGACTCAGTTGAGGGTGTGTGACGGTCAGCCAGTCTTCGACAGCGCAAATTTGATACACGGGTTATTGGACATTGCTATCGATATTACATCGAGAGCACCTGAGGCTGAGTAACCATTAGACGTGGTGTGTTTGGTGCACAATTTGGGCACATTTCACACATCGAAAGCCTGTTGACTCCTGGTTTGAGGCATTGTTGAGGACACGCACGATTGGTGACAAGGTCTGATTCTATGTGTGTTTATATGAAGCCTTTTCGCAATACCTTCATATTGGCCTCGATATATTTGCCAAATATATACAGCCGAAGTGCAATCCGTCGACACGGCCCCACCGTCTCTCTGAAATCTCAGGCGTAGCTACTTAGCACGATATGCCCTCAGGAACATTCTGGCAGTTGGTAGCATTCTTGCCGCCCGTTATCTTAACATCCGTCCAGGTCCAGTCGGAGCAGCTGCCATCGCCACACTCAATATAGACATTGAGTGCATTCTTGTTGACTGAGCCTGTGACGTTCTGGAGGATAAAATTCTTGATCGGCACGCCATTAGTGGGGTTGCCCTTAACGCCGTTGTATGACTGCGTCACAATGATTCCATAGTCCGCATTGTCAGACTCGCTATCGATGACGATGTTGCGATAGGTGATGTTCGAGACCTCTCCTGTAGCATTGGAAATGGTTTTCTGCAATTACAATTAGCTGAATCATCAACCACGGGTGGAATATTCGACCTACAATTCTGACGGACTGCTGAGATTTCTCGAACAAGATATTCTCAAAAGTGATGTTATTGACGATGTTGTTTGTGCGGCCGCCAACAGAGCCGATGGAACCTCCATGCCCACCGCTGCATAATGCGTCCTTGAACAGGACATTCTGGCCCGAGTTCACCGCGACACAGTCATCCTGATTCCATACCCTCGCATTCTGGATCACTACGCCGTCGGCATTATTAATGTCGAATGCATCGGTATTGTGCCCCAAAGTATCTCCATCGGCGTTGAGCTCATCGCCGGCAGTATTGTTGCAAACGACATCCGTGACCAGCAGGTTGTTCACGTAGTTGATACTGAAGAAGTTCTTGGGCGCATTAAGGATATTAATGCTGTCAAGGACGGAGTCATTTAGGTTGTTCGCCTTGAAGAATTTTGGTTTCACAACGCCGCCGTTGCCCCCCAGGCTATCCCACCAGAGGGCACCCTGCCCGTCGAGAACAGATCCGGGTGCGCCCTTAACGGTGATATTGTTGCCCGAGACAGAGAATAAGCTTCCTTCCCACTCGGCGTAAGCCCAAGTAGTCCGGCCCTCGAAGGTGACCTGAGCCAGTTGTTAGTATAGAGCTCGCCATTACAACCAGGACGGTGCTCACGGTTGTGCCGTCGTTGAGCTTCTCGAGATTCAAAGTCACACCGCCAGGAATCTGGAGGCTGTCAAGGACAATGTTGGAGCAAGAGTTCTTGGCCTGGCTGATTTGTAGATAGCCGTCTGGGCCACTGAACGTGCAGTCGAAGGTGGTGTTGTCAGCAGCCAAGGCGCCTGAGGCGAGCCCCAGCAAGGCGGCTGCGGCGACGAGAGATCTTGGCATCTTGGCGACCTAACGGGTCAGATTTGACGGATGGTTAAGATGGTTAAGAAGATCATCTATGGATCAATAAGGGCGCACGGATTGCAGAAGACGTCCTCTTTAAAAAGCCACACACTCCTCCATGGCCTTGAATCGGGTGATGCGAATTTGCTCGACTTGGACCCCTGGAGAGCGCACCCAGTTGTGAAAGGGGCATGATGCGTTGTGGTGGAGAAGCGACCCCTACCAAATTTCATTATCCCGGATTCGTGGAATTTTTGTTGTTTCTTCGGAAGCAACTCCGGTCAACAAGCTTTGGCGACCAAAAGCGAAGACGAGCCGCAGATAACAACGCCAACCTCAGATGCGGACAGGCTAGAGCCACTCATCGAATCAAGTTGTTTCTGACAGTATCGATTCAGAGGATCTGAAATTGAATATCTGGACGTGGGGGAAAGCTCCAGGTTCATAATGAAGCAGGGGAAATACTGGTTTAGCCTGCATCCGTTTCCCGACGCGAGGGGGAGGCCATTAAACCCAAGCGGGTGCATCTGCTTTGATCCAGGGGCAATTTTCGAGGATTCGACACTAATTGTGGAGACGGTCAGTCGAAGCTCCATGGCTGCGACTTGCATTCTCACCATAACCCAGTCTACGTGTTTCGGTGACCATCTCTTTTTTTTATTACTTTGATTGCCCCCAGCAAATTCTCAACCATACTACATTTATACACTTTTTTAACATTGTATGTTATGTACAGGCGTTTTCGACATTAGCGTTGTTGGGCCTGTACGCGGTAGCATTACTGCACAAACAATTCATATTCACAATCAACTCGTCCAGAACAAATGCACCCAGGAAGACACTTGGTGAGCCCCGGCAGTCCTCATGGTGATGAGATCTACATGGAATCAGAAAAGATCAACGATAAAAATGATATGAATTATAGAAAGTACAGGTACGAGCTGACTTGGTAGATGTCTCAATTTTGATTCATATTCAACAGGACAGGCAGTTGATCAGGACTAAACGGCATGTCTGCACGTACGCACCAACACATATTCCTTTGCTTCTGATCGTTCTTCCTGCAAGCCCGAACACACCGAGACCTCCAAAATTGGAAGCTCTGTCACATGTTTCTATTCTCAGACAGGCAGACAGATGTGTTGGCTTCCACAATGAGGCATACTGCATTGCAGCCAGTCGGTGAAAGTTTCCCCGAAGTGTAACACAACAGCTGGCCTGAGTGACTGGCCTCTAAGGTGATTTGGGACTCATTGTGATAAATCAATTTGTCTTTTTCGCACTTTAGCTTGGCATTGCAACGAATGACCGTACGTTTCAGCGCGTGATTTACAATATCGTTCGTAGCGTGACCCGATGATTGTTCCAGGTTCTTGTTATTCCCCAGGCGCTGTTGTCGACATCAACTGCCGTTCCATTTATAGAATGAACAGACAGTTCAATATACTCAGGCAGATCTGCTATGTTTCTCATGGCACCCTAGATGTGCTGGGCAAGGCCATCTGATGTTTTTCCCGTGCTTTCGCCGAGAAGGTGCAAGGAAGACAAGCCTCCCGACCTATGATGTTTCGAAGAAGCCGTTGGGGTGGTTTAACCCAGAACCCGCCCTATAAGCAATTAAACATCAGCGAGAGTTTCATCTGATCTACGCCGTTAAGCGGCGCACCCGAGAAGTGCCAACGCGAATTGACTTCAGAGATTGGCTTTGATCTCAAAAAGCCGTTAGAACTTCATTACATTCTGGACGATATGTATGACAGCCAGCAACCAGCGTCGCAAGTAAGCTTCATTCTTCCCTCAATGAATCAACCAGCTGTACATGCTCTTTCACATTTCATTTAATATTCAGAGGTTTTCTTTTTTCCCCCTCCGTTTTTCTTCTTTCCTGCGCAGCTATGGCACCCCGACCGTTTCGTTTGGTCGTCGGAATTCCTCGCGATGACACAATCGAGCTCTTGACGCCAACAACCGCGCAGCCGCAATCTGTTGCGCCAATGACGGCCCGATACCAACCTGAACGAATTCAAGGCGATTCTCTGCCAGAGAGCTGTGCCTATCATGGCAGATCCGACGTTGAAGTACTCATGTCCCGCAAACTCCGGAGAAGCCGCGAGACAAACACATCCCAGGAAGGAATCTGGGACTGCTTGTCCGATTTCTGGGAAAGCTGGTGCTTCTTCGACCGATGCTGCGATAGATTCTGTGACCGGCTCTGCGACCGGTGCTGCGACCGGTGTTGTGACAGGTGCTGCGACAGGTGCTGCGATCGATGCTGCGATCGATGCTGTGATCGGTGTTGTGATCGGTGCTGCGACCGATGTTGTGATCGATGCTGTGACAGATGGGCTACGTAAGTTTATTCAATAGTGGGAAAAAGTTCCTGGCATGGCTGACTGTTGTTACCCAGAGTATGTATCGAAGTATGTGGGAGGAGGACGTAATCAGCTCTATCTATGTTGGCTGGCTGTCTAGCACTCCAAGGTTGCCAGCGTCGCATTTTGTCCATGAATGGCGTACTGGTTCTGGCCTCTCATGCTGTGCCAGACATTGTGTCACAGTAAGTTGACTGGAGTCAGACAGCTTTTCTCATTTTCGTCTTAGATACTGTACATTTCCCATGTAATCGAACCAGCATGCATGAGTTACTTGGAAGCATTAGCAATTTCGTGTACGGAGTATTAGGAGACTGGACGCTCATCGTCAAGACCGCATATCTGAAAGATATCTTTTGAGCAGTGACAATGAGATCGGGTATACTTTGTCAGACTCTACTAGCCCTATTTTCCGCCTTCTGATTCATACGAAAATGTCAGTTAGCACGCGTGATCAGGGTGATGTGTTGCGGATTGCTAAGAACGAAACGACAGGGCTTGGTGCAGATTTGACGCTTGGTACTAAGCCACCGGAGCAGGCAAATGACGGGCTTGGGAATCTAGAAGGATTGAAAGTCTCCTTTGAAGAAGGCTATTTAGTCCAGATGTTCAAGTTGACATTTCGATTTTGGTTGCTGAGTCAACTGGCCCGCAGAGTCGAGTCCCACAATGTGAAGTGAGCAGCGCCAAATCGCCACCAGAGCTGCAGGTGGAGACCCAGGACTGGGAAAAGTCTTATCGGCTCCAGTGCATGCTTATCAATCCAAACTTGGTGGGGCGCCCGTGGAATTTTTGGAGGGGACTGCAGCGCATTCCACCCATTATTCCTATTTCCCTTTCGGCGCCACCCAGAAACTTTGACAAGAGATCACATCACCTTTCACACACACCACCATCTTTCCACGAGCCAAGCGACCATGGACGTGGATATGGAAGGTGCCATCTCCATTGCAGCCCCCACGGGGACTGCAATGAACGGCGCAACCATCCTCTGCTGCAACTGCGGCGCACCCATCGACGGAACCACAGCCGCCGGCGCCCTCTGTTATGACTGCGTCAAGCTGACCAACGACATATCACAAGGCATCCAGCGGGAGGCCGTCCTCAACTTCTGCAGAGACTGCGATCGTTGGCTCCTGCCCCCCAACAGTTGGCTAGTCGCCGCGCCAGAATCGAGAGAACTGCTTGCTTTGTGTCTGAAGAAGCTGCGGGGCCTCGGGAAGACTCGAATAATCGACGCCAGCTTCATCTGGACCGAGCCACACTCCCGAAGAATAAAAGTTAAGCTCACAGTGCAAGATGCTGTGTCGGACGGCGTCCTGCTGCAGCAGAGTTTCGAAATCGTCTACGTCGTCGCTTACCAGCAGTGTCCCGACTGCGCAAAGTCATACACAGCCAACGTCTGGAGAGCGTGCGTACAGGTGCGGCAAAAGGTCTTGCACAAGAGAACCTTCCTGTTCTTGGAGCAACTGATCCTGAAACACGGCGCCCATCGCGACACGATCAACATCAAGGAAACAAAGGACGGTATCGATTTCTTCTTCTCCCAACGAAATCAGGCCGAGAAGTTCGTCGATTTCTTGAAGTCGGTGGTGCCAATCAACGTTGTCAAGAGTCAAGAGCTTATTTCCGAAGATATTCACACCTCGAAAAAGAGCTACAAGTTTGCCTTCTCCGTCGAATTGGTGCCAATCTGCAAAGACGACCTCGTCGCGCTTCCAATCACTATGGCAAAGCAGCTTGGCAACATCTCGCCACTGGTCCTGTGCCACAAGATTGGTACCTCTGTCAACTTCCTCGACCCAAACACCCTCCAAACAGCCGAGCTACGTCCCGACATCTACTGGCGTGTGCCATTCTTCTCCCTCTCCGACGCACCCGACCTCGTCGAGTTCATGGTACTAAATATCGAACCCACGGGCCCCCAGAAGGGTAAATGGCTTGTTGCGGACGTCGAGGTGACGAGGGTAGATAATATGGAGACGACCTACAACGTACGGACGCACCTGGGTCACTTCCTCAACCCTGGCGACTCAGTCATGGGCTACATGCTCACGGGTACCAACTTCAACAACCCCCAGTTCGAGGCGATCGAGAACTCCCACACTTACGGCTCAAGAATACCAGACGTCGTACTGGTGAAGAAGCACTTCCCGCGTAAGCGCAAGCACCGCAACAGAAAGTGGCGCCTCAAGCGTATGGAGAAGGACGAGGGCGAGTTGCTACCCAAGAAGGCAGACCAGGAACGCCTGGATAACGAATACGAGGCGTTCCTGCGTGATGTTGAAGAGGATGAGGAGCTGCGCGCAGCGTTGGCGTTGTACAAGAACACCAACAAGAATAAGAAGAAGCAGGAGGGTGAAATGGACGTGGACGGCCAGAGTGTTGCGGATACGGAGGCAACTGGCGCCAGTGACGATGACGAAGTGCCGAAGGTGAACATGGACGAATTGTTGGATGAATTTGAGGAGATGACGATGCAGGATCAAGAGTAGAGAGACTTCCTCGCATTGGCGAACTGCTTCAAAGAGACCGTTCTAGCACGGTGGGATTTGGCTGTCACAGGGCACACAACTGCGTCAATGGGCGCGTTAGATGAATATGATACATGACTACATCACCGGGCTTCTGACTCCTCATTGTGTGACTCCACCTCCACGTGGTGCTCATAGAGTTTCTCGAATGAATCTTTGACCAGAGCGTCGGCGTCTAGAGTAACACAATACGACCTCGTGATTGTCTCAATAACTCAAGAACCCATCCTCATAGTCTTTACTACCAATTCGACCGCAGAGAGCACCAGGAGGCCCCGATTCGCTTAGCTATTACGCATAAAATCCCGCCATCCGTTTGTGTTTATTCTGGAGATTAGTGAACACTGCCACAACGAGTCCTCATATCTCTGCTTTACTCATCCCTGAGCCGGCCGCTTCCCTGCCTTGCTGTAAGAGCTGTCCACCATCATCCATCCCATGCTGTAACTCTCAGTACTGAACGGCGAGGCTCAACGTTCGAGGTTACCGTAACGCTGGATCTAAGTCGCCCCTTGTTCACGGAACACATGGTTCCTGTACACAACCTGGTGCAGACGACCATGTCCGTGGCATTTTGTAGCTGCCCTTCGGTGAAATCCACAGCTCGCACAGGGGAGAAAGCCAGAGGGATGCGCTGAGCGGTCTTGACTTGAGATCCGTGGAGACGACACATACCGGAGCCACAGCGGTGTCTCGCAAGGGCATATATATATACATATGCGACGAAGCAGCCTTGTGGCATCGGGCGCCGTGCTTTACTGACCAGGTTGCGGTTGTTCTAGGCCACTTGATGCACATCAACACAAGTGGGTGTCTTTCTTCCTGCGGACAGGTTTAGAAAACCTTGCTGAGCGCTTTGCTCGCTTTCTGAGGTTGAGTTGATTCCGCCGCTTTCTTCTGTGCCAACGAGGTCTGCTTGAACTTTCTGGGCTTCTCAGTGGCAGTCGCTTCGGCTGCGGGCGTGAGCGCATCTGCTTCCGCCCCCCCGTCGTTCGAGCCTTTCTTCTGGACCTTCTTGCTCTGTATACCATCCAGCATCTTTGCTCTCTCCACCCTCTGCACAAAGTCCTTGTTTCCTTTCTTCTCCCTCGTGAGCTCTGCCATCATCCTGCTGCTCCTCTCTGCATTCTCCGCAGCGATCTGTTCCGTCAGATGATGCCACTTGAACCCATTCAAGTATTTCAATGTCCATATGTCGTCCCTGTAGTAACTCCCCTTCTTGCCGCCGATTGTCTGCGCGTTCAACATTTCACACACAGCCTTAGCGTCCTTCTTGCTCACAAACTCCACCCAGCCCTCGGTGTACATCTTCTTCTTGTTTCCACCGTTACGTACCCGCCGCTGGTGTGCCATAGGGTCTTCGGGGGCGAGAAAAATTCGGTTGATCGTGCCGTAGTTTCCGAGGAGGGAGCGCAGCTTGTGGGGCTTCATGAAGGGTGGGATGCGCGAGATGTATACAACGCCAGACTTTTTGATGGCGGCTTCTGTGGCAACTGGGTTCTTCTTCAATAAGGGTTTGACAAGGCGGATGTCATCAGGCTGTGTGTTGCTGTCCTCTTCTCTCGACCCTGACTCTTCACGTCTCTTTTTGCCAGTATCTGGCTTTTGTGGCTTATTGCTCTCGCCATCTTCAGGTTCACTGTCACTGCCCTCGGCGTCTGGGCCGGCGTCGTCGCTGAACTCCTCGTCGTCCAAGTCGCTATCATCTTCTACTCTGCGCCTCTTTGCCGAGCGTCCACCCTTTTGCAGTTCGTCTTCAGAGTTGTCCTGGACGGCATCATCGTCGCTGTCCTCGGCATCGAGGAACTGGTTCCGCTTCTCGGGCGCCATGGTGTGATTTGCACGCAGGTGAGTGTCGGAAGCGGCTGACTGAATGAATCAGGGCGCTATGGATCGTAGATATGGATTGTGTGGTGGCGATTCGGCCTGTCAAATGAATTGGAAATCTTCTTACAGCTTTCGAGGATGTTGCCTCAAAATTTCAGTGGGGCCCCTGCAGCTGCCCGCCAAAATTCCAAGTTTCCGCCTGCATGCCCCACTAATCCTTATCTTATCGAGGGTGGCCGAGATCGGCTCCGTGGGGCGACCTCAACGGGACGGGCGTCATTCAGAGCAAAGTCATGGAGGGGTCGGGCCAGGCGATGGATAACAAGC
The DNA here is from genome assembly GCF_026229845.1 of Diaporthe amygdali. NCBI lineage: Eukaryota > Fungi > Ascomycota > Sordariomycetes > Diaporthales > Diaporthaceae > Diaporthe > Diaporthe amygdali. The sequence goes on from NW_026517029.1 coordinate 468,453, forward strand.
ACGAGCGATCCAAGCATTCGACACCAGGAACTAGAAAATCTATTTGTATATGATTCAGCCAGGACCCCTGGGACACACAACACGCCTTCTTCCGCCTTTGACCCAGCTCATTAATAACCATACACTTGCTCTCGCCGCTTGTTACTAGTATCCAAAATGTCTGTCGAAGTCATAAAGACCATCTCCCCCAACACCAACGAAGCCATCATCACCCGCAATGGCCCCTCTGCCGAGGAGATAGAGAACTTGCCCAAGACTTCCGCCGATGCTTTCAAGACGTGGAGCAAGACATCTCTGGCGGAAAGACAGACCATCATCAAGAAGGCGCTCAAACTGCTTGGCGACAGCACAGATGAGCTGGCCCTCGAGTTGACTACCCAGATGGGTAGACCTATTGCTTATACAGCAAAGGAAGTTGCCACAGCCATCAGCCGGTCCGAATATCTCGTCAAGATAAGTGATGAGGTGCTCAAGGACACCGATGGAGAGGCCGAGAAGGGTTTCAAGAGGTTCATTCGCAAGGTCCCTGTCGGGCCAGTGCTTGTCCTCTTCGCGTGGAACGTGAGTTATGTGCCAACGGCTCCCTTGATTGCCTGACCCCCTGGCGAGGTCCACCAAAGCGTCCGAAAGGCGAGATTCACAAAGACTGACTGATCAGTATCCGTATCTCATCCTCGTCAACTCCCTCATCCCTGCTCTCCTGTCTGGCAACACAGTCATCCTGAAGCCTTCACCGCAAACGCCCACAATTGTAGAGCAGGTATCCAAAGCCTTCACCCAGGCGGGCCTACCCTCTGGAGTCCTTCAGTATTTCCACAGCGGCTCACCCACTACGATTGAGTCCCTTGTCCGGAACCCTCTGGTGTCTCTGGTCTGCTTCACCGGCTCAGTTGCTGGCGGTCTTGCCGTGCAAAAAGCAGCTTCAGACCGCATTGTGGGTGTTGGCCTGGAACTCGGTGGCAAGGACCCTGCCTATGTAAGAAGTGACGTGGATATAGCTTGGGCGGCAGAGGAAATTGTCGACGGAGCTGTGTTCAACTCCGGCCAGAGCTGCTGCTCCATCGAACGGGTCTATGTCGATGAGAAGATTCACGACCAATTCGTCGAGGCTGTGCAGAACGTCCTCAAGGGTTACAAGCTTGGCGATCCATTTGACAAGAGCACAAACGTTGGCCCCGTCATCTCAACGAGGTCAAAGGCAGCTATTGAGGCGCATATCAAAGACGCACTGGACAAGGGCGCGAAGGATGCCACGCCTGAGAACGAATCGTTCAGCAACCCTCCTCCGAAGGGCAACTTCGTGAAGCCGACATTACTGACCGGTGTCACACACGAGATGGCAGTCATGACGGAGGAGACGTTCGGTCCCGTCGTTCCTGTGATGAAGGTCAAGAACGACGAAGAGGCTGTCAAGCTCATGAATGACAGCGAGTTTGGTTTGACAGCCAGCATCTGGACCAAGGACACTGCCAAGGCCTATGAGCTGAGTGAAGAGGTCGAGGCGGGTACCGTATTTGTCAATCGTTGTGACTTCCCTAGTCGCGTAAGTTGTTGCTGAGACCCGATGATGAAATACCGCCCCCACTGACGATGACACCTGCAGGATCTGGCGTGGACTGGTTGGAAGAACTCAGGCAAGGGACAGACATTGAGCCGATTTGGTTTCGACCAGTTTGTTAAGCTGAAGAGCTTCCACCTGAAGGACTACCCCAAATAAGGTGAGATGGTGGTGAGAAATCGGCCGAGGCAAGGGATGCCTTTACGAACAGCCTAGATCAAATCGCACCACATGCACGGCACTGTTCATCTCAATCACACTCACTTGCTCCCTCGTGATTCAATTCTGGCGCGAGCGAAACCAATTAAACACACGCGTCTGCCTCGCGTTCTTCCTCTTAACGCGTGCGCATTCCATCAGGTGGCCGTGAGCTTGCCAAACATCAAACCAAACATTCCAACACATCTTGCTGAGAAGGGCGACTCATCCACCACCCCTTCGCAGATGTTGTTTGCAGCAGTGGATTATCCCTCGAGCGAGCCACACCTGGACCGTCCAGAGCTTTCTTCTTTGACGGTAAGGTGTCAAACCTCTGTAAGACCTGCGCGGCCGTCCTCGAGTCTCTTCCTTTGTATTCCTCTAGATCAAGGCAATCACTTCTTAATTTGGACATTCGAGCCTCGTGAACCCCTCTCCTCGGGATGTATCACATTTTACTGGTCGATCTAGGCCACTCCTTTGTTCACTATCATCGCGCTCATTTGCTCACGACCACTTTGGCGTCCGAGTCTTGATCGCTTGTACATTCCGCTGCTTTAACTTCTGCTGCAAGCTATCAGCTCTACTTGGTCCCTATATTCTCGACCGACTTGGCATCCAAAATCTTCTGTACCTGTCAATCGTTTGCCCTATCTAGCTGCCTGGTCAGCCTTCTGAGCAACGCCATCTCCCAGCTCGACCTTCCCTTCGACCAACCACCCAAGTCGCAGAGGGAAAGCTTCCCTTTCTTCGATTCTCCCACAAGGGTATCGTCGCCTTCTTTTACTGACGAGTCGTCCCTCCTTTCGAATTGGCATCTCGTCCCAAGCCAACTTTGTCACACTCTCTTCGAACTCTCAATTGTCACTCCCTCAAGACCTAAGCAACAAAATATTGATTACGACTCGCCTTTTTCTTTTCCCGCCATTCCTTAGACTTTCCTCCAAAGCAAGATCATCGACGCCATCCAAAATGCAGGTTTGCAACTCCTTCAAGCTGCGTCTCGCGCGTGTCCAGAGTGTGGTGAAGAACGTAGTCAACCGTCGCCTACGCAAGGAGAAGAAGAGGCGCTCAATCCAGATTGTGAGACATCATCCGCTTCCTGGTGTCCTCTTCTCACGATACTGACAGTACCGCAGTCCGAGCCGTTTGCCTTCAGACATGTCACCACAAACATCAAAGGCCTTAGTGAGGATGAGTAAGTCTTCTGTTGAAATGCCGTCCAAGCTGTAAAGAGTCGCTGCACCGGCGAGCCTTCCCCCTCCCCGCCCTCCCCCCTTAAAACGGAAAACCATGGAAACTTAATTTGGCACAATGCTGACACCAGCTTGTAGGCTCCAGGTCCTCCGTGAGAAAGCTATAGCCAGCCGTTTTTCCACCATCGACGCCCAGCTTGCACAACAGCAGCAACATGACCTCCACCAGAAGCCAGCCCGGCCAAACAAGACCCGCGCTGGCTACCGCGGCCTCACATCGTCCCCGCTGAGCGCCTCGAGGCCTTCAATCACGCAGTCTTTTGCGGCGGAGGACAGTGCTTCCCAGCTGAGCCACACGACAGCGTCCTCGAGCGGTGGAAGCGACCACGGCTGCGATCTAGCGAAGGAGACACTCATCTAGAGCCTGATCCCTCTCTCATGACCCATCCTGAACTAGACGAACTGAAGCTTACCACCACCACCATGAATACCACAGCAACAAGGTGAAGGAGCCTGAGTTGGTTCTTTTGTCTAATTGGTATTACGATTACTGGCCTTGCAAATTCCAACGGCAAGAAACTCCAGATAGCCCAGTATAATGCTATTGTACGATCATGAATTACCCGAGACTAGAAGGAATAATGTTGCGGAATGATTACGACCTCGCCTGGAACCGGAAAGAAATGACAGAAGATTGAGAAGACGGACCAAGTCACCCGGATGACGACTCAGAAACCATACACTTGTTATCAACATCATTTTGAGGCCTTGTTCAAGCAAAACAGGGAACAGTGTGATCTGGGTCGTGGGTCTGGGTCGCCAAGAGACAAGGGAGTGCAGGAAACTGACTATTCTGTTCTTTCACTCATTTTTGGAATCGGCACCCTGATCCGGCTGTCAGATAGAGAAACTTTTGGAGAAGATACATTTTCTTGGGCGGGGGATGTCCAGCCATGAGAAACGATCTTTTGAGACGAATTACTGTAGCATTACTCACATATCATATCCGCTGGGGACCCAACCTCCATAATTCAAGCACGCGAAGCTAGAAATTAAGCAGCTTCGATTCAATAACAAGCGTCAACATTGGTCTTGAACACAATTGCTTTTCCTGTTCGCCCTACTGGCTTCGTGGTATATTAGGACATGTTGGACTCGGACCTCCCCTTTTTGGGCGCAAGCGAAACAGTTTTATGAGAAGGGCAGAAGGGCCGCGCGATTTGCATGCCAGAAAGCAACGTCAAGAAAGCCACCCATCGAATTCCCGCAGTTTCTCAACCCTGACTCCCTCTAGCTCGCCCTTGACCCCGAGCAGCTTGACCTTGCTGTCCTTTTTCTTCCCAGACCACTCCTCCAGGAAGCGCTCCAGCCGCGCAACCGTCTCCTCGTCGTCCCTGACCAACAAAGACACGGCATCGAACCCGCCCGCGCCGGGCACCACACCGCCGTACACGCCGTCGAGTGCTGACAGGGCGTCGATGAGCTCCGTCTGGGCCTCGGGCTCGATTGGCACGCCGGACTTTGCCCCCATGCTGCGGACCAGCTCCCTGCTTGCGGCGAGGGCGGCGGGCAGGTCGTCCAGCCTCCCCTCGGCCAAGACGCGCGCCAGGGTCTCGTTCCTGCCCTGCAGCTCGTCCCACAGCGCCTTGGAGCCCTGCGGGTCGGTCGCGCGCCACGCGTTGACGGCCTTGACCATGCCGACGGTCTGCGAGCCGCACTCGACGTCGACCATCCGCATGGCGACGCCGCGCGGCAGGCTGACCTTGTCCTTGTGGATCTCAGTGTCCCACCGCCTGCCGTTGATGGCTTCCTCCAGCTTGGTGCCGAAGTGCGGTTGGCCCGGTTGCGGGACCGCGTCCAGGACGGAGGGTGAGAAGCGCCGGTAAAGGCAGCTTCCGTGGACGGCGGCGGCAACGTCGAAGCCGGAGCCGATCTTGCCCTGAGCGCGGCAGTGAGCCGCCTGGGCGAGGTTGTGCAGCACGGTACGGCCCTTGTCGGTGCCCAGGTCGAAGTGGATGGGGTCCAGGTAGTGGGACAGCAGAGCGGCCGTCAGGCTCGTGACGAGCGCGGCCGAGGAGCCGAGGCCGGTCTTTTTGGCGTCTTTCAGAGACGTGCCGAAGGGAATGAACCTGTTGCTGGATGGGCCAGCAGCGGTGGATGATGATGAGGCGGAGTAGTAGTCCGTGTCGGCGAGGATGGTGAGCCTGGCGGATTTGATGCTGTGGGCCGGCCGTTGGTGGGCTACGCGCGATATATATGTGAGCGCGTAGGTGAGAGTTGTCTCGATGAAAGGGTTGGCTTGGTATGTCGAGCCGCTTTTATGGAGGTTAGTTGCGATGAAAGTCCAGGTTGACGAGTTGATCTAGAATTGGCGTGCTCCATGGCCAGCCGGGGTTTGGCTGGGGACATATCTCATTCATACAACACGACAGCGAATGCACATGAATGTGAGTATCTGAAGCAGTGAGGCAGTGAAGCAGTGAAGCAGTGATTCTGGGGGAGGAGGTGGAGGGGCCAGAAAGATCAGAACAAGGTTTTGAGGCTGAAGCATATAGGCAGCTTATTCTCAGACGAGACGTCACTTACACCTGCAGCTGAGTGACAGTTATGCCGCCGTCCTCAGGGGCAAGATGATAGCCATAGCGCCAGATTCCGCCGATGAATTGGGGACTCTCGACGACAATCTCGGTCAGCTGGACGCCCTGGGAGGTGGGGATGCCTCGCGCGACGACATTGATGCGGGCGTTGAGGCCGAAGACAAGGCCGGTGTAGTCTCTGTCGGTGACGAGGTAGCCACCGGCGAGCAGCACCTTGCCAGGGGCGGACACGGCGGTCGTGGGGTTCTCGGACTGGACGGTCATGGTGCGGTGTGTGTGTGATAAGTGTGGTATTTGATGACGAGACGGATGCTGCGGGTGTCTGTCCCTGAAGGTTGAGCACTCAGGTATGCTGTTATATGGGATGCGGGAATCGGGATGCAGTCAGTCTGGTGGGACTCTTGTGTAGGTACAGGGCTCCTTGGCGGTACAATGGATACAATACAGTCTCAGTCGAGGTCAGCTTGGGAGGACCCCGAGGGACGTGAAATGAGCAAGCGAGATCGGCGGGGCCCCGCCAGATGCAGGCGTCAACTTGCCCTGTGTGAGTGACACGATGCCCTCAATGACGACAGCGGCGATCCTCAAAGTTTAATCGCAGAGGTGGTGCACACATATGACATGGGATCTTCAGGCACACATGGAAATGGTGATCTCGGGCAACGCTGGATGGAGGGGGAGCTTCAATTGGGGTTGAGAAGCTCCTAGTCCATGCATACATAAGGCACCCAAAGTGCTGTGGGGGGCTGCGGGGCAAGTCCTGCATGCACATGCGATCAGTGAGAGTCTGGCCCCTTTTCAGACAGGCTTGCACCCCTTTTCCTTCGATTCCCCCACCGTCATTGCCACATGTGGTAACCCTATCGAACAGCCCAGAGAGCTCAGACACCCAGGAAGCGAAGCTCAGCTCGTCTCATCGTGAGCAGCTACTGTGGTACATCCAGGTGCCGTTGCTAGCCAGCCAGCTAGTGGCAGCCGTTGAACTCAAATATGCCTTCTTAGTATGCACCCAGGCCACTACAACCAGTGAAGTCACCATGACGGATTGATTGCCAAGCTTGGGCTCTTTGTCTGTACAGCTCGTGGTACAAATAGTAAAACGGGCAGCCCAGTACAAATGCAATCTCATGCAGCATGCTCGAATAGGTCGTCATCGTAGGAACAACTTACACGGGAAGAGCCTCATACCGGCCCCATTGGGCAAGCAGCCACGGCCAGTGATCGACCAGGGACGGAATACACTTCCAGGACAGCATCTTCGCTCTCCTCGTCCTCAACTCTGACCGACTCTGTCCGTGCCCAGCGGGACAAGGCTATATGGTCGACATGAAGCATCGGGGTCAGATAGCAATACTACCCTAACCCTACTGACCTACAACCCATGTGAATGAAATAACGACTTCGAGGCTCTTTGAGTCGTGACAGAATGACTAACGTCGACGTCGGCGCTTGTCATGCTTTGATACCGTCTCTGCATAAGGCCGTCACATTGTCTCCGAAGACAGGTTTCGGTTGCTTCTTCTTCCACTTCCAGTCTTAATCTGCGCTGGTGTTCAGTGTGTACGATCTGGCCTGCATTCAACATTCTGAAGAGCCCACTTCTTCCGCGCGAACACGGAGGCAAGTTGTATATTATATGGGTTGGACTTTGCCTGATCAGTAGATGATCCTGAACTGAAGTTCGGTTCAGGATGGACCTCGACTATCTATAGATGGACCGCAGGGCCGGCGGCCTGGGCCTGCCTACTGAAGTCAAGTTTTGAGTGGCATAGGGACACACATGAAGACTCACCTCTTTGCGTTACAATTCATACGGATGCCATCATAGAAAGGCCCCAATGGATACGTTACTAAACCAAATGTCGTCCTCAATTGCCGTGTCGCCTACATATGGAAGTGGCCACCCGTCAAAGCTCTGGTGTGCTGCTACCCAGTCACCGTTGAGGCGAAGAAGCTCACGTACCTTTTTGACGTCATGATGCGCAACACCACCATCCAGGTGCGAGGTAACACTCGTCCATCTAGCAGAGGCCATCTATCATGAGTTCGCAAATGCTTCTTACCCCCGCATGATATTCATCAATGAATTCGACCTAGAAACCAAGATTTCGACAAACAACATGCCAGCATACGAAGATCCTCCTCCACCGTACGAGGCCAGCTCCTCCACTTCCTCACAGCCTCAACCGGCCCATACCACAGAGATTCCTCCACAAAACACAAACAACCTCACTGTACCCCTCAGATCCCGTAATGGAATTCCACCTGAAGAGAGGCGTAGCATGGAGGATTCTGCCCGAGCCCTCCCCAACGGCTGGGTGAGGCAATACGATACAGAGACGCACCATCAATTCTTCGTCGACACTACGGCCACCCCTCCGCGCTCCATCTGGCACCATCCCTATGACGACGAACAGTACCTAGCCTCATTACCTGAAAGCGAGAGGGATCGCATCAAGAGCATGCAGCGCGTACACAGCCTATCCGACATCGAAGCCGAGAGCAGCGACGACGACGCCGCCCACGGGCACGGGCACGGCCAACCCGCAGGAGGGGCAGCCGGGGCACAGCAGCCCGGCCTCCTGGACACGGGCCCGGAGAAGCTCTCCAAGCCCGAGAAGTTCGGCCGCAAGCTCAAGGACAAGCTCACCAGCTCGACCCACCAGGAGCGCGCGGCCAAGCGCCAGAGGCGCGCCGAGGCCGAGCGGGAGGCGTACTACCAGCATCAGCACATCCGGCGACAGATCGGGCGCGCCGTCGAGACCGGGGAACCGCAGCTGCTGGGCCGGGACAGCGAGGGCAAGGAGGTGTGGATCGAGCCACCGCGTGGCGCGCCTCTCAGGCGTGACAACGCGTATTCTGTCAATCCGTGGAACAGGGGAGGGTACTTTGGGGGCCCTCCAGGTATGATGGCAGGCCCTGGTAATATGTATACGAGGCCGGTCGGCCCTTATAACAGGCCTTATGGTCGTGGAGGCTATGGTTACGGTTACGGTGGTGGTCTAGGTATGGCTCCTCTGTTGGGACTGGGCGTTGGGTTGGGCGTGGGTAGTCTGTTGTTTTGAGCATAATGTGTGGGATAATCAGATGGTTGAGGCGTAATCATGCCCTAAAGAAACGTAATCATACCCTAAAGAAAAGTAATCACATAATTATTCTGGACCTATGAATTGTTTGGATAAAAATTGTGTGAGGACTATATCATGGTTCTGATGAAAGGCTGGTAATGTTGGCATGGACTCGCCCAAATGAGCGCTCCTGTCGCGTCGAATTCGATACCAGTTAAGTCCCACTGGAGACCTAGACTGATGATCGTATTCTCGCCCGACACAGCTACAAGAATCATCCTTCGGAGTAATTTGTTGAGCCCGAGAGAGGCCTGGGATAACACCAAGACTTCTTTTGCTGTTCTCCATTTGCCCTCGGCCTTGCGGCATCGACCAAGGTCTGGTGCAGATGCCTGCCCACAGTTTGCAGTTGAATTGTGTGCTACATGGAAGTATCACGCAGATAACAGTTTGCATTGCTGGAGACACGTGATAACGGATCGCGATGTAATGAAAGCCCACTCTGACTGCCACTTGTGGATTTAGCATTGACATCTCTCTCATACTTACTTTTGCTTAACATTCGCAGCGTTCTTGGCCTCGACGGCGACATGGCCGCGGCATCCGACACAAGGACCGCCGACTCGGTATATCCGAGCCAAGTACTGTTGTTGCAAAGTAAGAAAGAAGGTGAAAACTGATCTCGATGGTCGAGAAAGTGACATAACTCTACGCGGACGCTTGTCCACAGTGAGGCGGGAGACCAATCGTTGAACAACTACGCTCTAACGCGTAATGGCACGAGGTCAAAAGAGTTGACGTTGGAAGAGATCAATCTGATAAGATCCGTAGGAACCAGAAATCATACGATACCTCGGAAGCGAAACGTGCTCGCTCGGCCCCAAGATCTGGGGAGTGAGATCATAGCCGTTGGCAGATGGATGGAACCCCGATTTCCCCGCAAAACAGCGAACAGTCCAAGCTCGGTGGACCGAGTCGGGCTCGGGAGCGGGCTTCGCGAACGCCGCTGGAGCCGGGTCAGACGGACAGATCAGACAAGCCGGTCCGTGAGGCTAGCAGGAGGATCTGTGCTGTCAGGCCCACGGGCTGTATGTGATTGAGATCGGCGGGGAATTCTCGATGCAGGTCCAGGTGACCGACGGTATCTTGGTGATCGCCGTTGATGCTGCAGGTTTGGTGCTGGAATTATCGATGTGGGATTCTTCCTGCGACCAACCCAAAAGGCAAACCCTGCTTGAGACATCATCTCGTTTGGCTGTCAGAAGCAAAGAGCTTCTGTTAGCTTCTGCTACGGCTGTCGAAGTACCTGTTCGTGCTGGTGTGCCAGCATGGGGGTAGCGAGGGCGACTCTCACAAGACGGGTTCCCTCTACCAGAAATGGAGCACACCTTCATTCCCAAGCGGCTGGGCTCGTGCCGTGCAGCCCTCCGGCTTCTTCCTGGGGGCAGACACCGGCCTGCCAATTGGAAGGCAGCCGGAGGTCTGTCAGCCACCGCCTGCAGCACCGGTATGCTGGGAGACCCCACGCACAGAGGACAGGCCTGACAGGCCTGACAGGAAAGCCCCTGCAGCGTGTGAGATTTGATGCCGGCTTCTTTTCTTCGCTAGAAGACGCAGGAAACGCGCTAGGGCGGGATTGCGACTGGCAGCGGCGCAGCGCGTCCGAGGGTTCCGTCTGCCGCAGACTTCAGGCCAAGATGAAAGTCTTGACGACTTGACTGACTGGGCGATGATGGTCGTCATCATCGACAATTGTGGCAGCCTGACAGCCCGGGACCAGGTGCCTGGTAGCCGGTGAGGACAGATTGCATGCCCGTATGTGCACATGCAAACGCAGGTATCGTTGGCTCCGGCCTGAAGGAGGGCTTCCCATGGTACCTTGTACTACCCAGGTATCGGTAGACCAGACCTACTAGGTAGAGTCTGCGGTGGGTGAGTGATGACACTCGACAGTCCCTCTCGTTCTCGTGCTCGTTCAAGCCCCGTCCTGCATGTCGTGGGGCCGAGAGAATTTCAAATACCGAATCCACACTCTTGTCAACAGCAGCCAATGGAGGGGACAGTATTATGTGCTCTGTCTTGAAGTGGGAAATTGGAGCTGACAGTCTTCTTTTGTGTTCCTCATGCTTCTTGGTGGAGGAGATTGTACAATAGACTAGACTACGTGGTGTACGTAGATACTTTGCCCAAGTGTCCAGGTATCCAGGCCAGGTACAGGACCTGGGATGGCAGCAGGTTGCAGGCCTCAGGGCCAACTTGTGCCAAAGTCCGTAAAGTCCAGGGCACAATGTCTCGGCTACAGGGCTTGCCTGGCCTCGGGCTCTGCCAGGTCTGCCCCCCAGGTTCCGAGTCCTCCCTGCAAGGACTCCCGGGATGTTTTCATGCGGCCAATCATGAGCCTTGGAAATTCGCTCCTCCCCCCTGTCTAGGCGGTCCACCACCCACCACCAGGACCCCACAACAAGGTTTTGGGGGAGGAGCAGCTACTGCACTGCTCTGTCGCGCAGACTGGCGGGTTAGCAGTGTGTGACTCGTCGCCTCCGAATTCCAAGTCGCAGGGCGTATGCGATTTCATATTACCCTCCAGATTTCTCGCCCTCCTTCACTTTTCCTGTGTCTGTTCCCCCCCTTCACTCCCTCTTACACTTCTTCACATAACCCTTTTCAAAAGGTCAATACACCCTATCTGAATAGCGCGTTTGTTTGATGTCTTCGTTGGCATCAAATGAACCTGCAGTTGCGCTTTCACCTCTTCTCCCGAGTAAGTCGAGCCAACCCACTCTTCGTTTGTTTCGGTTCCACCCGAGTCCATGACGTTCTGTACGTGTACTGCGTCTGCCTGCGGAATGTTTTTGTCGCCCGCCAGGACCCAAAGTTTGGTGCTGCAGATCTGAAATTCAGCATCGTCGAGGTTGCACAACCACCCACTTTCGCGCAGGCAATTCTTCACGACAGGACCCCCAATTCTTGTTCAATACAAAGAGAAATTCAACAGCCCGTCCAATGCACATGTTACTGACAAGAGTTTCTCGCGTTTATAGTCCCCCCACTCTAAAGGCTTCACCTAAATGCCTGGATCTATCTACAACAACTTATACACGAACTTTATCCGTTCTGGGTTCACCAAATCCTTCACCCACGGCTACGCACAGTCTGTCGTAGCTGCCACCCATCCCCATGTTCTAAACTCTCAGAACCGGCCGTCCTTTGCGGCCCGGAAACGACAGACCACAAACCGCCTCAGTCGCCTCCAGCAGCTTCAGAGCGCCTTCCACACCAGCGCCCACCAGTCCTCCAGCCTCCCAACCGAGCATCGGCACGAGAAGCTCGCCAATAACCATGGAGGGCTAGACGCCTACTTTGAGCACCTGCAGAAGAAGGAGGGTATCGAAGACTCGGAGGAGAATGAGTGGGTCCAGTTCCGTTTCCAGGACAAGATCGAGTGGAAGCCCACGCCGGCTTCTATTCTTCTCGGCTCTGAGGCACCAGCACTCGAGACCAAGGAGGCTGATGAGGATGGGTTCAGCGAGTCTGCTTTCTCGGAAGAGGAGCAGGCCGCCCTGGCCCATATCGATGCCGCCCTTGCCAAGGAGATTGAGACCCGCCAGCATGTAGCTAGTGAGGATGTCTCGGCGTTGAGGGCATCAACACCTGCCCCAGGAAAGGTCGCCGAGCCCATCTCGCCTTCGCGAGCCCGATCACCGGCAAGCGTCGCCCGTTCCGTTACACCACCGGTCGACTCTCAGTCTCAGAGCTATGCGGACCATCTCACTAAGCTCTCCGAGTCTGGACGTTATGCCGAGATCCCAGCTGTCTTCGAGGCCATGTTGGTGGCCAGTATCCAGCCCTTGGCTACGTCTTACAATGCTCTTCTCATGGCCGCCATTCATCTTCCGGCCGAGAAGATCGAGATTGTGTCCAAGGCCCTGGATGTCTACACCGACATGATGCGCCGAAAGGTCGCCCCAGACAGCGATACGTACAACATCCTCGTCGGTCTGTTGGCCGCCCGATCACTCGAGGTCTCGTCTCTCAAGAAGAGACTCGAGGACAAGCGCGCCCGGTACGGTGGTATGGATGAGCCCGGCAAGTTCATGTTGGCATCTTCCGAGCTTGAGCACGCGATACTCTCCGAGGACGACCGCCTCGACCTGGCCATCAAGCTTTTCAAAACCTCTGTTGCGTGCCAGCGTGATGTGTTCTCGCCCGAGACTTATCACCAGCTCATCTCGGCATGCGCTCAATCTGGTCGCGTCTCGGACATGCTCCACCTCTACGAGCACATGGAGACCAACAAGGCTACACCTTTCGCTGCGACATTCCCAGCTATGATCACTGCTTTTGCCAACTGCGGAGACCTGGTCAGCGCTGTGGAGTGCTATACCGAATATCGAACTCTTGCCATCGCCAACGACAATGGTGAGGTTACCTTGAATGACCGTCTCGACGCTCAGGTCTACGCATCTGTCATCAACGCTTACGTTGTCTCGGACAAGCTCGACGGTGCCATGAAGTTCTACAAGAAAATTGTGCAAGAGTATGGTGTGCGCGCCGCCAGCATCAAAGATGCCATCATCAGCCTAGGTTTTGTGAAGGGCTTAGTCCATCGAGGCATCTACCATGAAGCTCTCCGATGGGCTCAAGCTATTGAGGACGACTCACGGGCTCAGTCCATGGCCGACCTCACAGTGTCTGCGGCAGATAACGGTGACAAGCACACAGCCATTGCCGCGTTCGCGAACCTTCCCGTCACCTTCAACAACATTGCCGCTCCTGCGATGGCTCTTTTGGCACTAAGCATTCGTGGTGGTGAGGTGATGGAAGCATGGCGTTATTGGCAGATCCTCAGCAGTCCCGAGAGTGCCGTCAGTCCTTCTTTCATTGAGCCCACAGCCATGTTTGCTGTCGCATTGATTGGTTCTGGGCAAGTTGTTGAGGGTCTGAATGAGGCTGAGGCAATGTTCCACCGGATACGCTCATCTAACGCGGACGATGCACACCTGGCAGCTGAGGTAGAGGAGGGCATGGACTTTGTCTCACGCTACATGACGTCTCGAGGTATTACTGATCCTCGAGAGCTGGCTTCCCAGACTGGTACTGCCTCACCATACCAATCCGCCCCCTCAGTTTCAAGTTACGAAGACACGTTCGATCCATACGCGCACAATACCGATTTCAAAGGCTCGTCGCTTATATCCGACGAGCTTGAAGGTGCTCATGGCCGCAAGGGTCCCAAGCTGAACGACGCCCTTGCTCGGTTCCGCAACATGCGCCGTGCTGGCCGCCACCCGCGATACATCACTTATGCCAAGCTCATCTCGGCTGCGGCGCGCGAGGGTAAGATGGAGACGTGCAACGACATCCTGAACATGGCTCGCACTGATGTTCCATTGTTGCCTCAATACGCCGTTGTTCGTTACGGATGGTCATCAATCTTGGACTCAATGGTTGGTGCTTGCCTAAGCCTGGGCTACCGAGCACAGGCTGAGCAATACCATCAGGAACTGTTGGACATGGGTGCGACTCCTTCGGCCAACACCTACGGTCTGTACATCACCACGCTCAAGGAGTCCACCAAGACTTTCGACGAGGCTTCCGAGGCGGTAAAGATCTTCCACCGCGCCAAGGCTGAGGGCGTCGAACCAAGCTCTTTCCTCTACAACGCCCTAATTGGCAAACTGGGAAAGGCTCGCCGTATCGATGACTGTCTTTTCTTCTTTGCTGAGATGCGCGCCCTTGGTATCAAGCCGACCTCTGTGACATACGGCACCATTGTTAACGCTCTTTGCCGTGTGTCTGATGTCAAGTTTGCTGAGGAGCTCTTCGATGAGATGGAGGCCATGCCCAACTACAAGGCTCGGCCTGCACCTTACAATAGCATGATGCAGTTCTTCTTGACCACCAAGCGCGACAAGTCAAAGGTCCTGGCGTACTATGCACGTATGCAGGCTAAGGGTATCTCGCCCACCGCGCACACCTACAAGCTATTGGTTGATACCCACGCGACTCTCGAGCCTGTGGACATGCAGGCTGCAGAGTCCGTTCTGGACAGCATTCGTGCTAGTGGTGGCAAGCCCGAGCCCGTGCATTACGCTTCCTTGATCCACGCGCGTGGTTGTGTCTTGCACGACATGGCTGGAGCCCGGAAGATCTTCAATAATGTCATCGGTGATCGCAACGTTACTGTGACGGCTTCCCTCTTCCAGGCGTTGTTCGAGAGCATGGTGGCCAACCACTGTGTCTCGGACACTGAGCCACTCCTTATGGAGATGCGCCGACGGAAAGTCGAACTTACTCCTTACATCGCTAATACCCTAATCCACGGATGGGCTTCTGAGGGCAACATCGCCCGCGCTGAGGACATCTATGGTGCTGTGGGACGTGAGCGTCGCGAGCCGAGCACGTACGAGGCAATGACCCGCGCATATCTCGCTGTTGAGGACAGGGAGAAGGCGAGGTACATCGTCTCGGAGATGATGGGACGGGGTTATCCCAGTGCTGTCGTCGGCAAGGTGGTGGAGCTTGTTGGTGGTGGTGAGCAAGAGGCTGTAGCTGTCTAAGCCGTTTACCTGAGGAAACATGTTTCCTCGATCGTCTCTGTCACTTATTTCCTTTGTGTCGCGCCTCTGGTTTGCTGTCTTGTTTGATACCCCTTGAAACGGTGCGCGAATAACAACGGAGGATGACAGCGTACAAGAAACACTGTCCGGTGGATGTACGAGAGCAAGGGGTTGTCAAAGACCGCAAGGCCGGCACGTGTTGGCTATTTCCTTTCTGTCCAATTTCCTATGTCTCGTCCTTTGCAGCGGGCGTTGGTGTGTTCAAAATTGTTTAAAGCGGCCGCGCCCAAGAGGCACGCTGGCTGATGAATGACCTGGGACGGAATGATCTTCCTGGTTGGTCGGGGCATGGTTTGCCACACCCGGTGCGGTATCGTTGTGAAGGGAACGGAACGGAGGTCCGACATGGAACGCTTTTGTTTTTTTATTTTCGAAGCAGTTGAGGCACGATCTTCCTGCTCGCATCTGTCGCCATTGGCGGCATATAGACAAATCTCTACTCTGCATATCAGCAAGAACAAGACATGGACATATTAAACAAGCGGTGGCGATTTGGAACGGATTTTGGCATGGCGGCTCGGGTCGGTTGGGTCGGTCATCATCTGGTTAGGACGCACGTGTATTCGTACACAGCAGGCATTTAGAGATGATGGGCGATGTCGAGATGCCGGGTAGGCATGTCGCTTGTGTACAGTATCTAGAATCATCGTCGATAATGATGAATGGCCAACGCAAAGTTGGGTCTTGTCCAAACAGCTACTTGTGGGATTGTTTCTCATTTTTGTGTGCTCGTATTTATCACCTTCTCAGATGACAGAGAATGGAATTATACATGACTGGCTGATAAACCGAGCTGTGAAGTTCTTGCGAGGCTGATGCCGAATCGGCAACACGGTTTACAACTTCTGAGTCAAAACGCGCACATGGCGAACCAAACAGCCCTGAACCTTTGTGCGCGTTAAGTCACATGTGCAATGTCATTTAGCGCATTCGTACAAACTGCAGTATTGTCAAGATATTGTATGAGAGAAATGACAACGCTAATGATAATAAGTAAGAGTCCGTCTATGCAATATTGAACTCGCTGGCCGCGTTCATCTTCCTGAGCATGTCCTCCATCTTCTTCCTCGCCAGAGCCGCATCCACGTCGCCACCGTCCGCATCGTCCATGACGTCCGCCTTTCTCTTGCTCCCCACGCTAGAGGTGGCAGAGGCACCGCCGGCGGCCGGTGCCCCCTTCTTGTGCGTGCGCTTCTGCACGCCCCCTCCTATGCCGCCCGGTGCCTCCCTCAGCCCGTAGCTCTTGGCAATGTGGCCCAGGTGCAGCTGCTGGATGTCGAAAACGTGCCTTTCTTCCTTAACATGGGTGGCGTAGGCGCGGATATGGGACCTAAAGGCCTGCCTGGCAGAGTCAATGATCACTGGCCCGGTACCCTGCGGTTTCGGTGCCGGCAAGGGCTTCCTGCCACCCTTGGTCGGTGGTGGCTTGGGTGGCTCTGACGCCAGTATGCGCTGTTCGAGGTGAAGCTGTAGGGCTTCGGCTCTGGCATGGGGAGACTGTTTCTGCGGTAGCTGCTGCTGCTCTTCTTCATCCTTGCCGGGGACGGAGGGTAGCGCCACTGGGGTGGCAAAGCCTTTTTGCAGGACGGTCTCGTAGGACTGGGCTACTGCCGGCGGGGTGGTAGGCAGCATGTCGATATATCCTTCTTCACAACCTGGCTGCAGGAACAAAGAGGCCTTTCCGGGCCGGCCAGCACGAGCCGTACGTCCGATACGGTGAACGTGGTCGGCAATGGCGAAGGCGGGGTCATACTCGATGACCAGTTCCACGGCAGGGACGTCAAGACCACGCGAGGAAATGTCGGTTGTGATGAGCACGGCAGGGTCTTTGCAAGTCGAGAACGAACGGAGCGTCGAAGTACGCATCTGCTGGTTGAGCGAGCCGTGAAGCTTGTGGAGGAGGACGGTCGGGTTGGCCGGGGACGTAATGTAGGCCGCAGGATGCACGGTGGTGGCCGTGTGGTCTGGCTTGGGTTTCTGGGGCGGTGAAGACGGTGCCAGGGCCTGAGCCGGCGCTGTGGACTTGAGTACGTCGAAGTGGAAGTCGACCGAGTCGGCACAGGATATGAAGATGATTGCTTTCATGACGGAGCCTTTCCGTGCGAAGGCGTCCTTCAGGAGTGCTATGAGTGTGACCAAGCGTAGCTTTGCCGGGACAACCAGATATGTCTGCTTGAGCTGCGCCGGTGCAGCAAACACTGCTTCTGTCTTTGCATCTCCCTCTGCGTCGTCCTTGGAAGTGGATGCAGTAATGTGGACGGCGTCCTGCAAACTGATCTCGCCAAGCCTGTTGACATTTGCCCTCATTGTTGCAGAACAGAGGACCGTCACCCTCCTCTTTGGCATGGCCTTTGTGAGCAGCACACCTTCCTTGTTCTTCTCCTTGAGAGGCTCCTCACGAATTGCAGTCACAATCTGTTTGAGGTCTTGTTCGAAGCCCATCTCCATCATCCTATCACCTTCGTCCAAGATGAGCCAGCGAACCGTTCCAACATCGAGAATCTTCGTGTTTTCCAGGTGGTCTGTCAACCGACCAGGCGTGGCAACGAGGATATTGCAGCCCTTGCGAATGCGCGCCTTCTCCGAGTGTTTGCTCTCGCCTCCCATAACGGTGGTGCTGACGATCCACGGGCAGCATCGCAGTAGCTTTTCCAGCACAACAGAAATCTGCTTACACAGTTCTCGGGTTGGTGCGAGGATAATGGCGAACAAGCCCGAATTCCGGTGTATGTTCGCGCCAGTTGTGCTCCCGTCATCATTCCGACTCAGAGCGACGATGCGCTGCACTATTGGAAGTAGATAGGCCAGGGTCTTTCCGGAACCCGTCTGTGCCTGCAGGAACGCATCATCGTCCCCGTCGACGAGCTGCGGTATGGTGTTCTTCTGTATGGATGTGGGTGCCTTCATCTCGAGCTTCGAAGACAGGTGCTGGGCTATCCTCCGCGACAGACCCAGGGCATGGAAGTTGGATGCCTCCTCAGAAAGAGGCGCATTGGAGGGTACCGCTGGCTCGGGCTCGTCCGCCGGGGCGGCATCGTGGAAAACGGTCTTGGCTGTCGGGTTGGAGGTGAAGAGCTTGGAGGCGACCTGGAAGGGCTTGGAGGGGTCGTTGTGGTTACCACCTGGGCGGCTGGCGGGCCAGTTGTCGGTTCTTTGTCGCTTTTGCGGCCGATCAGAAGAGAAGCCGCCGGAAGATTGAGCAGAGGCGTCGTCGGTTGGCGGTGGTTTCGATGGCGGGCCACTCCTCTCCT
Source organism: Diaporthe amygdali (assembly GCF_026229845.1). Classification (NCBI taxonomy): domain Eukaryota; kingdom Fungi; phylum Ascomycota; class Sordariomycetes; order Diaporthales; family Diaporthaceae; genus Diaporthe; species Diaporthe amygdali. Next base: position 486,941 of record NW_026517029.1, read on the forward strand.
GGTCGCGGGCAGTGTCCTTCTTCTGGGCCCTACGACGATCTCTCCAAGACCCTCCTACATATTTCACTTTCTTGGCAGTGAAGGAGGCGTCCACCATGGGCGCCAAGTTGAGGACCAGATCATCAGCCATTGTCGATGTGGGCGTCGTATGGCCAGTGTGAGGATGAGGGGAATGGAGGAACAAGAAGACTCTGTTTCCATCCAAGAGCACCCGACTGCTTGGGGGCGCCGAAAATTTAGTGGGTCTGGTGTTTATCCCGTGCTATCGGTTGGTTGGTGCACAGCCGCTCTAATTGAACCTTGCCGCTACAAGACATGGGGGTTCTCTTGACGATCCTGTGAAGGGTGCAACAGGGAACCATTGCCCACTGTCCAAATCTCACAAATATACAGTCTCCTCTAAAATATTTTCTTATGAGATATAGAGTTATATGTAAACCAGACAGACAGGTCTTATTACATGAGCTGCAGGGTTTTTGGAGTCCAACCCAAGTCAAAAGAACCAGAACCGCGCCACTGTGCAAACATCCACATGGATTAGCAATGTTCGGATCCAGACGAAGCAGATCATTTATCAGTGTACCTGTCAAAAAAGAAAAAAAAAAAAGGCTCGCGGGACGTCCAAGACGCTCACTCTGGTTGATTGTTCAAGGTCGACACTGTGACGTCAAGCCTACTTCTCCCTGTGCCGTGGACACCAAAACCGCGATAGCCCATCTTGGGGTTTGTTGTGGGAGCCTACTGCGTTCTGCTTCCTGCGCCATGCAGAGCATTTGAACTGGAATTATCGTTGATTTCTCGGCCCTATTCGTGCGTACAATATGCCGCCTCGTAAAAATCGCTCATCCGCCTCAGAAGGCACAGCCAAATCTAAGGCATCTGGGACAAGCACCGCACCACAAAAGCGCAAATCAACCGCCGCCAATGACGATGATGCTGCTAATGTAAAGCCCACCAAGCGCTCTCGAGCCTCCAAAAACTCACCCCCGGTCAACAAGGACCTAAGACAGACCGAAATCTCAACGAAATCCATTGACAAGCTTGAGAAACCCATCATCATCAATCGCGCTCCTGTGCTCGAGCTCTGGGGCGCATGTGTGGCGCATTTCCTCCACCCAGACCTGTCTTGGAATCTGTGCCTCAGCATAGGAAGCAGCATCTCCACCATCACAGCTATCTCCAAAGGCCGGTCGATTGGAACCATCGCGCCGTCTGACGAATCAAAGGAAGAGGACTCGAAAGACAAGAACAAACAGACTGGGGATAACCTCGCCATGTTCAAGGTCATGGGCTTTCCCATGACGACCAAGGACGAAAGCGTCATGGTCAAGGGAAAGCCCAAAACGACACGTGAGGTCAGTCTGGTTAGAAAGTACGGCTCAGACGAGACTTACACGGAGGCAAAGAATGCGATGAGTGAAGCCTTGGAATCTTGGAGAGGGGAGGAGGACGACTTGGATGAGAAAGCATTCCATCTTTATGAACAGTTTCGCCCGGATGTTGCGAAAGGGCAGAAGGGCTGGGGCCGGAAAGGGGAGCTACACTTGTCCAAGGTCAGGGACACAATTCGTAAATAATTCCATAAGAATTGTTACCAAGAGGTCTATCAATATATAATGAAACCAATTGTATCCCCATGAGTGTTCTTTTGACAATGTCTGCGGCGGCTGAGACTTCAGCTTACTTTGGCTCATACTTTCCTTCTAGCACCTGCCAACACGTAACCTTCTCCCTGGATCTTGGCCAGTACTCAACGTTAATATTCTCCTCTCGTCTCTCAACTTTCAGTCTCAGCCTCTTCTCAAATTCGGTCTCGCATGCCTCGGGCCTCGAATACCACAAAATCCGATCCCCATCCCTTAGGCCTGCTTCCCAAGCCCTCGAGCCCTGATCCACGCCCGTGACAGTCCCGGTATCCAGACTGGTCCGGTCAAATCCAAAGTCCAGAAACTCCTGCTCAACAGGCTGCGGCCCAAACTTGGCCCCAAAGCTGGACAACATGTCGTCCAGTTCGTTGGCTTTCCCCCTCTCATCAAGCATCTCGCGAAAATTTCTATCAGCCTCGTCTTCTCCAAGCCAGTATGCAAGACCTTTCAACCAGTGCTCCTTTTGAATCTTCTCCCCCTTCCGTCTTCGACTCAACAGATCGCGTATAAGCTCATCCATCGGCCTTGACAAGTCAGACCCCCGCGCCACAGCCGCCCGCCGTGTGAAAGAATCCATCTTCAACATGTACACAAATGCACGGAAAACTTGTGCAGAGGAAGCGTACCAGCTGAGCCCACGAGTGTCGAAGGGCCGAGAGTCCGTCGGTGGTCTTGCGACGAGCGGGTTGGTGTAGTACGCCGACAAGAATGCATTGACCGTCGCACGGAAATAATCCGGTCCGCGCTGGCCGAAGCGGAAGGGCAGGTACACCGTGTACAGCATCGACAGCCCATCAGTGAACCACTCATTTGTGGTCCCGTCATCCTCGGGGTCTAAACGTGCCCAGGCGGACGCCATGGAACAGTTGAGGACCCTCACAAGATCCCAATCAAACTCTTCCTTGGCTTCTTCGTCGTATTCGATTATACTGCTTGACTGGAAGGCTGTGCCGCGGAGGCCCTTTGAGGTACGCCGGAGAAAGGCCCGATACGAGCCAGATTGGTCACTGAAATGCTCGGCCATGCGCGGGAAAATCTTGGACGCATAGTCCGTGACGGCGTCCAAGTTCGAGGGCAGGTCGCCAAACCAGTACGTGCCACAGGGGCTGTGAGTTGCTGAAGTTGATGATGTTGGACCCTGGTTGTCGCTTCTTACTTGCCCGGCCATGAAGACGCACTCGAGAAGTGTGTCAGAGTTGCCCATGAACTCGATTCGTTCCGGACCTTCCCCGAAGCTGGTCACGGCTCTGGAACCTCGGGGGCAGTTGGACAGATCCCATTCAATCGCAATCAGAATTCCATTGCCCAGATTAAATCGTGGGATGAAATACTTGCCCGCACCCATCATGCCCCCTTGGTCACGAAGGAGCTGACAGACAGAGCCTGGACAGTCTTCACGAACATCGCTTGTTTCAAGTAATGGAACTTTCCATTCTGCAACAACATCGCCCAGGGTATGTCTCTCAACGAGATAGCCGTGCCCTATATCCGATTCATAGATTGTCAAAGGACCGTCTCCGTCCGAAAATACTGTCAGGATGTTGTGCGGCGTGTGACAGGGATGCCAGCATGATTCCTCTTTGGTCACGCCTTGTCGACCGAAGGTGCAAAGAATATCTCCAGGCTGAAGCGATGGCCTGTTGAATTCGATTCTGATAGTCAAGCTGACGATGTCGCCGATTTCGTCGGCTTCGGGCGTTAGATGCAGATGAACAGTTGGGCTCGCCATTTTAAGGACTCGGGCGATGGCGTCAGAAGGGAATGTCTCTTGACAGTGAAGGCCTCTCGAAGGGTCTATTAGGGTCACGGAATTCGATTTGTCACACCTTGAAATTTCTCGGGCCGGCAACTGTTCAGGAATAATCATGTGGCGTGGACGTACAAGTGTCCAGAACTTCGAGCTACCTAGGTAGGCCACACCTTTGACATGCGTACCCCCAATGCTAAAGCTGACAGGCGGGGTATGGACAACAATATCTGATTGGACGGTACAAAGGGCATCAGGTTCAGGATAGACTGGCGTGACCGGAAGGAAGAAGAACACTTGTCCTGACAAGGGTGAGCAACAAGGTATACGATTAAAAGATTGCCGGCCATCCAGTGATCAAAGGACAGTTCCGAGTATTCAAAAATGCCAGTACCACTGACATTGTGACTGAGTGCGAGCTGGCCCAAGAGGCCCGAAACGAAAATTAGCTCGCACAATGCAAATGTGACTTTGTACCAGAGCAAAACGATAGAAATAACTGTGACTACTTGTTTGTACAAGTGAATTCAGAAGATAATCTATCAAGCGCGGCAAAGGGCCTCAGATCGCTGTGTTTGTGCTTGCGGCCCGCTACGCGCCACGACGTCATTGATTGTCATGATCCGCGGTGCTGGACTGGGCCCTGATCAACGTCACTGGGTCGCTAAGAAAAGGGAAATGAAAATCTGCGACTCTTTGCTAGACACGTCTAAAGCCTTGATCATAACAAATTCGCAGGCCATCACTCTAACATATCTCAACACAAGATCATTGCCGTGCATATCATCCCGTCCCAGCAAGCCATCAGCACTAAACCACCATGGCCGACCAGCAACCATCCAACATCGAACCCTACATCCAGCCAGGCAACCCCATAACGCGGGAACCTCTGGAGAAGAAAGCGGCCAACAATCTCGCCGAAAACCACTCATCGACACAAGGGAACCCGAGTGTCCCTTCCGAGCGCCATCAGGACCAGGGCACCTTCAGCTCCCTCGGCAGCGGTGCACAAAACGGCAGCGGGCCCCTGGACGCTAAGGAGGCGAGAAACACCAGCACCAGCGCCAGCGGGAATGAAGACAGGCCGCAAAACCCAAATGTGGATGCAGAGCAACTAGCAACCCTATCCGAGGGCAAGGTGGCCGACGCGGTGCAGCGCAAGAGTGGCATCCAGAAGGCACCCGGTGACAGCGAGGTCAAATATGACGACTATGCAAGTGACTTGGACAGGTATGGATGCCCACGTGCTGCGAACACTGGAAGACTTTTGTGGACTTGGCGACTGACACCCTCTTTGCTACAGGAAGAAGGCAGAGCAGGCGGCTGCGCGCGACGAGGTCAAGGAGGCACGGAAAGCGGGTTTTGATGTGGATGGAGGATCTGCGGGTGGCAATGTGAGAGGTGGTGTCCAGGTAGACTAATTTGTCACATTTCGTTTGCGGCTGGGCGTCAACTTTTTTGGGCCGTGCTATCATAGACGAAGAAACATCTCTCTACAACAACCAATCCATGTACTAGCCGTGCTCATCGGTGAAATCCCGCTGAAATGCATGATCAAACGGCAGCACACACTTTAGTGGACACAGATGCGGGCCGTTTCCCAAGCGGTAGATGCCTGTATGATTCTTGAGCAAGTGGTATCATCTGTGTAAAGTACTCGATTTTCGGTTCTGTAGTATACTGATTGAAGAATGGGCCCCTCTTTTTTATTCAGAGGAACTGTGGACAATAAATGATTCTGGTCTTCAGAGCTACCACTGCGGCCGCCACCAATAAGATCCAAAAGCATTACTCTTGAGAATGATGCCTAATAGTTGGCAGTTGTATTTGACACCCTGACCTAATCAGTGTAGAAAGAATAAGCGAATAGGAATTACCTACTAGTGGACCGGAACATATCCTAGAATCCCTAACACGAATCACTGCCGAGGTGTAGTTTCAGGTACGTGCCAAATACCACTTCTCGAAATGACCTCAAGATCTGCAGATATCGAATAGACAGGCTTGCGGTCGAACGCGTTGGCTCACCAAATCGCGCAGCCATGGATCCAGTTAATTTATTTGGCTAATTAGTTCTTTAAAGAATTCCCTTTTCACGCCGGCCAGTGGAGTCCAAAACCCAACTCCCGGCCGGTATGCGGCGCCTACTATTCCTAAGTATTAATTACGCCAAGCAATATACAAGGTAGACTTCAGTACCTCTCGTCGCCTCCTTGCTGTAGCTTCATGTCTGACTTCCCCACATATTAAGATAGTTTCCCTTGTGTTTCGATCCGGCCTAGACATTTCACTCCACAGGTTGCCGACGCAAATTCAAGGCTGGTGTAGATAATTTGACAGAGTTGGTGCCATGTCTTCGAACAAATAATACAACCACGAGTATCCAGATCTCGACGAATTCATTGCCAGGAGTTCAAGACGCTAGCTCTCCACTCCTGCCTATGCATGACTAGGAAGCCTTCAGACAGCAAGTTGAGTTCGCCATTTTTGTGTTGAATTTTGAATACGAAATGGTACCTACGCTGCAATTACCGCGGAAACCGGCAAGCTACGTTCGTGTCCGTGTCGTCTGAATATGGGGCATCAAAGTCCTCCCGCCCAAGTGTTCTACTGTGTACTCAATCCGGGTCTGCCGAAGCTCAGCCCTAGCGCCACCTGAACCGTAAATCTGGGAGTTCAGGCACCGTCAACACGATGGTGGAGAGACTACGTACAGGAACCGTGCTTCGTGGTGTGGGGCGGGCTACCGCAGTCTCGTCAAAAAAAGAATGCCAAATGTATTGGGCCCACGAGACGTACTGACATGGTGCTTCCCGTACGACAATGAGATTGGTCAACGGCACTATGGAGTCTGGGGACTTGAATGACACAGACTGCTCAACGACAAACGACAACAATTGATGGAAACAAAAATGGTACGGCACTGTCCGCGTGTGATACATGGATCTCCGCCCAGGGTACAGCAGCTGGACCCACAGGCGACCCCACGCCAAGAGATGTCTTTGGTGGAAATATTGGGGGTTCACTTGCGTATCCCTGCCAATTTCCGGAGATCACCACCGGTCACCAGGGTCGCCTCCATTAAAGTTGAGACCAAGCTTTTCCCACATCGACGTAGGCCCACGGAGGTATGCCGCATGTAGAAGAGAAGTCACTCGCTCCCGAGAGAGACACGCGCTTAAGGTTTGCAGCCCATACAAGTGGCCCATCATGAACAAGTGAAGGGGGGATTGTGCAAATGGGCCGTTGTAATTTCCCGCCATTGATGGCAGGACCTCGTTCTGCTGACTTCCTGTTTGAGACCCCACGATGCCCCTTTCCTGTCTGTCCATGTATATAAACACCATGCCAAGCCATTGATCGACGGTTGTGGTCGACATCTCTGTACAGGAATCATCCGGTCTACCAAAAGAGTCTAGCTTGAAGACAGTTATTCATCGTTTGTCCGTCGTGGAATCAAAATGACTTTCAAGAAGTCTTTCGGTGTCGTGGCCGCACTGGTCGTGACGGTCCTTGCTGCTTCAAGAACCAGCCCTCCTAGTGGAAGCATCACAGTGTGCTCCTCCGGCTGCAATTACAACACTGTACGTACCTTGTGCGACCATGGAATGTAACACACCTCTTTGCTGACAAGACGCTGCAGATCCAAAAGGCAGTCAGCTCCATATCCACGTCTTCAAAAGATGAGCACAGCATTTTCATCTACTCCGGAACTTACACCGAGCAAGTTACAGTTCCAGTGCTAAGTGGAAAACTCAACATATATGGATACACCACGGATACCACCGATTATTCGGGCAACGTCGTCAACCTGGAATGGAAGTCGGCTCTGGCCACGGGGGCCGCCGATGATGAACACACCGCCGCACTGATTAACACATCACCGAATGTGGCCGTGTATAACATCAACATCAAGAACACTTATGGCAAACCTACCGGAAGCAATGGCCAGGCCATTGCACTGTCTGCTTATAACACTGAGCAGGGATATTACGGTGTCGGCTTGTAAGTTTCCATTCACGTGCTTTTCCCCAAATCCCTCTCTCCCTTGTATCGACTAGGTATCCGTTGTCAGCACAAATCAAGGTACACCAAGTTACTGACTTGACCATATTTCAGGTATGGATACCAAGACACGCTCCTCGCCCAGACTGGCAACCAAATCTACGCCAATTGTTACATCGAGGGCGCTGTGGACTACATCTTTGGGCAGCACGCCCGTGCCTGGATTACCAACTCTAAGATCGCCTCCATCGGCGCCGGAGCCATCACCGCCAGCGGGCGGGCGTCTTCATCCGACACGTCCTACTACGTGATAACGGACAGCACGATTGAGGCGGGCTCGACTGCTCCGGCGGCAGGCACGGTCTATCTGGGCAGGCCGTGGGGTGCATATGCCAGGGTTGCGTTCCAGCGGTGCTCGCTCAGCAACATTATTAACTCTGCTGGGTGGGAGGTCTGGAGCACCAGCGACACCAGGACACAGGATGTCTCCTTCGAAGAGTATAGCAACACCGGTGATGGGGCCAAGGGCACACGGGCTAGCTTCTCGACCAAGCTGAGCAGTGCCATCACCATCGCCACGATCTTGGGCAGCGACTATGCTGAATGGGTTGACTCCGCTTACCTGTAAGCGGGCAAAGGGGATGTTACCCAGCATGAATCACTTTTACTTCTATGTACATAGCTTTCTTCCCGTACGACCTGTGATGTATATATAGTGATTTGATCAAATTGGAAAGGCTTATGGCCACACTATTATCACTATGCTACTATTTCCCAAGCCCAGGCCATCGTTTGAGTTAAGGACTGTCCACCTACTGACCGAAATAGCTGATGAACGTCACGCACTTCATTTTATCGCTCTCGAGACATCCGCGACTCAGTGTCCATTGACCTGCTTCGCAGCCCGGGCTTGGTCAATCCAATCGTACTGATCTTTGAGGTACAGCTGACTCCTGAGGTCCCCTGACCGTGCATGGCCCTCGAAATTTTCTGCTCTGGCACACCGGCCGCAGAGTTTACCAAGCTCACCGCTCGCCTTTTCCGAAACGACCTCTTGATACGTTTGAGTCTTGAGGTACTTGCCGACCCAGAGCCCACCAGTATACCTGCCTGCCTTGCGAGTTGGGAGGACATGGTTCGTGCCGATGCACTGCGGATACGTTAGCACTACAATCCTGAAAAGAGAGCAGCACAGAAATCAACAGTCAAGAATGGCTCACCTTATCACCAAAGGACACACATGTCTTCTCGCCCAAGAACAATGCGCCATAATTTGTCATCTTCTCCAGAGCCTCCCTCGGCTTCTGGGTTAGGATCTGGACATGCTCGCTTGCGAAGTCATCAGCCAGCGCGAAAGCCTCGTCCAGATCGTCTACGACGACCACCTCTCCGTAATCCCGCCACGACGTCGCCGCGAGCTCGGCCGTGGACAAAGTCTTGAGCTGCTCGTCAACGAACCTGATCGACTCCTGTGCGACGTTCTCGCTCGTCGTGATCAGCACGGCAGGCGTGTCCGGGCCGTGCTCCGCCTGCGAGAGCAGGTCTGTCGCCACGGTGAAGGGGTCGGCGTGCTCGTCGGCCACAATAAGCGTCTCTGTTGGCCCGGCCAGGAGGTCAATCCCGATCTCTCCGAAGAGCTGCCGCTTGGCTTCTGCGACGAAGGCGTTTCCTGGGCCGGCCAGGAACTCGACCTTCTTGATGGTCTCCGTGCCGATCGCCATGGCGGCTACAGCTTGCGTCCCGCCGAGGATGAAAATCTCGTCCGCCCCGGCGAGATGGGCGGCGGCTACCGTTGCATGAGGGATCTGGCCATTGATAGGCGGCGTGCATGCTATAACGTGCTTTACGCCGGCGACTTTGGCAGTAGTGATGGTCATGTGGGCTGAAGCGAGGAGAGGATAGCGACCTCCGGGAATGTAAGCCCCTGCTGTGCTGATGGGGTTGTTCCTGTGGCCGAGGAAGACGCCCGGCTGTATCTCTATCTCGACATCTTTAATAGAGTCCCTCTGCGCCTGGGCAAAAGTTCGGACATTTTTCTGCGCCTCTTTGATGTCCTTAATTGTTTGCTCTGGTACCTTTGATATGATATCCTGTATTTGGCTGTCTGATAGCCTAAATGACGGTGGAGCCCACTTGTCGAACTTCTCAGAGTAAGTCCGGACGGCTTGGTCGCCGTTGGCTCGAATGTCGTCAATGACAGACTTGACGATCTCGGTGACCTTCTGAGAGGCGGCGAAGCTGGCTGTTGCCCCGACAAGAGGAGACTTGAGACGACGAGCGACCATGTTGACGGACTGATTTATTTCTCTTGTTGAGTTCAGCTACAGCGATCCGGTCTGAGAAGCGTCAAGGTGGGTAATATTCATGTGTATGATGTCCACACCTCACGGCGTCTCCAACAGCGTTCTCCTCCACTCTTATACAGCCAGGACGTGCACACCACATCTCGCCGAGCCGATGCCGCAAGCAAACCCGAAACAATTGTCGGCACCATCCCGGCAAGAGTGTATTGTGAATATGACGATACAGCAGCACAAGCTGAAAAAGGCATAAGATTTTCCGAGTACGTCGGTCTCTAGCCCGTAGGAATTCTACTGACCGGGTGAAAGCCGAGCTCCCAAGTTCCCGGTGGGGCCGGACCCGTCATGGGACAGCCGAATTGGCCCATCCCGTCTTCAGCATCCCGGGATTTGACATTTGAGACCTCTGCATATTGAGGTTGGTTGTCTTGAAAGTTCTTCGCAAGCACATTGATATCTGCTGCTATATTCCATCTATTCCTGTCAGGGCAATCTGCTCTCAAGCTAGGATCCGACTGCTGGGTGGGTACGAGGTGACATACTCTGTCCATGTGCACCGTCCACGACTCCAACTCCGAAATTTGGGGGATCCCATACTTGGATAGTCCATTGCACCTCATCCTCCATCTCCCCACCTCCGCATGTCGGCCCGTAGCAGCGGTACAACCAGTCTTCCGGACTGTCGCCCACATCCCGATATTCTATCTGCGGCAAGGCGTCTCAATTCAGTTGGAACGATTCTCAAGTCAAGCAATCACTAGAAATAAGAGAGAAGAGACAACGGCAAATTGTTGCCACGGGATTCGATGCGTTCCCATACGATTACACGTTTGCGGGCCGTCAAATGACAGTCATTTGTTTGGATGGCCGTGCATACCGGGGTCACTTTAACAATCTTGTGATAAACCATGTTTCCAACTCGGATATTTTGTAAGAGCAGTCTCTAGATCTTTCTCTTTCATCAGATAACCTTCGTCCTGCCAGCCTGTTGTGGCGCTTCTATAATCAGCTTCTTTTGGCACTTCGTGAGCAAGTATATGAAATCCATATCCGCCGACGAGTAAGACTACTGTCCGGTCTGTAGCCTAGTTGTGCCATACTTCGACAAGATGAGCTTTCAGAACTACGCGACTGGAGTTCAAATCTCTCGTGCCACATACTTAAGAGAATAAGCGGTGCGCAAAGACAGAGCTTTCCTGTGTTGCTGCGAGACGAGTGAGGAAGAGTATGATGAGGACTCACGTTTAGGTTTTCTGCTTCCAGGAGTCGGGTTGCACTAAGTGCTCTAGCAGAAATTCCAGTCCATTGCACGAATTCCTAAAATTCCTTTATTCGGTCTTCCTCGCTCCGACTGGGATTCTATCGCACGAAACGATAAAGAAAACCAGTGATCAATGAGATGTTACGTCCACCAGTACTGTGTATAGAGATATCGAGGTTATGTTAATGAGTCTTGCCGACCATTCGATATTAAATTCTTGTTACCATTGCCCTACAACTACTACAAGCCATCTTTTCACTGTCTTTCGTCCCTTCGTTTCAAGAGGGTCCCTGATTTTGTTGTCTAGACGCGTATCAATAGACTCCCGCTGCACGACGCTGTTGTTCTTAGCAAATCAGCCCCAGAGCTCATTGAAAGATTTTTTGTCCTGGTGCTGCCCATTATCCATCACTGCGGTTTTGCCCTCAGTACGAGTACTCAGATTGCTGACCACGATTGGATCTTGTCTCATTCTGATGAAGGCCACGCAAAGCCGATCTGGATCAGTGACAAACTTGGGACCGAACAACGCGGACTCAGTGCTGAAAAAGAGCACTAGGTCCTTTCCTTGACCCTGGTATGAGTCAATCGTGGCGCAATCCATGCTCATTGGATTATGCACCCAAGCTGTTGGCTCCGATCCATCTGTGCCGGCCAAATCTTCCTCATCCACGTATCCGGCTACAACCGAAGACCCACCTCCTGTGCCTCCGCGACCTGGACCGACGAGATTGTCGTCAGCCTCGCAATTGATTGAGTACCGAGGCTATGAGATCGAGACCTCATGCGCGCACGAATTCCCAAAAATGATTGGTCATGGCTCGATACGGGTTGAGGATGCAGAGTGTTCGCTACTCGACTCGAATTTCCGCTTTTGGCAATAGGAAATCGGCTCAGAGGATCTTGAAAAAGCTCTCCCACATCTCCTTGTTGATAGATAAGTTGGAGTTCGAGAACTTCTCGCACCTGATCTCTGGTATGTTGAGGAAGACCGGCCAATAATCTTGAGGTGGTGATGGCGAGCCGCCATTGGACATAACCCACATCTCGACCGTGCTAGCAATAGAGGTGCTGGCGTCTGGTTTTGTAATGTCCTGGATCAAAAAGACCTGGCAACATTCGAAACTGCTTGTCTATTAGAACAATAGGCCACTCGAGGTTTTTCAAGGCGCGGAATGCCGGCAGCTGTTTTGGGTCGAAGGCAAAAAGGAATATAGTTTGATTGAAGACACACTGCAAGACATGAGCCTTATCCATCATTTAAAGCGAGGAGATATGCTTGATTTCGAGTGAACAACTTCGCCTGGCTGCCCAGCGCACCGTACGGAGTTGCCGCGATCAACAGCGCAGACGCATAGACATGGTCAACGCACTGGTCGACGTAGACGGAATAGGTCCTGAGTTTTTAGGCTTCGCCCTCTCGGGCAGATCATCCGTGGAGTCCAATTTTCGAGCCGCTTTCACTGCATCCTTGAAGCACGTGAGTGACTTTGTGGCACCGAGACGCTGAACAGTTGAAGGCGATGGCTCCAAATCAAGAAAGTACCCGACCCAGAACGCGACAGACAGGCGTGGGCGCCAATTCGACTGCACCCTGAATTCCGTGCTGCGCAATCAAAGCTGTACACCTCGTACCGAGGCTAGCACTACGCACCCCGATACCACAAATCATACTCGATCCATATCATTGATCCGTATAGATGTAAATGTAAATGTTTATTTGTTTTAAAAAAAAACATTTATTCTTCATAAATTTAAAGGTAATGCATTTTAAAAGATTCGAACAGGAGATGGTTGGGCTTTCATAACCGGAGTAGGCTACTATTACCTGTTGATATCATTTATAAGACCTTCAAGTTTCTCCACCTGTCAGTAGGGCTCCTTGATTTGTTGTGTCCCAGAGGGTACACAGTACTCAGGAAGACTCCCGACCCCCCGCCAACTAGCCCGCTGTCAGCAATGGTACCGGGCCCACGCGGGCCGTAAGCGGTGGAACGCAAAGTTGACCAACACATGTATGGGGCAAGACATCGATCAACAAGACAGCGGCTCACCATCGTCAGTGTCTCCCGATCGGCGAAAATGATTGGGCTTGGCTACGCTTGTGTCTCAGCGTGTGCATAACTAGCAGGAACGGTTCCATGCCCGCTTCGACTCTGCAAGTCACACCATGTTCGCCAGCAAAAGCACAAGAAGCCACAGGCGAGGAATCCAACAGGATCCATTTACGGGTCGACAACGGGGGTGGATGGACCGTTCTTGAGTCGCGTGGGTGACGCTTCTTCAGCTGCAGGCAGCCTCGAGAAGATGGGCCGCGACAAACTTTGTTCGCGGTCGACCAGTCGCACCGCAGTATCGGAATTTGCCAATTCGGCTGACGATCCTGGCAGATCCTAATCAACAACTTTGCTGAGGTGGAAATGATGAAATACCAAAAGCACAGCATCAGCGTGTGCTTTTCTTTTTTTACCTATCATGCCCGCCTGCCCCTGGCTTGCCACCAAACTTTTTTTTTCCACCGAAGCTGACAGCTTCCACCGCAAGTCTGTATTGTCAACCTTGTTCTGCCCAGGCCTTGCTCAGCCCATTCGCAGATGAACGAGCCGCATGGGCGGCGATTCAAGCCGAGACTCTGCGCAGGGAGGGTTGCATCGATCGCTAGGTCCACGGAGCTGGGCGCCCAGCACTTGGAGCTTACTCCTACGCTAAGCAAGCCCAACGTTTCCGCCCAGCCAGCCAGCTGAGTGAGCCTCTACTGTAGGGATCCTGGCCAACCCCCTCTTATCACACATCGCCAGAGGGTGGGAGTGGGAGCACTAGGGCGGGTAGTAGGGCAGATAGGGCAGCATAGCACAGCACAGCATGACAACGCCAACTGAGCCAGGGGCAAATCCTGGTCACAATCAGGTGCCAACCCACCAGGATCTTGATCCGGCTCAGCACCATGACCAGGTACAGCGCCTGGGCGTTCCGGCGCCCACAGCAAAACCGTCCGCAGGCCGCCGACTAAGCGCTGCCTCTGATATTTCAGTCTCAAACATCTCCACGACGTCCTCCGGCAACGAGAAGTGGCTCTCCCCCTTGGACAGATTATCACTGCAGCCAGTTGAGAATGCTGCGATACCTACAGGTGGTGCAGGCCAGGCCATGATGGATGACGATGGAGTCGACCTGAGCTCCCTGAAGGCGGGGGCGACTGACCGCCGACCCGGACCGGGACCAGAACAACCTCTTTACCACCAACAGAATGCATCTTCGACCCGCATGCCCTTTCACGGTGACGAGTCCTTTCCCGGCACGCCGCAGCTTTACACACCCGAGCCTTACAGCGGCCAGTATGCGGGACCCCAGAGAGACTCCCAGGCAGAGCTGCTCCTCGATTCACAGCGGAACCGGCATTCAGCCCGCTCCGTCTCTTTCGGTCCGTCGACGACTTTCATGTATCCTGGCCAGGGCAAAGAGCCCCCAAATCGGAGCAGCAGTCTGCGCCCTCGGACATGCAGGCCAATGTGGCACTCCTCGCTCGGCATGTACGTGTGCTTCATCTTCGGGCTCCTCTGCGCAGTTGGCCATCACATCTTCTATGCCTCGCTTGACGGTGAGCCCGCCGAGAGCCAGACTGAGATGCTGCGATATGGAACCTTCCTCGCCTATGCGGCCAAGGCAGGATTCAGTGCAGCTGCTATCTCAGCCTTTAAGCAGCGCATATGGGTCACTGTTCGCTCGAGGTTCATGAGCATCTCCGCACTGGACTCCATGTTTGCTGCGGCTGAGGATATGGCTGCCCTGATCAATTGGGAGTTCTTGAAGGATGCAAAAGCTGCTTTCGCTTTGGTATTCTTTGCTTGGACAACGCCCCTGGTAGTCATCCTGACAGCAAATACCCTGTTGGTGGAGCCACGAACGATCGTGAACAATACGACGTGCGCCTCAGTACGGACCTTGAATTTTACGTTCGAAGATCTCAACGACTGGAGGAAACCAAAACAGATCGATGGGCTTTTTGAGATTCCAGTGTCAATTTGGAACACTACCAAACGGGATGATCAGACCGACGATGACTGGTTCGACTACTACACCGGACCGAGTCCCAACTTCCAGCAGACAGCGACACTCGGTGCTTTCCTGCAAGAAGTTGTAGCGCGAAAGAATGCTTCCTACGAGGTTTGCGGCTCCGGCTGGAACTGCACCTTCAACATCGAGTTCACTGCACCCGGATACAACTGTACTGAGGTAGCAAGCGGAGTAAACTCGACGCCGGCAAACCTCACCCAAGAATCTGGCCAGGCCGAAGCCCCCTTCGGCACTGACTTCCTACTCCCTCAGGGCAAACACAGCTATTATGCCTATGCTACCGGCGGGGAATACTCAACCACGCAGTTAAAGAACGTCGGGGTGAGCGGCATTCCGAACATCCCCAATTCTGAATTGCCAGCCCATTTCGGTGCATTAAGGGTAGAGCCAATTCTCTGGATTGGATACGTCGTGTTAAATTCTCCCGGTGAAGTACAGCCCAATCGTTCTGATCCAGGTTGGCAAGATGCGTTCACACCGAAGATATTTGCCTGTGAGCACCGTGAGACAGACTACATCGCAACGTTCAACTACACCGATGGATCGCAGTCCGCCGCCATAAGCAGTCGCAAGTTCGGCGCACCAATCATCAACACCACTTTTATTCCCAGTATAGAGGCCAACGACGGGACGGACGACAACATTACCGCAATACCCGAGGAGAACTATATATATCCCAATGACACGGCCCGTTATCGCCGGGTCGCTGCGTACCATTCACTGGGATACATGTTACGAAACTTTATTAATGGCACAGTTGAGGTTGAGGATACACTCATCAACCCTATCCAGAATACCGAAGCCATCCAGACTAAGTTGCTTGACCCGCGCAACAATTACTTCCCTTACTCCAACCTCATGCCTATGGTACAAGGCCTCTATGAAGACCTCATCTTATCCATGTTCAGCAATCCGCAGTTCGTCGAGGTCGTCTGGGCCGCGAGGCCCTCTGAGCAGTCCGGGACCCTTCTTGACGGCGGAGTACCCGCATCGTCAGGCACGCCGACCGGCACCGGCGACGAGTCAGACTACAAATACAACTGCACAAAAACTCGCACCGCTAATGCGTATGCCTACCACAAGCGGGACCTGTGGATCGTATACGGCATCGCAGTGGTGCTAACACTGATCTGTGTCACTGTTGGTGGCTTGGCGATCCGCGAGAACGGGGGCGTCACGCGGAACACGCGCTTTTCATCCATCGTCGCCGCCACGAGGGGTCCTGCGCTTGAGAAGGTAGCCTGGATGGGCCCGCTTCAAGACAGGGGAGATGTTCCCAAGGATGTCAAGAGCCTTAGGCTCGGCTACGGCATTATGAATGAAAGCAAGCTGGGGCTAGGCGCGTGGTCACCGCCTCCGGAGATCGGACCGGATCCCAACCTCGTTGGAGTTGAAGGTGAAGGCTTTAACGAGCGTATGGTCTCCGAAGAAAGATCGAGCTCAGGATACTTCCGTAGGAGGAGGGCGTTTTCGACTGATATGAGGTGTGGCTTCGGACTCAAGGGAGATGTAGACCAGAGACACGGGGAAGGAAGTTTGTTCCATCGATAGGAGGGACGAATAACATGGCTAGATGGTGCCAAAGGGGACAAGGAACATAGGTATATCTTTTTTTGGACACTGCAGCTTGGAAGGGGAGCGTTGTGATTTATTGAATGATACCATCAATGCAAATATAGTACGATTCTAATGCATGTCACATGGCCGACCTCATGTATTGGAACCATGAACGACGCCTATTTCCTCCTGGCCCTCTTCCAACGCCTCCTTCTCTTCAACCCTCAATTGGCTTTCCGCCTTGCCGGTATCAACGAAGCAGAACAGCACCAGCGAGACGGCAGCACAGCCCGTGCTGAACCAAAACGCCGCCTTGTAGCTAACCATGGTGCCCCTCCATTCGTAACTCGCTGCCACCACGTCCGAAATGCCTAGGAAGAGACTGATAGGCAGGAACAAGATACTGTAGATCAGGGCTCCCGCGGCACCTTGTTCTTTTTGGGGTATATTGGTAGTGATGAAGACATTCGTGACATTAAACGCGATGTCAACCCCAATTGTTGCGCCAATCATCGCCGGTAGGATCCATGCCCAATAAGAGCCATCCTCCGGGATCAGTGCGAAGAGCAGCACGCTGATAATGCTCCCTGCCCCTGATAGGATCAAGAGAATACGGCCTGGGAGCAAGTGGAGAGTAAAGCCACCGACAGTTGCGAGGACGATACCACCCGCCGCCATACTGCAGCAATTGGAGTTAGCTACCAATTTACTGAAGGAGAAGTTGTAATAGGAACCGGGTGAATTAGGACACCATGTACTCATAGTCTGTCTCAAAGACTGCAGCCTGATAAAGGCCTTCGAGGCAGGTAGTGAAACAGACTTCAAATTGCAGACCTTTATTCTTGCAAAGTTGAGACTTAAAAGTGGAAGCTGCTTACGGGATGAAGGCCAGTGCCGTTGAGATGACGCTGTAATTCATAACTGTAAAAAGACTTTGATTTAATAGTGGTTAGCGTGCTGGCTGAGAAGACAAGGGGATGGGAAAAGACTCACTAGAAACTGGCGTAGTACATAAAGATACCGAAATTTCCGTACGCAAATGCGAGGGCCACCAAGATTGTCTTCACGTACTTCGGCCTGAAGAGGCTCGCTGGCAAAAGCGGCTGCGAGGCGACCCAGCCTTCAACGACGAAAGATACCCCCAGCAACACTACACCCAGGACGAATGTGACGATAACATAGTCCGTTGCCCAGCCCTTTGGCGCATGTGCGCCGTCCGTCACCGCAAATACGATCAGGATCAGGGCAGGCACTGTGGTGACGACGCCCCAGTAGTCCATTTCGACACCGGCAGTCTGCAAGTCGCCGCGCGGGATGCTGAAAAAGGCGCTCACGCCGCAAAGACCCACAACGATGGCGCCTAGCCAGAAGTACCACCTCCACGACAAGTATTCACCCGCCACACCGCCCATGATCACACCAAAGAAGAAACCCAGGGGCGCAAACGCACCATAGAGGCTGAAGATGAGGTTCTTCCTGGGGCCAGGCCGATATATCTTGCCCAGGATCATGATGCCAGTGGGCAGGAATGCTGCCGGGCCAAGGCCCTGGAGAGCCCGGGCGGCGATGAGCATCTTGTAGTTGACACTAAAGCCAGCGATGATGGTCCAGACCAGAAACCAGGCCAACCCACAGTTGAAGACAATGAAGCCGCCATATATATCGGCTATTCTGCCGAGGGGAAGGAGCAGTGCGCCCACGATGAGGGCGAAGACACTCGAAGGCCATATTTGGGCGGCGATTGGGATATCGAGCTCTTCTGACACTGTCGGGAGAACAATGTTGAAGCCAGAGATGAAGTATTCCTGGAATAATCATGTGTTAGAGTAAAAGGGCAAAAGAAGTCGATGCTTGGCAATCAGACGTACCGACATCAGCATCGATACTAACATCGATGAGCAGAAGAATATCTCAGAGACGGCTGTCTTGAACTCGTCCGGTCGCTGGCGCCCTAAACGCTCCAGGTCCGCCTTTTGGAAGGTCGCTGGGTCTCGTATCGTGGGAGGAACATTGTGCTCTGAGTCCGGCTCCGGCGAAGTAGACATATCATGAAGGCTCATGCTGTCGGCTCACACAGAATTGGAGATGCTTCACTGCGTCTATTGACAAAATTGTCACCAAAATCCATCTTTCTGAATGCCTGGATGGTAGCGACATCTTATATGTCAAGGTGGATCAATACGTTTTTCGACTCCACTTGTCGGGAGGAACGACATGACTAATGGGAGGAAGATGTTTTCGTGGTCATTCCAGTCTCGGCCTCCTATTTCCAATTTTTCTTTGAAATACACGGTGAAGACAATGTGTCACAGCCTTGGTAATGACGACTTGCAATGCAGAGGTTGCCATTTTGCTACCAAATGCGGTAAAGGGCGACGGACAGGGCGTCGTCCCGTAGTCAGGGACGTCAGGGCCTAGTCCCTCGTCCGGGACAGTGGGTCGGCGGTGGGACTAATGCACGTCGTGCGTCTTGGCTACCTAATTCAGAATAGACAGAAGCTTATTACGTACGGAATTGCTGACAAAGAGGGTTGATGGCGTTGGCATGACATTTCGTCCTCAAACCTGAGATTCTTTGTTTCGTCCAACAGCTCGGCCTGGACTCCCTATCATACCATGAAAAGGGAACTCCACTGTTATCCCCTAGCACATGCCTCGTTCTAGAAGCTTGATCTGTTCCGCTTGGGATAGATTTGTGCGGTATACTATGTCTCGATCTTGCATTACGTTAAGCCCAACATACCAAGCCCGCGAGTGACGCACAACGCTGCAGGAGGATGATAGACTCGGATCTGGCCCGGCCAAACGTGTCCCCACCCTCGAAATCCTGTCACAATTGTCGTCGGAAGCGACTGAGATGCGATAGGTCCATCCCAGACTGTCAAAAGTGTACCAGCAAAGGAGAAAAGTGTCTGGGCTACGGCAAGCTCCTCCGATGGACGAACGCTGTGGCTGTCAGGGGCAATCTCGCCGACCAGATATCACAACGCCCAAGCCACACCGTGCATAGCCATACCAAAGATGTTGTCGCCTCACATCTTGTTCACCCAAGGAGGCGGCAGCCGCCAGACACGGAATTTCAGCCTCTTCAACTCAGTCTCATTGACCCTTTGCTGATCGACCTCGCACCACGACACCGTGTCTACATTGGTCACTGTGAGTTGCATGCTACTTCAATAAGCAATTTTCGGTGCACAGGTCTGACTTGTATTAAAAGTTACACGAACCGTCTGTCAAGATCTAGTCTCTTTCGACCATCAAGATACACAGAATCCCTTCCGCTCTATGCTCTCGTTAATAGATAGTTTTGACTATATTCGCGAGATCACTCTCGCCACCTCCGCAGTTCACATGGTCACATTGCGCCGTGCGCGTGGGCTTACATATCAAAAGGAACTTGTGGATGCCCTCACAGCTAAAGGCCAAGCATTTCGCCTCCTCCGTCGTGCTCTTGACAATTTGGCCGCTGTAGACAAGCCGATTGCCGTGGTCGCGGTGGTATTTTTCATCAATTTCGATCTCATCGAATCAGGGCGCGGCTGCTGGAAAACACATGTCGAAGCTGCCGGAAACCTCCTGAATTCCATTCATGCCATGGAGATTAGGAAACAGATACCGCCGAGTGTCGCTAACCTGGCAGACATTGTTGTGGCGGACTGCATCACATACCATGTGCTCGGCTCCGCTTTCGCAAGCTCTGGAGACACAGCCTTGTCGGCGTTCGAGTCCATCGACATCACCTCCGTCTTACAGAGAGCAGCGGCTTTTAGCTATGGATGTTACCCGCCGATAATGCTCGAGACATTATCTAGGGCAAGCCGTCTGTCTCAGAATGATGTTTGTCAAGCTGGAGCTTTGATGGATGAGCTCTGTGGTTTAGACTTCAGGACTTGGGTGTATAGTATTCCGGGGCTGTCACCAAAAGATGACCTTGAAGTGAGAGTGTCAATAGCGGATGCGCACCGGGCGGCAACATGTCTCTATATTCTCCTCGCCGTCCCAGACCTAGAAAGAGATTCACTCTCTGACCAGTCGATCACGGCGGAGTCTCAAACCCGAAAGGTTCTAGACCAGCTGGCGTCTGTGCCAATTGAGCACGCGTTAGCCAAGGGTCTGATATGGCCGACCTTTATGGTGGGTGCCCAAACCAATGATCTGGCGGAAAGGCAGTGGTGTTTGGGAAGGATGCACAAGATTTGGCTATCCAACGCCTTCGTTTGTCCCTGGGGCTATGTCGAATCTGCCATTACCATGATGCAGCGAGTATGGGAGACCAAAGATGCAAAGTCCAAGCATGGTGGACATTCAGGTATGAACTGGCTGCAGGAGTTGAAGGCAGCCTCTGACCACGCTCTGATCGTGTGAGAACAACGTTGATGCTTGTAAATCGTGCGAGGACATACAAAGATATTTTGGCTCAGCAGAAGGCAATAATACGAGTGAAGACAGTTCGCTAAACAGTGAACAGCTAAGAAACTAGCATTCAGCGAGTGTGGGCTCAAATGCCATGAAGTTAGGCATTCCCCGAAGTACAGATATTATGGGCTTGCTCCCTTGAGCAAAATATTTTGGGTAACACGACTGTGCACAAGGCGACTCAGTCACTTAGACTTGTATCAGTAGATTTGAAAGGGAGTCTGTGACCAGACTGACGTCCAGTCAAGCCGACTTGAATAATCGGGTCCAGTGAGCAACAGCTTCGGTACTGAATTTGCAGCCACAACCTCGCCGAACATGAATATTTAAATCGTGTTCATCAACGACTGACCTCACTTTAAAGAAACAAACCTACAATCAAAAAAGAAGAAAGACCACGATAATACATTTGTCTCGACTGCCAATTTCTGTGGGCTTTCTCAGCAGTAGCTTGGTCATCCTAGCAGATCAAAACAGCGATTCTGCAAGCTCATCATGCCTCGTGCCCCTCGACTGACATGCACCAATAATCATTCGAATTCCGAGCCCTTCATACAGCGTGCCATAATCATTTCCGGATTTCCATGCATCGGAAAATCGTACTTCAAGGAGAATAGGCCTGATTTGAAAGTCTACTATCTCGACTCCGGAGAAAACGACCACAAAGATAAAGCAGGGGTATGGATGCAGCATTATTTGGAAAAGGTCATCGAGGCTGTTACAGAGCCCCACGGTATCGTTATGGTCAGTTGCCACAAGGACTTCCGCAAGAGAATGCAAGAGGCTGGCCTGCGTTACATCCGTGTCTATCCCAGACCAGAGCTCAAGGACGAATGGCTGAATCGTCAGGAGTGTCGTGCAGGAGGCAAGGATATCCTCTGGAACAAAATGAATAAGGATTGGAATGACTGGATGGAAATCCATGGAGGTTTCCAAGGTGAAACATCTCCTGAGGTTATTCTTGGGCGTGACGATCACTTGATTGATCGTTTGACAGAAATCTGCGAGGCAGCGAGGAATCTGTAGACTGTTTGAGCTGAGGAGGTGTTAATCGAGATGGCGCTGATATACCCTCATAACTTTATTGGACAACTGTTGAACTACCAAACATGATATGCATGCGTTCATATGGCTACGCCGTGTATATGAATCTTCCTGGATTCCAACAACAACGGCGTTCATGTTGAAAATGATGCAGCTTAATACTTCTAATATCCATTGCATATGTAGTCAAAGCCGAGGCGCTGGCCGAAAATCAAACAATACTCATTCAATGATTTCCAAGTCAAAGTGATCACGATTTCGCCATGAGATGTCGGGCTTGTGATTGGAAACGAATCGGCTGATAACGGTACTGGTCACTCAGACAAGGGACCAGGACGACTAAGGCTAATTAGGGCAATAGGAACAGGATTTAAGTTGCTAAGTTTACGAATCCAAGAAAGCGAGCCAATGTGCTGACCGTATGTCGGTCGACCTGTCAATTACTCCAGCAGATCACTCTTATGCTGACAATACTCAGGGCCCCATCCTGAGCAATTACCACCCCGATAATACTGTGCCCCCTTGCACTCTTCTAGAGCACACAGCGGAGGGTCTGTGTAATCAAGTCGTTGGTATACCTTGACCATACTTGCATGCAAGTGCCTGCCCTCGGGATCTACGCCACTCATCTCTGTTGAATACAGGCTATCCCAGCTCGTGGAGTAGAAGAAGCACACGAAAGCTATGGGGTTGTTGTCGGAAATCATGGACACCTCGAACATATTGAACATGTTGCATTTGGGATAGGCGCCGTTGATATAGGGATGCTGGTTGACTCTGTTTTTACTGTTGTACTTGGTGAGAGCATTGCACTTCTCAGCACATACTGCGGGATCGTAGCTGGGGCCTTCGCCGTCTGTTGCATAAATTTCGCGATAGACCTCGAGGAAGGTCAGGTAGCCATCTTCAGGCTCAATCATCTGGCTGTGAGGGAAAGTAGATCCTGGTACAGCACTATGAAGAACTTGTCAGCGGACCTGGCTATAATTCACAAGTGCCTTGGTCATTGAAACAAGGTTGACTGTATACTGGGGCAGAGAACTATCCCAGAGAATTGAGACATACTCGCCACGGGGTCCAAAAAAGCCAAGGTCAGTGAGATTGTTGCGTGCGGCTTGCTTTATGTAGCAGTTTGACCCAGCGATGACAACCTTGAAGTCGCATCTGTCTTCGCCCCAATTCAGCGAGATATCCGTATTTATGGATTGACCCCAGAGGACACATTTGATGTTTGTGGTAGACGGAGGGTTCGGACACCCGTTGTAACTTGGACTGATGGTTGGGTCTCGTTCATAGTCTGGAACTCCGCGTCAGCTATCATCGTTAAAGAAGTCGCATCGAGTTTCACCTACAAACATTGAATGCGCTGCAATCTTCAATTTCGTTGCATTCCGACGCACACAGTGCAGGATTGTACTCGTCGAGGTAGTAAAGACCTTGAAAAACCTTTCCATACATGGAGCCATTTAGCGCTTGGCCGACCAGTTTATATCCAAGGGGCGTGCTGGCGATGCGTGCTGTGGCGAAGAGCGTGGTAAAATTCAGAAACTCTTCGGGAGTATCGACCTCGGGTCGAGGGCCAGCCCCAATCCTTTCTGGTGAACAGATGCCATTTGCGTCAGTGCTTTGGTTGTTTAGAGCTTGGTGGAGCGATTCATTGGAGTAGTACAAAGTGTTGGGCAGCTGTTGTGCAAGGTGCAAGTGAGCGAAGGAGAGGAATGAAAAGAGGAGTACGGCACAGCGTGTCAACTGCTTTGTTGCAATGGAGAGTTCCGGCATGATTTGAGTGCGTTGCGAGTGTGACCTGGGTGCTTGGTCAGGGCTTCTAGAAGATGATATTTTCAATGTTGATTGTTATAATTCTCACTGCAAGGAAAGGCAGCACGCAGTTGGAATTTGGGTGGCCTCATGAAAAACACAGGCCGCAAACGTGCTGCGTGGTCATTGCGGAGGAGGGAGCCGCAGGCACTTTCCAATGTTTGTTATGGAAATCCATGTGAATCAGAAATGGTACATGAAGTCAGTCGCTCATGGCGTGTACGTGCCGTGAGATGCGGTTGTCAAAATACGACCTTCGCACAGAAATCGGAAAGAGCTGTTGTCATTGCCAGGTCACCTATCGAGGTGAGTCTGGCTTACAGGAGAAAGCACGCCACAGGCATCTAGAGGATGGCATCGAGACAGTCTCGATACACACTGTCCCGATTACCACCTCATTTGACGTGCGCTTTCCTGCATCGCTTTCTTTTTGTCTTAATCCTACGAAATCCACCTACTTGACAACTCATCCTGGCACGTGGCACGCAAAGAACGCCTCAAGATGTCAATCACTACTATTCCTATGAGCGCTGCCATTGAACAAGACGCAAGAACCTTGTACAACTATCACCGCCTGAATATGCCTATCCTGCAATCCGCAGAAGCCATTTTCACCCTCTGCAGCTTCGACCTGCGTGTTGCGCACCGCGCCGTGGACCTCTGGGGCAAGGGGCAGTATTTGATATTTTCGGGTGGTTACGGCAGGCATACCGTGAATCGTTTCTCCAAGACAGAAGCGGAAGTCTTCGCAGACATTGCATTGATGAGGGGCGTCCCGAAAGACAGGGTAATTATGGAGAAGGAGTCCACAAATACGGGCGAGAATGTCCGTTTCACATACAACTTGCTCAAGACAATGGGACTGAGTCTGAAGAAGCTGCTACTCGTACAGTCATCATACATGGAGAGGAGGACATATTCAACTTTCAGAAAACAGTGGCCCGACGAAGCAGTCCTATTCAGTGTCACATCGCCCCAGCTCGACTTTGACGAATACCCGTGTCAGGCTATCTCGAGGACCTTGTTCGTCACCGCCATGGTTGAGACCCTTCTACGCATCAAGGACTATCCGGAGAGGGGATTCCAAACTTCGCAAGACATTCCGGGTAAGGTATGGAAGGCAGGAAAGAGGTTGATTGCAGCAGGTTACAACGCAGACAGTGACATCTGTTGAAAGGCAGTACGTTTGGCATCAACGGCCATCCATTTTGACTTCAACATGAAACACTCACGTAGCCTCACATGGAAGGAATGAGATCTCTTGGCATGGCCATCCTAAACAAACTTGTTTGTGCAAGGGCAAGTGTAGAATTTATATAAAACGCGTTGATGTGAGCATGAACTGAAATGTGCAATATTCCAAGAGCGTCTAGCTACTCTTTTTTTTTTCTTCATTCTGATACTCAGCCCGGCCCCCCGGATGCATGCAATCATGCTTTGATGTACTGAGTAGGGATACGCCGTGTTATTCGTGCCATTCTGGCCATAGAACTGGTAACATCTCAAATCATCTCTCCATGTGATCAATCTTAGGCAGTTTAGCATCACCATTATTGCTGGTGATCTGACGCAGATCATTCTCCTTGAGTATTCCAGTCTTGGAAATGTGCCTCATTAAGCCCTCGTCGCCCTCACGGTGCTGAGCATGGCCTTTTCCGATAGTGATGAAGGAATCCCTCAACAAGAGCTCATCTATTTCATATGCGAGTTTAGTCTTTGCACATAAAGAAGACTCAAAAAGAGTGTAGTATAACTATTCAAAGGATAGGCCCTCAGGTGTTGTGAAAAGAAAGAGCCAAGGGCCATAAGAATTATAGAAGAAGATGTGTGAATCGTAGCGTTAGCGTTTATAGCGAGCTAATTAGTCTGTTAGGCCTACAGCTATAAGTAGGCCTTAGAGGGATATAGCCTTTAGCTGTTTCCTATAACTAAGTAAATAACTTATACTTAAATAAACACTAACATTTTTAAATGTATATTATATTTAAATATATAACTTAGCTAATATTAATTAGTAGTTATAAGGGTAATTATAGATAGCTAGGTATAGGAAGAGATAGTTTACTGCTTTAGGATTTGTATATTATTTGTATATGTTTTTTATAAAGCAGCTATACTAATATTTGTTTATATTTATAAACTTATATTTATTATAAGTATTTTTTATAAATATTAATAAATTATTATATAATTAAAAGGATTTAAATATAGTAAGTATACTTTTTAATTTAATTATTTTAAGCATTTATTATACTTTAAATTAAATGTTAATTCTTATTAAGCTCTAAATTCCTTGTTTATTTTTATTAATAAGTAAATTTACTATATTTTAGTAATACTATAGTATATAAAAGAAAAGCTATTACTTATATATATTTACTATATACTTAGTAAGTAACTTTAAATATAGCTATATATTATAAATGTAACAGGAATAAAACTAAGGGAGTACTATTAATCCCCTAAAAGTATAAATAAATTTTACAGGCTAATAAGGCAAGCCTAAAAGGATTTACTATATAACAGAAGTAGGTTATATAATAGAGTAAAAGGATAATTAAGATAATTAAAATAACGCTTTACTTTAAATAATTTAAATAATTTAATACTCCTATTACTTTAGGTAAGCAATATTCTAAATAAGCTGCTAAAAGTAATGCTTTTATTGCTTTAGCTAAAGAAATAAACTATATAAATTATGCTTATTATTAGTAAATAGTATTAGTTTAAAATAGCTTTTTAATAATTAATTTAAATATTTACCTAAAATAGCTATAAAGCTTTTAATTTATTATTATTATATATTATTTAAAATATTACTATTTTAAATATTTCTTAAATATAAACCTGCTTATTAAGTTTATTAGCTAAAAACTAGCTATAATTATTATATTTTAACTACTTTTATTTAAATATTTTATATAAACCCTAAGCAATAATTTATATAGTTACTACCTTTACTTTAATATATCTTTTAGCTATATTTAAAAAAACCTTTAATAAAAGCTAAATAATAATAATTTTAAACTTTTATAAGCCTAGTATTTTAAAATAGTTAAAAAAATTAAAAAACTTTATACTTATATTTAGGAATAAGCTAGCTAAAATAATAAAATAGAAAAACTTAAAGCTAAAATTAAAATACTTTAAAGCACTACTAATATTATTAATATTTTAGTTAAACCTAAGGAATTTATTAAACTTACTAACTTAACCTCTTATAATAGTTCCCTAAGATAGTTATAAGCCTACTTTACTTAAGTTAAGGCTTATTAGTACTTTTATAGCTTTAATAATTAGTTTAATAAAAAACAAGTTATATATATAGCCTTTTTTTTAAAAGAATAAGCTCTAATATAGTTTAAACCTTATTTTATAAACTTCCTTAAAAAAAACAAATTTAAATAATATAAATAAAAAACCTAAAACATTTTTAGTAACTTTAAAAACTATAAGCTTACCCTTAAATTACTTTTTTAAAACTTAAATAAAGAATAGCAAATAAAAAGGAAACTTATAAAACTATATTAAAAGGAATTCACTATAACTTATACTACAGAATTCTACTAAATTTATATTAAAATCAACTATACTAATACTATAAAGATCTTTATATTCTATAATAAGTTAAAAAATAAAGTAAAAAATAAACTATTTAAACTAAACTAACTAAACAATTTTATTTAATATATAGAATTAGCTATTTAAATTAATAACTAAATTTATAAGTATAAACTTAAAAAAAAAAGGTAAAACCTAATATATCCTTTTCGCTAGTAAAATAAACTAAGCTCTAAAAAATAGTACTAACTATAAATAATAGCTAGTAAATAGTATTTAAGCTTAATAAAACTTAATGCTATTTAAAAGAAACCTAAAAAGGATATTAAATACTATAATTATAATAAAAAAGAATATTTTATATAAAATTACTAAAATAAGAAAAAGGATAACTAGAAATTAATACTAAAGCAATAATAAGCTAACCTAGCTACTAAAAAACCCATAAAAAATCATACATCTATAAGCTAAACAGCGTGCTATAATAACAACTGCAATATATACCTTTTAAGTAAAAAAGCGTTAAAATAATTCTTAAAAGTACTTAAAAGCTAGAAAACTCTTATAATAGTAAAACAAAAGCTACTTATAATTATAGTTAGTACTAACTAAATAGTACTTTTAAATCTAAAAAACTAAAACCCTTATAAATAGGTAAATAAAACACCCCTTATAATACCTAATACTAGTATTACTTAAATTATAATTCTAAAATAAAATAAAAGTATAATAATATTAGCAATTTATAAAAAACTCTTTATACTACTACTAGCGTGTTTTCCTAATAATAACCTTTAAATATACTATTAGCACCTAAACTATAAAGAAATCTTATAAGCTTTATATATTTTTAATAAGTATAAGATATATTATATAAGTAAAATTAAAAAGGATTTCTTTTTTAAATAACTAAGTATAATAAAAATAGTAAAGCTTTATAAGTAAAAGGAATTATAATATTAAAGTATTTAATAATATTCCCTAAATTAAAAATATATAATTTTTAAACTTTAAATAAACTATTCCCTATATTACCTATAAAACTTTAAATTATAAAGGCATTATTTATAAACTAATTATTAAATATATTTTAAATTAAAACTTTAAAACTAATATTAATATTACTAACCTAATATAGTTTTACTGCTTAATAAAAAAAATATAATATTAAAAAACCTTACTATTATAATATAAGCGCTAAAAGCAGTAAAAAGGCTTATATAAAAAGCTATTTAATAAATTAAAAAGATTTTAATAAAAAACTAAATAATAAAAAATAATTAAAGCTAAATCTAAATAAGCCTTAACTAGCTTTAACTAATATAAAAAGGTTTCTCTATATAATAAATACTAAAAAATATAAATATATAAAAATTATATTATAAATTAAATAATAACCCTTTATAATACTTTTAAATAGTAAAATATAAAAAAACTTTATATTACTAATAATAGTAAATTAATATAAAATACTATAATAATAAAAAATAAAACTTTATATATTTAGTACTATTAATAAATAAAAGGTACTTTATAAAAATAAAATTATTAATATAGAAACTAATTATCTACTAATTATCTTTAATAACTATAAAAAAATTATTTAATTTAATATTATAAATATAGTAAAATATAAAATTATATTAAAAATTTTATAGCTTAAAAAAAGCAACCCTTAAATTAACTAAACTATTAACTAAATTTATTAAAACTAACTAATAAATAGGAAAGTTAAAAATAAAGAAACAAATTCAATTTTTAAAAATAGCTGCAATACTAGCGCTTATATAGATTTATATAGCAAACCTCTTTAAAAATAAAAGAAAAACTTAATTACTAAAGTAAAAACAGCTAACCCTTTAAATAAATTAAATAAATAGTAGTAATACCTTAATCCGCTATAAACTAAAAAAAAAATAAAGTAGCTAGCCTAAATAATATAATAGTAAATATAAAAAATCTAGATAATACTTAAATAAGTATACTATTTACCAGAAATCCTAAAAATTACAGTTATATCCCTAGAAAGAACTTTATAATAAATATAAAAACAATAATATTTAGCATACTATAAAATAATATAGCTGCTATTTAAAAAGTTTATTTATTTTATATAATAATAGAAAAAGATAAATAATTTAAAATAAATTTTAAAAAAGTATTAAAAATACTTAAAGCTATTTTAAGTAATATTTAATATTAAACTATTTAAATATAATTAATAAAACTATAAAATACCTTTAAAGAAAGAAAATCATTTTAAATTTTATAAAATCTATAACCTTAATAAAAAATAGCTTAAAATACTATAAAAATACCTTAATAACAACCTAAAAAAGGAATATATTTAACTATTTATATTACCTATAGGCTACCCTATTCTTTTTATACTTAAAAAAAATAGAAAGCTATACCTTTATATAAACTATTAATAGCTTAATAAAATTATAATTAAAAATCAATACCCCCTTTTATTTATTAAGAAATTATATAATAAACTTTAAAAAGTATAATAATTTATAATATTAAATTTTAAAAGTATTTATAACCTTATTAAAATAAAATATAAAGAAAAATAGAAAACTGCTTTTAAAATAAAGTATAATTACTTTAAATACTTAATTATACTCTTTAGCTTTACTAATATACCTATCTCTTTTTAAATAATAATTAATAATATTTTATAGAAATACTTTAACTACTTTATAATAGTTTACTTAAATAATATTTTAATTTTTTTAAAAATACTTAAGCAATATAAATAGTATATATACTAAATCCTTTAAACTCTTTAAAATACTAAACTTTTAATAAAATTAAAAAAGAATTACTTTTATATATAAAAAGTTAACTTCCTTAAATATATAATCCAATTAGGAAAAATTAAAATATAAACTTTTAAAATTACAGTAATTAAGGATTAGCTAACCTTAACTAATATTAAAGAAGTTAAAGGCTTCTAAAGTTATATTAACTTCTATTAACAATATATTAAGAACTATAAAGAGTTATTTATATTATTAACTAACTTTATTAAAAAAAATTAATTTTTTAAATAGGGAAAAGAAGAATAAAATATATTTAATAAAATTAAAAAATAAGTTTTTTTAAAACCTATACTTATAAAAGCAGACCTTAAAAAGGTTTATAATATAAGTACTAATGCTTTAGACTTTACTATTAAAGAAAAACTAGGATAATGCAATAAATAAAAACAATTTCACCTTATTACATTTTTTTTATAAAAACTTAATAAACCTAAACTAAACTATTTAATATATAATAAAAAATTAATAGTAATTATTAAAGTATTTAAAAAATAGGAATACTATTTAATTAAAATAAAATATTAAATATAAATATTTATAAACTATAAAAACTTAGTATACTTTATAACTATTAAGGAACTTAATAAGTAGTAAATTTAATAATTAAAATACTTTTTATAATTTAATATTAAAATTATATATTAAAAGAAATCTAAAAACGGAAAAGCAAATACTTTTAGCAAATAGTTAAACTATTAATAAAAGGTTCCACCTAAAACCTATACAATACTCTACAAAAACCTAAATAAAAGCCTAAATATAAAGTACTTAAAAGGGCAATTTATTATAAACTAACTAAAAAATAACCTACTAAAGTAATAAATTGTAATAGCCTATTAAATATAATTTGCTATAAACTAACTTAATTAAGTAAAACAAAGCTATAAAAATATCCTAAGTAATAAAAAAAAGTAGCTATAGGATATAAATAAAACCCTATTCTATAAGGGAAAATACTACCTTCCAGCAGCTTTTTAAAAAAAAGTTATTAAAAAACTTTATAAAGCACTAGTATATAGCTATTAAAGCATTTAAGCTATATACTTAAAGCTAAAATAATACTAAAACTTCCTTAATATAAAATAAAAAATAGCCTAAATTATTAATAAATGTAACCTTTATAATAAAAACAAGCTTATAAAATATAAGCTATATAGGCTATTATAACTATTACTAATACTAAATAAACTATAGAAATTAATTAGCTTAAACTTTATTATTAAACTTTCTTTATCTAAAAAACTAATAATAAAAGTTAGCTATAATAGCATTTTAGTTATAATAAACAAATTTATAAAATATATATACTTTATACTTTATAAAAAAGCTAGTATAATAAAAGAACTTACCTATATATTTCTTAAAATAATTGTTAGCTAATATAAGCTATTAAATAAAATTATATTTAACTAAAATAAACTATTTATATTAAACTTTTAATCCTTTTTAATAAAATAATTAAAAACTAAATATAAACTTTTAATAATAATATATTTATAAATAAATAAGTAAATAAAACAATTTAACTAAATATTAAAATAATATATATATTACTATATTAATTATTAGTAAAATAATTAAGTACTATTATTATTATTAATATAATTTATATATAATAGTGCAAATATATATACTACTAATATTTTATTATTCTATACTAATTATAAATTTAATCCAAACATTTATTAATACCTAATTTTTAATATAAAAGTACTATAAGCTATTAACTATATAAAATAAATTAAAAATATTTATAAAAAAATTATAGTAAACTTAAGATTTATTTAAAAATATATAATAAAATAAGTAAACTAATAAAAGTTAAAGGAACTAACTTTTAAAAAAGGAAATATAGTTTACCTACTTTATAAAAAATAAATTAAAACTAAGCAATTTAATAATAAACTTAATTTTAAAAAGATTAAACTATTTAAAGTTAAAAAAAAAATATTAAAAACAAACTATAAACTTATACTATTAAAAGGAATAAAAATTTACCTAATTTTTTATATTTCTATATTAAAACCTATATTAGCTAATACAATACTAGCTATTAGTATTAAGCTTAACAACTATAAACTAAAATATAAAGTAAAACATATTTTAAACTACTAAATATATAAGAGAATAATAAAATACTTAATTAAATAAAAGAATTATAATAATAAAAATAATTTATAAAAATTTATTTAAAACTTAATAAACTATTAAAAGGTATTTTAAATATACTACTAAATAACTAGCTAGAAAAATTTATATTAATAAACTTTATTATAAAACCTTAATCTATAATACTAAAACCCTTATTTTATTAAATATTAAAAACAGCTTTAAACTCTTTAATTACAACTTAGTTAATAGCCTTAATATAATCAGCCTCTTTAAACACATTTAAAGCAGCTAAACCTTTATTTACTAAACTAGCCCTATAATAAACTAAAAACTCCCTTTAATAATATAAATAATTTAAACAAACTATCGCCTTACTTACCTAACAATAAGCTTTATATAAAGCTTTTTAAGCCTTAAGCTTTTAAAAATATAACTTCTTTTCTTTTATAATAACCTAAAATACTAAAAAAATAGTTAAAAAAAAAAAAACAAAAAAATAAGGAAAACTAAAACTTATAAGTACTTATTAGCACTCTAAAGCTATTATACCTCTTACTTTATTTAATATAAGCAAAACAATAGAAAATACCCTTTATTATTTAATAAAACTACCCTTTTATAAAATAAAATAAATAAAGTATAATTTTAAAACTTAATAATTTAATAAATGTAAATAGTTAATTATATTAATCTAATTTCTTAAAATGCAGTTTTTTTATATATAATAATATAATTATTAGTAAAATAAATATAATAAATATATAAAAAGAAATAAGAGAAAAAAAAACTTATTTAGGTTTTTTAAAAATAAAGAAATAATAAAAAAGGGGAATAATATTATAAATATAATAGAAATAAAACTAAAAAAGTATTATTAATCCTTTAAAAGTGCAAATAAACCCTATAAGCTAGCAAAATAAGCTTAAAAGGATTTACTATATAATAAAAGCAAGTTATATAATAAAGTAAAAGGATAACTAAAATAATTAAAGCAACGCTTTACTCTAAATAATTTAAATAATTTAATACTCCTACTGCTCTAAATAAGTAACGCTTTAAATAAGCTGCTAAAAGTAATACTCCTATTACTCTAATTAAAAAGATAAACTATATAAATCATACTTATTACTAGTAAATAATATTAGCTTAAAATAGCTTTTTAGTAGTTAATTTAAATATTTACTTAGAATAGCTATAAAGCTTTTAATCCACTATTGTTATATATTACTTAAAATATTACCACTTTAAATATTCCCTAAATATAAACCCGCTTACTAGGTTTATCAGCCAGAAACCAGCTATAATTATTACATTTATAGTATTACTAAAATAGGCGTTTATTAGTAGGCGATATATTATTGCTATTACTGTAATAAGTTGGGTATGGAAATGTTTACTTATAACTTATGCCTTTTGATTTCTATTTATAATTAGGATTGCTTTGGTATTGTAGCTATATAGATAGATAATACCCTTTTAGTAGTTATTCCTGCCTTTTTGATGTTGGAAGAGGAGAAGATTTAGGAGGAATAGATTTGCTGTAAGCTAAAGATTAGATTTGCAGTTGATAACCCTCTTAACTTTAATAGTATAAAGATTATTATAGATCCTAATAAATCTATTAACCTTATTTAAAAGGGTTAAAGTGTAAAAATTAATTTAGTTGATATTAAGTTTTTAGACTATGTTTAGAAATACTTTGAATAATGTGTTTGTGGAGTATATTTAGCATTTATATATTAATTAGAAGCAGCTTTTAATCTGTTTATAGCTGTTTAGATTTGAGATCTGGATAATGCTGTATATATTAAACTTAATTGTTAGCTTTAATAGTAAGTATAAAACTTTAGCTGTAGATTATAATATATTCTTATTAACCTTACTTTAGCTAAATTTGTAGTTTTTATAGATAGTTCCTTTATAAATAACTAGGATTTTAGTTCTTAAATTAGCTTTTTAATTATTTTAGTTAATAAGAAGAGAGGTATTAATTTTATGGAGTGGGAGATAATTAGTAATATTTTGTACTAGTTTTTAATTAAGTATAAGAGAGTTATATAAAGTATACTTACTTTAGAGATTTATAGTATAGTTAATGGCTTTAATATAGGAATTGTACTTACTGCAATTCTTTAGTAGATTATAGCTTGCCTTAATACTCTTATAATACTGCTAATAATCTATATAGACTTGTACTTTTTTTATAAGTATTTTATTAAGTTAGGAATTATTAAAGAGAAGTGACTAATGATAGATATAATAGCACTTTAATAGTTATATAAGCGGCAAAAGATTTATAAGCTGTGCTAGATTAATAGTAATAATAACTTAGTAAATGTATTTACTAAAGTTAATTTAAATAAAGCATTTGAATGGTTTGTAACTATTAATAAGTTAATTATTAAAATTAAGGGCTATATAGATTAGGATTAATTAACTTAATAAAAGAAAAGACTATTAGAGGTGGAATTAATTTGTAATAATAAAGTATATTAGACTTAGGTAGTAAAACTTTAGATTAGTCTTATTACCCTTAAATTAGCTTATATTAATTAACAGTTTATACCTCCAAGCTACATTTCCTTAAATTTATCCTAAAAGTATACCTTATAGTAAGTTTTTATAGTATAGCTTATATATTAAGGGTTTAAATAATAAGGGTTATTATTATCCTATAGGCTAAATGCTATTTAATATTTAATAGGTATCTTTAGTTAGATTTTATAGTACTAATACTTATATACTAAAAGTTAATTAGTTAATTAATTAATTTTATATTTTTATTATTTACTACTATTTACTAAATTTACTAAATCTATTAAATCCGCTAATTATACTTTTTCTTTTTATTTTATTTTATTTTATTATTACTTAATATTTAGGATAAGGTTATATTAGTATTATTAGTTAGACTAGCTAGTGCTAGCTTAGCTTAAAGGTTTATTTTTATTTATTTATCCTTTAAACAGTAGAATTATAAGTTTATAAACTATTTTAAAATAAAGTTATTTATAAGGCAAAAGCAATTATTAGATATTAACTTAAAAAGCAATTTTAGTAATAAAGGTATTATAGTAATTTTTATTTAAACTTAATAAACCCGCTTATTTTAGAAACCCTTAGATAGATTTAGGGAAATTAAATACTTAGATTGTTTAAGCACTTAGTTAAAATATATAAGCAATTACTTTAATTATTAAGGTTTTAAGTTTAAGTTATATAAAAAATAGTTTTTAAAGGGGTTTTTAATGCCTATAGGTATATATATATACTTAATAAAAGACTACTAGTATATAAATTATAGCGTTAGTATTTGTAGCAAGCTGATTAGTCTATTAGGCCTATAGCTATAAGTAGGCCTTAGAGGGATGCAGCCTTTAGCTGCTTCCTATAACCAAGTAAGCAACCCACACCCAAATAAACACCAACATCCCCAAACACACATCGTATTCGAATACGTGACCTAGCTAACAGAAGAGGTACTTACAGTAAGCGGTAGCGAACAAGGTTGCAGGGATATTAACAAGAATAGCAATAGGGGCGTAACCCATGTAGGTGAAGGCCTCCCGGCCATAGAATATCAAGGCGACAAGCCTTGTGCCTAGGTCTCTTGCGAGGTTGGTACTAATTGTGATATCGGCGAATCCCCACACCATATTCCCGTAAGCGAGACCAATGATGAACGGTGCTGCGTATGGTGAAACGAAAGGCTATGAGCCGGTCAGTCATTGTTCCAAGCAAGGGTTTAGAAAGAGTCAAGAGACAGAGAGTTGCGCTCAGTCCGATTAGGACTTCAACAGCAAGTAGGGAGACTCTTCACGAATATAACTTACATTTGCTGGATCCAAACAGCTCCAGATTATAATTCCGATGAAAGAGTCGACAAAGAACTCTGTCATGAAGACC
Organism: Diaporthe amygdali; assembly: GCF_026229845.1. Taxonomy (NCBI): domain Eukaryota; kingdom Fungi; phylum Ascomycota; class Sordariomycetes; order Diaporthales; family Diaporthaceae; genus Diaporthe; species Diaporthe amygdali. The sequence goes on from NW_026517029.1 coordinate 523,216, forward strand.
CATCCTAAATTTGTTTGATTTGGGTTAGGAAAGGAGCACAGGATCGAGGCTGGTGCTCCATTAGCAACCAGTGGTTTTCCAGCTGCCAGAAACTGCTCGTTTGCGAGTTGTATCTCAGGCCAGTACATTCCCATAAGAACCAACCCAGCTATGAAAGCGCCGAATATCTGGCTGAAGATATAATATGGCACCTTTTTCCACGGGAAGCCTTGCCAGAGCGCAAGAGCAATCGTGATAGCCGGGTTGAAATGGCCGCCGCTCGTTGATGCGCAAGTGATAATGGCAAAGGCAATGCCAACTGCGAACGCCCATCCGATCTGGAAGATACTGCCAAACGCTGTGACTCCGAGAGGGTTCTCTAGGTTCAATGTAAAAGATGCGATACTAGCGATACCCGGGAAGACATAAAAGAATGTCCCTGTGGCTTCCGCCATGCACTCCCTGAGCCATCGCGGTCGAGCATGTTCGAAGTCGAGAATGCGCTGTGAGACGGGTTTCCTCTGCACGACCTGGCGACTGACGTGACCGACGACAGCTTCTGTAACACCGATTTCAAGGTCGTTGGTCTGGAGGCGGTTGATATCCGACATTCTGAGGGACGAACGGTCAGAACCCCAACTCGAGAGTTGAAAGAGTGCTGGAGAATAGCGGTAACCGTTTTCTGGAAAAGTTCAAGTTAAATTGATTGTCACGGTCTCAAGCAAAGAATCAGACCCCCCTTTCTATGGATGAGATTGGGGGCAAGCACATATTGTAGGCGGCGGCGGCGGAGGGGCAACTCAAGGATGAGCATGCCGTCCTCGAACATCCGCAGCTCCGGCGTCATTGATCTTGAACAGGGCCAGGCAATACTTTGGTGGCACCAAGAAGCACGTACTGCTAATTGCTTACAGCACGGACAATAGGATGCGGTGTCCCTGGCCATTGTGGTTCATCCGGGAAAGGCTTGCCGCACTAGTGGCGACTGGGAACACACTTGTTGATGCCATCACAATGCCGAGGTTCCCTTCGACGCTACTACGACATCCCATTGGTCGTGACGCGGAAGGGCAAGGACTCGACCTGGGGTAATTCGTGGGGAACGAAGTTGGAAAGGGGCCAGAATCTGGGGAATTTGATGCTACCGAATGTAAAAGGACCGAGGATGGGTCAAGCCTCCCCGAACTAGGGCCATAGTTGAAGAAATATCCGTAAGGATACGCGCCTGAAACTCGGCACTGAGCACTGGTTCTAGATCGAGCATGACATTTTGACTCTTTTCTCGTTTCGCGGCTCAAATCTCAGTATGCAGGGCTGTCGAGAAACCGCGCCTGCAAGAACATCAACGTGCAAAGTAATGCTGCAGTAAATAAGGTTAGGAGTTCCAGTGACACCCCCACGGCAGCCACAGCAGCCAGTCTTTGTGGTTCCCGAAGGCCAAGGAAGCTTATACCCCTCGGAAGTCGGCACGAGGCCACTCCTGCGTTCCAAGAGACCGATTTCTTTCACTAGCTGGGGTTATGCCATCGTGCGGGGACCGAGAGCACGGCAGGAACTCTTCCCTGGACAAGTGGATTCAAGTAACTCAAATACTGCGCTAATGTGGATGTCCTGCTTGACATAGGATATTGATACGCCGTGAAATGACGGGTCACTTCGTTCTGTGAGACTGTTGATATGTAATTGTAATCTGTGATACCTTCATTTTAGGTTCATCGTTGTCAAATTTCGAGTGACACTGATTACGATGTGAGGCAGACAGACGGCCGGTTATTAGGTTAAGTCCGATGCAGCCGGGGACAAACACCGAGACTGTAAACATCATTTCGATGCAACCCCGCTTCGTTACTCTTTGGACCGGTTAAATAGTTGCGTCACTGTGTTTTGCGAAACTCGCTAGAAGTAGACAGACGGACTGAACCTTTCACAACCATCACCTCTCTAAACAACTCTCTCCCAGTCCACCATTCCATAAATCATGGCCCAGTTACCAGTACCTCCCAAGCTCAAGGAGAGTCTAGCGAATTCGAAATGCGAGTACCGCCAGCTTGGAAAGAGTGGCCTTCGCGTCTCGGTGCCAATTTTTGGCTGCATGAGCTTTGGTGATCCAAGGACTCTTCCGTGGGCGATTGGTGAGGCGGAGGTCAGTTTGTGAATGCCCGAACAACTAGGTCAATTCTGTTACTAATTGATTATTCAAGGCCCTGCCACTTCTGAAAAAGGCCTACGATGAGGGTTTGAATACATGGGACACCGCCAACGTCTACTCGAATGGGGTAAGCGAGGAAATCATTGGAAAGGCCCTGAAAAGCTTTGGCATTCCGCGACATAAGATTGTCATTCTCAGCAAATGCTACGGCGCCGTCGCAGAAGACCCCGAAGGCCGCTATGTTATGCAGAGGGACCTCTTCCAAGCGTCCAAGGACTACCAGAACCAGTTTGGTCTAGGGCGATCTGCCATATTCAACCAGGTCGAGGCTTCACTGAAGCGTCTCGACACTCCGTACATTGATCTGCTCCAAATCCACCGCTTTGATGCCACAGTACCAATCGAGGAGACCATGAAAGCCCTTCATGACCTTGTACAGAGCGGCAAGGTCCGTTATATCGGTGCCTCCAGCATGTGGGCATATCAGTTCGCGCAGCTTCAGTTTTGCGCTGAGAAAAATGGGTGGACGAAATTCATAAGTATGCAGGTGAGTAATTTGCAGACCCAGGCTGTATAAAGATCCCTTCACACCTCTTTTTTATTTGCTTCTGGTTTGGCTAATAATAATCGCAATAGAACCACTACAATCTTCTGTACCGTGAAGAAGAGCGTGAAATGAACAAATTCTGCGACGACACCGGTGTTGGTCTCATCCCATGGGCACCTTTGTGCCGTGGCCACCTTGCACGACGGCCCGACGAGTTCGGTTCAACAGAACGCAGCAAGGGGGAGAAAGCCAATTCAGAAATTCCTGAGACGGATTTGGCAATCATTAAGAGGGTCATTGAGACTGCGGAAAAGAAAGACTGGCCAATGGCGCATGTGTCCTTGGCTTGGATCAATGCCAAAGTCACCAGCCCAATCATTGGCTTCAGTAAGGTGGAGAGAATCGACCAGGCTGTCACAGCGAAAGGGAAGGTTCTGACCGAAGAGGAGGTCAAGTACTTAGAGGAGCTCTACGAGCCGAAGAAGATCTCGGGTCACACATGATTGTCAAATGCGGATGTCAAGCACTTACTACTGTCAAGAGAGGTTACAAAAAGGATATGGAGAAGAAAAGTCATTATGCAATAAAGACTGTGAAATTTTTAAGCTAGAGAAGTCTCTAAGAGTTGTTCTTCCTCTTCCTCTTACTCTTGAGAGTATATCGCCATACTACGGCTTCCTTCATCATGATAGGAGTGTTTGATTATAGGGCATCACCAGCGACGCCATCGCTTGCTCAGCTCCAGAGAGCTTTCGCCTGTTTTCTCTGGGTCCATGGGGTAACGCCTTGCAATGTCCCAGGTAGGACCTGGTTAGGCTATCAGTCTGCAGGTCTCTGGGCACGTAGAGCGTGATCTGAATACATGATGGGGCTTGACCAAATGCATTAGTGTTGACTTTACAAACTCGCATAGTCCCTGCGGAGCTCAGTCGACGTGCATGTCCTGTCAAGAGATTCAATCAATGCCGGAATTGAGTTCCAGATTTGGTTTGCCCTGATAAGAGTCAAGTCTGTGAAATAGCCAAGAGAAAGTTGACGGAAGTTGATCTTCTTCTGAGTTCAGATCATGTGCTACTTAAGTATGTCGGATTGGTAGCAGCTAATCTGCGTTCGTAAGGTGCTTACTTGCATGGCTCCGGATCCCATTGAAAGCTGGACGAAAGGGCCAGGCAAGAGGGGGCAGAAACAAAGCTGTTCTCATACTGGTAGGATGTGTTGTGTTCCATCAGGTTGCTCCTCTTACCTTGGCGATGCTATATAGCGTCATATCTACCTCTGAAAAATCCCGATGTCTCAGACCCTTCCGAGGTCTGACCTGGAGTTCCCCGCAGTTGAACACCTGCCTAAAGCAGAGGGTTCCTCAGGAACGAGGCGGTTGGGCAAGGTAAAGGTCACATCCCTGCTCACCATGACCCGAGGTGCCCGAGATACCTGGTACGTGCCTGGGTAGTCAAAGCTACGTGCTACTGAACCCTAAAGATGCGCCAATACTAAGCGGTGTCCAGCTGCAGGTGGGGGAGTAGTATCCAGAATCAGGACGAACAGTTATCGACACTACTTGCCTGCAGTGCAACCGCAGTGAGGCGTCCGCTTTGGACGAGAGGCCGGAATCTGCACAGGAACCATTGCACCGTAGTGGCTGATCCGTTGGATTAACATGAACTTGACGCCGAGACTGACGCGGTGAATCTAAGCGGAAGGGTGCGTGCATAGTCATGATGTATCCATATATCTAGCCCCCTGTGGGTTCAATGTTGCTCCCGCCGAACAAAGATTCTCGACAGCAACACCGATTCCTTCACACACATGAGGATTCTGAGAAGCTTTTAATTTTTGCTTCACTTTCACCTCCCAAGATGCTGTCATATCTCTCGGTAGTGCTGACTTTGGCATGCCTAGTGTCCCGGAGTCTAGCCTCTCCCACCTCTAGTAGACAATTTTCCACCGTCTCGAAGAAGCAGCAGGGCAGCGGCACGCTGGTAGCGCCCATCCCTCCACTCCAGGACCCGTGGTATACCGCCCCTGATGGTTTTGAGACCGCGAAACCAGGGGACATTTTACGAATTCGCGAGGCTCCAGGAAATCTTACTTCGCTCGCTAGCAACTGCTCCTCCGCGTACAACATTCTCTACCGGACGACCAACAGTCAATACAAGCCTGACTGGGCTGTAACCACCGTTTTTGTGCCTGTCACTGTCTCCCCGGCTCTTCTCTCGTATCAGATCCCATACGACTCGGCCTGGCTCGATGCGAGTCCTAGCTACGCTTTCTATACCACTGACGGTACTGACTCTCTCAGCGACATTAGCACGGGCCTGTCATCTGGCTGGTTTGTGAATGTTCCGGATTATGAAGGGCCATTTGCCAGTTTCACTGCCGGGGTCCAATCTGGACATGCAACTATCGATTCAATACGCGCTGCTTTCAATGCGCACGAAACGCTCGGGCTGGATAGTGGAGCGAGATTTGCCATGTGGGGCTACTCAGGTGGTGCTCTAGCAAGCGAGTGGGCGGCCGAACTGGCGGTTCAGTATGCGCCAGAGGTCAGTTCCCTGTCTTCAATCCACGCTTCATCTAACTTCCTTGGCCTCTTATCTTCCTAAGCGGACTGCATCGTGACTGGCATTGGGTAGAAGCAGGAGCCCTCGTCATCTGGAACCCTCCGCCCCTCGAATGGCGCCTGAGATTCTGGAAGCTCTTGTGAAAGCTGATTCCTGGCGCGTAACAGATGAACTTCAGTGGTGCTGCTCTCGGAGGCTTGACACCTAATGTGACGAGCGTTTTGTACACTATCAACAAGTCCAATGCAATTGGACTGGCTCCGGTAAGTTGACGTACCGGAGCGTAGTGCCCAACCTCTCAAATTACTTGCTGACATGATAATACGCATAGTCTTCTTTTTTGGGACTTTCTAGTCAATACCCTACGGAGAGAGAGTTTTTGCTCTCGAGACTGAAAACTGAGGGCCCTTTCAATGCAACCGGATTCTTAGCAGCGCTCAATTGTACGTACAGCTTGATACCAGCTGCGATGCTTCGCTGGATACACAATTTGCGCTCAATTCCATCGCGTGTAACTAACATAAATAGACACCGTGAGGCAGGCATCCGCAGTATATGCTTATCAGGACATTGGGGACTATTTCATCGGAGGCATCGCTGATATCACAAGTCCTTCGATAATAGGGATTATAGAAAAAGACGGGATCATGGGCTACCACGGGGTACCACAGATGCCCATATTTGCATACAAGGCTATCGAGGACGAGATCAGTGTTATTGCAGATACAGATGCTTTGGTGGATAGGTATTGCAACAGTAAGCCTCGAAAATCCAGCCTTGGCGATGTATGCGATTATCAAAGCAGTAATGCTGACATTTCACGTGGAGTCGGTGCCAACATCTTTTATCAACGTAACACCGCTGGTACTCACGGGCCGGAGAATAGCAACGGCCGCCCCAGGGCATTGCTTTGGCTCACTAGCGTTCTCGGTGGCACATATGCCCAAAACTATCCTGTTGCGGGCTGTAGCACTCAGAATGTGACTATAGACCTCACAAGCTCGACGGTCAAACGAAAGAGCCCCCGAAACGACCACGTTCGGTCCTGGATGGATGCTGCATGAAGCGTCATATATATATATATATATACTTCAAGCCTAGCACGAGTAGTTAGACACAAACAAAATGAAAAACCAACGCAATGTATTCTTTGCATCAACGTCCTTTGTGAAAGGTGCTAGTGAATGTCATTCCCCTATTTTTGTGCGAGGGTGAAAAGATTGAAGGGGCTTCTATAGTTGGGCTAAGCGCGAATCGCTTCACTATTGTAGGGTTACGAACCGCCTCGCTATCATCAGGGCAACTTGACAACCTGCTCAGACCAGATTGGAATAGTGAGGGTCAAAAGAATTGATTATGAAAGGCAGCTGTCTCGAACCAGGTATCAACGGTACTATTCTATTTACGTTTTGCAGAGTAGCTTCGCTCTTATGTCGACTCAGGACATGATGCATACCTTCACAAGTCCAAATTTAGTGGGAGCTAGCCTCACACGTTGCAGGGCTAGGTGCTGGAGTACTAGATATGCAAGAAGAAATGTTAAAAATGTTTAGCCAGGAATCTCCGAGTCCAAGACTCTGCTGCTGCGACTCAGGACCTACATACAAACTTGTGCCCACCGCATCGTCTACGGTATGCATGCCACACGAGCTACACGTGCGGAGGAGTGCGAACCTTTTCCCTGACTCATACGGAATAGAACGAAACTTCCGTCCGCTGCCGAGTTGGCGTCTCTTTTTGGAACCACAAAACCGGAAGATGTTATACTTGAGGTCGAGGAGCATATCAAAAGCAGATTGTACTGCAAGTCTCATGAAACCTGGATTCCGTATTGCTATGATATAGATAATTCCATGTCACACTGGCCATGTTACAACATATCCAGCCTGCACTATGCACAGAGACTCATTGACGCCACGACACTTTTGTTCTGTACCGTGTTTGATCAGCGAGAAGACCACGCATCTGGCAGACACGACAATGGACAATATTCAACTGACCGTGGGATTTTGACGGCTATCCGATGGCCGAAAGAAAACCCGTGATCATGAACGGATAGGAAAAGAAAGCAATGTTTTCGAAAATTAGAATTCCGAAAGAGAAAAAAAACCGCCATAGCCAGCACGAAACGAGGACACAGGCCTGCGGGCTTTCAAGAATCTGGCTGCTGCTCATAGAGACGAAGCACGCAAGATTTCTCGACTCAGCCCAGTAAAGCCCCGGACTCTTTGTGGGTTCCGGAATCAGGCAACTCGCCGTGCATGGGGCTGAGTTGAGATTTGTACGTAACTTGTTGCAAGATCGAAACCCTGCACATAGTCTTCTTGCATTAGACGTGTCCGAACGCGTGAGAAATATAGAGGGTTGAAAACTCTGGCGGCGGTGGCCCCACGGTCGATTTGCTGTCAACCTATAGCCACTTTTCTAGCCACAAGGATACTCTAGGGGATCCGCTGCACTTACAAGTCAAAATCCTGCGGTGAGAGGGCTATAGTACTACAGAGTTTCACATTCACCCCTTTTTAGCCGCATACACGACTGGCCATGTACTGACACGTCAGATGAGCTGAACTAAATCGCGGTTGAAATTGGTCCGCCTGAACCGTGCTCACCTTGCTCGCCAACGAACCTCAGCTGTGGATCTCCGGTGGAGTCAGAACGGACCCCTAAAATTCCTTTGCGGTGATCTTCTCGACACGTAAATAACTTTCGGGCTCGTGGGGAAAGAAGATTTGATTCTGTCGACATTGCCTGAATTCACCGTCAGCAGCCATGGCGTCGGAATCGGTAACCCTCTTGCAAAACGCTCCTGGTCTTCCGGACGTGCCAACTATCAAGGATGACGACACCTTCGCCGAGATCTCGAAGAAGCTAGCACTGTGAGTCGATCATTTTATGTCGTTCTTTGCGGTCAGGCACGGTGAAGGTCGAGCTGACTTGAACAACTCTAGCTACATCATTGAGGCTGTCGACTCACCTTTGAGCTGGGAAGACCTTCGTAGCAGCAAGCACCTCCAGCCACTTCAACCGCTTATTGACTACCTGGCCACGGAATGTCATCACAATGCCATCGTCGCCGCTCTGGTCGCCCTGAAGGGCCACTTCAAGGCCATCGAGTCTGATGATGACTGCGGCATCAACGAATCGCGTGGTTTTGCCAGCGAACTGGTGGCTTGGCAATTTGTTCTGACGCTGTCCAAGCAAGATGCTCTGGAATACTTGCTGTTTGAACTGCGCGATGACGACGAAGATGATGATTCCGATGATGAAGAAACTGGCCTCTTGTCTCACAGGAGTCGCCCTGCACACACCAACGGCCGAGTCGCTCACCTCATCAACGGGCATCGGAACAGCAATGGCAACGATGTGAATGGAGACGACAACAAGGCCAATAATGGCGAAGGCTTCTCTGAGCCGTTCATGAATCTCAATACTCTTGAGATCGCAGCCGTTTCCGGAGCCAAGAAGTTCCTCAGTCAGCGAGCTATCCAAGACATCGTGGATGGTATCTGGTACGGAAAGATTGTCTTCTGGAACAGGCTCAGGGTGAACGCTGTAAAGAAGCCGCGCTTCCACAGCAAGAACTCTGGGGACTACTGGTGCCGACTACGAGTACCTCGGTACATGAAGATATTCGAAATCTTCTTTTTCCTCTCTTTCCTGGGGCTGTTTTATATCGTGTCCCTGGAACGAGTCAAGGAGTATGTCACTGGATGGGAGGTCTTATTTTACGTCTTCGTTCTGGGTTTTGTCTTTGACGAACTGGACGATTTCGTTGAGTCTGGCATTTACTTCTACGCCACAGATATCTGGTCAATGTGGGATATTGGCATCGCACTAATCGGCATCGCTTTCTTTGTGCTACGTATGATCGGCTTGAGCACTGGTAGCGACACGACCATGGAATGGGCGTTCAACATCTTGGCGCTCCACTCGCTGCTTCTGACTCCGCGGATTTTCTCACTGGTCAGCCTGAGTCCTTACTATGGTAGTCTCTTGCCATGCTTGAAAGAGATGGGCAAGCAGTTCATCCGCTTCTTGGGATTTACGTTGATCATCTATCTTGGATTCTTCACCACCTTCATCATGCTAGCTCGGGGGCATTATCCGCTGGACGCGCTCTCCATTACCGTGCTAAAGGCTTTCTTCGGCGCGGGTGTTATTGGCTTTGACATAGCTAGACAAGTCTCGCCATACCTTGGACTACCGGTGATGATCGTCTTTGTGTGTTTGACCAACCAGCTTCTCATCACCTCCATGATGGCACACATTAGCAATAGTCTGCGTCAAGTACTCGACTCATCTCGCGAAGAATACCTTTATGTGTATTCAGTCTATGTCCTGGAAGCAGTCACTTCAGACAAGCTGACTTATTTCCAGGCTCCGTTCGTAAGTGTTACTCCCTGCTAACAAATACCACCGATTCACATCTAATGCTAAATATCTCCAGAATTTAATCCCAGTGGTCTTGTTCCGACCCCTTCTCTTTGTTGTCTCGGAGACGACAGCGCATAAGATACGCATAATCCTGCTCAAAGCAACCCACGTCCCCTTCATCGGTGCTATCTGGGTATTTGAGCGCTGGGAAGCCCTAGCCATGCAGCGTGAGGAGGCTGAACGGGCGGCAATGAGTTTCGGCTTCGATGCTCTCGATTCCGCAACAGGCACAAATCAAATTCGGCCGATCAAGGGAAAAACCAATACCGCGTCATCAAGCAAGAAACACAGCCTCACTAAGACTGGAAAACTGAAGGTGCCCGCAGCTCTGCTATCTCAAGCGTCTAAGAGGCCAACAAAGAAGACTGGGGCTTCCCAAGACACCAATGGAAGGGTCAAGACGACATCCACTACTGTTGCTGCGCCGCCAGCGTCTGCTTCGCCAGTGGCCGCAACGCCAGCATCAGCAAAGGGTCCTGCTGCTGAGACAGCGACAGGACCAGCCACACAGGCATTAAATACGGCTGACTTGGGCGAAATGATGCGCATGTTGAAGGAATTGAGCACCCAGGTTGAGGAAGTGAGAGCCGCGTTGGTGAAGCACGACCAGGGCCCATCCGATTAACGCATCAGCGGGCGAATTGAGACATTGGTGCAGCTCAAAATTTCATCTGCATGTTGTCCACAACTACCGAGGAGGAAAAGTCCACTCAGGTCATCATGCAATCCAAAATGGTTCCATGCTGGACAATCCGGTGCCATGCATAAACTGGAACTACAGTAGAAGACCAACCACTTGGTCCAGTCTCGCGGTATATCTAGGTTCGCAAACTGTCTATATGATGACGATTCTGTACTCGATGGAGATAAAACCTTCAATGTGACGACAGGGCCATAGCTAGGTAGACCATAGAAGACTAAGCACTTAGGCCCATCTCAAAGTTTGACATGCAAGACCATATATAGTGTTACCTGAAAAGTCTCATAGTAATTCAACCTCAATTACGCTCTCCACAGCTCCAGGATGTCGGAAAATCTGAAGGATTCCAAAACCAACTTCGCCCAACAGCTTTTCCCAACCCCTTTCAGTTCTCTCGAATCCAGACGTGAGGTTCATGAGCTGTAAGTCAAGCGTTGTCATTAGGCTTGTTGCTCCCTTGTTTGGTAATACGACCTCGTATATCAGAAGCTTCGAATAGCCCTTAAGCATCGCCGTCTTTATGTTCTGGAAGATCCGCTTGCACTCCCCGTCTGGCCAATCGTGCGGAACCGCATGCAGAAAGTAGGTCCTTGCACCCAGCAACGGTTGCGGTTGAAAGAAATCGTATGCCATTCTCTCAATTCTTGGGCTCAGTGCCGTTTTCGCATGGGTGGAAACTACCTCTGGTAGATCCTGCACAACTAATTTTGCCGAGGCTGGCAGGTTTGGGTGCTTCGCAAGGAACCGAGCAGTGTCAAGCCCGTGTGCTCCACCAATGTCCACAAAGAGAGCTGGCCCTGAACTAGACAGATCCGCGCCTTGAACAAGACCAGCTGTATTATAGACCTCGGTCCAATCCATTTTATGGTTAGCGAGGGCAGTCATTAGCCCAATAAAACTCCCACCGACTGAAGGGTTGCGTTGGCAGAGGTCAAAGAAGTCACTCCCGAATAGATCAGTATAATTATCAAATTTTGCCTTATCAAGAGGTTCTTGATAGCGATGCTTGGCGAGAAAACCTGCGAGGTTTACGCCGCAGGGAATAGTGTGATCCAGTCTGAATAATTGAGTTAGCAAGGTTTGCCTCGGAGCTAAAGAGATGTAGTATGTAGCAATTTTACATTGAACTCGGTTGCACATTCCAGATCCATTGTACGCGGTCTGGTATTACCTTCCAATGTCCAAGTAGCAAGACCACTTTGTCACCGGGTCAATGGTGTCACTGACCAACAAATAACATCTTACACTTCATGGTGATAATAAATCTCGAACTTACCCGCATTGTACAGAAAGACCGATGTTAGTGGTGTCCTTTCCTATGGCTTTCGCAAATGGACTGAGCTTCCACGTGTCGACTCCGGTCTCCTCCAGCACATTTGTTGCAGCAAGATGTCTCAAGAACCGGCCTTTGAAAATAAAAGATGAGACACATGGTTCAATGGTTAAGGGAAGAATTTGGACTGACGAAGGAGGTTTGGCTGCACTGGAACGTTACACATATCTATGACCCCGTCCAGAGTCTGAATATCTTCATTATTGTCATGTTTGGCGGCCCATGTGGACCATATACCGAGATCTTGACAAATTTGTAGTCCCGCTATGAGCACTGGCGTCTCAAATGATAGAGCCCATGATCTTTCGAATGGAGTTTCTATACGAGCCAAAAGCCGCCTTGCCGCCTCCTTTGCTTCGTAACGATCAGCGTTTGTATCAAACGACTGCCCTGAGATGGAGTCGAGCACTTCGACCACGTTGTGGGGCTTGGTATCCATTTAGATGGTGATGAGCTTGGACACTTCATCGAGAGAGTGCGGAGGAAAGATGATAGCCATAAAATCAGCATCAACTTGATCAAGGTAAGGTGCTTCCGCTCTTTCATATCCCTCAAATGCCAACCCACCAGGGTCAATACTCTCTGCCAGGCACTAACACCGGACAACGTTTGCGAAGCAGCGCGATATATGTGGATATCGCGTGACTTCTTCTCTCGGCATCCATAAATACTGACTTACAGTGGACCCTCCTGCTCCCAAGGGTCGAATAATGTTTTGACATGAATTGACATGAATATGACAGCTCTCCATCTCCACTTCCCTGCAGCGTATTCTCTTCACGCCAGGCCCAGTTCTGTCAGCCTCTGATTTAAGGGATCTGATTCATTGACTGGGATAGTCCTGCATGTGCGTGTACGCGTACCTGGATGACATCTTCGCTAACTCCTGCCCAACGCAACCAAGAACACGTTCACAGGACTCGAAGCGGCTACGCTCCGAACTCAAGAAGTGCTTGTGACTGGGCCAGTCTAGCCAACCCATGCCCTCACGCGAGGAAGTCCCGTTGTCATACTCGAATTTGGAAAGATCGCCAATGAGTAGCTCACGAAGACCCACGCGCACTGATTATGTGTAGCATCGAAGTGAGGGGTGTGCAGGCACAATGATAATTCCTATTGACATGAGAGGTTGTATTTGAAACTACATGGATCAAGAACAGGCGCCTTTACCGTGATCGACAGGCCGGATACTACCTCGTTGGTATGCCAGAGTGGGTACAAAGAGTAAGCACTATTCACTATGCTGTTCAAAAGATTGGCCAAGACCGTTGCTGACCATCAATTTTCGGCAGTCGCAATGAAGACATTCTGAAAACTATATTTCTTTTGCTTTTCACCACTGTCCTGAGCTCGTGAATTTGAAAAGTAAATGCCTAACGCCCAGTATGGATGTAGCAGTTCTTCACAACATGAGTCTCCTCCAAGCAGGTCTCGCTTTGGTGTCCTTGTCTGTACTCTTGTATCTGGTAACCGCAATCCATTCGTGGTATCGCCTTCGGCACATACCAGGGCCTTTCTTTGGTCGGTTCTCATATTTGTATCTGGCATATCTCCAACAAAGTGGTCGTCAGTACTACAGTAAGCAGCTTCCAGATTCAATTTTAGATTACCCCGGTGAAATCACCTGCTTTACCGGCAGTCTGCTTCACTGCTTGGATCGAAGCACTTTGTCAGACTGCAACTTTCGAGACTAGGCATGTGGTGGCTGCTTCGACATACTTTTGATCAAAGCTTTTCCCTCAGTGACTTGATTGCTAACCCCAAATGCCGCAGTCTACCGTGATGAGCTGACAAAGTTTGGACACTTGGTTCGCGTCGGCCCGAACGAGCTCACGACAGACGACCCCGATGTCCTCCGCAGATTAACCTCCGCCAGGGCCCAGTACACCCGAGATGCCTGGTACACTGGTGGTCGTTGGAACCCATATACGTACAGTATGTTCACAACGCTGGATACCAGAGCTCACGATGATATCAAGGCGAAGACTGCAATCGGTTACGGTGACAAGAACTCGGCATTGGAGCCGGGTGTTGATGCTCAGATCACATCTTTCGTGGGAGTTGTCCGAAATAAATACCTCAACGGCGCAAAGCTCCTTGACTTTGGGACGCTGACATCATATTTCACCATGGATGTTATCACGAAAGCCGGGTTCGGTGAAGCGTTCGGGTATCTTGAGAAAGAGGAAGATCTATTTGACTTCCTAGCCGGGGTCCGTGATAATTGTCAGTATATCCTTTATCCCGGTGCGGTTGCACGACCGCATTTTCCTTTTGAAGACTTTTTCAAAATGCGTCGACTTGAGCTTCGTAGCAGGTGACTAACGTAGAAAAGGGCAATTCATGGGTATCACATTAGACGTCCCTTGGCTTCGAGACATACTCTATTCGTCCGTTTTCCTCAAGCTGCTCGGTCCCAGGATGACAGACGAAAAGGGTTTGGGCAAACTTATGAAGTAAGTTGTTTCCTAGTTGCCCTCTGCACCTCAGGATAAGAATATTGACACCGAGTACCAGAGTAGGCCACGATGTTATAGAGAAGAGGATGGCGAAGCCGAAGAGCGCGCGCGTAGACGACATGCTGGTAAGTAATATGCCGACTGATGAGACCTATGAAGATGTTTCCAATGCTCTCAAGACAGCTGGATTCGACTAACGCTAAGTTTAGGGCTCCTTCTTATCCCACGGTCTCACCCAGGATCAGTGCGAGAACGAGGCTCTCTTCATGATCGTCGCTGGATCTGAGACCACAGCTTCCGTCATTCGCGTGACCGTTCTACACATTCTGTCCGCACCTATGGTGTACCACCGTCTCAAAAACGAAGTCAAGGAAGCAATCAAAGACGGTAGAGTCTCTCATCAACCTATCAAAATAGAAGAAGCGAAGCGTCTTCCCTATCTGCAGGCGGTGATATATGAAGGAATGCGTATGCGTTCACCTGCCCCAGGGTTGTACCCCAAGGTCGTACCAGCAGGAGGTGACACCCTTTGTGGCAAGTTTGTCCCTGAGGGAACGGCAATTGGCATGAATACCTCAGCGATGTTAGCAAGCACGAGACATTTTGGGGAGGATGCCAACCTGTTCCGTCCCGAAAGGTTTCTCGAGGTCGATGACACGAAGAGGTCTGAGATGCAGCGAAATGTGGAGTTGATCTTTGGAAACGGCCGTTGGATGTGTGCAGGAAGGCCGGTAGCGTTTATGGAGCTGAACAAAATCTTCTTCGAGGTAAGCACATTTGGATTGCGTGAGACAAGAAATCCGAGAGCAGGCTCTGCTCAATGCTAACATTTTTGGCAGTTATTCCGCAACTTTGACTTGCAACTAGCCCATCCAATGACGCCCTGGGACTCTGCTAGCTGGCCTGTCTGGGTCGACGAGAACATGGAATTGAAGGTCACGGAATCTGCGTAGAAGGTATCGGGATCAAATGACTCGAACTGCCAGCTTAGGCTCCTTGAACGACACGATTCTCCTTTTCTCATATTTTCCTAGCTCGACATCATCGTTCCTCTGGGCTTATTTCTGTCCAAGGTATTTAGGCCGGGAGGGATCTGATTTGAGTGGCCGTAAGGCACTAGTCAAGTGAGACGGCTATGGTAGTTCTGAGGTTGGTAGCAGAGATGAAGTGTGCAGTTTTAGCAGGCGCATGGTGTCGACTAAACAACCAAGGGCACCAATGAGAGAAAATATCTCATCAAGCGTGTATGTATTGAGGTAAATCATGGAGATAGCCTACACCTTAGGGATGGCTGCCAAAGTAATACGTGGCGGCGGAGTCGCAACTAATGTGCGCCTCTACACTTCCTCGCGCTCCGTGGTCAAGCTTGAACAGCACACCGTTCACCGTTTGCAACTTCCCTTAGCCCAAGAACAACGCGTCGAGGTGGAGAGAGGTTGGCAAAATTAATTATATCCATGGGGCACACTCATACCTTGGAGAGAGATGAGGCGGGTACGGAATAGTAAATGGAGTGGTTGTATCCATCCAATGTGTCAAGAGTCCCTGCGATGTTTGATTCTCCTTGGCGGAGAGGACGTGGTCACAGATCTCTTCCGTCGTCCTGATCCTTCTCTTCTCGTGGGCTGATTAGGCGCCTGCTGGACGACCTCATCTTCAGCATCGCCTGAGTCCTCTCCGTCCTCGTTACTGCTTGTTTTATCCCAATCCGACTGGGGTTTATCATCGAGGACCCTGCGCGAAATCTCTGCCATGAGCTTTTGATAGCCAAGGTCCTCTTCTTCGTCCTCCACCTCATCCAGGACCACAGCCATGGAATGAGGTGGCGAAGGCTTGACGGCCCTGAAATTATTTCTATGTACAATGGAGCCTACCGGCACTGAATGAAGGTCAGTTTCAAGATCTTCAAGCTCCCAGCCAGGCTGCAAAGGTAGAACGTATTGCGGCCTCCAAGATGGATCGTTCATGTTCGGCGGGTCAGACAAGACGTTCAGGTTGAGATGCACGGTTGGTCCGTCGCCCGGAGGTGAAAGGGCGATGACAGCCTGGGCTAGCTTGCTTGAAGGATCAGGTGCCGCTTCCAGGTCGTCGGCGACCTCCCACCATGTACCCTCGTCTTTGCGCATCTGGCTCCTCGTGCCGCGAGCCCTCGTCAACTGTCGCAGCTCCTGCACTATAAGTGGTAGTCGCTCGCGATTTGTTAGTATCGCTGAGAGAACCGGCCGTCGTGATTCATGAAGGTGATGTATATCAGGTAACCCGTGTTGGCTGGTATATGACGGGTCACGCCGGCGAAGCTGGGTTTCCAGGTTTTGGATTCGTAGCTTGACCGCGTTTAGTTGTTGTGCAGCTTCCGCGATGATGCTGATCTGCAGGTCAATGGGCATCCGTCCTATGTATTTGAGGTTCTCGGTGAAGGCATTCGATTCGCCGGGTGGCGTGAAATTATGTTTTCGCTGTAGGTGCGTGGTAAGCTGGTTAAGCACGAGATTGTCCGGCAACTGACCACAACCAGGCCACCAGCACGGAAATTGATTCAGCGGAACGCCAACGGCCGCCAGCTCTGCAGCATGGTGTCTTCTTTTATGCCTTAACATTGAATTCTGTGAGAGCTCGAGACCACAGAATACACAGGTGGCGACCAAATGCCGGCCATCGACATCTCCGGGGTGCAGTCTTGGACGGCCGACGCGTCGCCTGGCCTTAATGGTCCCTTCGGGGATTGGTGCTGGGGCTTGGTCATGCGCCACAGCGCGAAGGGAGCTCTTGGGGGGCGAATGCAAACCTCCAGATGCAACGGATGCATCTGGTGGTCTGACCGGGGGACTTGCATGGCTGAACTCTGAGCCTCTGCTTGAAGGGTGGCCGTATTGCCGTGCTGATGTGTTTGTTGTCGACACATCCGTAGGCCTCGTTTGTCGTGTCGCCTCCGAGAACTCTGTTACTGATTCCCGTGAACCTCCTGAGGTCTTGCTGACCTGGCCGGCTTGTTTCGTTCCCTCGTCAAGGAAGGCGCGAATTCGCTGCTGCTCGGCCAGTTGACCCCTGGCAAAAGCAAACGCGATCTCAGAATCCATCAGGCGACGCTGGCCAGCGGCAAACCCTTGAGCATAAGTTCCCTCCCTCTGTGCTGAAGACGCCTGGTGCTTAGCAGCCTTTGCTTGGATGCCCGCCTCAAATCCAGCCGAGTATCCTGAGTCGTAGGCTTCGTTCAGGAGTTCCTGCTGCCCAGCATTTTCGAACCGTCTGATACCTTCGAGTCCATTCATGTTCTCCGCCGCATATTGCTGACCGGTAACTGGACTGTGAATTGTGAGCAAGTTGGCCTTCTGGGGCCTAGTTTTAGGGGGGACGAACTCGGATGGTATCCCTGATGATGCACGTTTTACGAGCCAGAGCATCTTCCGATAGAGAGTGAGAGACGCAGGGTCTTGGCGATTACTAGATCACAAACATGTGTTAGGACCAACCCACTGTGAGACTTGACGAAGAGAGGGTATAAATCCATAAAACGTACTCGTCAGGGCTATTTGAACCATACATGAGCACATGCACAGCAGCCGAGGCAGCAAGCTCAACAAAGTCATCATAGGACCCTAGAGGTTGTTCCTTCCGGCGCCTCACATCTTTTGCGAATGCTTGAATCGCCTCATTATTGGGATGACTGTCAATCCTGCTACTTAGTATCCAAGGCCGTCGATCAAGAGTTACACCTGGGCGTGATAAACAAAAACAAGGGACAAGAAAGGGAAAAGAACGGGGCGGCGGGTACGGTACAGAGGGAGACCTGAACACGAACCCTTGATCAAGACCCTTCTCCTCTGCCAGCAGTTGTATGAAAGCGTTTCCGACAGCATCCTCAACAGATCTATTCGACTCTCAGGTCAACATGAGTGAACGGAAAACAAAGCCGTTGTGTGGATGTGGTCGCGGTCATGGTCTCACAGGGGGTTTGGCCCGTCGCCGTTTGACATTCTTTCAGCCTGACTCTGCATCATGCGCGCGGCAGGGCTCTACCAAACCCGAAGCATGCTCGAGACAATTCGTTGAAGAAAGATCAAATCCAGTCAAGCATCTATCTGGACTTCGACATCGGTCGATCGTGCATCTAGTCGAGGGCCTCAAGGATTTCGGACGTGAACAAAGACGAAGCACAGACGTTGGCGCCCCACCTCCCACGACCCATATGGGAAGCTTGTCCCAGCTGCAGGTGGGCGCTAGTGGGGATTCGTCTGGCAGCAAGGACGGACAAGCGAGGTTCGTTGGGGTGAGATCGTAAGGAACTAGCTGCAGTACCTGACTTTTAGGTACGTACTTCATATGTGCAATTCGATGGAGTGCGAAATTGTGAACAGGTGAATTGTTGAACTATAGGGGAAAATGCACCTACACCTTCTAAGCATAGTGCACAACTATAGCCTAGGGGAATCATGTAAAGCAGCTCAAGAGGTCACGCGAACGGAGAGCTTTCTCCTGCTCTGATTCATCCATTTCTCCGCCAGGACCCAGCGTGCCTATCGTCCAGGCCGGCAAGCTGTGGTGGAGGCTATTAACATCACCGTCATCTATCTAGGTACTCATACAGGACCGGGAGCGCTACTCTTGACTCCGTCCTCGTCCGAAAGAATTTCCTAAGACCACCGTTTCGTACAATAGATATGTGTGAACCCTCGGAACTCCTCGAAATTTCAGTCAGTCGTAGAAAGAATAGGAAACATAACCGCCCGGCATCTCTACTGAGGTCTTGAGTCCTTGATGTGCAGGTGCTTCGTCCACCGGGGTAGCTTTCTGTCCCGCTCGTACATGAAGCCGCAGTTGTTGCATAGAGTCTGTCGACTGGCGTTAGCATCTCCCAAGAAATAACAGAAATATCTCATCTTGGGATGGGTTTTTTCGAGAACTCACCCTTGGTCCATGGGGCCCATCACGAACGGCCCAAACACTGGTGCCCCATACTCTACAGTGGTAGCATCTCCATGTGAACCGCTCTTGTTCCGTCAGTGTGCCGCCACCGCCATAACCGCCACCGCCGCCGGCACCAACATCAGGTGTGAACCTGCCTCCCGGCGTGCTAGCCCTCCCCAGCGGGGACAGGCTCCTGAATCGCCGCTTCTTCTTGCTCCGCTCGCCGCGCCCCATCCGCTCCTCCTCCTGCTCGATCAGACCCGTGAAGCCAAAGCCAGCAGGCACACCGCCCATCATGCCGGTGTTGCTCGAGAACCGCGCCGTTTCGCGACGCAGTCGCCTTATCTGCCTCTCTCGGTCGCCCTCACGCTTCTCGATCTCCTCCTTGGACAGTGTCTCAATCTTAGGCTCCCACTCGTCCGCCAGATGCTCCGGGTCATACCGCCACCCAGCTCGCTCCCCTTGCGCCGTGATAGCTGCGTCATTTGGGAAGTCGCCGCTATTCATGGCGCTTGCGCCCACCCAGCCGGATATCACGCCGCCGGACTCGCAGGCTTCCTTCTTCAGACGTAGGACAGCCTCATAGATCGCGTGTGTCATCGCTGGAACCCATTCGCCAGTCAAGCCAAGATCAGCGCACGTCTGCTTGGAGAATGCTTCCGCAGTTCCTGCGGGGTGGAGGAGCGACCATTCAAACTTGTCTGTGTATAGCTGGTGCCCGAGGTTGATGCTCAAGTTGATGATGCACCGGTAGGTATCTTCAGGGTTGAGGTCGTCTGAGTCGGCTGTGACATGTTCCGCGGTCGCGGTGACCTGGGCGCTCGTCTCCTGCGTCGGTGCAGTCGTAGCTCCAAGGACTGGTGTCGACGTTCCGAGGGCCGAAGGCGTCGCAGGCAGGTGGGACAGACCGCTTCGAACAGGCGTATCAGGCCCGGTGGAGCCAGATGCCTTGAGCAGAGGGGTAGGTGGTATGCTGGTGCCATTTTGCCGAGGGCCTGATTCACTACTGCTGGCATGTGAGTGGAAAAGGGGATGTAGGGCGACGCCGGCGTATTCCTCAAGCTGGGTCCTAATTTGCTTGCTGATCTCGGCAATGGCCAGATTCCTGTTAGGTAGGTCGAGGTCTTGAACAAGAGTTGCCGCAAACTGATCCGTGGTCATCAGCGTCTCGTGCAGATTCCACAAGAACGTATCTCGGAGCTTGTATGGAATGGTCATCTCGCCCGACTTGTACTGCGGCGCCGTGTAGTCAATGCCTGGCATGTTGGGGGCCGGTGGAGGATGCGCCGGGAGAGGCGTGAAGGCTGGGATGTCGAGGTCGATGCGGATGGGGATGAGGGTCAGAGGTAGGCAGGATTGCGCGTAGTTCTGCATGTCGGAAAGGCCCTGCCTTGACTTGTTCATCCAGTCTCGGTATACGCCTTGCACCTCAACGGGCTCGTAGATCTCCTTGTCGAACTTGTCGCCGGGGTCGAGCTGGGCGCTGCTGTCTTCGCGACGCAGACTGCGCAGTCCGGTCGGCCGCCGTCGCGAGTTGTCGTCGTCGGAGACATCATAGTCGTAGCCGTCTTCTGCATAGTTGATGATTGTGGTTCCCCGCTTGGTAGTTCGAGATAGAGGGCCTGATGGTTGCGAGGAGGGAAGAACAGGCGTGAGGAGCGAATTCCTGTAGGCGCGCAGTCGGGGCGCATAGGTGGAGAAGAAAGCTTGGGGCTCCTCTCTCACCGAAGCCGACGACATTGTAACCGTGTGTTGAAGTAGGTCTTTGGGGGGATGCTGGAGGAACCTTGAAGAGGTGCTATCGCATGGGGACGGTCGCGAGCGCTGGCGCTACAAAGGGAGGTCGAGGACGAGGACAGAGAAATAGAGGGCTTCCGGGTCAGGCTGGGCCCGGCGGCGGGGCTGCAGCTTGCCGCAGAGCAATCAATTGGCACCAGATGTGGAGATGAACGGGTTGATCTAGGGAAGCAGGGAGTAAAAAGATAGCAGAGGTGGTTGTAGTGGGCGACAATGACGACGAGTGGATTACATGCGAACGATGGATGGATGGATTGTTCACTGCAGTTTTTTTGCTATCGCGTTGTCGACCAGCTGAGTCGCGCTCAAGCCAGCAGCCGCTAGAGGCTCCTCCAACAGCCAACAGCGGGGGGTCCTTGAGAGCGCACGGACCACATGTGCTTGTTCCTAAGCAGCCTATCTGGGTACCAAGGTACTTCCAAGATTGCTGGTAGTCTGGGGGCCACCGCACACAGCAGGCAGCGCAAGTTGTCCTACCTTGGTACAGTAGGAGAAGACACTTATAGATGGTGCCATTCGGTATTGTTCATAAACGACTTGAGGGTTGGTATCCAGGATAATAGAAGGAGGGCTCATCAGTGCATCATTCCGAATGAACCGCCGGTTGAGCCTTCTTGCGGCGTCTGGCCTGTCCAATCGTGTATTAAGTCAGGCCATTGTGTAATGCTCACACGGTTCCTGGACCGGCTTGGAGCACCTGTATATCGGACACTGTACGATCTCACAGCACTCCTTTGCATTAAGAAGCTAGAACACGTGGTCACTGAGCCCTAGGGACACATGGGAGGCGTTCCCTGTGTCCGTCGACTGAAGCACGCTCCGGAACATCACCGTCACAACTGCACTCAGAAACGATTGACCAGAACATCTGATTGGATTGGCATATGTGAGTTGACCTAAATGAAGTGTTCTCGAGATCGACCTGAATCCCGCATAGACCCGAATTTCGCTAGCTCTCAACACACATCACATTTCTACAGCTCCATCTCAGCCTCGGGCACAGCGTGTTCGGGTTTACCTGTAGCTTGGTTAGTAACACATCATATGGTCCCAGATACCTTATCCAGCCGTACTCTTCGCTTGCTTCCACTCCTCTACCCATGCCTTCACAAAGGCAACCTCCTGCGCCTGAGCATCCTTGACTGGAGCAGGAGGTAGGTCTGTTGTAGTCTGATTGGGAAACAGTCCGTTTTCGTCCCAATGGTGCACGCCATCCTTGATCAATATGAACGGCTCGCTCGTAGTGGACACCCTGTCTGGCAGGCCGATAGCATGAGGAGTCGCTTGTCTCCAGGGGTCTTTTTCGCCATCAACAATGGCCAATCGCGGGTATGAGATATTGAAACCTCCCCATTGGTTGATGCGCTCGACCTTCGAGGAGGTGGTGATGTTGAATGCCTCTTTGCAGATGATCGATGAGTAGTCGAGATCAATAAGGCGAGAAATGAGAGGGAGCTGGTCTTCTGGCACGCCCGAGCCGGTCTGAAGGTATCCCCACTCAAAACAGTATTGCCAAGGCCATGCCCTCCAAGTCTGTGTGATATCATCTTGCTTGTAGAAGCTGGAGTCATAATTGGTCACACACTCGTCCTGGCTCAACCCCCGGGACGCGCAACTGGCAACGACAGTACTGTTGATGTAGCCAATGTAGTTGAGCAGCCGGTTGGTAAGCGTGTCGACCTGGTCCTCATACCCTCCTGCCTTCAGGATCTCGACTGCCTCTGCCTTTCTTGACACTGTGGCATTGTAGACAATCGCATCACTAGATATGGTGTCGCAGTAGACTCCAAAGCTCGTGTCGTTCAAAGCCGGGTCCCAGTTGGTACTTTGCAAACCAGCAATACCTCCCTGGATGGAGCTCGCGAAGTCGTCGTCTCGGGTGACGTTGCCGAGCCCGAACACGTCCTTGACCCTCTGCACCCACTCCGTCCCGTTCTTGCCAATGAGGATGTTGTCCACGACGTTGGTCAGCTTCTGGGTCGTGGTCGCACAGTCACCTGGGGCAAAGAGCCTTGCTGCTTCGTAGTAGGCCCAATAATCATAGATAGCCTCGGTGACTCCGGAGCTCGAGATGGCTCCCCAATAGACGTCCGGGTAGAGCTTGCGGAGGAAAGCCACAAATGCTCCAGCATAAGACCCTCCATATGCGATGTAGGCGGTACTGGCTGACGTGAGGTCGAGATCCTCGAGCCCTGGGAACTTTATGTTCTGGGCAAAATAAGCCATGTCAGCCAGGGCCTGGTCCGTTGTGAGGAATCGCAGGCTCTCGATGCTTAGATCAGAAACCGGGAAGCTAGTGCCATAATAGCGATGTTCTAAAATGACTCCCAGCCCACCGGTGGCTTGGGCGAGTATGGATACGATGCCCTTCTGGAGGAATGGCAGGCGGCCAACACCGGAAGTTTCTCCGCTCTGTAGGACGATGACAGGCCCGCCTTGTTGATAGTGGCTCGCATCGAACCAATATCTCAGATTGAAAGTGTCATTGGTCTGGGATTGGCCCGAGTTAGCGACCCGGTGGTTGAGTTAGGTATAGAATCAGCAACTTACGTGTGGTTCATACAAACTATCATTATGAAAATGATCGATGGGCACCGAGAGGTTGTGAGCTGGGTACAATAGGCTCGGGTCCGTGTCGGCGGCAGCAGCAGCAATGGCAGGGGCGGCCTGGAAGCTGCTGTACTTGTCCTGCAGCAAAGCCTCGCCTGCTGCGATGTTTTCAAGCTCGCTGACAGAGAAGGCGGTGCGGAGACACTCGGCACCCGTTGCAAGAGCCAGTGCCCCGACAAGGAGGGTCTTGGTGGTAATCTTGCTCTCCATGTTGGCCGGTTCAAAGGCAAGACAGGCCGACAGACAGGCACACTCCCAGCTCGAGCGATCTTGACTTGCTCGGTGCGGAAGTTGCAAAAGGTGTTGATATACCTCTCAACAACAATTGGGGAGTGAGTAGGGAGGGGAACAGACAAACTCACCGAGTCTCTGATGCTGCTGCACACATGAGGAGGCGTGCAGTTGTGGTGTGTGCGTGTGCGTGTGTGTGATGGGCTGCAATCCCGGGACATCCAACGCGACCTCCGCCCGAGCCCAGTGCCGGTGATACTACGTCGCGATCGTATTCACGGCAACCAAAAAAGCATATCACAGCACCACCGCGTCAAAAGAGGACAGGATATGCAGGCGAGAGAGCCGGTGGCGGCCGTGTCTGGGCGGGATTGCTGGATGAGTCGGGCCTCTGGGTCGATATCGTGCTCGCGCCTATCCTTGATGGGGCAGGTGAGATGGCTCCCCCAGGCCCCCCACCCACTTGGCAGCTTGGGGGGAGCTCGAGCTCGAGCTCGAGCAGGCAGCAAACAGCACGTACCCACGGTAACGTCGAGCAGGCATGGCTGGTGTCCACGGACGCAGGTACACACAGGGGCATGGATGACTAACAGGGCAGCAGAGTCGGCAGCTGGCTGGACCCTGAAAGGCACCAGCTGCTAGCAGAAGTCGCCCGTTGTGCCGTTATACCCCCTAGCACGATATCTGTCAGTCTAAAAACAGCCGCTGCACAAATATAGCACAATGCATTGACAACCGGCAAAAGACTCCGAACACGATCGCGAAATTATTTCGCACACTGTTGAGCAAAAGCTGGAATCCAGGCTCAGTCATGCGCGATTTCAAGGACTACAATGTGTTGATCTCGCCCAGAATCGCTCGTCCACACCAGGTTGCTCGGCTCTGCAGCGTAAGCCCCCGCTTTTGGGATTCCACGAGCAGGGCTAGCGAAAGAAAGCTGCAGGTCACATACGAAGCATGCGCGTGGGAATCAATTGCTGGATGCAGCTTACGGGGATTATCACAAGAATAGACACTAATCAATCCCACCAATCCAGTTAAATTTCATAAAATCACATAACGTTCTACCATTGCGTTGACTGTCATGTGTTTTCTGATATGCTGAGGTTGGACAGGTGGACACCTGGGTAGAACAAGCCCGCAAGACTGCCGGTGGCGTGGGCTCATTCTAACCAATACCTACAGCTACCTGCCATCGCTTCCTCACGCTTTTAACTATAGGTCTTCATCCATTCAGCTCGTGACTTTGAAAGAAAGAGTTCGCATTTGTCTCTCTCGTCAGATCCAGTAGAATGAGTCCCTCCGATCCCGAATCAAGTAGGGACTCAGAGAATCGGCTCCCCAGCCTTGACCAGCTAGACGCAACGCACATGGTCACGTTTCGCAGTGCGTTGAAGAAAATATTGGTCATTGAGGTCGCATAGTCTGCATACTCAGACATCATCGATGGCCTGCCGACCAAAGACTCCTGGGGTGAAAATCACTGGTGGCAGTTGGGAATGGTTCACTTTATAGAGGAGGTGAGCCACGACGAGCTCTGTGCTGGCTCCCGTGAGAAGGCGAAAGTACTTCGTTTAGGTTTCGATTTGTATACGTTATCCTTTCCTACCAAAGTATGCCCCGCCCCAACAACAACAACAAAAAAACATTAACCTGGGAAGGAGGAGCAACACAGGACAAAATACTATTTGTTTAGCCCTCATGTGATCCCAGTGTCAAACTAGTAAAAGGAAGAGCTGACTCTAAAGGTGCTCCAAGACATTTCAGAATACACGCACAGGGACAAGAGACCTTTTTGGGGCCTTATTAAATCACTAGCAAGGTCCTGTCACCAGATCGCCGTTCTCCTATTTCAAATCGATCAAGGGATCCTTTCGCATTTTAACGTCCTCCGAGACTGGTCTGAGAGGAATGAGCCACCAAGCAGAAGCTCAAATCATCAGATTCACAGCGGAAGAAATTGGCCGGAGATTGCATATGAAGTAACGCTTCTCAACCTGCTGACAGCACGCAGACGCCGGGGGGCCGGTAGACGACAGAGACATCGCAGAGGCCGAGGTAGGGCAAATGCGTATTACTTCGTCTCCACCTAACTGGCTACGGGGTGGTGGCATCTGAACGCGCTGTCTCGAGTAGTTACAAAATCCTCATCGCAAGTATAATGAGATGCTGGGAAGCCACTGTGCCTGTTAGCAGTTCCGACAGCATCTACAGAAATGAGAGACCGGACAAGTGGAAATTAGTCAATAACGCCTGCCCAAGTAGTTAAATCTAACAATTGAATCTGTCTTTTTGTTATCTCAAGTTGTAGCGAGGTCTTTGTTTACCAGAGCTAGGACATTACACAGAATTTGTCCTTAATCCCTGGCATGACTCATCCTCCTTTCTCTCTTATTCTGAGCTGGTGAGTATTGGTGGGTGTCATTAGCATCAGTGAATATCGCCAACTAGACATCCTAAAAGGAGAAAGGAATGTGGACAAAAAGCAAGGCCAGCCCTCGTTTCTGACTTGGATATATAGAACTTTTTCCCCCCATTGACTGGGCTCTGCCACAGCATATCAAGTTGGAATTGCAGGGTGAGCCCGGGCACATTTAGACAGACTGTCAACCACCAGGCACTGGGAAGGCGATCCCCGAGATGCTGGTCGTGGTTATCGTCCAGGTGGCTCCTTTGGACATATCCAACATGCTCTCTTGTTTGTTCAGTCGGAGCTATGTGGACCATAAGAATCTCGTTAAGTTAAAGATCGCTGTGTCTGCGAATTTAAGAATCTCTCGAGTCGAACTCATCGCCTCAGAAATACCTGAATGCTGTAAAGCCGCTGCCTTCCAGCCGCTGCTGCTTGGCCTTTCGGGTCAACTACCACCGTGATCCCAGGGTGACCACCTGGCCATGACTCTCAAGCGTAATTGATTCTTGCAACGCTGAAACCAGCTGAACCGACTTGCCAGATTCCTGGCAAGACGAAACTCGGTAATCAATATGGAACCCATCTGAACTTTGGATCTAGAGTTTCTATCCGTCAATGTTCGCAGACATCCATCTCAACATCTCAATGACCGATCAGTCATCGATCAACCGGTTAATCCTGGTGTTCTATATATTCACCATCAATCTAGGGGAAACTTTAAGCAAAGCTTAGGGATGTCACTTCCATTGGCCCTGGACACACAAGCATCTTGGCATAGACTTTGCCTCCACTCCATGGGGCTGAAGGAGCCGCAAGCGGCTAAGGCTGGTCCACGCGACAGATTTCATGCCTAGAGCAAGAGTCATGACCCCTGTTAGCAAGGCTCAATTTAAAGCCCCTGCGTCTTACTTGTCCCTGTATCACCCCACTCGCAACGACCTGGAGGGTGAGGGCCTTCGCAAAGTCGGGAAGCGGGCGACCCGGCAATTAAATCACCGCGCGCCTGATCTCAACATCGAAGCCACCTGTAGTTCGGCAGAGACTCACGCCTACCGACCTTCAGATGGAAGGGCTACCAGCGTGGAAAGCAGAGGCCTCACCACCGTCTCAACTCCGGACTAAGCAGTCCTTAAGTGCTCGCTTGCGGAAGGCTTAGCGTCCCTTGCCAAGCACGGCCTCGCCGCCTCCAGGTCCTATTCGGCAATCTATCGTGACTTTTTTAGGCTCAACGTCGCGCCGGCCTGTTCCGCCAGGTTGGTGCTCGGTCTCCGTCCTCGCTTGGAGATGAACTCCCTGTTCTGGATACCACCCTGTCACAGCGACACATGGGGATTCCACACTGACTCGACATCTCCTACACCTCTCAATCCCCTGCCCTCGAAACTCTCTTTCTTTCCGGCCCGGAACCTTGCCCTCGTGGTGTCGATCTCTTTCCCAGGCTGGCCCGGATTGCTATCACTTTCAATTCTTCCCCTTCTCAGCCAGCTGATTTACGATCATTGCATCTGCGACTCTTCCTTCAAGCCAGCGTTGCGCGCTGGGTGCGCTTTGATATCGAGCCCAACCTCAGTCACTCCTTTTCTACGTGGCCGCAACTTAGAGTTGTTGATGGCTTGACGAATGAGCCTACCGCCTACGAACTATGAGGAACTGCAAAAGCTTGGCTTGAACAAGGACCAAGAACATTCATTCTCCGCCCCATCTCTGTCGACTGAAGCGCTCCTTGACGAAACATTCCCGCGAACATCGACAAAATGGAGGAGGACACTGCCAGGCACGGTCCCGGCTCAAGAAGTCAAGCCAAGACGCCGGAGATTTTTGTAGTAGACGAGGGCGCAGGAACCACGCACTGGGACCTGAATACGACACCGACGGAGACCACTGCGATGAATGGGGACAGTGCCAGCATGCACTTGGAAATGGAGACCAGGAGTGTGGAGGGAACCACAGTAATCGAACGTGGTCAATCGACACGGTCGACAACGGACATCGACCCCCCGAGACCCGCTGTCGTGATGGACAACCACTACAGCGACCTGCCGGAGGTGGTGGAAGCTATCCCGCCGTCCTGGGAACTGGGTGACAGCAAAATGCCAGTTATCACCGATGACGCAAGCGAGAAGATTGCTGCCATGGATGGACAAATACCAGCGTCGATGCTTTCGCCATCGCTGGCAGACCCGGTCCCAGCGTATCCCCACAGCCTCAGGTACCGGTCGTCAAATCTCAGCACTGTGCCCCTAACCAGTGATCGAAGCGTGCCGAGTTCACCATACTATGATCAAATGCAAATACAGGATGAGGAAGTGCGCGAGGTGAAAGTCTGCGGCATGGGAAGCCGGGTGTTCATGTGTGTGGCGATTGGTCTGCTGGTCTTCGTCCTGGTACTGCTTGCCACTGTCCTGGGCGTAACTTTGACCATGAAGGGACGACAATCGAGTAGTGATTCCTCAACACACGACATATTAACGATTTTAAATACATCGCAACTAGCTGCGGTGAACTGGACAGACACCACTGGTACTGCTCGATCGGCTGTGTTTTACCAAGACTCCGAAAGCACCATTCTGGTATCCCTCCGCGATTCAATTAGCAATAGTTGGTATTACAGCAACGTCACGCAGGCGGTAATGAATATGACGGGGGCCGACGCCTTGGACGTTCTCGCCGGAACACCGCTTGCAGCTGTTACCAACTCTTACCAGGTCAGCTTGTACTACTTGACGAACAACAACCACGTGGCGGAGATATGGGCCTCGGATATCATTGGCGAAGTATGGTACGCAGGAGAGCTGGGCACACGCCTTGCGCCTCAGGCCATGGAAGGATCTAAGCTTTCTGCATATTGGCAGATCTGCGAAAACTGTACCAACTCATTGTTCCTGACTTATCAGGAGCCGAGCGGCAGTATCCAACTTTGCAACCTCACCAACAATACCTGGTCATTTGCGGGTCCAATTGGCACCGAATTATCTACCAATGGGACGGGACTCGCACTACGCCCATTCACCGATAATGACGGCGCTGGTCGATATGGTACAATCGACAATGCATTAAGAGTCTACCACTTCGACACTTCAGGGAAGCTATTGGAGATCATGCAAGGGCCCGAAACAAACTTCACCTGGGTGGACGGCAGCTCCAGTAAGTCTACTCTGCAAAAGCAAGCGATACCGAGTTCTGAACTGACAAAATGTCCCAGGCACCGCGCTCAGCAGTGCTGCAGCGATGATCGACCCGAGCCCGGGACTAGCATCGACTTCATATGGTGACCACGGGTGGACGAACATGATCGTGATGTACCTCGCCTCGGACGGGACTTTGACGTCCAGTTACTGGAACGAGAGTGTCTGGACGCGCGGCACCCCTAATCTCAGCGGCGGTTCGTCGGGCTCGACCAACTTCACAGCGATAGCCACGGCGCAGAACAGGATGATCTACGGGTTGTCGAACGGGGGCATCTACGAGTACCGTTTCGACGATAGTGATCCGCTTAATTGGATTTTCACATCCGACGTGGCGACCAACTGACGTGTATATTTACTATCTATATGAGGCGAGGCGTTCACGGTCATGAGATTCCCAGGATTTGCGCTTAAACCATGATTGACTTTGTATCAATATTAGAAGTTTCTGTCACCCAATATACTTGATAGACATTTGACTGGACCGTGGCTTGATCAAGGGCAACAGTGACACATTGGAGAGCCAGGGTGACTGAATTACTGTATTTGACTACTTGAACTTGGATACATGTTCAGCTTGCACAAGTGCATGTGTCTAGCTTCTATGATGATGATATTGCGCCGCTCCTGATGCACTTTGATAGCTTTCCAATCAAATCCATTCGCTTTCTGCTATATCACAATGTGTCTTTGCGGCCAATTCTCTTCTACTTAGATGAGGTTGCCAGAGCAGTATCTATAAATAAGTGCTTCCCAAACAGTGGAGGCGGTCTCGATTTGTAAGGGTCACAAATAATAATGCCTCATCCCAAGCACAGAAACTCTTGGTTTCAACCAGAGTGATTCTGTTTCTCAGATCATCTTGTCATGTTCTGTTGCAAGTTTCAAGCACATTTGTCCCTACTTGGATCCCCAATCATTTCGTCTCCAATAGAGAGGTGTGCTCCTCACCCTATCTTAAACGTAAGGCCCGTCTATTGGCATAACGAGATCATGTGATGGCCACCTAGTGCCACAGCGAAGCTCCTCTGACAATCAGCACCAAGTGCCTTGATTTGAGCAGACTCTTTGTTCGTGTTTCTGTTTTGCCACAGCGTCCGCCAAGCTTTCGAAGGTGAAGACAAGCTGCAGGACATGTTTGCAGGTTCCCGAACCATTTTATTTTGTGGCTGATTCTGCGCTCTCAAAAATTCTGATCGTACATATATACCATAATGTGATTTTGATCCTCTCAAAATTTTACTGAAGATTGGTCAACATTTGGATAGTATATTGGGGCAACGGTGTGGACTCAGTGAACAAACGAGAGTGAAGCAGAGGAGCCCCCCAACCCCATTTTGGACTGCGCGGCAGTCCATCAAGAACAGTCCAAGGCGGATTCCGAAGAGACAGGCCAGGCAAGAGCAGCTTAACCAACGGAACTGTTATCGCCTTACAAATTTGAAAGTCAAATCATTAATTAGGAGGCCGACTGTGTAACTACATGCGCCCCGGCATTATCGTCGGAGGGGGCCGATGGCTTGTAGCTTATCAACATTGAACTAGCCGTGCCCAGGTGTACCACGAATAGCTTCCCCAACGTTTATAAAAGCCGCCTCTCCGCAGGCCACTCCTTTTCTCATCTCTCCAGTCAGAATGTCAGACGGAGGTCAGCAAGACATCCGGGACTTCCCAAAATCCCCGCCGCAAATTCACGTTCGCTCTCCACGGACCCGCGATATCAGTCCAAGATCAATATGGCGACGAAGTACGTTGAAAGGCAGATCCCAAAAGTGAGTGAAGTCCTTAAATACTTGTTGACCGCGGCTGGATCGGCAAATATTGGGAGGGCCGCACCTGTTGCTTTGCAGGCTACTAACATACTACAAGATCTCGCTGCGAGATTTCGATAGCAGGATAGATGAGATAACTACTGAGCTGTGTCACGCGTCGGAGAATGTCGGCTTTTTCTCGATAGTTGACCACGGCATCACCCAGACTGAGGTCGACAAGGCCTTCGCCACCTCCGAGGCCTTCTTTTCACTTGCGGATGATGTCAAGGCATCCGTAGCTTGGAACCCTCAAAACGTCGGTTGGGAGAAGAATTCCCAAATAAGACCATCCACAGGCGCACCAGATATGAAGGAGTCATATCAGATTCAGTTCGGTGAGAACATGCTCACTGGTGGGAAAGGTCCTGATGGCTTCACCAGCATGTGGATGAGCGACACTCACCTGCCCGGATTCAAAGACAACTGCCTGGAGTTCATGCACCGGGTCCAGCAGGTATCAAACAAATTGATGGTCTGTCTCGCTCGGAGCCTGGGATTCCCTGATAACTACTTTCTCGAGTCCCACGATCCATCAGATCCTAGGTGCCAGAATGTTCTCCGCCTGCTGCATTACTTCCCCACGCCGGAGTCGAACGACGGCCAGGTCTGGCACAGGGCGGGCGCGCACGCTGATTGGGGTCTGCTCACGCTCCTCTTCCAGCACGAAGGTCAGAGCGGTCTCGAGATCTGCCCCGGACGTGAGGCGGTGACCAAGTTCGCGCTCGGGGATACCTGGACCAAGGTTGAGTTTGAGCCAGGAGCAATAATCTGCAACATTGGGGACATGTTGATGCGCTGGTCTGACGATCGGTTCAAGTCGACATTCCACCGCGTGAAGGCGCCCACGGAGCCGGGCGACTATTACGGGGAGCGGTACTCGATTGCTTTCTTCAACCAACCCAGCAAGGACACACTCATTCAGGGGCCGAATAAGAAATATCCGGAGATAACGGGGCGGCAATTTATAGCAAACGCCATGAATACGCATTTCGCGGCTTTGAAGAAGCAAGTGGAGAATAAGGACGGACAGGTGGGCAAGACAACGACAACAGAGGGAGCACAGATTGTGAAGGCTACTGCTTGAGACGAGGAAAAGCATTTGTTTCGACGGGTTGAGATGGCCCTGAAGATTGTTGATATCAGGAAGGGCTACTATCTTCAACTTTCACAGACTTTGGGCTTTTAGCCTTTTGCCGACTTTGCCGAGTATGAAGCTAGCGGTTTCTGGGATCAGATTGAAGTTTAGTTTCAAAGATCAAAGGTCCGAATTATTGACCAAAACCAGTTTCATTTGCTCTTGTCTAGATCTGTAGGAGTAGCATTCTTAAGTCCATTGTCTTTACCCCGGCTATAAGCCCCTTGAGCCTTAAGCTGAGTATTCATTGACAACATTTATGCCTGATGGAAAATATGCATGCGTGATATTGCGGGGGTTTGTGACAAAGAAGCTCACATCTGTCGTCAGTGCCTTAAGAAGCCACTCACGTTGCATACATAAGTCATGTGTCATGTATTTTGATTCCCGTCAATGAGTCTGCAGGCAGCTTTTAAATAATTCGTTCTTTCGGACTAGCGTAGGCAATTTAGCTAGCAGCAAAGACCAATATAAAACAACCTATCTAGGAAGGGATAGCTTTGACGTGCACAGTTCTAAAAAGGCATTGAAAAGTTTCCGAAGTGCAATTCAGCGTGATCATACTAGGCTTTTAACGACATAATGCTTTCCTTACTCCTGCTTTTGTGCTGCCTGTGGGAAGTACATGCTGAGAAACAACGAGCCTGGTGACCGTAACAACGTCAATAAAGGTGAAGACAAGTTGACTCTCTTCCTGAGGGCACCGAATTAAAGACCGTACGTAACTTATAAAGAATCCCAAAGCCAAGACTCCAGGGCGGGTATTGTGGGTGTTCTCGGCGCCCAATGCTGCGTCGTCACCCAGCGGCTCACATTGGAACACCCATGGCAGTCTGAGCATCCCTGATTTTCATCTCCTGCTTCACTAACGTCTGTGATAGCTTAAACAGGCGGTCTCTCTCATCTCTGATTGCGGCCCTGACATGGGTTGCGGCATTGTGCATGCCATCCTGGATCTGGGTCTTGAGCACGGCCTCCAGGCTCTCCAGCCGCTTGGTGGACCTAGCCATCGCTGTGCGCACTTTGTTCAGGCTGTCCTGGCTGGCTTTCATCATCGCCGCCGAGGGTGCTGTTGAAGATGCAGTCGAAGGCGTTCCAATGACGGCGGAGGTGCCGCTGCTTGGTGGGGGCGCCATGCTCGGATTGGCAGTGAGGCTGGGGTCATGGGCGGCGGTGTCGCCTCCGTTGGCAGGCTCGGGAATGGCAGAGGGCCCTGTCATGCCCGCCATGGGCGTGTCGGGCGCGATGGGCCCATCCAGATCGAACGCGAAGGAGGGCTCGCTGCCGCTGCTGTTCAAGTAGGCCTCGCATTTGGTGAGATGGTTCTTCATGCGCTGGATGTTGTCGGCGCAAGCGTCCTTGTTGCAGTGGAGGCAGAAGGCGCGCTTCTGGGCGTGGGCCTCATCCTGGAGGCGACATTAGTCAAGCATGGACACTGTAGGGGATGCTAGCATCGATGGTGGGAGATGGTGGGAGGTAGTGTCAGGGGTGGGATAGCCATGTGAGGCATGGCTTGGGATCGATGCGGCGTTCAGAACGCTGTAGCTTTCGTCTGACGGCGAACGAGATGCATCGGTTGCAGCGAGAGAGACCAGGGTGCAGCCATCCAGACCAACTTACCTCGTAAGTTCGAAAATGTATCCTCGTATCGTTGTCCAGTTTTCGAGGCATGACTGTCGTATTTGATTCGCCTGCTTCTCTTCCCCTCTACAGCCTGCTGTCTCGCGGTGTTGTTGCTCTTCAGAGCCGAGAGAAGTGCACGTAAGTTGACGGCAGAGCGAACCCGGCGTTCAGAACGCCACCAAAATTTCTAAAGTTACGGAGGTCCGTACAGACCCTAACCCGGCCAGCATCGGCTTTTCAGCCGCACCCACCCGGTGCAGTCATCCTCCATCCTCATCTTCGACTTCCCAAGTGCTCATAGTTACTCTCGCACAGCCTGGGCTTATGACTTCAATAGGACTCATCTGGACCAGAGATTCTGCTGAATTCATGAAAAGACTTATTTGATATACCGTACATACGAGCCTAGCAGCATCGCTCAGGTGTGCGAGATTCCTCAAACTGGCTGCCTGGCTAGAGGCTCTCGAATCCCGTCGGTTCACCTATAAGTTCTTCGTCTCCTGGGGCTGGTATGCATAGGCTACATGGTTTGAATAAGACTGCTCCATTTAGTCTAGCTTTGTACGCCGCAAAAATCTCCTTCATTCCCACTCGACAACAAACACCCCGGTGATCCTTGAAAGCTAACAGGGTTGCAAGGAACTTGAGGTCCTAAGCGGTACCGTCAAGGAACTGTCCCAGTCCGGTGTCTCTACCAATCAATCACAATGATCGAGAAGAGTGCACATGTACCGGCTGTCCCATTTCCCCAAGAAGCCGAACTCGTGGAATGGGATCTGGTATGCAAGGATCCTCCAGCCGGACTCGATGAGAGCCTTCCCTGTGTCTTCATTGACCCCGACACTGACGAGCTCCTCCTCACTTCTCGGCACATGACTCTGTTTCTCAGAAAAGACCTCGACTTCTCAAGATTGAACGAGGCATACCCTTATCTATGGTGGAGCGGCCGCCAAGGTCCAGCCCGATCACTTCAGAGACAGGTGAGCAGTCTCGGGCGGACCGTCTGCTCTACGGAACGCGCAGACCTGCACCTTGTTTGGTGTCCAACCACTGCACGGCTGTTTCTCAGGCCATTGCCCGCATACATACTGTCGCATGCGTTTTGGACAGCCTATCTTCTTCCAGATCAGGATCTAGCTGCTTCAGCTCGTGGCCTTCTGCTTTCGTATGTCTGGCTTCTGCGGAGCGAGCAGGACTGGAGGATTGCACGTCAAAACCATCTTCTTCCACCGGAAGTGAGCTGGCCAAAATGGCGCTCTTTGGTGGAAGCGATGCTTGACATCCGCCAGTCTGGATGCATCGATGTCAACAGTCTAGCTGGCGTCCACAGGAGATTTCATTACGGGGGCTTGCGATTGAATCGTCTGGATCACATTCTTCGCTTCATGCCTCCTCACCGAGTCGGCGATCTACTCTGGGGCTATGGTGGAGTCAGGCATCCTACGTACAGCGACTTTTTCCAGAGACGGTTTCGTTGGATCGTCCTCGCTTTCGCTTTCTGCACTACCGTTCTTTCAGCTTTACAGGTCGCCTTGGCGACAGATATCCTCAGCACATCAGCAGCCGTACATAGGCTATCATGTGTCATCGCTGTGTGGTGTCTAGTAACTGTAGCTTTCATTATTCTTGTCGTGTCTGTGTTATATGTTGCACTGTTCTTATTTAATGTGGTCCACACATTAAGACACAAACGCTGGCAAGAGCAACGCCGGGCTGCGTGGGCTACCGGGACTGGATGAAGAGCATCCCGATTCAGTGATTCTCAATCGGTCTGCCCTTTCTCTCTCTCGAGCTAGGATCTGTTGGCGTGTGTGGTTGAGATGGTGCAAAAACTAATTTCTTTCAACACTTCGCTGCTTGCCCGGGCAGGGAGAATAATCGGCCAGCAGTACTGCGGTGTAAACATGGAGGATTACGTATCGCGATATGAAATTTCTGCAGCAGTATTTTGGTACCTGCTGCCGGTCCGAGAGCGCAATCCGGAGCTTGATATCTGTTTTGCAAGCCTTCTTGTCTCAACCATGAGAATTCACTATCAGGATTAGGTCCATGCATATCTACCAGTTCGGCGCTGGTGACTGTCCCCTCTTCTTTCTACCAAGAAATCTCCAAGCTTGAATAAAGGACTCTGAATGTGATCTCCCAACCGGATCACCTTCATCAAGATGCGCAGCCCCTCGGGCATTTATATCGCTTTCTCGTTCTGCCTCTCTTGCCAGTCCTCGTCTTCGTCTTACTTCTCTTTCCTTCATTCTTCCCCTTTCCTTTGCTGTTTGTGCTTCCAAGTCTCGTTCTCTACGTTTACTTTCAGCTTGCTCTAGTCGTCGCAACTCCCTTCTTTCCTCGCCCCTGTCTCGCAGTGCTTCTTCTCTCGCTTGCTCTGTGTCAGTACGCATGTAGTTTCTGCTCCCTGTAGGTTTCCGAGCAGCAGAATCGGTGCTACTTCGACGACTGCGATTCTGCTCCTGCAAGGTCCTGGAGCTATTTCTCCGGTGGGCTACAGTTTCGCTACTAGGCGGTGACAGGATCGACTCCGCACTTGCACGCCGTCGGCGAAGGATTGACTCTCTGTCTGTGTTGGATCGTATTGACTCGGAACTTTGGTTTCTTCGAAAAGGTGGGGAAAAAGGACTTTTCGAGGCTTCGACTGTACCAGAGAGTCGAGATGACTCCACGTTTTGTCTTTTCCACTTCAATTCCTGAGTGTGGTCCCAAAGAAATTCTTTCTCATAAAGGGGAACCCAACGCTTGATGATCAGAGTCGAGGGTTTTTCCTAAATCATTGGAAATTAGATGATTCAATGGCATGGTAATATCCCAAATCAAAACAAACTTACAAGATCTCGCATATAAGGAATGTCGTATCGCCGAAGCGTTCGCTCGCTGAGCCACCTGTCTGACATCCTGGTGATACTCGTCCGCACGCCCTCAATGACCATCGTCTCGCCTGTGTCATGGATTATTGCGTCAACCTCGCCTTCCTCCAGCCCCGCCTCCAAGAGTGATCCTTTTAGCGAATTTTGGTACCATTGGTCACTCTCCTCAACTTCATCTTGAGAAATGCTCTCAATACTGGGAGGTGGATTATCCTGGAAAATTTTGCGGACGGTATGTTTGCCCAGGCCGTATCTCCTCATGTTCCTCTTCAAGCGTTCCACGTGCTCCTTTCTCTTTGTCACGTCCTCCTTGAGTGAAAGCGAATTCAACTCGCTAGCAAGTTTCTCTTGAAATTTTTTTTCGAACTCTTCTTCCTTCAGGGCTGCCTCTTTCGCTGCCTCCTCGAGTTTCAATTCTTGCTTCGCTACAAGCCGCCGATATTGTTCAAGGTCTCCTGACGACTTTCTTCTGCTAGAACGTCTGTCGTCCGCCAGTTTCAATGCCGCCGTATAAAATCGAGCTACTTCTCCTGCCACGTCGAGGTAGTTTCCATCCTCAGGGGCAGCAAATTTATTAAGTCGGAAATGATCAGTGGCAAGGCCGATTGCCCGATTCGCCCCCAATTTCGCTGAAGTCTCATCAACAACGAATTGCTGCGTAAATGGATTAGCTAGTAATTTGAATATGGATGTGTTGTCTCCGTCGGTCACCTTTATGTCATCTCGGCCTATCATCTTGCCGAGGTTGGACTCCCTCTGTTCGAAGAAGCAGGTGATACGCATCTTTGCCCGAGCAGAGAGTTTGAGGAAGTCCTCGGACACGTCCAGCAGCTCGCCTCGCTCAGCTTTCATCGCGTCCAGCACGCCGGCTTCCATTGAAGGATAAAGTTCAGACTGTGCTGCGATGGCTGCGAGCAAAGCGCTTTGGGAGCTGAAAGCCCCAGTTCCCCGGTGCGGCGTACCTAGGAAGACGGCTCCAACTGCTGAGCTGAGGATGGCTTCTTCGATTTCCGATTCAGGATATAACTTCGCTGTGATGAGCGCCCTTTGTATCACTAGTCCTCCAAAACAATGTCCGATGAAAATCAGAGGTCGCATTGGGTCTTCTTCTCGTTCCCGTGCCAGAACGAGAAGAAGCTTGTCCGCGATTGTTGGCAGTCTTGTCCGAATAGCTTCTTTCCCGAGCCAGAGAGAATCGTATCCGAACCGAAGTATCCGAGCCTCTGGTGTCAAGCTTGGCAGCATTTGAGGATCGGAAAGCCAGTTGACTCCTGACTTGCTGTCTTTCCATGTGATCTCTGGTATGGCGCCTAGCCCATGTACTGCGACAATGTCTACTGCAGCATCGACCAATCCTGGATTCATCACCCTCAGTCCAAGCTGGGTGGCTGGCACTGAAGAGAGCTTCTTGTCCTTTTCCGTGGTCAGGGTTTTCAGCCTGTCTACCCGGGTCTGCCCTGGACCCTCCTGTTGTTTCTCCCAAGGCGCATCATTTCCTACATTTTCAGTGAGATATTTGCGGGCTCTTTCATTGCGCTCGTTGATGTCTTTCTCAATCCGACGTTTGTCGCTATCGAATGCAATACTATACACTCGGTCTGACAGAGATCCTCTTACCGGAAGAGTTGTATTCCAAGGCGGAGTGTTTGCGCTGATAGATTCGAAGTATCTAGAAGTATTTTCGGGCTTGGATCGTTTCATCGATTGCTCTCTCAGCTCCTCCGCTCTCGCCATGCGATCGTATTTTCGCCTTGCATCCTCGTCTGATAGTATTTCGTACGCCCATTGCACTCGTTCAAACTCAGGCCGTCTTTTGACTCTCTCGATTGGGTCGGGCGATCTGTCAGGATGAATTTTCAACAGCAATGTTCGATAGCTTTTCTTGATCTCCGTCTGCGTTGCGTCTTCATCTATACCAAGGATGTCATATGGGTCTTCCGGGAGGTTGTCCATAACCGCCGACTCTCAAACACTGTATCTTATTTCCCTTCGACTCCCCCGAGTATCATTTTGGTTATACTCGGCTTGCTTGTGTCAGAGACGAAAGAATTCTGAAGTCGACGTCACTGGGACACGCCGATCTGACAGAACATTGAAGGATCAGCTCATGCAGGCTAAGCCCACACAGCTGTCCAATACCAACCGACTATTCCCCAGGCAGCCAAACTCCATTCAGAGGCGCCACACTTTCGGTCGGATCCGACATCTTGCCCTGCTGCTCAGCACGTATTCTTGCACTTCTCTTGTGGGCACATAGACGGCTGGGGTCTGATGCTTGGAGGCAGTCCGATTTGCGCCGA
The DNA here is from genome assembly GCF_026229845.1 of Diaporthe amygdali. Lineage (NCBI taxonomy): Eukaryota > Fungi > Ascomycota > Sordariomycetes > Diaporthales > Diaporthaceae > Diaporthe > Diaporthe amygdali. The sequence goes on from NW_026517029.1 coordinate 562,267, forward strand.
TTGACGCGGATTGATGCGGATCGATCATTTTATCGTTCTACAAACCTACAAGACTAAATAGTTTACTAATACCAATTTCTCAAGTGCCAATCAGTACAGGGATTTGTGAATTGACCCGTGATCAACAGTATTGATCAGTCTGTAGGTTATGTATACACATCTGCAATGTTTAGACCTGGATGAACACAGTTATCTGACCCAGCTTCCACTTTCCACAACAACGTTGCGGGACATGAATGAGAAAGTGTAGAAGATCCGATGGATCTACCACAATCTAGGGAAGATCATTTGGAAATTGGTCTAAACCAAGATTCGTATCCGTGGCTACAGCCTTGACCTGAGACATCACAAGTCGCGACAGGAATGCATACCTAAGAATGCCCCTAGCGAAGGGCACATCATTTTAATAGCAGATCATCAAAACATCTTGTCTTCCTAGGCTTTCCTTTGTCCCCCTCTTCGGTTGCTTTGCTTTGACTTGACAATTCTGACCAGCAGAATCAAGACCACGCACAATGCAGCTCGACATCTACTGGACGACGCTCTTGATCCTCCTTCCGACGGTCATCATCCTCACAGGCCGCAATTTCATACTCCGACCCTTTGCGCGGATCCAATCAAGATGGCAGAAGATCGAATCCAACGAGAAAGACGACGACCACTCACCGCAAGATGCTGACGAGGCAGGGCCAACATCCAGAGAAGACGACCTGAGAAAGTTCCACCACAGCTTTCTCAGCATCTACCTGCTTGTCATGTCCTCCGAATGGCTGTCCGGGCCGTACTTGTACGCCCTCCTACGCGACGACAGGAAACTCCCCGAATCGGTCGTGGTTGGGCTGTACGCCACCGCGTACACATCAGCTGCGATATCTGCGCTAGGTGTGGGTTTTCTTGCGGATCGGTACGGACGGCGCAAGGCATGCTTAGCTCAGTGCTTGATCCACTCTTGCGCTTGCCTGACGGTTGTGTTCGGGGGCGATTGTCTCCCTGTGTTGTTCCTCGGTCGGGTATTGGCGGGCACGGCGTTGACATTACTATGGACTGTTTTTGAAAGCTGGATGGTTACAGAGTGGAACGCGAGAGGATTAGACCAGAATGGTGTGGAAGGAGGGTATGGAGGTCTCAGCGAGATGTTTGGCGTGATGACTACGACGAATTGTATGGCTGCTATCGTAGGCGGGCTGTTTGGGCATTGCATGGTCTCGGCAATAGGTTCGAAGATATGGCCGTTTTGGGCTGGAATAGTGAGCGTTCACCGCATAGTGCTGGGTGTAACAGTTGACTGACTGCCTATTCTAGGTCCTTCAAGGCGTCGCGGCAGTCTTGATGCTGAAACGATGGGTAGGCACCTTTAATTCACGCGAGTGATGCACACACGAGCACTAACAATCCTATCAGAACGAGAACTTCGGCATGAAGCAACATCTCAGCCAGAACGATCAGGAGTGTGTTGTAACCGACAGCAGCGGCACCGGACGGCTCGGTGGTAAGTCAAACACTTGCTGCCTATGTGCCGGTGCTAACAGCAGAAATAGACGGCCGCATATGGGCTTTGACCTTTGTGACGTGCTGCTTCGAGGGCACGGCGTTCCTCGTGATCTTTCTTTGGCCGAGCGTCTTGCAGGGTGCTCACGAAGCAGCGTCTGCTGGTGCTACCTCCGTCGAGATCCCTTATGGTGTTATTTTCGGCTCATTTATGGCCGCGATGATCATTGGAGCGATCTTCTTCAGCGCCTCGTCGAAGTCGATGAAGACCCAGGCCGCTCCCGTCTGGCTCCTTCTCAGCGCCGTCACCCTGGCCAGTCTCAGCCTATGGCTGCTGGGCGTCCTCGAGGTTGAGATTCCCCTTTACTACGCGTTCTTGGCATTTGAGGTTGCAAATGGTATATACGTGCCCAGCATGGCGTATATGCGTGGGTTGGTCGTTGATAGCAAGAGCCGCGCTGGGATATACGGGCTGATGAAAATTCCCTTATTTGTTTTCGTGATTCTCGCGCTGGGAATCACGGCCGAGGGTAAGTGATTCACGTCGACAAAGAGGCAAATAACTGTTGACGAGCAAAAACAGGCAAACGTTTCCGGTGCTTTGTCTTTGCCTCTGCATCGATGTCCCTCTTACTAGCGGGTGTTGCGCTGCTGGTTGGGTTCTGGGGGAGCCTGGGCCGCTCAGATGGAGCTTCCTGTGGTCTGCAGAGAGAAGTCGAGCATGCAGGCGGCGAATTGGCAGGAGAGCATGGAGTGAATATAGGGGAGGGTGAAGCAAGTTTGAGCAAGAGGCTTGACGTCCCGTGACGGAGTACTCAGGCAAGAAGGGTATGATTGGATTTGTTTGTCATGATGTGACCTTCCTCCGAAGCAGCTCGGGTCTCCCGGGGTTTCGCTATCGGCCGTTGGCTATTTCTTCTTCCTCATCTTCCCATTCCCCGTTCGCCTCGGCCTGTTCATTCGTCCTGGCCTCCGCGTCGCCCTCGAGTCCCTCGCTGTCAAAGCCATCCTCGTCGTCCATGTAGTCGTAGGCATCACTTCCAAGGTCATCGAGGTCCATCTCATCAACATCATCTTCTTCGCCATCCTTCCCAGCTTTCTGTCCACGCTTCGCCTTGCGCTTCCTTTCAACGTTTTCCCGCTGCTCTTTCCTGCGGGCTTCTTTTTCTTGTCTGCGCTTCTCCCATACCTTCTCGAGCTCTTTGATTTCTTCTTTGGACTTGTTGATGTACTCATGCCACATGACCTTCCCGCCGCAGAGCCCCTCCTCCACTTTGGTCAGTCGTAACTTCATGCGCGGCCCCAGTTCGACAAGCTTGACTGCCCGTCGCTCCACCCTATCGTTAGACTCAGCTGGCTCATCCTCTTCTTCCTCCTCCTCCTCGGCGGCGGCGGCGGCGGCGGCAGCTCGTCTTGCCGCGACCTTCTTGCGCTTGTCAGCCTCAAGAACCTCTACCTCGGCATCTGTGTCGACTTCGCTCCCGCTGGTGGCATCGGTTGTGTATCCGTCACCGTTTTCACCCCCTATCATGTAATCTGCGATATCCTGGAGCTTGCTGAGATTGGGAAGCTTGCCCTTTCGGCTCTTGCTGTTCATTAACCTTTCAGCTGCATTCAACCTCTTGACGGCTTTGGAAACACCCGTGACCTTGGTCGTGATCGCATAGTGTCGGAAATTTATAATGTATGAGCCGTCGTCTTCTGAAGATCGTTCGCGGTTGAGAAGCAGCACTCTGCGGATCGACTTCAGGGGCGCAACCTGGGGGTTGATCGGTGGAAAGAGGCCGTGGAACACACTCGTGACAAGTGTTTCAAGGTGTCGAGGTATTTTGTCGGAGCCTTTGCCAGACTCACTGGTCAACGAGTTCATAACGAGCTATGAGAGAGTCAGCGCATTCCAACATTAACAGGTTGACGAAGTGGAGCGTACCAATGGTGGAGTGATATACTCTTTCCCACCACCCAAGGGGTGCTTCTGTGCCCGTTTGACATCTCTTGCCAGCGAGTATTTCTCGACTCGGAAGTTTAGTGTTGGGCCTTGAGGTGTGGTGGACACACGCAGATTTGTGTTTCCGGACGAGGACCTCGAGAAGAGCAGTAGGTGCGTGACACCCAGGGGGCCGCACATTGTAACATAGTCTCGAAGTTTGTTGGCCTTCCTCTCCTTCAGACGACTTGCCGTACCGGGCTCCATCACCTTGCGCACATCCGTGGCCAATTGGCTGATACTCGAGCCGACCTCGCCCGCACCGATCCGGATGACCATGCTCTTCGGATCATTCTTGTCGATCTTGCCTGCTGAGACAGGGGCGCCATTTTTGGCATTGGGATTTGCCGCAGCATGGGTTCTCTTCTTAGTTCTCTTCTTCGCCATTGTGCTCGGATGATGTGGTGGTGGTTGAGCCTTTGTAAGCTCGGAGATGGAAAGGTGCGTATGTTTTGCGTCCTGGAATTGACGAGGCAGGCTTCTAGCGACGCTGCGAGAAGGGCAATCTGCAGGGCTCACCCAGAAAAATTTCAAGTGGGGGCTCTTGGATAAGACTGATAAGAATCCCTGCTGCTGCATGCGCATCCAAAAAGGACGGGCCCATGGTGCACTTCAGCATGCACAACTGGGCAAAAATATCCCTGCTCTACTAGTTCGAATACAAGCATCAACCTAAGAAACACTAGCACCCCATAAAAAAGATCACTGTCTACATCTTTGGATGGATTGTCTGCCTTCTCCGGCAGACTCACTTACACCCCACTTCATACCCTGCGCCAACACCTTCCACACGAGCCTCACGAACTGCCTCGACGAGATCGTTCGATTTCCTGACCAAATCTTCCGAGGCAACAGCATTTGCTATACTGGGTTTTGGACACGAAATCATGGCGACCGAGAAGGTGGCCAAGCGACAGAAGGTCGCTCATGGATCTCCTCGCTCAGCCTCTCCATCGAGCGCATCCTCCTCGTCTTCGAGTGGCTCAGACAATGAAGAGGTCGCTGTCCAAGGTGAGGAGGTCACCAAGACCTTCAAGGATCTGGGCGTTGTCGACACCCTCGCCGAAGCATGCGCTGCCTTGAAATACGAGCGTCCCACCCAAATCCAAGCCGAGGCGATCCCCGTAGCCCTCCAGGGCAGAGACATAGTCGGCCTTGCGGAGACAGGCTCGGGCAAGACCGCTGCATTCGCACTGCCCATCTTGCAGACGCTCCTCGACAAACCGCAACCTCTATATTCCCTTGTTCTCGCCCCTACGCGCGAATTGGCCTTTCAGATCGGCAAGACGTTCGAGGCTTTGGGCGCAGTCATATCTTTACGAGTGTGTACTATCGTGGGAGGCATGGAGTTTACACCGCAGCAGATTGCACTAGGGAAGAAGCCACACATAATAGTTGCCACTCCTGGCCGAATTCTGGATCACATGGAGCGGACCAAGGGCTTCAGTCTGCGCGCCCTGAAGTACCTCGTGCTGGACGAAGCTGACAGGCTGCTGGAGCTCGAATTTGGTCCGGTCATCGAGGTGGGTACATCATCAGTGCCTTTCCTCAGACACTTGACTGACCTTTGCGACAGAAAATTCTCAAGTTCTTGCCCCGCGAGCGTAATACCTTCCTCTTCAGTGCGACCATGAGCTCAAAAGTCGAGAGTCTACAGCGTGCATCCCTTCGCGAGCCTGTACGGATCAGTGTCAAAGACACTAAGTATCAGACGGTCAAGACCCTGATTCAGAACTATATCTTTATTCCTCATATCCACAAGGACACTTACCTCGTCTATCTTCTGGCGAACGAGTTCACGGGACAATCAGCCGTCATCTTCACACGAACTGTCAACGAGACGCAACGACTTGCCATCCTTCTTCGTACACTAGGGCTTGGGGCCATCCCGCTGCATGGGCAGCTGAGTCAGTCGAACCGACTTGGTGCCCTGAACAAATTCAAGGCGGGCAACCGCAACATTCTTGTGGCGACAGATGTTGCGGCACGTGGTCTGGATATTCCAAATGTCGATCTCGTGGTAAACTACGACCTCCCCGGTGACAGCAAGACGTATGTTCACAGAGTCGGGCGAACGGCGCGTGCGGGCAAGAGCGGCCACGCCCTCAGTATTGTGACACAGGTGAGTCGCGTTTGGCTGCACTGGATGCCTTGATTGCTGAGTGATTGCTGACACATGCACAGTATGACGTTGAAGTGTTCAAGAGGATCGAAGCGGCTCTTGGTGAACAGCAGAGCGAGTATCCTACTGAAAAGGATGAAGTGTTTGTCTTCAAGGTCCGCGTCGAGGAAGCACAACGGCATGCGAGAAACGAGATGAAGAACCTCCACGCAGATCGAGACAGTGGAAAGAAGGGCGCTGTGTTGAAGGGACGGCACTGGCCAGGTCAAAGTGGAAAAGGTGGGAAGAGGCGCCGTGACGATATGGATGCTGAAGAGGGTTGATTGTCCTGCGAGTTCAGCTCTCGAAAGAGGTTATGCCGCTCTGTGGCGTTAATTGACTAGGTCATTCTTACAAGTCGATTCTGATTCACCTTGTAACATCAGAAATGTCTCGCCGCCGAAGCTCTGTCGGATTTGCCCGGGCGTGCTTGTCTCGCAAAAGTTGAAGCAGACTCGAGATCTTACCAAAGTGATCATGATGTACTCCGCACTATGTGGACGCTGCAGTCAGTAAGTGCTCGTCTGCTTTCAGACAGGCATCACTCACTACTCTCAATCCTCCGGACCTCACTTCTCAGCTATCCTAGGCTGACCCGCCGGTCGGCTCCCAGGCTCAGTCGCCCGGCCTCGCGCAGTAAAACAGAGTGAGCCATCACAAATGTAATTACTAACGATGCTGCGCCGTACCGTCGCCTCCAACGTTAGGCCTGCATCTCACCAACACATGTCGCAGGCCCCCTCGATTGGACAAATGTCGAGGCGGAGGGATGATTAGAATCTCCACACCATGGTTGTTCCCCACCAACTTTATATTTTCGGACATCCCACCCTCCAACAATGACGAATCCCGGCACTGAAAAAGCTTAGTGACATCGCAGAGCTGAGCAACATTTGGGCTGAACCGACTCCAGCTCGCTGCGGCGCAGCAACTAACATGCGTGTGATGCGGCACCACTTTGCAGTCAGCGCTACCGTATAGCGCTGGGCTCCTTCACCTGTGTTTGGTTGTTTTTCTGACTGTTGGTTATTTCTGGACCAGAGCCCTATTTCTGATGCGAGCCACTGTCCACTAGCCTTATAAAGGCTGGTTGCAATCGCTCTTGTATTGAGCATTTGTTCCTCTTATGGGTTCCACGTTCACACTTTCCCCATAGAAAACACTTTGTTGTTGTTCTTCCAGGACTTACACAACATCAGAAATCCAAACAGGCTTCTCTTTGTCAGCCCGGCATCAGCCACGTATCTGCACCAGGCAGACAAAATGGCCTTGTCGTCGCTGCTTCTCAATGTGGCCATAGGCCTTCTCATGGTCGTCTCCATCATCGAACTCTCCCTGGTCTCTGCTACCGTTGGCTTCCTCTCGCAACGAGCCAAAGGGACTTTCGACATCAAGACTGGCGATTCAACCTTTCCCATCTCCGGCGAACCTGCAAAACTCATCGTCGACCAAGGACATACCAGCAACGGTGCTTCAGGGACGGCCTTTATTGTTATCGGCTGCTGTGGCATCCTCGCCCTCTGGCTGCGTAGCCGCCCTAGCTACCACACCAAATCCTCCCGTGGGGCTCTTCAGCCGCGGGTGGTACAGGCTGTGGCTTGGTCTCAATATTCCAGCTCTCTTGTTGACATTGGGCGCCCTGGCTTTTACCTTCGCCGTGGCCAACGCTCACGACGGGCAGAGGATCGATCTCTCGGTGGCCGAGGGCCTCAATGGCAAGGCGTACTCATCTGAGACGTGGACACCACAGAGCTGGTTCGACGCTTTGTTGAAGCTGGACCTTGCAAGCCATACCGACAGGAACGACATTCAGCGAATTCACAGAATCGCCAGGGGATGGCAATATAATCTAATCCCATTCTTCATTGTGCAGCTCGCACAGACCGTCCTAGCTTACCTGGAAGCTGTGAGGAAGAGGAAGATTGACAAGCAGTACACTTATGGCGGTTACAAGAATAGTGTTGGGTATAGTGGGAAGTGAAGGAGTCTTACTGCTCCTTGTATCTGGCATCAGTTTACGGTTTCAGGCCGTCAGTAGATCGTGGCATTCCTCAAGTGGGCCCAAAAATAGAGATCTCACCACAAACTTTATTTGTCCTGGAATTTGCTTGATGTATCTCAGTGGTCTCTCTTGCCAACAGACAGCCCGGTGGCTAGACCTTGAAACAATGGGAAGGATGGAAACCCCATGATATTACCTACTAATCGAACGAAGAGACCTTCGCAGACACCATGGAGCTCCGACTTGTCGCACCGCAGTCAAGAGCTATTGGGAGAGTTCAGGCCTGGGGCCTTGGTAGCACGGCTAGAAGTGCTCACCAACGCCAGCCGTGTTTGATAGAGCACCTCGTGCACATCGACGCATTCGGTAAACGTAAAATATCATGCTGATTTCATCGCTGTCAACTTGCATTGAAAGGGAGCCAGCTTAAGGCACTGATGATTCCATCGTCTTTTGAACTCTCTATCTAGCCGCCAGGTACAGAGGTCGCGTTGTAGAATCATGGCACTTAATTTCTGGTTGAGATGCCTCGTCCTCGCTCGGTGTTCCAATTTCCACGCAACTCGGGGCCTGCCCTTTGAGTGATCGATAAAACTCCGTCTAAGCAGGGGGAACAATAGCATTCGCCATTGGTATTCGTCCAACAGAGCCCCCAGCCACAACTTTGCCTGGGGTATTGCCCGCTGCTGCTTTCGCGGCTGTCTTGTAGGCGTTCAGATCACCGGGTTTCCTAGAAAGAAATAAGTAACGTCAGATCACAGTTCGATCACGCCTGAACTTATATATGAGTTCTGTCACTTACCCATTGACAACCATTACCTGTCCCAGCTGACAATGTGGTCCTTGCGCACAATAAATATACATCGGATCTTTGTTTTGGACCATGACATCGAAAGCTCCGACCGTATCCGAATTATTGAGCATCGCTCCCGGGATGAAGCCCGAATGGATCGCTCCAGGAACAGTGTCTTGCAAGGGGGAACAAGGATTTGATGGCCCAGCCGACTGCGTCACCGTGTGGTTTGTGAGGAAGAACTGGAACTGCAACACGTCGCCAGGGTTGGCTTGCACTTCGTTCGGGGTGAAGATTAGGGACGTATTAACACTCATACTGCCGACGGCGATGGGAATGAGCCTTGGTTGCGTGTGTTCTTCTGCGTGAGAAGTCAGCAATAACACCGCTTGCTGTGACCCAAACCAGCACTGTTGTGGAAGTTTCCTTACGTCTCGGCAACGTAAAGGCCATCGACTGAATAGCGACAACCGCTAAACTGAAGAATTTTGGGCCCAACATGACGAATATTGAAGGCTTCCTGCTGCCAGATTTATTAATGCCTCGGGGGGGGGGGTCTCGATTCCTACCGAAGTAGACGCTGCACACACGAAAGGAGGGATCACTGATGGAGCAGTGCCAACACTTATACAAACTTCGCTGACCAGGCTGAGTGATGTTTCATAACCAGGCACCGAGGTTGTGTGGTGACGTAGAGCTTAGGAGCGAATTGTCAGATCACGACAGACATGCTATCACGCAGGCTCGGCCTGTGTCAAAAATTACTTGAAATGCACGCATAGGGCGAAGAGACTGGCTACATCCAACCGGATGCAAGCAAAAAGGATTGTGGAAACTGGCAGGAAACACATCTCAGGACCCGTTCACGTTTTCGCGAAGCACCGAGCCCGAAGGGGGCTGTGAACGTTGAAGCAATCACCGGGTTGCGATCGAGGTATCGATCCGTGACAAACAACATATAATTACTCAAATCGGATATTCCACGCCGTCGGACAACCGAGAAAAGCCCAACAGTACGGCTACTGTGTCGCGGGACTGACTCGTCTGATCTGTTGAGTTTCAAAACAAGCTGCGGACGTTCCCCAGTTGCATCCGGTCGTCCTCTTGGAAGTTTTCATCCCCCAAGAACCTGTCAAGCATTACCAAGCAATTCGACCTCGCTATGAGATGACAAAAACTTCGTTCAGTCCATGTTTCGAGAGATCTGATGGCATTACATGCTAGCTCCAAATGCGACCACTAGCCTACGGCGAGGCAGGGCAGCCACGTAAAATCCACGAGGAGTGCAGCGTACCAATGTGAGAGGCTCCTAGTTAAACAACCCCTTCCCTTCGACTCAACTTGAGTGAACTCTTCTTGACCATATTCGGCTTCGGTGAACTGGTCATGTGATGATCAATCACAACTAACAATCTCAAAGTCGTTGGAAATCGTGTTCTAATACGCAGATAAAACATCGCTCCCCCTTTGAACGACTTTTAGCACATACAGCGGCCAATATCTTGATGCTGCTCGCATGAACAGTTTATGTAAGCTTACAGAAATACTAATAGGGCTTTGAATTCCAACAAAAAAAAAACTTGTCAAGGGGTCATGTTTCAAGAACACCTCGATAGGGGGTGGGAATGCTGTTATAGCTGGTCGCTTTTTAAGCTGATCCGGCCTCCCATTGTGTCATGTATAGATATACGTCCAAGCCACAACATCTGCCTAAAATAGTCTGAAATTCAAGTTCAAGACATGAATTTGTTGTTTTGTAGGCAATTCACATGATTCATGTCAAGCTTCGTAGCAGCGTTAGAAGTCGTTGTAAGGTTCCCGCTGGCATTTGTTGGCATCTAGGTACGGCTAGACCAAGATGAGTCGAGTGATAAATCGCGTGTTAACAAACTTTTTATACCGTTCGACAAAATTCTGGATATGGACGTTCATAAGCATGTCTTGGACTGGCAGAGCTGCTGCACAGAGGTGATGATGAGGTTTGCAAAGGCTGATGTGGATCAGGGCTCAAGTGAGCGTCAGCCTTGTTAAGCTTGCCTTTTTCTTGTTTTTGTTTGCGAGTTAGGATCTCATGGAAGTCGCCATCTTCTCTCAAGTACCAGCACCTTCTAAAACTACCTGATATGGGTCCCCCAAATCTTGCCACAGACGAGACCTCAACTTGAGCGTCGGTCACGCCCAAACATCCCGACACCACTCTTTGGTCGCTGGAGTTCTCATCAAGCCATACTCTCTCTTATTGGTGACTTCATCTACCAAAGATGCCTTCATTCAATGGCTCGTCACCTTGTTACCACCCAAAAGCCTTGTTTCACAAATCGACCCCCTTGAGCATTTCAGTCCCTGCCCGACTTGAATTCATTCCAGATCATTCGCTTACCGGTGACTCAAGGCAGTAAAAAGTCCATCTGACCTGCGCCTTCTCTCAAGGCTCACTGATCACTTCTTCAGGTAGTAGAGACTGGTCTCCAACTCAATCAAGGCCTGTGAAAGAGTTTTCAAGGCTAGTAGTACGGTCGCTGCTCTGACGACAATCACACCTCTCCCAGCTTCCGTGATAACAGATGAGAAATACTCAGCATGGGTGTGAAGACGAGACCTTGGCCTCGTGCTTCAGTCAAAAACTCAAGCAAGCGTTAAAGCTCCCGCAGCAGACCCCAGATCGCCAGGCCACAGATGATCAACGATCAGCAGGCAAACATGTCGTTCGCCTCAAATATGCCCCAAGCGTCAGAATTGCAAGCCGCTTTTCAAGCTTTTCGACCGTGGTGGAATGGCGTATGGACATCGTAGCATCCTCCGTCGATGTCATCATGCAACTACTCTTCGCCTTGCTTCGAGCCCGCCTGGGATGCCCTCGAATCAATGAGCCAACAAGGATGCTTTGCGTATTGACAAAGTCATTTCGGTAAGTGTTGTCATTGAAGATCTGTGTCTGATGTACCTATCATCTTCCCATGCCTTACTTCTGATCATCTCAGCTATGCTGGCAGCTCGGAAGACAAACTTCTGAAATTATTGCTTTCTTAATGATTCGAATGCTAAACATGATACTACAGTATATCAATGGTGTTGATCGCCTTCTTTCTGAGTACGATATCTACAAGACTCTGGCATTTCTTATTCACCATGCCATCCGAACTCTGCCTAGGGAGGCCAAGATGCCTACCTCAATCGTCCCTGATGCAGTATTCCTTCAGGCATTCAGCTGCATCAGAAGGCTAGAACTCTATGATTCATTCACCGTCTTCGAAAACCTCATTTTTACTAGCGGCATCAAGTAGGGCGGCCAAGGTCGACTCTGCAAGGTCAGCAATGGTCCCAGCCGGGTGACCCGAATCGGGGTCCCAGCGCATGCTCCGACTCCCGTTACCAAGACCATCTAGGTTGAACCCCCACCCCCTCTTCAGTAACACCCATGTGAAAGGCAGCAACCATGTTCACTTTGTCAGTGGACTAACTTCTCGACATGTATGCTGCTGTTGCATGCACTTTTATTACCAAATGGCCTTCTACGCCTGATCTGAGACAGCCTGGATCAAATCATGGGATGATAAATCGCTGGTTTCGGTGCAGAGCCAGGCTCATTCACATTTCGAGGTCAAACGAGTGTCCAGCAGAATGTGTGCAGGGAAGAGTAGAGGTACGGAGCTGGGCCTCTAGACAGTCCTACTTTAGAGTGAGGCTTGACTTGATGAGACTGCCCACAAGAAATCAGTCATTGTTGATTATCCATTGATAATGCATGTTACAGATCAAGTTCTGCAACAAAGACGTTCCTGCGTCCCTATTTGCCGCGGGGAATAATTTGACTCCGTGTGTCTCCAGGCACTCTCCTGCCTGGGGAAGCATTGCTACTGACGTCAAGGGCTCTCTGTTCGGCCTGCAGTTTATCAAATGACCTACAGATGCATGTATTGACAGATTAAAGCGGGGTGTATACCTGTTGTTTGGATAAATTCTCATATATTTCACGTTGATCGTCAGACGGGAATACCTCTTTCAGACACATGTAGGTTCCGATTGAGACAATCAAATGGTGTGGGGGGTCGTACTGCAGGTGAACAACACAGCGGCACCTTTCTACCGCGTCTCTTATGCATCGGGATTCATTCAAATTCTTACATGGCATGCTTTCACCCAGCCAGTCAAATTGAAGTGAGGGTTTTTGGACACCACTTGCCGGACCGTAAAGATATCTTGATGATGTTATATAGGTACGAATCCCATTGATGTCCTCTGGTTGCTAGCCTTCTCACAAACAAATCAAGTGACGACTCCCTGTGTCGAAAAGCGACTGGTGCTCCACAAAGGAGATTCGTGCGCATACAAGATCCGAAGCATCCAGCAGTGCCTTTCTGTACCGGATGAGATATAGTCAAATATGGATCGAATTGGTATCGAAACAATTACATCACAGTTCTCCCTGTTCATTGGCAGTGTCATATTCTTGTGGCTCTCGGTTTCAACACTCACCGCCTGGTATCGACTACGGCATATACCAGGGCCCTGGATTGCTTCCATCTCAAATCTATGGATTATCAAAGCCTCTACTAGCAAGAAACTAGCTGAAGTCTTCGAAAAGGCTGGAGAGAAATACGGCCCACTTGTAAGGATCGGGCCAAACCAGATCCTAACATCTGATGCCGACTTCCTGCGAAGAACGTCGGCTGCGCGAGGAACCTACAACAAGAGCCAGTGGTACAACGCTTTCAGATGTATGATTTTCTCGTTTCTTGACTCTGTTGTTACATAAATATCCATCTCATGCTCTCTTGGGAACGGTCCTCTCAAGAGGCAAAGTCCACCACAAAGAGAATGAGCTGTCTCAAGAGTATGGATTTACCAATTCAATAATCATGACAACCAGTAGCGAGGAGATTTTCTGTTTCAAAGGACACTTCTGCAAAATGACTGACGAGAAACTTCATCAGGGCAACCGTACATGGATAGCGTGTTCACCCTGCAAGACTACGTGAGTCATGACAAGAGAAAGGAACAAATATCCATCGCCTATAATATCACCGGTCGGGAGGTCGACCTCATCGAGCCAAGCATCGACGAGCAAGTGCTGGCGATGGTGGATACACTGCGAACAAGATATCTGCCCGAACATGAGAAATGCAACCCTCCACTGCTCGACTTCAGCGACTTCTCCTCGTTTCTGACTATGGATGTGATTACCCGGGCGGCCTTTGGAGAGGAATTTGGACATCTGAGAACCAATTCAGATGTCACCGGCTTTCTTGCTGATTTACGACAACTCTGGCCTATGGTTGCCTGTAAGTAGTGTTCGAATGCAATTTAAACCCTCTAGAGAGGAAAACTCCCCAAATCCGTGGTCATCTTCACTGTTTGCTCTGAAGCCTCTGTCAGGCTACAGACTCTGGGACGGACATTGGGTTATGCAGCAGTGTACCTCATCCTTCTTTTTCTCTTTTCTTTTTTCTTTTAAACCAAAACTCTCACTCAGTACTTTATTTGCTAACTCCGAACGCTGTAGTGGTGAACGAGACCCCTTTTCTTCGCAGCTTCTTCTACTCGAAGACGTACCTCAAGCTTTTTGGGCCCAATATCACAGACAAGACTGGCATCGGAAAGCTCATGTCGTAAGTGTGCTTGCGATTGTACAGTCAGTCAGTGCTGACGACCTATCACAGAGGTGTCGTGAGGATTGTCCATCAGCGGTACGCTAAACCAGAAACTCAAGTGCGGAATGACATGCTGGTGGGTCACTGCATACATTCTTGATAAGCACGATCTTGAACTGACAGCAATCAACAGGGATCCTGGATAGAGCATGGACTCACTCAACAAGAGAGCGAGGCCGAAGGAATGTTATCTATCATTGCTGGCTCCGAAACCACTGCCTCGGTCTTAAGAATCACCTTCTTGTGTCTGTTGTCAAGCCCACCAGTCTATTACAAATTGAAAGCTGTGGTGAAGGAAGCTGTCAAGAGCGGTACTGTGTCCGAGCCAATTTCCTATGGAGAGGCAAAAGAGATACCGTATCTGAGAGTAAGTCTCCTTTCACAGTTCCCAAGAAGCAAGAATATCAGAAGGTCCTGACCGAGGCGCAACAGGCTGTGGTATATGAAGGCATGCGCATGCGACCAGGGAATGTGGGTGCCTTCCCAAAGGTAGTGCCACCCGAGGGAGAGGTAGTCCAGGGAAAGTTCATACCTGGCGGCACGATCATCGCAATGAATGTACCCTACATGCTCCGATCTCCAGAATTGTTTGGCCCTGACACTGGCCTCTTTCGTCCTGAACGATGGATGGAGGTTTCAGAAGATGAACAGGCCGATATGGAACGCCAGGTTGAGATGATGTTCGGATCCGGGAGGTGGATATGTGCGGGTAAGCCCATTGCTTTTATGGAGCTATTTAAAACCTTTTTTGAGGTAAGTCATGACCCCTTACATCCGTCAGTCCGAACACGTCGTTTCTATCTACCGGGTTGCTGAACTCTTACGTCCTTTGACAGTTGTTCCGTCACTTTGATTTCGCTGTCGCTTATCCATCTAAACCTTGGAATTCAAGTTGCTACAATGTCTTCGTCGAAGACAACATGTGGGTTCGGGTGACAGAGGGAGCCTAGGTTATGATTAGAAGGGATGATGATGCTTAGAGTGCACGAGACGGCCAAATTCGGAGATTTTTGCGCATCTTTTCAACTTACCACTGGCTTCTCTGGGGCTTTGCGTTCAACACAGTGTGCGCTCTCATTATGATCCAAAAGGACGCACTGCACTTAGCAGTCAGACTGCTGAGTTGCAAATTTGCCACATTATCAGGTCACTGTTTTCTTTCATGGTTCTCATGTTATCGTTGTTGGAAGTGAAAGAGATGATACTACACGAACCCTGTGATGCCATAGAACTTAACCAATGTTTCAACTTCTGTCAGCGCTATCTGATTTACCCTTGATATCTATCCCATAGCAGGCCAAATCTAGCAACGTGTGCACGGAATCATGTGTTGATGCTGAGACACTTCCATTATAGCACGACAATAATCAGGGTCTAAAGTATTGAAAGAGGCATATTTTCATAATGGCAGGCATGATTCTTGTTGGGAAGCCCGGCGTTATAATGAGCTAGTGGCAGATTTGAATAACATCATGCAGCGCATGTAGTCGATGAAATGCAGTGGATGGATTCGTGTTCTGAGCCTGTTCAACATTTCATTATCAAATGACAGAATGCAGTCACGAGATTGGAGCTGTCTGGATTTTGCACTTGTTCTCCGCGAGGGTATATTCATATTGTGAATTACTAATCAGTAGGACCGTGCTGTTTCTTCGAGAGTCTTCCAACAAAAAGACACATGTTGTTTAAACCTCAGCGAATGCAGTCAAGCCGGCAAAATTATGGGCACGGAACAGTGATAATATCCCCAGGGAAAATGACGTCCTTATTGGCGATGCCGCTGGCTGCAGCCAGAGTGTCGGCGTCGCTGCCAAAGTCCGCGGCGACTACAGTATTCATGTCAGTCAAATAGCCGCCCAAAACACAATTCAAAAGTAAGGAGTTGGCATCACTCACTGTCATTCAACGTGTCTCCTGAGACGACCTGGTACCATCCACTACCGGCGTGGTTTGGGTCGTGGCGGCATCCTCTCTTGGCAACAGCAGAGGCTGCAAGAGCGAGGACAGAGAGGGTGATGAAAGAACGCATTTCGGGTGATGATGTGGGTGTGGGTGTATTACAAAAATTATGTATCTTAGAGAGGACTTTTGAGGTGCATGGCTATTTGTCCCGATGGCAGTGCCGATCAAGGGCTTTAAGTACTGGTTCAACATGCTTCTAACATATCATGATCTGGGGTAACTCAATATGCCACGCTATTTCGATGCTACGCAATATCCTGGCCTTTCGTGCCTGTGGAATCGTCCTTCACTCTGGATATACAAATGTCTCCACTCGTGCCTAATCCTCCCAATCGGCACGAATGCTGCGAGCGGTCAACTGACTCAAAAGCCTCTTTAATTCAACGCAATCGTGAGATTTAAATGAATCCAAGCTGAAAGGAAATGAAATCGATCTTGGGGTGTTATCGAAGCGCCTTCTTGCTGGGTCAGCCGTCGTCGATGGCAAAAGGGCTTTCGCTGCACGAACCGCACAATAATGTGTTCTTCAATCTTTTTTTCTCTCCTGAAAAAACAAAAGAAAAAACCAGAAGAGATAGAAAAGAGAAATACCTCCTGAAATGGACTCTATCTCTTTGTTTGGTATAGTGCTCCATCTTTTACAGGCTTGCCCTTCTCAGTGCTTCAACACTTAATATGCTGCAACTCTGCGGAAGAACCGGGAAGACCTGGGAAGCGGATTACTCGCGCGCTTCCCGGCAGTCTCTATGACTGCAATTACACCAGTTGCGATTCTGCTTGGTGGAGTATGGATGGAGCCTGCGTGGAGCCTTTCGCTGAAGGAAGCTAGTCCTTCCATCCAGATGAGTCGCGCAAATGACCTTAGAACGTCGGCGTTGCCCGCAGCTGTTTTAGAGTCAAAGTTTCTTGGTCCCATTACTACAGTAACCTGATGCGCTGTGAAACACACTCGGTGAAGAGTCCATTCCGCTGTAAATGGTATAAAGAACAACCTGCTCGTCATATCAAGCCTCAAACGGTGAACAGCCACTCCTCGTCTTCGTATGAACTCCATTCATTCCCCCAACCCAAGCTGAGGGCATATGACATGGTTTTCGGCAAGCAATTTGTGGCAGTTGGTCTGAGTATACTTATAAAAGCACGACTACATCTGCGGCCCTTTGCCATCATTTTCAGTGACCCAATGGGCTCAAAATCGAAACGCACGAGACCCTGGTTCCGCTATCCCGAGTCTAGGTGATAAGACAGGCATGCATTACCGAGCTGACTTTGGCGGAAGGAGAAATCTGTGGGTATCTCATCCCGGAAGCGCTACCCATTATGAAATGACTGCCTTCCAGATGAACCCATACGCCCACATGAGCAGGCTGAGAGTTGAATTAAAACTGCCCATATTCAATTTGGGTTGGGGGTGAATTGGCCATGACCTACCGAAGGCAGGGGCCTGTCATTTCGAAGGGAGGGCTCCATGGTAACACACTGAAGTAGACTTTCATACATTCAGTTTTAGACTTTTGCAACCTGGCACAGCACATGGACAAAGGTCAGCTTCTCTGCCCCCTGCCTAAACCAGAGGTAGCACTTGCCCGGATACCCGTGGCTGTAAATCTTACTCGCATACTTCTAGAATATGCAGGCTACCTAGATGTTGGATTTCGACCTAGCCGCTTGATCCCGAACATTCGCATGTTTGCAGTAGATTTTGCGTGTCAACTAACGTGATACTACTTTGCTCGAGTGTGACACACGAGGGTAAAGACCGCTTTGAGGACGCTGAGCTCCTTTCACCAGAGCGAGGCCTGTATAAGTTATCTTGGAATGAATGGGTGAAGCTGAATCTCTCCTACGCAAGACGGATCGCAATGCGAGTGGGGTATAAAGCAAGTGGTTTTCGTGGCTCCCGTAGAATCCACAAGTAAATACTGTGGGATTCTGACGGCACCTACGGGGCCATGTTATCAATTTTGAGGTCAAAAAAGAAATATATTAAAAAACCGTCAATCTTCTATAGTCCGCCAATGCTGCTTTTCAGCCCCCTCTAGACAAGCTCCAGTGTCTCCACGTGTGTGTTGTACAATGGCACGGCGGCTATTGCTTTGGATCGAAGCGTGTTCTGGGCAGATCATCCATGTCCTATGGGCCTGGATCTTTCGAGTGTGACTGCCCTACTCATTTCCAGTTTTCTTTGTGGGTCCTTATGCCTTGTAGTTGAAAGACACAGCCGCATCTTCATATCATTGTCTCCATCGGCGATTGACAGGGGAATTACTAGGTGAGAACACACGTGCGCCGAATGAGTGCCTAAGTAACTTTTGACAGCTTGATGTGTATCATGCATTCCCCGAGATGGAATAAGGCTCTCAAAGAGCTGGAGCCATCATAGTATGACCTGGCCGATCCAAGTCTTGGTTCAATGAATCAACAAACACGATCAACACATGGTATCCGAGTCCCAGCAGGGTTTGGACTCTCTCCCCGACACCTGGATGCCCAGGATGACGGGATGACGTTGCCAGGGTTAGGGGAGTTCCTGTAGCTTGGGGCGTGAGAAAAGGGCAGGAATGGGATTTGGCATGTGGGTCCTTTCCGAGGTGATGATTGGGCTTGACCGGGAAGAGAAGGAGATCAGTCCTTGTGGGGGCGAGTCTGCACTAACTTGACCTTGATTTTCGTCCCTGGAACTGGGCACTGCATCCAAGCCTCTCCACTCCCGCTCCCCACGACGTTCGTTGCCATTGCCATTGCCGTTGCTGTTGCTGTCTGTTTGCAACTCGATTCTCATTGAATTGAGTCCCGTCTCTCGTTTCGTTCCATTTTTTTGGCCAAGTTTGGAATCGGAGGCTGCCTCGGCCGCGGAGATTGGCACGGGTCAGACTCGGACTCCTTGACCTGGACAGCGAAATCTCGCATCGGACATTAAACAGCCAGCACTGGCCAAGTCAGTCTGACGCGACGCCCCGACGTTCCGGACACAGATCGAGGTGTTCTCAGACCACGACTGTCGCCTCCAGAGACCGCCCCGCCTTGTCCTATCTTTTTTGGATTGAAGACATGAGTGCGACACGCCCCAGCATCTCCAACGCGCTATGAGAGTCCTCAATGGCGGCGCTGGTGCAACTGATGCTCGCAGCACCAGCGAGAAGGACCTGAGTCAACGGCCCCGGCCCTCACACCACTCCGCCCGGGCACCAGACCCAGCTGCACAACGACCTCAGAGGCAGCTCTTGCCCTCGCACCAGGTCAAGTCCTTCATCCGCCGGTGCTACCATAGCCTCGTTGTTGAGACCATCCTCCGCCAGAAACCCCTCGCCCCGTCCGCCAACGGCCGCCAGATCCCGCTTGATCCGGCCCGGTCGTCTCACCTTGTCGATGAGCGTCGTGGCCATGCTTTCCTCTCAAACGCCATTCGCACATCTCGCTACAGTGTCTTCAACTTCTTCCCCAAGCAGCTTTTCTTCCAGTTCAGCCGCCTGGGCAACTTCTATTTTCTCTGCGTGGGAATCCCTCAGACCATCCCGGGCATTAGTACTACCGGAAACGTGACCACCATCTTACCTCTTCTCTTTTTCGTACTGCTCACCATCGCCAAAGAGGGATACGATGATTATAAGAGGCACCGACTGGATAATGTCGAGAATGCTCAGCCCGTCACTGCCCTGCGACGCGCAGCTGAGAATTCGGCGACGGACACGCCAGGCGGCCGGCCGTGGCTACGGACGGCTTCTTGGCTCAGGCGACTACACGCCAAGCAGCCTGACGGCCCTGCTTCCAGCACCTCTGAAGTAGTCGACGGCTTTCAGTGGACAAGGACCCAATGGAGTCATCTGAGGGTCGGCGACGTCGTCAAGCTATCTAGGGATGACGAGGTCCCTGCAGATATCGTCCTCCTCCACGCCGACGGTGAGAATGGGTTGGCATATGTTGAGACCATGGCCTTGGACGGCGAAACCAATCTCAAAAGCAAGCAAGTCTTGCCCGAGTTCGAACGCTGCGACACGATCCGAGGTATCCTGGAATGCCAAGCCGAGTTCATCACTGAGGACCCCAATGCCGATCTTTACAACTTCAACGGCAGGGTCGCCATCAACGGAAAGACGGTCCCCCTCACGCTGAGCGAGGTTGTTTACCGTGGAAGCGTTCTTCGGAACACTCCATGTGCTGTTGGCCTGGTGGTTAACACGGGCGAGGAGTCTAAAATACGCATGAATGCGAATCGGCATCCCAAGGCAAAAAAGCCCGCGCTCGAGGCAGTCTACAACCGGGTGGTCCTTAGCTTGGTCTTCTACGTCATCTGTCTGACAATGGGCTGCTCTATTGGCTATTTGCTATGGCAGAGGCGCAGCGAGAAGTCTGCTTGGTACGTCAATGGACAACGGGTGGCGGCTGAAGAAATCATTATTGGATATGCAATAATGTTTAACAACGTAATTCCGCTGGCACTGTACGTGAGCTTGGAAATTGTCAAGATTGGGCAGATGCTGATGCTCAACGGCGATATTGGCATGTACGACGCCGTGTCGGATACACCAGCAAGATGTAACACAAACACGATATTGGAGAATTTGGGCCAGGTCGGGTACATCTTCTCGGACAAAACTGGAACCTTGACCGAGAACATCATGAAGTTCAGGAAAATGACGATCGCTGGGACAGCCTGGCTGCATGAGATGGACCTCAGCGCAGAGCGGGCTGTCGACACCAATGCCAGCGATAACTGGGAGACGAAGCCTATTAAAGCTCAATCTCTGGCCATCGGGCACGATATCTCTCAGATTGTGGTCGAGCCAGATAAAGTTGAGGAATTAACTGCGACTCAAACAACAAGTTGCCGGTCAGAGTCTCAATCGCAGTCGGCCCGCCCACAACTTCCACACTCGGATTTCACAACAGAAGAGCTGCTCGATTTCATTCGCGCCAGACCAAATTCCGCGTTTGCCAGAAAAGCTACGCAGTATATTCTTGCGATGGCTCTTTGCCACACATGTCTTCCTGAGCTGAAGAATGGCGAGATTGAGTACCAAGCCTCCTCGCCAGACGAGCTTGCTCTCGTTCAAGCGGCTCAGCAACTAGGATTCACAGTTGTGCAGCGTTCCTCGCAACAGATCACCTTAAGGGTATCTAGTGGTGGATCAGAGACTATGCGAGTATATGAAATACTCGATGTGATTGAGTTCAGCAGTAAACGGAAAAGGATGTCCGTTGTCCTTCGATGTCCTGATGGGAGGATATGGCTGATTTCGAAAGGCGCCGACTCGATGATTATACCACGTCTGAAAACGGCCCATATTGCCTTACAAAAGGCGCATGAGGTTCGACAAAGCGCAGAGATGGAGCGTGCGTTGCAGAGGAAGAGCCTTCACCAAGAACCACGGAATTCTTTTGGAGGCCGTCCGAGCTTGACCATTCGTCGAAGTATCGGAGTAAATCGACAAGTCAACGCAGGCTCGTCCAGCCTGCGTCCGCCAATATATGGCAGGAGCAAATCATTCGAGATTAGTAATGTGTATAGAAGCTCTGTCGATCGTTCCCGTCCATCACTCAATAGAGGGGTGTCTCTGGACGTCACATCTTCTTTGGCACTCCACTCGCGATCCGCCGCAGGTCGACAACAAGACAAATTCGCTTTTCTGGACGACCCCTCCATCAGCGACGAGGCGACTATCTTCGCGCGCTCCTTTAAGCTACTCGACGATTTCGCAACAGAGGGCTTGCGAACCCTCCTCTACGCACATAAATACATTACTGAAGCAGACTACAAAGCTTGGAAAGATGTATTTCATGCGGCGGAGACAAGCCTGGTCGACAGACAGAACCGCATTGAGGAAGCGGGTGATCTCATCGAGCAGAATATGGACCTTGTTGGCGCGTCTGCTATTGAAGACAAGCTTCAAAAAGGCGTCCCCGAGACGATTGACAAACTTCGTCGGGCTAATATCAAGATCTGGATGTTGACTGGTGACAAACGTGAAACTGCCATCAACATCGCACACTCGGCGCGGATATGTCTCCCAGAATCCGAGGTCTACGTACTCGACGCAACACAAGGCGATCTCAAGGCACAGATGCTGAATATAATGGACGACCTAGGAATTTCTGACGGGATTTCTACAACCGCATCGCGCGATCATACCGTTGTCGTAATTGATGGGCACACGCTCGGCTGTATTGAGACACCGACCGATCCAAGCGACACACAGCTGAAAGATCTTCTCTTCGCCATGATTCCACACATTGACAGTGTCATTTGCTGCCGAGCCTCTCCGGCTCAGAAAGCCTTCATCGTGCGGGCGACTCGCAAGACTATCTCTTCCAAACGCCCTGTCACGTCCCCAACTCTGACCCTCGCCATCGGCGACGGCGCCAACGACCTCGCGATGATCGCCGAAGCACACGTCGGTATTGGTGTCTCAGGCCACGAAGGGCTTCAGGCTGCGCGGGTAGCAGACTACTCTATCGCTCAGTTCCGGTTCCTTCAACGCCTCCTTCTTGTTCATGGTAGATGGAACTACGTCCGCACGGCCAAGTTCGTGCTGTGGACTTTCTGGAAAGAGATGTTCTTCTACATGCCGCAAGAAATTTTCACACGGTTTACTGGGTATACGGGCACGTCTCTCTATGAGAGCTGGAGCTTGACCGTGCTGAATGTGCTCTTCACTAGTCTAGCCACAATTGTGCCCGGAGTTTGGGAGCAGGACTTGAGCCAAGAGACTTTGCTTGCCGTGCCGGAGCTTTACGTATATGGACAACGTAGAGAGGCACTCAATCTGTCGCGCTACCTCGGATGGATGATTGGTGCAGCAGTTGAGGGTGTTTTAACGTTCTTTGGTTGCTGGGCCGGCTATGGCTATTTTGGCCAGACCGGAGGGCTGAGAGATCAGGGACTATTTGCGTTGGGCGATTTAGTTTTCACGGTATGCATCGTGTGGACGAACTGGAAGTTGTTGTAAGTATTCTCGGCTCGTATCTGTTCCCCCATCTACGCTTAAAGATGCATCTGGGTCGCAGGATGACTGACTTGATATTTGACAGGATCATCGAGACACATTTCAAATCCTATGTCGTTCTAAGCGCCTTCCTTATTACTGTCGGCGGTTGGTGGATCTGGCAAGCGTTCCTTGCTGGAGTTTACGCTCAACAGCCCTCGCCTTATAATGTCCGTAATGGCTTTTTCGGTACATTTGGGAAGGATCCTGGATGGTGGGTCACACTTGTGCTTGTACTGATTGTCCTCTTTGTCCTGGAATTGGGCTTCAAGATGGCGAAACGTACGCTTACCATCATGGGGCTGTGGAAGTGGGGACGAGGCTGGTGGAAGAGGCTTAAGACTTGGAAGAAAGTCCGCAAGGAAGATTGGATGGAGAGTCATTTAGAGAACTGGGACCTAGGCCTATGGCAGGAAATGGAGAAGGACCCTCTGGTAACGAAGAGGTTGAGAAGCATGCTGCAGGCTGAGGAGAGCGGCGAGGGAGCTATCGATACTGATCAGGGAGTGGAAGAGCTTGTGTTAGAGGAAGAACGCCGTGCATGAAGGTCGATTCGGGCATGTTCTGGCATTGATGATACCCAAGGAGAACATAGTATTGGGGGGCTGGTTGGATTTGCGGTTTTGAGCCTACCTTTGACGTATCTACAGTTGGCAGGCTCATCTTGGAATAATGATATCAAGTTTTCATCGGCAGTAGGGCGTTTCAGGCCGCTTCTTCTTACGGAAGAAAACATGCTTCGGGTGCCTGGCTTTCTGCCTGCTTTTTTCGAAATTAACCAAAACATTTACAAGCCTCAAAGTCGATCCAGTCAACCAAAACACCCAACTTTTCCAAGTACTGTACGTTCGACTTCCTTCCCTGTCCCCTTTTTCTCAGTTGCCGTACGCTTTGAAACCCCTCTCTTTTTAAGCAATCAAAGAAGACCTTCCAATTTTCTGCTCTTTTCTTGCCATTGCCACTCTTTCTACACATCAGCACCCATCTACTTGCCGCCTCTGACAGCCTTATCTCTAGGCCGTATCTCGGTTTCTTCTGCGCCCAGGTGAACCCTTTCCAAGATCAACAACTCCCGCTTGTGTGCGTGCCAGTATCTCGTTGTTCCCAACAGACCTGTAAAAGCGACTTTCGACTTATCCACAAAGCTCATTGTAAGCTCAGCCACACTTGCTAGTGAGACCACCTTTTGGAAGCTGTCTGGATTGACTGATCTGTGTTTCTAGGCAACTGCTTTCACAGCACAACGAGTTTCCCTAACATTCTCCGATTCACTGTTCCTTTCACCAACTTCTGCCCCACGACTATCTTTGACATTCACGCTTGCTAGCACTTGCGCTTTTCAATAAGGTCAAACACCATTTGTGAGATTACGAGCCACACGTTCTGGCCGAAAAGCTCGCCATTTCTGAACCTTCTGCTCTGTCAGAGTGTTCCTGTACTTCGGCGGCCTTACTGAATGTTATTCTTCGCATTTTCTCCTCCTCAACATCAGTCAGCATGCGACCACATGCTGACCATTCGAGTGGGCTCCGAGCTCGAGGCTCCGCGAGCTACCCCATTACTGTATCAGATGACTCGGGTAGGGAAGCCTATGCTCGAGTTCAGAATCTCCGACGACAGGTAATCGCACAAGCACAAAACCGCGTTGTTGTCCATCTCGACGAGGATCCGACTTTGGAGGGAGATCACGAGCAGCATGTCGAGGAGGCTGAGGCTGCTGTTCTTCAGGAATATGAAGTAATCGATCTCACGGAAGATGGCTACCTTGGCCAGCAAACCGAGAGACAGAACAGCCGAGGCCGTTATCGGTACAGACGCTCTGAACCGAACGCTTCCCTTGGATTAAAACATAGATCAAGCTCGATCTGCAAAGTCAGAGATGTCGATTTAAAGGTCAATTCCTGTGTTGAGCTTCGTGAGCCTATTGGCAAGTGGGAGGTATGCATGCCCCTCTATAACTGTTAACAAAGGGGTTTATTGACCGCTTTCGAATAGGTTCAGTTTTTGGAAGTCAAATCAATCTGCACTTCTGGGACTGACGGACAGGTCACCATCCTCGGCCTTGGCTACGCCCGTAACCGCAACCTGCGCGGAGCGCTTGAGAACAAGAGAAACGAGGTCTGCCAGATTATTGAGGTTGATGCTGACGATCAGCGTCCCGACGAAACCCAAGCCCTGGTTGAAGTCAGCCTCCAGCAGATCTTACAAGTTAGGACTCTTCACAAGACAAATGCAATTTATCCTCAACACCGATATGGCGATGACCCACGTTGGAACAGCAAGACGTCATTGGAACGAGAAAGACAGGGGCCTTTAACTTGCCGCTGGAGGTACCGTGTTCAGTACCGAGATGCTCGTTTTCGAAGATATGGCAAACCTGATGCTTGGGTCCTTGTGAGGATGATGGAGGCAGAGGTCGACCAACGATTCGCATGTTCTGATAAAGAGATCAGAGCAGCTTGGCGGGGCAGAACAAGCCTTGGTGGCTCTTACAAACCTGATGTTATCCAACTGGATGGGCTTGGAGTCCCTATGGCTAGGAGCGACCGGCAATATACGTTTGCCGACTTATTTTGTGGTGCGGGAGGTGCCTCTCGTGGTGCTGTCATGGTTGGATTGAAGGTAAGTCTTCCTTCTCTTTTTTGGGCTTCATCGTTTTCGGGCAAAAGGTTTGAGAATGATTTCTTCGGGCTTTTCTGACTTGTTGTTAGCTTTCTTTTGGTGTTGATCACTGGCCCGTCGCTTGTGAAACATGGCGACGCAACTTCCCAGGTATTCGTCTATATGAACAGGATGCGACGGATTTTATCCACAACCTAGGAGTCGACTACCGGTCTCATCCCATCGACATTCTTCATCTTTCACCGCCCTGTCAGTTCTGGTCGCCTCTTGCATACCCATGGGCTGGACGAAATAACGAAGAGAACATGGCGATTCTCTTTTCCTGCCCCGAGCTCATCAAGAAGCTTCGCCCACGGCTCTTTACCCTTGAGCAGACCTTTGGTCTCACACACGCAGCACATGCAGAGTTTCTCAATGCCCTCATTCAAGGCTTTACAAGCCACGGGTATTCCGTCCAGTGGTAAATACATCCTCAGTTTACCATTGGTTCAATTAATTAAATTAACATGTTCTTTAGGAAGATCGTCTCTCTTGTTGACTATGGCCTACCACAGACTCGAAAGCGGCTGATCATGATTGGTGCCTGTCCAGGAGAACAATTGCCTCCGTGGCCTCCCGCGACTCACAGCGCCACACCGGTCGGAGGGCAGAAGCCTTTCGTCACCGAAGCTCAGGCTATCCAGAATCTGAACCGCCGCAGAGTGTCTTTACATGATGTAACCACAGCTCTTGTTCGCAACTCGCCACCCAGGGATGGAAACTCACCATTCAGCAAAACTATAACTTGCTCCGGTACACAGGGTGCTTACCATTTCAGCGGCCTCAGGGACTACACCCTGCGCGAGATTGCATGTCTCCAGGGGTTTCCTGTTTCGCATGAATTCCAAGGAACAAAGACTGCCATCAAGAAACAAATCGGCAATGCATTTCCTTCCTGTGTCGTGAAGGTGATCTACGAACATCTTCGAGATTGGCTGAAGCGAGTGGATGGCGTCCAGGGAGTGTCCGCACATGCCATACGCCCAGTCCCACGGGCTGTGGAACTGTTACCCCATCGTCGTCGAAGCATTCCAGCGGTCTTACCTATCGCCCCTCGGCACCAGCTAAATGGTGGCCTCGATGAGAATGAAGCATTGGAGTTGGCCTTGCAGGAGAGCAAGCGTGGGCCTTATCCACCCGCCGGAACTGGCGTGATTGAGCTCTCGGACGACGAAGATCAGCAAGACTTGACTGTCTCAACAGTGGTTGCCCCGCTCCTGGAGCGCATGAGCATCGGACCTAAGGCTGTGTCTGTTGCTGCTTCTCGAAGTAGATCGCGAAGTGTTACGCTTGGTTTCAGCCCCAGTCCCGAACCGCTCCCACATTGTCGCGCAGCCTCGCAAAAGCGCAGTCTTGACTCGATGCAGGATGGGGAGGTTGGTAATATGGACGGAGCATCTCCCCCAAAGCGCGAGCGCACAGTCGAAGCCGGGGATGAAAGGGATGGATTTGTTACTGTCAACAGAGCCCCAAGCAGGCTACCTCAGTATGCCAGCATTCGGGATACGGATGGTGCCGACGATTACGTTCTCGTCGGTGAGTTGAAGAGGGCTGGCATTCAAGGCTCGCAAACCGACGCCTCGATGCTAGGAAAGGGGTCTTCATCTTCTCGAGGAGTTACGACAGAGCTGTCTAAGCCCAGTCAGTCGTTATTCGGCGGACTAATCACTCTTGATCGGACCAGCGCGTGCGGTGACGAGACGTGGCTGTTCTGAGATGCAATTAGTTGAGGCATTCAAATTTGCTGGGGAAGTGTGGCGAAGCATTGTTGAGGGAGACGGTTGTCTTCACGCTGCTGATTCGCCAGCCATTGCCATCAATTGCAGTTGTTGGTGTTGCCTTTGTCGTTGCCCTCGTCAAACTTCGGTGTCAGTACTCTCTATCTTTGAGTGCAGGTGGAGAATACCTCCTTGGAAGGTAGCATTCGTCTGATTATCGTCCGGTTGTAACTTCTTCGTACAGCCTTACCAGAGCTTCGAGCCGTCGGTTCGCTGCGCACCATATTCTTGGGCACTTGTCTAACAAAGCTTGCGCCATAGAGGTAGATTTCTCTAACTGAAATTCGAAAGTTGTAAAATTTTCCAGGTATGCTTGCGCAATGTGCTATTATGTGCGACGATCACTGGCGTCGGCGCTTCTAGTGACGCCCTTCGAGAGCTTGGAAATAAGTTTCCGTATCGGTATCACTGCGGTGTCCATCTCGTAAGGCGCCGGCCCTTAGTATGCTGGGTCGTTCGTCGAGCTTTTGCGTGCCTTTGGTGCGGCATTTTTATGCTCAGATTCCATCCCATGCAACTAGGAGGTTCTTAGTCTTTCTGGTGCAAACTCTGGGACGCTTGGAAGTCAGCTCGGTGCCGAGAATTTGAAAAGATTCTTTTGCTCAAATCAGAGTGCCGATGACTCAAACGCAAAATCTGTAACTGGCGCCATCTCTGGTTGTTTTTGAGGCAGTCAGACACCACCATCGCAAGTAAATCCGGGCTAATAGAGGCGATAAATTAGGAATAGAGTAATCGTTCTAAATCAGGACTATACACCAGCATAGCACATTGGAAGACAGCCAAGTTGGAAGCACTCTCATGATTACACGATATGGGCCGCCAGTCGCGCTACTACGACCTGGGCGTAGTGAAGAGGTGAACTGGCAGCGCGCATTAACTTGACTTTATCTGGTATAAGCTGGGATCCAATGACCATTCTGCTGGGGCTTCTCGAAACGTGGCCCTGAGTCGCCATGACACAGATCTTCTCGCCAGCCAAGGTCGATTCCGCGTCGGCAAAATGAGAAGCCTTCTTGGGCTTCTGCATTCACCAATAAGGTACAAGAAATTTCAGCCACATTTCTAGGGGTGGCTATTATTGCAGTACTCCTGGCCTAATAGTTTGGGCCGGCCAAGAACGGGCCAGACATCTGAAGGTATGACTTGGCGAAACGTAACGAGCAGTTCCGGCCCTGTCTGGATTGCTCCTATAAAAGAGAAAAAGCTTGAACTATAGCAAGAAATCAAGCCTCGACCTGTGGCTTGTTTGAGGGACTGAGAGACTGACTAACTTGACTTTGGCTAGTTGACCGATCTCCCGGAATCATGAATGCGGCGGCTAGGCCGCCTCGGGTAGAGGCCTCGGCAACATGGCCCGCGAGGGCCTCGACCACCTGGGCGGGCTGCTAGAACATTTGAAGAAGACTAAGGACGCCCGTAATGGCTCTGAAAATAACATCTCACACGCCTGGTTGAGGCCCCTTGACTCAATGGTCTGGACATAGCGGGAAGTCAAATAGATAACTCGACCAAGCACGCTTGAGCCAGCTTGCGCGAATGGACGTGGGAACAACCAGTCATACCATCAGGACTGAGTATACGGGAGGCAAAAGAATCGATCGCTTAAGGCAGAGCTTGGCTCGGATACCCAGCAGCTCATGTGCATCAGGTTTGCGGAGGCGTGACTCGGCCCAGGGCCCGAAGCAGATAATCAATCCGGGTATCAACCAGAGATGAAGCGGGCAAGAGTCGGAACGCTTTGGTATTGGTCCCGATAAGACGGACGGCTTTTCAAAAAATGACCGCCGCTGTTGACGAGCTCGCGTGGGGTTCACGCTAGAAGAGCTGCGTTGCCACGGTGAGGCAGGCCGGCGAACAGATGAAGCAGTACCGGCCTCCACTGGCCCGACCCCGGGATACGCAAGCCTTTCGACAGATCTCTTGGTTAGCCTTGAAATATGGGCCCCGGGGTCCGCTACCACACAGCAAAAGGGACGGCAGAGAGCAGTGTTGCATGCAAGCAGGCAGCGTGGGCGTGTTTAGGAAGAGTCGCACAGAGCCTCTTGGCAGCGTCTCAGCCGGGGGGCACGACGACAGCGAGGATTCCAACCAATACTAACCCAAAGAGCTCCCGGAAAAGCGAGGCGCTTTGGACTTTTCCAGACAGTCTTCCCCACAAATAGCTCCCCAAGCAGCGAGAGCCAAGTCCGTACAAACATGCAACGCGTCTCAGAAGCTTTTCTTGGCGACTTGGCCGTCAAAGACCAGACGCCAAGTCGTGAACCAGCCATGCGGCGACAGAGCTCAACAACGTTCAGTCCTTGCTGGCAATTTGCTGGAAATCGACCGTGAGTCTTGCCACCATGCCCGTCCTGGGTATGCCCTCCTGCTCTTGGGTTCGTTTCGAGCCGTTTCAACCTGTCGTTCTACCATCACCGACCTGTCACATCCCATCTTGCCCTAGGCCAGCGTCGATCACCGCCAAGAGATCAAGAATAGGTCCTGAGGGCGCACCATGTTGACGTCTCATACACGCTGCTTACTTGGCTGCCGGAGCGCAAGCAAGCCGTGCGGTCCCATTCGACACCTTCACGGGGCCTGGAAGCCCGTCGATAGTGGACAAGAAGACCGATCCGAGTCAAGGCCTCTCTAGGTCCTCGTGGATAAAACTCTATGTCGTCCCAACTTTGTTCTCACGAATGAACTTCTCTTCAACCACTCGAGCTGCGCTCTTCTTACTCAGTCATTCTCTTCTTGATCTAGATCTGGTATCGCCCTACTCTCTTAACCACAAAACTTTCTTTTAATATCGCTCCACCCTCCCCCATTTATTCCAACATTCTTTGGTTCTACCAAGCCAGTTGATCCACAGTCATCCAGACCGCACTTCTCCGTCGTGATACCCACTTCCAATTCCATCAAAGCCAAAATGAAGTACAGCTTCGTCGCCTTCCTCGCCGCCTCGGCCAGTGCGGCCCCTCTTAACATCAACCTGGGCGCTTATTCTCCCGCCTTGGTGGTCGGTGATGGTGAAATTTCTTTCGCCGGAGCCCAAGGAGCAGAGGGTCTTGTGAACACCCTTCAAGGCGCAGCAGCCGCCAGCAACGGAGCCGTTGCCCAAGGCCAGGCCGTTGCCCCCGCCGCCGCCGCCCCCGCCGGCGAGGGTCTCCAGCAGGCCTCGGTTATCAACGAGCCGGTAAGGTCCCGCTCTCTTGGTATGTTACCCTTAACTGCGATCACTAATTCATGTTTTCTCCAAACTAACAGGCGTCTCTTCCAATTCCAGGCGTAACCAAGGAGCTTGACCCCCGTCAGGAGGCCGAGGATGAGGAGGATGAGGACGAGGTAGCCGAGCTTGAGGCTAGGGAGGACGGTGCTCAAGAAGGTGGCCTGATGAAGCGCCAGAACGGCTTCGACCGAGCCCTGACATACGCCGAGGCCGCTCTCCAGAAGGGCCCCAAGATCCAGCTCGGAACTCCAGCGGCCGGCGTCGGTATCATCGTCGACAACAACCAGCAGGCCGCCGGAGCTGTCACACCGGCCGAGTAATCGTCTTCTATGGCGACTTTTATTCTCGAATACCCTAATTACTCATGTGCCACGATGGAATGGAAGGATCTATGGAGCACGAGGAGTGCTTTTGGACTTCAAAGATGGGATCATGCGCGGAGTGGTCGGCAGGATGGGCTGGGTGGAGGTTGACTGGTCTTCACGATAATACCTCGTCGGGTTCTCGTGGTGTAAAGCATAAGCGGCAACTTTGTTAATCGCGACCTGATATTCCCTATTTTTCTTTTATTTTTAGACCCGCCTTAATTTGGCCGCAAGTTATGATAGAGTCAAAACGCATTTATGGGTTAATCCAAAACTTTTGTTCACAATTTTCCATGGGAAACCAGCCTTACCAACTTGGACGAGGGAATGATTCTTGGAATTGATCACTACTCAACACATCAGGCTCTTCCTTGCCTGCTTATCTAGCACGTGGGACATTGTGTCAGACACCTGTTTCACCTCCCTCGCCATCAGATGCTTCATATGAGCCTTGGCGAGCCGGAGGAAAACAGAGGAAACACATATCACGCGAAGTTTGGCGTTTCAACACCTCGTAAGCGGGCTAATGTGATTTCGAAATGATCGGTTGGGCCAGGCAGCAGGTCTTGTTCTCAGCTACGAAAATATTTCTGTAACTCTCGTACAATTGGGGCCGAGATAATTTGATAGTCAGTGTAGGGTTCTGCAATTCGAGCGAGGAACGCTGGAACGAACTTCTACGGTTCGAGCAAGCGACGTTTGCATGATGAGAAACTAGATAAGGAGTCAGCTCTTTGTTAGAACACACAAAGCCATTGGAGCACTACCATGAGATTGAGTATCTGCGACATGAGAGAGGTAGCTGGCATTGCGTGATACACTGGCTGCCCTGTATAATAACAATATAGACTGAAGTTTCAGCAGACTTTCCACATTGATATTATGTCAGCAGATTTCAATAGCCGGTATCCTAAATTTTCTCGAGTCCAGATTACCTTTTTATATTGTGATGCGCGAGCACATCGGCCACGTCAATTCCACTCTACCTGGGTAGTACAGAATGGTGATTCGGCCATTGGCTCCTTGCCATTGTGCGCGCGTGTGAGCGTCAGAGAGGGAATGCTTTTTTGTACGCAAATGCTTTTTAATACCGCCATCAGGGTCATCTTCTTTGCGGTCAGCTTCATACTACCAACAAAACGCCAGCCCTAAATCTGTCTTTTCACCATTTCAATTCACCATCAGGTTGAGACTAGGTTGAGTCTCAGAACCAGACCCTGCCTGGGGCGAATCTGTCAAAATAAGCATAACACGGGATCGTCCTGAACTTTGTGCAGATGTGAATCAATTTGGATGATTCCTCTTGAAGCAGGGCCCCTGACCCAGTCGTCGGGTATGAGAAACGTTTTCTCCCAGGAGTCTAAATAAATAAATGAAGGTTTGTGAATACTTAAAGCACTGGTTGAGTAGTATTCGGGGGTGATTCAAGTCCGTGTCAGGGCTCCTTGGTAAAGACTATGCACTGCCCTGAGTCATAAATAATTGGATTGTGTATTCGGGCGGTCATTTGTATTTGCGGTGCCCTTCAGCTCCCCGAGACTCCGGCATAGACTCCGAGTACTATGAAAAACTGTCAACAGAGCACTTGTATCTTGTTGGAGTGGTGTTCAACCAACAAATGTACCTAGGCTACGCCTCTACTACTCTACAAAGCGGCCTTGTCCTGATAGCTTGGAAGGAGCCGTCCAGGTGCAATTTCCACCCCACACAGAGCGTGAAAACTCCAGATGACATGTTCTGAGTTTCCTGTCGCACGGATATACAATGTCTCTTAGGAGGGTTGTACTTGAACGTTGTAGTGCAGCCCTTCAATAATCAATGTCTGACTTGGCACACGGCAACGCAACCATATATCAAAGGCCGCGTAGATACTAAGTATTCTCCTTGAACATATACTTGTGAATCTGTTCTGTCGCTCAGGCGGTCACATCTCCGAGGAATCCTTTGCTCGTTTGCTGGGTTTGTATGGATGGCCTCCACAATGATTGCAACCTTCGGCTCTTGTGATTCTTGGGACTGCGATTTTGTAAGCACATCAAATGGTTTACTAATGTTTGAGCACAGTCACTCGGGCGAGTCAACTACCAAACATTGTTCGGTGATGCAACAAAGGCACCGTAGAATTCGATGAACTCCACCTGGCTTTCATTGGGTTTCTTCTTACGATATAGATTGCTCAGGCCACTGCTTATTTCATTCAGTACTACACAACAGGCGAGCATACGTAGCCTACCATTTCGGTACATTCCTCCGCGTCGCGTGCAGACTCATCTTGTTCGTAGGAGCCCCAATTCTGGTGCCACTGGTCGGCTATGCGGCGGTTGCATTCGGAACTTTCGGGCGACTCTGACAAAGCCGAGCTGGTCGTTGTACCTGATTTCCAGGGCCAACGATCAGGTCGAACCCCATTTTGGCTGTCAAAATTATCGACAGTCTTCAAGGGCGGAGTAGGGAGGTATCCGCGGAGGCCACCTGCACAGTATCTGCGACGCACAAGCTTCCGTCTGTTGCAAGGTTTCCCTTTTTCTTGCGTCTCCATTTCTCGGTCACACGCCATGGGAACCCATGGTGCGGGTGTCGCCTTGCAGATCGACGCGTAAGCCCGCGAGGGATCAGATCCGCACCTAGACTGAGAATTGACTTTGAAATCTGTCCCGTGAACAGCGACCGTTGGGTCACTCCATAGATCCGCGATTAGATCGTGGGAATAAGGGGACCGTGTAGCCGATGCAACCCTGGCACATGCATGCACATACTTTCCCACGCGACTTGGCAATGCATTGTAGACTTCACTATTGGAAACATTTAATTGGCAACAACGTGAAGCTTCCCCTTTTCTTAGCTTTCCGGGACATCCCCTCGGGTCCGACCCAAGACATGCCGTTCGAACGTTGCTGACATCCTGCTGGCTCATCGCTGTAGCTCACAATGGCATAACAAAGCGCCTCATAGCCACACTGGTCAATACGCGGAAAGCGACGCTGTCGTACATCGAAAAGTAAGTCGTAGCAAAGCGGCATGTTTCAAAAATAACATATACGAGGTTGGCTGATCTGTGAAAATGGCTTCCCCGGGCCCATGTTCCTTGTGCATAGTCATAGTTGAATATGCCGATGTCGACCAGGGACGAAAAGCCCGACCGATG
Organism: Diaporthe amygdali; assembly: GCF_026229845.1. NCBI lineage: Eukaryota > Fungi > Ascomycota > Sordariomycetes > Diaporthales > Diaporthaceae > Diaporthe > Diaporthe amygdali. Next base: position 596,454 of record NW_026517029.1, read on the forward strand.
TTTCTGGAAAAGTCCGTTCTCCATATGGCCTGGTTGGCCGGTGCGGAAGCAACCGCAAAAACTAAACCTTCGTGTATAGCTCTAACCCAAACCGTAAACCACCCCACGATGGCGAGGATGTGGAGGGTTGCTGCGATCAGTGATGATGCATGTTGATGTGGGTAGGGGCATCTATTTGCTGCCGCAGGCATCTTCTACCGTCTCACAGGTCATGGATAGGCATCCAATCTTGGAGTTTTACTGAATCTTGCGCACACCGACATCAACCGATTGGAAATGTGGGTCTCAATACGTCTGCATACGCGTATGGCTCTGCAAGGCACAGACGATCAATCATTTGATTGACACACTAGCTGTTAAAGACTTGTATACAGGCCAGGCTGATGAACGCACTACTTTTGCAAGCTGCTGCAACGGGTGCGAGACAGGAAATGCGCGCTCTAATCTGTCGACAACGTCGTCTGGTCTGGTACGATTTTCTCTCTATTGAAGTGTTGCATTACCGTATCGAGCTTAAACAACATCTTGGGCGCCGAGTGTCGGACAGCCGACGGCCGATCAAGCGAAGTAAACGTGACATTTAATGCAACGACAAAAGATAAAAGATCCCAAGCTTCCAGTCAACCCGGATCAAGGTTCCAAAAAAAATCGCTATCCGAAATCTAGGAAACACATGTTGGCAGAGCCGCAACCCCCGACTGGGGGCATGATACTATCGAAAGTCTATTCCCAGCACACAGCTCAGACTCGTGCTATGCCGACCCAGTTTCCTCACAGACTTCATCCCATGTTAAGTCCGTTCATCTGGACGGGATCATGCAGTGTAGTATTGTACGGTATGACTCTTACTCGTGGACAAGGGGCTCTTGCATGCGGCGGGCACAGGGCGTAGAGTGACGCTGTAGGTTTACGAGCTCAGTATGCATTGTTGACCCACCGCAGGCCTCACATAGCCTCCTTCTGGATCTATGCCTCCTGATCTCTTGGCTCCCGTGGGTCCCGACTTTCCTGGCTTAGGCATCCCGAGCCATCAGGGCAACACGAGGGCCCTTTGACCCACGTTTGACCCCCAATGCTTTGGCCGCTCTAGTTGTGGAGCATACCAAGGTACATATCAGGGTCCTCATGCATGGGCATGTGCCTTCTTCACATTTAGAACATCGGACATCGAGGATGCACGGCTCCGAGGACTGAACAAACCTGAAATGGGCTGAAGAAGGCAGAAGATGGTGTATACGCTCTTGGCATCGGGTTGTCGGCCACTGTGAGGTGATGCATCTCCGAGAGAAAAGGGGCAGCATAGTTGTCACGAGCATCATTCTCACAGAGAGGTGGGCTATGTTCTGCTGCTAGGTCTAAAATCCTACAGTAGCTGGCAATGGCACTTCAGAGCTTCACCATAGTGGTGAAGGCTGATACTATAAAACAGATGGCTCCCACTGAAGTGAGGTGTTTCCAAACCTCGATGTTCATCCGCTCTCTACCCTCACTTTTGGTGCCCAGGCAACACACATTCTCTACACAGCTTTTATTTGTCCTTTTACCAACATGAAGTCTTCACTTCTATCGCTCCTGGCTGCTGCCCCGAGCACAATGACCATGACTCTACCTTCACTTCAAGATTTGTCTTCTGGTTTAATGCCTAGACAAACCTCTTGCCAAAACACTGCTACATCACGTAGCTGTTGGGGGAACTACTCAGTCGACACCAACTAGTAAGCAGTTCTCCCATATAATTCTGAGTCCAGGGAGAAATATCTGCTGTATTCATGATCTGTTTCATTGTTTGCCTTGAGGCCTGTTGCAAGATTGCAGCATTTGGGACACGCAATGTGAACATAATGATATATTTCGACCTTTGTTTGAGTGAAACATCTTCCTCGGTACTCTGGTTGCTTATTCTGAATACTACAGCTATGATGTGTTCCCAGATACTGGGGTCACGCGAGAATACTACCTCTCCATTGAAGAGGGCCCTTGTGCCCCAGATGGGTACAATACGACGTGTCAGACCATCAATGGCACTATGCCCGGGCCTCTTATCATTGTAAGATATCGATATCACTGAGATCGCACTCAATGAAACTCTACTAATCAGAATACAGGCAGATTGGGGGGACCGGCTAAACATACATGTTACTAACAACCTTCCCGTCAATGGAACCGCGATCCATTGGCATGGCATTCGTCAGCTCAACTCCGTTGCTGCGGATGGTGTTCCAGGTATCACGCAGTGTCCTATCGCTCCTGGAACCTCCCTCACATACAGCTTCCACTTGACGCAGTACGGCTCAACCTGGTACCACAGCCATCTGTCGTTGCAATATGGCTTAGGCCTCTTTGGCCCCATGATCATCAATGGACCAGCAACGGCAGACTACGATGAGGACCTCGGAGCACTGTTCCTCCAGGATTGGGGACACAAAACAGCCTTTGCGCTCTGGGACACAGCAAAGCAAGGAGCCCCGCCGACCATGGAGAATGGTCTTATAAATGGGTAAGAATTCCTTGAACGACTCGATAAATTCAAAGATGTATTACAAGCTCTATTGAATAGAGTTTTCCCGAGTTTAGAATGTTTATTAACAAGTCCACCTAAATCATAGTACCAACACATACACGTGTACATCCACAGACAGCTGCACAGGCACAATCGGGAAGAAGTTTGAGACTGTGTTCCAAGCAGGAAAGAAATACCGTATACGGCTTGTCAACGTTGCCACTGATGGGCATTTCCAATTCAGCATCGACGGCCACTCGCTCACCGTAATAGCTAACGACCTCGTGCCCATCCGGCCATATACCGCTGATTCCGTTCTCCTGACTATGGGACAGCGGTACGATGTTATCGTTGAGGCGAATGCAACCCCAGGTGATTACTGGCTCCGAGGCAAATGGGTCGACGCATGCATGACGAACGGCAACTCCGACGGCATAACAGGCATCGTGCGCTACGATAATAGCAGCACGGCGTCCCCAACCAGCAACTCCACTGTGACCACGGCCTCCAGCTGCGAGGATGAGCCATACACCAGCCTCGTGCCGCATGTGGCCATGGACGTTGGCGCAGTGACACAAACGGCCACGGAGAACCTGAACTTCAAGTTCGACACGTACTTCAAGTGGACGCTCAACGACTCCACCCTGCTGCTCGACTGGGCGAGCCCGACGCTCCCCAACGTCTTGGCCGGGAACAACACCTTCCCGGCCGACTACAACGTCGTCTCAGTCAACGGGACCTCCTCGGACTGGGCTATGCTCGTGATCCAGGACAAGACCGGCTTCGGCCTCTTCCACCCGATCCACCTTCACGGCCACGACTTCTGGATCGTCGCCCAAGCTGCTGGAACGTTTGACCCGGCTACGACGAATCTCACTACCACCAATCCGCCTCGTCGCGACGTCGCGACCCTCCCTGGCAATGGTGTAAGTAAGATTTCATGAGATGTCTAGTCCATCTAAGCTCCCCAAGTTTCGAGGTATTTTTGGGGGCCTTGAGTCCACAAGACTGCCTTAAATCCGCTCGAATTGCTGTGATTAGATCCACTGAACGGCTGTTTGCTAACAAAGAAGATAACAGTATCTCGCTATAGCTTTCAAGCTGGATAACCCAGGCACTTGGTTGGCGCACTGCCACATCGCATGGCACGCGTCCGGTGGATTCGCGCTCGAGTTCGTGGAGCGGGAGGGCGAGATCACCGGAAACTTGCGAAACGGAGACCAGGCCACTTTACAGAACACGTGCCAGGCATGGGGTGCGTTCAACCAGGTCGTTCGGCAGGACGATTCGGGAATTTGAGGACCTGGGACGGTGCGGATGAGTTCGTTGTGCCCAGTCGACCTTTTAAAGGCGCCACGCTCTTTTGTTTAGTGTTCTTTCGTTGCATCAGCTTGTCAGCAGCATCTTCATTTTTACTGTATTATGTTTCTTTGCAGGGAGCTATCAACAGGTCATGAGGGGAAGTTCAACTTTTCATTCCCTGTAGTGACACAACTCTTTTTCATATGTAAGTATGTATTAAATGATATTTTCCAAATCTAACACGGTAGCTTGATATTGAGGGGCAGCAAAGTCTGGTCTTGCTGAGTGCACTATATTTCCCTTTCTTTCCATTACTCCTTCAAGACATGTTGGAACTGTGGCCAGTCGGGCCTGACTCGGCGTAGTCTGTTGTTACAAATGCCTACTTCTGTTAGCAACTGCGACACAATGAACAATAAAGCTTCAAAAAAAAATTCATGAATGCCAATCACTTACTCGGTCGACCTCAGGTAGACCCTCAAGGCAATATTGAAGTGTTTCCGCTATATCATGGGATCTCATAAGCGGAGTGCGGTGATCCAATAAAATGTCGACCTCAACCCAGACACCATCGCCTGCATGATAAGCCTGCAGATTTTTAAAGCCGTCCACGATCGGCGCGAATCGCCAGGCGAGGAATATGAGCTTCCGAAATAACTTGTCGTCGACCGCAGAGCCGCTCAACCGCGTAACCTGTTGTGCGTTAGTCACCTGCTTTGGAGCCCGAAACGATGTTTTGTGAAAGATTCTAATGAAAGACAGATAGGCAACTGTAGTGGGAGAAGGGGAAAGACGCACGTTCTCCAGGGCAGTTCCAGCCCAATCCCAAATAATGAAGAGAGATAGAATAGAGGCACCAGTGGGATCAAGCCACCAGACATCGACTTGCTTTCCTATCAGGGGAAACAAGAGCGACAGGATGTTGAAATAGACATCCGTCTTACAGTCCTGGGCCAAGGCCTGGACCTGTGTCGTTTTAACCTTGATGCATCCGAACCAGATTATTCCCTTTATGACAATCGTTGCAACCATAGCAGCCATTGCTAATACCCCGAGATCGACGGTCGTGTGGTCTCCTGAAGGCATGAGCTTCTCTACAGACTCCTGTAAGATCTGTGCGAATGACAAGATCATAAAGATGGAGAAAACGAGGATGCCAAGTGGTTCGAGCCTTCTGCGGCCGACAGGGAACCGACGCTGAAGGGCAGTCAGACGCCACTGCACAAGGCGGTTGGTGGTCCAGACAATGATCGTACAAAGTAAGTCCAGGGCGCTATCTACACTGGGGACAGAGTTAGCGATCAACACACCGGAACACCAAACTTTACTTGAAAAAAGACCGAAGCAAGCCACCATATACACATTTCCAATCTCAAAAGCTGCAGACTGGCAAGGTCTTCAAAGCAAGCAGTGAAAGAAACCATGAATATGGCATATGTTTCTCCCCGGAGAAGTTAAGGCTGTAGCCGAAAGTTGCTTACGTTGAAGCGATGAGCGACAGCGACGACGAGAAGAAGCAAGCCGTCACTTTGGCAGCCAGCAGTAAGACATTGGCTACTACATTCACCTGGAGTGGTGTGTCAGTGAGGCAATCTCATGGAAGAAGTGAGGAGACTCACATTAATGGCCCTTCGGGCATTTCTTGCAGCTTTTCTGCGCTGGTCGATTTGGTTCTGTGGGAGGAACGCCTCCACGTCTTCGTTCTGCATCTGCAGATTACCGGCGTGCTCGCGATGACCATCGTGGTCCCTGTCCGGGTCGAAAGACTCGAGGATGTCATCTGCGATGCTGCGGACGACCGAGTCGACCTCGAGCCAGTCATCCAGGGTCTCGTTCTGGCCTTCGTAGAAATGCCTGATGCTCTTGTCTTTGATAGACTTGAGCTGGTCTTCTGTCTTCCTGAACTTCTCCAGCTCGTCGGCCTGGACCGAATCTATGAGCTTGTGCTTGAGCTGATTCCTCCTCTCGTCTTCCAAGGCGTGGTTCGCACCGTCCTGGAAGCGGAATATTGCAGGTTTTGGCCTGAACGGATTTCCATGGTCCCTGTGGGTGCTGGAGCCCGTGCTGGTGCTCACGCTGGAGCTCGTGCTGGGTTTTCCGGTCGCAAAGGCATTCAGACCATGTCTCCCAACCATTTCGATCTTGATCCAGGTCTGTCTAGCTGAGCAGGGCGAGGGCGAAGGTGTGCGTAGGGATGATACGTCTTGGCAATGGGTGCCAGCTAAGCTTTTTGTGCTAGGAAGCAGGACTGAAGTCCGGCTGATATAGCAACCATGAGAACAAGAGTGGCCTCTGGGTGGAGATCATTACGAAAAACAAGGTGAGCTCAGGCGAGGTCCAGCTGGTGGTTGATGATGCTGCTGATGAGGTCATGCTTCCCGGCCTGGAAACGGCTGCTGCAGCGCTCGGCACAGACGGCGCATACCCCTGCCAAGGTCCCAGATTACGGTACGGTAGCAGCAGTTGACGGCCGTCCTGACATGCTTGACTCTCGAATTGGAGCTTACTGTGTAGTGCTTGGTGCCTACGGGTATGCAGCAGACTGACCCGTCCGTCCATCTGCAGAGGACCAGGGGCTGGCTCCCGGAAGCTTATTTCTTGCCGACGCCTCTCTCGGTGAGAGCTGCAATTCCGTTCCCTGCGCTCATCATGAGATGAGATGAATTCAATTGAATTAAGCACACGCTGTCTCAAAGCTTGCCTGTGGGCGATAAGGTTTGATGGGCGCACATGTTTTGTTTGTGAGCTGTAAACGGTGGGTGCTGGTGACGTCAATGTGGTCCTTCAGCTGCCAACGGCAAGACTCAATCCATCTCCGTTTGCTCTCCTGCGGTGAGATTTACTATGCATGCAGCACAGAGCATACTGCACCTCAACACGTGCAGATTCCAGAGGTGGCCCATGCTGCCTACCAAAGGGGGGACTGGTGTGTCCATGTTGCTGCTTTGGTTGTCAGGCAGAGAACAGCGGCAAAATGCACTTTCATTCACTTGTGTTCAATTCAGCCGGCTCGTGCCCATATTCAATCCCAACCATCCTATCTCATCTCGTCTCCTGTCTCCTCGTCTCCTGTCTCCTCGTCTCCTCGTCTCCTGGCCCGCAGACCAGAAACACAGAACCACGTTGCTTCTTATGAATTTGGCCAAAACTTACACTCAACATCGTACCATTCATCGCTTCTATTCTCGTCCAACCGGGATGCTTGCCTCGGGGCAGGCCAGCCCCTGAGAGCAGAGCCGGGGGCCACTGGGGGCTCGTCCGAGCAGGGGTCTTCAAGGTGTTACTGCATAGCATAGCACGGCACGGCACAGCGTTCTGCGCCCCGTTTCCCACTTTTCGATGGCGAAGGACTAGGACTGCCAGCCATGCGCGATAAGGAGAATCAAATCAAATCAATCAACACCACCAAACTCCAAGCTAAACGCGTCCAAGCCGAGCCAAGCAAATCCTCGTGCAAAGCTTTGCCTGCTTCAGCTTGCACAGTCCCTCCCAAATCTCCCTCCCGCCTGCTACATCGCATCCCTCTGCATTTGCATTTGTGTCTGCACCTGCATTTGCTTCTGGTCTCGTGCTACATTGGCCTCCGTCCGCCGGCTGTTCCGCCACCAACGATGCAGACATAGCAGCGGTGAAGCATCCAAGATGCGGTTGACCAGGAGACTGTTGGCCGTCGTTGCTTTCTTGGCCCTCATTGTCGTCTTGGTCCGATATCGCCGGAGCGTCGAGCACACAATCGAGGAGGCCATCCAAGAAGTCTCGGCCGAGTGGAAGGCCGCCGACGAAGAGGCCAAAGCCAAGAATCGCGAGCTGCCCCAAGTCATCCTGCCAATTGAAAAGTCCGACGAAGAGAAGAAGGCCTCCATCGCACAGGCTGTCGAAGAGAAGGCCCACGGCGTCGACAAGCCCTCCTCCGACCCGGCTCCAGATACGAATCAGGCCGACGCGAAGCACTCGGTGGGATCGCCGTCAGTTGGAGGCAGCAAGGGCGACCATGATACAATACACCAGGCTATTGGAGACACAAAAGACATTGAGGCATTCTGGGCGAAATGGAGCCGTGCCATCTATGAATCACGTCCAAAGGTGCCAAAGATAGCCCTGGGCGGCCGCGCACACACACAAAAGCCCAAGGAAGGGCAGGTATCACGGGAGCCATACCGAGATCACCTTCGCAATGCTGAAGAGGACATTGACATCCTGCGTCTGTTGCACAGGAAGTTCGTCAGTGGGCTGGAGAAAGAGTTCGGGAATCATACAATCGACGGCGAGCAACAAGAGAGGCAATGGGAGGGCTCGGGCATTTTCAAGGGAAAGGGAGTCGTCATGGTTGGCGGAGGCGAGTACTTTGGCCCGGCCATCATTAGCATTCACATGCTGCGTCGTACGGGCAGCAATCTCCCAGTTGAGGTCTTTGTGCCCGACGAGAGCGAGTACGAGGAGGCGCTGTGCAAGAATTATCTAAAGAAGTTGGGTGCCCATTGTGTGGTGCTCTCACGCATACTCGACAAGAGCAAGATTAAGGTCAGCCAGAAGGACGACGCAGAGCTGAAGATTACGCACTACCAGCTTAAGTCGCTGGCTCTACTGCTTTCCTCCTACTCCGAGGTGCTTCTCTTGGATAGCGATAGCATCCCCGTCCTCGACCCTCTCCTCAACATTTTCGAAACCGAACCTTACAAGTCGAAAGGCATGGTTATTTGGCCCGACTACTGGCGCTCGACCGAGAGCCCCAGATATTGGCAGATAGCTGGCAAACCAGACTTTCCATCATTTCTGCCGGCGACGGCGAGTGAGGCCGGCCAGCTGGCTGTCAACAAGGCCACTCACCTGGCACCTCTTCTCCTGGCGACGTATTACAACATATTTGGCCCCGACTACTATTATCCACTCTTGTCCCAGGGCGCGCTCGGACAAGGTGACAAGGAGACATTCCTCGCAGCCGCGGTTGCCCTCAATGCCACATATTATAGGATAAAGACACCAGCCGCATCCCTCGGCCGACATGACGGTCGTACGCAGAAGGGAACTGCAATGGTGCAACATCTTCCCTCGGACGACCTCAAACATGAGTCCACGGGCCATGAGTCCATCCGCCCGATGTTCCTGCATTCCAACACGCCCAAAATGAATGCAGGCCACCTGGTCGATGAGGGCGACCTTCTGGCAGCCGATGGAGAAACGAGACTCCGATTGCTGGGCTCGAAAGATGAGCTGGTGAAGAGATTCGGGTTCGACGTGGAGCAGAGTATCTGGGACCTGATGGTCCAAACGGGATGCGAGCTTCAGGACATCATACAAGAGTGGAAGGGCAGGGAGAGGATGTGTGAGAGGCTCACGGAACACTATAAAAAGGTCTTTGGGCCATGACGTGGGATTTTCATTCCATGACACAATGACACGAAGACACGGCATACAGGACACCTCGAAGATGTCCACCGTACGACGGAGTTGTGAGATGACTATGGGCCTTACTACCTTACTCAAGAGGATCGATGTACACGGGGCTTGATATAATGACACGTGCCTTGATACTCGATTCGATTCTTCTGGATGTACAGTATTTAGCATGAAGCACCTACGAATTGACAAACGAGATTTCCGACCTGCAAGCAAAGACCGCAGCAGTTGTTCATGATCACCAGAATTCGCGCGAGGAGCTTGGACTAAACAGGCACATCTCAGCCACAATTTCTTACCGCCCTTCCTCAACTACGGTGCGGTGGTCAGAACGCAAAACTGAGAGGAGTTTTCAGCTGGCACAGCGCGCCATTTAACAGCAGGTTCCACCTACCTCGTGTCATGGTCCGCCAGCACCAATCACCTGCTGTGCTGCGCATCCTCCTTGTGCCGGGAGTCAGCAATTCACGCGTTGTCCGCTTTCTAGAACCCGCCCCAGGCCCCCAGAGCACGTTCCCCCCCACCCCGTCCACCCCCGAGCGAGCGACAAAGGACCATCCCCCCTGGGCGCGCCGACGCTCTGGAGCCTTGGCTCGAAAAAAGCTTGGCACAGCCCTGGAGGAACCGATCGACGCCCGGGATCTTGGGGGCCTCAGTAGTGAGGATTCAAATTAGGCTTGCCGCTCCATTGCTCAAAATAACTCTTTATTGCGCCATACCACTCTAAGTCTGGCGAGTCACGAGAGACACGAAAGGTGGTCATCAAAAGATTTTAGGGATCAAAATACGCTTGTTATCGCTCCGGTGCTTCTAACTCGATCGAGCGAGGGTATCCGCAACAAACAAAAGGAAAAGAAAGATGATGAAGAAACAAAGTACGAGGAAGGCCTTTTTTTTCCCCTGCACACAAACGCCGCCCTCAAAATTGAGTCCACCAATCCTGGGGGGTATGATAGAGTAGAACCGACCAGCCCGGAACGCCTCGCTTGTTTCAAGGTCAACCCAGACGAATGCAACGTGCGCGAAACATGAACCACCACCCTTCCCGCTCCCCCTCATCTCACCATCTCCGCCGGTGGTGTTCCCGCCTCCGTGGAGCTTTTTCCCCAACTCTAAACACAAATCAACACAACCCAGCCCAGCCCAAGCCCCACGCTAGTCATGAACCAACCCGAGCTTCATCAAACAGAGTTAAATGAGCCCCCGTCGATCCGTTACTGCGGCGCCGTGATCATGCCCTTGTTGCTGGCCTCCACCAGAGCCAGGTACCAGCGGTTGGCCATCATGGCGTAGCCGACGTCGTTGGGATGCGTGATGTCGGCCATGGTGGTCATGTTGGGACCGCCGACCGCGGCGGTCATCTCGGCGAGCACGACCTTCTTGCCGCTGCCCTGCAGGTCCGCCGCAACCGCGCGGAACTGGTCGTTGGCGACAAGCACGCGGGCCTGCGTCTTGTCGACCTTGTTGTTGATCAGCGTGGACATGACAACTGTAGCGTTGGGGCTCCACTCCAGCAGATCCTCGACCATCATGCGCATGCGCGTGCCGACGGTGTAGTTCGCGTTGGCGGTCAGCTCGGGCGCGACGGTCGAGTTCTGGGTCGTGTTGTTCATGTTGAAGTTCTGCACGCAGTCGTTGGTGCCCACGTTGAGGAGGATCACGTTCGGCAGGTCCTGGGGCACCGAGGCCTGCGCCTTGGGCAGCACCTGGTCGATCCGCAGGCCCGGCCAGCCCTCCACCGCGTTCTCCTCCATGGTCCCGTGCTGCCGCGAGCCGACGTACTCGACGTGCTTGCTGCCGCCCTTGTTGAGGAGCAGCATCAGCTCGTCCCTGTAGCCGTTGCCGTCGGATGAGCGGAAGCCGTAGGTGATTGAGGCGCCCAGCGGCATGATCCTGAGCTTGATGTTGTTGGCGATGGGCTGAGTGGCGGGTGGGTTTATAAGAGTAGGCCTGTCTACGTCCTTGTGGCCTGTTTGTAGTGTGAGCGGCACGGCGATGGCTAGCAGGCGCGGAAAAGACAAGTATCAGCCTCTGGGCAGTTTTGAGGATAATGAAGAGGGTAGTCACCTGGGACAAGGGCCACGATGGTCAGCACAAAGCTGACGATGGCGAAAACCCTCATTCTGCGGGTCCAGTTCTTTGGGTTGAGTCTTGAGAAGAATGATGCTTTCGTCGGCCTGGCAGGAACTGTGGGTTTGCTAAAGTCTCGACTATATGAGCTGCTCGATGCTGAGCTAGACGAGGCGGCGTCGTCCAAGGGCCCTGATGGCTCGCGTTGGTGTTGGTACCGGTTTTGTTGGCCTGGTAGCCCCGCGGTGACTCCCTCGTGGGAGTCCATGTTTTTTGAGGGCATCGTGAAGTGCGTTTTGAATTGGAACGAGTGCACAAGTGAATGTCAGTCACCTTCACTTGTGAGAAAGTGAGTGAGCCTCTGGACGAGGTGACCAGGCGAACAGAACTTGGACTGAGTAACAGGAGGAGGTGAGTCGTTGCAGTTCAAACAAGAGGAAGAGAATAACATGTATATGGCAAGTAAGTATATAAGTAAGGTCTCATCAAAACGTCAAGGTCCCATAGACGAGATGCCAAGGAAAACGAGACCCTGGGGGTGGGAGGCGAGCATGGTCTTAAAGGTCGATGACATGGCGGGACGGGACGGAGTAGAAGGGTGCAGCAAGCGGTGGGTGGGTGGGTGTGCAGGACAAGGTACGCAGGGTAGACCACGGTACGGAGTTGTGTAACTAGTACGTCCAGGATGGTCCAGGCAGGGCGGGAAGAGGAGCAGAAGGGAGCAGCAGACTAGAACAAGAGGTGGGTCGCGCGTTGGAATCTGTCACGCACGGCATGCTCGCTCGCACGCACGCACGCACATGCACATGGGCTTGCACATAGGAACATTGCGTGCCGTGTGCCGCCGGGCGTCCAGCACCAAAGGGGGCAAAGATGCAAAACGTGGTGGGTATTAAGCTCTCGTAGCTCGACGTGGGATGAACGCGCCGAGGAGGAGGAGCAGGAGCTGGAGCTGGCTCAAGGGCAGTTGAGCCAAGGGCCCAAGGGGCAGGGTCCCTGGGCCGCTGGGCAGCCGCATGTACTGTGTCTGCAGTGTGTATGCAGCTATTGCATGGTCTAGCAGACTAGTAGGAATGGGGCAAGGGACGGGCTGGGCTGGCTGGAAGGGGAGAGAAGGAAAAGGTCAGAGTAGCACTGGCTCTAGGCTGCTGCATTGGCTTTCCCTCGTCCCTCGTCCCTCGTCCCATTTTGATCCATCCTAACCCATATTTGGCCTCAAGTTTATTCGCATGCAGCAGATTCGTTTCGTGAATGGACGGTCGCTGGCGACAGTGAGAAATATACCCGCTGAGCCCTGCTCAGGCGCCATTCGCTTCGTGCTGACTACAGCTTACATTCGGGGTCCAGCTCCTGAGCCCAGCCTAGTCCAGTCCTGCAATAATGGTCAGAGAGGTATCGTGAGGCTGAGCGTGTTGTCGTTGTGGTCCTGGTCGCCGTCGTATTCGAAAGATGGAGCAGAATGCGGTCTGGCGCCCATCACCGTCACCATGACCGTCACCGCCGCCGGCACGCAAGGCAAGAAAGTCTATGACATTACGTCCCATGGCACGTGCTGAAAGGCTATCTGCACCAACAAGGACAGAAGCTCGATAGATGACTTCACCTTCGGACAGACTCCCGTCGGCAAGTCGATCTGCCGTCACAACCGTAGCGGCCAGCAGGGTGATAGGTGATAGAGGGGGGAAAACGCGCAAGCTGGCGATGTCAGAGTCTCCACAGAAATTGGAACGACGCTGTGTTGTCAAAATGATGACCTCAAAAAGCAAGGAGCCAGAGAGCCGGGCTGCTTGGCTGCTTGGCTGCTAGGTGCCATGCTGCCCAGCTACTGTGATCTGCAGCGCAGCCCATGCGATGAGCTTGGCCTGTTCCTGGAGCGAGCGCCCTCTAACCCTCTCGATTGGGGTCGGGATCGTCAGCGGCTGGCGCCATCCAGATGCCAGCTTGGGCGAATCAGCATGGTGTGATGTGATTGATGCATGTCTTGCATTTCTTTCGACTCGATTGATGGGACCCGACCAGTCCGACTCGACTCGCGAAGACCTCGGTCGCCCTCGCTAGCTTCGTCGACGACTGCTGTGAAACTGTCTCGATGCAGTCTTGAGGCTGGAACGGACCGCAATGTGTCTGGTGCAGTCTCTGCTGGGCGAGTCTGGTTCTGGTCTCGTTCAAACTCCACTGCGTTCCCACTTTCCACCATCCACCTCCCCTCCTCTCCCCCCACCCCTTCTTCTGTATCCTGAGTGTCATAATTGGCTGCCACCTGCCCCGGAGACAAGCTGGCAGCTCTTTTGCACTGAGCATGGCCGTCCCTGTACGCCGATCGTGTCTCGAAACCTGACTTGGAATTCTAGCCTGTTGAAAGCCGTCATCACCCTTCTGCCCCTCAATCTTAAACACCGACTATGAAGATCCGAACAAGACACGGCAGATACGGAAAGCTTAAGCTAAGCCCCAGGTGTGGCCTGTGTGTTCAACGTCGGTCGATTTAGGCTCGCCCATGTTTCGTTCCCTGCGGCCCACCCACGCCATTGATCTCCACCGGCCTAGGACTTGGCACAGATCTGACACTGTCACCCCTGGACGAAACGTTTCCCAAGGGGCAACATTTGCCGATGTGCAGTGTTCCTCAGAGGAACCTCACCATACTTCATGCCAAAGCGAGCTGCTGGTGACACGGTCGGAATCTGTAATTGCAGCCGATGCTCGCCCGGCTGCAAGTGGGTTTCTCAAATTGGATGGATCGGTTTCCTTGGCACCAAACCAATCGCGCTTGGCTCTTCCTGGCAAACATCTGTCACAACTAACAAGTCGAAGGCATCTCTAAGGTGGCATCGAGCCACTTGTAAATGTCACATAGTCTTGATGTATCCGACCAGTATGCCTGTGAATATAGAATCTCCTATTGCCGAGCTGAAATTGTGCACCACCTAGGTAGGTATACCGGCCGAAGAGCATCAGATAATCCCAGCCTTAATCGTTATGCACATTCGGATCCTGGCATCTTCATCACTTCGGCCTGGTGTCGCAGCTCGAGCACGGGTGGTCCCTGAAGGATGGAAAGTAGATGTCGTAGAGACATGAACTCAGCAACGGGACACGTGCAAAGCAAGGCTGATGCGAACCACGGGCGGGAGAAGGGACGAAATTTTCCATGAGCTCTAAGACTGGGACATTGTCGCACGGCATTGGGTTGGCCAACCTGGGGCTGGAGGATGGTGTGCCTAACTTGGACGAGTTTCGTCTGAGGATGACAATGCACTCGCCACCACTTTCCAAACTCTAGTCACAGCCCAGCCTCTAGAGTCTCCCACAGAATCCCCTGGGAATCATGACTTTGGGTCATACTCGAACTGATGAGAGGTTCGAGTGCAGATGATGGCCTCGATACTACGCTTGAGATTAGCGAGACCGAGTTTGCCTTCAGTATCTTAGGAGGAGAACGATATTGTCTCTCTCTCGCTTCATTTCGCAGTAGCCTCTGAAACAACCGCTTGATGGCCTGTTCCCGAGGTTATCACACAGGGCTAGATTGAGTTTAAGCCGCTGGTGCCGTGTCGATCTATCGGGCCAGCCCAGTATGTCCGCAGAACCAAATGGCTTGCAAATGCTACTGCATGACCAAGTCCACCTCGGAAGTGAAAAGTAATACCACGGCCGCGTTTGAAAGTGTCGTATTGGACCAGGAATGCGTCATCTTAAGTCAATGCCACTTGCGGAGGGAATCACGATATTTTTTGTTGGGACGATGACTTGTACGACAAACAGTCTCCCGTGCTTCATCAATCAATGCGCACCCGGTAGCCACTTATGTTTGCGTGTGAGTTTTACTTGAAGTCTCCGGTGCTTGGAAAAGGGGACAGTCTCATTTCCAACAGTCAAGTCCTACTGCCATTGTGCTTTTCTTGTGCGCCTTTGACATTTCCTTCCATCGTGCCAATTTCGATTAATTATCGCGCAACCCCAGAAGACAAGGTTAATATCCACGCCTGTGAAGTTCTCGGGAGATGCTCAAGTATTCTGCGGAGTGACACTGATGATTTGCCTTTTCCATTGTCCTTTTTCGGCTAGCACTGATGTTTCTAGGATTGATGAAGGCTTTATGAACCATTTAGCCACCGCCTTCAGCTCCGGCAGTCACCTGTCATACAAGACAGTTTTCGAAGGGGAAAAGGAAAAAAACAGGGAAGAACGCGTCACTGGTAATGATGGAAATGAAAGACATGGCCACTCACTCTTCTACTGCTCCCGATTCGGCTTCAGAACACATTCGTCCTCTCGTTCTAACTACGCTGCCTCAGCATCGCTGCTGACGTGATGGCCTTTCAGAGTCTGAAAATCGCTTGAACTGCATGCTGACCTGCGTCCTCCTGTTCGTGTGGCCAATGAACTCGTGCTTGATCGTTGTTCGCCGGAGGTAATTCCTGTTGGCAGACAAACCTTGGCCACGGAATTGAATTAGAGCGCCCCGCAACATCATGAAGACCTTACGCTCTCATAAACTATACGGCATAGCGCCCAACAAGGCTTGGGGTTTCTGCTCTTCTGCAGCCTGCAGTGACACCTCAAGGTTTGCCATGTACCGAATACTCGGAAGAGCCCACCCAATTTGCTAACCAACAAGTTGTTTTGCGACAGACATGAAATTACTCTGTAGCAGATCATCCCATGATTGATAAGGCTATCATATAGGACGCTATTTTATAAGAGATTATGTCACAAGAGCTTGTCTCACAGGATGTCGCCTCATACCTAGGTAGGAGGTCATCCTCCCACAAGAGATTATCCCATAGTGGATTATCTCATAGCAGATTATACCGCAACAGAATAATATCCCGCAGGAAGTTATCCTACAGGACATTCTACTTTTCAAGTTTTACCCGAGTGTTTGAGATCTCCATGAGCCGTCGATGCACCGCTCGGTGTCTTCCGGGGAATATGAAATTGGCGGCTTTTGGTTCAGCGGCATGAAGCGGGTGCGAAACTGGTGATACACAGACCCACCATGATTCCATCGAGAGCCATGTCTAAGAAGATAATGATTGAAGCCAGCGTAGATATTGTGGCTGTAAAATGAAATATTTTGTGCATAACACTCAAAGCAGGCATCCGTAGCCGAATTGAAATTGGACAAACTGTACAGTGTTCTTGAGCACAGTCAGGCCCGGAAGCGTCTTGTCGATGCCGTTTGCCCACTGCGAGCATCTTAGCTGATTCAAAGTCGACCCCTGTGAGGTCGCAGCGTATTTAGGTAGGTAGCACATATAAAAGAAAAAAGAGTAATTTGGAGCAGGGTCCAGCGCATATGCAACCGTTTCATAGAACCTGGACGGCACAAGTCCACTCACATTGATTTATCCTCAATCATAAATAAGATTGATGCCTGTCACATAGACGTTGTCTGCCAAGAAAACTTTTCGTGCCTCGTGAGATTTATGACAGCCACATAAGGATACCACCAAAGGTGAATAGCCGTTCATCAACATCTCACTAGTCTGCGAGTTGAGATCACGAAGACCCATATATGCCACTCCCTATAGACTTGCATGTGTCACAGTTGACAATGGAAGGCAGTATACCTGGTCCATCGGAGCGAATTCTCTGGTCAAGCACATACCTAGCTAATTGGCATAGGCGCCATAGCTAGTGCTCTCGACCAGGGACCGGCCAAAAACTGCGAGCTAGCTAGCGGCTGGATGGAATATCGTTATACTACTAGAAATGCGCATCTCGTTTATACGAGCTGCTGGGCCCCGTTGAGTTGATGCTAGCTACACATGTCCTTCTTCTCTGCCTTATTATGCGTATCAGAAGATTTCACTCCGATTCACCCTTCGCCAGCGTCTGCGCCTATTCAGAACCTAGCTACCCAATGACTGACTTCCTCCCTCATCATCATCCCACCTCTTAAAGATATGTTTCTTGCCGCAGCTTCGTCAATGGTAATGTTCAAGGTCATCGCCATGCTCGCTGGGTCCAGAGCGGAGAATCGTAAGGGGCAGATAGGCTATCTGGATCCGTCCGACGGGTCCACATATCAGTGTGTACAATGTAAGTTTCCCAGAACCAAAGAGCATTGAAAGAGTTACAGATTCACACCAAGCAAATTATTTTGGAGAGCTTGGTGATGTTTGTTCTTTTTTTCTAGTTTAGATTGCTACTAGTAGACAGCCATACCGGCAGTTTTCCAAGTGACAAACACGACATAACAGTCATGAGTCTGGCCCTCTACTTCGATAGAGTCAACACACCAGGCCTGTATGGCAAAAGGCCATAGTCTCCCGAGGAGCTAGGCGACCGCCCCTGGTACAGAAGCTGTAGGTTGCACGGGTCGATGGTCATGGTCTGGTCCGGGTTGCTGCGGATCAGGTCGCCGTGGCTAATATCGTTCGTCCATGTGGCGCCGCTGTTTGCCTTCCCGGCGAACGGAGCGCTCTCGCTCGTGGCCTGGGCAGTCCATGAGCCACCGAGGCTGGTAGCCGTGTAAGAGCGGAAGTAGCGCCCATTGGCACCGATAGATTCGACAATCATGAGATACTGGCTGCTCGAGACGGTGTAGACCTGGACCGCCTCGAAGAGGTTGTTGGTCGTGTCACTCAGGACTACCGTCGATGCCGTGCCGAAGCTGCCTGGGAAGTTGCCAATAGGCATACTGGCGCGGTAGATCTTGCCGTTGTCCCCAGCGAAGAACAAGTACATGTTGGAGCTGTCGCCGATGACCGTCTGATCGATGGCGCCTGTGCTGGAACCCGAAATGGTGCCTGTGAATAGCGGCTGGGCCGAGGACCATCCGTTCGCGTTGGTAGGGTCGCTCGACGTCCGGTAGGAGAACGTCGTCGGCCCCCACTGATGAGCGAGCACCCAGATGCTCTTCGGGGCGAAGTAGAAGATTGTCGGTGCAACCGCGCCCGAAGACATGGTGTTCTGACTCGCAGAGGTCATGTCAGCCCAATTGGTGAAAGTACCAAAGTTCATGGAGCCCCAAGTCGATCCAGTATCGTGGTATGTCCCGTAGACAAGATGCTTGCCATTGTAGACGACGTGGGTAAAATCCTTGAGCGAGGCCCATCCCGACTTAGGGGTTGCTAAAGCACTCGTCGATGTCCACTTGTATGTCGATGGAAGAGTGCAGGCTTGAGGAGCAGCAACCGTCATCGAAGCCAGCAGGCCCCCAATAATTGTCCCTGAAAATCTCATCCTGACGATGTTCGATTCTGTTCACGAGGCAGGGCACGAGCGAGGGAAATGCAAAAGTTCGAGGTGATGATTTCCGAAGTAAGCATCGTTGGATGATGACTCTGTCTTTTGTATTCCACAGCCATAGTTGAATTCCATAGACCGAAGCACATCGGCGCCCTACAATATAAACGGCGGGGCTGGCCTCTCCGCGCCGCGAGTCACATTCGAAATTGACGGACGATTCTTCCGTCAATACGGGACCAGCAGCGAATTTAACCAAAACATCCTCCCGTAGCACGGACGAAAGTTGTGCTAAGCGCGCCCAGAATGCTACCGCGGGGGATTGGGCCCATAATCTTAGTGCAAGTGTATAGCCGCCCCTTTAATGCCACGCCTAAAGGAAGCTTTTCTATAGGTACGCGTATGGAAGTCTGCGGAGAATTGACCTGGGTCCCAGTGATAGGGATGGCAAAAGGGGTTGCATTTTGTCTGTCACATTATGCGAGACGGGCCGTGATTATTTTCCTAGGACCCTGCTGCGCAACACATGAAAGATCCTTGCCGCACCAATCCTGGGAGTCTTCGTCCTAGTCATCCCAACTTTCTCGGGCGTCTGATGCCTGCCTTATCCAAATTGGGGTTCAAGCCTCTCGCATCCTTGGAAAACTCACCGAAAGAGTATCGAAACCCACCGTTGGCTGCAAATGCTCAGGGGAAATGCCGGGGTCAGGTGCCATCGCATCCGGTACTTGTGGTGCTAGAGAACGTACGGGTGATCATCTCTTGTCCTTCCTTTTTCTTCTTTCGGTAATGGCATGGTAGCGACCGAAATGCTCCGATCTGTCATCCGCATCAAAGGACAGGCGAGAGGCACCTCCCTGGTGTTGAACCGCTAATGTGGGCTTCCATTTTCTACCACCAAGGACAACCCATGTTTAGAAAACCTTGTGTGGGAATATCGCTGAAGGTTCAAAGGTAATTCGGTGGATAAGTCGTACAGGCTTCTTCCGAGCTATAATTGATACCAAATTCGTACTCGACTACAACAACGGTCCTCAGTGGGGTGTCCGGAACCGTGGCGGCCGGGACTAACAGACTAGCACCTCCGCCTCGGCTTGCACCCGAGCACCCGAGCTACCCGAGCCTCTGAATCTTATTCACCCCTTGCAACAGACAAGCTGCACCCTCTAACTCAGGTATAGCGGTTCCACCTGAACGTGAAGACCTCAGAAAACAAATTTCGGTCCATAACCATGGCTCTGTACTTGAATTATTCCGAGACTTGGCAATCAAACTACAGCGTCGCAGGTCCTGTAATAGAATTGGAAGGACCGGCTAGGGCGAGGGGCGACAGCACCGGTAAATGCTGCCGAGTCCCAGATGTTCAACGTCCAGAGACTAGGGATGAAAAACTTGAACCAGATGTGTTTGATCCATTGGGGGTTGTTCTAAGCTTTGGTACTGGCCAGTCTTGCATCGGGGCCGTTATAATTGAATCAGAGATTGTGCGCCTCTTCTCTTAGGAGAATACGAGCCTAAGCTCGGGTGTCCGCTTCGCAGCCACAATGTCTCTGAACAATTCAAAGGAAACAGGGCAAATGTAAGAAAACCTCCTATGGAATAAGCTGATATAGAATAAAATCACATAAGATAGCCTGCTATAGTATGACCTGCTATAGGATAAGCTTTTATAAGGTAACCTTCTAGAGGACAATTTCCTTTAGGATAATCAGCTATAGGATAGTCTCTTGTACGATAAATCTGAATAGGGATGTAAGCCCCGGGGAGCTCCGTAATAATGTATTGCCATTTTTGAAAGTGTAGCGGTGTTGTTCCAATAGTGTATGGGATTCAAAGGCACGCGAGCTGTCCAGGCAGGCGAGTTTACCACAGGCGCAGGCAGGGCTCAGTCAATGTCATTCTAAGCTCACCCCTTCCTCAGGTTAGAGCTGCCAAATTTTAGCATGATACTCACATTAAGTTTTAGGGTGAATGGTGATGAGGAGTGACTATGCTGATAGGAGTGCACTAAATCCGTGAGAAAGGGGAATAGCATATCAACTTGGAAGGCACGTAGCTAAGAAGGTGCGAGGTCGGAAAGCCACCGTATTGGAAGAAGTAAAGCACAACCCTTAACCGTCGGGCTTATAAGTTACGCTCTCATATAGCCAATACTATAGCAAAATTTGTGTAACATTTAGTTTAATTAATTCTTTGAATGTGATTCTGTGTTATCAAGTTGTTTGGATAAAAGTTCGTCCCGCTTAGCGTTTCCGTTAGGATCATAATTATAATGCTACCGTTTCACACCGTATCAGTTCTCACACCGTAGTCGGATATGGTGTAATGGTTAACATCGGTGACTCTCACTCACCAGCTCGGGGTTCGATTCCCCGTATCCGAGAACGTTTCCTATTTTGCCAATTTTGTCTATATTTTATATCCCAAGCACTTTTCAATAGACATTCAAATTTTACAAGCCGCAAAAAAGATTACAAAACATTATTAAAAAAAAAAAAATTCAGCATTGAATATCTTGTAATATTTTTGTTGGGGGGGGGGGGGGTTTAAAAAAAAAATTGTTCTGGCTCCAAAATGACGAGTATGATGGCTAATGCTCCGTCACATCAAGAGCGTTTTAAAATCCAACAAAGGAGCAAGATGTCTCTCAACAGAGAGCAAGACGAATCCTATTATAGAATTTCTTCCACACTATTCTTCCGCAGGTTTCAGAGCCTCTGGTCAAGGCTTGTTCAAATCATCCAGCGTCAATTTTTCCGAGATTGAACAGGAAAGGGCCTAGGCTTCGCAAGCCTGACTTTCGAGGAGGCTGTAACAGATAGTGATGTGAGGACAGATCAACCGTGTTAATCACCGAGTCCTGCACTTGCGGGTTCTCTAAAGGTACGGTTACCATTATCGGTGATCCGTCACCCGGTGCAGCTCCAATGCGGGATAGGTTGACTGGCTGGTCTCTCGACCAAGTGTTATCTATACACATCTACTCCAGCATCCTGGAATCAAGAGAAAGGGCTGTGGCTTCCCTCAAGATGGTGAAGTTGTCTCTTAATTAGACAGCGAGTCCGTGGCCAAATCCAGCATCGCGAGCGGATGTGGCGCCTTCTAGACATTCCCACCAAGGTACGTTCTTCAAGGACCTCATTTGAGAACATTGTTGTCTGTCGCCTCTACCACGTTTGTCTCTGCTCGTCCGGCAAACATTCTTCTCTGGGCCCCGATATCCAGCCTCTACTAGCCCCGGTCTCGTCGTCGGCGATATTCCATTCAGCCTCACAATGACGCTTAGACGATTTAGATCCTCGGCTTAGGCCCCAAATAGAAGACATTGCTTTCGGGGTCTCCTTTGTCATCCCGCTTAATGTCAACGTACCCAGACTTCCCAATCTGCTCCTCGACATCAGATGCCAGCTCCTGCAGCGTCCGTTTATCGCCATGGTTGGCAACGAATCGATGAGTATTGTCTTTCAGACGGGCGATGATGAAAGCAATTTCTGGATTACCATCCCTGTCGAACTGTACGGTGTATGTCTCGATGATGGCTTCTCCCTGAGCAAATGGCTCGACCTGGGCCGGAGCCCCTACGATGGCGGCAGAAGAGCCACGGCTGTCTGGATACGGCGATCCTTTTGTTCGCGGCTCTGAGGACAAACATAGAGCGTGCTGATACGACAGCACCCCACCGTTGGCGAGTATGAGTCCGTTCCTAGCTTTCCCGTCGCGCAGTTGTCGGGACATCTCAGTGATGGCGTGCATAGAATAGTTGTTGCCGGCCCCACCGAATGATGTGAGACCTCCTAGAAGCGTCAAAGGCTTAGTGCTGTTGAGGATCGGAAGGCCTAGATGTTGGCAGGCCAGCTTCGGGACTATCGGGAAGCATCTGCAAAGACAAAAGTTAGACAGGGTCTCGCCTTTCCTTGAGTCCCTGATGCTCACGAGTACAGATCCAGAATATCGATATTCGCAGTCGTGATTCCTGATCGTGAAAGGCACTCATCCAAAGAGATTGATATCGCTTCACTGCGATGGAAGTTGGGTCGCTCCCAGAAGCGCTCCTTCTCCTTCCTCCCAGCGCCGCCCAAAGGATAAACCCATTTGTCCTCCGGTACACCAAGCTCCCTAGCATTTTCCGTCGATGTCAAGACGACGGCCGCGGCGAGATTGACGGTGTTGAAGGCATTCATGAGGAGATGATCTGGGTACGAGATCAGTAAATTTTCTCGCAAGCAACCGCAACATCGGGAACGAACATGGCGAACAAATCATGCGGTTCCTTTTCGACACAACCCCTATCTCCTCCTTCGTCGCAGGGGGGTTTCCATAATTCCATGAATACTGGTTCCTTGCAGCGACTTGTGCAAACTCTGCGTACAGGGCGGCAGATTCGTCGTTGTTTTCCTTCATTGTCTGGCCACGGTGCGCCCTGAAACCGTTCTCGTAGAGTGGATATATATGGATTGGTGCACCAATAGAGTGTATTCCACCAATGTCTGGGCTAAGTCAGCAGACATCAATCATTGCACTAGAAGTCTAGGGCCCTTTTAACGAACCTTCACCAAGATCCATGGTTGATGGCGAGAACACTTCATCCACTGATGTCGCTGGCTTAGTCCAGCCCGGTGGCTCGGCTTGACCAGCTTTCGCACATGCAGTCACTGAGACATGGCGTTACCATCAGTCACGATATCGCACGGTGCGCATGGACTTTTGCAGTGAGTTCCGGTCTTGCAGAGGATCGTGACAGGATGAATTCCAAAGCCTACACCCCAGGTAAATGCAAGTGCTCACTCACCAGAAGCCAGCGCCTCGCCTCCAGTCACAACAGCCACTTTGCTCTCGCCCCTGGCTATACGTCCCGCTGCCTCGTCCACCAGCTTCGCCGGTTCATTTCCTCCGTGCTCCGTGTACCGCGTCCACGCGGGTCTCTCGTCGAGCCCCAGCCACTTCCCGAGCAGGCCAGGGAGGTCGGCGTATGGCCAGGTCCACGTCCTGACGACATCAATGCTGTCGATCTGTGATGCGACTGGTGCAAGAGATGCGAGACCTGTGTCATTTATCGCGTGTGAGATTGCCTCGAACATCAGTGTGGCGGGCTCCTTGTGGACATGAGACTTGTTTTTGACGTCTGCGACGCCTATGATCACAGGTGTGAAAGCCATGCCCAGGACAGGTCTGGCCACGGCCTAATGGGCTGCAGCTCTCAGAAAGTACTGTAGGAGTTCTCATTGATGTTCACCATCGTGAAATCTGCATGGCCGCGTGAGAACTGTCACCACCTGGGCAAGTCACATGGCGAAGCCGAGGCCTGCGGCGTTCAGGTGGTGCCAGGGTGCGGAGCCGATGTGGGGGGCCGAATTAGCGAACAGCCGCCTACTCTCACCCACCCCCCACCTATGTTAGGGTCTGACCCTGACTGTGGACGTCAGTAGTCCCGTCTTGCGAGCTCCAGCCGTCTGCGATAATGAGCACGACCAGGCCGCAATCAACCCAATTTTCCACGAGCGAAGACGAAGCTGGAGCCGATTCCTTCATTACTGAGAGACAGTCTACAATGGCACGCTCGACGCGTCTGGTGCAGGACCCGCCAAGACCTGAGGCTGAAGCCGTTTCTCTAGCCTCTGCAGGCCTTGTCAATGACGCATTCAAGGCTGCTTGCACTCTATACTCTGACGCTGACCTCACCTTGCACCATCACGGATAGGAACAAGACCGTTGTCTGAAGGCTAGGCAATCCGATCGTGTCCAAGCCCGCCTAGGACAAAGCCCACCGCTGAAGTCTGGACCGACAATCGACTCCCGGCCGCGGAATCAACGATCAATCGGCCGATTCACAGGCCCTGTTCGTCATGACTTTCCCGTCTCAACATCGTCCTGGTGCAACAGTAGCAATGATCGACAGGAACCAAATTGATCGAATGGCTTGTCTTTACCTTGTCTGTGTAGTGCGTGCCTGCAATTCGGGACAGGCCCAGGCCGTGCTATCATGTAGGCATCGTCTCCGTGCGGCTCACGATGATGTACTAGACTCGCCGGCGCAGGACACAGGAGTCGTCGGCGTCATGACCGACAAAGCCCAGTCGTCCAGAAACTGATCGAGTCGATTCACCAGCGTAATTGGTCGTTAAGCTGAAGTTGGTGAAGTCTGTATGTCGAGCATATAAGGCTGGGAGGAATCCCCGGATTCTCGCTGGAGACTCGCCACACGATCAACGTCATAAACCCACTCCATCAGATCAACATCCAAGACATCCCCACGAGAACCGCATTTTCGGACCACAATTCCAGTCACAAACCCACGTGCGCCTAGACACTAAACCTTAAGTTAACATCACCATGTCTTCCAACCAGAACGACGAGACCTACAACGACTACAAGACCGAGGGTGGTGAGATCCCTGTCCAAGATGACAGCGCCCCCGTCGAGGAGGGTGTCGATGCTGCGACCGCCGACTCGGACGCTCAGCTCGGTACGTATTGCACCCAAGAAGCACACCCTTGGCCATTATTACTCATAGTTGAAAACTAGAGCGTGATGACAACGAGGCTATCGACAAGTCCAACATTGTCGATGGTCGTACCCGCGGCGCCAAGCCAGAGGCTGGCTCCTACCGTGAGCCTGGTGATGGCGAGGGATTGCCAGCATAGGTGAACAACACCGGAGAGGCTGGATGCGGTAGACTGGCATCTGTATCCATAGTAGCGATTGAATAGACTTTGGATGCTGAATGGAAGTCTTGTTTCACTTATACCATGTTTCCACCATGTTTCCACTCCACGGATATATCAGATGCACTGCATCAACCACATGTGCACGACGAGTCGCGGTAAGTCTTTTGCCCACAGGCAGATATACAGCCCAACGGTATCGCAACTCATATTCGGCACCTTCTACCCCGGGCTGAGCGCATCGATTCCTGTCTATCATCCAGTTTGTCCCGCCATCTAACACTAGTGCACCCAACTCCACGGCGAACCCCGGAAGTTGGCCGAGTAGGATGCAGGCAGCGCCGTGCCGACGGGTCTCAGAAGCTGGTCATGACGGGGAAGACTAAGGAAAAGCCATGAACCGATGCTGACGTCACGCCGGGAAGTCAAATGCTTGTTAGGCTGGGCGATGCTTCTTTAATCTTCCGCCGCGGTGTGCCGAGGCTCAGGATTTTTGCTTGTTTTTTTTGCCTTTTTGCGAAGGACGCGGGTAGGACGAGTCAACTAGAAGCTGCTTGGCGACCGGACGGCGACAAATAGAGTTCACCGCTTTTAATATGCAACGAAGCTTAGACGCATCTTATCTAAAGCGGAGATATAAAAGCGGAAACCGGCCGTGAAGCGGCTCCATTCTTGCACAAGAACTTGGCAGGTGGTTCGTGTGTTGAATCTTATTGACCGACAAGACAGGGTCAATGTTGACAACAGAAGATGAAACGCCCGGCCACACATGTGCAATTCTCCAGCTTTGCCATCTACCAAGGTTTCTTTGATATGTTGCACGCCTATTCAGGGTTTGGCTCCCCGTTGCCAACTTCATGTCGTCTTTGAAGCGAGGTTTTGTCTTGCTGATGGTAGTGTTGTCAGAGTCGTCAAATCAGTCTGTACCACCATCAAGGCCGGTGTCTGACACTGGCATACAGGTTCACAGCAGCCGGGACCCCATCAGGACCCTGGAAGACACAACCCGATAACCTTGATTAAAGGAGCTTCCCTGTTAGCAGCGGGCGTCTCGTCCCAGATCTCGGAAAGATCTGCGTCGGCAGCCATGGTCAGGCCCGCGCGTCCAACGCCCGCGGCGGAACCGCGGGGGCGTCTGGGATTCGGCTTGATCAATGACTGGGCCGGGTTGCCTCTTCTGATTCAAGAACGATGGCAACTGCTATCAGAGGCCGTGTGGAGCACCCAGGGCGCGGACATAAGGGGAGTGTCCATAAATATACCCACCGGCTCGTCCTGTGGGAGTCGTGGTAAGGTCTGGAGGCTCTCGCATGGGCGCTGGGATCCGTCCTTGTGCAGGTGGGCTGCAGAGAGATGGGGATTCTCCAGCGATTGCGAATCTGAGAATTCCACTCCGCATTCGTTGATTGATCGGCGGGCACTTGGGTCGCTTGCACGAGTCAACAGGGACCAAGTTTGCTGCATCCCCATGGCACCAAGAAAACTGGCTCGCATGTGTCCCACAAAATCCCCATGGCACAGAACAGCGCTAAGAAGCCAGTGCTGTGCGTGCAGGGTCGCATTCGATGTTGGTTGGGCTGGACGATTTTCCAACGGCAGATGCCACGAGGTGGAAGTGCACGCAGTCCTCCTGTCCTTTGCACAACAGACACACAGACACACAGGCACGAAGCCACAACAACACCACGGGCAAGGGTCATCCCCGGATCTCAAATTGCCCTGGTGTCGCATTAGTTGAAGCACTTGATGATTGTGGAAAATTCTGTAAAGTTTCTGTCACGTAAAACAGGCCAGTGCCAGCGCCAGGGGGACGAGCAGGTGCAGCAGAAATTAGGACGTCAGGCCGAAAGAAGACAAAACTCCCGGGCATGCAGTCGAACGAGAAGAGGCTTCAGGCCGATCTTGGCCAAAGCGGGGAAGCCGAGCCGTCTCTTGGCCCCAGACAGGCGACAGTGATTTGGCCGAGCAGGTCTTGAAACCTTGAACGACGCCCACACGATGACCTCATGCCGTCGCACGCCCGCAGTCGCCTCTCAGCCATCGCCAACCCCATCTCACCAGTGCCTCCAGTGCCTCCAGTTGCCTCCAGTTGCCTCCCCCTCGCAAGAGCCGGTGGAGCCCGGGCGCCTCAACCGCACGCGATCCGCCCATCCCTCCCGCCTTGGCCTATCAGAGCCTCAACCGGGCCACGTCTTCGCAGGAGGCCGACAGCATCGTGCGCAATGCGCAAGCTGTCAGCATGCAGCGACCGGGATCCTCACATACCATACAGTCAGAGTACAGTGCTGTGGTGTAGTGTAGTGTACTGTTGTTACTCACCCACCCGCTGCATGAGTCGACCAAAACAACGCTGCGCCTGCTAGGCCCCACGGGACTGCAATAACACCGTTGCACTCGCAGGAGATTGTCGGTCAGATATTCAGGGACCTCTCTGCTACCGCCGCCTATCAGCTCCGCCCGAGCTTGGGCGAAGTGGATCGGCATCGGCAGCATCTGCCTCCTCCCCCAGCCTGGCCTCGCTACTCGTGACCGACCATACCCGAGGTTGGCGTTTTCCCTCGACGTCTCCGATGGGACACCACCCCCCCGGATGGCCGATGGGTCCCCCGATGGGACCTGACGGGGGCTAGCAGCAACTGATGGGACGGATGGATGGATGCATGGGACGGTACGTGGGCGCCAGACGTTGCATTCGCTGCGATACAAATATAAGATGTCCTGCCCTCGTGCTACCCTGACCCGCGATGGTGGTGCCTTCCCTTAACCCCTCATCGACGTGTGAGCCTCTCTCCTCCTTAGTTTCCCTGAGGTCCCTCGAGTCTGTCTGTCCCCCAGTCTGCAGACCGACTGTGTTGTTGAAGATCACATTGTCAAGAGTATTGCCCACCTCCTCTTCAACACCACCCTCCCAAAGGGTGAAGAATCGACAACATGGCGCCTCCCAAGTTTCTCGGCCTGTCAGGGCGGCCACTCTCCCTCCTCGTGTCTACCATCGCGACCACGGGTTTCCTGCTGTTCGGATATGATCAAGGGTTAGTTAGTCCAGAGGTTATTGCGCCTCTCGCCGCCGGCTTATGAAAAGTAATGCTAACATGCGCCATGCTGCAGTGTCATGAGCGGTATCATCACCGCAGTCCCTTTCAATGACATGTTCACGCCAACCAAGAACAACAGTACCATGCAAGGGTTCACCACCGCCATCTACGAGATTGGATGTCTGTTTGGTGCCATGTTCGTGCTCGGAGTCGGCGATCTGCTCGGTCGTCGCCGCGTTATCATCGTGGGCGGTCTCGTCATGGCCGTCGGTGTGATCATTCAGATCACTTCTATGCACACCAGTTCTTCCCCGTTCGCGCAGTTCATCGTCGGCCGTATCGTCATGGGTGTCGGCAACGGCATGAACACGTCCACCATCCCCACGTACCAGGCCGAGTGTTCCCGCACCACCAACCGTGGGCTGCTCATCTGTATCGAGGGCGGTGTCATCGCGTTCGGCACCTGTATAGCTTACTGGATCGACTACGGCGCAAGCTACGGGCCGGACGACCTGACCTGGCGCTTCCCCATCGCCTTCCAGATCGTCTTTGCGCTCATCATCTCCATCCCCATGTGGTTCCTGCCCGAGTCCCCGCGTTGGCTGCTGACCCACGAGCGCTACGAGGAGGCCGACATCGTTATTGCCGCGCTTCGTGGCTACGAGCTGGAAAGCACCGAGACGGCACTCGAGCGCGATGTCATTGTCGACTCGATCCGCGCTTCAGGTGGTTTCTCCAAGTCGACGCCCTACAGCACGCTCTTCACCAATGGCAAGACACAGCACTTCCGAAGGATGCTGCTTGGCGCGTCGTCGCAGCTCATGCAGCAGATTGGCGGGTGCAACGCTGTCATCTACTACTTCCCTATTCTCTTCGAGGAGTCCATTATGCCCGGTAACCGGAATCTGTCTCTCATCCTCGGTGGTGTTAACATGATCGTGTACTCCATCTTCGCCACTGTGTCCTGGTTCATCATCGAGCGCGTGGGACGCAGAAAGCTGTTCTTGTACGGCACTATCGGTCAGATGACCTCGATGATCATCACCTTCGCCTGCCTGATCCCAGGCACTCAAACTGCGGCCAAGGGCGCCGCCGTGGGCCTGTTCACGTACATCGCCAGCTTTGGCGCCAGTTGGCTGCCCCTGCCGTGGCTGTACCCGGCCGAGGTCAACCCCATCAAGACGCGCGCCAAGGCCAACGCGGTGTCGACCTGCACCAACTGGCTGTTCAACTTCCTGATCGTGATGGTGACGCCCATCATGATCTCCAACATCGGCTGGGGCACGTATCTCTTCTTCGCGGTGGTCAACGCCTGCTTCCTGCCCGTCATCTGGTTCTTCTACCCGGAGACGGCGCGCCGTTCGCTCGAGGAGATCGACATCATCTTCGCCAAGGGCAGCGTCGAGAACATGTCGTACGTCAAGGCCGCCGAGCAGCTGCCCTACCTGACCGACGAGGAGGTCGAGCGCGAGGCCATGCGCTACGGCCTCATCGAGACCGTCGACCGCGTCCACCAGGCGCACCACCTCGCCGACCCCGAGAAGACCGCTGCCGGCCGCAAGTCGTCCGATTCGGAGAAGGCGTACGCCGTGCAGAACCGGAGCGGCAACAGCTCCGACGACGCCGATGCCGCCGCGAGCGGCGTCAGCACTCACTAATTAGAGGCGCGTCGGTGACGCGGCTGGTGATATGAAAAGAAGTGGAGGAAGCAAGATGGGTCGAGAGTCACTGATACACGACTGCTTGATGATATTGAGTGTCAGGCACGTGAGAGGAGGTTGATTTCAGTCGACCTTTGTGACCTGTGGCGGTGATTTGTCTTGCGTAATAATTTTCTTAGATACCCGGTCGTCACCTCACCAAGGGACGATCTTTTGACATTAGATCGGAGACCGTGAATAGACGGGTGTATACAAACGATCTCCTGATTAAAAAGCGCTGTAAATATGCCGTTGTGGTGATGCTCATGTCGTTGTGTTGCATGTCCTCCTATGCACCAAATGCAAGTGCCCTCCGTTCCGCCCGCCTCGGCGCTCCATAATGCCCTGGGCCATTTCCAAAACTCCCCTGACTCCTTGTTCCATTAAGAGCTTCATCCATATATAAAGCGTGCCCCCATGAAATCAAAACCCATAATGCAAGAATCTTTCTGCTGTTTCCGGTGCTGGAAAAAGGCTAATATTCCCAATCCCGATACCGTGGCCGGCCTCGGAAGTCATCCGGGTCAGGCCTGCGGCGGAAGAGACCGTTGGCGCGATGCCTGAGCCAATGCAGCTTGGCGACGAACACATCCTCCTCGACGAAAGCCTTAGCGCGGCGAAGTGTGTCAGCCCAGAGAAAACTCATCTACCCAGCATAAACTGGCTGATAGAGAAAGGACAGGGTTTTGTGGGGTAGACAAACCGAGGTGTAGTGATTTGAGTAGATGGCCTCGGATGTGCCTAGAGGCGGCCTGTGGGCTGCGCGGATGTTGTTTACATACAGTCTGCCGAAGTGCTGCATGCGGTTGTCCAGCGCGACCGGGACTACGGAGCGCGAGTGCGGCATGTTGATTTGTTATTGCTTTGCTGCTGTGTTATCTTTTTTCTGCCCAAGTCTCACAGAGAGGCGGGGGAAGAGGTAAGGCGAGAGAGAAATCCAGCAGGCAGAACAGAGCAGAATACAACAGATGCAATCAAGAGGTCCAGATTCATGCGGGATCGCTACTTTTCAATATTTGATTTCTCCATCGTGTCATTCATGCAGGTACGGGAATTGTTGAGGGATGTCATTTGATGTTATGTTGTGGGTTAATTTCCCGTCACCGCTCCCATTCTGTGCCTCACCTTGGGACACCACCCCCCTGGACCCGCGGTAGACCGCCTGATGCGCCTCACACGATGCACCGTACGACAAGGGGCTGTCGACCGCGGCCAACCTAGCTCATTCATGCCCAGCACAGGGCCGAAACAATAGGGCTGCATCGCGGGGCAGAGGCGGTCAGCAGGGCTTGGGGCAAAGGCTGAACGTTGCCTTGACAAGGGCGAGGGACAGAATTAACTGCGCAGTGAGTGAGTTAAGAGGAGCACTTGGGCTGGATTTGGTTCAACTGTTGTGAGGTTGTCTTGACTGAGTTTGATGGCAGCATGTCAGCCAACTGCGGTGCTCGGTCCCCTGACGAGCCATCCGATCTCACAGTAGCTCCGTCGCTCCCCCTCCAGGGCCCTGGGAGGTTGCAGCCAACGAGATCACGTCGGCGATTTCTGGGGGGCGGCACGGGCGGCTGACACCCCCCTCCTCACACAAACGAGACCCGATAGCGTTTTTTTTTACCCCAGATCTAGACATGGCTGCTGGATGATGGACCCTGAGCCCCAGTCCAGTTGTGGAAGCCCCGCACACGACCGCTGGGTATCATGCGTGTGTGCTATCGACAGCCTTTTGATAGCATGTAAAGAAATGATATGGTCGCGTGCACACTTCGTCCTTTTTCTGCAGTGCAAATCTGGCTTGCTTGCATCAACACCCGAGTTTCAACCTCAGCATCTTAAAGGCGACACCAGATGAGCTGGACGCACACATGATGGGGATGTCTCACCAGGAAAATGGACCACGGTCGAGCTGCTTTTGCATGTGTGCCAGGGCCGTCAGCTGTCCATGCCACCAACAGAGCTGAGCAAACACTTACCATGAGTGGGAGCTAGGGGCTGTCATATGTCACACACATGCGATACGATCTGGCAATGGGGATATTTATTAGACAGCCGCCAGCTGACACATTCTGAACTACATCATTGCTCTTCCTGATCTGGTCGACGTGCTAGACTCTCCACAGATGGTAAAACTCGTCTTTTGAACATCTTAGATTGAAGAAAACCATACATACGATTTACATGCTTTGACTTCTGATTGTCGTGGCCCTGGACTCGATTCTCCCAACCCAGGTAGCTTGAACCAGCCAACTGGAAATTTCCTTCCCACTTGCGATAACAATGCCCAAAAGGATCAGTTTCAAATGCGAGTAGGTGGAGATAAGAAGCTGCGGACTTTGCACCATGCTTCCGCCTCGATAGATTATCTGCGTCGGCACAGGGCGCGGTAGAATTAAACGACAATGCAAGTAGAAGACAAACGGAAAGTCGTTGTTTTGGTTGGCTAAAGGTGTGAAATGACTGGCTTCTGCAAAGTTCTGGAAACTGGAATGTCCAAAACCCAGGCCAACTTTGAAGCCAAACAGAATAAGTAGTTGAATGATGCATACCTCTGTAGGCATCTGAAAATCTCTACAGCTAAAGTATTCAAGGCTATGGTGACGTAAAATGACAAGGACGTTTTATGGCTTTCAATGACTTTTTCAAGACCTAACAGAAGGTTGCCCCTCGGGTGGAAAATGTGGAAATGCGTCGCTCCACCCTCTGATAGAGGTTTAAGCCGGGAGGAAAGTAACTCCTAAGCTCAAGTTCAAGTACGAGGCACGAACACTCAGACCTGATTACTAGTATCTGACTCCCTTGGTGTTCAGACTTTGAGCAAGGGACACATGTTTGCACACAGAGAGGAAAATAACTAGCTGGCTAATGTAAAAATGATCAATATGTAACTTTCAAGTGAAACCCGTGCAATACTGCGCTTTTTCCGCTGCCCGTAGCCATTTAGCAGCAATTTACATGTCAGTGGTCATCATTTTCAGACCATTTTGATCACGAGTCTAGGACTTTCCATTCAATTCTACCTGGCACTACAATTCAAGCGCACACAAATTCAATTGCTTTTCTCCATTCACTCATGAAATCCCAGGACCCTGTCTTCTCATTGGACGACTAAAAACCGATGGAAATATTCTAGCCATTCAGGTTCGCAAAAACACTGCAAATATTCTCTGACTCTACAAGACTCTGTCCTCTCATTGGCTAGCTCAAAGACGATGGAAATATTCTGATCATTCAGGTTCGCAAGACACAGTGAATATTTCCCAATTCTTCGTCATCAGTTGAGGACCCGTGTGGGCTTGGAAAGTATATAAACCCAGCTCCCCCTTCTTCACCCATCGCCTCTGACTTCCCTTCCCTCCAACCCAACCAAAAAGTATTTAAACCCATCTCCCCCTTCTTCATCCATCGCCTCTGACTTCCCTTCCCTCCAACCCAACCAGAAAGTATTCAAACCCAGCTCCCCCTTCTTCGTTCCTCGCCTCTGATTTTTCTTTCCCTCCAACCCAACCCAGCCCAGGCATCCATCAACGCCAGCAGCACCATCTACAACGGCCAAGTAAGTCCCTTCGCCTAACACGCCCCTTCCTATCCCTTGACTCTTGTTTTCTCCCCTGCCACCCTAATCATCACTTCCACCCCACTGCTATCAACTTTTACTTCGCAACGTATCGTGCTTTCACCTACCCCACACTTCTGTCCCTCCTTTCTCTTACACAGTCGCTCCCTCCGTTTGATAAATTCTTTCACCATTCCATTCCTCTCTCCCACAACACTTACCCACATCACCAACACCTCGTTCTTGTCCTTTCTTTACACTCCACTCCAGAACACGACGACAGCTAGGTCCGACAATGGCGGAGGACACAAGGGGGGGTGGGATATCAATGCTTCCAGCTTGCAGCTGCTGGCGAAACAAAAGCAGGCATCAGAGGCAGGCAGGAAGGAAGCCACTCGACGCCTTTCACGGCTAGCTCAGTTGCGACTCTGGGCTGGGAAGAAGCCTGGGTGTCTCGTGCACCTTTGGTGGGGAAATTGACGTGAGCCCTGTCGAGCAGCGGCGAGGGCACAACTCGTTTTTCCGCTTTCGATTCATTCATCCCCCGAGGACCCAGGCAACGAAGGCAGGCAGGGAGGAAGCCATCCGACGCCTTCATCGCGGGTAGCCCAGCACTGCTCTGGGCTGGGAAGAAGCCTTAGGTTGTCTTGCACACCTTTGGTGGGGAAACTGACGTGAGCCCTGTCGAGCAGTGGCGAGGGTACGATTTATTTTTCCGCTTCCGATTTATTCGATCCCCCGACGATTCAGGCAACGAAGGCAGGCAGGGAGGAAGCCATCCGACGCTTTCACCGCGGGTAGTCCAGTTGCGGCTCTGGGCTGGGAAGAAGCCTTAGGTTGTCTTGCACACCTTTGGTGGGGAAATTGATGTAAGCCCTGTCGAGCAGTGGCGAGGGCGCAATTCTTTTCGTCCCATTTATTCCATCCCCGAGAATCCAGACAACAAAGGCAGGCAGGGAGGAAGCCGTTCGACGCCTTCGTCGTGGGTAGCCCAGTTGCAGCTCTGGAGCTGGGAAGAAGCCTTAGGCTGTCTTGCACACCTTTGGTGGGGAACCTGATGCAAGCCCTGTGAGCAGTGGCGAGGGAGCCGAATTACGACGACTGAATGGGCTGCGACTTCTAGCTCAAGAGCGAATGATGCCTCGTCGACCGCCCATCGGGGTTCCAACACGCACGAGGCAACAGGTGGACAGTGGTGGAAAAAGTTTACAGAGACTCAGAAATTGGCCTGTTGCTCCGATGCCTTTGGCAATGCTGACGGATCTTTTTTCTCCCATCCGTTGTCAGGTATCGCTTGGAAGCCAGGAGGGTTCACCCCCTCCACGACGCTGCTTTGTCAACATGGTCCAATACAATGCTTTTTTCATTGCGCTCATGGGTTCACTCGTGACGTGAGGAAGAAACTTTCCCCAAGACCATGCTCATGGGTCCATTGATGGATAACTTAAGTAAAATATGTTTGGTCAACGGACATCCAGGTTCTTGGAGCACGTGGTCCACTATTTACTAGGTGCGCACACATACATGGCAAAAACTTTGCTACAATTTACTCGGGCAAACATCAAAGATAATAGCACTGCTTGTAAGGCGGCAGGGCTGCAGGGTTTTTCTTTCATTGTTTTTCTTAATACCTTAGTCCCACACATTTTACTATGCACCTGATCGCCTCTAACCAAAAGAAAGATGAGACGCCCCCATAGAGGAGAGGAGAATTCCCCGGTAGGTCTACCCCACACTCTTTACAGAAGTT
Organism: Diaporthe amygdali; assembly: GCF_026229845.1. Taxonomy (NCBI): domain Eukaryota; kingdom Fungi; phylum Ascomycota; class Sordariomycetes; order Diaporthales; family Diaporthaceae; genus Diaporthe; species Diaporthe amygdali. The sequence goes on from NW_026517029.1 coordinate 631,614, forward strand.
ACTCAGCCTCTATGGATTCGGTATCAAACTGAAGTCTAGGCCCCTCTACTTCAATTGTGGCTCGATCTTTGGACTACCGAGCCTGCTTCTTCTTCAGAAGCTTTATCTTTGGCCTTTTCACTTTTGCGTCCCACGCAGCATCATACTCTTGTGGGAACTATGACGAATGGGCTGGCCGCCCCCTGTTGCTATCTCTCCGCGACGTCTTTCTACATGTTTGAACAACTCGTCTGCTTGGCGCGAGCTATATCTTCCACTGATCGTCGTATACGTATGGCATGGTTCTCTCAGCGACGGTGATCTGCACTGCGAACGTGGTAGGATAGTGCGTCTGCACCTGCGTGGAGTCCAGGCTGGTCGCAGTTGAGTTGTCCTGCAAGTCCTGCAAGTCCTGCATTCTCAGCCAGAGGCGAAGCGTTGCCAGAGATCGCTCAAATTGAGAGCATGGGGAGATGCCGTGGTGGACTGCGGATGGGAGGACGGCCCAGCAACTTTGAGCTGCTGAGCTGCTGAGCTGTTCAACGGTAAGATGACCGGGTCTTGGACATGTCTCGAGTCAGCTGATTGCCGGCCAACTTTGCTGGTCGAATACGATGCTGAGTGCACACAGAGTGAATGGTGATCTGAGACGGTGTGACAACGTTCCTAGGTTGCTAGGGCTGAGATGCTGAAGATAGCAAAGCAGCTAACAGAATAGGGGTTGGCTATGCTGTGTGCCTGTTAGTGAAGGAGTGACCCGATTCACGATGTACCTAGATTGGAACCTTAGTCAGGGCCACCTCAGTGCTACCTCTATGCCACTGCGGACGCAGACTCCGACAATACTTGGTATCGTATGGGCAGCTGACACAGACAGAACAACACGGTTCAGAAAGATGACACGAAGGGTGGCATCGCATATTCTGGACCGCTCTCAGGCGACAGCCGAATCGTTCGCCTATTTTTTTTTTCTTTCACGATTTTTTCCGCCTCCCGGCGCGCTAAACCCTCTCTCCTGGCGTGGCGCGCTACACAAAGGACCTAGCGAAGACGAGATGCCAAGGAGACACTTGAGGCTGCTTTGAGCTTAGCCTCACGAAGGATTCAGTACTCAGCCAACCAGCTCTGCAGGCAACCACCGGCTAATTTTATTCTCGATGCCGCCGCATGGGCGAATCTGCCGTCTACTGTGGTACACAGCAAATGCATAGCAGGCAGCCAAAACCAGGACAGGGCAGGGCATGGCAGAAGGAGTCAGGAGGAACAATGGGGCAACGTTGGACACTTGAAGTCATTCCCAGGCCCCATCTTCGTGACGATCGTTTTCTTTCCTCTCCCCATCGTCAGCTTCTTACTTATTTTGGTGAGACAGTCCCTCGTTCAAAGTCTTAACTCAGCCTCTGGTTGACCACATTCGCTTTGTTTTGTGCCTGCGTCCTGGTATAATTGTTCACCACACGCATACTCTTCTCAGCCTACAACACCACACCTCACCTCGCCTCACTTTCCAGCGTCTATCTCTGTTCGTTTCACCAACCATGGACAACTCAACAAGCACGCAGCCCAGCGGCCCCGAGAAGCCTGCTGCCGCACGCTTCAGCACGCCTCACGAAGCCGTCAACAACCAGCCCGCTCCGCAACAGTTCCAGCCCATGGAGCTGCCAAAACCCGAGCCATTCAAGACCAGCAAGCCGTTCGCCGTCGCCAAGCTGGTGCTGGGTTCCTTCAACCTTGTATTCGCCATCGTAGCCCTCGGCCTGACGCTCGGCCTCGTCACGACATCTTATTCTCTCGACTCTTTCATCGGCGTGATCATTTGCTTATCCCTTGTACGTACCCGTTCCGGCCTCTACCCTCACAGCATGGTCGAACCGGAAGCAGGAACCTCGAATGCTAACGAATACCACAGGCCGTCGCATCCATCATCTGGCAGCTGGCTGAGCACATCACCCTCGCCGTGCGCCGCAGCTGGCGCTCGATCCACCCGGGCGCACACGTGGGCGTGCACCTCGTGCTGTGGGTCCTGGCCATCCTCATCGTGCCCTCGCTGTGCCTGAGCCTCGTCTACGAGCTGAGGGACTACACCATCGACAGCGAGTGCGAGGAAAACAACACGGGCTACTACAGCTCCTCGAACTTCTACTGCGACTACTACAGCTTCCCCTCGCAGGCCGCCGCCAACAAGTACTTCCAGATGATGGAGGCCCTGACGGCCTTCAGCGTGTTCCTGCTCATCTCGCACTTCACCCTCTTCGTCATGGCCTGCGTCGAGACGGACCGCAGGAGGAAGTACGGCAAGAAGACAAAGGTCGTGTACCTCGTCGCCGCGCCGGGGCCGACTGACGGGCGCATGTACTACACGCCCCTCTCCCAGGGGAACAGGACGTCGGTCCTCGCGCCCCAGCCTGCCCACCACCAGGGTAATGCCGATCCTGGAGCTCACGGCTATTACGCCCCGCCCTCTGGAGTGGCTCCGGGGACGGCGGCATAGAGACAGAGGGGCAGGCAGGGCTGATGGGATTGTATTGATGGGGAACTGATAGACTCTTAATGACTGTGGTTGTGGATTGAATGAGCCTTTGGATGGAACGATGACGGGGCTTATTACATAATTTGTAATGATAAATGATACCCTTTTAGACTAATTCACAGAATCGAGAATCTTTACCTCGTACCCCATATGGTCACTGTGAGCATCAGCAGAAGAAGCCTGAAATTCTCTCCAAAATTTTCAACAACTTATGATATTGCAGACAACCCTGAATCTAGCGATGGCACCACACGGACTTTTGCGAAGTAAAAGCGCTTCACCCCTGGTTATTGGGTGGTGCTAGCTGATCCTTAGGAATAGTGACTGTGCTCATCAACTTGCTGTTGCAGAGTACGGGGAAATGATAATTGACGGAGTCGCTGTTAAGCCGAGCAGGAATATAGTGTTGACGTCGTCAGACCAATGTGGCCTATTTTGATGACTCGCAAGGCCAGTCAAAGTGATTCATATATATATACACGGTAGGTGCTGAGAACGCAACCGGCAGATAGGTAACGCTTCTTGCCAACGCTGTACCTAGGACATAGATATCACCATTCACATTATCACGCAATGAAGAAAAGCCAAGGAATATAGAGAATAATGTTTTCAAAAACCATGCCAATTTTATCTGTCTATTAGAATTTGGGTATCGACTCCGATTGTGGAAGACATGGCCGACAGAAATCATATCATGCCAGATGACACATCCACACCGTCTTAACCAACCAAACGCAAGGATGAATTCAACGCTTCGCTAACCAAATTGTTAACGACCACCTGCTTGTCTCCCGTCATGCTTGTCGACGCGTGCCGCTTAGAGGAGGGCAAAGGCGGCGGCAATGAAAGCGACGGCGGCGAAGGCAGATGAGCCCAGCTTGGCAGCCGAGGCACCGCTGGCCGCGACGCTGGAAGACGAGGACGAGTCGGCGGAGTCCGAGCTAGAGGAAGATCCAGAGCCGGAGCCAGAGCCAGATGAAGATCCGGTGGATGTCGCGCTGGTGCCGGTGGCAGACGAGGTTCCGTTAGAGCTGGACGTGCCGGTGGCAGTGGCAGAGGCCGCGGAGGAGCTGGAGCTGGACTTGGAAACGGCAGGGCAGGTGAGGTTGAAGAGAGGGGTGGTGTTCAGATCCTTGGTGATGGCAAAGGACATCTCGTTGGTCTGGGAGTCGTCGACCAGGTTGTACCAGAAGGTGGGGACCTTGCCGAACAGCTTCGCACAGCCGACCTCGTCCCAGAACTGCTTGGCGTTCTCGACGCTGGGAACAGCCTGGTCCCAGTCGGGACCCTCGTAAGGCCAGCCAGTCTCGGTAACCCAGACGTCCTTGCCTCCGGAGACTCCCACAACGGCATCGTATGCCTTCTCGAAGAGGGAGGCGGCGTTGTCGATGGTGTTGTCATCACCATTCTGGTAGTAGGGGTACTCGTCAACTCCGAGCCAGTCGACAGCGTCGATGACGGCAGAGTTGGAGCCGTTGGTCCAGGCGTCCCAGGTGTCGACGTGACCGATCTTGAAGTTGTACTTGGAGAACTCGCTCTTGAACTCCTTGATGAACTTGACGATGACATCGGGGTTGGCGCCAATGCCTGCATCGTTCTTGACGCCAGTGGCGCTAGCACGGTAGAGATCCTCAGAGCCAATGGAGACACCGACGATGAGGTTGGCGAGGTCGTCGCCGTGGGCGGACAGGCCAGCCTTCAGGGCGTTGATCTCGTTATCGATGCTGTCGGTGCCGGAGGTCCAGATACCGAGCAGGAGGGAGGTGTTGGTGGCAATGGCGGCCGGGAAGGCCTCGATGGGGTCGGCAGTGGAAGCGCCCTGGATGTTGGTGTAGAGACGGACGGCGTTGAAGTCACCGGGGGCGCCGACGAGGTTCTGGGCGGTCTTCATCTCAGACTCGAAGTCGCTCTGGACCTTGGCGGCACCGGAGCCGTGGGTGGAGCCGGAGTTGAAGCCAAGGTAGTTGGCGGCAGAGGCGCCGGCCACGAAGGCGGATGTGGTGAGGAGCTTGGACTGCATGGTGAATGATTTTGCGGGTGTGAGGGGGTGCTGAAGAGCAGTTGTTTGTTCTGAAAGAGCAAAGGGTGAATGAATAAAAGAATGTCAACGAAGAGAGAGAGACCGGCAAGTCGTACGAAGGAAGGAATGGACTTCGACGGCTGGTGGTTGGTGATGACGGTGGTGGTGGTGAGTTGGTGGTGAAGGTGAAAGAATAAAGTCGTGGAGCCAGTCACAGCTGGGAATGTATGGGATGGAATTCAATTCTATGCAGCCCAGAGGCCTCGCCCCTGCTCCTCAAAGTTCCAGGGTCTGAGGGCCCCCAATGTTGCAGTGGGCAGGGATGCTATTGGCGAACCCCTGAATTCGGACGTGGGTGGGCCCTGGCAGGGTTGCGATACGAAATGCTGTGCTGAACTTCTTGCCTGGCACTGGCTGACTGCGAAATTGCGATACGCGAGGGCACCAGAGAGACGAGCGCGAACAGGATCCTCGGGCTCAACCATGCGACAAGCTTATATCTCATATGGGACCTTGGCTCATTATATAGATCCACGTGTATTGGCAGCTTGGAGATCCTCCTCTGCTTGTTGTTTGTTGGCCCATCCAGGTCCGGCGCGGTGCTGTCAAAACGTTTCGTTTCATCTTATGCCGCCCCTTGGGACGGATCGCCTTTGACCACCCGCCACCTCGGCACCCTCGACCAACAACAGAGGACCACCAAGGCTGGCTCGAAAGGTCGTCGGTTGAGAGCTGAATTGGCTTGAAACTCGATGGGTCGACTGCAGGCCACGCCGAGGTGGGCCTCTGGGGGGAATTAAGCTTGGCACCTAGCAATCTCGCCCCTTATATTGCGGGTCGTGTGTTAGTAGGGCTGCATCGCCCCCAGACCAGATGCTGTGAACCCCCCTCAGCACGGTCTGAAGCAGGCCTGCCAGGCCAAGCAGTTGCCAGCCCAGGTCGGGTCACCCAGGCCGAGTTCATCTCCTCCAAACAACCACTGTATGCGGCCAGCCATAGACAATATCCGACATTTGAGGTAACGCACGAATGGGCTGTCGAATGATGGTCACCATCTGCTAGTCGCTAGTCGCCCGTGTACGTGCATTGGCTGGAAGAAACCGCTCTCATAAGCATGTACTGCTGGGCAGGTCCTCAACCTCCGACCGCCTGTCAGCACCTAGGGTACAAAAACACCGATGTCTAACGCATTGCAGACCCAAGTGCCTTCTGTTCAGCCTGCAGATCAAATCCAGCTCAAGTTACTGTGGACGAGCGGTCCGAATTTGCGAGTACATCGCTGTCTATACTGGCTGATGTGCTGACCAGCCGGTGTCCACCACTCAGCAGCAGCTATGGACGGCGAAGTTTTAGTGAGAGGACGTCGCTTTTGCTCCATGGGCCTGTTCGCTATGCCTGGGCGACTCGTGATATATCTGTGTGCCCTGCGTCCCTCGTGACACAGAAGTCATTGCCTCCCTCGCTCTCTCCTTGCCTTCATTTGAGAGGCACCGAGTTGTTGTACGGAAGAGACTGGCTGGGTGTTCTGCTACTGCCGTGTCTATAATAAGAGATTCCACTTGAGCAAATAATCTTTCAAGTGGCTCTCGATGACGAGTAGTACCATAGCTCGCATATCGAAACTCGATTAGGGTGTCTGACCGAGTCTACACATGAGGCTGGCATATACTAAAGTATTGCTATCATCCCGAAGACTGACCAATACTTGAAAAGTAGTGCTCTTAGTACTGCCTTGCTCTTCGTTTTGAACCTAACTGACAGGAGGAACAATGGTGTGATGTTATTGTACTCGTCAATATGGTCAAATACAACCAAAATCACCCGGATATACCAAGATATAGAAAGAAATCTCCAGCAAGAGCATGCCCTCTAATTACCAGGAAAGCATCCACACGGAGATCTGGTCAGGGTGAAGCATGGATAAAGCCTGCCAGGCAGGAACTCGAGAACAAAGAAAAACCCACAATCTCTACCGCCTCATCACAACAGCTGTCAGATATTGGCCTCAGTGCAGTGTCCGGCCTTGCAGCCCTCGCATAGCTCACTCTGGTGCGGACCCTTGCTGTCACCCAAGTACGTCGGCAGTGCCATCTTCACGCCGCACCACTTCTTGATCCGATACGCGACCCTGTCCGCGTACGAGCCGCCGTGTTCCAGGAATAAGTCGCCGAGGGCCTTGCAGGAGAGACACCGCTGCTTGTATACGCGCGCGTTGTATTCTGCACCCGGGTACATACGGATCGTAATCGCGATCTTCTTGCTGCTCCAGCCCGTGCAGCTGCATGAGCTGTTGCGGCAGACGAAGCGGCCCATGATGTTCGTATCGTACTCCTTGATGCAGCCCTTCGGGTCGTCTTCGTCGTGGAAGCCGAAGTACAGGTCGTCTTCCTCGAGGAGGGCGGAGACGTCGTCGTGTAGAGAGGGAAAGGTGCAGTACTTTTCCTCCGACCTCCGTGGCCTTCTTCTGGGTGGCATATTCGGTGGTATGGTATGGCTGGGGGGGGGGGGTTGCTTCGGGGTAGCAGCCTCGAGGTGACGGGTTCTGTCAGCGCGAATGAGGTTAAATGAAGACTGAGTTGGTGATCTTCAAGAGGATCTTGTGAAAATCTCGATTGATTGAGGAGCGTGAAGCTAGTTAAACAGGATCTTGTAGAGTGGGAAGGAGAGGGGGTGTTTTCTCTGTAGGTAGGCCTCCTGCATGCAATAGCTGTCTATGTCTCGCACATCACCTTGCGATAGTAGTGTCTCGCATATCCCTAACGTAGTCGAGGCCCGCACAATACAGACCTGGCCACTACCGGCTCGCTTGGATTTAAGAAAAACTGGGGGAACCATCAAAACGGCTATGTAGGCACCTATTACACAAGGAGACATGAGCCCGAATTCCATCTAGCGAGCGAATGCTGCGATGAGAGTGCCAAGTGTAGAAGACAGAGAACGCATGTGTTGGCCCGGTCTCCGAGGAGGCCACATCACCCCGTACAGATTCTGATGTCGATGTGCAAAAGAGATTGACAGGATTCGCAACTCGCAGATCTTTAAAGACAGAACAGTCATCAAGTACGTCCAACCCTGGACGGCGCCGGCTGACAACACAAGATCGCTGAGGGATCGATACTTTTCCAAGAACGCCGATCGCCCAACTCCGATAAAATGCTGTTCAATAGAACTAAGCTAGGTGGATGAGAAACCGATCAGTGAGGTACTGGCTGTCCGTCTCCCAAGACGGCTATTCCCTTTGTAAGACAACCATCAGACCCATTATTCCCAACATTGCCGTCTTCATCCAGGGGTTTTCGGATAGCATGATTGTCACGTATCCGACAAACGGTATGTATCCCACTGTTTCAGATGTCAGTCACCACAGAGCGAACATGCTGGACCAGGGCTACAAAACATACCAACACTGCCGATGATATCTTGCCTCTCCAGGTAGTCCTGCCCTTTTGCGTCTGCCCAAGTTTGTCAGCCGCCGTCTGTTCTGTCGTGGCACGTAGGGAAGCACATACAAAGCTCAGTGTCATCGGCTTGGTTGTTGTCACCCTTCGTCAGTAGTCGGGCATGCTCTCTGGAAGAACAGCGTTAGCAGGATCCCTCCCCTGGTGCACACTACAGCTACTGCCACCCATAAACACTATCTTCAAGGACAGCATACCCTGTGCCAAATTTGCGCACAACACGGTGGACGATAGGGATGTCCTTGTCCCTCACGTTGTAGACCACGACCTCGCCGACATCCGTCTCTTGGATTATGTTCCGATTCCCTGTTGAAATTGAACAGTCAGCCCTGCACATCGCCTACTTTATTCCTCGGGAATGGGCCGAGTCCGGATGGGAAGCTCGAGGGCGGCCGTACAGAGGAAGAGAAGGTCGCCACGCTGGAACGCCGGTTCCATGGATCCAGACAAGACAACAACGATGGGAGAGGGCGAGTCGGTGACAACGGAGAGGCTGAGCACAATGGTTAGCTTGTGTTCACGAAAAGCCGAGGTGAGGCATCATAATCGCACCCTTTCCACATCATGAAGGCCGTCGACAATATCAGACCTGGTTCCGGCGCATGTCAGTGTCGCGACCAGGGCAAGCTTGGGGCGGCAGGGCTGTACCAAAGTTCAGTATTTGGGCGGCGAGTTGCCGCGGGTTTCCGAGGACGGAAAGCATGATGCTCTGATATGCGGTGTTGTCGTTTCTGTCTCAAGTGCTATTGCATAGTACAGAAGTGTCGGGTTCCCGGTGGACGAAATAACAAAAGGCTGCTGCTGATGATAGTCGCAAATGTGGCCCAAGAAGTCGAGAGGTGGCCTGTGGGGAGCTTCACAAGCTGTCCTCAAACTGCGGGTACGTACCAGGCATGCGGGCAGGCCAGGTAGACTACGTGGGTACCTCGGTACCTGCCGTAGCGACGTACAGACCAGCTGCAAGCTGCAGCTGAGGACCTTGCTGATGTGGGGACCAGCTTCAGGAACGACACCTCCACATCTTTTCAACCCAGTCATTTCAACACGATGAGGTGTGACGAGCGATGTTATTCTCCCACCCACGAATTTAAAGCTGCACCTGGGAGTGGCCGATGCCAGACAAGAGCCTCTCCACGCCTGCAAACAGAATCATGCACTGAGATCGAGACATTGTTCCACAATGGTCTTGCACCTTTCGATTTCCTCCTGTTCTTGTGGAATGATGCCGCCATGACACGTGCCTGTTGTCCTCGACGTTGTTGGATCGTTATCGAACAACAACTGTTGTAAACTCACAGCTGTGCTTTCTCTGAGTTGATAGAGTCTTCGAGGTCTATTGACCTGACCAGTTGGGAAAATTGGCAAGTGATGGGTGAGCAAAGTGGCTTCCATCCTCATGGTCTTACCACCTTGCAGCTTTGCCAGGCACTTGACTTTTTCGGTGATCAAAACGACAAAGGAAAGGACTGCCAGCCATCATGTGGAGTTTCCTGCCAATTCTGAGGCTCCTGGAGCCGCCCAAGGTTTCCATGCCTTAGGAAACCGCAAGGTAGAACATGCGCCTGGCTCTAGGAGGTGCATCTCGTCATCAGAGACAGCTTCCCAAATGTGCCGTTCTCTTCCTTCTCCAAGTGCAGGAACAGCACAGTGCAGCCTGCTCCTACCGAGGAAGGTGCCTCTCTTTTGTTGACTGACCTCGCTGTTCGAGTCTTCTTGGGTTCTCGTCGAACTTTCTTCCCTTCTGCTCTCTAAGGCGCCCCCCTTGCTGACCTTCATCTGTTCCACCCTACCGAGTATATCCCAAGTTTTTATGTAAACATTGATTTGACCTCAGGTCAGCCTACAATCCTGGAAAGACAACGCGACAACACCCACGAACCGGTTCCGCATCCTCCTTCCCGGTACTTTTCCTTCCCAGACTTCCAAGCAAGCGGCCGCACAATGGAACGCCAGCCTTTGCTTTCACAGGTCGGCAACCTTGTCGGCAGGGGCCAGGACGACGAGGAAGGCCAGGCGGCTGGTGGTGATCACGTATGTATCTTGACTGCAGCTTCTCCCGGCAGCACTTCTGAATATTGTCCACTGTGACAGTCTGCTGACATGTTTTAGCCTATCTTCCTTCGTGCTGCTCATTCGCCATGGAGGCCCCTCAACCAGAATGCCTTGGGCTACATCCGGGCTGCTCTCGTGGCCTACTTGATCGCAACAGCCGGCATGCTGATCGACTACGAGACCAAACATCGGGAGAGCGAAGACACAAAATGGCGTATTCCTTTCCAGTTCTCCGCTGTCACCTGGCTCCTACTGATCATTTATCATATCATTGTCTTTGTAAGTGCGAGTGCGCTGCCACCTGCCTGGACAGATTCGGCTGACATCTCGTCCCAGTCCTGGACCATCACCCACATGCACTGGCCCGACATTGATGAGAATGATACCCGCTGGGAGTCGCGACTACTCCGCTTCATGTCGCCCCCTGAACAGACTGCCGATGATCGCCGCCACATCTACTTCAGCCTGTTCCATGTTGTCACCCATGTGTTTGCCCTCATAAATGTCATTGTGTACTGGACGATCCAGGTACCCAACGGCCGTGCTCACTTGCCATCTCCCGGAGAGGGCGGCGGCGATGGAGGTGACGGTGACGATAATGGTAACGCCTTTCTTATCTATGGATACGGCGACAGCAAGAATCCCTTCAAGGATATCTACTCCCAAGGCTGGTTCCCCATATACTGTCTGTTCAATCTCTATGTCTTCCCGGCTATTGAGGTCGTGATCGAGTCAGTTGTTTTGAACAGCATGAGACGACCTGAGGTAGGCATGGATTCTGCTAAACACCTTCGACCGCGATGACTGACCTTTGCTACAGCCCGTCCCGACCCACCTATTCACCAGCATGGGATTTGCTGCATTGTATCTAGTATACGCGGCGATCGGCGCGAAAGTCACCGGCCACAATGCCTTCTTCTGGCTGGATGAGTCGATCGTCGGCAGCAAAGAAAAGGTGACAGCATACTGCGCTGGCTTCATTGCCCTGGCAGCTGCATGTAAGTGCGCCTATGGATGCGATACTCGGTCATATTGGGCATCAGCACCAGCTCCTCACTAACCTGCCGACAGCTTTTGCCACGCTTTATGGTCTGGTCGGCATGCGCGAAAGTGTCTCTGACCGTCTGCATTCGCGATAATTTGTCACCAGACACGACGCGCTGCGAGTCACAGTAGTATTGGGCTTCCTCAGCGCCGGGCCAAATGGGCACGCAGATAGATGGGTAATGCATGTTGTCTCTTCATTCGTGGCAGACGGGAGTTAATGGTGGCGATGTTTCCTCGATGGGTTTTGGTTGATTGACCACAGGTTTACCTGAAATATGCTTCTTGTATCAAGACCGCGCAGTACAGATTGACAATACATGCGCCTTACCTATGAGTGTATTTGCAGACACAGCTTGTCTCGATTGTTCTTCGCAGTTTGGTCTGGCATTCATCATACAGTACTTGCCACAGAGCTGCCGCCACAATGCAGAACGTGCGGCACCCCTGAATCCAGCCACCACATTGTCTTAGAAGAGGTTCCTTCTCTCGGCAGCTAGTGAACAGGGCGAGACACACTCCACCCACCCTCAAAGTACCGTTCAGGGACTCCCGCCAACCCCCGCCTTGACAGGTGGCAGCCCAAGATAAGCGTCAATCCAGCCAGTCGGAACCGAGACAGGGCATCCCTTGCTCCCAAGTCCGAGCTTGTGAGGATGGGAAAGGCAAATCAGGATTCTCAACTCTCATTTGAGAGCAGCGAGCCAAGCACCCCCTTGTTAGGGCGTTTGTGAATGGCAGTGAATTCGCCGGGCATCTTCTGCATCCGCCCACAAGGGGAAATGGGGCAAGTCGCGATGCTCGCCCATCTTGAAATGGGTTTACCAGCAGACTTCTCGAGTCCTACGGGCGATGGAATGTTCGACCCCAAGATCGAGAATATGGAATACTACAATGACCAGGGACCACCGCTGGGAATCGGGCTGTGCCCCAAAAGTCCTACTGGGCTGTAATCACGTCCACTGCATTTAGCTCTGCGTAACCTTGATACCTGAACTTCATGCCCATCGGCCTGCGGAACGGTCTGGCGGCTATTCTGAAAAGCACCATTCACCCGGCCCTGGCTCTCTATTCGTCGCACTGCTGATGTGAGAACCTTCTTGCGACTTCGATGTGCTTCGTTCACATCTCTTTCTGTGCCTGTGGCAGTCATACAGCTCACATGCCCAGCGATAAGGCGCACAATGTTTGACGCTGCATCCCTGGGGAGACGCACTGTCACTCGCACGTGCTGTCAGCCCAATGCACGGCAACGCCAATTCGATGGCACCGCGTCGCGTCATTGAGAGCGTTCACCAGCCAACATCAGAGCGATGATGCCTGCACGTCGGTCATCAATCAGTCGACTCACCTCCATGTGCAGACAGTTAACACGTCGTCTTTGGGTTTCCTCGGGCTTCAACGTCGTAGGCCTCGAGTGAGGCTGGGCTGCGACGGTGACGGGAGGACTCCAAAGCCAACTCTATAAAAAGGATGGCAGGGCGGGCTGGGAATCCACCCTGCCCTCTGATGACGGCACGCTGTTTTGGCGATCCCACCTTGATCCCACCTTGTTTTCCGGGGCACAGGTTAGCTTAGAGCTTCACTACTGCATCTTGACCTTGGCACTGCACTCGGTTTCTCAAACCCCCAGATCCCAATTGATTCGACGGTTGATCTGAGAGGCTGCAGCCATTTGCAGGCAACCAAGCCGCGTTGCTGCATAAATATCCCCGTCAACCACCCATACCTTTCCAAATCTTTCTCCTCTTTCTTCTCCCTCCCCCCCACCACGAACACACAGGGCGCCAAGTGCATATAGGATATCTACTGAGCTGGACAATCGTTACGTGCAACCAGTGGTATTTCTTCACGGGCCCTCTCGTCAATCTTTTGTGTGTCAGCGTTTGCTTTTGTTTTCCCCAACTCTCGTTCCGTCGTTCTTTCGATCGCGGGAGTTTCTTATCTGGTTTTCGTTCGTCTCGTCACTCTCTTGGTACCGAATCACCCGAAGGACAAGGCAGCAACACCGCGGAATCCGCCACAGTGCTTTTCCCGTTCTGTTCGTTTTTGTCTTTCCGCCGTCCCGTGCGACTCGAATCCGCGTGCTCTTCGCAAGTCAGCTTTCCAAAGAAACTTGAACAGGCGAGGCTACAACACGAACGAAAGTTGGAGCTCCGCCGCCGAAGAGTCAAGGTCAAAACACCCGCCGACGACCGATACTACGTCACCACAACCAAGATGTTCAAGCGCTTGAGGTCCAACACCAACACCCAGCAAGCTGGTGCGGCAATGGATTCTCAGCACCGTGTGGACAAGTCGGCGAGGTTGGCCCGGAAGGGCACGAATGCGGGTTCCGTACGGGATCCTACCAAGTTGTCGAAACTGCAGCGGTCGCTTACCGAACGCGAGGCCTCCGGGTCGGCTTCACGATTGAAGGCCGACTCGGCCAAAGCACAAGATGCCTCCAAGGCAAACCTCGCGCCCTCACCTATCGTCACTTTGACCATCGGCAGGGAGGGGCGACTATTCGCGGCTCACGAGGACGTCCTCCTGCAAAGCCCGTTCTTCGAACAGGCCCTGAAGGGCGGATACCTCGAGCAGTCGTACGCGCAGTCCAGGAGAATCGCGCTCCCGGATGAGGAGCCGGAGGTCTTCTCGGCGGTCCTCGAATACCTCTACAAGGGTGACTACTACCCGCGGCTGCTGCACAACAAGCACCGCAACTCTTGGGAGCTCGAGGACAGCGTTCCTTCGCGCCGAGGGGGCACACCAAACGCATCCCCCAAAATCAACTCAGAAAATACCTACGGAGGTGGCCGCGCAGCATCATCACCATATCAACCTGCGGCTGTCGAGGCTACCCTCTTCTTGCCGTCAGTGGGCCATCATCTCCTTCGGGACACCGTGGTCTACTGTGCGGCCGAGCGGTACGGGCTGGAAGAGCTGAAGCGGCTGGCGCTGCGGAAGCAAGGGCTTCAGTCTGGTATTGACGTGGGCACCATCCTGCGGTCAGCCCAGTACTGCTATGCCCACACCCCGGACTCGGACAGCCGCCTGCGCGCCCACTACCTGGCACTGATCATCCGGTGCCGCAAGACCTTCAAGAGGTCGGGCACCTTGCAGGCCGAGATGGAGAAGGGAGGAGAGGGCAGCAAACTGTACTTTGACTTGTTTGTCGCGATGTGCAACCACCTCGACGACGTCATCGAGGCGGGGAACAAGGGCTCGCCGCGGACTATTTGAGGGCAACACCACTCCGCCCAGGAGGGTTCCCGAGGAGAAGTCTGTCAGGCTTGTCCGGGTCGACATACGAAGACCTCGCGATGAGCAGGTGGATCCGAATCCCAATTTCTTCCTACGGGCGTTCCGTCGGCGTTTCCACTATTAAAGACAAGAGAATGATACACTATGCGAGGTTCCTGATTCTGCAGCTATGGAGGGAGTCTGCTTTTGAGGAACACATGGGATACACGCTTGGGTATCTGGTTTTCTTTTCAGTTTGGGAACCTGCTCTGCTCTACTCCACGATTTTTGATCTGATCCGGCATTTTCAGAGGCGTTCTTTGCTTTTATCCTCCCCCATGGTCGAAAACTCACATCAAGTTTGGAACACGCGGCCATTTGGGAGATGCTAGATTTGTTTCTGCTTCTTCACTTCTCTATGGAGGTTGGCCGATCTCACCAATTTTGATTTTGAATTTTTACCAAGGGGAACATGAGGAAGGGACAGGGTTCGCTTCGTTAATGCCATCCTGCCCGGGAAAGATCGGGACGATGATCTTGGACAAGACACTGCGGGATCCCACAAGAACACCTACTCCGAGTGGCCCGTCTCCTTTCTGCATTCGTTCCCCTTGCTTACGATTGTTGATGCCTTGCGTGTTTCATTAAGCGCTGATATTTTTTTTTTGGAACAATTGGATCTTGGGACAGGGTTTTGATTTTTCTCTTTAACGCATGGCGAGCCGGCGTTCAGAGGATATCTCGAAGCGAGCGTTGTTTTGATTTTTTCACGGGCAGTTTTCCGCTCCTCAACACGGATCAACAACAACCACCCACCCCGATCCATCTTTTACACACCACACACACACCTGGAGTTTGTGTTACGCGATTGTTTATCTCTCAGCTCAATGATTTTTCTTGGTTTTGCCATTCATGTTCGGGAAAGTTTCTGCGGGTTCTTGTTTCTCATGCGGACTCTTTAACTAGACTGTCTCATCGTGGAAAAGATCCCTGCTTCTTCCAGAACGGCGGCCGGAAAGGAGACAAAACACAACAAATCATCCAGAATGCTTTACACCGGTACAACAGCACAACTCGGCCAGCCCGAGCTGCCTGCTGTGACCTGACTGTCTCTTCCGTCTGCCGACATCGCATCTCACAGCAACAAAGAACCAAATTGTTACAACGACGACCTTTCGACAAGGCCTTGATTACTTTTCCTTTGTCAAATGATCAGGGGAAGAAGCTGGAGGGCTGAGGAGGAGAAAGTTATGAGATGAACTTGATGGAGCAGCGATTCTTTTTTCGATTCTGTACCTGAACGTGTGTGGCCTGCAACTTGGTGTTTAAACCCTTGCGCGTTGTTTAGCAGAGCTTTGGCGTGTCTTTCGCTGCTTTACGACTGACGAAGTTCGATGATGATACCAACATTCCTTCGTGTACTGTATGATGTCTATGTATTCTACTTCGGGCTATTTGCGCTCGCGCCTTTGGCTCTGCTTAGATAGCAACGCGCCCTCTTGAGGGGGCCTTGGTAATGGGAGATCCGGCCACCTCCAAAACTTGTCCATGACCATAATTCATTCCTGGTGTTCGTGATATGCTGGCGGCTGACACGGGTGACTTGCCTAAACGCATGGCCGCCTTGTCCCGATATTTGACCCCGAAGCTGGTCATCAGTAATCCGTTCATTCTCCTTGGATGTCACACGTTGCTGACTTTCGTTCTGCTTGTGTGTCAAGTGAAATGCGATGTCTTATTCTGTATCTACTTTTCACCAGCTCCGGCTACACATGTACCTAGGTATTACTCTTGTATCAATGAGACTGTGTCCAATTGTGTGGTCTTCTGGTAGGAGGAACGTTGACCAGCTCAGCGTCTTTCTCCGAGTCTGGCTCTGCCATGAGCAGTCAGGGAAGGAGGCGATCAGGCTGGCAGTTCACCATCCTACTTCTTCGTATCACATTTCAATCCTCACTCCTGCAAAGTCTAATGTGGCTTGTCAGAGCTGTGCACCTTCCGTCTGGTATCCTTAATCTCCCTGGTGAAAGCGTCCTTCTAGGTCCACTGCACATCGAAATCCTTGAACTCAACCACAAGATCTCCGGCTTCCTTGGCTGGCCGGCAGGCATACGCTTCAACACTGATCTCCCACTTCTCTGGGTCGCCGTGGCCGAACACCCAACACACCTCCCTCAATGGGACCTTCTCCCCGTCTACGACCTGGTAGATCCAGAAGCTCTTCCCGAGGACGTCTTGCCCGTTCTCCACAAGCACCGTGACCCAGTCACCCTCCTTGCCTTTGACGACGTCGGCGAGACTCCAGTCAGCCCATGAGTCACAAGCTACAGTCGCAGCCTTGGGCACGCCGTTGTAATACTCGACGCCTGTCTTGAGCCACTTGGGAGGGGAGTCGCCGGATAGAGGACCACTTGCCCCTGAGGACTTGAAGGACAGCACGAGGCCGGCTTGATCGTACTGCTCCTTGGGGTAGAGCAGGAAAGACACACGGGCCGACTTGAAGGACGACAATGGCGCTGTGGTCTTGCTGCCAGCATCAGCACCTCGAGGGGCTGGGACAAATCAATCAGTTGTAATTCGCTTCATCGATGAGAAGTGACTGGGAACAGGCGTACCAGTGAACACGTCTGTTGAAGGCGGCTTCCTCCAAATATCGGTGTCAGGCGATGCTTTGATCGTGAAGGAAGACATTGTGAGCTCAAGATTCCGTTTTGATTAGCTGGATGTTCTGTAATCTGACTGTGTTGCTGTGTCCGTTGCACGAGGTGTAGGTGTCTTCTTGTAATCATGAACTGAATGGCGGGGTAAGAAACTAAGCGCTGGACTTGGACACCAGCGTTGGTGCAATGTCATGCCGAGCTGTGGGCCTTGGTTGATCCTTTGCACTCAAACGTCCACGATGCTTACTCTCTCTCTCTACTTGGATTCTCTCCTGTTTACGTTTCTTATTCACTCAAAAGGACAGGTGGATTTCCTTTATTGGGCCATACGTACGGCGCAATTATCGGTCTCTTGGCGTTCGTGAATGTAACAGTGCAATATTGATGACTGCATCTAGCTACCACCTGAATCGTCTCCTCAATCTAATGCTCAACTGGCATGTCATTGTGTTAGTCCAATCGAATGCATGGACCGGCGATAGTGCAACATCGGAATTCCATCATAGGCACCAGAACTTTGACCAGGCCACTGTTAGATGCGATTTCCCACCTCTCAACCACATCACCTCTTTCTATGCAGTCCAATTAACGTGCAGAAAGACGATGAGGACCCTCGAAGAATCGAGCCCGCAAACGATTGACTTGACACCTAACCTCTCCCACAGGCAGTCATTCATTCCATCCACTGCTTGGTGGTCCAGCATCTGTCGATTTTCAAGATGTATAAAACGATTGTATAAGAGCCGCAAGACTCCTTCGTCTCAGACAAAAACAGATATTGCCTTCTGATATTTTCAGTCACCGTTAATTGGGTGTTGGCGTCGTTGTCGGTAGAAAGTGATGAGCTTAGTCCGTTATTGGGCCAACCTCCTGATTCAAACCCAGACTACCTCAAACAAGTCTCCACCAAGAGTTGTCATGCCGGTGACCAACGACAAGAAACATCCAGCGTGACCCTTCTCCAACTCAGTTGCTCCATTCCCGCCACACATGCCAGTCTGTGGGTTTTGCTTTCACAAGCGAGCCACCTCTTGGTCTCGCTTGATATGGTCTATCTCATCTCTGAGAGCTCGTCTGTCATCATCGAAACCCGCAGTGACCGGACTTATGAAGTCTTGTGTTGTCAAACGCCAACCAGGATTTCTTGCGAGATCAAAGTCCGGGTTGGCACCGAGCTTCAAGAGCCTCAAGGCAAAAGCCCAGTCGCTCTGCGCGCAGGCCATCGAGAAGAGGGTCCATTGATTTCCATCAACATCGTATTCAAGGTTGATATAGGCGCCGAATTTCAGTGCCAGTTCTATGAGCGCCTCGTCTCGCATACAGTAGGCAAGGTGCAAAGGGGTGATGCCACCTCGGCCTTTGGCATTGATTTCGACCATGTTGGTTCCCTGAAGCCCATATATCAAGGACTCGATAATGGACTTGCGCTTGTGGGCGAAGGCAGTGTGGAGTACGGTGCAAGGACCGTCCTCG
This sequence comes from Diaporthe amygdali, assembly GCF_026229845.1. Lineage (NCBI taxonomy): Eukaryota > Fungi > Ascomycota > Sordariomycetes > Diaporthales > Diaporthaceae > Diaporthe > Diaporthe amygdali. The sequence continues at coordinate 650,055 of NW_026517029.1, forward strand.
ACACGACAGATTTGCTGAGTATTGGCACTGTGGGAAATGAGCAGCTGGACGATACTGCTATGGTTGTAATGAACAGCCAGGTGCAGTGCTGTCCACTCCGGCCGTTCCAGGGTTGATGCTACCAGTGGCCGAATCCTCCACATGCCCCTGGAAATTTGCAGCTCGTTGTCACAACCACACAAGTCGCGCGCTGGAATCTCTGTATCAGCTCCGTTTTTGAGCAGCCAATCAACCGCTTTAGCACGGCCTCTTCGAGCAGCCAACGTCAAGGGAGTGTATTTGAACTTCCTCGGTGCCTCTGGGCGGCTCCGCGGTCGGGTTGCAGGTATGAAAGTTAAAGGCAAAGGAGCCAGAAACGCGGCGGCGTAGTATGATCCAGCTTGAGCCGCAGTCAGGGGGCCCGCAGGAACTGAGACCGTAGGCATTGTACTGGCAGGAAATGTAGTCGGCGGTGTTGTAATGGCAGGCATCGTAATTGGAGTGACTGAAGTCGCAGGTGCGTAGTTTGCATCAACCTGGTCAGAAGAGGAAACGTTCGACAAACGGTCGTCCCATTGACTGGTGCTATCGTCTTCGTAGAACGAGAGGGACCTTGCAGCGCTCGTTTGGAGTTCTGCATGTGGATTCCAATTGCGGAGATGCTCGACCCATTGGTATGGCGAGGGCTCGTCTAGATGCATCGAAGCGTCCACATTGTTGATGTCGGCTCCGTTTCTAATCAGAAGGGCCAGGGTATTGGTACTCTGTTTTATGGTAGCCCAGAGAACTGTGTAATTCTTTTATCAGTGTGTGTTCAAAGATGACCAGTAGAGGGCAACTGATGTCCGTATAACGGAAGAGCTTACGGGCATTTGCGTTCTCTTCCCTGATATTCTTCTTGTAGAGGACCGAAATGACTGTGTCAGTGTATCGTGAACTCGTGCGTGCGAAAGCAGCGAGATCTCTGGTCGACAGGCAGGAGTCCTCGGCGATGTGCAGCAGGATCTCAGCTGGCAGTTTGGCCAGGTAATCTGGACCTTGAGTGTCACCAGAAACTACAGCAGCTGATGTTTGGATTGTCGAAGGTTTGTATGGATCTGCCCACTCATCTCTGGTCCTCTTCTTGCGAAGTATGGGGATCACCATTGCCGCATAGTGCGAGCTCGTCATGGTTAAAGAAGCAAGATCCTTAGGTGACAGGCAGTCCTTGGCAATTTGATCAAGTAGTTTCGCTGGCAGCCGCGCCAGATGGTCCACAGTGTCGGCCATGACTGTAATTTATTCGAATTTTGGTGGCGTCGAGTCGACCGACGGGGAGATTGAAGGTTCCCTTCACTTTCGTGTATGGTTGTGGGGTGAGATCGTGTCGGGGCCAACACTAAAAGGGTTTGTCTTCGTGGTTGTCAGAAGCTTCTAAGTAAATGATGAGACTGCTTGTTTTGAATTGGTCAGTTTGCAGGTGAACTGTTTGCGCACGACATGTGTAATTGACTTACTTGTAGGTTACGATGTGACTTAGTCCTCCAGAGGATTACACAACGCGTGCCACAGTCATCGATCTCTTTCTAATTAGTAGATGCAGAGAGGTGCTCCTGTTCCAAGGATTAGGAAGATTTAAAATCAAAAAGTGAAGTGGAGACGGTTTTACGTTGGGGTTGTTAATTCGCTCGTAATTCAAAGGTTTGAGGCGACAGACAGGGGCAGGTCGAGCGGGTTCGCAGAAGCACCCAAGCTGTGAATGACTGACTTACAAATGAAGAGCTACCTCAGAGCTAAGTTCGAAAAACAAAGCACAAGTAAGTCACAGTCTGTATGTGCCCAAACAGATGTCACGTAGGCATTTGCGGGCAATTAAAATGTCCCGCCAGATTTCCTTACCATCTGCTTGCCGCCCTCCAATGCCACAGCATCTTTTCTTCCAGCTCCAATGAAAGCCACCAATGATTCCCTACATTCTACTGAATATTTTGCCCAGACTGACTATCCTCTCTGTCGCCCACTGAGCGGCTTAACATGCGGTCTGGAGCACGATACAAAAAAAGACATGTGCGGTAAAATCATCGGTGGGCCTGAAGGTTTTTCTTGTATTTCTCCTGTAGACCCGGCAGCAGAAGCTTTACTTTTTGAATACTAGAAAATAAGTCAAGCCTTTGCATTGAGAATTGTTGACAGTTTCTGTGGTTTGATGTTTCGACTTGCTGCTGATCAGAACATGAGCACATCGGAATATTGAAGCATTTCGATATCCATCTTTGCCAGTCCAGGTCATATCTTCTCTCATTAAGATGACTTTACCGAAAGCCTAGTCTCTTCACGCAGCTGTCTAGCCCCCCTTGATGTATATACGGCATGTTCGCAAGTAAAGCTCAACTGTCAATTCAAATTTGCCAGCCAAAACATGTCAAACAATGTATGGAAAGACACACATTCGCTCACGACTCTATACCAGCGCATATAGCCCACCATGTGTAGGTAGGGAATTTCTGTTGTTGTCACAATCACGGACTCCGCCTGTGATTCAAGGAAAATCATGCAAGACCTCTCTCGGCTTCACCATGTCTTGAAGGAGCAGTTCTGTGTCCTCCGATGTCTTTGGCTTACGGCGCCACGCCGGTGATGGATACACTGATCCCTGCGACGAGGAAGCCACCACACGGAAATATTCCATGCCATCGGAATCTTGACCTGGGTTGGCGGTCTGATAGGCCAGGGCTTTGAGCAAGTGACGGATGCCTGCCGCAATGGCTGCGCCGAGGGTAGGACCAATAAAATAGATCCAGAACTCCGATACGTAGTTGTTGTTGACCACCGCGGGTCCGAGTGTGCGTGCTGGATTTACGGAGGCGCCGCTGACGTTTATCCCTGCACGTTCACAGCTGTCAGCCTCATCCGATGCCAGATTTTTTAAGACCCTTTTTAACGCACTTACCGACAAGGTGGATGATCGTTAGAGCGACACCTATAGCAAGGGGCGCCATAAATGTGGTTCGACTCTTTTCAACGGCAAGCATCAAGATAGTGATCATCAATTCCGCTGTGAGAAACATTTCCATCAAGAAGCCTCCGCCTGTGCTGATGCCCTCACCGACGGAGTTCTCAGCCTTGAGTGGTCCTGGAAGGATGCCCGCAACAAGGCCGGCTGCCGTAATGCCCCCGAGAAACTGGACCGGTATAACACAGACAAGCCGGACCCAGTTAAACGCGCCTGACAACCATAAGCCGAAGGCAATCTGTCGCTGGTGTTAGCGACAGAAGGTGAGAATGGCCCAAGAAGTCTGACAATACTCACCGATGGGTTGAACATTCCGCCACTAACTCTGTAGAAAATCCAAACATTGGCAGCAAGGCTGAGCCCAAATACGGCGGATATGTACGAGATCTGTAGCAAGCTGGGCCCAGCAGGCGCGCCAGCCGCCCCAATGGACGCACGCAGGGTAATGTCTTGCTTCTCATTCGCCGTCTGCGCCGCGATATATCCGAAGAAGAGAAACATGGTCGTGCCGAGATATTCCCCTATCATAGCCACGAGATGACCCCTGACAGCGTCGTTCAGCGACATGAACATCTGTTTCGGCCTTTGGACACCGGCGCGGAGCTCGGTCGGCTCGAGCATCACCGGCTGCTTAATGATGAGAGGCGGGCTTCCATCGTCCCCTCCTCGGTGCATCTCAATGTGAGCCTTTGGAATGGATGCCATTTTGTTGTAGGTGCGACGTGGCGGGTCTTTCTCGAAGAGAATGGAACCGGATGATGACAGTCCCTGTATGCGAACTTTTGCGGGCATTGTGATGCTATCTTTCGATTTATAAGACTTGTAGGTAGGTCTTTATTGTACATTTCTAAGCCTCGAGATGGTTCCCCGAGATGTTGCCTAGATGAGGATCAAACCACTTCTATGCTCCTGAAAAGCCAACTAGGCCAAGGCGACGTCCAGCCGCAGGTTTAGCTTTGAGGTTCCAAAGTTCCGACATGAAAGGTAAATCACGCGCCAGCGCGGATCTCCATCCCTCAGGAATCCATCTGAGCTCTTGACATGATCCGATCTCTTCGTCATCCGATACAGGAGGAAGGTAGCTTTCAAGTTGAAAGCCTAACTGGAGAGTTGCTATCAGGCGAAGGGATGAAACGGCATCGAAGTAGCTCGTCGGTTTATTTGTGATGGTGACCCGTCATGCAAGACGTCTGAGAGCTCAATGGAAGGCGAAGATGGCCCCCTTGGCTGCAGATACTTCGGCCCAGACGTTGCAGTGTTGTGGGTGTCATTGTCAGGCATTGCCGCCCATCCTTCGTCTAGGCTCAAGCACATCGCACTGATACATGAAGCAGTATCTGGGACACGTTCCTAGATGGGCCTTCACCCCTGTTCAGTATACCGGAGAAAATTTAAGCTTCCCGCACCGAAGATTGACGTGCTTGGTGACCAAGTTCGTGCTAAATATCCCACATGTAAGATCAACAGAGTCGAAGGAACTCAAACCTTGCTGCAGAGTCTCCGTGGTATCTAGCATGTGATTGACTGCCAACATGAAGCAAGAGAGCGTGGCTTGATACGATGCCCATAGAGATCTTGGACGAGAAAAGAAAGTCTTGCTGAATTTGAGATTTGAAATTGCGACCACAAGTTGTCCAGTCGCAAGATTTGGACAGCCATATCTATTCAATATGCGACTTACCATGGCAGTGATGAGCATGAAGACGAACGCTTTTGAGAGGAAAAATATTGCAGCATTTTTATGTTAGCAGAGTCCTCAGCAGTCTCGTGACATTGTCTTTTGATAATCAGCTCTACGGTTCAACACCAGGTATGAAGGTAACTTACCAGGCTCTTGCGAAGCAGCGATCAGGCCGTAGAGGTCTCAACAAGATCCAGACCCACTGTGCGAAACCTATTGCGCTTCAGATATAGCGAGGCTGCTAATAGAATGTGACATTGGGGATCATTAAAGTTTGACCGGGCTGAACTATCACTAAGAAAAAGAGACTCGCGATCTTCAAGCAAGTCTTGGCCGACTTAAAAAGTGGACCTGGAACATCGGCTCATTCCGAGTGCCAAACGGCACCTAAGGCGAAGGCAAGTGGGCGGAAAACGACAGTGTCGTTGCCCAGCCGGGCTTTACTGCGTACATGCCTGAGTACATTCAATTTCCTCAAGCTGTGCGGCTGTTTCAGGGGCGAGGGCCTTTCATCGGCGTTTAAGTCGCGTTTTCATTCATAAGGTTTTCGAGCGACAAGCACCGAGATCCGAGACGCCGGCCTTCCCCATGTGTAGAATTCCAGGTGCGTTCCAAACGCTGTCGTGAAAGCCTGCCTAATTTAGACCTCTGGACCGATGAGTCGTCAAAGTGCAATATGTAGACATTAACAGCGGGATTGTTCGATCAAAAGCAGCTTCTTCATGCCAGCTGCTTGGACTTTTGTGACGCAGAACCCCTGGTAGAAATGTATCTGGGCAGAATTGCGAACTTGGTACCGCTCGCTTGCCCTCTGATTCGCATCCAAAATTAATAATACCTCTTTTAGCATTCATGGAGCTGGACCCCTTGGCAAAGCGGCAAAGTTTTAAGGGTGTTGGGCACCTGGACTAGGACTTAATTTGTCGAGTGGCATTGGCTCAATTCAAGAACAAAACTAGCCAAAACCTTGGAGTGTTGGCATTTTCGACTCTGAAAACACGCCACGCGAGTTTGTTAAGCCGGCGTGCGAATTCCGGTTCAAGGAAGTCAGACAACACTCGATGGCCGTTTCAGCATGCTGAAGTGATCGTGTGTGTGCTTGACCATCCAGTGCCAACATATTTTCAAGGTCACCGGTCTTCCTATTCAGCGTGCAGTTTCTTGAATAACCGTGCGAGACATACGTGGCTCGAAATGCAGTGATTAAGTAGTATAGGTAGGTGCTCAAGGAAAATAGGGTGTACTGTGTACAGATAAAACCTCCAGCAAACCAAAATGTGCACAACGCAGGTTCTCGTCCGAAGTTGGGGAACATTACTCACATCAATTGTTCAACGGTACTTTGGTCCGATGTTTTCACGCGTCTTTCGTCACTGTGTACCTGGTCTGCAAGCACATAGAGTTTTCAAAGCAGTGCAGAAAATGATTGGACCTTTTCTAAGACTTCTAGCTATCTCGTAGGGATGTTGGGCAACACGGCAATGCCAAAATAGGAGCCGTGTCGTCACGAAGGGGCAGCGAGCTGATTGCCATGGGTCAAGCCGCAGAATGGCTGTGAACTGTATGGATCGACAGGAAAGGTCAGAAGGAAGCGAGAGACAATGTCGGTTCTCGCGAGCATGGAAAAGCCGCTTGTCTTTGCGAGTAGCAACACTCGGAAGAAAAAGAAGAAAAGGACTGATTTGTCAAGTAGTAGATTTCAAAAACGTACCTCAGTAATTATTTGGAATCACCAGTGCCCAGTTGAAAGTGTTCTACCCAAGTAGGGGGAATCAGCGACAAGGTGAGATAGCACAAGATCGGTGGGATACTTGGGGGAACAATTTCGATAGACTTAAATTTAGATCATCGTAAAGTCGGAGGGATGGATTTTGTGGATGAGGTCCCTGGTAGAGTGCAAGGGACGGCGAGTACTGTGTGTGGTATTTGGCTGAGAAACGGGGGCTCGGTTGCTGCTCGAGTCTTTTTATCTTCTGCCTTTTTTTTTGTGGCAGCAAGCTGTGCTCGAACCCGTCGCCTGTCGTGTCTGTTTCTGTTTTCAACAGGTGCAGGCTCCGGCCCCGCCTGACTAAGCGAGATCGCCCGCAGAGAAATGCTTGTGGGCCCGTGCGTGGGGCCCCGCTCTGGCCCACGCCGACTTGCAATTTTCCCCAATTTGCACGCTGAATTTTCCCATTGAACCAGCCGACAAAATCCAACACGCGCGGCTCACAATTTCGCCGACGCAACACCCAACTCGCGTCAACAGCAGTCCCATCCACCATCCACCATCTACACCCATCGCCCAATGGCATCACACCCCTCCTGGGATACTTTCACTTGTTGCCCTCTCCGTCTCTTGACTTGAGTTCTATTGAAGCGTACGGGGATACAGACTACTGCCGACCCCAGTCTCACCGTCGTCCCTCGGCGGGTGACTCAACACCTCACCTCGCCTCACCTCATCCATTTGCCTTCTCTTGCCCTCGGCACCGGGCCTCATCTTTTCGGCCAGCAAGGCGACTCACATCCTTGCTTGTGCCTCAAATCAACCAAATCGCTACTGTTTGCTTCTACTTGGTCATCAAGCTCGCAGACTCTTGTCGGCTGGCCATGTCGTCTATGGTCAAAAACCCCCGCAAGGCGCCGGCCGCCAAACCCAAGGTCTCGCGCCCCAACCCTGCTCGAGCAATTAACGACCGAGACCACCGGCGCAAGCAGATTGCCGAGTACAACGCCAGCAGGGCCTCTTCTTCTGCCGGCTCTCCGCCTCCTACCAATGCTCGCTCGCAGTGTCCCAACCCAAAGTGCTCAGCCCCCAATGTCGTCGACGGAACCTGCCAGTCTTGCGGTGCGGTCATCGACGACAGCAACATCGTCGCCGACGTTCAGTTCGGGGAGGCTTCCAACGGCCAAGCAATCGCTTTCGGTGTCACCGTCGGACACGACCAGGCAGGTCCCCGCCTTGGTGGCCCTGGCTTTGGGCCTCGCCGGGCTGCAGGCGGCGGCGAGGGGGAGAATCGCATCAAGTCAATTCTTGAGGGCCGCGATCTTATTATCGGCCTGCTCAACCGCCTTGACCTGGGCCAAGTCGAGGGCCAGCTTTACCTTTCGGCCTTCAACAAGTTCAAGGAAGTCCTGGGTCGAAACTTTTGTCAGGGGCGAAGTGTGGCTAGGGTTGCCAGTGTCTGCGTGTATTGGGCTATCCGCAAAGAGCGCAACACCCCGGTCATGCTCATTGACATTGCCGATGTAGTCAAGATGGACGTGTTCCTGCTCGGCCGCACCTTCAAGAAGATGCTCCACATGCTCTACGGCGGTGACGAGGCCAACTACCCATTCGAGCCCATGGTTCCCGAAGACATCATCAGGCGCCTTGCCAGCCGCCTCGAGTTCTACGGCGACACCGAGACCATCCAGGCAGCTGCTGTGCGGATTGTACAGAGAATGGACCGCGACTGGATGATGCTTGGCCGCAAACCCGCCGGAATCTGCGGATCAGCCCTCATCCTTGCTGCCAGAATGTTCAACTACCGTCGAACCCCTCTCGAGGTTTCCTTCGTTGCAAAGGTCACGACGGCTACCCTAAAGCTCCGTCTCGATGAGTTCGCTAGGCTCGAGGCCGCGCAGATGCGCATCAGTGACTTCATGAAGGGAGAATTCCCTGGTCAACAGAAGTCTCACGACCCCCCAGCATTCTACCGCCAGACCAAGGAGTACCAGGAGGAGATGGAAAGGAAGAGGAATAAACCTGGTCGCAAGCGCAAGCGACAAATTATTGACGAAGAGACTGGCGAACCCCTGGTGCCTGGCAAGAGACAACGGGAAGACGGCCAGCCGGAGTCTGGTTCCTCTTCTCAAGACGACGGTACTCCGCCCGCCCCATCTGAGCAATCGCGGACTGACGCCGACGGATTTGTTATTCCTGCACTGCCTCAACGTCAACTTGTCAGCCCCCCAAGTCAAGGCACTCAAGGCCTGACGGAGGATGACATTAGTGAGGCCGTGCCTACAGATGAGCAGGACGAAGTGGACGCGCTTGCATCCAAGTACGGCGACGTTCCTTTGCCTGAATTAAATACCGGGAATGGCGAGCCAGGCGGCTCCGGAACACAGATCTCAGCTGTGGCTCCTGGGGCCAAGAGTCACCGAAACCGCCTGCAAGGAAGTGCCCTGCGTAATCCAGCCCTGTTCCATGAGAGCGAGGAGTGGACTGAGGATGAGAACAAGATGGCCGAGGAGATGCTCAGCAACATTAGGGACATCAACTCCAAGGTCTGGGCCGCTGCGGCAGACCTGGCCGGATTGCGCACCCAAGAGCTGATGGATGAGCTCGAAAACATGCGGCCGGCCAATTACCAGCAGAACCAGCTGCTCGACGCGCCGGAGGTCACAGAGGACGAATTCGCTGACGACCCGGAAGTGCTCAACTGCTTGCTGAATGAAGATGAGCGCAAGATCAAGGAGCAGCTGTGGCTTAACGAGAACAAGGACTGGCTGCGTCTCCAGCAGGAGAAGGAGTTCAAGAAGAAGATGGCGCCGGTCAAGAAGCCGCGCAAGCAACACACGCGCAAGCCACGCATTGGAGAGGGCCAAGCCACACCCGCGAGTTCGGCAGAGGAGGCGGCTCAAGAAACGGCCAACCGGCGCGGAATCTCAACCAAGATCAACTACGCCGCCCTTACCAACATGGACCGCAAGGGTCCAGGATCGTTGATTGGCAGCGAAATCACAAGTCAGCAGACCAGCCGCGCTGGCAGCGCCGAGCTTTCTGATTCGGACAGCGACGACGATGACTTCGGCCTTGGCGACACCCAGGGTGATGAGAACGAAGAGGGAGAGCAGTACGATGCCGAGGACTTCGGGGATGATGACTAGTGGTTATTGAAAGAGGGATGGTCGAGTGGAGGCATTCCACACGTGAGGCACGGACAGCAGACCACCCTGCTTGCGAGCATGCTTGTCAGTATTCAAGATACCCATAGAAGTCTGCCAACCCAGACCGCATACCAGTAGAGTTGGCAGAAGTAGGAAATTACTTTAGGATTGAAAAGCACGGCTAAAGCAAGTGGCCGGAATCCAAGCTGAGCAAAGTACTTGTCGCGCCCGTCGTGCCCTGATGTGTTGTGATGGATAGACGGATGACGGCGGCTACGCTCGGCCCTTGGCTCGTTAAACCCAGATGAGGAAGCGATCGGGACATACCGACCAGACATACCCAGAACTCATCTTACCCCATGGGGGCTACGGGGCCCTCGATGGCATTGGATCCCAAGGTTTCGGCTAGCATCAAACCTCGTGCTCGCCTGGCTGCGCCATTGGATGCGAGATGGGGGGATGGTCGAGCGCTACTGGCATCAAGGTCACGATGTCACGATGTCACGAAGTCACGAAGCTGCAGGCGTTGGTCCCAGGATGTGCCGCGGCTGGCCTGCTTATTAAGTGCTAATCCATGCCAGTGGCCGCAGCGACGATCACCAGTGCTAAGCTCCGCCCAGGCACGAAAGCTGTCGACCAGGGAAAGCTTGGGAATACGAAGCAAGGTACAGACTACACGAGAAGAGGAGGATGTTCCCTGCGTTCGGCCGAGAACTGTGCTAGACACCACGTCGGCTGATCGGTGACCGTATCTGGAAGGAATAACCACGAGAATTCAGCCTGAGTTGGAACTACGAATACTGCTTGTCGACGATGTAACCATGTCTTGCTGCAACAATGTGCTGACCGCGATGCTGCCGGCCTCCCACACCCTCGGATAGCCCGGTGGCTGCATCCTTGGACTTACCACTGCGTATGACACTCAGGTCGGTTGTGGTTGGACGGCGTCTATGTCTCTTATCTTTGAAACAGGCCAGAAGAAGGAACATTTAATTCAGCCGAGTCAGGCCCCGAGATCTTCAGAGAGATAGAGAGGATTCAGGAAAGATTTCTCATCTTCAGTTCGGACGAGGACGGGACTGTTTCTTGGCGTTCTCTTTTGTGTACGACGAGCCAGCCAAAAAGATCATGAGAGAAAGCAGGACGGCTGGGTGGGCCGGTACTTGGAGAAACAAGCCTTGTTGGCAGGGGGGTGGCGGGTAGGGCCAGGGCCGAAGTGGATTCTATTACGGGAAGTTTTCATCTCCCATGGCGGCGTCCATTTTATTTCCGGATTGCCATTACACACCAAATGACTCGCCATGCCAAGTCGCTCACCGCAGAGCCGCATGCGCCGCCCGACGTCACCTTTGCCCCTGCAACCAGTCAGCTAACTCTTTCATAAGAGTTTGCCCTCGGGTCCACCGTGTTACGAGCAAATATCCACCTCATGCGTCCAAATTGACCTGCTGGTACCTGGCTGATCCCTCAACTGCTCGCCGTTGAAGACGGGAGAAGTCGGCCAATATCTTGCACAAGCTGCAACCCACGCACAATTTTGCATGAACGCTTGCCAGTGCGACTGGCTCGTGCCCTTGCATCTTCACGAGCCAAGTACTTCTGACAAGATCTTAGATCTAAAGTTTTCTCCCAATCCGTGCTTATCTCCCCCACGCGGGGCGCTCCTGGTCCTTGTCATGGTCCTGGTGCTCCGGGTCGGGGCTGTTCAGGGTCCAAAATGGCCAGAATGGCGAGACGCATAGAGCACCCCATCTGGTCCATCTGGGCCGTCCGCCCAGCCGCCCCAGCAGCGACCTGTTCCTCACCTCCCGTGGGAGTGATCGTCTCTCGCCATGTGCGTCATGCATGCCAGCTGACCCCATCGGGGCTGCAGTTGGGCTAGGAGCGCTCGCTCATTTTTGCTGCACGAGTCGGATGCGCCTCGGCGCCTCTTCGCTTGTCGGCATTTTTTGCCAAATACGCTATTCGCGCTACCGGGACAGAGTACAACGGTACCAACCTGCCGAGGCGTTGTCCGTTCTATGTAGTTCTCCCGTCAAACTGGTAGTGCCGGTACATACGGTATGGATCATGCTGGCAGGTCAGGTGGTCAGGTTCTAACCTCGGAATTCTCCATGGATAGATACAAGGACTGCCGTTCCTGGAGGCCCGGTCCAGTCCATTCCAGCCATGCCCTGCCATCCAGCCAGCAAGCGCGACCGGGTATGGCAGGGCATGGCATGGCACGGCACGGGAGGACAGAACAGAACAGGACACGACCGGGGCATGGGGAGGCGGATAGATGCTGACGAGTTACTTACACGTCCTGTTCGGACTACAACCGTTGATCGGTCGACTCAAGTCTCCTCTCATGATAAGCTTGACCCTCATTCATATTTAGTCCTGCCTGCTCCCTCGAGCACTTTTGCCACCGCTTTTCTCCCTTTTTCTTTCCCATCTCTGTGACCTCGGCAGGAGTCAAAAAGGCCAGCCCTCCCCATCTCTTAAATCCGGTCCGGAGCTTCAACGCCGACAAGGGACGTCATCGCCGCGTCCTCCCCGTGGCCACTTTGAAAAATTAACCTCGGCGGCCCGATTTCACGCGAGCCGATCAGACCAGACCGTATCAGAACAGACAAGCAAAACTTCTCTGTGAACGTCCAGGTCTCGTGACTGATTACCGACTGCCAGCTGTGCATCAACTACACAAAGCTGCAGAGTCTGACCCTCCACCTCTGGCCTCCCCTCGCAAGCTGTCGACGATTTCCCAACGACTCGGCTCCACACCCCAAGATGGCCGACTACAACATCACAGCCGCTCACGAAGTGGACTCCACCGACAAGAAGGCCGAAAAGACAGTCAGCGCCAATGAGAGCCAACAAGGCTCAGGCTCTGGCATGTTTGGCCAGACAGAGGTCGGCGAGGTGACGGACTGGAACGACCTGGAGAAGCGCAAAGCCGCAGAGGGCCACGCAAATTTCCACCGGCTGGGCTGGAAACGACTGACCGTCGTGCTCATCGTCGAGGCCATCGCTCTTGGTTCCCTGTCGATTCCCTCGGCCTTCGCGTCCCTGGGTATGGTTGCTGGTGTCATTCTCTGCGTCTCGCTCGGTTTCATCGCCATCTACACCTCGTATGTTGTTGGCCAGGTCAAGCTCGCGTTCCCGCATATCACCCATTACGCCGATGCCGGTCAGCTTCTCATGGGCAAGTTCGGCTACGAGCTTGTTGGTGTCATGTTTGCGCTCCAGCTCATCTTCCTGGTTGGTTCGCACAGTTTGACGGGAGCTATCGCGTTCGGAAACATCACCGACAACGGTGCCTGCTCCCTCGTCTTCGGTATCGTGTCAGCTATCATCCTGCTTCTGCTGGCCCTCCCGCCCTCGTTCGCTGAGGTTGCCATTTTGGGATACATCGACTTCGTGTCCATCATTCTTGCCATAGGAATCACTATTATCGGAACCGGCGTACAGCAGAGCCAGGGCATGATCCCTGAATCGGACTGGTCGGCGTGGCCCAAGGAAGGATTGACATTCGTCGAGGCCTTTATCGCTGTTGGCAATATCATCTTTGCCTACTCATTCGCCGTCTGCCAATTCTCATTTATGGACGAGATGCACACTCCTAAGGACTTCGTCAAGTCCATCTGGTGGCTCGGCATGATCGAGATCGTCATCTACACTGTCACCGGCGCTCTGATTTACGTCTTTGTCGGCCAATCCGTCAAATCGCCCGCTCTGCTCTCCGCCGGCGACCTGCTGTCCAAGATTGCATTCGGCGTAGCCCTGCCCGTCATCTTCATCTCGGGCTCCATCAACGGTACCACCGCGGGACGATACATCCACGCCCGTATGTACAAGGACTCCGTCATCCGGTTCATCAACACCAAGATGGGGTGGATCACGTGGATCGTTCTCATCGCCATTATCACCTTCATTGCGTGGGTCATTGCCGAGGCGATCCCGTTCTTCAGCGACCTGCTGTCCATCTGCTCCTGCCTGTTCATCAGTGGTTTCACGTTCTACTTCCCTGCGTGGATGTGGTTCAAGCTCATCAAGAAGGGCAAGTGGTACAGCAAGGAGAACCTGCTGCTCGCGATTTCCAACGCGATCATCTTCGTCATCGGTATGATTATCCTCGTTGCTGGCACCTACTCCAGTGTTCAGGATATCGTAAGTTGTCTCCCTACTCCTATCGGCCTTCGAGGTTTGGTGCTAACCTCGCATTTAGATCGACCAATACCGAGCTGGAACTGTCCGTGGCGCTTTCACATGCAGCCCCTTGGCTTAGATGGAGATAAGACGAGCCAGACCATATACCCACCAGGCCAAAGGAAAATGACAAAGGTCCGACTTTTGTCATTATCAGCCTGGGGTCATGCTGTTTTGCACCACCAATCTGGGGCAATCAAATGTATATACAATGAGTTGAATGAATTAAATGATCATCAAAATACTTCACAACTTTGTGTGCGCGTGCTTTATCTTGTGTGACTGGCTTAGATAAATATATGAGGTAATCCTTGCTTAGCGGGTAGGAATTGTGCTTTCATTGTTCAGCTGTCTCTACCCTGCTTGTCACTTCGCCTATATTTTGGCCAAGGTGAAGCTGTTCGGTAGGAGTTTCGCAACAGCCATTTCATCGTTGCATTATAGCTGCTCACAGTCAGCGGGGGACTTATTTCCTGAACCAGATCTGGAAATCTGGGATATGCACGGTACGTACTAGTAATATCAAAGGTGAGACTCAAGCTGTGTGTCATTAACAGTCTGGCAGCAACCACGGCAACTCTCACTCAATAGACAAATCGTGCGGCGAGTAGCCGTATTATCTGACGGACTCGCAGCACAAAGAGATTTCGCGGGACATAACCCTGATCTGTAGGTTTTGAACGACAGTCTTACTGTGTTGTGAATCTTGATTTGATAGATTTCATGATTCATCATGTTGCGAACAGACCACAGAGAAAGTGATATTGTCACGAGTAGCTGTCATCAATACGTCAACTGAAGTTAAGTCTGCGCTACCTTCTATCCAAAGGGAAGCCCTAGGGGCCGTAGGGTCCAAAGTAAATAAAGGCTTGGTGGGCTGTGATCGCTTATGTAAGCAATTGCCTGCCGGCTGCGCTTCACTCACGTACGCACCCTCTCAGACATAACAATCATCACTCACGACAATAATAGGTATTCTTGTTCTGCAGACTAATTGAAGTTTATCTTTGGCTAATTTCGTTTTGATTTGATAGGGGCGGTTGACAATATAAATTGTAAAAGACAGGTATATAGGTGGATGTTCTTGAGCCGCCGGGCAGAAAAGCTGATCAGCTACTGCACCATGTAAGATTTTAAGCACTAAATAATAAGCATCTAAAATATCTATCCATTCATTTTCGTTATAAGAAATATTCAAAAAAAAAATCTAGACTTATAATCGAGGCAAAAATATATAATAAGCTCTGTGAAACTACTAATAAAATACATTAACACACAGATAACCAGTTATATAAATTAATAAATTTATACCGGTAATGCAGAAAGTATTTCAACATATATGATTTTCTCATATATTTGAAAGGTCAGGGAATCAGTTTAATTATCCAATCTTGGCACCAAACGATTATCAAGTTTTGAACTTTCCACTTTTCACGTGGCTGTATTCTCAGTGTTCAAGATTTTGTCTCGTTCTTGTTGTTCCTCTTAAGCAATATCTGTTAATTTACCTTCCTCGTGACAAAAATGGTGTTAATTATAAGGAGTTCATAGGTTATATACTTATCCTTGCATTTAATTGCATCCCGGGTTGTAATATCATTACCGCCGCCGTTCTACATTAGGCTTTTTGTCTACCTTCCATGTTGTCCTCACTTCGAAGGCTCTATTACTGCACGTGGCAGAGCCAGGCAAGCAGAAAGCCAATTGCAAGGGCGCTCTTGGTCCCCTGCAACCTATTGCTAGTCACACCCTCTCTTGGCTGCCACTCTGCGGACTGACTGAAATTAAGTGGCTGCACAGCCCAGTGGCTTGAATCCAGAAATATGCAGACATCTCTACTAAGACTGACCGGGGGCGGACCTAGCCTATAATACAAGGTTGTCAAGAACAATGGCCAGCATGCTTGCTGCTGTGTGACTACACAGCCGACTTTGGTTCTACCTCTAGAATTGTCAGCCGCTGTACACAGCCATTGTGGAATAAGACCACCTAGAAAGTCACAGTAAGCGTGAAATTTTGTGAGTTCAGAATCAGAGTCAAGCATTTATATAACTGAAGTGAAACATTTTCACTCGCTGTTGCTGAATGCATTAAGCCCATTCATCAGATTACATGCTAAGTACTTACGCAGGTAGACACCAACAGCCTGTGTTGAAGCTCAGTTATTCACATACCGGTAAGAGAGCCACATCTCTGCCGGAATGGATCCATTGACATCATTCAGCCTGGCTGCCTCGATTGTTCAATTTGTCAACTTTGCGACATCACTCATTAATCAGACATACAAAATCCATGCCTCTGCGGCTGGATCAACAGATCGAGCCCAAGAGCTAGAGGAACAATATTACATCTTGCTTCAGTTCAGCTCGAGGCTGGACAACAAATCGTCATTATGCGTATCTGGTGGACAATTCCATCAGGATATCGAGCAAGACATAACATCACTGGCTCAATTGAGAATTGTGTGTAAGGAGCATTGTCAGACGCTACTGGACATTGTATCCGGGCTAAAACTGGAGAATGGCAATGGACGGCTGTTCCGGAGTTTTCGAATAGCATGCAAGGCTCTACGCAAAGAGAAACGCATTGCGGAGCTTGAAGTCAGCTTGCATTCACTTCAGACACAAATGACCTTCCACTTATGTGATATTGCCCGGTAAGTGACCCAAGACATATATTGCTCTGTAAGAGGCTGATAATACCTTTTTAGCCATTTTCATGAAGAACATGCTTTTGTGTTGGCTGGTTTACGGAGACAGGCTTATGCGCTGGAAATCGATCTATCCAAAAGGCTTGACCACCTAGCGGACATGCTGAGCGCAATTCAACGCGCGGTTACCGAGAAAGACCAAACCAATATGGCTTTGTCACTTTCAGAGGTTGAAGATCTGAAAAAAGAATTCGAAAAGCTTTCTATAACAGAGACGGGCTTGTCTAGAGATCTCCATGTGGTGCGGAGCTTGACGTTCGAAAACCATGTCGATCGGTATCATGCCATAACCGAAGCCCACCTCAAGACTTTTGGATGGATTTTCGATCCTAAGCACACCAGGAGCGAGGGGCTTCGGCTTTCAAAGTGGCTACGGGAAGGCGAGGGTGTCTTCTGGGTTTCAGGCAAGCCTGGCTCTGGAAAGTCAACTCTCATGAAATTCATCGCCGATAATACCCAGACACAACGAGAGCTATCAAGGTGGGCTGACTCTCAGAGTAGGGTCGTCACATCTAGCCACTACTTCTGGTGGACAGGAACTCGTCTACAAAAGTCCCAGGAAGGCTTGCTTCGGGTGCTGCTCTACGGTATCTTCCGAAAGTGTCCCGAACTGATTCAAAGCGCTTGTCGGGAGGAATGGGAGGAAGCCATTTCATTTGGTCAGTTGGATACTCAGAGTGCCCAAATTTGGACATACGAAAGACTCCGGGCTATCATTGAATCTCTTGCCAGACAACCACCTCTTAACACGAAGTTTTGCTTTTTCATTGATGGCCTGGATGAGTATGAGGGGGATCATCTGGATATCTGCAAAATCCTCAAAGATTTAGCAGGTTCACCAAGCGTCAAGATGTGTGTGTCAAGTCGACCATGGAATCAGTTTCAGCTGGCATTTGGCGACAGTGACCAGAAGATCATGGTACACGACTTGACAATAGACGACATCAGAGGTTACACGAGAAGTAGACTCTCTGAGCACCCAGAATGGAGCATGATATACGGACAGCGAAGGAGCGCTCAGGCCAAGGAGCTTACAGAGCTGATCGTACAGAGAGCCGAGGGTGTCTTTCTGTGGGTATTCCTTGTTACTCAACTTCTCCGCGAGGGATTGAGTAACAGCGATAGCATGAGAGACCTCTGTCGGCGAGTCGAGAATTTCCCTCCAGATCTTGAGCGCTTCTTCATCCAAATGCTTGAATCCGTTGACGGATTTTATCATCAAAAAATGTCAACAGCACTACAACTGGCCCTGGTGGCGGAGAATCCAATGAATCTCTCGGTCTACGCCTTTCACGAAGAAGAATACGACAATCCAGACTACGCTCTAGATATGAAGGTCAAGTGCTTCAGCGAGATAGAGGTGAAAAAGCAGCATCAAACTGTCGAACGCCGCCTCAATGGATGGTGCAAGGGTTTGCTTGAAGTCCACGGTCGTGAAGTCCATTTTCTGCACAGGACCGTGGCTGATTTCCTGAGAACTGGAGAAATGGTGGAATTTCTGAAAAAGAAGGCGCCTGCTAATTTCGACACCAGCCTGTCTGTCTTAAAAGCCTACACAGCCTGGATCAAGAGTGGGAACTTTCCGAATCTCGCACGTGGATCACATGAGGGTGCAGAGGACCTCCAGGACGAGTTATCTTTAGGACCATACGAGACTACCACCAGAACACTTCAAAAGGTCTACAATCGCTATTATACTGTCACTGATTCGGAAAATTACAACCCGATTGAGATACAGACACTCACAGGCGAAGCTTTGCTCGCGGCCTCGAGAATTGAGAGGTCTCTTCGTTGTCACTCCATCAGCCACCAAGCCATGTTTGTCCACATTGACGCGATCGATACGACTATTCAAGAATTGGAAAGCCATGTCCTTAGCCCTTATAGCAATAGGCCGCAAGCCGTACTCATGAATTTCAGAACGAACATACTCCAGAGCGCCTTGGCTTTATATCTAGACAGAACACTGTCGCGCGATCCGACCTATTTCCACGGTCTGCAAAAACCTGCACTGTCAATACTTCTGGACGCATTTATTGCTCCAGAAGATTCGCAAAGCGATGGATTGGATATTAGGAGCGATCTTTGGCCAACAGAGATTTGTGCGACGCTCCGATGCCTCCTGGAAAAAGGACACGGTCCAAATGGGATAGATGAGAACTCCGACACGCCATTCAAGAAACTCTCTTCTCTCGCTTTGCCTTGGAATGGAGGTCCTTGGAAGACTTGTACAGCACCAATTTTCCGTCAGAGACTCTTCTCCCTATTTCTTGGATTTGGCGCCGACCCCATTGTACTGATAAAAAGAGACGGAATCCTTTACTCAACTCCCTGGTTCGACTTTCTCATGGCAGCTTTTCGTGTCCCGTGTGAGCCTTCGGAAGAGGATGCGTATCTGAGTGAGCTTGACGCATTCCTTAAGAAGGATGATCTCGCATTGCAGGTCCCAATGCAATCTTCATCCACGTGTCCGCTCGAGGTATTCTTCCTGCAGATGTCTAATTTCAAAGAGAGTCGCGGCTCTGTAAGCCACATAGGAAGTGCTCGTCTTTTGGGAAAGGTATCATCGAGGCTATTACGGCGAATGCACGATGAACACATTGAGGTGAAGTCTGCTTATCGGAGCCTTCAGAGGTCACTTCCAGCAGCCTTGTATCATAGTATAAAACTTGAGCATGACGCTTTCGTGATAGCTGAGCGAAGGAAGACGAAGAAGAAAAGGGACAGAAAGCTAAATACATGGAGAAGGCAGAACGGAAACGGAAATGGATGGGTCGCTTATGGGAGACGAGTAGGCAATTCAGCTAAGCCTCGGCGCAACAAAGAAGTTTAATACGCAATAATAAATTTTCTCTTTCTCTCTCTCTCTTTGGGTTTTACCAATAATTAATAGCTTTTAATATCAGTCGAGACTAATAAAGTTCTCATACAATATTGCTACACAGAAACCAGATTATCAATGATAGTGAAGTCTTTTATTTGGCAGAGTTTTAATGAAATTCAAATTCGCCTGTTTGCCGAGAAGCAAGAAAGACTGTTCTTCTATGACTGCCCTTGGTGGTGCTGAGGATAGGGCCGAATAGATGAATCGATGCAATCAATAGTCACACATCCACCAAGTAATGTTGTGCAGGATTTATTTCCAACAAACGGTCTCCCTAAGTCATACAGATATTCAATCGTATCCTACTGCTACCTAAAAATCACATCAATTTAACATCAGCCGACAGTCCCGAGCTGTGCATCGTCCTGCTCGACGAGCGAAGTGCAATGACTTTCAACTGCCATTGTTGTAAGCGACAGTATATATCCTTCGAACATCTAATGGTCTTAAAAAGTGGAGACTGCGCAGCAATGCTATCGCTCTTGATACAGCTCATTCTTTATCGAAATGAAACCTTACAGCGAAGTCTGAACGGGGGAAGAAATAAGTCGTCCTTGAAGCAGCTTGTAAGGAGGACCAATGTGACCCCAAAAATAGGCCCCGCTGCACGCATATAAGCGCCCGCCGAGAGCATGGGGCCTGGCATTATCTAGGCACACACAGTGTCGCAACCGCCCAGGCCGGGCTCTGCAGCTGTGCCGCATCCCAACATTAGGCTGTCCTATCACAACCACCATGGAATGATGTTGGTGAATTGCCCTCGCATTTGATTAGCCCTCGAGTCGCTGAGTGACGCTCTTGAACCCTTTGGATGCGCACACCTACAACCACCCAGCCACATGCTTCAAGCGGCGGGGTTCTGCCGACCAACTTGCCTCCTCCATTTACTGGACGTTAACAACTCTTAACTTTCTAGATTTACCTGAACAAAACATTGACATGGATGACATTCACCACCACGGTGGCCGGCGACCCGCTAGGACTCCGCAAGGAGAGGTCAACGATTTCTGGTCAAGCTTCTCACGCAAACGACCAAGTAAAGTAACATCCATCTTTCCCCGTTTGCTATATGCCAGCCTGCTCCCACGCCATGATGACCCCCGTGGTGCATCGTCGGCACGCAATGCAGCCGAAAGCTACGACATCGCAGCCAAGGAGTGCCGCGAAATGGTCAAGCGGATCAGGGAGGAGTGCGAGCGGACGAACGAGAAATTCACGGATCCGGATTTCGATATCGAGTCCGACTTCGAGACCAAGAACAATTGTCTCTTTGGACTGCATCCACCCCGCCCGCCCCCACCTCCTCCCGATAACATGACTGTTACCAGCATTGCCAGAAGCATCTCCAGCAACAGCTCACATCCGGGGTCAGTTCATCGCCTGGATTGGATCTTCAGGAATCCCCAATTCACTGTCAATGGGTACTCGCACACAGATGTTCAACAAGGAATCGGCGGGGACTGCTGGTGGCTAGCAGCTATCTCAACAATTGCCCACCGGAGGGACCTCATGGATAGGATCTGCGTCGCTCGAGATGAGGAGTGTGGGGTTTATGGATTTGTCTTCCAGCGTGACGGAGAGTGGATTTCCGTGATTGTCGACGACAATCTATATCTCTCTTCAGAAGACTTCCGAGATTTGCATCCCGAAGACTTCGACCCCGATGGTTCAAAGGCTGCAAAATTTAAGATGTTGAACCAGAGAGGGTCGGAAGCGCTATTCTTTAGTCGCTGCACTGAGGAGAACGAGACATGGCTGCCACTGCTGGAGAAGGCTTATGCAAAAGCTCACAACGATTATGAGGCAATCGATGGGGGCTACGTTGGAGATGGTGTAGAGGATATGACCGGAGGTGTCACTACACCCATTGCTACTAACAAAGTACTGAGAAAAGATAGGCTGTGGAAAGAGTTGAGCGGCTCTGATGGACAATTTGTGTTCGGTATATCTGCTCATTCGCGCTTTGGAAGGGTGGAGGCAGACTCAGGAGTGACTCTTGGCCATGCTTACACAATACTTCGAGCTGTAGAAGAGGATACCGAAGACGGGAAGAGCTCGGTGCGCTTGGTCAAGATTAGGTACATGCTAGCATTTCCCAAGGACTTCCAATCTTCAAATTTGCTAACTTCCTCAGGAACCCCTGGGGTAAAAGAGATGTCAGAGGCAGAGAAGGCGAGTGGAATGGGAGGTGGTCGGATGGCTCTGAGGAGTGGACGCCATACTGGATGGCAAAACTCGACCACAGGTTCAAGAATGACGGGATTTTTTGGATGGAATACAGTGACATGCTCGCAACATTCAAGTACATATACCGCACACGCTTGTTCGACGAGAATTGGACGGTCATCCAACAGTGGGCCAGCTGCAGCGTCTCGTGGGTCACGGGCTACTTACGAACGAAATTCATACTTGACGTCAAGAAGGCTGGTATGGTTGTGATTGTGTTAGCGCAAGTGAGTTGCGGCTATTCATGTCGACCCTCGCAAGACTGGGCATGGCTTATGCGGCACCAGATGCTAACTCGAAGTCTAGTTAGATGAACGGTATTTCAAAGGGTTGGAAGGCCAGTACAAATTCAGTCTGCATTTCATCGTACAAAAGCAGGGAAGTCAAATCGGGGATTACATCTGCCGAGTGCGCCCAGTCCCCGGAGGAGACCACCGATCTATCAGTTGCGAAATAGAAAATCTCGAAGAAGGGCAGTACGAGGTTATACCACAGATAACCGCGGTTCGATTCAAGCAAGAGCAAACTGTCGAGTACTTAGTACCCCGATATGCGAACACGAACCCACAGAAGCTTAGGCAAGTTGGGCTACAATACGATCTTGCTCATGCAAAGGGAGGCATGTAAGTCCATTCAAAATTTCCTCAACTCTGAATTACACGAGACGGTCGGCCCGTGCGGCTTTTAGAGGACTGGTTTCAGTCCGTGGAATCGTCTTCCAGCTGTCGGTGTTCGATACCCATTGAGCCTTTGCTAAACCCATGATTTATAGTCCTGATGAAGACATGAAAATCGAGCAAAAGAATCCCAAGTTGAAGAAAAAGCTTTTCAAAAAGTCACGTCATCCCCATATTCGGGGAAGATTAGTAGAGTTTGAACTTGATGTCATGTCGCAACAAGAGCAGACGCCTAGCGAGCGGAGTGACACCAGGTTGGAGGAGAAAGACCAGTTTGACGAGTTCCAGGATGCAACGGAAGGCCCCACGGCTGACACCAAACCTTCATTTGAATGCCGAGAACACGACGGGAACGAACATCCCAGAGATTGCTCTAGGGAGAAGCTCGCGATGCAAAATGGCGAACAACAACAGGGCCATGAGTCAGATGGGCCCGAAAAGAGAGGGGAAAACCTTCCGACGAATTCGAATGAAGCTGGAACAGTAGTCGAAGATGACAAAAACCTAAGCACCAACGAGCACTTCGATGTACACTCCGCTGATGAGTCTTCAGACTCTGACAGTGCAGGCAATGATGACCGACGGTGGAACGCTGTCTGTATCGCTTGTCTCCGAGTCTACTCCAGAGATCCAGAATTGACTATCACCCTGGTAAGCCCGGATGACAGGCAAGGATCGTCAAATTTAGTCAGGGGTCAGGAGCCCGCTGGAGCAACAATGTAGAGACCTGTTAAGTGCAGAGGTCAGTGCCTTGAATGGCTGCTGGAAACTTTTGACCATAATTTGACAGCTGTGGATTCATATGTATGCCCGTAGGGAGTGGAGAGGTCTTCTCATTGTTTTCAGAAGTATGAGAAGATAGGCTCACGACATATTAGACTGAGCATTGGTCAATCCCGAATAATGAGGAGGAATGGAGAAAGGCCAATTTATAATGAATGGCGGTTAATTAGGATTTATGTTCCCTTCGTCGCAGCACATCTCCTCCATTGAGCGATTGCTGCATTGCGATATTTATAACGCTCATACACGTTTGAACATGTGAACCTGGAATCTCATGTTTTCCAGGCTGACCGGATACTTCAAATCCTCTTCCAGTCGGTACCACATGCTGTCCTCATCAATAACCTTTTGCCATGCACCAGTCGCCTCCTCGCTTACATCCTCCTCATTCTCAGTATTCTTCCTCGGTTTTGGCAGAAGAGCATAATCCAGCAGCCAGCTCATGGGATATTTCTTTTTCTGCTCCCCTTCTTTGACACCGCCAATCGCTGTCTCAGAGTAAGATCCAGGACTGTCCACCACCAAGAGCAAACTTCCCTTAGGAGCAGCTTCTGTTACCTTCAGCAGAAAAGCGGTGGTTCGTGGCATTGAAGCTGTGTAGAGCTCGTTCAGAGTAAAGAAAAGGGTGAGAAGCGCCGGATCAGGTCCGATGACTGCGCGGAGGTCCTCGTTACTGCAGCCCAGTATATCGGTGCGTGTGAAGGTATGCTTGATAGCTTTGGGCGAGAGGAACGAAGCATTTGTGGCGCGAGCTGATGCGCTTGCATACTTAGAAAGAGTCGGAGGTGTCTTGAGACATGTATGCAGCTTGGAGAGCACAGACGCCCAGTCCGCTGTGTCGATAAGGTTTAATTCGAGAAGCGTCGGCGAAGAATCAGCCTCTGAGATTGACAAGCCCTGCAAGTCTTTTGAGATATCCTCAGACAGTGATTGTGGTCTACCGCCTGCGTCTGAGAGCCGTAGATGACGTAAAAGAGCTGACAAGGCCATAATTTCAGCTGCACCACCTCCGAAACATATCACCCTGGCTGGTTTCTGTTCATTACCGCCGGCCACCAGTTGCTGAATGCAAGCGTCGTCAGCTCTCTCCTCACAGATCCAAGCCAACAGCTGCGCGTATCCCAGGGCACGACTAGGGCTCCAACGAATTGCGTATGCCTCCAGGAACTCAGCTCTTCCAAAAGCTGTATCAAAGTCTCTCCTGAAAAGTGCATCCTTGATCTCCTGTAGCGTTGGCTTCAGCGCCTCGAAGTCATTGGATGCAGGAAAGGTGGTGCGGAAGACGTCGAGAACCAGCTGCTCGAGCTCGACAGGAAGGGCATGATTCAACTTGGGTGGTTCTGCGGATGTGAGCCCTGAGTCTGCAGCCTGTCGGCTTTTCTTCTTTTTGTGAATATAACCAGGTCCCTTCCAGCCTGGAATCCCGGGAGTTATCCGTGCTGGCGCCTTAGACGCACCGCTGTCTGGAGGCTTTCCGTGTTTTGGCTGCGATTTTTCCTTGCGATCGTATTTTCCCATTGTTGCTTAGTCCATGAAGATCTTCCACCTTGGTTGTTTGTGATTGGAGTGATTTTGGCTCAGTTTCTTCAGGACTCGATCGATTTTGATGTCGATGATATCTGAGATCGATTGTGGCATCAAATGAATTTTTCCCGCTCAGTTGTCTCACCATTCAGACCACCATGCTTAGTAAGCGAAGAACAAGGCATAGTACAAGTAGATAAGGTCGGAAAACAAACACCATCTATGCATTTCCAGTGGTTCGATTTGATAACGAAGGTGTCTTCAAAAATTGCACAAAAGAATAGCTACATGCCTAATGTCAATATCTGAGCTTACTAGCACGCGATGTCGAGACCTAGCGAATATCCATAGCACCTGCGAAGATTTACCACATCAATATACCTGGGCATCGAGATTTTCGGCAGTATTGCATATCTCATTCTATGGAGACCTAATCTCGCGTCTGTTACGGTTTCCAGTGTGAGACCCAATTATATCTTTCGACCTTTTGATTATTGAGTTGTTTGGTCTTGAAGATGATCTTAATAAAGCAGTAGAACCTGACGGACCAGGCTTGTCATCCAGCACTCAACTTTGTCTGTCAGAGGCGCGTCAAGTCCAGGACCGTAGAATTTCGTGCTCTCGAGCGTGATCATGGTCGATGGAACGGTAAAGGTTGTTTCATCACGATGCGTGAGTCTCGAAGAATCCCTTGATATCTGTGACTGGAGAAGCACATGACCTTGGGCACATGTATTCATTAAATCGGTCTCCAATATCAAGGATATATGTTCACCAATGTAAGAACCTCGGAAACCTGACTGAGATGACTTGAATAACCTATGACCAGCCTCAATGACGCTGCACACCCCCAGAAGGCGGTACGAAGGACGGTATCCGCTATGGAGAAGTCTTGTATTCGGACCTCTATGAGCCAGGGCCCTTCAATCGTAAGAAAGCAAATCGGGCATGGCACTCACACTATTTCTACAGTCATCCTGGCCGTAGTCTCTGCTGAGATGTGAAACGCAACTCAACTTAATGATTCACAAAAGCCTCGAGTGAGCAAGATCATGTGCTCTTACAAAATATATATGCTGTAATAATGTAAACCATTGGTTTGCTAGTGAATTTCAAATTTCATCTCATTCCCAGAAAGCTTAATCTCGCAAAACCCTACAAAACTTTAGACAAGATGCCAGCAGAGAAGTTTCTCCTGAGTGATTCGCATCTCGGTGACACAAGGGTAAATTGTTCAAAGTACTGGAGTAAGTATCAACAGCCAGCACTGACATCTTCATCATTACTTTGCCCTCTTTAAACACGCTCAAAAAAGGGAGGTTTCGGCTCATGTAGCGTGGTACAAACGAGGCAGGGTACCAATCGTACCATAATTATGATGGATAAGCTAACATAGATTTCATCCAGATAACAAGACAATTATGAAATGGGCAGAAGAAGTGCCAACAACGTCTATGGGTGAGGACCCTACACTCGAGGATGTGTCGCCACTTTTCAGGGCGACAGAGCCTGGTGATTTCCAGCATGCCATATCCCAGAACGGCGAGCAGGCTCATTCTATCAGGAAACGCGGATCCCATGCTGATTTACGAGCAGAATACGAGCTGGGCGCAAACAACCACAAGGGATGCAATCCATGCTGATGATTTTGATATGGCAGTACACCATTTCACTTCATAATCCCAGAGACATGGGGTAGCACGCAACACATGTTCGCATTTTGTCATGAGAGGCTGTTGTAATACTAAGCAAATTAATCTTCAGTTTATCTAGAATCAATTAAATATTAAAAATGAGTTACTGAATACTTAAGTAATGAACCTGTATCGCTTCCTGACTCTTTCCCCTTCATATCAGAACCCGTGTTATCTTTACGCGCTGTGGTGCTGGGCGTAAAACTCACCCCCCCCCCTGTAATTCAAAATATCTAGCACTGGGGAAATTTGAGCATGAAGACATGCTAAATGCTTTGCGTCGTATGTGAGCTATAATTTTGCTCTCTTCATCAGGACTGTCTTGTGCTGTAAAACCCCGTGGGATCTAACTCATTAGCTTCAAACTGATACAGTATCACAGTTCCGTAGACAATTCATCAAATTGTGAGAATGAATATTCTTTTCTGTCCAGTCGGACACCGCCACGAGCATTGGTTTGAGTTCGCTGTTAAAATTCAGTTTAGTCAATGCAGATTTCTTGTCGGCTGGCAGATGACAAAAAAAGCCGCGATTGTAGATGTCACAAATGTGAGGTTCTTCGATGAAGCGGCAATATTTGGCGAGTCGCTGCTCTAGGACAATGACGAGTTCCCCTTTCATAAAATAGCCAGGCTTTCTGCCTCACGGGCATGAATCATGTCCAACCAATTGTTTCTTGATGAGGAAATACATCTTTCTTGAAGCACAAATCGGTACAGGCCAGTAACGTATGTCTGCTCGAGGAATTACCATTGACTCAAACTTTGAAATAAGTGCCAAATCAGGCCACAACATTGATGCGAATGGGGTGGTGCTCGCAGAGAATCATCTACTAAAACACACAGCGTGTGCGGATCACGAAAACGCTAGCAGACCTTCTTCCAAAGCCAGAGGTCATGCAAAGATTAGAGTATATGTCGTCTGGCCCGAGCCAGACTCGGCAATCACCGCAACAGCGCCTGCGGCTCGCGCTATTGACGGACAATGACCTCGATGAGAATAGTGAACTTCTTGGCTGCCTCCGCCTCAGGGGATGGCAAGCCCACTAGAAGATGCTGAAAGGCAGTGGGCACGATCACGAGGGTTGAATTGTGTAGACTGCAGCGCATTCAGTACTGTCTCGGGCCTAGGCTGTGATAAGACACTTGGCATTCGCAAAATGGTGTTGGTGGGGAGGATGCGTGCCCAGACGGTGTCTGCATGCGCGGTTGGCTCATCAAAGAATGGAGGGGGATAATGGCTTAGACGGATACAGTTTGGGGCGAGTAAAGAGATCGCGGATTGATCCTAAGTTACTGCTTGCGTTAATTATCGCGGGCTTGGAGACCCACATCTGAATTGATACTAGATCACGCCGAGTCGCCCAGCTGCAATGCTCACAGGTCCAGGAGAATATCGGTGAGGTCCGTCAGCCTCGCGATATCTAGAGCATCCTGATACAGAACCAGTGGGGCATCCATCACTATCTTGGCACCGGAGCCGTCAAATTAAGCTTCTATTTTCGCCTGGTCGTTTTCCGGCATCCTCTTCTCCTTCTGGCCAAGTCCCTCTAGTGATTGGCGGTTCGCTTCTCCCTGCAACGTCGATCTGCCGGCGCCGTTTGCTCCAATCAATGCTCGGAATGTGGCCATTCCGCCGACGACCCGCGACGGCGGACATCTTCGGTCTCCTATTCGGAATCTCACTGCCAAAATTCTTGGCAGAGCTTGTATGGATCGAGAAGGTAGCATTGAAGGGACCACTTTCGACCCTGTTGACTCGCGCTGATAAGAGCTATCTAAATGCCACACATTCGCTCACGTGTATGAATGGGCGGGATGTCTTTGGCTATTGTCCTTCCCGTCTCGGATTTAGGACCCGGCCGGTTGTTACGTTCCTAAAGCGTAGCAAATTACTGGCGTGGCTCTGGGAGCGGGAAATGAGGGAGGAGTTCCTGTATCCAGCTTGAGACGGACTTAGTAGATCTCGAATTGAAGCATAAGTAGAGGCGTTGGGAAGCTCATCACGAACGGAATGTTGGATACTCCCTCCAGCCTCGCTCGTTCGTCGTTCTACATCCAAGTGGGTATCTGAAGCACCGAGGTCAGCTTCTGAAGATAGCATTTTGAGGCGCTGAATCAAAGCTGCAACCATGGTCAGTCTAAAGAGCCAAACGAAGACAGAAGACAGAAGACAAAGGCAACTAACAAATGTCCCTGATAGCTTCAAGGTCTGTTCCTCGCGGCGTTGTCCGCTTCTGCCGCCTTTGCAGCGGTGATCCCAACCGTCGAGCCCGTGGTGGATCTTGTTGCCGAGCCCGTGGCCGTGGCTGGGGTCGAGGCGCGTGATACCTGCGTCTATACCTGTGGTTCAGTGTGTTATTGGGTAAGCAGCTGGAATTCAAATTATGATTTGATCGATCGTCGCTAACCCTACCTTTGTTTAGCAAGTGGACATTGACGAGGCACTGGCTGAGGGCTACAAGGACTACAAGGCGGGCTCCGCCCCAGGTATGTCAATTAACTTCTCCAGTCACGGGAGACCCCCCGAAATTAGAGGATCAGACAGCTCACAATCAATCCGCAGGTGGTTATCCTCACCAGTACAATAATTACGAAGGGTTCAGCTTTCCGACCGCGGCGCCATGGTGTAAGTATAAGCCTTCTCTCGCTGCAGTTGCCCATCCGTTTTCTATTAGATCCTCCCAGTATGCATTGTTCCGGGTTCCGTAGTAGGTAACTAACATATGGCAGATGAGTTCCCAATCCTTTCAACGTACAAGGTCTACACAGGCGGTTCTCCTGGCGCGGATCGGATTGTTTTCGACACGAAGGGAAACTTTGATGCATTGATCACCCACACTGGTGCATCTGGCAATGACTTTGTTGCCTGCAAGAAGGCTTAGATGCATTTAGTACTTAAGTACTCATCAAAAGCTTTTGAATCACTTCTCCCCATCGCGAGATGGCCCTTGACTTCTGGCCCTGTATAATATGTTGTTCCAAGTTTGTGTGCCTCTCGCCACCAGGCATATTTTGACACCATGCGTAAGGCACTTTGCACATTTTGTCGGTCTCAGCCTCCCGCGAAGATGTAACTCACCTCGCGGACTCCCTTGTGGAACTCGAGCCAGTCTTTCACAGTTTAGTATTTTCGTGGCCGAATCAGATGGCACTGGGTCAACCAGGGACTGTAATGCAACCCTGCCCAAACACGCAACTGGCCGATGATACCTGCCAATGTGGGTGTGGATTTGCTGACATATGCTTTGCACTTTGAGTCCCTATCACAATTCTTGTCACCATGGTATGACTTCGTTTTGCTGAATCTACAGAGTCATAATTCAGCGTGATACTCTTCAGCAATTCTTTTGCTATTCTGTGCAGTGGTCACGCAGTGACTCAGACTCCCCATGTCAAATCTGACCCCCCTATGGAGCCGGAGGTTTGAAACTGAACGTATTTACAATGAGCTTATGGAGCCCGACACACCTACATACGTGATAAGTCGGGTGCCAGGGCTCTGGTAGTCCACCAGGACCTCTCAAGGGTTTGGCAATCTGCGTGTTATGGTTTGTCCTGCTTCGATATCGAGGCGCTGCAGGAGGAGTTGATTGCGTGTCAAAATCAAGCAGAGAACCAGGATCTTGACGTTTGATCGGAATAGCTCATCAGCGTGCTATACTCCACAATTCGGCAGTATTAGGCGCCGAATGCAATTGGACGCGGAAAGGAAGTCAGCCTTGACTGTTGGTTTGCGCATTCCTGCCAGGCCAAGGGAGGGCCATTCAGCCAGGTCGCGATGGTCACCTTGTGGCAACATTACTAGGGCTTTCTAGGACGCCTCGCCGCTGCATCTATTCCTCATGCGTATGCTCGCTCATCTGAGCCCAGATAACTCTTCACCATCGTACCCGACTTTGTGATCAATGCGGATCGAGGACACACAAGTATCTGGACCTTGCTCTCTAAGTCTTGCCTTTTTGCATGGCGTTCAGTGTGCATCTCGCGCCCAGGACTGCCTACGAGTCGAGGACAGACGTCTGGATATAGCTCAACCACGACATATGCATCGCGCGGCGGAGGAAAAGCGGAAAGACAACCGACAGGCGTTGGTCCGAGTCTTTGCTTTTGTTGGTACCCCTTCCAGCATGAGGTTGAGACACAAGTTAATTCTGCCCTGCCGAGGATTCTGGAGGTCATTCCATGAATATTATATATGTGTCCATCCCACAGCTCCCTAAAAATCTTTACATCATGGCACCGGCATCTAGCCGACATGCACTGCGGAAATGCCTTCACAGTCCCCTGTCCTGCGAGTCGGCGCCACTCTTGCCGCGCTTCTCATCTCAGGTTTCTTAATTCGAAAGGTTTTTTTTGTGCCTGCGCAGCCTAAACCACGAGCAAAATCCAAAGAGAAAGGCTGCAAAACACGGGGTCGAAAACTTGGGGTGATTCCAGGAAATGACTCCTGCGATGGCTCTCCCGGGCCGCAGCCGAATGACGCCAGGCTAAGAGCGGCGGAAGCTGCCCAGGTATGAGCTCACGATGACATCTCCCAAAGGCTCACCGCATCGAACTTGTCTAACATATGCCAGGCGAGAGCCACAACCTCAAATAGGCGAGCTCCAGGTGCGCTGGGCAGGCTATTACAACAGCAAAGACGGCAGACTATAAGTGAGATAATGAGGCAGCAGGCGAGGGACGAGAGAAGGCGGAGAGAGTTTACAGCAGCCGGCGAGGAATGGTCTTAGACGGAAGCCGTTTGTTCAGAAATGCTGCTTGCTCGCCTACCATGCCAGCAATTGGTCCAGTTGCAGCCACTGTGTTATGAATGTATCATCGAAGCTGGCAAAGGCGTTGAACCACGGGTCATAGTGTACCAAGATCGGCCGACCCAATCAAGAAAAAATATATCCATGTCAGACAGGCAGTGTTGAGAACTAGCTTGAGCTGAACACCTGAACTATCATGGTTAAATGAAGACACCCCGAGGCGGCTGAATTAAGATGGACGTGCAGGGGCAAACCAGTGCCCTGCGACTCACCCGCACCAATGACAGAGGATTCCATCCTCATGACGTCTGGTGGGTCTCAGAGGCTGCCCCACGGCGGGGTTGTATCCCACGCGTCGACCTTCCTAGTGATCGCCTGGTTGCCAGGCAGGCCGCGCTGCTGGGACAGGCACTGGCACCCGTTGTGAGAACTCGCCCGGCTTTGCAGATCACCGATCGCTTAATGGCCTCCCAGCTTTGAAATCGAAAGCCCCTTACCTAATAATGTCTTTGCCAATGGTTCGGTCCGATAACCGCGGCGGAGCTATTGCGTTTGATGTTCTTCTTATCGTAATGTTCTGGTCCCGTAGTGTAGTCTGGCACTG
Source organism: Diaporthe amygdali (assembly GCF_026229845.1). Taxonomy (NCBI): domain Eukaryota; kingdom Fungi; phylum Ascomycota; class Sordariomycetes; order Diaporthales; family Diaporthaceae; genus Diaporthe; species Diaporthe amygdali. The sequence continues at coordinate 681,610 of NW_026517029.1, forward strand.
GTGGGGGGTCGTCCACCAAGTCTCATAAATACCTGTTCTTCCGCTCACTCAACTCTAGCCCTCGTTGAACTTCTTCATCTCTCCCTCACTTTCACGATACCCAGACGTCAAAGCACTCACTGAATGTCAAGAATCATGGCTGCCGTCAAGAACACCACGTGAGTGCCCCTCCTCCTTCTTTCACTCCATGTTTTGCTAATACACCACCAGCAAGACCTACACCCTGAACACGGGTGCCCAGATCCCAGCTCTCGGCCTTGGGACGTGGCAATCCAAGCCAAATGAGGTGAAGAACGCTGTTGAGGCAGCCCTCAAGGCGGGCTACCGACACATCGACACGGCATTCGCCTATGGCAACGAGAAGGAAGTCGGTGACGGCATCAAGGCCTCGGGCGTGCCCCGCTCCGAGATCTGGCTTACGACGAAGCTGGACAACCCATGGCACAAGCGCGTCACAGAGGGTTTCAACAAGTCCCTCGAGAACCTGCAGACCGACTACCTGGACCTGTATCTGATGCACTGGCCCAGCTCCACAGACCCTGACGACCTGAAGAAGCACTACCCGGACTGGAACTTTGTTGACACGTGGAGGGAGTTGCAAAAGCTGCTGGATACGGGAAAGGTGAAGAACATCGGCGTATCCAACTTCGACATCACAAATATGGAGAAGCTGCTCAATGCCGAGAGCACAAAGATCACGCCCGCTGTCAACCAGATCGAGCTGCATCCTTGCAACCCCTCACCCAAGCTCATCGAGTACCTCAAGACCAAGAACATCCACCCCTCTGCCTATTCGCCACTCGGCAGCACCGACTCGCCTCTTGGCAAGAATGAGGCCCTCCTGTCTATCGCCAAGGCCAAGGGCAAGTCGCCGCAGCAGGTGCTGCTCGTTTGGGGTCTCCAGAAGGGCTTCTCCGTCCTGCCCAAGAGTGTCACTGAGTCGCGCATCAAGGCCAACAGGGAGCTGGACGGTTGGAGCTTGACTGATGAGGAGGTCGCCGCTTTGGACGGCATCCAAGACAGGTTCAAGGTCTGCGGTGACGCCTGGTTGCCAATTAGGGTATTCCACGGGGATGACGAGTAGATGTTGTTAGACGATATATCAGATAGAAAGGAATACATCTGCAAAGATCAGTGACGAAAGTTTACTGGAAAAGCATCACCCGTACACCCAGTAGCGTTGTCCGAATGTTCCTAAACGATGTAACCAACGGTTGTATTTCCAATATCATTCTAGGTGCTGCAAAATGCTTGCGAAACTCAAGTCTATCTCTTGCTCTGCCGTCCACCCAACAAGAGCCGGTGTCCATAACGTTCACAGACGATTCTGTCCATGTTTGGCGGAACCAATCTCACTAGAGAATCATGCAACACAAAATGCGTGCCTTTATGGTGGGCACGAAGTCCTTTCCTGCGCAACTGCTTTTGTGCCGCCCCTTCAGACGCCCGCAGAAGTATGCGCACACTGCTGGTTCCGGGAAAGGACCTGACAAGTCTTTGCAAGTTGAATTTGGCCGACTGTCCATGGCGTATAGTTGGTCGCCAGAACTGAGCACGAAACGCAGTCCTATACCGCCGTTGGGCTCACACCCAGCTGCTTGTCCGGGTCTTCATATTAAGAGCCACGGACATTCTATTGTGTTATGATGTCCACCTTCTGACTCTGCCACCACAACATCAACCTGAGTCAGATGCCGAAGGTTGGTAGATAGTCCTTCATTGAATTAGCGCAAAGAACCATCCCAAATCAAAGCACCGCAGGTGGCACTCACGGCGCCGTTGCATCACGGCTGATTCAGCTCTGGGGCTCAGTCGAAATCCTCTCGTCTATAGACCAAAGGGCTGCGCGCCCTTTGTGTAGCTGCTCAAAGCTTCTCTTTCACTGCCGACTGGACTTCTTCCCTCAAGACCCTCGCCACCTCTGCCCTGACACTGTCCGCGAGCTGCTCGCCGTCCTCGGCGTCAAGGTCGCTCCTCTGGCCGCGGCCAAACATGGTGAACTTCTCACTCCAGCGGCCCTGCGCCCTGATCTCGGGCCGCGGGATAATATGGTAGTGCATGTGTGGAACCACCTGCGCGGCGGCGGCGCCGTTGTTCTGCACGACGTTCCAGTCGTCCACGCCAGTGGCCCTGCTCAGGGCCGCGGAGAGAACGCGGAGGTAGTAGCCCAGCTCGCGGGCCTCGTGGGGCGTGGTGCCGGTGAGCTTCGGGGAGTGCCTGCGGGGGCATAGCAGCAGGTGGCCTCGGGATAGGGGCATAATGTCGAGAAACGCGATCACGTGTGGCGTCGAGAGCAGGACGTAGGTCTCGGGATTTGGGTCTGCCTTGGTGGTGGAGAGGATGGACGAGTCGGCTGCCGGGGGCGCGGTCGGGTCGTAGGGCTTGTAGAGAGCTGCTATGCGACAGAACGGGCAATTGGCAGCGCTGTCTTCGTCTACCGCTGGTGTCGATGCTGGATTCGAAGGCCCAGGTCTGTCGAAAGCTGTGTTTGGCACATGAGGCGCCATCGTGCCCGCCCTGAGCCCGGCTTGGACGTAGATCTTTGTGATTGGGATACAAGGGTCCGTCCGGACTTGACACAGCTAAAATATCAGGTAGTTATCATGAAGTAGCTTCACAGCTCGAGCTCCCAGAGCCAGGCCCAGGGAGTCTAGTAAATGTTCTGCCGGCTAGAGGCTGGTCAAGCAGACTCGCAGCGGCAGCACGTCATGAACCTTGCAGGTTCCTGGAATTAAGCCTCGGCTCGTGCCCACGCCCCTGTCGCAACGGTCAAAGGGGCGCTGCGGCAGGCAACTAGAATTCTGCCGGTGTCGATCCCGACCGCCAATTTTCTCAGTGTCTAGGCCTCAACTTTCACTGATAGCTTCTTCTCATCTTGGTGACATCCATACATCAGCCAATACCCCGCCACAAAACCTGCCGTCGCTCCCTCTTCCGTGTCATCAGCCGCGCCGTATCTCTTCTAGTCGATAGTGCTCTCCAAACCCATCCTGTACTCTTCGACATGTCTCGCGAAGGCTACACCGTCCCAACCGGCTCGCCAGGCGGCAGCTTCGGCGGCGCTGCCCTGGCCGCGAAACCAACCAGTGCTTTCAACCCGGATTTCCGCGAGGACAACATCCAAATGAAGTACCTTTGCGGCGACTGCGGCTCCTCGACCCACCTCAAGAAGGCCGACCCTATCCGGTGCAAGGACTGCGGATGTCGTGTGCTCTACAAGGAACGGACAAAGAGGTGAGTCAGGTCGGGTATGCCGAGGGGAGACAGGTTTGGCTGATACCGATGAAATCCAGAATGATCCAGTTCGAGGCCCGGTAGAGACAACTTTCAAATATCATTGGCAATGAAGCAGTGCCTGGCGTGAAATCTGCGGGCGGAACGGCGCGATGTACGGACGAGTCGTAGTCTGCGGCCTGGCGAGAAATGAGGGGCCATCGAGAGCCATTGGGACGGGCAAGGGTGGCCTGCGGAACATTGTGGTGTTGACTGTACAGAGCATGGGAACCAAAAAGACAGCCGCCGACACCGCTGAAACGGATGGAGCATTTGATCAACATCATGTGGAGTTGAGGAGTAAATGACTTGCGAATGAATTTCTAGACAATGTCTGATGGTATCAAGACCCTACACCGAACGCCACACAGATGCCGACTCTTGTCCCTGAGTAGACCGGCTCTGAACATGCAATTTTGATAACCATACTCGCCCGGAGGGTACGGGCACGAATACCGAAGAAACCATTGAACATGCCAACGGCTAGCCTTGTTTCTGCTGTTGGTGTAGAAACTTTGCAAAGCTGGCCTCCTGACTTAGTGTTTCTTCGCCGCCCTCCATTGCCGACTCATACCTCGCCTGCAAGCCCGCGCGGTCTGTCTCGTCGTCGTCGTAATCTTCCGAGTCCTGATCGCTGACAACATCGATATCGCCGTCCCCATCCTTCTTTTCGTCTGTAGCAAGACCAGCCATAGACATGCCCTTCATCATCTTGTCAAGCTCCTTCTCTCTTGTCGCCCGCTTCGCATCTTCCCTCTCCTTCCTCTTCTTCTCCAACTCCGGTTGGTAGTCCCTCTTGAACTCCTCAGCCTTCTCGGCTACCGCCTCGAAAAAGTCGTTGACACCGGCGCCTGTCATGCTGCTCACACCGACTACACTAAGGTGCGCATAGAATTCTTCCAGCATCAGACTCATGCTGTTCAGCAGACTTCCCATGTACCCGCTGCCCCCACCTTCGCCGCCTTCTGCCCCGCCGAATGCGTTGCTATTCTCATCATCTTGGAGCGCAGCCTGGAATGCCTCGAAATCCGTCATCCATTCCTTGGCGAAGCTGGCGTCTTTGACATCGGTCTTGTTGAAGACGAGGATCATGGGAAGCTTGGTCTTGTAGAGGATACTGCAGGCGTAGAGCATGTTGCTCATGAAGGTCGACGTCGAGCTTGTCCGCGGCGTGTCGATTATGTATGCTATGACGGTAGGGAAGCTCGAGGCCAGACTCTCGAGCAAGATCGTCCCCGATGCGGACCACACGAAGACTTCGATCTGACCTGGCGTATCGACCAGAATGTTGTGGATCGGCTTCCGATTCGGGTTGGCGGGATCGGGCTGTGTGCGTTTCTCGAGGAGGCCGAGGATCTGATCTACCTTTGTCGCAAAGAGGTTAAGGGACGTGAGAATGCCACCGTTTGGGCCCAGGTTGTACTGCTTCATCACCTCCTTGTAGTTGACGCTGTCTCGGATGTCGATGTTGCTGTCGAAAGGGACGTTCAGGACGGCTGGATCGAGGTTGATCACGTATGGCGGGTCCTTCTGTCCGTGGAGGTGGGCGTTGATGCGTTGCATGAAGGTCGTCTTGCCCGACCCGGCCATGCCGACGCATACAATAGCGACGGGCTGCTGCCCATTCTCAGCACCGGGCTGGCTGTTTGATGCCGTCGAAGCAGATGCCATTGTCTTTCGGCTGGCCTTGAAAGGGCAGTGATCCAAGCTTTGGCAAACGGGTGTTGCTTGTTGGGAAGGGAAAGCGAACTCACATGAAAAGTTTCCCCAGTGTCTGCGGGGCAGCATCGATGTCACTGTGGGGAGCCACGCTCCAGTTGCCTGCCGCTAACACATTAAGCCCTGCAGCCACTTCAATTCTGGAGCTACCCTGGAGAGGGTTTGGGGAGCATCACGTCACATAGCCTCAACGCTGGAAATATCTCTCTTCCCCGAGGTGCTTCTCTGAAGCTCTTGGCCATCCAGTCCACGTTGTTCAGAGCATCACTAGACCATCGGCCTTCCTCTAGTCCCGTTCTTCTCCTGCAATGGACGGACTTGACGATTTCGAGAAGCAGCTTGCTGCTGAGAAGGCCGAAAGAGAACGAGCAGAAGAGCGTGCGGAGAGACGGGAAAAGAAACATAGGCATCGCCACCATCATCGACGCTCGAGATCGCCAGACAGGCGTGACCGTGATCGAGACGACAGAGACGACAGGGAGAGGGCCAAAGACAGAGACGGCCATAGAAGCAGGCACCATCGCTCTCGGGAGCACGATTCAGATGATGGTCACCGACATAAGCGGTCTCGACACTCGAAACGAGACGACGACGGCGACTCTGGGAGGCACCGACACAGACACAGGGACAGAGAGCCGGCTGGAAATGAAGAGCCAGACTTTATTGCATCTACAGATGCTAAAGAGAAGCTTCCCATACCAGACGAAGAGCTACCCCGAGACGAAGCCACGCCTCTCGAGAGGGACTCCTGGATGACCGGCGCAATAGACATCGACTACATCCATCGCGGCAAGAAGGAGAAGACGCCGCCTCCGAAGCAGGTTCCGGAGCGTGTAATCCACCATAGAGAGTTGAACACAGGCCTGGGAGATGGCAGTAATGCTTCAGCGAATTCCCGGGACGAAACCACGAGCGAGGTGGACTATACATTCGGCGATGAGGGTTCTTCGTGGCGAATGACAAAACTGAACGCAGTCTACAGGGTAGCAGAACAGACTGGCCGTTTGGTGGACGAAGTGGGCGAGGAGCGTTTCGGAAACCTGAAGGAATTCGATGATGCGCGGGAGGAGAAGACTGAGATGGATAGACGCAAAGTCTATGGAGAGGGCTACAAGGGCGCAGAGAAGCCTACTGGGGGGTTGTATCGAGAGCGCATGGCCAGAACCCGTCCGCCACCGCAAGAAGAAGCCATTGGCCCAGACGACGAGCCAGAGCAAGGGATTGTCATGGAGGATGCCGTTCCTCCTGTCGACCAGACAACCCTCAACCGCATGCGCGCACAAGTAATGAAGGCAAAACTACGAAAGGCGCCGGACGCTGCAAAACTCGAAGAGGAGTACAATGCGGCCTTGGCTCGCTTCAACGGTACAGCTAGTGGGGACAAGGCCGTGGTACTGGACGCGACTCACAGTCGAATGCTCGCTGGAACCAGAAATGAAGTGAAGGCAATTGACAACAAGCGCGGACGAGAGCGTGGCACGGTTGAGGCGAACGAGGATATGAGCATCGATGATATGGTCCGCGAAGAGCGGCGCACCAGGGGCCAAGCAGGCGGCGAGGGCGTCCGACTTGCAGAGCGCATTGCCAAAGATGCTAAGTTCGACGACGACTTGGAGTATCTTGACGAAAACGCCGAAAAGCTCGCCAAGCGCGTGCACAAGTCTGAAATTAACCTCAAGAACATGGCAGTGAGCGAGTATCAGAAGATGAACAAAGTCCTTGAGACTTGCCCACTATGCCACCATGAAGACCGGCAGCCACCTCAGGATTTGCCTATTGCACCCATACTTGCACTTGGAACGCGCGTGTACCTGACGCTGGCCACCGAGCCAGAGCTGAAGGGCGCTGAAGGCGGGGCCGTCGTCGTGCCCATTAGCCACCGGACAAATCTTCTGGAATGCGATGATGATGAGTGGGAGGAGATGCGCAACTTCATGAAGAGCCTCACGAGGCTGTACCATGAGCAAGGCCGTGAGGTGCTCTTCTACGAGAACGCCGCCGCCCCTCATCGCCGACTACACGCCGCACTCGTTGCAGTTCCCATCCCGTGGGACCTTGGCGATACAGCGCCTGCTTTCTTCCGCGAGGCTGTGCTCTCAACGGAGGAGGAGTGGAGCCAGCACAAGAAGCTCATAGACACCGGCAAGAAGGCAAGGGAGGGGGCTGGCAAGCTCGCGTTCCGGAGGAGCATAGCCAAGGAGATGCCGTACTTCCACGTGTGGTTCACCATCGACGGCGGGTTGGGACACATTGTAGAAGACTCTTCGAGATGGCCCAAGGGTGATTTATTCGCCAGGGAAATCATTGGCGGTATGCTGGACTGTGAGCCGGATAACATCAAGAAGCAAGGGAGATGGAGTCGAGGTGATCCGCGAGCCGACGGCTTCAAGAAGAGATGGCGGAAGTTTGACTGGACCAGAGCTTTGACAGAGGGTCAGTAAGGAGGATCTCATGATACTGTCGTCTCGCTTGTTCGAGAAGCATGTGCCTGTTTCATCGATGTTGCCGTGCGGCGTGAAACATCGCACTGGCTGGCTTGATACATTTTAGGAGCCCTTTTTGCCAAGTAATTATATATGAGCGTAGGAAACCCGACAATCACGGGTTGAAAAGCCTTTAGCGCACCTCGCGATAGGAGAGCTAATTGATGGGTGTGCGGCGGGTCATGATCCTCCTCGTTGCCTAGAGAGACGCCGATGGAGTCCATCCGGCAGCTTGAACCCCATTGTAGCAACATATCAGGAATCAATGCAATATTGGGGCAAAAAAAAGTAGTCTATTATCACAACGGCCGTTGGAAGACGCAGGCATATGGAGGGGTCGGTAAGTACACAGGCGGCCCAGATAAGGCTTGCCTAGATAGTAGCACTGTAATCGTGCAAATTCATCATCGATTCTCACCAACTTGAGGCGTAGGGCCAGAAATCAAACAACGACACAGTTGACAACATCCAGGTGACGTCTTGCACGAAGAAGACAACTAGGCGAATAGATCGCTCAAATATTGTCTACAAAAACTCAATCAGCCTCGGTGATGTCCCTGGTCTTCCTCTCTCACTACACAGTACAAGAAAATGCCAGTGACTGTTGACTCGCGGCTTCTGCATCTTGTCGATCGGTGTGTCATGGGACAGCAAACTCATCACCGCCCTCGACAGCGTGGCTGGCTCACTTTGATACCTGACGGAACTGCTTCTTACGGCATGGAGGCATATCAGGGATCCAATCTAAGGCCCTGCCGTGGGGCATCGGATAAGATATGGGCCTTCAGTCACATAGAGTCCTGGAGATTTCCTGTTTGTGACTATGGCTTCTAAGTGGATCTTGCCGCGGATGCAACGAAACAGCGTCGCCTCTAGGACCTCGCCAAGCTAGCAGCCGGCAGCAATGGTAGCCGACGCGAGTCAGAGTCTTTTGTATAAACGTGGTAAAAGTCCCAGCCATTCCACGTGAAAAAGCGCTCAAAAACGATGCTGTAGAGATTCGTCTTTGGAAACATAGGGACAAAATGAAGGACGGCAAATTCGAACACGATGTCACCGGTTAGGAACCCACATCACATTGTGTATAGAGGCGGGCAGCTGACACAATCGATCACGAGCAGCGGCGTCTTCAAAGACCAAGGTGTTCGACCTGCTTTCCTTGAAGGGCCGGACAGCTATCGTCTCGGGTGCCGGCGCAGGTATCGGTTTGGGCGTTGCTCACGCATACGCCGAAGCGGGCGCGAATGTGATAATCTGGTACAATAGCAACGCAAAGGCGCTAGAGCGCGCAAAAGAAATCGAGGCCGAGTACGGCGTTAAATGTAAGTCATTGTGATTGCATATACGAATGAGCTTTCAAATGTTTGCCCCATAAATTCTCGGGCCTGGAGTAGCTGACGTTGCCACAGGTCGCGCATATCAAGTGAATGTCACGTCCGCCGAGGATGTCGAGGCAGCTGTGAATTCCCAGATCAAAGAGTTTAACAATCGCCTCGATGTCTTCGTGGCCAACGCAGGCATTCCATGGACACAGGGTCCCGCCATTGACGGAGAGCTCGAACACTATCACAAAGTCGTAGCCAATGATCTCGACAGCGTCTTCTATTGCGCGCGCACATGCGGCAAGATCTGGAAGAGACAAAAAGAGACGGGCCTCGACTTGGCGGGCAAGAAGCTGGAGGACTTCAATGGCGGCAGCTTCATTGCTACTGCGTCCATGTCTGGCCATATTGTAAACGTTCCCCAATTGCAAGCAGCGTATAATGCGGCCAAGGCTGGTGCCAGCCATATGTGTCAGTTATTCGGCCCCTCATCCCTGGATATCGAAGGGAACACATTGTCTAACGGAGGTTTGGGGTCTAGGCAAATCATTTGCTGTTGAATGGGTTGGCTTTGCCCGCGCCAATGCAGTCTCACCAGGTTACATTGCTACAGAGATCTCAACATTCGTGTCTGAAAACACTAAGAACGTTTGGAAAGACAAGATTCCCATGGGGTAAGTTGCTCAAAGTTATTTTTTGAGTTGTCAGCAAGAGACCAGCTAGTTGCTAACATGTTTCCTTGCTCTTAGCCGAGAGGGCCAGGTCCATGAGCTGAAAGGGGCCTACTTATTCCTCGCCTCGGATGCGGCTTCATACACAACGGGAACAGATATCATTGTGGATGGTGGTTACTGCTTGCCGTAAATAATCCTTGACAAGTATTATAGTAGACACTGCCGTCGCTTTAAGCCGGAAAAACAAAAGATCGCCTTCGGCTCCAACATGAACGCAGCAACACGCGGACAAATTGTTCATGCAAAATATTTTGTTGGACCACCCTAATTTCCGCACACAGACAGTAGACAGAAGAAAAGACCCAAGCCAAAGCTCCGGGTAAAGCTGTCGAACGGGAATATACTGTGAGCCACATTCGAGTCGCGATTGGCTCTTTCGAAGTTGAGGGGAACGTTTAATGTGGAGTGGAGTCCTAGGACGTCTTTCGACTGCACAGCTTCACTTTCAAATTCTAAGTCCTTACCCAGATACGCACGACACTGCAACCACTTCCTTGGCAAACTATCCGGTTCTACTATCCCGATGCGAGTTTATGCTTCTTTGAAGTTCAGGAAATGGTCAGGGGGTTTGACTCACTAATTTGGTGCTCCATTTTGTCTGGTAGCGAGCCTCTCACGCCTAGTTCAAACAGCTGAGAGGAATCAGACGATGTGATTTCTTCAACCTGCCACCTTAAAGCAACACGGCAGTGCAATCTGGCAAGTTTAGTATTCTAGGTGCACCTTTCTAATTTTGGAACAAATGATAACGGGGTTTGCTTCCTGCACGTTGAATGCCGCATATTATGCACTCTCACAGCTAATATGTCTAAGTTCACAATGAGGAACCAATCACACTACTTGCGTGTTCACGGACCATTAAAACACTTGACCAAGCCTCTTGGGTCAGGTGATAATCCGGGACTCAGGAAGGTTTTCCTGTCGATCTGGTGTTAGAATCGGCGACGCCAATACCATGCAGTGCTGTCAGAACTGAATTGGAGTGGCTCCCAACATGGGCTTAGACGGCCTAGATTTAGCTTTCTCCCGTCGGCTAGCTGCACATACTGTGAAACTAGCGATAGGGCTTTATTTGCCCCGTAAGGTGATTAGACTACGGCGTCTTCCGGCAGTAATGGGGTGACCATCAATTTAGATGTTTGACCAAACGCTTCTCCTCAAAGAACTTCGGATGACATCTGGGGGGTTTGCGACTGTCGCGCGCGCTGTGACTCTGTGGACATGAGTCGTGGATGGCAAAGCGACCTGTCAATGAAACCCCAGCAATCAGATGGATCGCGCAAGAGCGCACAACGGCAGATGCTTCCCCGGCAGTCCGGTAGAATCCAGATCTACGGGAGAGCCCGATTGGCTGCCCCAGATATATCATGAACCAGTCGTACGTGCATTTCAGCCGCATGATTGAGGCCTCAACGGTGGATACCTTGAGCTTGAGGTGTTCCTCTGGCTCGCGAATCCGATTGGCAACCGTCAAGCGAAACGAGAATAAGCTTCCAGCCCGCTGCTGCCGTGCGGGACAAGCTAGCCAGTCCTGGGAAGAGGAACGGGCTAGAACAGCTCGACGAGTTCGTCCACAGTAGTTCAGTAGGGCGAGGCAGAGCACTACTGTCTGTCAGGAGGTGTTTGGGTGTTCGTCCGATCCAGTGCACGAACGGTTCAAAGAGTTACACTGCCTCTATGAAAGCACAAAGCGTAGCTTACATCAAGTGCTGTCAGTAAGCTTTGCGAGCCACCCTGCGCATGATGCGAAGTACAGAAGATCGTAGAAGACCGTTCCATCCAACTTTGGCTAGATTTCGCCTCATCTTGGGAGAAGATTCCGAGAGTCAGCTTTGGCGATATCTGCTTCATCCCACCTCCACAGCCTGCAACACAGCCTACAACTACCTCTAGCACCGGCGAAATGGCGGAAGATAGACCGGAGAATAGTAGCGACAGCTGTATTCCTACCTCTGCACTGCCGAGGGATCACAGAACCAGATATCGTCGTTCGGCTGTGTAGAGTCCACGATGAAGTGTATAAAGAGGGCCATGTTTTCCTCCATATCTTCGTTTGAACAACATCATCGCATCAAGCCTCATCAACAGCATTACCCCAATAATACAGCCTCTTCAACACTCACTCCTATTTCCAAGATCTTTCTTTACCAAAACTTTCACCATGAAGTTCACCCTCTCCTTCGTTGCCCAGCTGGCTCTGTGTGCCTCTGCCTTGGCCGCTCCAGCTCCTCAAGCCAGCAGCGCTCCTACTCCTCCAAACGCCAACATTCCCGCCTCCACGACTGTTGATCTAACCGGCCAGAAGGTAATTCAGGCCTTTCAGAACGCTTTCCACTCTATCATGGTTGCTGATTATATTGTCGCTTAGGGCACGGATGGCAAATTCACCGTTGCGCCTGCTCCTGAGGACCAGACTTCCGAGGCCCTCCAGAAGCGAGTGGCACCTGTTGTGGTCGTAGCTGGTATCGCCGCTGTCAAGGGCGCGGCTATCCTCACTAAGATCGCTGTTGAGATCGGGGCCGATACTATTAAGGACCTCGGCAAATGGAACCAGGCCCGTGAGGAATTCTCCAAGAAGACCACGGCCGAGATGTGGGCTCGCAACCCGGACTACCAGAAGTACCCGGCTGCCGTTTGCTACAACAAGGGATACAAGCTGAAGGATCCTGCCGGTACGACTGGGTTGGTGTCAGCGAAACTGACCCTGGGGCAGCTGAACACTGAGTGAGTGATTTCATGGCCCAATCCCACAACTGACCTGCGCCCCCTTTCACTTTTTTTGGTATTGTGTCGGTAGAGACTAATGCGCTCTTCCCAGTTACGACTGCATGTATATGACTGCGAACAACCAGTTCTACACTCAGGGTGAGGGTGGCTTCATCAACGTAAGTGAAATTCCCCAACTGTATCGCGCCCGTGACAGCGAAAGCTAACCACGCCTACCTATAGCTGAGCTACACCTACAGCAGCCGCTGCACCTTTGACAAGGGTACCGGTGATCTGACCTGCGGTGCTTAGAGGCTCTTTGGGCCTGACTTCGGCCCCTCTGGAAGCACTGGAGACTAAAAAATGGATAGGAGGCAATTTGGTTGAGCGGGAAGTCGGACTTAGGCTGATTGCCTTTGTGGATAATAGGAGACTGGAGTAGTTGTATTAGGGCACGCGTTTGATTTATAGACTGCTATTAATCTTTAATGATATCCATTCGTTTAGACCTGAAGAGTTTTTTTCTTTCTACAAATGCATCAGCCACTTGACACAAAAATCGTGTTCGCATATCTGTTGCAGACCATTTACCGCTTTTCATAAAATCTAGAGCCTAGGTAGCCGTACTTACTTCCCACTCCTCCCTCCCAGTGGGCGCCTGTTGGCCTCGTTGACGGGTGTTTGCGTCCCGTGCCAAGGACGACATCTAGGTAGAGAAGAGGAAGGAGGAGGAGGAGGTCTACGAGAACTAGCGAACTTTGCCACCAGACCTGGTTGGCGAGGTTGTTGACGGACCGTACATGGTACGAGTACTGTGAGCCGATGGAGATGATCAGTGTCCCGGCGCTGGTCATGGCAGGACGGCGGTCTGAGTGATTCCCGCTGGAGGGCATGCTTGAGACGATGAGAAAGGCTAAGAAGAATAGGCCTGAACTGAGCACAGACTGTTTTATGAGGCGCCCGAGAAGTTTAACAAAGAGATTGGGGAATTTGTTGAACTGTGTATCCGTTGAGATGATTTAGTGGGGTGTGGACAGACCTCAAGAGTATGCACAAGTGGGAATAAAATGAACGAAAAGTTTGTGTACCTGGCCAAGGTCTTCAATTATGGTGTAAATGGAACTATATGCACGTGGTATGCTAAGAATGGAAGTCCGTAAAAACGCAAATGCTCCTGAGAATGGTGCCCCAACCGTGTTGATGTTCATTTCTATAATGTCGCATCCTCTATATGCAGTCGAGTTTACTATACCACTCAGGGAAACAATTCCTTAAGCTTCTTAGTAGATGGGAAGAAGCTGGACATCAGCGCAAGAAGCAAGCGTCCTCTGCCCAGCCTGCTTGAAGCTCAAGACTACAGCGCCATCTCTCGGGCAAGCCATCCACGCTCCGCCAAGGTACTGAAGTCCAGCAGAAGTGACTGAGACACCGGTGGTGCTGGCTGAGCACTGCAGCTCCACCACGTTGGAGCTGGGCACCGTCGCGGTGCCTCCAGGGGTGACAATCATGCCGGCGCCGGGCGAGGAGTCATCGGAGAAGTGGTTGACGCCGACTATCTCGCCGGTCGTATAGAAGGTGGCGCCCTCGCCGGCGGGTGCGAAGACGATATTGGCCTGGCAGTCGGCGTTGGACACGTAGGTAAGTTCCTGGCCCTGAAGGGAGGGGTTAAGATCCAGGCCGGTGACCGTGGCGGACAGACGGAAGGCATCAGGGATCGAGGTGCTCCTGACGGGGATGCTAGCGGCCGTGGCCGCGGCGGCGAGGATAGTTGCCTGGAGGAGGGTTTGCATGACCATATTGAAGGTGTTTTGTTGTTGAGAGTTGTCAAGTAGTAGGGATGGTAATGAGATGTTGACGAGATTGGTGTATTTGGGTGAGTTGATTCGATGAAGACAAAACAAATTCGTTCATCGGATCTTTCTTCATCTTATATACAACTTCTCATCTTGATCGGATCTGAATGCAACGTTTCTCAAGATTTTCAATATGTCAATGTGAAGTCACTCGAATTCTTTGAGGCTGTTCACCTCGGATCCTTCAAGCCATCTATTTTCGTGCATCCTCAGAGCGTTCCACAGCACTCGCGAGTCTCCTAAGCACTAACATCACCAAGCCTCAAAGATCAGCGGGACCTAAGCTCTCCCAGCCCTAGATGCGGAAATCTCAAGACAACTGGAAATCGATGGACACCCTACGGACTGGCGGCATGGCGCCGTTTGCTCCGAGATGGCGGGGTCACCGGCTGCGGAGAGTTTTCCTGGGGTCGGGTTGTGGGTGCCGACGCTCCGGACAGAAAATGTTTTGTCACTAGGTGCTTTTTTGGACTTTTTTTCTATCCTTATTCATCTGAAACCCCCGACGCCCGACGGGCTTCGTCGCAGCCGCTGCCAGGGGTCTTGCTGGTCAATACGGCTCGATCCTTTGTTCCTCATTCATGATCGTCATCACACGGCCGCGATGCCTCGTATTTTCAATCCAACAGGTGAGAAATTCGGCCCTACTTCACGTCGAGAGAAAGACTGACTGCATGTTACTGACATCGAGATAGCATGGTTCGGACTTCCAGCACGTGTTCATCCCATGAGCGAACGCTAACATTGAAAATTCAGCAACACCTGTCGAGTGCGAAAGGTCAAGTGTAATAAGCCCATGGACCCATAGCATTGGCGCCCCGTCTTACATGAGGCTAGGCGACGAAGCAGTTCCGATCTGTCAACGATGCTCCAAGGCAAAGCGATACTGCGACCGCAGCACATCTCTTCCACGATTTCACAATAAGAGCATGGAAGATGAGACCGAAGCTGAACGTGCGATTGAGTGAATTTTAAATGGTGAAATTATAGCTTACTAACTAATCAAGCTCAGAAGCCTTGGCCCCAGGAACGCTTCCGTCGCCGGAAAAGCCACGAAACGCCCTTTTGAATCCTTCAATCGCGCACTATTTTCACCACTACATCACTAATATTGCGCCTTGGTATGATCTCAGCGACAGTTCTTACTTATTTGGGACAAAGCTGCCCGAGATCGCGTTAGAAAGCTCACTGCCATTTGCCGCGATTCTGGCTCTTTCTGCAGTGCATATCAGCCAAACGACTGCGCCTTCAGCGAAGGTAGCAGCTGAGTTTTATCATGGACATTGCGTCCGTATCTTGATCGAAATGAAAGATGAAGAGGATGGCGAGGTGCATACGCAAGGCTTAGCACTTGCTTCTGTCTGTCTTCTTCGTTCATACGAGATTCTCAGTGGTACGCCTGGCTATGTGAGACGAGCGTGTTGCAGCTGACCTTTCGCAGAAGAGATCGATCCAAATAGGCACCTTCGAGGCGCCTACTCACTGGCAGCTTATCGAAGCCCCCTCATAGATTACCTAGGATCCGGTCTTAGGACTGCAGGGTTTTGGAACTATCTCCGTGAGGATATTACTTTCAGTTTGTTCCAGCGATGTCCTCTTAAAATCGATTTAGATCAAATGCCCTTGCCGAGCCAGCACGACACAGATCACAGCTATTTGAACACTTTATCGCTCATTCTCGGCCGCATCATCAATGCATGCTTTTCGGGCGCGATAACAGAGCAGGCATGGGTTGTTCTGTTTGATATGCTTCGCAGTTGGTCCGTAAATCTGCCAGCTCGTTTCAGACCATACTCACGAGAGGATCGAGGTCTGGGTCTTTCTCTTCCGTCCATAAGAATGCTCAGAAAATGCCATGGTAGGTTGAAGTTTTACCAAAGATGATGACTGGGAGCTGAAGTGGTGTTAGCATCTGCGCTTCATTACCAGCTCGTCTGCATGGCCATACTTTGCACCGAAGCAACGCCAGAGAACATTGAGCTGCTGAAAAGTATACAGAATAACACACAGGAGATTGGGGATACGAGAGCAGAAATCTTAGAAAAATGTGGACTTGACCTTTGCGGCATCGCTTTCACAGCAAACATGCCTCCCGTCTTGGTCAATTCATTTGGCCCAATTGCATTCTGTAAGCAAGTCGTTCTCTCGCTAGAAATGAGAAACCAACATGGGCACCAGGTGCAAGGTTCATCCGTGACGAAGCCTCGCAGCAAGAGGTCATCCGTCGTCTCATGGCGTGCAAGCGATCCACCGGGTGGCCGGTCCAACGACTCATCTCAGACCTGCAAGTTACGTGGAGTGGACCGTCTTCAGCAGCTTTCCAAGAAAACAACCAATCACAATCAAGTTAATTCCATTTGCAACGATCTGGGCAAGCCTTTAGGGACCAGATGGACAGGCTCAGAGGAGAAACATATCCCGAGCTCGGATTTGGAGGGTTAGTGGGGTGAGCAAACCCGAGCTCGGGATTGGGACAACTTCGCGGAACCTCCCACAGATTCTTAAGTACATAAATGCATGCAGAAAAGATGGGTTCTCATCACGTCTGATCAGTAGACTTTCTTACGTAGACACCATGAGAACAATCGCACAAACCTCAAATTTGTTGTTCCGCCAGCAAGCAGCTTTCTCTCTGAGCTGCGCCCACAGAGGTCTGGCATCACTTACACGCCAACCGCAACCAGCCCGTCCGTTCATCGTCCGCCCCTCAGATGTCGAGGTGCGCAACAAATTGCTTGGGCCGCGCAATCTTGAGCTCGCTGTCCGACATTTGCATGCCGATGGGCTTGTAGTCATCGAAGATGTCGTACCCCACAAGGACCTGGATGCCCTCAACGAGAAGATGACCAAAGATGCGCGATACTTGCAATCCCTTGGCGACAAGGGGCCTTTCAATTACAACCAAGGAAACTTACAACAAGACCCTCCGCCTGTAGCTGAGTACTTTTACAAATCCATCTTCACAAGTCAGCCCCATTTTTACCTCATGATCATGGAAGCACTAGTGTTGATGAAGGCAACAGACCCTATCGCAACCCAAATCACATCAACAGTCCTCGGGCCCCGTCCAAAATGGACCTTCTGCTCCGCCAACTCGGCCATGCCACCCCTCCCCGGCGCCTCACCCCAGCGGCAGCCTGTACACTCGGACGCCGATTTTGATCACCCCTCACATCCATTCGCGTTAGTTATCAATATCCCTCTCGTGACTATGACGCCTGAAAACGGATCCACGGAGCTCTGGCTCGGCACGCATACCGCCGACGTTTCGGCTCAAGAGGGCAAGCACGGCGAGCGGGCAAGCACGGCGAGCGGGCGAGCGGACGGATCAAAGAAAGTCTTCTGGCTGATAGACGGGGTGTAAGAGGTCCATCACAACCTGATGTCAGGAAGGGAAGCATCGTTTTGAGGGATCTAAGACTCTGGCATGCTGGAATGCCTAATATGAGCGAGGAGGTGAGGGTCATGCTTGCTATGATCCACTTTGCGCCGTGGTATCGTAATCCGATGAGACTGCAGCTCGGGGAGGATGTGAATGGTTTACTGGCTGGGCTAGAGTCGCAGTTGGAGATTCCGGTGGATTGGGTGAAGAATGAAAAGGTTTTGGGGTCTTACTTGCAAAGGGAATTTGGCAACAGCTACGACTTTGGTCAGGAGAAGTGAGGCCGGCCAACATAAAAGTATCCTGCAGTCATCGTTGCGTGGTGTCCGAAAACGGATGACCAGGCAGGCCCTCGGCATTCGATCTCAAGCGAGTGAAATTTTTTGAGAGCAAACAGAACATAGGGATTTATTTTCTGGTCGACCCGCGGACGGTACCATATCTGATTGCCTGTCTATATGCCTTGCAGATTCTCAACTACTCAGTGCCGCTTCATGCAAAAATTATTTGGTAAATTGTCGCCAGTATATTTCTAAGTGATTACTGATCGAGTCGGAATGAAGATCTAGTAGAATTACAAGACATGCCTGGCTCTGCCCGACGCAACCCATGGGCCTTATCTAGGCCATGTTCAATCCTCGCGCACGTACTGCAGACGACCCGCAATGCTACCGACAGACCTCTTCTTGGTGCATCCCGCGGCTGTGCCATTTGGTGCAGCGGCGGTCGCGTTGGCCCCAGCTTGAGAAGAGAGGGTGATGGTGCTGGCAGAGCTGTCCTCCTGGAAGATACCACCGAAGATGATTCCCTCGTTGATCCCGGAGGGCTGGAAGGCATCCTTAGTAATATCAGCACCACCGTTGACGCCCTTCTTCAGAACGCCAAAGTGGTACTGGCCCTGGCCGCTGATGTCATTGGTGAGTGGCTCAGTGACCTGAGCGAGAGGATCGTTTCCAGTAGAGTAGAAGACCTGGGTCGTGCTAAGGGAGATAAGTCAGCCAATGTGGAACTCCCCAAGTGGCATGCTAACTTACTTTGCGTTGAAGTCGAGGGTCAGACCAAAGTTGTGGAAGACGCCCTCGGTGAAAGCAGTGTTGAAGAGGATCTGGCTCTGCTTGACATTACCAAACAGGATCAGGCTGTCCGGGTCAACACCTCCTTGGGTCGCTGTGTCCAGGAGGGTGCCGGTCTTGAGAACGAATTGGTTGGTGCTGAAATCGTTGCTCTCCACGAATGCAAGCTGATATTCGTGCGAGAGGTTCAGCGGACGTGCAGTGTCCTTCATCAAGCTGAAGTGAAGGCTCTTCACGCCGGAGGTGGACGGATCGGTACCATTGTTGCTGGCAGGAAGAAGCTCGGCACGGCGGAAGCCCAATTGAACATTGGTTGCACTGGGAGCGAAAATGGATTGGTCGCTAATGGTGACCTCGAGAGGAACAGTGCCAGCATCAAAGAGAGATGGGGGGACGTCGGGCAGCTGCAAGAGCTGGCTGAAGGTCAAGTTCTTGCCGAAGACATTGCTTGGGTTGAATAGACCATTCTCTGAATCAAATGCAGAGAGCTGAGTGCCAGCAGGGACACGCCCATCAAACTGGATAGCAGACTGCGAAGCCGCCAGCGACGCGAGTGAGAACAAGGAGGTTTGAGTGAGAAGTCGTTGAGAGAACATCTTGAAGTTATTTCTAGCGAACGAAAGGAACGTGGGGCCTAGTACTAGCAAGGCAACGAATGAATGGTGGTTTAGAATACAAAGTAGCGCCGTCAAAGAACGATATGAGACGATCACACATCTTGTCGCGGGTGACAGGCGAGTGGGCTTGTTATAGGAAGGGATGTCGGGCGCGCGCGTTCAACGGGTTGCTAGATGTCCCGAATAACCTTATTGCAGCCATGTTTGAAGTTGACGCTGCCCCTTGATGCGGCTCTGGGCAAGAGAAAGTAACCCGGATCTGCCCCAAGGAATACTCGACAGGACTTCCTGGTTGACTTCGGTAGGTGTGCCGACGGGATTTGCGCAGCGATGTCCTCGGCCACCGCAGTTGCTAGGAGGGAGACATTGTTCTCTCAGAGTAGAATGGCTTATTTCATGCACGAATCATGTCTTCGCCTGATGTGCCCTGATCGACGTCCGAGCATGGTAGCCCATGTGCACAACATGAACATTCTAGTGTCTCAGGAGTCCGAATCTGGTATCGCGGACGAGTCAATTACTGCACTCTTCACCCAGCCTCTCCGAAGCCCCTAAGCCCGTGTCTAACTTGTCTTGTGGAGTCTTCGCAATTGCTATTAGATAGGAGTTAGCTGTAAACCAGATCGCACTGATCAAGCCTTGAAAGTTATGTGCAATGCGACCCAGAC
The DNA here is from genome assembly GCF_026229845.1 of Diaporthe amygdali. NCBI lineage: Eukaryota > Fungi > Ascomycota > Sordariomycetes > Diaporthales > Diaporthaceae > Diaporthe > Diaporthe amygdali. The sequence goes on from NW_026517029.1 coordinate 701,440, forward strand.
ACTCCAATTTATAGGTCACGATGAGAGTCTCAATCAAAAGGCGACTGGCGTGTCATCCGGGTTCGTTGGAAATGTTTCATGATTGATTTTCAGGCAAACCCTCGCTATGGGGCACATCTAGCAACGTAGAAATGAAGGTGGGTACGAAGGTTCAGAGCCAAGACGGCCTGCCAATTTTGCAGCACACGGCCCATCGATAGTTTCTCATGATGCATTTCTTCAGGTCTCGCCTTAATGGCACACACATTGGCGGCAAGTACTTTAGATTGGCTTCGATCACGGGGGCTATTACCGAAGTTCAGGGCAGAACCATTTGTTTATTGTCTGATTTTTTGGATAAGCTTTGGCAACTTTAACATGCTCACCGAAGTGACCTCAGAAGGCATAAGCTTTACAATCTGCATTCGACTTGGGCCACTAAAGAATGCATCTGGCCACTGAAGATGATTCAACACTTGCTCTATAACTCACCTGTGATATGAGTGGCTAATACGTTGTCCTGCTCCGATGTATTTGGACGCCACTCAAGCGTATCCAGGACAATAGTGGGATATTGTAAGTGAGAACATAAGCCGACGCAGGTGCGCGCCTGGCCGGCACATATCTACTGACACGGGCAAGGCACACATGGGGCGCCGCCGCCTACTCGTGTGTGGACTCCGTTCTCCTCGAGTTCTGGCCTTTACATCTGAATCTGAAGAGTGCGCCGGGCTCACGACAGGTAACCAGGGAGATTATTAGCGCGCCAAGAGTGTGGTGGTAGACTCAGGCTGGCGTGGGATCACCACACCTTTCTGGCTTGCCCAGTTGAGCGGCAAGAGCAAAGTCCAACCGAGCCAAGACTACTTGATGTACCGTGACCAGGAGACGGACTGTTCGGCTTTTCTCGAATATCCGACTAAATTGCGGTTTCGGCGACCGAGTCGCTGAAGATGCCCTCGGTGAAAGGTACCCCTTACGGAGGTGGCCCTGTGCGGTTACCTGTCGTAATCGTGGGCACTACTGAGTCGTAAATGGATCCTGTAATCTCTTCCATTTTTCACTCATGAATACCAAGGCTCGTTGTTTTTACGAACTCATCATTGGTCAGCGTACTGTGAATTAGTTGCTGCATTGCTCTCGTTGCCTTGCCAAGGTTCCAGTGCTGTGCGTCCCAGGATTGCTTGTAGGTTTGCAGCTACCATCGACGTCCGCGGCGAATGCATTCAAACCCAAGCCATGCTCCAGCAATATCGGGAATGTTTATTTGTGTCTATTTCGTGGATCAATCTTCACCGAATACCATTACTGCATTGATCCATCTCCGGACTTCTTTCCGCGACTTGGTCGAGCTCCAAGTATTCAAGTATCTACATCTCATTAGCGAAGGCGTGACAAAAATCAGATGTTTACTCATATTTCGTAACAGCATGATCTATTTTTCTTACTTTGGTTCATGCCTGCCTGCGAATACGAACTACGTGCACGTAGCAGAAGACCATATGCGCTCATCATCAAACAGAGCCTGAGTTCAGTGCTCACAAAAGTTATACTCCTCTGTAGCCCTCTCAACGTCCTCCATAGCCCTCGTCCGTTCCGCCATCAGCTCCAACCTCAATCTCTTCGCCTCTTCGAGCGACATCCAATCGTCGTCCGCCTCGCTTCCCATAGTCTCGCTATCTGAATCATCAGAATCAGGCGCTGACTCGGTCTCGGCTGCGGCCCGCCATGATTCCTGCTGCGGCGGCACGTTGCGTGTCGAGCAAATGCGATAATGCGGATCCACCAGCCAGAGAACCAAATACCGTCGATGGCCTGGTCGCGTCTGATCGATCAGCTCGAATGGCTCCACCTTGTGCTGCAGCGTGTTGGGAAAGACTAGGAGCCGGCCTTCGGGAGTGGTGACAGAACCCAGGTTCTGTATAGCCGGTTCTTGTCTGAGTTTGCCAGACGAAATGCCAAAGATTTCAGCTATTGGGGCATGGTCGTCTAGAAAGAAAATGGCGTTAGACACCCTGTGAGAGTGAAATATTGCTAGTTCTGACTCTCGTCACTCACCCTGCTCATAATGGAAATCCATAGAATCCAAATCGGCTGCAGTGCGGAATGAAATCTTCGACTCAGTCAAATTATCAACATCGTAATAGTAGATAGCCGTAGCCGCAATGTGTTCGTTCAACAAGCCTTCAATGTGCCAGTTCCCACCATCGTACCTCGGCTTCTCAGGTGTTAGCTCTATACTAGCGAGCTTGACGATGACCTGGAGCCCTTCGTCGCGGAAGCTATCCTGGATCCGAAGCGGATAGTAAACATGGTCTGGTCTCGATGATCCATAAAATCCGTTCCTCTGGATGATGGCATCGCTAGTGAGCCCAACTTTCCATTGCTCAAAGGAGAACGACACTCCCGGCTCAGGATGGACGACCTTTCGAATTTTCTGTTTGTAGAATTCGTCAACAACGCCCGAAAGTCCGTAATCCTCAATACTGAATTCAGGCTCCTCATCGGATTCTTCCGTAAGATCTTCTTCATCCGCGGAGTCATCAGCGGTTTCGGGCTGACCAATGTATTTCAAAACCATTTTTCGAGCTTCCTCATAGGCCGTTGGGTCCGATTCCTGGTTCCTTTGGATTTCAAAAAGATCCTCGTGCCATTCGGGAAGATCTGGCGTGAACTGCGCACCGTAAGTCAGTATCCGTGGTGGGGTCCGTCCACGGTATGCAGCAACAAGGACTTCATTCCACGGTGCAACTAGAATCCGGTCAGCATATTGCTGAGAGCTCTAAAGGATGGGCAAACATCAATAGTGGTTGCGAAGAAACTTCTTTGAGTTTCCAGGAGATCTGATCTCCAAGATTCTAGACAAGTAAAGACTGTTCTTTGGAAATTACTCACTTGATAGCGAAATGATTTTCTCAATGGCCGTGTATGCTGCATGATGTGAGGGATGAAGGTTGTTGATGTAAGATGAGATCTGAACGTCGGTGCCAGCGTCTTCAGTAAATTCAACTTCGCAAGGAAGCCATTGAAATTTCTGGGACCATGTGTCCCGCTGGACATTCATCCCAAGGCCGGGTCTGAAGCGTTGCCTCGAGACTGGGATCGGAGGAGCAGTTTCTGCACCGTCAAATGCTCCAGCATCGGCGAAGTCGAGAGGCACCTTGCCTCCCTTCATCAGAACCTTTGTTTTCCCATAGACCAACGGGAACAGAGATGGATGCACAAGATTAAGCACCTTATCGTCCGAGCCAGGGTGCCAGTCCTTTTCGGCATTGGGTCGATTTAACAGTGGACTGACAGCATCCCTCAAGTCTTGAATCAGTGATCTCGGAACTCGCCGGTCAGACTTGGAGATTCTTGATGCCGCATCGAGAACCTGAACCCGACCAGTCTTCTCGAATCTCGTTGCCTTGTCCCGCAGCTCGGCCATGCACCAATCCCATGCCTTATCGCTGATGAGAGGGACAGCACGAGCCTCCTCCTTCCATCTCCCTACTATCTCCTCGTCGAATACTTTCAGATGCCAGTCTGCTTTATCTGTTAAAGCATTCATTACCCCTAGCATAGCCACCTCCCTGGCTGTCAACCGGGGCGCCTGTTGAAAATCGTTAGCTCCATGGCGAAACCTTTTGAGGTCGTCCAGCTCGAATCGATAGTCGTAGACAAAACCGGGGACTCTGAGTTGCCCGTCCCCTGTATTGTCAAAGTTTTCTTCAAGGCCAAGCTCCAACGCCGCCATATTGGTAAAGTGATGGCTTTGCGTGGCCAAATGATACGGAGCAGTTAGAGCGAAGTGTTTGGGAGGCGAGTGTTGCGTGAGGTATTGAAATATAGCTGAGACAAAGCCCGCGGGGCGACAGGCGGTCTAGGTCCGCGAGAGTATATCTTTTATGCTTTGCAAAGACGCGAGGTGAAGTCCGACGGAGGTTGAAAAAGGTGATGGCGCAAGGCTTCCATGCGCGAGGATGGAAGCGCCCATTGGTCCCAAGGAGGGGCTCTTTAGGCAGCGGAGGGTTCCACTGCATTCACTTGTCCCAAAGCGGAAATGAGGAGGAACGAACTGAAATAGTGGAGAAGGAAGTGATGCTTCTTTTGATGTTCTTTTTTATGCCTTTTTTAGGCTAGATATGTTCGTCTTATCTGTACTCCGGAGACTCGGTGCATTGATGCTTGGTGCTTGAGTAGCCTGGCAGATGCCGACGATGGGAACTCAAGTCCCACGTCGAACCGTTTAGAAGAGCCATTCTCCTGACCTAATGTAGGTGTGCATCAAACTACGTTGCACGGCCCACGAGGCTGAAATCCCCCGGTCTACCCTCCGGGATTTCAGTAGAGGTCTTGCGAGCCATACCCAGACAGCTCGACTAGTACCCACCCACCGGGAGTAGTTCTTGAGCTTCAAGAACTGGGGCGGCTTGATCGAGCTATTTTTTTCTTGAAGACTTTTATGTGCACCTTTGCCTGACAGTCTTTAATCGGACTGTACGATACGAAAGAGTCCAGATCACAGTTGACAAGAGATTTGGCAGAGGTTAAATGAGCAGCCCAAGACAACTCTGCTACAGGTCAAGCCGTTGATTTTACCACGACTGAATACTCGGTCCCCCTAGTCTGCGCTGTTCTGTGTTAGGAAAGTATATCTTCAATGTAGTAATAGTGAACATGGTATAATGCTGGTTTTCTTGAGGTCAGTTCCTAGGTATGTCAGGTCTGAATTGAATGATTGAAATCTGTTGTTAATATGCACACTTCCCCCGACTGAGGACCAAGGTCAGCCAGCCAAGTTCAACGTCGCCCCCTAGCTCTGAGTTTCATCACCTGACTGTCGCAAATCATCATGTGCTAATCAAACAGATTTAATACGAGGTACAGACAGAAAAGACGATCGCGAAGAAGAGTCAGAAGCGTCCAGCGGATGAGTATATACAAGAACGGACCGACCAGTGTTGCCGGCAGTAGAGCGATAGGCTGTGCATCACGAGGACCGGGGTTGGATTGGGGACTACTACGTAATCATCCCCGAAAGTCGATATACGTTCATTGAATATAAATGTGCCACTCGCAGAAAATCATCGCTGGCTTAAGACAGGTACGAGGTGATGGAGTGCTACGCAGATACAGGAGGAAGGGAAAATGAGAATGGTGGATGGGGGCAAAGATAGGGTTGAGCTTTCGCCTCGCTACCTATACCATGATGTGCTGGATATAGCCATTGAAACAAATGCAGGTCGATACGATGGCCACATCTCACGTGTGCGGCCTGAAAGTTGGCCTTGAGAGTTGGACGGCCCCATATGCACGGTCAGATCTTGAGGCTGTGGGGTCCATGAAGCTATGAAGCTGTCAAGCTTGAATCTAGGTGGCTAGCTCCAATCTTGCATCTGATGCAAGACGGACTGTTTCTGGGGTTGCAGCGCCTAAGGCGGGTTCCCTGATTTTGGCATAGATTTGCTTGGCTCGAGGCCGCGCTTAACAGACTACCGACATGATGCAGGTGCTTGAGTGTTAGCACCTCCCCTGCCGAGCCCACGTCATTCCACCAGGCCAAAAACGAGGCCCTTTGGGAAGAAGCTTGCGCCCTCGCGACCTCCTCCCACTGTCAAAAAAAGAAAGGGCTGCCAGACCAGAAAGGACGGGCTCAGGAAGAAGGCTTTTCAAGACTCAATTGGCCTTTGGGGACCTGCCATCAGGCTCTACTTCGTTGTCCACCTCGCCGTCACCAGGTTCTGCATCTCATTGCCCTTATCACCCACTACCGTGACGCGGCCGATCTCCCCTCATATTGATTGAGCTCGCGGCAGCTTCACGCGACCACATTCTTGCTCGCCGACCAGCCTAAAGCTCAGGAGACTCTGTTGTCTTCTCCAACCTGCACCATGGCACCTAGAGGGTGGTTCAACTGGCGCTACTTCCTCGGCTTTGACAACCCGCGCTCCCACAATCACTGGTGGCACGAGTCTCATCAGCGCCTCCTCCCCAGCTACGTGGACGAGGCCTTGCAATCTGCCATCCCCGCGCATGAAGTCACCAAGATCGCCCTGCGGCTACGCCACCTTGTCGAGGAGGCCGTGCCCGTCGAGCTGGACGAGGAGCAGATCACCCGTCCCCACTCAAAAGTCATCACCAAGAAGGTCATCCAGGCCGCCAAAGAAGCTGGCGGCTCGCAGAACAAAGCATGCGTCGTCTACTGCCTGCTCGTCTGCAAGCGCTGGTTCAAGCAGCAGTCGTTGATGGAGCTCTGGGACTGCGATCTGCATGGCCTGAGGGCCACCGCCTGTGAGGTGATCTCTAAGCAAATCATCGAGACCGAAGAGGACCAGGAGTACCTGCTACACTCGGTGCTGCTGAAGCGGTACTCGATCGTCATCGACGGCGAAGCCACGCCGCCGAGCAACGTCATCGAGAAGGCTGTCGACCTGCACGCTCTGCGCGTCATTGGGTCCTCCGGGTACCAGAAGTGCGTGAGCTACCTCTGGAAGGGTTGGCTGGTGCAGGATGAGAATGATCCGGCCAGCTTCGTCGACTTCAAGGACAAGGACGATGTCAGGTTTATCACCCACCTCGATCCGGATCGCATGCGCGCCCCGATGTATCAGAATGCTGCCCAACTCCTCATCTCGCTCATCTACCTTGGTCTGTATACCGGCGCTATCAATTCGATCAACAGGGACGCCGACGTTGATTTCGTCGAGATCCTGCTTTACATCTTCACTCTGGGCTTCGTGTTTGATGAATTCACCAAGTTCTGGAAAGCCGGTTACCACATTTGGGGTTTCTGGACAGCCTTCAACGCCGTTCTCTACGCCCTGCTTACGACAAGTCTCGTTATCCGCTTTACTGCTCTCAGCCACGACTTGGCCCCGCCGGGTGCTGCACCTGGCCCGCGCGAAAAGCTGAACGTGCTATCCTACAACTTCCTCGCCTGCTGCGCGCCGATGTTCTGGATGCGCCTACTGCTGTACCTTGACAGCTTCCGCTTCTTCGGAGCAATGCTAGTCGTCCTCAAGGTCATGATGAAGGAATCTATTATCTTCTTCGCACTCTTGGGCGTCATCGTCATTGGCTTCCTGCAAGCCTTCATCGGATTGGACAAAGCCGATGATAATGTCACTGACTTGAAGTTCATCTCGCAAGCAATGGCCAACGCGCTGATGCAGTCGCCCGAATTTGACGGTTTCGACAGGTTCGGGGCCCCATTCGGACTAATTCTATACTACCTGTTCACATTCGTCGTCATGGTTGTCCTCCTCAACATTTTGATTGCTTTGTACAACTCTGCGTACGAGGACATCTATACCAACGCAAACGACGAGTATCTCGCCCTGTTTGCACAGAAGACTATGCAATTTGTGCGCGCGCCGGACGAGAATGTGTTCATCGCCCCATTCAACCTAATTGAGGTGTTTTTCCTGGCCCTCCCACTCGAGTGGTGGATGCCCAAGAAGCAGTACGAGCGCATCAATGATATAGTGATGGGGGTCATATACTTCCCACTTTTACTCGTGGCGGCGTACTTCGAGACCAAGAATGCAACGGAGATTCGTGCGAACCGCGCCCGCGGCGAAGACGACGACGACACGATCGAAGAGTGGGAGCAGATGGCGGACGAGGTCGACTTTGAGAGCGATGGTTGGAACAAGACGGTCAACCAGGCCAGGACGAATCTCGAGGTCGACGCCACGGTCGCCGAGGTACAGAAGCTGAGGTCCGAGGTGGAGAAGCTGCAGGACCTGGTCCTCCAGCTGACGAAGACCATGGGCAAGGGTGCAGGCGGGTATGGCGGCGAAAATGGGGAGAAGTCAACTTCTCACCTGAGTAGGACCAGCACGGTAAGTGACATCTTGGAGTCTTCGAATTGGCACGTGAGAGATGAATGAGCAACTGCTAAACTCCATCTGCAGGCTGTTGCGGATAGTCAGCCCACGGAAACGGGCGATGGCGGCGGACACCTCGAGACTGATCCCATGGAGTAACGTAGCAGGGCATTGGTTTACGTTGTTCAGAGCAACGCTTCTGTGGAACTCGGAATGCAGAGGAATGGATCTCCCACATAGCCACACTTTGGCGAATCAGTGGAAATGGTGTGGCAGGTTGATAAATGAATGTACTGGCATTGATTGCTCACTTGGTTGGCTCGGCAGGAGTTTGGGTTTTCCGCTGTTTCTGGCTGGCTGGGCTTCACCTGCGCAGGCGTCTTTAGCGAAGTGACTTTGGCTACCTCTGTTCTTGGGATATGACCTAATGGAAAATGCAACAAGGAGTAAAGCAGTAATCGCTATTCAATCACATGAGACTGAGCGCGTGCACAGCGACTTCCTCGCTCCACCGACCGTGATCTGGGTAGCCCTGAGAAAGGCCGAGAATGGTCGCAGGGTCCAGTGCTGGCATCTTCATGGTAGGATGTCGAGGTTGCCTGGCACGTGTGCGGTGGCTAGGCCAGTCACTCAGGTGGCTTGTAAGCTCACCGTACGGGAACGGTGAAGCCCCGGAGAGATGACAGGTCCAGCACCCATAGCTACCGCTGTGGTTTTTCGCAAATGAAATCCTCTGCAGGAATTACCGGCTTGAGAATAGAAAGCCCAACTCCCTCACCGTACCAATTCCCAAGCCCGCTGGGCTCACCGGGTCCTGATGAGAGAAGGTATTTATGAAGGAGATGGGAGAATGAGGACAATGATTGAAGACCAGGATATCTTCTCTGGTCAACCAACCTTCAAACTCAAGTGTTCGTACCACTGCTTCATCCAGTATTCTATATATATTCATCTCAAAATAATAGGTCTGCCGTGAATATGACTGGCAGCAAGAAGTCTTCCAAGCGCAACAATGCCCCAGTCTCGAGGCTGCAGGCTGGCGGGCAGTCGCAGTACACCGGCTCAACAGGCAGCGAGACCAACGGCCAGGCCAGTGCCCACAGCGGTACTGGCCCTGTCGTCTCTTACACTCAACTCGTTAGCTTCAACGGTATGTGATCTAAACTCAACTTTCTGGTCCTAGTATCGCTGTATGTGCTAATCTGAGCTACACCTTGTAGGGAATATGGGTATCGATTATGGGCAGCAGCGTGAGAATGGAGAAAACTGGGATGCATGGTCCATGGAGGTGCAGACTGGAGCGAGCGATGCAGGGAATGGGACTGCCTGAAGGCAGCAACTCCGCACGGAGCACACATTAGATTTGTGTGACCGCGGATGATGATACGAAGAGAAACACTCATTTGGCCATAATTTTCATTTGTTTAAAGCATTCAGATGAACCCAGCTTGAATATACATCACACTCACTGAACACTGCTACTCTCCGGTGGCTCCTTTGCAAGGTTTCATGAAAGTGAGCATCGATCTTGACCTCTGCCTGGACTAGACACGGAGAAGCACCACAGGCACATGTGTGTTTTTGACAGTGCCATCATCTGACTACACTGTTTCCACACTGTACCGTCGGAGGTTGTCACGTGTACGGTGAGTTCGACATCAAATCAGCACACTGCAGGACACGGTGATCTGGTTAGCCCAATCACGGCGCAGCCTGGTCATCCCGAGCTGCAGGCGTTGCCTTATTGACGCCTGCTGGCATCGATCAGGCTCTCTGCCATGGAACCTCCACAAGTATTTAAGCCCCATCATGAGCAGAGCCTTAATGAGGTGGAAGATCTCCTCCCGAGTCTGCTCAGCCTCCATCGTGTCGCTGTCCCAGATTTCTGGCTTCTACTTGCCGTCACGAGCCTCGTGTTGCTTCGTTCAGACATCCAACATCCAGCGCATCTGGAGTAACTACCACAGCAACTCACATACCATGTCGAACCCCAGCAACTCCGACGTTAGGACCCAAAAGTCATTGCTCCAGGTCCTGAATGATTGTGACAAGTCAGCAGCCCTCACGCCGTTTGTCTGCCGCAGCCAGCAGGGCTACGCCAGCACATGATGCTGTGATCGTGCTGACCCCATCGTTTACTTGATAGCTTTCCCATCCCACAAGCGGATCTCAAGAAGTACACAGATACCATCAACAGCTACTATCATTTTATCATACCCTCGGTCGGGGTCACGTTGGGCTACGTGGTTCCGTCGGTGGCCGCAGCCTTTCGTGACCAACCTGGTTGGGTTCTGGATGAGGATGCCGCCCCAAGAACCTTGGCTCTGGTTGGTGGTGACGACAAAGAATCGAGATCAGCGCTGGTTGAGGAGACTCTCTTAAGACTTCGATCCGAGGGTAAATTCGTCATCCTGTCCCGTTGGCGCAATGAGGTGAAACCTGTCTACGGCCCCCGTGGTCAGATGCTGTTCGCTATCGAGCGAGCCGCTGCACCGCTGCTGGGAGTGTTGACATACGGTATCCAAATTACTGCCTTCACGAGGCCTGCCAAGGGTGAGCAACCCAAGATCTGGGTCCAAAAACGCTCGAAGGATGTCAAGTTTTACCCAGGCTTCTTGGACAACACTGTGGCGGGAGGCATGCCCATCGACGAGGAGCCACTTGTAACTGCTACCCGAGAGGCTTCCGAAGAGGCATCTTTGGGTCTAGATATCGTCAAGACCAACATCAAACCTTGCGGAACGGTGTCGTACATGCACCTGCGCGACGGCCTCGCCGTTGGAGAGGTCGGTCTCATCCAGCCGCAGGTCGAGTTCCTGTTCGAGCTCGAGCTGCCGGCCGATGTTGAACCAAGCCCTTCTGACGGCGAGGTGGAGTGGTTCAAACTGTACGATGTCAATCAGATCAGAGACGAACTAGTCAAAGGTGACCACATATTGCATCTTCACTGTCTCAAAAATGCGCACTGCCGACAGATGTTTCACTAACGGCAAGTCTCCCTTATGCAGGCAATTTCAAACCGTCATACTCCGTTGTGATCCTTGACTTCCTCGTCCGCCACGGCCTGCTGCACGCCGGAAATCTGCCCGACTTCGTCGAGATCACGACCAGGCTGCATCGCCCCTTCGAATTTCCCATTGGGTATAGAACTAACCCCTGATTTCATGTGTCTAGACCATTGCTGATAAGTGACCAGTCACTCGGGCCTGGAGAGGCCCAAAATCTAGTCTACGCATGGAAGAAACACTAACACAAGTTAAGTTGACATTTTTGATTGGACGGGACAACAAGCTCGAAGACTCGCTTTTCTTCCTCACCAACAGTGGAATGGGATCAAGCACATTGAGAACCCAGGTTGCAGTCACTTGGAGGAAAGAAAGGAAAACGTCCTCCTTTGATCATGGCTCGAAATTAATATAATTATCCAAAACTGCCCTTACCCAATCATCTATGACTGTTCATGCACATTGGCCTCTGTTCTGCAAGTTGTAAGTGGGACGAAGGTTCTGTAGTGGCCGAGGTTGGGCAAATTTTAAGTACACTGTACGCCCTGGCAGCCTGAGGCGACTTTTCCTTCGTGCATGCAGGCCCAATTCAGCCCTGGCTGAAGCGACTGGCTGCGGAACAATTCCCCGCATTCCCTGTCCCCGAATACCAGGACCACTGGTCTCAAGAATATAAGTGTCCGCCGCCCAAACCTTGGGGCGTAAGCAGTTTGGCTCCATTTTCGACAATTCCTGACCTTCCATTCTACGGAGAACACATCTTGCCCTTCCTTAGGATTGATATATTCTATTTCCCTGATTGATTTCAACTAGCCATAAGGTAACTTCTTTCCAATTGCACAGTTATTTATCTACTCAACCTCGTGTTAGATCCGATCTAGCGGACAGTGTGTTGCTAATTGCTTGACCTCTCACACGCCCTTCTTGAAGTCAAAGAGCCTCTCCTGCCCGCTTTGGATTGAAAACTTATCATTCTCCTGTGCTATCCGTTTGTGACGGGCCCACAACAGATATGTCACCGGGTGCAAGTGGTGACCAAGGCCTGGTTTCACCCGAGAAGCCTCCACTAGATTCCGACTCTGAACGGGTTGTACAACATGCAGCGGACATTCTCAATGTATCATTCAATGACCTATTAGGTGTTGTACCGTTGATGCGTTCGCGGGGCCAATCCTCGTCTGCGGACGAGCAAAACATCTTCCCTCAGTGGAATGACATTCAGGGGACCGTGGTCAATCTGGCAGCGAAAGCCTTGAACATATCTCTTGCAGACTTGGTTAAAATGTCTGCTCTTCTGCGACCTGCAAAATCTCAGGATAAGTTGGACCAGGCTCCCGCCATCACCACTTCTGACAAGCCTGGCCCGGGATTAGTGCAATCAGAAGATGATGGGTCCAGTGGATGGCTGGCCCATTCGAAAACGACCAGGGGCACAGGCCAACATTTTGAAGGTAGTTCTGTCTCATGGAACCTCAACAAACAGTATTTTGACAATGCGTCCAGGGAATGAGGACTCCAGAGCGCAGTCGAGCTCTGGCCGTAGCAGCATTGCCATCTTCACTCCTCCTTCAGGGTCGGGCGTGGACTCGTCAGCGCAATCCAGCTCAAACCTGAACAATGAACTCATAATAACGCCATCAGCATCGAGCTCTAGGACGCCAGTGCCGAGCCCTCCAACTATGGACAGCCTCGTTGTCGAAGCTGGAGCGTCACTGTCAGGCCCAGAGCCCGGACCGCTGCCTGATTCACTAGAAATAACCATTCTCAACTCCGACGTGGTTGGAAATCGGAGCACGCTGCTGTCTAATGCCGACTTTGATGACAGTCTGAACTTTTATGGACTCATGGATGATCACTCGGACTACTTCATGTGGGACTCCTTTACCCAGCACCAAGATATGAACATTGCTGCCTCAAGCCCTTCCAACTTTCTGCCCATGCCAGGAGACTCTGGCGCGACTGGTGAGCCTCCCAGGTATGATTCCGAATTAAGTCCTCCCACTAGACTTAGAACAGGTCCAAGCATCAGTGGTAGCCGTTCGCCGATCTTTGATGCCCTTTTAGGCATGCCGTGCTCTCACACGCAAGATATACCCTCTCTGATGGCCACTCTATCCCCAATTCTGGAAAGTGACCGATCGTGAGTTAATTCTCCTAACTAACCCCACTTCTAGAATGAGAAACTGAACTCATGACTTGAGAACTTTCCCTGCATTTAACCCTGGGCTTGGGCAACGGGGTTTTGGTGAGCACCACCATCCAATCCAAACCATGCAACAGGGGCGTTCCCAAAACCGAGTGCCTCCTTCGCAACGACCACTCCAGCCCCGACATGCTGCCGCTGAGTTCCATACAAGGACATCGAGGGTTCAGAAGTCGAGCAAATCGAGGCGGCATTTAACCGAGGATGAACGCAAACAGGCCAAGGTCACCCGCGGAGTTCGTGCGTGTGTTCGTTGCCGATTACTCAAAAAGAAGGTACGTCCCTGTTCAATGCCAGAGTGACGCTTTCGCTCGACAATATTGAAATTAATGGTATCAGTGTGTCCCGGATGATGGCGATCCATCCGGCGAGTGCCTCACCTGTCGCCGTATGGATAATCCGATCAAGAACATGCCGTGTATTCGGAAAAAGATCGAGGACTCGAGCTTTCATCCCGAAAGATCGCAGCCAGAGCAGTATTGGTCGCAACGGTGGAAGAGCTGGACTGTTGAAGGATCCATCCAAGAAATCAAAGGCTGGGACGGGGTGGACATCCGCATCATAAACACAACGCAGGACATTGGCAGAGCCTTTGACACCTACAAAGTCAGAAAGGTGGTTCCGGCTGAGGGTGATTCGATGACCCGCCAATGGCTGTCCAAGGCCACCGGGGAACGAATGCACCATCCTGTGACCCCATACGCCATTGAGAATATGGCCGAAGCAGCCAGAGGCATCTTGAGAAATTGCGATGACCATATTACCGATATGATCGAGCATTATACCAAGAGCTCTGACCGCCTCATCCGAGACACGTTTAAGATGGCTCAGAAACACTCAGTCGATGACAACGTCGATGTAGGTACTTATTTTCGTCGCTCGCGTCTCTGCGGCCTTATTCTACGTGTCAAATTGACCACCAGCTCTCGCAGGTCGCAGAAAGGCGCCTCATCAGAAAAGTCCTGCAGCTCTGGGTCGCGACTCGTAGGCTATCTAAACCGGCACGCATTTCAAGTCCTGAAACCCTTGAAATTCAACCTCAGCGCATCGATACGACGAGGAGTGACTATGGCCAGGTGCCAGTGCCACCCTTGATCAGCGTCCAGATCTCCATCTTAAGTGAGGTTCTGATTTTGAGACCCCTTCGTGACTCGGTCCGTAACGGCTTAGCAAAGATGTTAGAGAAGTACAAGGACCGCTATTTCACGATCTACTTATGCATTTTCATCCTGTTGCATAGCTACTCTTTGGTGACGCAATATTACCACCGAAAGGCCAAGCATTTGCGTCTACACGTGAGTCAGATCATTCCGAAGAGCATAATTTCCAAAACACTTCAACGCCTGACTTACAGTCGTATTAGGCAAAATACTCTGCACTTCGTGAGCTGGAAGCCCTGCATGGGAGCGCGAACATCCTGCTCACACACTTCCACTTCTGTGGCAACGGAAGTGGACCCTTTGAGGATGGCTGGTCGAAAAGGCATATAGAGGCTCTGGGCTTATCAGAATCGCAGGCATCCTTCTTGCGGGATACGTCACAACATAAGAATAGAATTGGTAAGCCCTCGCACCACATCTTAGCAGAGACTTCAACTATGTTGATTGAATCCTTGCGTAGGCAGAGAAACCGAACGCATCATCGCTTCCGGAATTTTTCATCATGACCTTTATTTTGTCGCTCAAATGTTCGACTTGAAGTGGAAGATTCCAGGGCTGACTGTTGCCTCTTGCGCCGTGGACTCTTGAGAGGCGAGAATGGACTCTGTTAAGTATTGGTTCTCATGACGGTGAATGGATGCCGTCATGCAATATTAAGCCCATATGGGAGCCAAATATGCTGCACTTCTCAAAACAGACTAGTCCTTGTGTAAGATTCATGCCCAATTTGCAAATATCCGTGTTGCCATAGCAGTGTCCGGGGCCCTTTACCTCAAGCCGAGAATTCAACGGCTTGCAGAGGCATGTGTCGCTGACTGGAATATGCAATGCTCATGCGCCTCGAGCGAGTTTGTCACAGGACACGCCGCGAATGATGACCTTAAAAGTTCACATCTACAATCTTAGGAGTCATCATACGTGGGTCTGATCAGAGGCTGCTCATGCCATGGTTCAACGATATCTGGGCTATCTCGTTGAATAAATCAATCTTTTGGTACGATAGAACAGCAGACATACATGTGAAATCGTGCAGAATTTCGTCGTCGAATCATATCAAAAAGGAATAGAAACTGCAAAAGGGTGAAAGCCAGTTTCCGTAGTGATAGAAAACATGGGAAATGGGGGAAGAACCAAATCCGACATCTGGCTACAGTTGCTCAACACATTGTCGCCTTCGCTATCCAAGTCACCACAAGTGTACTGTTCTCCCTCTTCATGGATACAAGGTCTCAAAAATCTTGAACCTCAGACGTGGCTGCGGTGTGATATTCCAGCTCTCTTCTAACTCTTCGTTGTAGAACACCTTGTCCCGACCAAATTTGAGCTCTTTCGGCAGCTCCCATGCCTTCTCTTCATTACGCATCCACAGACGCACCAGGTGCCTCACCTTTCCCGCTTCCGGGTCATTCTCGAATGCTTCCCGCGAGTGCACGATGGCCAAGTTGTTCAAGAACAACATGTCGCCAGGCTTCAGGTCCAATTCGAGTCGATTTTCACGTGCGAGAGCCTCAAGCTTGTCAAGAACTTCGACCTGCGCGGAAGTGCAAGTTCTTGACCCAGCTTCTGATATTGGGACGCCAGATCGCCCCAGCAGGGGGTATCGGGCAAAGTTGGTGATAAGTCGGTTGCTCTGCAGATAAAACAGCGGGCGGGGAATTCCCTCCTCAAGCCATCCATTTCTTCAAGAGCTGATATTAGCCATATCCGTGGACCTCAGTCTGAGAATGAAGACATTTGAACGACCTACGTGTGGTAGAATTTCCACTCCGGAGCGAGGAGCAGGCGGAGCATTTCAGGGTGGGTACGCAGGAGATGGTTGTAGATGGTCCAAGAAGATGAGACTAAAACATCAGTTTAGGAGGATTTCCAAGTAGGGGAACAAGACTTCATTGTGTCAAGCCTCGACTCACTAAGGTGTTGACCACCAGTGGCGCCCACATTGAGTGCCTGCATGCCTAGGACCTCGGCGTATCCGTCCGTGTGAAATGTCTTCAGAATACCAATGGTCAGTCAAATAACCAGCCACATATCATGGGAAAGTAATTACCAGCGGAAGCTTTGAATCACGATGCGGCCTGAGGTGGTCCTTGACATCGGACTCAGCAGCGTCGCGGACGTGGCCAAGGACATGACCCCCATCATCCTGCTTGCCTATGAGGCCGGCAATGTACTTTGCAACGCCAATATAAATTAGGATATTGTCTTCGATGCAGAGTTGGACTGGATCAAGGCCACGGAGGACGAAGAAGCCCCTTCCCTCGAAGATCTCATCCTTGAGCTCTTTCAACTTGCTTTTGAGAGTTGGAAGCGGGAAGGTCTCGGGAGAGATCTCGTCACCCCACTTGCACAAGCCTGCAAAATCGTGTCAAAAAGCAGATCATCAAGTATCTTATTGAAGTTGATTACGTACTCTTGAAATGTGTAAGGCCGTCCTTGATCTCCTGGATCTCGGTCTCGGTCAAGGTGATGGTGTACTTGGTATCATCCTTGTAATCCGAACCAGTCCAGGCAAGAGGAGAAACGAATTCGGGGGCGAGTTTCAAGTTCTCAATTACGGGTTCAAATTGATCTTCGAGATTAACTACCTCTGGCGTCTCAATCGCGGGTAGTTCCGTCTCAATGACTTCGATGTGGTTGTCCAACAAGGGTTTCTTATGCAAGAGCGGCAAACGCCCCTCCTGGGAGTTCGGAACTGCGACAGCTGCCATGATACGTGTTGTTCAAATCTAGGCAATTTAGAATTGGCATAGAAGGGTAACTGTACTTGAACTAGAAACAAACAAGAATGACTCGAAGCCTCGCGCGAGGAGCAGGAGTTGCAAATGGTTCGACTTCAGAGATGAGGCGCAATAAATATCACCCCCTTTTTATAAGCTGAAGAGGAGTCTATGATTGCCCTGCGATCGATGTACTTTCAGAGTCTCTGACCCCTCAGGTATTTACCGTGCTCGGCATGAAGAGCGCTTCATGTTTCTCCCTGCCCACCCCGATCATCCTTTGATCATAGCTCTGTCCCATGTACACTGCAACCGGGCGTCAGCCACATGATAAGGAGAACACCATTTCGGTCAACAAGGAGGGTTGCCTAGTCACTTGGCTGGTTGTTTATGGGGATTCCCCGCTTCAGGATTCGAAGGTGCACATGTGGCCTAGGCTAGAACAAATTGTGCGACATCGCAGCCTGATTCAAGGAAGACGTTGGCTGAGCTGAGTGGTTGCCTGACTTCCTCCCCCTAGCAATGTGCTGAAATACCCGCCCGTGACATGATATGTGATATGCAGTGCCAGCTCAATTCGAGCCAAATATGCAGTCACGCTCAATTTTAGTTTTAAGGCCATGGCGGTGATTTGAGGTAGTGATGCGTAAAGAATACTAGAAAAATGAGTTGAGCCTCAACTGTCTTTTGCAGAAGGGCTTTCTCAGGGTCTTCGGTGGTGCCCACCCTGGCCCGGAGAGATCACCAGCGCCGTAAGGCTCGCTCATATCCAGATATACCGGAAACTTACTTTCCGAAAGCATATAGTCTGATATCGAGAAACTTGTTGTGGTGAAATGCTGAAATATCAAGAAGTCTTTGGTCACCATCCAACGGACTTACTTTCGACATCATCTTATCCGCCTTCGCGCCTCAGCAAATATCCTGTCGTGACCGCGATGGAGCCAACAGTCAGAATGATTGAGAGGGTCATGTACCCTCTGGCAGCATTTGCAGATGACTGTCCTTCACAAGATTCAGGCTCGCAGTCGCAAAAGCCAACAACACCCATTTCGCCATGGCCCGAGTCGTATCTCAACCCGAAAAACCGCATCAATTCTCTCACCGCTGTCACCAACCCTACTTGGTCGATGCATGGGGTCCAGGCAGACGGACACAGGCTCTTTGTTGTTCCTTCATTTGCCGTTGGAAGACCGCCCTTGAGGATCGACATGTACCTGGCCGAGCAGTATGAGTATGATATGCCTTCCTCGCTTGTCGAAGTCCTTCAACCGGCCGCGTCAATGCGCCTGAAGAGCCGACAGGTAGGAGGCACGCCGCTTTGCCAGCATCTCCTTCGCGCACTTGAGCACTGGGAACGGAACAGTCGAGGTTTCGAGCAACAGTACTGGAGCATGCCGTTCGGGAGTATGATTCTGGTCGAAAGTATCGCTGCCGACGTGAGGCAGACAGTACTGCATCTGGCGCCGCGGTACGACACAGAGCAGGCGTGGCTGTCGGTTGTCGAGCTCCGCGCCGCTTGGGGCACCGGCGTGGATTTGGATGACTCCGAAAGTTCGTATTTTGAACTAATAGAAACCCCCTCCCCTCCAACACGAAATTCAGATACTCCCCTTAATAAGTTTCTTTTCCAGTCGATAACGATGGCTGACTCCTGGGTAGTCATCGATCTCGGTGAGCTACAGCTGCTAGAACAACCACACGAAGCCATCAGTATTGTGGCGATTCCTAAGCGGCAGGGGAGGCGCAAGTTGGTGTTCAAGGCGGTCTTGAACGACCTCAAGGCTATGTACCACGAGCTCCGACTCTTACTGACGATGGAACCGCACCCGAATATCATCGCTCGTCCATTATACGTCGTCACCAAGAAGTGTCGTTTCGGTGGCAAGGTCGGGGTGTGCGGCTTCATCCTGGAGTATTATTCCTATGGGACGCTGCGCGACGCGCTTTGGCGGTCTGCGCGCTGCGCATCCCAAGCGAATGAGCTAACTATAGAGACAAAGTTTCGCTGGGCGCGCGAAATTATCGATGGGGTGATCCATATTAACAAGCTGTGCGGGACCTACTACCCGGGGATTAAGCACATAAACATCGTCATGGGTCCCCGCATAGAGCCCGCTGGCGGCGAGGACAACAGCCCGACTGATATCAATAGCTTGTCCCCAGTCCTAATAGACTTCGAGCAACGAACCGGCCGCTATACCTGGGTCCCTCCCGAAATATACCACTTCAGCTCAGTCGAATTCGTAGCCAACTCAGACCGCGCACCACGCGAGATGCGGTCGAGGGCTGCCCGCCTGATTGGTGCATACGACGGGAGCTGGATACCGGATGGTCCTCAACATAAGTTCGCGGTCCGCCCCGAGGGATACAGTTCTGCTTGGAACGTGTTGTCAATGAGAGAATGCGAGGCCGCGCAGGTGTACATGCTCGGAAAGTTGCTATGGTACATTTTCGAGGAACAAGGGTCAATTAACAATGGACTCAACTTGGAGACGTTCCGTGAGGAAGAGTGCGATATTGTGTTTCCTGAGTTTAGAACGACACCACAGCCTATCCGAAAGATCATCAGCACGTGCACGCGAGGGGCCCCGGAATGGTCAGGACGACTCCCAGCTGTTGTGAAGTTAAAAGGGAAGCTATGGGCGCGGAATAAGCTGACAGATGTCAATAATCCAACGGGGACGTCAGAGGACACCCAAAATGCTGCTAGAGAATGGTGGGTGCATGAGTTACAAACGGCGGAGTCATTCCTAATGGCGAGGAAGCGCGAGAAAGTTTTGAAAGGGGCGTTGGCAAGTGATAAGAGCATTTTGTCTTGTATGAAGGGCCGGCCCACTTTCGGAGAGCTCCAGCAACTGCTTCAAGAAGCAGAAAACAGTCTTGTGGGAAAGTAGCAGCCAGGCTGAAGTCATTGTAGCAATTGGCATCTTCTTTACAGTACTGAAGGAGAACAATCCTTGGCCATCATGATCGACTCGAGGGAGGGATCTTCGCCATCTACCTGGACATGTACAGTGCCAAGTTTTCGGAATCCCTTCTTTTCGTACCAAGTGCTCATGCTGTCATTTGCGAAGAGAGTGAGTGGCACTCCCATGTCAGAAGCTAGACTTAATCCCCAGGAGACAACACAGCCACCGACCCCGAGCCGCCTGAACTCTGGGAGCACCGCAATTTGAACGAGGTCGATATTGTTCCCTCCAGACAAAGATCTGAAAACCTCATCTTTGGCCTTGGCCGTTATGGCGCGATAAGTCTTCAGCCTCTCAGGATCGGCATCCTTTCGTTCGTGCTGCAGATGCGGGGCTGGTTGTGCCGATGGTTGAAAAGTCAGCTTTTGTGGCGGATAACTAGACATGTAGCACAATCACCTCCTGGCTTCAAAAGGACATGAGCACCACTCCAAGGGACTCACTCACGCAGAGGCGAGGGCACAGCTTCATATTGCCCAGGCAAGTGCCAGACGCCGTATCCGACCCGCGTCACCGCAGCGTCAGCTCTGCTCTCAGACGGTGCAGCCTCGGCGATCACGACCCGAAAGGCGCCCCGTGTGCTCTCCTGGGTACGTGTGAGGATGCGGTGCCGGGTGAACGCAAAATGATCCTCTGGGAATTCTGCGGCGTACCGATAACGGTACTGCCAGTCTTTGTCGGCGGAGAAGGAGAGGATCGTTGTGGAGGTAATGAAGTCGACATCATCCACTGTGGCCGGCCGAATCTTGACGTCCATCATGGCAGGGAATAAGGCCCAGATCAGATAAGAAATCCAAGTCATCGTGCGTACTGAGAGAAAGCGCTCATACGTTGAGCATATATAAGTCTGGCCTAGAGCTATCACTCCGACACGTGCCTGACAAGTGGGTGTGGAGGGGCTATCCCCTCCCCATGCAATGTGCATTTGCTGACATACTTGCAGGGCGACAAGTCCATGGGGATGAGGCTGGGTTGAGGGTATAATTCAGAGTGAACAAGTCCACACAAGGCCCGTGGACGGCAGTGAAAACCACGTAAGAACTGACCAACCCCAGGCTGTCGCGGTCACAGCATACCTAACCAAATATTTACTGGAATTGTCGAGACGTCGGCGTTGGGTGGTTCTTGGACGCGTCACAAGAGGGAAAGCCAGTCGGCGCGAGCACTGCACGGCGATAAGTACCTAGTCTCCACTTATACTTCCCCAGAATCTAGAATGCAGCTGCCATGTGAGTATGCCATGCTCAGAAAAATGATATAAAATACTCAGGCTAGGCCGAATCGGGTAATTTCAACAACTGATTAGAGGCACTTTGTATTATTATGGCCGGGGAAGCTACGAGAAAGGACCACTCTAGACGAATGGTCCAAACAGAAAATGTTTCCTGAACAAAGCCCCGCCCACCCGATCCAAGGATTGCGCAAGTAGCAACCCGACGACAGCCAAAAGGAATGGATAAAGCAATAAATCGTCAGAGGCGAGTTCTGCTGCCAAGATAGCACGGTAACTTCCAACTAGATCTACCTTTATTCCTCGTCATCCTCACCTGCGGCCACCTCCTCTTCCTCGTCCTCGACGACCTCAGGGGCGTCGGTGGCCTTGGCCGTGGCCTTCTCGGTTCCATTACCAACCACTTCGGCGTCGTCGTCATCTTCGGCGCCGCCGGCGTCCTCGTCGAACTCCTCTTCGGGTTCTTCCTGGTCTTCCTCACCTTCCTCTTCGGGTTCCTCCTGCTCCTCGGCCGGGGCGGTCTTGGCTTTCTTCGCAGGAGGGGCTTTGTCTGGACCAAGGAGAAGCCATGTTAGATGTCTGGTCTGCATCATTCTCGCAGGCAGGGTTGGGGGCGACTATACCATCAGCTGGGGCCTCCTCGTCCTCTTCCTGCTCCTCATCGTCTTCATAATCATCCTCATCCTCCTCGTCGCTAACATACCTGCCGAATGGTGGACGTTAGTGCAAGGCTCGTCTGAGATGTAGTTGGAACTTCAACACATGTGGGGAGTGCAGGCAGCGTGACACATGCCTGGACACCACGAGGCGCCCGAGCGACCACCCTGTGCCAACGCGAGAGAGCCGCGATCAAGGCTGTGGTGGACAGCGCGCTCTCCCTTGACGTTGTCTCGCCAGTCGATGCGCCGCTTAGCAAGTTCCGGTTGCAGGTGCTGGGGCGCAAGTCCTTGCGCGTTTTCCCGCAAAGTGTTCCGTGCAGTATCACAGGGAAGGGAGCTGGGAGCTGTGACGGCGCATTGCTTCCAAGCGGATGCGCATATCACCTCGACTGCTCAACCGCAGTGGCGCTTTTTATGCGCCAGCTACGATGAAGGCGCAAAAGGTACATGGGGCTTGATAATAAACACAGTCACTCACTCTTCTTCGGATTCCTCATCGCCGGATGGCAAGCTGACGAGCTCCTCCTCCTCGTCTCCAGCCTTTCTCTTGCGCGACGACATTGTTAAATGTTGGCTAGAAAAACTGCCAATTGGACAAAATGGGGGTATAAGAAAGTTTCAAAACGTTGGATTTGGCACTGTGAAGATGAGAGAGCGATGGAGGAGTAAAAAAGAGGAAAGGAAAGGGGACGGACGGCTGAGAGGAAGGGGGCAGCTCGGGGGGGTGGTCGCGGTCGGTTGGTGTGGAGAGCAGGAGCAGGAGCTACTGTGCTGCCGCGCAGGCAGGGCCAGAGCTATGCATGAGACTGAGGCAAGTGCTAGCAATGCTTGGGTACTTTGGGGGGCTTGGGTGTGGGAGCGGGCATGGACGCAAGAGAGAGCTCTAGGCTGAGGGGGAAAAGAAGGGGGCGAGGGACTTCGAGGGGAATCTTGGAGGGGGGGTGGGCAAGCGGACAAGCCAGAGCTGGGCCGGGACGGCTGGGGCTGGGCTGGACTGGACTGCCTGGCATGGGAAGGGAGCGGGGAGCTTGTTGTGAGGTGCGAGGAGGTGCGAGGAGCGAGAGAGGTGTGTGTGTGTGTGGGTGAGTATGAGGGAGTGACGGAGTGAGGGACAGCTTCTCCAAGGTTCCAAGGTTCAGCTTGCTGCTTCAACCAAGCGAGCTGCAGACTGTGTGGTGCAGTGCTTGCTTGCTTGTTTGCTCTGCCGACTCACTCACTCCCTCAACCACCTACCTACTTACCTACCTACCTACCTACCCACCTGCCAGCCCGCCAACCTCCAGAATGATGTGACCAAGGAAGCGGGTGAAAGTCCAGTGTACTTCCCCAGAAGTGGACACCGCCGCCCATTAACTTGGACTGGGGACCTTTAGAGGAGCTCGCTGCAAGGGGAACAGCTCTCCGCGGATGGTTGGGCAGGTTGGTGGTGGCTGGTACCGTTTGGTGGCCAGTGCGTCAGAAGAGGAGAGGAGACGAGAGGAGACGAGAGGAGACGAGAGGAGACGAGAGGGAGAGGGAGAGGGAAGGAGAGCGGGCGATAAGCCGATAAGGGGCAATAAGCAATCGTTAAGAAAGGCACCGGCGGCGCCCCCACCGGCTACCACAGCCCTCGCCCAGCACATGCATGCAAATGCGTGCGTGATTTGCATGGGAGCTCGGACCTCCCCACCTTCTGCCCCCAGCCCAGCTTCCCCAGCTTCCCAAGGTCGTCTGGCGTCGTGTTGAGGGGTCGGTTGCACGTGTCTGCGTCCACAAGCACCCCAGGCAAACAGGCATGTCTGGCTCCAAATGCTTCAGTCTCGATAGCCAGCAAGGCCAGTATGTGTGTAGTGAAAATCAGCATACAGGACTTAGGTGGAACCGACTAACGGAGGTGCCATGTCGTGCTGTGCCTGCCGGGTGCGGTCATTGTTCCAAGACGCTGTTTGGCCCCCATCTTTCTCGATCCTGAGGGAACAGTGGCCTGCACTTGCAGGTGATGGATCTTGAACGCTTGACAACATACAGTGACCAAGCCGTAATTCCCACCCGTTCCGACAGAGACATGATGAGAATTGGGAGGCGTGCTTCTTTGGGGGATAGGAAAAAATGAAATCGATCTTCGTGTCGAGACTTTGTGACCCCAATGCCCAGATATGCTGCGAGAGGTGACATTCGGCGAATAAAAATGAAACGGGCCGGACCTGTAGATCAGGCAGCCCGGCAACCCATAGATGAGCTTCTGTCGCGCTCTAAGAAGACGACAACATGGTATAAAAAGGGCTCGACAATTGAGCACATCGTCGAATCTATGCTGTGCCGGTCTGCGCGGGAGGAATTTTCAGTATTTGTGAGCACGGTCGGGCGGGTCACCCCGACTTCGAGGCACGCTCCCGTGTCTGTGCCACTACCCGCTGGTTGCACAGCCTTCGAATATGTCCCCGTGCGCAGGAGCGGGAAGAAGCAGTAAATCTCGCCACCACCACACACGACTGCCGCCAGACTAGACGTGTGAATATTTGGAGCTGTGCCAAACCGGCTCAAGTCAACAAGCCTTGCGCTGAGGCGAGCCGATGATGCTGGCAGGCTGGACGTTGAAACTTCCAAATCGTCTGTCGGCGCAAGATATTGGATTCATCAGGACTAAAGAGATATCAACCGATCGTAGGTCTGACCGGGCCCTGAAGGGCTTCGTTGTGATAGTAGTAGCCTTGTCTCGTTTGCTTGAGACTATGATGATGTTCGGGCCAATGGTGACATGATGATAGGTGAGTCGGTGAGAGGGTGTGTGGCTGGGCTGAAGACAGGTTTATATTCCCATGGAATCTTCTTCGAGACATATATTCCATTCAAATCAGCTCTAGCTCTGAAATCGTCGAGTGGGATTAAAATGGAACGAATGATGGAAGCCTTCCTTGGTCAGCGCGAGACCAAAGTTAAAAAGGGGGGTTTCGGATCCGAGTGCTGGCGCAGCTGAAGGACAGAGGGCGATGGGGATCATGGCTGTATTGGGAATGGTTCAGGAACAGAAAATACTTAGTCGGCCTGAACGGGCATAGAGAGGTGGGAGGCCGCATGGAAGCCCCTTGCATGTTGGGACCGACCGTTTGTAAAAACCCCGGGTCGCGAGGACTTAGCAGCCGATCCGGTCACGGCGATGATGACATGTGCATACTGCGGCACAGTATTGGCAAACAAATATGAGAATAGATATAGGAGAAGTGAGGAGGCTCAGGGCAGTCTGATTGGGAGCTGAAAGGGGTAAGGGGCGGGAGTCTGTCTGTCTGTTCTACCTCTTTGACTCTTGTGGTCGTCCTGCAAGGTATCGGCGCCACGGCCCATTTGCTTCGAGGCCCGTCAGAGACGACTCAAATCCGTAGACTTGTTGAGATGCGTGTCATGACTGTGGTCGCACGCACCTTGCAGGTGGGATGGACGACTGTTCACAAACTCTCAAATTGAAACGTCGCTGATGATGTGGAGGCGTGCCAGGGTGAAGTGGGCACCGCGGGAGTGAGGTCATAGCAGTTGCAGGCAATCTGGCATTGCGGGCATTGCAGGCATCCAGGCATCTCAACCTCAGGTCAGTTCTCAAATGGCTGCTCAGGCTTTTCCAAGCATCCCCTGTGTGTGGTAGGGCAGCTGGCAGCGTGATGGAAACAGATGAGAAAACGCCAAACGTACACGTCCCGTACCGCAGCAGCCGCAGGAGGATTCCCTCGGTCGCAAATCGCAATCTCTCTGCCCCTTCACCACCCAAGTTATCAATTATTATCAGTCATCAGCCGTCAGCCGTCAGCCATGCGATGCGAGCGCGAGCCACGGACGACGGGCATCTTCCCCAGTGCGCGAGTGCGTGCGTGCGTGCGTGCATTGGCGTGTATCACCAATTCAAGATCGTGACGCCGAAGCCAATTCGATGCTGGCAACTCTGCCCAGTGCATTTTGGCTTTCGGCAAAGGTCTGAGCGAGGTGTGCAATTACAACCTTGCGTGGGCGATGGACGCGGCGAGGAGGAGACGGAAGCAGATGGCCCAATTTGCTTTTTGCTAGTGGCAGGCGAAAAGAGCTTGAGGTGGAACCAGGGGCCCCCCCTCGTCCAACGGCCGAGCCCATCGACAGCTAGTCTGGGCGCGGTGGGCCGGCCGTCGAATGTAATGAATGAAATGTGACAGTGACGAGCTGTGCTGCTTGGGGGATTTGGGGGGGGCCTTCAGTTAGACCTTGAAATCTTTGGACCTTGGAACCTTGGAACCTTGGAAGTTAGGAACGGTGCAAGGTGCTTGGCCCGCAGGTACGGCGTAGTCTGTACTACTCTCCTCCCACCACACCCGCTAGTGTGCTAGTCTAAGAGCGTTGCTAAAATCAACGCGCGGTGCCATCATTCATGCAGCTGCAATTGCCATTTGCCAATCCAAACTGCCAATCCCACTGTCAAATGCCAATTGACGGGTTGCCAGTCGAGTCGATTGTCAGATCTGGCCGCACATGTGCGCATCCATCCATGTGTGCCCCGTTACATTTGACATCAACAATAGCACGCAGCGGCACATCCCCACTCTGCTCCTCTTGACGCCTGCAGTGGCGCCTTCCTTTGCAGCTGCTGCGAGACAGGAGGAAGAGGAGTACATACGTAGGAGTCAATCAGTGCTCGTAATGAGTACATTGCCGCTGCAGTAATCTGTGCTGAGAGGTGATGTATCATTAGATCAGCACAAGATTTTTTTTTCCTTCGCTACCCTTTCCTTCTTGTTCCGCCTGGCCTGCGCAGGTACTCGGTGATTGTACCTTCTGGCCTTCGCCCAATATCGAAGGAGCTGCCGGGTCTAATTAAAACCATCTCCCCCGCCAAGTGCGAGCACCCGACAAGGTGATAGACGCTCTTAGTTCCTTGTCCTCGCCTTGCATCGCATCGCATCGTCTTCGCCTCGTTTCTCTTGACTCTCCTCCCTGTCCGCCATGCCCAACCACCGCCAACAAACCTACACTGGAGGCCACACCACGCGGGACGACTGAGGAGCGAACGGGCAACGGCAGCCAGACATGGCAGGCCAAGGAGGTGCTGGAACCGGGGGGACAGGGTCTCTGATTAACAAGATAGCTGTGGATCTCGGCAGGGCCAACCGAGAGAAGACGAGCACCTGGTCCCGACCACGCGAGAGTGCTGTGGAAATCGCAGTACCACCAGCAGAATTTCACCTCAACTCGCCACGAGCCAGGGGCGTCGAAACCCACGATCCGCCTGAGGTCGTCGAGCGGGCCCAAGGCGAGCCCAGCGGCCATTTCGAAGCCTTCCAGAAGAATCCTGCCCTGGCCGATCAGCACGAGGCGCGATCGAACCCAGGCCCGGGTGATTACCACCCGCAAATGCCATCACAGGAAAACGTGCAACTCGAGGCGCTGCAGCAGCTGCCACAGCTGCCACACCAACAGCCTCGGCTGCTGCAGCGACAACGACAGGGTTCTTTGCCCTCAGTCTCGCAGTACTCGCAAATGCATTATCACCAGCATCAGGCTCACCTTGAACATCGGCCGAGTCGCTCGCAACCACAATCTCTGCCCGCACTGTCCCCGCGACAAGATCAATTCACCTCGTCGCCACACCCGCACCCGCACCCACACCAGCATTGGGTCCCAGCTTCACCACGGCAGCGCCGGGTCCTCCATCACACGGACCCTCATTTTATTTCCCACGACCCAAAACACACGGCGACGCCAGCACACCCGCAGCCCGACTTGTCCTTCTCGTCATTCTCTCCTGTGAGGGCTCAGTTTCCGCAGTCACCAACACGATACCCTTCCGAGTCCTACGCGCCTTTTTCCCCAATACAAACTCATCCCATCTACGGTCGCATCGAACCAGACGGCACGTCCTCTAGTCGAGACAACGTTGAGGCTCCGTGCAACCCAAGCCACCCGCCGGAACAGGTACCCCCCAACGTGGTCACCACCCGCAAGCAACGGTCGCTTCCAAACACTCCAGTTACCCCAACCTCTCCAGGCTATCCGGGCCCTCGATGGGATTCCTTACCAACAAGGCGTCAGAATAGCCTTGGGCAACACACCAGTACAGGTTTTGCGAACACTGCAACTGCGCCTGTAGCCTCTGCCTCAGGGCTACCTCCTTCTCCAATCCGCTCACCCCAGTCGGCAACCTTCTCCCCGGCGGGCTTGTACTCGCATCCTCAAATTCCCGAGGACCAACCCATCGACTGGAACTTCGACCGAGCCGATACAAATCGACATGAACACGCAGCCGCGGTGACGCCCGGCTCACCTTCCAAAATGTACCGGCCAGACAGCCGGCAGTCTGGAGAGACGGCCTACAGTGTTGCAACTGACAGTTATAACTTTTCTCGTCCGAGAAAGCCCAGTTTGGGAAGCTTGAGCCGTCCCGACTTCTCTGCACCCATGTACCTTCGACCTGGAACAGCCAAATCCTCAAACTCGGACTCCATCCGTCTCGAGTCAAGGACCATGGCCTCGAGCTACGTACCCTACAGTGCAGGGCCAAGGCCTGCTCGACAACCCTCAATCGCTTCCAATCTGTCTTCGAGCACATTTGCCTCGCCTGCGCCAAGCCTTTACAATAAACCTTCCTACGACCGCCTTGGTGCTGCACCTCGCAACGTGTCTCAGAATTCCGCCTCAGGTAATTATATGGGCCTCCCCCACGCGGTCCGGCCGCCGTCTCCACTACGAAACCGTTCAGGCCCCTGGGCCCAGTTCCCGTATCTAGACGAGGATGAGATGCGTTCCAGCATGCGGAGTCAGCTTACGACGTCGACAGCCCAGGATACCCTGTTCACGGAACCCGAGAGGTCCAGTGTCATGACCAAAACAAGTTCCATCTTCAGCACAGGCAACAGAAATAGGAACTCTCCCTTCTTCGGTCCTCATTCACCCAGCATCGAAATCCGGGAAAGCCTCAGCGTGGACGATGTGATGGGAATGTATGAGCAAGGCTTCAACGACAGCGATATGGACCTTTTCCACCGGAAGTCTAGCGTCGACCCCGACGTACCAGTGGTGCGGCTCGCCCCGGGAGGGATGGACGACCAGGACGAATCGAGGCCAGGATCGGCCATCTCCCACAACAGTGAGGCCGCGAGCCGCCTAATCGCAGCCATGAATCAGCCCAATTCGATTGCAATTCCTGGTCGAAGCTTCCCTCTACATGCCGATGGTGCTGTTCACATTCGTGATACCAACGCCTTCTTCCGAAAGAGTCTGGCTTCGTCTCTGCCCAAAGATATGAGGCTGAGTTACATCAATGCCGAGCTGAAGGAGACTGGCATTGTCGACTTCGAGAAGCCAGACGATGACGAAGCATTCGAAGCGGACAGTGTACGACACAGCAGGCATGATTCAGGAAAAGAGGTCGGCCCTAACGACGAGTACTCCTCAATCGACGATCTGGAGAAACGACAATCCATGGTCGCGACCACAGACAGCACGCCGACGCTCCCAGACAAGGAAACACTATCTCCTCTGTCGCCAGCTTCGACTGAGCCAAAGCCTGCCATGCCTGCGCCGTCGCAGCCTGTGCAGGGTGCAAGTCAACCAGAAGATCTAGATCCTACTGCTAATGATCGATACGGATTCCGGAAATCAAACCAGTATGTCACACGCCAGCAATATGACGACTGGAATGGGCCGTATTCCGAATATCTTGCCAGGAGGAGGAAGAAATGGGACGCTTTTCTGAAAGAGAATGGGTTGATGACCGATCATCCAAACCGGTTCCCCCAGCACTCCGCCAAAGCAAAGAGGTTCATTAGGAAGGGCATACCACCAGAGTGGAGAGGTGCAGCATGGTTCTACTATGCTGGTGGCCCCAAGATTCTGGCAAACAACCGTGGTGTTTATGACAATCTGGTCAAACGCGCACAGACCGGAGACTTGAAAGAAGTGTGCAGGGACGACATCGAGCGAGATTTGTATCGGACATTCCCAGACAACGTCAAATTTCGACGCTCGGCAATGCCCACCGGCCTGACACCAGGGCACGCGTCGTCGCAGTCACCATCGCCCGGCAACACTCCGGTACATAGCCGCAATAATTCGACGCAGTCTGCAAACCCCACGCCAAAAGCCCCAGGCTCCGAGCCTGCGATCATTGAAAGCCTCCGTCGGGTTTTGTCTGCCTTCGCAATCTTCAATCCCAGCATCGGATACTGCCAGTCATTAAACTTCCTTGGTGGCATGCTTCTACTTTTTGTTGAGTCAGAGGAACAAGCCTTCTGGTTACTCAACATCATCACGAGGGTCTATCTTCCAGGGACTCACGAGATGAACCTCGAAGGATCAAAGGTTGACCTGAGCGTGCTCATGAATGAGCTGGAATCCGTACTGCCTAACGTGTGGACCAAGATATCCGATGACGGTTCTGGAACCAGCAAGAAAAAGTCTAGACGCGCTCGATATCACAAACATGGTGTCTCGGTCAGCGGCGACAACCTCCCACCTGTCACCCTCGCACTGACGGCTTGGTTTATGTCGTGCTTTATTGGCACTCTTCCCATCGAGACGACACTCCGCGTGTGGGATGTATTCTTTTACGAAGGGTCCAAGACGCTTTTCCGAGTTGCACTCGCCATCTTTAAGGCTGGGGAGAACGAGATCAAGTCCATCAGCGACCCTATGGAGGTTTTCGCTGTTGTCCAGAGCCTCCCGCGCAAGATGGTGGACGCCAATTCCTTCATGGACATTTGCTTCAAGAAGCGCTCCGGCCTGAACCACCTTACTAGCGATGTCATCGACCAACAGAGGACAGAACGGAAGGAGAAATTGCAGATCCAGCGCAAGGAGGCCGTGGCCGCCGCAGAGGCGGCCCCGGGGATTGCGACAGCTGCGACGATAGCGGTGTCCAGGACAC
This sequence comes from Diaporthe amygdali, assembly GCF_026229845.1. Lineage (NCBI taxonomy): Eukaryota > Fungi > Ascomycota > Sordariomycetes > Diaporthales > Diaporthaceae > Diaporthe > Diaporthe amygdali. Next base: position 732,037 of record NW_026517029.1, read on the forward strand.
GTAATGCAGACATGTTGAGCGTTACGTCGGGCGACAGCAGCAGTGTGCGGAGGAAACACACGCTGTTTGGGCGCAGGCACACCAAGGAGCGCAGTCTCGAGGTCTAGGGGCCCGGATTCTGGCGACGTCCTTCGATGCCAACCCTCCGAGATCAGCTCGATGGCGGCGACATGACTTAGTGGGTGCAAGGGCGCCCTCTTCGATTCATTGTATAATTTTAATGGTGTCGACGGATCTCCGGGATGAGATCTACCCTTCTGAATACGACGGGGAACCTGTCGACACGGATAGGGAACGACGAGCTTCACCTGATGGTGAACATGAACGATAGCGTTGAAGGGATATCTGCAGAAGGAATGAAGGAAACAGAAGTCTTGCCGGTCACTTCGTGGACCGTGAAGCATGCATCAGCAGGCGGCGAATAAAACTCTGGCAACGCATTGGGATGGACGGTAGAGCATCGGCGTTACTCTTTTTTGTCGCTTCCTTGCTTTCTGGTTGAACTGGACAATCACACTGGTCTCTTTTTACGACATTCTTATATTTGTTTCTTCTTCACTTTGCTGTTTGTTGTTGATATTGTACAGATAGATATCCGGAAGATGTTCCTTCGTTGCATTGGTCGGCATATGGAAGACTTGGGGAGTCAAAACAAGATCGGGAAAAGGAGAATTTCAAAAGAACACGGGGTGTTGCCCGCACCTGGTAGCAACTGGTTAAAGAAAAAGAATCAGAAGACATTTACCAGCTCATCGATTGGAAATTATCCGCCTTCAGTGACCTCAGCCAGACTATTCTGTTTCCGCCGACGCATGATCGAATAGCCTGTAAGCTTCATGCTCACGGTTTTGTCCCCTAAAACAACATTGTGATAGGCTGGCTCAATATCCTCGCCGGGACCAGTCACACAGCAAGATATAGGTGTAGATCTATCGTAATTTGTCATTACTTCATTCCAAAATGGGCCTATGGTATCGTAATTGAGATGTCAAGGACTCCATGGCCATGCCAAAGCCACAACCGGAACGCCAAATGATCGCCCAGAATCCTCTTGAAATGCAAATAGCGGGAAATGGTCCGCTGACACCCCTCTCACTGGATCTTGCCCTGGGTTGCCTCCACGTTCATGTCAATTTGAGGTCCTGAGGCAGCCATCCTAGCCGACGGTCACCGACTGAAGCAGTGCCACTCTGTTTCTTTCGCCAATTCCGTTTGACGAGCCGCATGGCACAAATACTGTGGCCCTCCGGAATGATGTGAGCCTGGCAGAAGGCCAATACACCAGGTCCAGAACTTGAGGGGCTACTGCTTCGTACGTGATTGTGTCTCGATTGGCAGGTTTGTCCTGGAGCCTGCCTAATCAGTACCGAGCCCACCTCAGTATTGGTTCGGCCTCGCCGCGCAGCTCCCCCCGGAAGGCCTCCAAAGACTTGGGCCTGTTAGACTATGCAGGAGCGGGAGCGGCAGCGGCGCCGGTGTCGAAGCGGGGTGCGGCCTTGGCGTAGCGGGCGACGTACTCGCGGGCGGTCTTGTCGAACTGGGCGCGCTGGGAGCGGAACTCGTCGGCGATGCGGGGCTCGAGGGGGTCGTCCGGGTTGGGCTCGACGAGCAGCTGGCGGACGGACTCGAGCACGGCGGACAGCTTGCTGGCGGGCTTCCAGTTCTCGGGCTTGAGCAGGGCGATGCAGATGTTGCCGGCGTCGTCGTTGGTGACGTTGGGGTGGTAGATGCGCGTGGTGAAGGTCACGAGCGGCGCCTTGAAGGGGTACTCGCCGGGCAGCTGCACCACCAGGCCGAACTGGCCGGAGCTGTAGACGGTGCCGGGCGGGCCCTGGAGGACGACGTGCCACAGGTGCAGGTTGGACTCGTACGGGAGGGTGATGGTCATGCCGGTGGGAGGGTTTGTGGTGCACTCGGCAAGCTCCTGGACAAACGACGGTGGTCAGTCTCTGAGGCCTGGTGCCACTGTGGCTGTTGCTGTAGCTGGAGCTATCGCTGGAGCTGTGGGATGGGAGCACGAACCTTGGCAATGCGTTTCTGAGACATGTTGACGATGGGATGCGATATGTGGTCGAGATGATAGGAAGGGTGTGGTGGAGGAGATAGGTGTGTGTGGTGGGGGGGGGAACGTGTGTACGTAGAAGCGGCTGCTGGGACTTTTCTCTGAAGTCGTCGTTGCGCGCTGGTCGATGACGGACGGAATGAATGGAGAACAGAAGGACGATGGGTTTGCGGCAGAGCACGAGGCTTAAATAGGAAGGAGAAGTGTTGTTGTCGCAAACGGTGAATCAGGCTGAGAAACGTGGGTGCGTGAAGGCAGCAGTGATGCTGGTGAGCCGAGGGCAATGACGGTCCAGATGCTGGGGCGGCGGGCGGTTGACCAGAGGAGGGGCACTGACCCTTGTCCGAGCAAGTGGGGTGGGGCGGAAGAGCTCCAAAGAGGTGCTCACTCAAGCACGATCAAGTTGCTGGGTACCCTTGATTATTACGTACTTTACCCAGGCACTGGCTGTCCTAGTCCTAGTCTAGGTCTGCTACAAACGTACTGTGAATAAAACAAACCAACCAACAACATGACGTCCTTCTCTCAGAGCCCCAGCTTGCTCCAAACCCCATCACATCTCTGAGTCTCGCAAGCACACACCTATAGAGAAGGCAAGATGTACTTGTCATGGTACGTGGTCGGATACTCGCCCGCCATGGTGGCACCTCCCGGCAGGTACAGAGACCCGTTGATGTAGGCCGGGATGAAGCCGTGGCGCGGCACCTTCATGGGCGACAGCTGCGTCCACGTCTCGCTAGTCGTGTTGAACACCTCGACCTGGTTGAAGATGCCAGACACGCTGCTTACGTTCTTCTCGCCGCCCAGCGTCCACAGCAGCCCGTCCACCATCGCGAACATCGCCCCGCCCCGCGGCGTCGGCATGTCGTTGGGGTGCGTCGTCCACCCGGCCTCGAGGTCCTCCAGGTCCAGCGAGTACACCGTCCCGCGCATGTTGATCTGCCCGTTGATGCGCCCGCCCGCCAGCCACAGCCTGGTGCCCGCGATGCCCCCCGTCGCGTGGTCTCGCGGCTCCGGCAGGTTTGCCGCCGCCGCGGGGAGGTCCACCCACGACCGCGACGTCAGGTTGAAGGCCGACACGTTGGCCACCGTGTGGTGCGGGTTGCCCGGCCCCGGGATCAGCGACACCACGCCGCCAACAACCCAAATCACGTCGTTGTAAGCCACCGTGAGCGCGGCACCGCGCTCCGTGCCCGCCGGCAGGCTGGTCAGGTTCGACCACGCGTTGGTCTCGGGGTCCCACTCATACGACGCACCGTCGCCCGCCCAGTAGCTGTTGTTGAGCGCCTGCAGCGCCCCTACGATATACGCCTTGTTCTTGTAGCCGACCGCGTTGACGTGGTTCCGCGGCAGCGGGATGTCCGGCCCACGAGTCCACGTGTTAGACGGCACGTCGTAGAATTGCATGATGCTCGTCGTGTTGCCCACTGTCAAGTTCTGCGGCGAGTACGGAATGACTCCGCCGAGAATCGCAAAGGTCGTCTCATTGAGCACGACTCCAGTGTCTTCCTGGCGTGGGTACAGCGGGATTTCGGCCAGCTCTTCCCATGTGCCATCCGTGATGACAGCTGAAGCGGTTGACAACCCGCCCAATAAGGCAAGACAGTGTGAATAATGCATTGTGCCGAATGCTTGGGCTTCAGAAAGAATTAAAATGAGAAATGAGAAATAGGTTGGTACGCAACCAACGTGCTGCCCAGCTTGAACGGAGATTTATGCAAGGTACAGACGTAGCAGACAGTCTAGGACCTGTTCGAGCTGAATATTGCTCTTCCAAGCCCGAAGGAGACGGAGGGATTGTCCGAGGGCAGTGAACAACACAATCTGTAAAGTCACAATCAACACCATGCAGGACTACGAGGCACAAGACAGTCGGAGGATCTTGTCTTGGTATTCTTATATGGACGAGGTTACCGACGGACACGTGCAATTCGCGAGAACAATCTACACAGCGCAGTGAATGCTGTCCTCGGGTATAGCAGCCTGGACTGACTCAAATAGAATTTCTCACCCTGAGTCTGCGTTCGCTATTCTTGATCGGAGAAATACACACCACTGACTAGCTGCAGATGATTCCGTGGTGATTTATATCTCTGGTGTGGGTCATCCCCGACTAGTTACAAGCGGCTAAAAAGCTTGTACGGGGCGGTAACTCTGTGCACGGGCAGGTTCATTCCTCTTTAACAATGGTGTAGATGCGTAATGCAAACTATATTTACATGAGTACCAAGATTACATGATCTCACAATGCCACGCGTCTAGGGGGCTTGGGGGGTTGTTGGCCGGTTTGGAAGTCTACGACAGATGCTAAATCACAAGGCGAAAAAGATTCTTGATATGGCTGTGTTATTGCTTATTAGCATCGGATCCGTCAAGCAAGTCGGCACCTATGCGTCTGCTCATCGTATTTTGTTCACCTTTGGCTGAAGAACAGAGATGCTGTCATGAAGGAGAAAATGACATGTGAAAAACTTCCCCACAGTTTCACAATCATGAATTAATTGATGTTCGGGTAGGAGGTGCATTACAATGAATTATTCCACTGTCTGGGATCTCGGCCATATGCTGAGGCTCTACACAAATCTAGTGTCTTGTCTTCAATTAAAAGCACTACCATCCTACGCGTAATCCAGCCTCATCTTTTTACCATTGTTGGGAAGCTTGGCCCTCAAGACAGCGCCTGGAAGCTGCCTCAAATCCTTCCCACCATTCCATCTCGGACTCCAGTAGCTTTGTACAACGTTTATATACATGTATCCATCCTCGGCGATGAACAGTGGATCAGGCCACAGCATGCGAGGGTCGCGGACGAAAGTGTGAACTTTAAGGTCTTTGGGGTCGTAGTAATAGACGGCGTTGTGCTCGGGCATGATCATGTAGATCAGACCATTCGAGTCACCCTCGGAACCGTTGGAGTTGCCGCCCTTTTGGCCGACGCTGGTCACGTTGTTCTTCGCAGCCTGCTCGGCCCAGGGCACGTCGTCACGTGTGCGAAGGTTGGCGGTAGGGACGGCGAACAAAGTGTTGCCCGTCAAAGTCGTAAAGTACATTGTTTCCAAGTCCGGTGACAGAGATACTCCGTTGTTTCCCTCTTTGTTGTGGGCAAATGAGCCGCCTCCCTGAGGCACTTGGTAGAAAGCCTGGCCGTTGTACGAAGCAACGTCACCATCTTCGCGCAAGACGTGTTTGTCGCCATCAAGACGCCGCCAAGATTCGCCCGTGCCCAGGTCCAGCATGACAAACCCGGGACGTCCCTCCGCGCTCGAATCGACAAGGTAGGCGACGCCTTTGCCTCCTGGCACAGCGGATCGGCGCAGGTCGAGGCGGACATCGTTAAGGTAGCTGTCCGGATAGACGACCTCGGCCGGGAAAGTGTAGGTCGCATAGACGGTGTCGTTTGTCAGGCTTATTGCGACAAGCTTAGGGCCTCCAGGTTGGCCATATACCATAGAGAGCCTGCCGCTCGAAGTGGCAACGGTAGGCCGCCCGGTATCAAGGACCCAGAGTGTCTCGGGCCGATCGTCGGTCTCAGAGGTGATGTACAGCGCCTGCACGCTGATAAAACCGGTGGAGTTTGAGGAGCCAAATTGCATTCCGTTGACGGTGGTGTTGACATGCGTAGTGGGGATCGAAAAGTCCGCAGATGGATATGCCTCTTCGGCAGTCTTGTTGACGGCCTCGCCCAGTGTGAAGGGAGATGCTCCTCCGCCTCGCACGTAGCAGACGAAGAGGCGACCAGTCGATGATACCGCATGACCAGTAGGCCACTGGCCGAAGTAGTAGTGGAATTCCTCGAGCTCCGGCCCATAGGTGCCATTGTCGCGTCGCAGGATGCTGTCAGCCGAGACAAACCCGGCAAACACGGAGATGGCTTCGAGGAATACGGAGGCCCTCATGGTGAATGACTCTGCTGCTCAGATTGAGAATTGTAGAGGGCAGAGTCTTTAGATGAATTTAAAACGAACGGCTGAAGTGGACTTTGGTGAATGAGTGTGCAGTCGGCTGCTGGAGTCGTCGTAGTGGCTCGAGGCGCCGGACGATGAGTCGGACTGACGGCTCCAGGCTTTGCACGATGAGTCGAAACGATGGAATTAAACTTCGAATGAAAGACATCTTGGATTCTCTATAGTAGGAACTAAAGCCAATTCTTATGACATAGGTGGCAGTAATCAGAGAGTAAATACTCCATTGGGTTTTCACGTCCGAGTCCTGCCGACTCGTTTGCTGCGAGGTTGTTGAGCAGTGACCGATAGAATAATGACTCGGAATGACGAAGAGGAGTATCCTAGATATCTTCTGAATCAGAAAAAGATCGTTGGTGCTTTCATTTATGCACACATAGCGAGAGCTGACCGCAAGGCTGAAAGCAGTTGAATGCGGCCGAACGATACTTGCAGTCGGCCAACAGCAACACCGTCACAGTTGTCAGAATGAATAATGATGAGTGATCTTGCTGGTAATACTTTCTATCCAAGGCCGCATTACACTCTTATTTGCTGCTAAACCCGAGGATTCAAGCTTACGGGTGGTGCCGCCTATCTGCCATTTGCCTACATTTTCTGACTGTGCCAGTCTCCAAATCCGAGTCAATTCATTGAGTGGAGAACGAAAGCAGAGACCTCAAATTCGGCATTTTCTCCGCCGGCCGACACGCATCTTCCTTTTTTCTTGATCGACCAGAGACTTGGTAAGGGTGAATCGCACTGACTGGTTGGGAACTCTAAAGTGAGATGTCAAGCTTGCTGTGTCCCTTATCAAAATCTGGATATTCCATTTCTCCCCTACCCATGCATTACTCAAGCCTGCTGGACACCACTTACCGCTCATTTTCAAAAGGATCGTGCGGTTGACAGACACAGAATGCGAGGGTCCTAGTGAAGCGGGTGTAAACTTATTCAGGTACCAAACTATATCGCACGTCCGTTGCTGAACCCGTTCCGGCCCCACCTACACAGGTTCGTCTTTTCGAGCCTCAAAAGCTTGTTTAGAGTCAGCCAATTGATGTCAATCTCTGGATGAACCTTATCAACTTATGTTCTTCACTGATTCGGATCAAAACCTTGTTTCTGGCAGCTGAGTCACTCCAGAGAAGAAAGACAAGACTGATGTACTCCGGATTTACCAGCTTATCCATTTCGTCAACCTCAGAGCACGTCGTTGGAGTCGAGTCAGAAACATGCTTATTCTGCTGACACTTCAAGACGAAGATGGTCTTACGAATGAAATTTTATCAATGTGTGGTAAAGACCCGCCGTTATCTCCCAGCTTAATGAGACCCCAAGCACAGCTCAATTCGATGTCTTGCGTTAAGGATCCACGCTTAATCCAGATAACGCTAGATTTCTGGACTCGCGTATTTACCTGTAGACCAGTCTGATTTGCACAATGTCGCCAAGACCATAGTGTCGCCTGTGCTATGAGCAAGTTTTCTGAAAAATATATATCATTCGAATACATAACCATGCGTAGAGTGGACTTTTGGAATCACTTGTGAATGCATAGCTTTCCAGAAATTACCACCACGTCTTCATCATTTCACGAGGAAACTGAAAGTTCCATCATGGCAGATATCTGACAGCGACGGACTCGAGCTGCGGGCTTGTGAAATGTGGGCCTCTTACCCTGTTCGATGCTCCTTCCAGGGTATACACACTGACTTATGCTACTGACTTAAAGCAGAGATGGGATCTAAGAGAATGGTTACATCAAAGCCCGGCAGGATCGCTTTGATGAAAAATGATATATATTTACAAAGCTGCCGGCTTGCGAAGCTGCAATATTACTCAAGCTGACCTGTCACTGCACCTCTTCTCCTTCGTCCCCAAACGTAAACTTCTTGTTCACCATGAAGGTCACCGTCTTCCTCATCTTGGCAGCTCTCACCGCCACGGAGTCTGTAACAGCAGCTCCACTAAGTGCAGGAGAGACCAACAGTACCAGCCCAAGGTTCTACAATGGTTCATGTACCCCAGAAACCATAACTATCCGAAGAGAGTGGCGTACACTAAGTGCCGAGGAGAAGGCGGCTTATATTCAGGCACAACAGTGTCTGATCAAGCTTCCTGCCCAGTCAGGCCTGCAGGCAGTCGTATGTTATGTTTCTCTCCCCACAATTTGAGTGGGATGTGGCTAATATTCAATGTCTGAAGACCTCCCGCTTCAGCGACCTTCAAGGATCTCACAGGTCCTATACTGATACCATCTACGGCGACATTATCCACTATGTCGGTCAATTCCTCCCATGGCATCGCATGATGATGCACGCATTTGAGACTCTGATGCGTAACGAGTGCAACTACACGGGTACCATGCCATGGTGGGATGAGCAAGCCGATGCTGACTCCGGCAACTTCTTCCGCTCCAATATGTGGGATGCCGACACTGGTTTTGGTGGTAATGGCACCGAACCTGATGGTTGCTTGACCGAGGGCCCGTTCGCCAACACCACCGAATACATCGGCCCCATGCTTGAGTACACGACATACTGCCAAAAGCGTATCTGGGACAATGAATACGGAATCACCACCGGCAACAGCACCCTCATCAACCTCTGCAACAGCTACGAGACGTACGAAGACTTTTGGTATTGTATTGTGCGTAGATTCCATGCAGATCCGTAAGAACTGGCCCTTGTACTAATTCGTATGTCCACAGGCTTACTGGCCTCATCATGGAGCCCACACGGCGACAGGAGGTCTCATGGCCGACAAAGATGCCTCGCCGGGCGACCCGGTCTTCTACCTCCACCACAACTACATCGACCGTCTCTGGTGGAAGTGGCAAGCTGCAGACAACGAGACGCGGCTATGGGACATGAGCGGTAACACCGTCAATGAGACTCTCTACCCCCAACAAGCCGGCGTGAAAGCCTCGCTCAACACGACGATCCAGCAGCAGAACATCATTCCCGATATTCAAATTCGGGAGGTCATGAATGCTCAAGGCGGATACCTTTGCTACGATTACGACTACTAATTGTGAAAGCATGCTAGAGCTGGTAGGCTTGAGAGGAGTATCGCTGTGACTACTTAGATGGCTTGGCCAGGAGACGATGGATGTAGATAGAAGTGGCGTGACGGGTCGTCGATGCCCATGAGCCTACTATTGTTCAATGGAGGTTTGTGCTCTGTACGTTGGTCGAGTGTCTTCCGGTCCATTATGTGCCATCTTTGCCACTTGAAACCTTGTTTCCCCTTGAACATGCAACAGGGCCAACCGTTCTACGTAGCCAGCGGAGTGAGAAGATAATGTGCTTCCTGTGCTGCATCATTTGGTTGGAAACCTCCGTATTCTTCCAAAAGTGAAAAAAGGCAGGAAAGACATTATTCGGTGAAAGTCACTTATCCAATGCTTGAAGTCTCTTACAAGAAATGACCTTGCTTTCCTGCGCCGAGCGATCATAGCCATATCGTACTGGTAGACCCCAAACATCTGAACAACAGCGCGGGGACGGCAATTGAATAATTTTCCAGAACTCGAAATCAGTTTATTTGCAGTGAGAGATTCTAGCCTTAACATACAGTGCTCGAGCGTGGACGAAATAAACGCCTGTCCGGTCTTAGGCGCCGTGGCCAGCTAGGGATGGCCTTCCTCCCCCAACACAATCATCTATAGAATCGCAGCAGCCCGTGCTACATCCTACGATATAGGCCTTCCCATTGAAGGCAGCGTCGAAAATTCTTGTTTAGTACAGAGGATGAATATGCTGCTAAGTTTGGAAATGTTGATTTGCTTTGTATCTCCAGGGGCCGTGTTTACAGATAATTGTCACTAGCTGGCTCAATGTACTGAAAGTGGTCGCAGTGTCCAGCACATGTGGATTGGCACGTACCTACGTAACGGTTTTTCGATTTGTGGAATACCGAGGGAACGCCTCACGGAATGTGTGTGCTCCAAAAGATTGTTTTGTGAGCTAGTCATTCGGGCCAAATTACCGATGCAATGCGCTGACATTCTTGAACGTTATTTCTATACTATGGTAGCAGAGTCAAGGCTCGGCAGCATTGCTGCAAAAAGCCAAATTAGAGTTGTTGTTTTTGCTCATGATAGAAGAACGCGGAGATGCGGCTTTGCTACCTGTCCCTGAGCGTCCAGAAATGTCCGCTGTGCCGGCTTGCCGTTTGCTTGACTAGTCTCCAAAGCTTAATTGGCCTCGATATCGTTGACAAGAGGCCTAAAGTGCTGAATCAGTGTATAGCTTTACGCGTCGTGGTCAGTCATAAGATATTCTCTGAAGAGCTTTGCTCAATCTGATCTGGGCTTTGCTAGCAGATATTAAATGCGGACATTTCATGGAAAATTCCGGCAAGTATTCAAGAAAAGATTGTGCACCACAACACGGTATGAATAATACCTCCCAGAACATGACTCCCTGGTTCCTGGCCGAAGTTTGATGGAAAGCCATGGACGAGTAATTGCAGCCCCAGTTCATGAGTTGCTATGGCGTATGCCTGATGATCAATCTATACTCCACTAGCCCGATCTACATATGCATGTTTTTATCTGGCCGAGGTGCAGTAACATGAGTACTATTCTTCACAAGACTGTCGGGTTCAAGCGCACATGAGCATGCGCGTCCGTGGCTGTGCTGACTTTATCAGTAAGCAGACGTGCATCATGAGGTTGCAGACATTGTTGACTCGTGGCATTGCGATGCTCTCACCCCGCCCGCGGTATAATGCCCACGGTCGAGCCGAGTTGCCGTCCTCACCCGTGGAAAAGACGATTCCCAATACTAATCTTGGGACTCAAGGTTTGCATCGCTCGGAGCCACATAAGTCACCGCATAAGTCACTGCAGCCTTTCATCATGAGTGGGGCTGTTCTCTGTTATGTTGATGCGGATGAACTATCAGGAAGCAGTCCCTAGCACACAAATTTCTGCCAAGTGAATATAAGGCTCAAGGTGTGACTTGGCAAATAGCTCTCCTTCGTCTCCTGCCTCTTCAACTAGACCCCTAACCGTTACTTCTGAAGCCAAGCTAGTACAGGTCAACTTCCTAACAATGCATCCTGCTAGTTTATTTGCCCTCCTGGGCTTCGTTACCAGTGGCCTATCTCAAATCGTCGACGGAACTTGGAAGACACTTGCTGAGATTCCATACAATGTGCGCCAGGAGCACTTCGTGGTTGCCTTGGATAACGAGACACTCTACATTATGGGCGGTATCATCCCCACCGACCCGGCGGCCCCCAACATTACCACTACCATCAACATTGTACAATCTTACAGTATTTCTGAGGACACTTGGTCCAACAAGAGCAGTGTTCCGATGGCCCTGAACCATCTTAATGTCGCCGTGGTCAATGGCAAGATGTACTCTCTCGGTGGTCTCCATGTGTTGCCGGACGCCTGGCATGGAATTGGCAACATGTTTGTCTACGACCCAGAAACAGATGTTTGGACCAACCTCACTACAACACTGCCTGACAACACGTACAGAGGTGCCTCGGTAACAGCTGTAAAGGATGATGTGATCTGGATGGCCGGCGGTGTCAGGCTCCTTGTTCCAGGAGTGGGCGGTTACCATGTGTCGACTTACAATGTGACGGCCTACAACGTCACTTCTGGGGAATTTTTAGACCTCCCAGAAGCTGCTGCCAGTTTGCCTGAGGCTCGCGACCACGGCGTCGGTGGTATCGTTGGGAATAAATTGTTTTATGCAGGTGGCCGCATCAATGGTCAGCCTAACATGCGGAACACCACCTTTTATTTGGACCTCGACAACCTTGAGGCTGGCTGGGTTACTACAGACTCCCATATGCCCACTGCCCGTGCCGGATCGTTCTTCGCCATTCAGGACGACCTGCTTTGGACTTTCGGAGGCGAAGTCAATTACAACAGCAGTAACGGATTGGGTGTCTGGGACGAGGTCGAGGTTCTTAACACGACTTCTCTTGAGTGGACTTCACTCTCACCCATGAAAGTACCGCGACATGGTTGCAACGGTGTAGTCATCGACGGCGTCATATACTTCCCTGGTGGTGGCCTTCGCAACAACGCCTGGCCTACTAACTACACCGATGCCTACATCCTCCCCAGCTACTGAGCAGACAAAGGCTGTAGGGAAAAACATTAGAGCTCTTTTTGAAATCCCTGCATTGTCAACTTATAGAAAAGTGTATTTATATCAAATTCACCTGGAGTTCTGACGGAGAGGTTTTTGTTGAATATGTCGAGGTGACAATGATTTGAACAGGGTGGAATTGGCGAAAGTGGTCTTCTGTTGCAGTCTTGCATTCATAAGAAATCTGACATGTGTTGATAATTGGCTTTCAGTGGCATCTCCGTGGAGCACCATTATGGTGTCAAGATGCTGGGTTGAGCCACATCCGTGCAGAGCAACGTTGAAGAAATCAACGAACACAAACAGAAAGAATCAACACCATGGCAGAATTGTGTTACGCCGATCAAAATGTGTCGCAGGTAATCCGGGATACACCGTTGAGATTGATAGTTAGTCCGGATTAGCCTTAGGCTGTTGCACTAAAGTTTGCTGAAGCGCATGCTCTTCGGCGAGCGTATTAGGAATAGGCCAAATGAGCATGACTGCAGGACCGCTTTTTGACCACCATAAAACTGGGCGTCATCTCGTTCTTCACAACATACCCAGTACAAGTAGAGCTTAATTCTATTGTTTCATCATATCAAAATCCAACATGTCGTCCTCGACTGACACGTCGTCATTTTCTCTGAAGCCAGTCGTCCCATCCGACTTCCCAGCTATGGCTGAGATGTGCGGCTTAGCTTTTGAGCACGACAGGCACACAATGCTTAAGGCTGCTCACCCAACAAATCCCTACGATCATGCTGCAGGGATGACTGGCGCATTTGAATATTGGCTTAGTCGCCCAGCCGGCAAATTGGAGTTGACCAAGGCAGTAGACGATGCGACAGGGGAGATTCTGGGCTTCGTTTGCTGGGGTATGAGCCTTGATCCCAACACAAAGCAAACCAAGTCCGAAGACGGCCCTCCTGCAGAGGAAGTCGATAAGGGTGCGGAGGCCAGTGTCGAACAGCCAAACAATGCCTCGTCAACAGATGATGTTGCGTCTCAAGGCACCAGTCCTGACCCCCTCGAACAACTCGAAGAGATGACATCGTCCCATCTCGCCGCGTTCCAAGAGCGGGTGATGCCGAATGGCGTTAGGTGCATGTATGTGATCACAATCACCGTGCATCCCAATCACCAACGCCGTGGAGTTGGTCCAGCTTTGATCAAACAAGGCACAGACCGAGCTGATGCTGAGGGCGTATTCTGTTGGGTTCACTCGAGCGAGGCTGGGGTTCACACGTATCAAAAGTGCGGATTTGAGGAGGACGATACACTCCAAATCGACCTGGATGACTGGGCAAGGAAGTTGGAGATCAAGCCACCAGCTGGTGACGACAAATGGGGCATTTATACGTTCAAATATATGATCAGGCAGCCCAAGGCTGCGTAGACATACCGGGCAAGATGTCGGGAAATTAATTTTGTGCTATAACATGCTACAGCCCAGAAGCTAAACCTGACTAAAAAAATACGCGATAGACTTCTTGTAGATCACACAGTCTCGGCATTCCTGCGATCCTCACCAGTCACAACGGTCTGAGTCTCAGTGCGGGCAAGAACACCTCCCCAGCCAGCACCATCACGCGTTCTCCTCTCCTTCTTCAGACTCTTCCGCGTGAAAACGCTCCAAAAATACGCTCCGTTCACCACCTCATGATCTCCTTCCTTATTCACCCAGACGTTACCAAGAAACGTGGTCAGAAGTGCGCAAAGCCATACAATTGGGATCAACGCAACGAAAGCCCACGAGATTCCACTCTTCGGGTCCATGTCACTCTTGTTGTTGAATACGGTGCTCATCAGCGTCAAGGCGATCATGCCCCCGAACGGCACAGCAAAAGAGAACAAGGAGGTGATAGCAGCCGTGCTGGCCGGGAAGTAAGCCAGACCGTGCATCGAAGCAGGGCTGAGACGAACGCCCACACCGAAGCCTGTGAGCGCCATCATGCCGTAGATTGTATTAGTTGTTTCAGCTGAAATTGCCCAAGCCAGGACTGTGATACCCACAGAAGATGTAATGGCCCCGAGAAGGAGGGGGTGAAGGGTTTGACGTGGCCACACATTAATGGAAAACATGGCCGTATATGCACCAGCTGAGTGATAAGGGGTGTTAGCAATAGCATAAAAGTAGCGTCAAGGATGATATCACTCACCTCCGAGCCCGGGGAGAAAGTATAACAATGCTAACCCAGCTTTACTTGCACTGTGGCCTTCTACAAGTGCAAAGTAAAGATCCATGAAATACATCACAGCGAACATGGATACTCCAAGATCGAAGTTCACAAAGAACAACAAGGATATATCCCGTTTTTCGAGGAGCTCCCATGGCATCATTGCTCTCTGGGAGCGGAAAACGCGTGACATTAGGTGAGGCGGGGCCATCGAGTACTCATAGAGGACCCACGCGACGCTGAGCACACTACCGACCACAAGTGGCGCGAGTACAGCGGCCGAGCCCCAGCCATATGTGTCGCCCGCCCAGGTAAATGCTAGGATGAGCAGGCCCAGGCCGAAGAGGAAGAGCAGCTGGCCGATATAGTCGATGGTCAGGAGCCTCGCGCCGAACCTCGCGCGCCTGCCCATAGGACGGTTCCCTTCACCCTCGAGCTCGGGTATCGGCTGCGGGCCCAGCAGCTCGTGGCGCAGGACCACAACGACGAGCACGATCGCGAGGACTCCCACAGGGAGGTTGATGGCGAAGCACCACCTCCAATTTGCCTGTGTCAAGTAGCCGCCAATTACGGGGCCTATGCTGAAGCCCACGCCGGAGAAGAGAGCGAACACCGTCCAGTTAAGTGCATAGTCGGCCAGCGAGACCTTATCCGCCAGTATAACTCGTACGCTGATATTGACGCCCGCAGCGCCGACGCCCTGAATAGCTCGGCCGAGTAAGAGCACACCAAAGGCATTGGTAGGAGCACCGGTGCAGATGGCGGAACCGATCATCATAAGCACGATGGTTGCATGGATTGTAGCGTGCCGACCAAAGATGTCTGCTATTTGAGCCCAAAAGGGGAGGAAGGCGGCGGAAGTGAGATTAAAGACAGAGATGATCCAGTTGAGTTGTGAAAGTTGATCTATGGGTGGCAAGCATCAGTTTCTGTCTTCGTGGGTGATGTGCAGTAATCAGGCCACGCTGGTAAATATGCTTACTGAAGTCAGATGCTATGAAGGAAAGTGCAGAGGCAATGATGGTAGTATCAAGGCTCTGGAGAGTGAAGGGCGCAACGAGGCCAACGACAATTTTCCATCGATAGACCCTCCGGCGTCGCTGTTCCGCCTTTACTTCCGGGGAGGCTTCCGGTTTCTCGGTCTTGCTCCCGGCCTTGGCGTCTTTAGTGACGGCCGGGCTGCTGTTGGTGGTTGGATTTGAGGGCGAGTCGAAGCTCATGGAAGTCTCCCTTGTCGCAAAATTTCGCACCGCGGCTTCTGAACGCGACTGCCGAGGGAGCTCTATCGTGTTGGTCGGAGGCGATTGCAACGGCTCATCGTCATGCACTTGTTGGCGCTCCTGGTACTTCTTGCGCGCCCAACGATATGCGAGGATCATTGTGTATGTTGAGGCTTTGCCTGGGCGTCAGTTCGAACTCAGATGAAGCTGTCGTGGAATAGAGTATTTTTGGATGACAAAAGTGTCAACACAGAGAGAGGCAACACCAGGCCTTTTAAAACAACGGACGTCCATCACGTCTCTTGCTCACACAGAGCCTTATTAGTCTTATCTTGATCATACTGAGATGAGGCCGCCTTGGACTAGATTTTCGCTGGTACGTGGACTAGGGCGCAGTGCAGTGCTGATATTCGCAAAGGAGCAAATGATACAGCTGTGCCACAGCATCGCGAGAAGCCTCTCGTGGTATAAATCCCGTTTGGGATAAGCGCGGCCTCCAAAAAGGTGCCTGGCCGGTGGATCACAGTCCTTTTCGTCAGCTTTGCGGCGCTCCACGGTTTGCGGTTTGTCCGACATCTTACATGAAGACTGTCAGCCGCAGTTGCGCTTGTACGCTTTTGGTCTGATGCCGCGAGACAGCTCATGGACGGGCTAGGGTTTCGGTTCCGTCCATCGTCGCAGGATCAGTTCGAACCACGAATTTGTGATTGAGTCAGTGAGGCGCAGCGAAGGGCCAACCAAGTTCGAAGGACCTGTATGATGTGTAGCTGCTGTCTATCACATCGTTTAATGGCAACTTTGTGCTCCAGAGACACGACTTTGAATTCGCTGCGATTGCGGTACGCACTAGGAGGATGCGCCAGATGTGGAGGACGTCATATTTTGAGGCCCGAAATTGGCCGAAGTGGAGAGGACCGAACTCCACTTGGACCTCCTCTCCTCATCGTCCGCCGTCATTTCTCTCCTTCTGCAAGTGACAAGCAGTCAACTGATCCCATCGAAACTTAATCATCACCAAACCTCCTTAACCATCAGACTTGATCCTACTCCAATTGGAAAGATGGCATCGTATCTAGGCCTACCGACCCCCCTTGTGAAGCCCGTCGCCGCCCTTGCTGGCTGGACTTTCGTGATGGAAGCCTTCATGTATGCTACGCGAATTCCAGCGATGCACAAGTATGAGGTTTCCACGGATCCAGACAAAGTCAAAAACGACTTGAATACCAAAGTGCCCATGAATATTCGTCAAATCGCTGATAATTACAACCATCTCCATGAACAGCCAACCACGTTCTACGCTGTGGCTTTGGCTCTAACCATCGTCGGCGACAATCACCGATATACGAAGTATGCAGCCTGGAGCTACGTCGGGATCAGGATCGTGCATTCGCTGTTCCAGTCTTTGGTCAACAAGGTCATGGTCCGATTTTCTATGTTCGTTACGAGCTCGGCTGTGCTGGCCGGTCTGACTGGACGCCTTGCACAGCTGGTTTTCTAGGCTCACGACCGGACTCAGAACAGTTCTCGCTAGGATTGCTTCCAATAGGAATTGGGCGGAGTTGGAGGACATGTGACCTCACTTCCAATTTATTCAAACACTGGTATAAAACACGACTTTTGATTTCGCCGCTTGTTCTCAGGCGAGTCCATCGCGTTGAAGGCATAATTATATGGTTTCAACCACATGCGGCTAGGATCTCGGGACTGTTGGCCCGCCCTGGGATGCTAATGGAGTCTAATGCAAACAAGCTTATTTCATCAACCATGCCGTGCCTGTCGCCGAGGTAGACCGTTGTGTACAAATGTCGTGAAACCCGTTCAATTGTCTTCAATGTCTCTCGGATCTTTCCCGGCCCGTAGGATGGGATCGAGGTGTCCGGAGTCCAGGTCTTAACTGCGCTTGCGCTGGCGAACTCCCCATGTTCCTCCTTCACGCGAGACATGATCCCAGCCAGTATATCTGCTCACATATTTGGTCACATTTGGCTGACGCCACCTTCCAGCCGCACAAGGCGAGGTGCGCGACATATGGGCATCAGTGCAACCCACGTGGACCCTCGTGTCCATGGCCACTTTCCCGCACGCGTTACGACATCATACTCAACGCCGCACTGAACCGGCCTCACGGGTCAGTGATGTCTTCGATGTAACCGCCTGGTCCGTGTTGCTCATCCGCTCCAAGGATGCCTGGAAAGCCAGTCTCTCCGGGGTTAGGCTGCCCCGGCACGCCGCGCCGACGAAAGTCGCTACTTATTTATCTAAGCGATGCGTCCGTGCCTGATTCCTGCAACACACAAATATTCCTGAAGTATGGAGGCCCCCACCCCACCTCTTTTACCTCCCCTTTCGAAGGATCATCGCGCGCGCGCCCTTGGCAAACTAAAGATCGCCAGGAGCAGGCCACATGACCGAGAGTATATGAAATGCACAGACACTCATGCCAGAAGTTTCAAGTTCGTGAGATGCTTTAGTAATGTGCGAAACCAATGATGAATCCGATAAGCAGGGTAACTGTTCCGCTCCAAATCGACCGTTTGTCCGATGTCACCCTTTTAGGTTTCAGATTTCTGATATCGTCTGATGTCGTCTGTTGAGCCTGGAATAGTCGATTCGCCAATGCTACCTCGGATCGCCAATCGAGCCCGGATACGACGACAGCAGTGGCGGGAGCAAGCTCGGCCCAGGGGGGAGGGGTTCGAGGGGCTGAACAGTGTGCATCGAAGATGGCCACCTGAGATGTACCACCCATTATCTCGTGAAAACAACCAGTTATCCCAGAAGACGAATCATGGGCTGGCAAGGGCCTGGCTTGTCTGTGCTATTGCCACGGCACTGTTGAAGGTCTGTCTGCATTATGGTCTGCGTTTGGCAAATTTGCAGCTCGCTCACCTTCACCCCACTACATAGGCTGTGTCGTTCGGTACAGTGAAGGAACTGTCATCGATATATATAGCACCAAACTGCATTCACCGGCAGATGAACAAGGTCCTACGAGAGACAATGCATCTGTACGGTCTGCTATAGCCTCGTGTCAAGTCGACGCACTCTCGTCTTGATGCCCCCACAAATGACACATGTATCTGTTTAATGGCCCCCATTTGAAGCAGGAGTACCTCTTCTCAATGCACAGAATCAGGCTTCGAAATAATGTTGTGGGTTGCCGCAGTATAGCTCCTCAAGATCTCACGCTGAGATCGACAGTATAACACACAGCGCACGGACGAAGTTCGCCATGCGTAACATCGGGCCGGTGTGGACGCTGGAGAAGTATCATAAGTCAGATCTTACAGAGAAACTTTATCTAAATCGGTAGGTATGCCCCGAGCATTTGCGCGGATATAGTACGGAACTAGCGTCCACGGGTTCCTGAACCGCAGGGAAGTGGTTGCCTGTAGCTTGTTTATTCCAAACTGAAAAGACAGTCCAAGCTCGAGTATCTGCACGCACGGACGGTCAGCCTGGCCCTGGGCTTTTTTTATGGCTGTCGCCATCAGAGCCAGAAGAGGGGAGCTGGGTCTGCCTGCGGCAATTTCCACAAGGGACGTTGTATGATTTTGACCGTTTCAGCAGCTGCAACGAAATGTTGTCGTAGAGAGCCCTGGAGGGCCCGGACTGTCGAGGGTGTCAAATCCAGGGAGACAGAAAACTTTACGGCTGTCAAGCATGACATTTCAGGTAGCTTTCCGTCTTGGCCGCCCTGACAGGACAGGCCCGGTCTGGGGTATACAGTACCTAGGCACGGCCCACCTTTGGCTCTTGCTTCGATGTAACGTGATCTGGGTCCGGTAGCTGCTAAGCACCGGCTCGAGTGGAAATCAGTCAGTCGCTGGTTACACGTTCGCGAATTTCTCCACTCATCTGCTTTGTAAAGCATTTATGTAGGGGAACCTTACTCTGGCGAGTATCTACTAGTTTCTTGGCTCTGGTGTTTCGGCCGGCGGTAAGCCCATTCCCTGGACGCTTTCCCCTTGATAAAGCCACTAGGGGAACGAGCCGTAGTTCACCGTTGAGGTAGCGACCCCAGTAGTTTGGCAAATCGATATCCCGGCTTGACGGCATTGACAATTCCTGGATTGGACCATGCTCCTGTCGACCTGCTTCCACAGGGCTGTGTGAACAACCCCAGGTCGCCGAGGAAGTCAAGTGGCGGAGGCGATGTGAGCGTTGTCCATTCAGAAGGCTTAAGTGAACTGATACTCGGAGAATATCTCTAGTGCCACTAATCTTGTGATCTGCACCACAAGGTAGCTGTTGAAAACACAAGGGGTGGGACACTGGGATCGTGTCTGATCCCCTCCTCTTCTTAATACGATCGGGACCATCTTATATGGTGCGAATCTTCGTAAAACTTGCTGGATTCGGACGTTGGCTTGTCATTTATGTAGTCGTTCAAGAACCTAGTCACTTACCCACAAGCCTTGACTCGGTACAAAAAAAAACAGTACTCTGATGCTCTCCAGACTACATCTACTGCCCAGCACCTGCCCGAACCCTGTTAAGTCCACTCCTCCTTCGCTTGCCTCTTCTTCCAGGCGTGAACATTGGCGGAACAAACTCCAGATGTCGTTTAATCTGACAGGAGTCCCACAATGTGGTGTAAGTTCAGCCCAAAACTCTGTTCAGTCCATCGACAGCGTACTGACGTAGGCCCCAGGTTACCTGCATCATTTCCTCCCTTTCATCGTCGAGTTGTGCCCTCACCGATTACACCTGCCTGTCAGTATAAGACTTTTCCCGCTACGGTTGCCTACCCGTTTTTCATTCAAATCTTCCAGATTGATTCATTTGTGCTCCGTAGCAGGTTACTAACGCATAGCAGGTGTCTTGATCCGGTCTACAATAGAGCTGTGACGAACTGCGTTATCGTGGGCTGCGCGGTTAAAGAACAATTGGGTGCATTCTTCGACAGCCCCTTGCCACTTCAACAAATGGAGGTGGTAGCATCTGAACAATGCTTTGCTAACAGTCATTCAGTCGTTAAGCGAATTACAGCGACGAACTGTAGCCTCCCGATCGTCGACCGCGGACCTATTGTCACTGTGCTTCAAATAGTAGTGACAATCATTCAAGATATTTTCTTCTTCATCAGAATCTTGTCCAGGATTCTGAAGTTGGCACCATGGGGAGCTGATGACACAACAATAGTAATTGCATGGGTCCGTATGCCTTTTTCCATTTGTAATTGCCGATTGTTAATGATGTAGAGCAGATACTGCAAAATGTCTTTCTTGCTGGCGGAATCATTGGTAAGGTCAGACTTCGACATGACATCGTCAACCAGAACTGATAGACCATATACAGCCAACCAGAACGGGCTTGGCATAGACATTTGGTTTGTCCCTTTTAACCAAATAACAAATTTTCTCCAGATCTTCTTCATCTTCGAGGTGCTGTACACCCTCACCCTCGGGATCATCAAGATATCTATTTGTTTTTTGTTCCTCCGGCTGTTCCCTGACAGAAAGATCCGGCGCTATCTCTGGGCCACCCAGGTGTTCAATATTTTGCTGGTCGTGACATATGTGATAGTCGACCTCGCGCAATGTCAACCGATAAGCTATTTCTGGGATATGTGGGAGTACGTAATAAAACTACCACCTCCCTGCGGCACCTAATTGGAAGGCTTGAAAGTCTCTTCAGTTTCACGATCGTCGGCATGCCTACATTCAGATTTGCTGACGAGGTTACTACAAAGCGGAGAACACGTCGGTCGTTGTATCAATATCTATGGTATGGCCTGGTCTCATGCCATAATTAACATCGTCCTCGATATTTGGATGCTGGCGATCCCAGCGAGCCAGGTTTGGGGGCTTAATATGCCCCTGAGAAGGAAACTTGGCGTGATGATTATGTTTGGACTGGGTATTTTGTAAGTTCTCACCATGAAAAATCCTGGTGCCCAATCTCTAGAGACACCTAAACGACAATGCTAATGCTGTTTCGATACAGTATCACCATAGTGAGCATCATTAGGCTCAGGAGTTTGATCGGCTTCGCCCTTGCTTTTCCACAAAACCCAACAAGTAGGAACAGGCAAACCCAACTAGCCACTCTTGTATGTTCAGAACTGACGAGAAATTTGCGAAGTGGATTTCTTCGGCGTAGCATTGTGGTCAGCTCTCGAGCTCACCACTGGCGTAACGGTGGCTTGTCTCCCGGCGACCAGGCAGGTAGTCGTCAAATACGTACCAATCCTGCCAGAAATCATCTCGAAGTACACGACCCGGCTCAGCAACAGCCTATCGTACGTGACCGGGAGCAAGTTGACCAAGAGCGAGCTCGGCAAGTCCACGGACATCTCACGAGACAGGACACTGCAAAGAATACCGACCGAAGACATTGTAATGAACACCATGTCGCCTCACAAACCCTATAGTCCGGAAGGGCCACGGCCGTACTCCATCGCAACGACGCCATCGCCACACACCGATGGCTTCTCTCTCGCTGTCTTTGATGGTCCAGGTGGGACCTCAACGGATGGTAGCACCGACAACGGCAATGGCCCGGAGCGGGCGAGACCAGAAGAGGGACTGGAAGGGCCTTCGGAACCAAGTGCAAATCGACAGTGGAGGCCGATGTCTTATCCTCAGCCACAGGCAGATCGACTACGCTGGCAATGAACACACTATTTAATGATGCTCAAATTAGTCACTTAGGGCTGGAACCCTCACGGGACGGACATTCTTGTGGCCATAATAGAAATAGAGAACAGAGAAGCTGGGTATCACTATCTATTGCTCTTTAGCCTGTATCCACCTGACCGGTTCAGAGCCGTCACCCTATTGCCAGACAGCCTTAACAAGGAAAAACCCCGAATAGAAGTTCTAATATTACAGAGCAACGCCTCTATATTCCCATTCGTTGGATCCATCTCATTTTCACGCGACCAGAACAAAACATGGCATAACAACTTCATCCGCAGCCTAAACAACGTTCAACCCTCGGACACCTTTCAGTCCCATCTTACCAACAACTTTCTTCTGCAAGACAGGCACGCCAGGCGCACCGAGTCCCTGAAACGCAAAGTCGTTTGCCTGCTGAACCAATTCATTAACAGACCAGTTCATCTTATTCCTAGCATCCTTGTAGTACCCGAGCCAAGCCTGATAAACCTTCGTTTGCTTGTCAGGTTCCATCCTCTTAGTAAAGGCAGACACATCAGCGCGGGCACTCAAGTCTGCCGGTGTCTCATCTAGCTTGAGGCCTTTGAGGACGGACCGCGGGAAGAAGGCTTCATGAGAGGTGAGCACTAAGGTGCCATGGCCATCGGCGCCCGCTCGAGCAGTTCTGCCCAGTCGGTGAATGTAAGACTCTCTATCCATCGGAAGGCCGACTTGGAAAACATTTGAGATCGCAGGGAAATCTATCCCGCGAGCAACCACATCCGTAGCACAAAGTATTCCGTTCGAGGCGTTTCGGAAGTCCTCGGTAACTCTGCTTCGCTTACTCTGCGTCATGCGGGAGTGGAGTGAGCAGATGGGGGGTAAATCCCGGAAGGTTCCCAGCACATCGGCATAGAAATCAACCAACGCCGCCGTTGGGGCGAAGACGATGGCTTTGAAATTGCCCTTGCCGACCCTTGCCATCTCCTGACGGATAGCTCCGACTGCCCCGGCTGCCACGTCAGAGAATTCGGGAACGATGGTAACATGTTGCGGGACGCGGTCGTGGGTCTGTGCCTCGCCTTTGGGAATTGTCGAGATGAACTGGTACCCATCGGATAGGACAAGACTGGCGAACTGGGAAACGTGAGGGGCGATGGTGGCAGAGAAAAGCATGCCTTGGCGTTGAGAGGTCTTCTGATCGGCCAAGAGGCCGATAATTTTCTTAAGGTCCCTAAGAAAGCCCATGTCCAAGAGTCGGTCGCACTCATCCAAGACCAAGCTCTGGAGTGACTGCATCATTGCCCGAATGGACCCATCCTCCTGCGTGAGGTGATCCTGAAGTCGCCCTGGAGTTGCGACGAGAATGTCACAACCCGCGCGGATACGACTCGTCTCGGAGCGCATGTTGGTGCCGCCGATGGCAGTACACACCTTGTACTTCGGGAACCGCTGCAGCAGCTGCTTCGCCTCCTCTGCAATTTGCATAGCGAGCTCTCGCGTAGGGGAGATGACGAGCAAACATGGAAGCCTCACGTTGTTCTTATTAGCGACCAACTTCTGAATAACTGGCAAAAGGAATGCCACTGTCTTTCCAGTTCCAGTCTTGGCTTGTGCGAGGACGTCGCGGCCGGAGAGCAGCAGGGGCAAAGTAGCGGCCTGTACGGGCGTCATGTATTCGAACTTGAGGTCTTCGGCAATAGTCTTGAGCAGTGTGGGATGGATGTTGTATTTCGCAAGATCGTCAAACCGAGTGAGGCCTGTGGTGTCGGCAGGAGAGGCAAGAGGAGCGGGCGCCGCGTCAACTTTGGCTGGTTGGATCGGTACAGCCTGTGCTTGCGATGCTTGCTTGGAGGACGCATCTGAGGTGGAAGCGACTGTCGCCTTGTCGCTGGGGCGATACGGGTGCTTTCTGTTTTGCCTTCTTCGACCTCCCCTGCCTACAGGCGAGTTGTTGCCCACGGAGGATGATGGCTTCATTGTGCGCGCTGTGCGGTCACCGTTTGAGGCCATGATTGCCGAGAACGAGCGTAGTCCCTGGACAGGACGAGTACGCCGAATGACGGAGTAAAATGCGATTGTTGATTGAAGACTCGGAAGACGGCAGGCAGACAAAATCCGCTGAGACATCAGTGGGGGAAAAGAAAAGATAAGGGGGGAGATGGATTGTCAGGTTTTGGGGGGCTTTGGGATGGCTTTGTTCGCAGTGGGAAAAACCCAGGCACTGCTTCCAGAATGAGATCTTTCAGCCAGGGTGAAAATCCTTATCGATAAGGATGAGGGATAAGGACTGCTTATCTCTGCCCCCTGACGGGACCCACATACCGCCCCTTTGTAGGCAGTAGTCTAGCACCGCCGTGTTCCTGTGTGATGTGGAGGAAAACCGCCTGGCGTGGTATCACAACTCCAGACAATTGCAACGAGCCGCCAATTTTTTGAATTGTGCCGTTGTTCGAGTACTGAGGTACTACTTGTCCATATCTATATATATATATATATATATCTCCTTCACAGCTCACGGACATTTGTCACTCTTTGCTTCGGCACTTTGTCAATGCAACACCACCTCACTGCCCCAAAATCCACCTAGCAGCGTTTGGGAAAGGACGCCATATCAATGCTGGAACCTGAAATCCAATCTCTTGTTGCCTTGATCCGTCGTGTTTGCAAGGTAATCCAGCCTCTCGTCTTCTGTCAAAGCGTTCCATTTCTTGTCTCTTTGTTTGTTTCGAAAGACGTAATACGCCTTCGTTAGGAAATACAAAACAATGTTCATGCAGCACACGGCAAGGAGTTGTCGGTTGCCTCTTTTGTACAATGGTTTGTCGTCTGTCGTAGATAGTCAGCTCGCATGGCCGTTGCACTGCGTACCTAGGTATTGCCAATCTAGGACCTACCTGCACGATAAATATTACTGCTTATAATTCCTCCCGCCTGGACAAACATGTTGTAACATGCTGCAGAGACTGTTCTAGAACGAACAGCATTCGAATTACGAGAGTTCCACCCAACTTGGATTGGATGAGCGTTAGGATAGATAAGCAAGAGGACAAGAAGCGCGTATAAAACCCATCTGTTGATAGTCGCCAAGTTGAGAGCAACTAAGCAGATGAGTAGTGGAAGTGCCCAGATTTGGCCGATCATAGCCGTAAAAGTCAGCTCGTTCCACATCTCGGCCAGGTATGTTAAGATAAGCATCGAGATAACTGTGGCCATATTAGAGGCGGAGAGCTCGCTGCAGGGTAATAGATAGACTCACTGTGTCCAGCATAGTACGGAATTGTGAGGAGATTGGTTTGGAATGTATCGAAACCAAGTCCCTTCAAAGTCAGTGTCAAGTAAAGAGTTTGAGGCGTCATGGGAATCTGGAACGCTAGACCCAAGATGTATAGCGGCCTGAAGACCCGTCAGTTGATGTGTCAATGCAAACAGGAAGTGTGTTGTATATCTGACCAGAGATCGAAGTCTTTCAGACTCTGCCATAACAGCTTTGGTGTTACTGGTTCTCTGTTGTGCATATTACTCTTCGATGGATCCTCTCGTAAGACTCTGTTTACGATAACTGTTTGCTCTCTTTGCGGTTAAGAAGTCAGGGCTTGTCCTAATTGATAATGATTTGAACTGGACAAGAGCACAAACCTCTCGTCAAACCAGCCTTTCTTGCCCCGGAACCAGCTGGCTGTCTGACACGGCCCTGCAGGCATTAGGCCAAAGGCAAGCAGACCGACTAGGAGCGTGAAGAGACCCTATATACTGTTAGTACTATGGTATTTATAGATCAAGGGGTCACATGACGGCCCAACGAGAATCATTTTCAGAACCGGCATTAGCTCACCTCTATCAGGAACAACCATCTCCAACCGGCCTGGCCTGCAACCCCTCGCATGTGTAGAAGCCCATAGGCAAAGATGGCAGAGAGAATATCTGCAATACTCATACCAGTCCAAAACCACCCCACTCTGATGGAAAGCTCGTGATGTTTATAGAAGTAAGAGAGATAGAGGATTACCTTATGAATGTATAGTGTCAGTAGTAGTTTCAATTCAGCGGTGATGGATCCTCGTCACTTACATCGGGAATAAATCCACCCTGCAGCACACCAAGGAGTGCCCTGCAGACAAGGAACGACTCTCGACCACTGAGCCAGAATTGAGCTGCTGCCACAAAGCTCCAGAGAATCAACTGACTCGGAATCCACCTGTCTGGCCCCATCCACTTAGATACAAGCTGAGAAGGAAGCTCAGAGCAGAGGAATGCAAGCTTGAACACGGTGTTTCCAAGGTTGTAATCTGTCTTGAGATTAGTACCTGGGCTGGACCTCGAGTTGCGAAAACTCCACAACGTACCGTCTGTGGAAAGTTTGAGATCGTCCAAAAAGTTGTCGGTCAGAGCTTGTGAAAGATTCGCTCGATCGATCTCCAGTGCCATGAACATTACGATTGCCCAGAGCATGATCCTAAGATCGATCTTGCGGACGAGTCTGTTTTCTTCCCCCCATGTCCACCTAGCTGTAGGATCGAAGCGGTGAAAATTCTCCCTAATTCGACTCAGCTTTAGGAGTGAAGATGAATAGTATTCATTTTGTATCCTACTTACCAGTCAGACCTGGGTAGGTATTTCTCTGCAGTTTCGGGATCGTCGAAAACACTTGGAAGTGTCGCAATTGCATTCGGGTCGTAGGACCTCGACGTCTGCCAGAAGAACCTCTTCTGCTTGATGGGGACCCCTAGAGCCAACCCCTCGGACAAGGACGTGGTCGAAATTGCAGGCTCATCTTTGCCGCTTTCACCCTCGATAGCTCGCTTTTGAGGGACTGGATGGCTTCTCGTAAGAACTGTAGCCATTTTCCTTGCTCTCAGTCTAATCGCGCCTTGTCTGCATGGGACTCTGTCGCCAAAGGAGTATCGCGGCTGCTTCTCGGTTTTTATGCCAAGTCAAAGCTCAGCATCATATTTGTAGAATGGACCAAATCTTTCGCGGCTGACTCTGAGAAAACGAGAACCCCCACGTGGCAGTGTGTCTAGCTTGATATGATCTTTTCTAGTTGATGATTATCGATGGCGAAGACAGCCCGCATAATCACGAAGAGACAAGCAGCCACATCGCCCCAAAACCGGCACAATCAGATATTCCGATGTCGCCCCAGTGATATGTCCTTGGTGCGACCGAGGTCTGGATCTGGTCTTTCGGCTGTCGCTTTCGGACAATGTGTTCTAAGTGTGCTTGGTATGGCCACACTGCTTCGCAAGCTCTGATCTAGACCAGCTGAGTTCTAGCTTGATAAATCCTCTTGAATTTGGACCGTCGAGATACAGGAGTCGAGGAGTGCAGGGGTACACGAGGATCAAGGTGCTCAAGGCGAAGGATTGGATGGGGTCTATCCATACAGCCACAAGATGCACAAAATGACCAACATGGATTCATAGAAGGAGCGGCCTAGTATTCGCGTCTTACAGCTCGGTATCTATCAAAGGCCTGTCTCCGCGTCCCCGGTTAGATCGGCAACTTTCAGGCTCAAACAGACGCCAGTCTAGATGATCTACAGCTTTAGATACTACGGTCATGCTCGTCATTTTATGAGTAAAAGTTAACTCGGTAGCCAGGTAGCTTATCTGTACCCCATTCTTCAAAACGTTGTGCTCAATCCCACCCAATATGACGAAGTAGTGCTTGGCGGGATGGCGTGATGGCCTACATATATGTCGACCTCGCGATCAATGCAGCCATGCAGTATCCACGAGAGTGCGATTGATCGATCCAAAGCGAGAGGTGCAGGGTGACTTTGTTACATGCTTTCGCATACTTCTGCATTACCTCGGCCTTCAACAACACGAGGCATGCATTCGGGATAACAGCATGCCCGAAGTTCGACCGCCAGAGTTTATATATGCGTCTGACTTGAATGTTAAGGATGGCAAGTCAACAATTAGTTATTTAGAGCTCAGAATTATTCTGTAGCAAGCAAATTTGCTCGCGCATTTTTGGTCCCGTAAGATTTAAACAACTGTCGCATGTGTACTCGGAGTAGTACCAATAGCGCTCCCTCTGCACTTTCAAACATCCAAAACTTGACGTGACCGTCGTCGTGCTTTCTCCCAGTCACACGGCATCAACCCCGCGCGGGATGCACCCGTTTCCGATTGGGCTGATGATCTGAGGTGGTTGCATAAACAAGACGAGCCACAGGTTACAAGCCAACTCAAGAGCACGGAATTATCAGGCTGTCTTCCACCATCGTGAACATGCAAGCTAATTGAAGGTATGGCCGGGCTAGTCTGAGCTGTCTCGGTCTCTTTCCTCCAGGTATCTTATCGATTTCCAGCGATATCCGCGCAGTGTGACATTTTTCTTTTTTAAAATTCCTGTCTATTTCCATGTTTGCATCTGCCCAAGTGTCACCTCTTCTGTCGGTCTTACGTCGACTCCTCGGTGGGACTGGGAAGAAGTGACTCCGCAACCTCTTCTTATCACTTCCACAATTATACTTCACAACGCTTCGTCGAAGCCGACAGCTCGAACATGGCTCCGTCCGCTATCGATATTGAGGCGCCTATTAGGCACAAAGCGGAGCATAAACAGCCCCTGAAGTTGTCTGGGGCTCTGGAAGCTTTTGAGTCCTTCGATGTTACGCCTATTATTGGCCGGGAGTTCCCAAAGGCCAATCTTGTAGACTGGTTGGATGCGGAAAACTCAGACGAGCTGCTGACAGACCTTGCAATCACTAGTAGGTTACCAAAAACCAAACAAGAATACTCAGAGCAACTAATACCAAACTTCTAGTCTCGCAGCGTGGGGTCGTCTTCTTCCGTGCTCAGGATGCACTTACCAACGACCTCCAGAAGAAACTTATACTGCGACTCGGAGAACTGACAGGGCGTCCTAAGACCTCCGGCCTTCATATTCACCCAATTCTCAACGACTCGCGAGAGCTGGGTGGAAATGACAAAGAAATATCTACGATCAGCTCTGTACAGCATAGCAAACTCTATAAGCGAGAGACAGTGGATCAGCTGAGCGCCAAGAAGCAGAATAGTGCCCAGTGGCACTCCGATATTGCTTTCGAGCCAGTGCCAGCTGACTATACCTCGCTGCGCTTGGTCGAGCTTCCAGAGACTGGTGGCGGTAAGTTTTACGATGATATTTTCCATACTGCGGCCTCTGATACAATAGCTTCTGGGCTCGAGGTGCTAATAAGAGCAGACACCCTGTGGGCATCGGGCTATGAGATCTATGATCGCATCAGCGAGCCATATCAGAAGTTTCTCGAGGGATTGACCGGCACATTCGCCCAGCCGTTCTTCAAGGAAGTCGCCGAGAAAGGAGGGTTCGAACTCTATGATCAGCCCCGCGGCGCCCCAGAAAACGTCGGAACCGAGCTCAAGGCAATCCATCCCATCGTTCGTACGAATCCGGTGACTGGCTGGAAGAGCATTTTCCCAGTGGGAGGCCACGTGAGGCACATCAACGGCGTAACGCAGGAAGAAAGTGACCATCTCCTGAAATGGTTCCTTGACTTGGTTTACAAGAACCACGACCTACAAGTCCGTTTGAAGTGGCAGAATAAGAATGACATCGGTAAGTCAATTTCCTGGAAGCCAGCGTGATAACAAAGTCTTAATTTACTTGCTGGCAGCGATCTGGGACAATCGCAGTGTTTTCCACACGGCAACATTCGACTACGATGGCCTAGGCGACCGGTTTGGAAACCGAGCTGTTGGACTCGGAGAGTATGTCCTTATTTCTTTCAAGAACACCCATTGTTCATGAGATACAGTCTCCAAGCCAGATTATTCCGTATCTACCCATGTGGCAGGGAAGTGGCTTTAGGCGCTAACGAGAAGACAAACAGGAGACCGTATCTTGACCCACAGAGCTCGTCCAGGCGTGTCGCGTTAGGTCTGCCTTTTGTGCAGTAGGTGGCTGTTTGGCCAAATCCTGTGATGCTATATGCGAGCCGTAGCTTCCAAGTACAATGTTACGGGGGTTCCACTCACAGCTATTAAACCTGGTTTCAGATAATATAAAGCCATTGTCTATTCACATAACCCAAATTGATCTACACCATACGCGGCATCTATGACTCGGGTTGCATGTGCAAAGAATGGCTTCGAATCCTCCTGCATGTTCAGTCTCTTAAAAAGCTTGACATAGAAGCATCACCTGAGGGGTCGTCGTGGATTTTCCAATACAATTGTATCCAAGCAGTCATCTTGGAGATTGCAACTAGCTTCCTGAATAATTAAAATGAAATTCAGCTACGCCATCCATTGATATGTCAGGACCTTTTTGACCCTGCCTCTTCAACATCGGTCGACACTCATGGTGAATTGTTTCGTTTGATTCCCTTTCTAAATAGTATCCCTTTTGATCAAGTGCCTCGGAGATCTATAATGTTTGCGCCCATGCAGGACATAATACAGCGTAGCAAGGATCGTTGTACCGCCAAAGATGACTGAGTTCCAGTTCATTGTCTGTGGCGTAACATTCGGCGAAATAGGGAAGAAGATAAAGGTCCAGACCACAAGCAGGAACAGAGTTGCACCGAGATTAATGAATAGCCCCGCAGAGCCAAGAGACCATCGATGGTGAGGCATCGGCCCCTGGAAGCGACGTATTATCAGACAAGTGAAGGAGATGATGTAAGTACTCAGCAAGGCGCTTATCGCAAGTGATCCTATAGCGTTGAAAGCAACTACGGAGCCAATATTGATGAGCGAGAGCAATGCTGTGATTGTGAAAGTAACCAGAACAGACTGGAACTTGCGGAGTTAGCTATCAGGATACTAAAGACGTGCATATGAGGACTGATGGAGTACGATGTCATATGCCCATAGTATGTCTCAAGCTGCATCCTGGCCAGTCGCTTTGGGACAAGAGGGACAAGTACTAAAACAGACCTCGGTTGGCAGATTTGTTCTTCTAAAATATTGAAAGAGTACCCGAAAGCAACTTACGTTCAGAGGTATGTTCCAGCCAGGTTTGACATGAGCGATGAATGACGAGAAAGGGAGGCCGTTGTCACGGGCGAAAGCCCAGGTCTGACGCGAAACCGTGGCTACGGTAGAGATGCATGCGGATGTAATGTTGATGATCAGGATTGCGGTCATGATGGAAGCGCCAGAGTAGCTTCGAGTCCTATTGAACATCAGTCTCGGGTTACAGAGCTCAAATCGACGGTTTCTAGAAGGCCCTTTAAGATACAGCATAAAGCATCGTGGCATGTGTAAATTTGTACTCACGTATTGTAGAAGACCTGTATAAAGGGATATCCTGTAGGAGATCCGATGATGTCGTAGACGCTGCCCATGGTGAAGCTGAAGGTAATAATCATGATGAAGCCCATCATACCGTTCACACCTGCTGCCCACATTATTGCCTTGGGGAGTACTAGCGACGCATCTTTGACTTCTTCAGACATGTGCACCGCTGAGTCAGCACCGATCAGTGTGTATACTGGGGCGAGAAGACCAATGAAGAAGCTCAGAGTGTTTGAATCCCATCCACCAAGGTTTAAGAACTCGGTAAAGACTTGAACTGGGTTGTTTAGTGGTGCCAAGACCCAGAGTGGGATTAGAACGCCAGCAAATCCCAAGATGTGGATACAGAGGATTGTGCCTTCAACCATTGGAAGCCGCTTTGCTAGGACCGTGTTGAATATTATGCAAAATGCCGTTATAGCGACGACAAGCAGAGTGCCATGCCATTGTTCGAAGACGTATTCGGGGTAGTTCAAGACGAGTAGGCCTTGTATCATAGTTCCCGCAAGGAATGCCAAAGATGTGAGGCCAACTTGCCAGCCCAATACTGCGACCCATCCTAATGGATGTAATCAGTTACTGCCGAGTTCGCGGGAACTACTAAAGATCACATACCGACCGTATAGCTCAAAAGCTTCTGGGCCCGCGCAGGCGCAAATTCAGCAACCCAATGATACTGCGATTACAGTCAGCCAAAACCCCCTTTCATAACGATTCGAATCCGAGGACGGACGAACCTGGCCTCCTGATGTTGGAGACATAGAAGCCATCTCCGCCACTGAGGCGAATACCAAGAGATAGCCGAGCCACGTTATTAGGTAGCCCCACACCAGACCAGCAGGCCCTCCGTTAAAAATGCCATAGAAGCTTGTCCTAAATAACCACCATCGTCAGACATCTGACAAGGCTTTGGGATATAGAGAACTGACATAAGAGAAATCTCCCACGTGCTCATCAATGTGCATGCGAAACCCAATATTGATATAAAACGGAAGTTCCGCTGTGGTAAATCAGTTTTGTCCCTGGGTCTAGAGGATGGGTCCATTTACTCACATTCAGCTCCTGCGTGCGGCCTAGCACTGTCATTTCATGTTCATCTTGCGATATCGTTTCGTTGCGAGAGAGATTGTGCAATTCAATGTCTGTAAGAGGCTCATCAGAGCTCTTAACCGCAAGAAGCTTCTTGTTCATTTCATAAGCGAACCCTGCAACAACAGTGGGGCTTGCATGAAGTGTAAAAGAAGAAGATCATGCAGTTGGTCTGTAGAATAATGGTATTGGACACAAATTGATGTGCATCTCAGGTGAAGCATTTCTTTGAGCGAATGCAGACATGTGATTCAGGGACTGATAGAGCACTAGAGGTTGGCAGGCACCAAGACCAACGGCCGTTGCAGAGCTCCTCAGCTGCATCAAAATTGAGTGCCAGCAGGTTACTGTGCTAGAGCTCAAGTAGACAGTCCCAGTCCCCAGTCCAAGCTGGTATTTCGGGAATTAGAAGCATTCGTCTAGTAATGTCTCACACAGTGGAACCACGACTCATTTTCTATTGGCAACCTCAACGCGCTTGCCTTAGACCTTGAGCCGATCACGGCTCTTTTGATCAACCATTTCAGCCGTCCACGGGAAACCCCTTTTGCAACGTGCACAACCCGGCCGCCCGGAGACCACTGGGCTGCGCTAAAGCCCTCTAGTTTCTTTTCCGGGACCTCCTCGAGCACATGAATGGCTTTGTTTTATCTCAGATCGTACGTTGTGGCTTCTTCCTCTCCACTTACCTTGGTAACACAGTGATTGGCATCCTCGTCTTGTCAAATTTGAGTCGCCACCGTAGTTCTTTGTCACTTACAGGCGCATGAAGAGACATACCTAGTGCAGAAGGTAGATATTTTGCGTGTAACTGCATGCAATCGCTTGTCTCGGAAGTTGTCATGGTAAGTCATTGCCAATCCCCGCAGGCTTTTCACCTTTATCCTATGTATAGCCTCGGAATCCTCTGGCGATGTCAGCCTCAAAGCAACAGTTGCGA
Organism: Diaporthe amygdali; assembly: GCF_026229845.1. Classification (NCBI taxonomy): domain Eukaryota; kingdom Fungi; phylum Ascomycota; class Sordariomycetes; order Diaporthales; family Diaporthaceae; genus Diaporthe; species Diaporthe amygdali. The sequence goes on from NW_026517029.1 coordinate 765,432, forward strand.
CAGAAATAGGCGACTATGTCCTGAGTATTAATTTGAGATCTCGGCGACGACAATAAGGTGTGCCAAGACTTCACGAGAGCCAACGACGGAGTCTTCTGGAGACTTGGCCAGATGCTGCCCTCGGAATCATATAACATGGCTTCCCTTACGACGAGCAGAGAGTCATTGGCGCCTAGCTTGCTGCCCGGACAATCACCTCCCTTAGCGGCTTTGACAAACGCGAACAAATCTGGTATTGTGGTCATTTCTTCATCATTATGCCTATTCTTCGGCATATTCTCCATGATCGTACGGTTATTCGTGAGGCAACAATTTCGCAAAGGCCGCCTAGGATGGGATGATGTTGCTTCTGTTTCCTCGATGGTTAGTTATTTGCCCGTATCTCAACAATCGGACCAGACTGATTCAGCCCGAGAGTGAAGGTTTTCTTGATGATACAGTCTGTGATTGTCTTTATCCAGGTCAGAAATGGATTCGGGAAGATGATTGAGGACCTTTCAAATTCAGATTTGGTATCGTGGCAGAAAGTAAGCAGCCCTGTCGAAATGAACGTCCCAGTCAGAAGAAAGTAGGAAGAACGGTGCTGACTCTGATTTACCCAGTTTGCCTTCGCTGGCGATATATTATACATTTTTATTCTTTGGTTGACCAAATGCTCCGTGACTTTCCTCCTCATTCGCCTGACTCCTGACACGAGACACAACAACGCTTCCTACATCGTCCTGGGAGGGTCGACCGTCTTGATGATCATCTCTGAGTTATTGACTATAATTCGATGTGATGTATCACGGCCGTGGATACTTGTTGGAATACAATGCAGTGGTCTGGTAAGCTTGTTTTCCCAATGTCCCCATCCGCACCGAAATGGACCCTGACGTGCTCACAGTTACCCCGCTGGCAAGCTATAACGGCTTTCGACGTGATCACTGAGATGCTTCTATTCGGGCTTTCACTGTACATGCTCCGAGGTGTGAAGATGAAATTCGCAAATACACTAATCGTAGTCTTCGCCTTTGCGCTTCGTTTGCCGTCAGTCATCAGATCTGCAGTGCACATCGCCGTCAAATTGCTTACAGGTTCTCCCAGTATTATAATTCCAGCCGTTTTTCGTCTTCACTGGCTGAAAATACAGTACTCGAGCTTGGACCCATCTCTTGATGGCGTATTAGCCTCCGTTTTCACGCAAATACAGCTTAGTTTCGCCATTTTCGCAACCACTACGCCTATTCTAAGGACTTTCATGGAAGCATTGAACACCCACTACGGAGGTCCTAATGGTTTTCGAATACCGAAATATAATTCGAATCAATCAGGTAAGATTCCAGCGGTCTCCATATCCATAGGCTCGCCGACGAAATCAAGGAGCCGGACAGAACAAGAACCTGCGAGCAAGTGGGCTGTGCCCCAGACAAGATGGGATGACATTGGATACAATGTTCAAGTGACTGCCTCTGACAAGGAGAGTAGAAGTCTAAAAACCAAAGATGGCAGACAGGAGAGTATCTCCAAGAACACGTCGTGGGCGGTGGATCATTGTTGTCCTCAGAAGAGCGGCGCGGGGAAAGCGCTTTAGTCACAAGCATCTTGATGTATAGACTCTGCCCACATGGGCAAGGATGCCATACTCAGTCTGCAATGATATTCGCTTGTATCAGAAAAGAAACACCCGTGCAGGCCACATCTGCCTTCAACAGTAACAATCTCGATGCTTGCCGATCATCAGATTTTCTGTACCAACACGTAACAGCTGGATTATATAAGTTTGAATAATTTCAGTGTACGCCGTCGATTACTCAATCGGAATTAAGCGTGTTCTTTCGCATGGTAATTGAAAGATGAGGAACTAGTCCATTCTGAAGTTTTGAGGCTCAGCAGTAACATGCCCCTTGATTGGAAATACCGTTGTGGTTATCTATTCTCCGAGAGTAGGAGTATACATCTATGAGACTAGTAGAAAGCTAGCCTGTTGGATACTTTTACCCATCTTTGATGTCGAATCCTTGAGCCAAGACACGTATGATTGACTCATCAAAGACTCTCTCAACAGTTGAGCAAGCATCCATCACCGCCATCAACCCAGCGGCACCGACCCAGCTCTGCCAATGGCGAAATCGAAAATGCTTCCATGCCCGACTCTTTGAATGCTGCGTAGAACTTTGCCTCGGCCTCACGTACCAAGACATCAAATTCTGGGCTGCTGGCCACGCTGAGATCCATCAAACGGCTCCATTCTACGCCAACATCGTTGAAATCCAAGGTGACCACGGGGAAACCGTCATCAGTGCTCAAGCTCCCTACCAAAGAATCTAACCAGCCACTTTGAGTCTCAATAGTCGCCTCTTCGACATATTGCCTCAGACTCCAGTGGACTTCTGTCAGTGAATCCAATCCGTTGCGTACACGATTATGCAGGTACTGTCCCTCCACGACAGCGTATCCAGCGCTCTTGGCCGATGGAAAGCTGACAGCCTTGACGCTTGGCATGCGCGCCAGCAAATGATGAGTCCCATCGGGCCATCGCTGGAATACAGCGACTGAGTCCGGCCAGACGACGGTGCGATTAGTTGCCTTGCCCAAAGCCAGGGCAAACGCCACCTGCTTATACACGATATCCGAAGTGCCGCTGATTCCGACGAGTCGCAATAGTGGCGGCGGGTCACTGTAGTACCCATGGAGATCGCCAAAACCATTGTAGTACAGCCCAAAGTATTCCTTGAGGTCGTGTTGCACGCATGTATAGTGGATCGCGGCTGCGGTCGAGATATAGTCATCGGTGGCCGTCTGGTTGCCGAAAAGCTCTGTGCTCCACAACAGTTCTTTCATGAAGTTCCTGAAATATTTCAATTCAAGCATGTGTATACGCAGCGGTGGCGTACTTGGTTTGCTAGTCTGATTCGAACCCCCGGCTGTCTCTGCGGCTTGGGCGGCTTGCTTCTGGAGGATATCGTCTTTGACGTTGTTCATGACGAGTTGATCCCACTTCTCCGTCCTAGTTTGTATCCAATGCGCAAAGCTTTGCCGGAAAAACATCTGCGTGGCAGGTGATGATCGTGCGAAATACCAGCCAATGTTGAGCTCGTCTGGGGCGTTGTCGGGTTGGAATTGGAGATCCCATGACGTATCTGATAGAGGAAGCATGGCACTGAATGGATCGCGTGAGCCAGTAAAGAAGACGTCGGCATCAAGGAAAACAAAGTCGTATCCGTTCTCAGAGAGATTGAGGTTGGTCATGAACTGAATCGCCCACAGCATCAGCTATACCGGTCATATTCCAAGTCATCATTCAATATCCGTAAAGAGAATACCTTGAAAAACGCCACGGCATGCATTGCAGCGTCATTTTCCAGCAAATATCCAGGGTAGGGGTTCAAGAGTTCAGTATCCTCGGCGCAGGCTTGGTCCAAGCACAACACAACGAGGTCGCGATCATAACCCCATTTTCCGAGGCGCTGCTGCATCGCATGTAAGACGTGAAGATATGATGAGTCTGCAATCGTCACAATTGGTATCGATTTGCCTGGCATCAAACCCCTCTTCATCAGCCACCCGTGCAAGGATAATGAAACGCTGGTATACATTTCATCGTCGGCATCGTCGGCATCATCGGCATCCTCCTTGCCATCCCAATTCTGGTCACTGTCATTGCCTTCCAATTCAGACAAATCCAGATGACTTCCATCGGTGTCAGGTCCTATAGCGGAATCCGAATGGAATGGCTGCTTGTTGAAGGAGCCTGGGGGTTTATCATTGGGGAAATCATTCGCTCTCGATTCATCACCCCAGGTAATCGCAGGCAATCGCGTGCCTTCGGCCCAATTCACCTTTACTGAGGGAAGAAGTGAATATTTCTCAAAGTGCGCCACAAAGTAAACTAGGCAAAGGAGCGTGAAGGCCAAGCAGGCCCGGGAACCGATCATGATGTTCAGGATTGATGCTGTGTTGCACCCTCGGGATCCTCAAAAGAAGGTTGTGGAAAGCCAACCAGACGCCTCCTGGTAAGTAGTTCTACACATAATCTTTCCACGAAGATGACACGGGTCCAAATAATATCTCGCTGGGGCTGAATAGTGGCACGGGCTAGACACGGTCTCATAAATTCGGTAATTCAATTCTTGACTGTGTAAAGATGGCGTTCTTGGCGGACGCCGACTACTCCTTTCGTGCTTGTGGTCTTCAGCCGAAGAATAACTGAGAGACAAAGTCTTAAAGTTTCCATCTGGGCGTCGACCGCCCTGCCGCTGTACAGGCTGACCCTCCCTAGGTTCATGTCTCTAACAAGCGACTTCACAAGCCCTCGCTGAAATCATCTGGTCTGAGAAACCGCGTAATTTTGGCTGCTCTACCAGTCTGCTCAGACAGATTCCTGGCTGGTAGAGAAGCAGAGTCCAAATCTACAGCGCCAGAGCTTTCCACTGTACAGTCGTAAGTCGTCAAGCTCCACTACGCGTCCCTTGTTTCCCCAACTTTCACCAAGTTCACCTCCAATTTTGCATGAGCTTCGTTTCCATTCGCCTCAGCTTCCGGTTTCATGAGCACTTGATTACCTTCGTTTCCCGAGCCAACAGGCACCTTTGCAAACAGGCCAGTGGACCATTGCACGGCGGTGCGGGTCAGCCATATCGACGCGGCAATAGTCGCTATCAGGAGTAGCGTTGGGCTCATGAATATGATCGCAAGGCAGGCCAAGAGCGACCAGAAGCAGGCTGCGGCGAAAAGGCCCAGGGTCGCGGCTGCGAGAACCGGTGCGAGGAGCACAGCGAGGCCGATGAGGAGGAGCGACTGGATATTGAAAATTACAATCATTAGTAGCCTTTAGAGACAATGGGGCCCTCCATTTTGAACACTTCGGCTTACAAAAGAGAATGGTCGATCACGCGCAAAACTGCTACTTCTCTGGTATACTTCGTCGCGCGTTTCCGGGCTCATGATGCGGTCGGCTTGGCGATACATGAAGCCGAGGCCGTTGGTTAAGTCATCCTTCTGGGCCATGCTTTCGAATGCCACCCTTGCTGAAGAGGATTGGGAAAAGCCCCTTGTATGTGTTTTCTGTGTCATGGTTGGAACAGAAAGTAAAGTGATCTCGGCACAAGAGATCTCTTGAAACAGCGAATCCCGAGGCTCCTGTTCGTCGGGTTGTTTCATCCGAAGAAAGTTGTAAGGTTATGACGTCCGCCAGTATCCTCCGTGGAATCCGAGATTTGAGTATGCTACTTACTGATCTGAAAGAACCGCAAGTTGGATACCTTTTGAATCAACAGCAATCAAAGATAGAATTTGCGACGGAATAAATATCGCAAAACAGCTCGAGGAAGTGCGACCGGATTCCTGGATAGAGCGTGTCTAGCGCCCCTTAAAAACGCTTTGGTATCAGTCACGAAACTCGAATTGGCCAGGTAATTTATCTGTCATGTCTTAAAAAGTTCATATAGACTCCTGAGATTTGAATCTCACAGACCAACACTACAACTAGGGAGCAGGTATTATAAAATTTGAATGGAAGTGAACGTGTGTAGTGCTGGAGATCCAGAGCGAATGCATGCTAGTGGCACACTTGCCGCAGCCTAAATAAATGAATAATTACTAGGTATACTACAACTTCTCTGGAACTATTTCTCAAAAATAATGCAGGTCCAGGAATTTCTATTCTTGCTATTTATTAAGTCTCTAGCCCCAGATCTAATATATTGCTCGTTAGCACTCAGGTATCACAGCCCGCATGGCGGCGTACTAGCCTTTCAAAGGCTAGGTCTACTCCAGCCAACCAGGCTTTTTGTAATTCTTCGCACAAGCCTCAATCTGAAATATTTCGATCCGTAAACTCTTGGACGTCCCCTTACAACGGATGCACTGCTGTCTTCTACAGGCGCACAAGATGTCAGATTCCTAGGTGGAAATGGTGAATAGTCTCGCATTCTGAGACTTGTGAAGGCCAAACTTCGACAGTCATGGGTATGGTTAAATGTCTTCCCAAAATCAAAACATTAATCCAACAGAGAAGCCAGATGTGCGCCGTATATCACTGAGGGCCATGACATCTTCAACCGAAGCGGCGTCAGACTCTAATGGTAGTAGAAGTCAAGTATCAATCATGATTATGTTTATCGGGAAGCAGCCTATTCAATCCTTCTTTGTGCTGGCATCTCCCTCCTTGACCATTCCCTCACAGCCCACTGCTTTGCCGGCCAGCTCCTCCGCTTTCCCAAAGCCCTGACTGCTCTCATCCCGGCCCTCGCTTGCGGCCTTCATGTCCGACACGGCATGCGCTTTGGCCTGCTCTCCCGATGCTTTCCATGCTTCTGAGCCTGTGATGTTGCCAATGGCGGCCTGTTGATTTGTTAAGGTATTAGTAAGATTCTCCTTCGAGCTTCCGGGTCAAAGGCGGAGGAGAGTGATTTGGGTGATGAGTGGTGAAGAAAGGCCGAGAGTATTAAGACCTATTAAGGACTGACCTCTGTGGCACCCTTGACGTATTCAGCATGTCCTCCAACGAGGCTGGGCTGCTGGTTCTGACTATCGGACATGTTGATATCGCGGATATTCGAGATGCTTCAAGACACTGGTCTATGTTGAGCTTTGTATTCCGATGTTGTAATATTGACACTCGTGGTATGAGGTCGTCAAAGAAGTTTTCGAGAACGGGCGAGCTGATGTAGGCGTAAGATTGTAGGCGTAAGATTGAAGCTGTTTAACATGACGTACTCGACAACTTGACGTCATCCAACACCAAGTGCGTCGTTCGACCGCAACATCGACCACACCACGTTTTGACCATCACCTGCGGCCCGGTCGATCTCCCGTTTGGCTCATGGAAGCAAGGTGCCGACCTGGAGGCCCATTTAACATTTTACATGACCTACCTTCTCCTGGTCGTGACTGGTTTAAGTCGACTGGTCTTGAAGAGCCATCAGATGTGTCCTCGATAGCCTTAGTATATATCACTGCCCTTCCCGCAACTTCGATCATACAAATCTGGCCTTGTTTCTCCTGTTCTTGGCTGGACATGGTTTGACCTTACCTCTGCAAATTGGCCCATGAAGTCTTCTCGTCAGACTAAAACCCGGAAACATTGCAACGTTCAATGTGATCCCCCCAGGCACACCGCCTGCCATTTCTTATTGATTTTCACATGTTTCGCTTTAGAAGCAGCTCAGGTCCGCGTCGAATCACTGCCGTCGCGTAGACGGGACAGACGTTTGAAGCGATCGCCACACCCAGGATAGTCGCAGAGTTATCGTGAGCGCAGGCATGAAGGCCAAGCCTGTCTCGGTTTCCCTGGCTTGCTCGCAAAAAAGTCGCAGACAGTTTCACTTCAGACCAACCGATTACTGGAAGACTTTGTACCATTATTTAAGAGGCGGCGTCCCCGTATATTGATCTCGGTGCTCGCATGTTGGACAAATGTTTGTGAATTTGATGATTCAAGAACTATCTCGTCTCTCGTCTATTGCCCTTCTATTTCATCTACTGGTATCTGGTTCTACTGCGCACGCGTTGGGACTTTCCCATCCAGCCAAAATCCTCAACAAACAACTGAGACCTATGCCTCCCGCTCGCGGGCCTCCATTCCCAGGGAGGGAGACATTATAGATCTTGTGTCTATCTCTATGACAGGTCAGAAAAGCTGCTTTGCGTGTTGAACCTCTGGGCCACATAATTCGTAGAATAGACAATGCTCTAAGCCAGACCCAATTGAACGCCGAAGCCCCTCAAACCCGGAACTTTTCTCTTTTCTAGCACATCCACTGGTGACGCAGAAGGGTTTTAGATGTCGTCCTCATCAGAGAAGACCTCCTCACCCCTCTTGCGTCGTGCCATACGCTCCTTCTTCTTCTTTCGTGCCTCGCTGTGGGAGAAGTTAGCTTATGTATAGATTGACGGGTAGAAATATTGGATGCTACTAACCTGGAAGTCAACTTGGCCTTCTTCTTGGTGGACACGATCTTGTTGCCCATGGCGTCGAACTTGTCCTCCTCGTCATCCTCCTTCTTGTCCAATCGAGGACCGGAACCTTGACCCTGCACCCAGTTGTGGCCGGAAGGTGTCATCTTACCGTCCATGACGGCCCAGACTTCCTCAGTGAGATCCTTGGTGAACTCGGAGTTGTGAGTAATGATGATGACACCACCCTCGAACTTCTTGATGGCCTTGGACAGAGCACCGAGAGAGTCACGGTCAAGGTAGTTGGTGGGCTCGTCGAGGACGATCAAGTGAGGTCGTTGCCAGGAGCAAGCAGCCAGGACAACCTTGACACGCTGACCACCGGAGAGACCCTTCATACGAGAGTGGGAAACCAGCTCAGCGTCGAGACCAAAGTTCTCGCAGTGAGCCTCAATCTCCTTTCGGACCAGAGGTCGGAACTGGCCGGAAGCGAGAGCCTCCTTCATGTCAACCTCGGCAACCAGCTTCTGGTGAGAGGCCAGCAGCTCGGTACGGGGCAGCCACTCGTTGTCGGCAGTCATCATGGGAACCTCGCGCTCGTTCTTCTGGCCGGCGTTCTCAATCAGCGCGAAAGAGCACTCATACTCGTAAGAGTTCTTGAGCTTTCTGCGGGAGTGGATGCCGATAATACGACGCTGTGTGCCGTTGATCCTGAAGATCTTCCTGGCGGCCTGCTCGTCATCTTCTGTGATGACCTTGTTGGCTCGGTCCATAGTCTCACGATCCTCACCAGTCTGGAATCGCCATTGAATGTACTCGGATGGGGTCTTCTCGAGGTGGTTGTCAATGTGGGCGAAGGCGTGCTGCTTAATGTATGCGATACGGATATTCTCGTGTGCCCAAATCTCACCAGATGTGGGAATGAGTTCACCAGTCAGAACGTTGATGACAGTAGACTTGCCGGCACCGTTAGGACCAATGACGGCAATACGCGAACCGAGGGAGCACTGGAAGGTAATGTCCGTAATCTGGGGCTTGCTTGTACCAGGGTACTGGAAGGACATCTTGTTGGCACGCAGGATAGCCTTGGCCTTGGTCTTCACACCCTCGAGGAAACCGGGCTCTGGGAAGGTGAACTCCATCTCGGAGGCACCAAGCTCAAAGTAGGACTTGGCGGCAGGGTTCTTGCGGACGAACTCCTCCAGGTTACCCTTGTAGGTCTTGAGCTTGAATCGCTCGTAGTTGATGACGTACTGGCAGATGCGGTTGAGGAAACCAGAGTCGTGGGAGACGATGATGGAAGTGCAAGGAGAGTTCTCCAAGTACTCCTCGAGCCACTTGACGTTCTTCACATCCAAGTGGTTGGTGGGCTCGTCAAGCAGCAGGATATCAGGGTTCTCGAAGACAGCACGGCACAGGGCGAGCTTCATCTTCCAACCACCGGACAGAGAGGTGATGAGACCGTTGATCATGTAGTCGGTGAAGCCGAACTCGTTGAGACGAGACCTCACGTCAACTTCGGTTGCCGAGACCTTGGCCTCCTCCAGCTTCTTCATTGTCCACTCGATGGTGGTCATCTCAGTGTCGGCAGCGTCCAGGTCGTGCTCCACGAACACTGTCTTGACTTCGCTCTGCTTAGGGAAACCCTCAACTTGCTCGTTGTTGATGGCGCGCATGAGGGTGGACTTTCCGGCACCGTTGGGACCGCAGAGGCCGTAACGACGACCACGCTTGAGGCGGATGCGAGTGTTGTTGAGCAGGATCTTGGCACCATAGGCGAGGGAGAACTCGCACTCGCAGAGGTCGGGGTTCTCATCATCCTCATCCTCAGGACGGTCGCCGCCTGCTGCAGCCTCAGGAGAAGCCCTCTTGCGGAGGGACTCAATGACAGCCTCGGCGTTGTCATCGCCGACGAGCACAGAGACATAAGTCTTGAGCTTGTCAACCCAGGACCTGGAGTCAACATCCTTCTCGTCAATGAGCTCTCCAGCGATGGCAGAGATGTGCTCGAGAACAGGGTTGAACTTGTCAGCGGTGACGTTCTTGTGCTTGGCACCAAGGACCTCCTTCAGGTGACCCAAGACGATCTTGATCTCACTGTGGTGCGTGGGCTCGGGGATCTTGCCGTTCTGGATGTTGCCGACACGGACGAGAGTGTCCAGAGCCTGCTTTGTCTTTCCACGAGCCTCGGGATCAGCCAGGTTGTCGTAGTTCTTGTTCAGAGCAGGCCACATCTTTGGCAAGAAAGGGTTGACAATGTTGGGGTCGTCGACAAGCTTGCACATGTTGTCAACAATGACGGCAGACTTTCGCTTGATGGCAGTCTCACGCTCAGCCAGACCACGGTCCAGAAGGGGAACCATGAGGGCCAGGGTGGGCTGCTCAACCTGGGTGACGAAAGTGGTGGCACCGAGCAAGTGGACGGTCTCGGGGACGTTCTCTGGCTTGGCAATACACTTGATAAGCTCGGGAATGAACTTCTCGATATCCTTGTTGGAAATGAGGGTGCAAAGCTTCTCCATGGCCTTGTAGGCGCGCTCCTTGACTTCCTTCTTGGTGTCCCACATGGCCTCGGAAATGACGGGCAGAAGATCGGGGACACGGAAGGTGGTCTGAACGGAGGCGGTCTCGACGAGCTTGTCGAGGATGTCGAGGTCGAGCATCTTCTCTTGCCACTTCTGGGCATTTCGGAGAGACTCGCCCAGGGGCTGGATGAGGTTCTTGATGGCGTTGGGGTTGATGGCCTCGGCAATGGCCAGACCGGCAGAGAAAGCAGCGGTCTTGACGGCGGTGATCTTGTCACCAGCGCTGGCCAGGACGCCGGGGAGGAGGGCGACGAGGAAAGGCTCTACATGTGCGGAGACCTCAGAGTGGCGAGCGATAGCCTCGATGGCGTTGAGCGCCTTCTCGCGAGCAGTGGCATCTTTCTTGTTTGCAAGCTGCTTCTTCAGACCCTCGATAGTCCTGCAGGGATTCACATGTTAGCCGCTGTAATCCACCAAATATTGCCGGGGGCTTGGGATTTTTAGTGGGTTGGGTAAGCGGTGCAGCACCCGAAAGTCCAGCCAAACGCCCACGGGACTGCTTGTCCAGCGGGGTTTTCGGGGCGCAAATGAGCCTGACCCCAAGGTCGCAGCGCCCAAAATTGCCACCCGAAACGCACATGCAAAATTTTTGCATCGGCAAACCCAACGCACGAGGCGAGGGGCATACTTTTTGCACTGCAGGCCAAAAAGACCCGCACCAACAAGTAGCGCAAAGTGGGCAAATCGGTGCAAATGTAAAGCCGCAGGTTGTGAAATTCCACACTTCTGCGACAGTGCAGATAAATCAAGGCAGTGCACGGTTACTCACTTGATAGGAACATCGGTGTCTTGGATGGGGCCGTTGATGAAGGAGGCCAGCTCGAGGGAGGAGCCCTTGATGTCGGCGGCATCCTTGGAGATGTTGAGCTTCTGCAGCAGCTCATCGAGCACCTTGATGCTCTGAGCGTTTTCCTTGGAAGCCATTTTGGGGTTTTTCGGTGTCAAAGATGACGGTATAATCTGCGGGAAAAAGATCTATGTAGAGACTGTAGACAAGCCGTGAAAGGTGTCGGACCGAGGAGTGTCTATTCAAGATAGCAGGGAGATCGTGTCGGAAACGGGGCGCGATCCGTGGAAAGAAGTCGAGGGAAGACAGAAAACCCACAGCAAGAGAGTCGATGGAGGTCGAATCCTGCTGCTCTATCGAGGTTTTCTGGTTTGTCTCTAACCAAAGGGTTCCGAGCCTCGAGTCTAGATGTCTAAGACCGAGTGGAGGAGTGCTCGGCTGCTGTCGTTGTCGTCGAGGTGACCACAACTGTCTGCAGGAAAAGAGCAGAATGGAAGGATGGGTATTAAGGGAAAGAAAATGGAGGTGGGTATGTGTCGGGGAGGAAGAGGTCGCGGGGTGGGAAGGATGGAAGATGTGGCTTTATTAAAAGCGCAGAGGGCGGAGGCAGCGCGGGCAGCAGGCTGACTGACTAAGGGTGGGAATTTTGGAAAGGCTGGAAAACTTTTTTTCTGCCCAAAAAAATGTTCGGTTGGTGGTGGTGGTGTTGCAGTGGTGCCCGGGGTGCCCAGGTGTCCCAGGTGCCCAGTCCGGCCCAGTCCAGTCTCTCTCCGTCCCTCTGTTTCAATCCCTCGCCCCTCTGCCCTTTGCCCTCTGCAAGCCGTTGGGTCCCTGGATGGAAGTGGATGGGGGGGGGGCCTTTGGGGGGGGGAACACCACTTCACCATGCTTCAGCTAGGATTACCCCACCATTGATTGGCTGGTTATCGCTTATCGCTAAGGGACGCTAGTACAGATGAGGAACTAAGTCAAGGCGGTGAAGGCGGCAAATTTCATGCGGCAGCCCAGAGGGGCAGAGGGGCAGAGTGAACAGGGGAAAATGGCAGCAGGACGCTGCTGTGGTGGCATTTCACTTTCCCGTCCGTCTGGATTCGCATCGCCGCCAGTCGCCTTCGGCAGTGAATAGAGTACACACATTGCATCTCAGAGCATGAGGCATACATACTTGCACACTGGCATCGCACACTGTCTCATCGGCAAACTTCGCCACCTTGCCCTCGCCAGCGTTTACACGACTCGAACGCTGCAACATTCGTGACGACGTCACTGCTGCCAATCTGGCTCAAGCCATCAACATTCACTTGTTCTCCTTGCAGAGGGGGAACAGCAAGCCCTGTTTCAACCTGAATCTCCATTTTCGTTATCAGCAGTGATAAGCTGTTTTGATTCAGAGCCTTCCTTGCTCGGAACATGTATCTACCTATATACATACCTAGTTGACCTATATCATTTGCAACAAACATCGCGGACGTCGGTGTTCGGCTTATCTGACATGCAAGTCCCGTGTTCGTGCCTCTCGACGCTGTCTGTGCAGTGTGCTTGAGGAAGAGCATCTTCAGACGGCCACAGAACTGCAGGCTTCACGCTCATCCTCCGATGTCTCTTTCTCGAGCCAGTCGGGTCAGCCCAGTCCGCCACGGGCCCTCCGAGTCCAGAATGTCTGGCCGCCAGGATTAGAAGCACAGCCAGACGGTTACAGCATGCAACATCCCGGTAATTCCAAACGAGGGCCAGGCACAGACCCGGCGTCTATTGCACGCAGAACACCAGCTGGGCGGTGCTGCTTCCGACCATCCTTTTGCAGCTAAATCAGTCTCCAAGCAAGGACATCGTGCGAACCGCAGGAGACTGCTTTGTTCCATTTAGTTCATCCTGTCCCGACCCTGACGCTGTACTCCCGACAGAATTCCGCTTTGCATGTGGCTATGTACCTAGACCTGCAAGCCGTCAGCATCTCAGCATCTCAGCATCTCAGCATCTCAGCATCTCAGCATCTCAGCATCTCAGCCCGTCAGCTCTCCTCTGCACTGGTGTGGCACGAGAATCCCATCGACCTTAATATTACCACGTCAACCCGGACGGCACGCTCACTTGCATCCCTCATGCTTACATAGATAGGTACACGACCATGGACATGGGCCCTGCCGCTGACCCTTGCCCAGTCCCGGGGTCGGGTCCCCTTTGAACTTTCGCGGGGCCCCAGGTTTTGGCTCCTTTAGCTTGGTGCTCATTAATCCTACGGCTCTTCATGCGACGGGCAACATAAAAATTTGAATGCAACGGATCCCTGGTAGTTGAGTTGTCTTGCACATTCCACTTGTGAATTTCATAGATTACCTTCTGTAAGATAGCCAACCTGGACGACTGGTGCGTGTGGCCTTTTCGAGACTTCCATGGGTCATTTAGACACTCAACGGGAAATAATGTCATCCGCAGGCCGTCCCCTTATTGCCAATAATCTGACAACATCGCTTGACCTCCCGCTGCCACTAGCGACACGGACAGGGTCGACAGTCGCTCCAGCAGCGACTAAGCTATCCAGTGCCTGCCCATAGTCTACTCGTAGTAAGTCTATCGTTTGTCCGGTCTTGATGAGCAGCCAGTCAAGCACTTTATTATTTTCCGACGCGGTCCGGCCATCCAATAGAGCATCAAGAAGCAAGCTTCGTCCCTTGACGGCCGCTCTGGACTCGACCGAGAAAACTGGAGTCTTGGTATGCTGTATTATCATATTTGCCACTTCTTCCGGCGACAGCCCTGCGCCTTGCAAGCCGTGGTTCGCGAGAAACTTGATGACAGTCAAGAATCGTGGTTTGTTGAGTGCCTGTAAGCCCCAGCGTGCCAAGAGTAGATCGATGGGCAGCGGACGTCCTTTGGGACGTCTGGTATCTTTGAACCGCGGCAGGAGGTTCCCTGGCTCTTCCACGTCAGGAAGTTGGAACAGTGCGCCATGATTGATGAAGAACTTGAGCCCTTCGACAAGATCCGGCCCTGGGCCTTCTTTCCAGGACGAGACGCTGTCAAGGAACACAAGCAGAGGCGTCGTCCAGTAATAGTCTCTGATTAACATGTAACTCGGACGAGACCAAGTAATAACTTTTGCGCAATGGTTAATGTCTGCGCCATGCTGCAAGACCTGCTGCATCCTGGCGACACCATGATTCGACCTCGCCATCGCATGTGCTGCAGCGAAAACTGGTACGTGGCAAGGCCAGGCCCTCGACCCGAAAAATGACTTTGGTCTACTTTCTTCTTTGCCGTGTATGTCGACGCCTTGGGCGACAAGAAAGTCAACCGTGTCTGACGAGTTTGCATCGATCGCCATCGAGATAAGTGAGCCACTGTTGGGCCAGCTAATATCCAGTCTGATCCCTCCTTGGCCCAGGACCAGCTGAAGTCGCTCGAGGACATCCGGTCCTCCATTTGCAATGACCCTTTCGAGCGGCCAGACAGCCTGCGGACATACACCAGCATCACGCGCAAGCTTGTCAAGTCCGGCCTCGTAGAATTGTCTCATCATACCAAAGTTGGCCGGCCGGCTGAGGGACTTTGTCAGCTTCCACACCTGGTGCCTGAGTGTCCTGTCGTCCGTTGGTTCAACCTCGATGCGAGCGTCATGGTCAAGCATGAACTTGAAGGCCTCATCCTGGCCCTTCCTGGCTGCGAAAGACAGCGCAAAGACGTCGAACCTCCCGCCATGACGCACTGCCCCCCGAAGGCATTCGAGATTGCCAGTCTTGCAGCCCCATTCTATGGCCCGGTTGACACGGCCCGTGTTCTTCCAGAGCTCTGCTTCGAGCCGTCCGCGAAGGCGCTTGTTGCATTGTGTTAATCTGGCTATGTTGTGGAGGTCGAGGTCGTCGAGGATGGGGTCCAGCAGCTCATTCGGAAGCCACTGAAGCGTGGACTCCATCGGTTCGTGATTCCTCGCGTCTCGAGTCCTTGACACCAGACCAGGAGTCTGTAAAGGATTGGCGTCTGCACGCTGATTTCCTAGTAGTCGCCCGACGCTCTGCCAAGACCTTCACACGCCGTAAGGAGGCGGAGCCTAGCCCGAGTGCGAATGTCTTCCGGTCAGATTTCTTGGGCAAGAGCTCGAAGAATCGGAAGTCTCCACGTCAGTCGAAGTCTCTTAGAATGCCAACAATTCTCAAAGTAATAGAACAAACTCACCGCCTCTTGGCGGCTCGCGAAGTGTGCAAACTGAAGGATTAAATGATTGGGAAATTAGTACGGATTAGGCAGGTGTCAGCTTACAGCCACCAAGGCAGCAAGCAATGAGGCAATGCAGATTATCCAGGGCCACCTTGACCTTTTAAGTATACCCTGATAGATGATAGTTGCATATGTCCGTACTAACGCCATCACCATAATTATCGAGAGGGCATGTAAATCACCTTCAGAAGCCCAAGAGAGATGAAAATACAATAATTTACGACGCAAGAACCATGTATCCGGTTCCGCCCTGGCCACACTTACATCAGGTTGGTATTATCGGTATAAGTAACACGGGAATACTATATCAGCGCAAGTACCTCTTCATGCAGCCAGAAAATGATTTATACTAAGCATGTCGGCCATACAAACTGGTGGATGATCGTCCTCAATGTTGCCAATTTCACAGGTATGAATTTCACATTAGATCGAAGAATGTCTGTCACTGACATCGATTTCTGTGAATATGAAATTTCTCTCCGCATCCTTCACTCTAGAATTCGTTTCCCGGAGACATCCAGAGGGCAACCGCTAAGACCCAAAATCTCTTGATCAATCCTAATCAAAACAGCAAACCAGTAACTCCACCACCGGGTCCACCCAAGGACCAGTGCTCAACAGTATATTCCGACAAGACCTGTGATTCTGATCCATGAATTGTGAAAGGGGTATCTCAAAGAATCTGCACTGCCTGCAGCACATAGACCAGACCAACGCCCACCAAAGCGAAAATGGCACCAAGGCTCAGCCCGGACGCATCGGCATAGTCTGATGACGACGAAGAAGATCCGCCCCCGGAAGAGGAAGAAGAGGAAGAAGAAGACGACGACCCGGAGCCCGAGCTGGACCCGGTCTCTGCTGACGCGGCGGCCCCGCCAGTCGAAGAGGCACCCGCAGCGGCCGTGCCAGAGGCGCTGGCGGCCTGCGTTAGGGCGGCCCAGGTGGAATACTCGCTGCTCTGGGCCTGCGCAATCGTCACATCGAAGGGACCGTATGGCTCGCCGTTAGCCGTGTGGTCCGAGAGCTGTGAGTCCACATCGCTGGGGTCCGCGACGGGGTCGTAGGCGTAGGCGTAGC
Source organism: Diaporthe amygdali (assembly GCF_026229845.1). NCBI lineage: Eukaryota > Fungi > Ascomycota > Sordariomycetes > Diaporthales > Diaporthaceae > Diaporthe > Diaporthe amygdali. Next base: position 781,974 of record NW_026517029.1, read on the forward strand.
TGAAGGTGGTCGTTGCATTGGCGGCGCCGAATGAGTCCGCGTTCAGGCACCCGCCGCAGACGAACGTCGCGGAGACGTGCGTGTCGTTGACAAAAGTGCCGTCGGGGATTTGTGTGACGGTGATCGGGTTTGCCTTGTAGACGTTTGCTCCGTTGTCGATCTCGTAGCCCGTTGCGATCCGGGGCGAGACCATGACGGTGTTGTCTTTGGCCGTGTTGGGCCAGGCGACGAGCAGGAGGCGACCCGTCATGGATGTACCGAAGTCCACGCCGCCCCATCCTCCCCCATCTTTCAACGGCGAGACCAGCTGGACGATGAGGTCGTCTTTTGGGTCGGCGGGCAGGGCCATGCCAAAGCTGAACCCTTTGTTGGCGTAGCCGAGGAATGTGATGTTTGAGTTGCTGTCGATGTACTTGCTCGCCTGGGGCAGGCCATTGCCACTGGCTGCTGTGGTCGTGCCCACGATGGACAGAATGAGGGTTACGAGAGTCGCTGGAAGGCAGTGCATAATGAGTGACTGGTACGGAAAATTGACCTGCAATTTTCGTCAAAGTTTTTGGCTACACGAAATATTGTGCAAGATCAAGCTTGTTCCTCCAGCGGTCTGCTCCATGGCCGCGAAGATGGCGTCCTGGCCGCCCTTATGTCTGGAGGTTGATCTGGTGGGCAGCCATGGGCGGTTGAGAATGATTGGCCCTGGACTGCCGTCGAAGAAACAAACCGCCTATTGTAGTACGAATCCCCCCCTGCAGAAGCTGCATGTTTCAGAGCCAAGAAAGGACCCAAACTACAAAGCAATCTCAGCCAACCATGCGAAGCTTTTTACTGAAGGAAGCGTCAGCCAGGTAAGCAGCTCCTGCGATGGGTGCTAAGTTTGTCTACTGCAAATAAAAGGGGCGATGATGCGTCACGCAGAGACGGAGATAGGAAGAGCCTGACCCCCTGAAGCTCTGAAAACAGATACCGCCCACATCCCTAGGGCGAACCAAAGCAGGGAGGGTTTGGGTTTGGTGCTCCTCACCGTCACAGCTGACACTGTTTTCCTTCGATGGTTTCGCCCCAGCTGTAGAAGCGAGAACAAGGACATTGAGAAACTATACATACGACGAGAATATAGAGTGATAGTCCAAATACGAGTGCGGTAGTTGACATAATATCAATGGCAGATGTTGAATTCTTTTGCGCTAGTGTCCCCGCCTGCAACCGAGCCGCCCGACGGCAGTGGGCCTTCCCTAAAAGACACGCAGAGTTGACCGAGTCTAATCCAACGACGGCCATCTTCTCGATTGTCTATTTCGAACAAGCCCACCAAGTTCTGCCCAAATCTCACCTCGACAAAAATGCAGCTCGGACTCCAGGGTAAAGTCGCGCTGGTAACAGGTACGCATAGATGCGATGCCTCAACAGGCACGACACACCCAAGCCAATTCTGACATTGTCTAGGCGGCACCAAAAGCATCGGCCTATCTATCGTCAAGTCTTTTCTTGAAGAGGGCGCCATCGTGCACTTCTGCTCCCGTACCAAATCAGACGTCGTCGCAACCCAGGAGTCGTTATCTTCATCCTACGGCCAAGGAAAAGCCCACGGTCACGCTGTGGACATAACCAGTCCCGAGCAAATCTCTGACTGGGTTAAGGAGTGCGTCAAAATCAGCAGCCGCATTGATGTCGTCGTGTCCAATGTTTCTGCTCTGGCTGTGGACAATAGTCGTGAGAGCTGGGATGCAACATATCAGACCGATATTGCAGGCACATACACCCTGATCGACGCTGCTCTTCCCCATCTCAAGGAATCTAAGGGCAACGTCGTCTCCATCTCCTCCGTCTCGGGCCGCTACATTGATTTTACTGCGCTCTCACCTTATGGGGCTTTCAAGGCCGCGCTGGTGCATTACACCTCGCAGCTTGCACATAGGCTTGCGCCCTCCGGTGTCCGAGCCAACTCCGTCAGTCCTGGGAACATCTATGTGAAGGACGGCGTTTGGGGGAACATAGAGAGGGACACGCCCGAGTTCTTCGCACAGCAGCTCAAGGACAACCCCATGGGGAGGATGGGAAAGCCCGAGGAGGTTGCAGATGCAGTGGTTTGGCTGGCGAGCGACAGGGCAAGCTTCGTGAGCGGGACCAACCTGATGGTCGACGGGGCAGTCTCCCCTGGCGTGCAGTTCTGATTCTGGCAACACGAAACCCCCCCCCCCCAACCCCCCCAAACCCTCCACCCACATGTCAAAACGTGCCGATTGGTACCTGTATTGTTTCAGGGCATGCTTCAGCAGATCATGGCTATATTTCTTTCGACTGCTATGACAGATCAAGCGGCGAAAGGGACAAGATTGGAAACGGGACAAATCGCACGACATTACTTACATGTTGCCAATGATGGCTTATTTTCATCATAAGATCGAAGAGAATTTTATGCAGTAACAAACACACCTAAAAATAGTATGCTATAAATACCAATTTCTCCAGTGCCTAGCCAACTTTGTGCGTGATATGTTTGGAAGCTGCACAATTGGCCAGAACAAGCATGTGAAAACAACATTCAATTGAAATAATCCCGTCTACAGTGCATCTCTTTGTATAATGAGAATCGAGGACGCACCTGTTTCCGGAAGTACTGACAAGTCACATTTCTTTCAGCATTGAGATTGAGTTGGGTACTCAATGCGAGGGTGCTTTGTCCGTATGATCGCAAGTGTGGACAAAACGCCACACCCACGAAGACCTTTGGTGCATCTAATATCCACGTAGACTTCTGTTGTCAATTTCTGATACCAAAAATTGCCAATCTCTGCAATGTTCTTCTAAGCTACGGATCTAAGATCAAGATTGAAATTCTAGCCACTCAAGGCCATCTAGAATAATGGCGTTGTCCAGCAGTGCGAGCGAATCCACCCATTCTTCAGATGAGGACGATATTTATCCAAATGGCTTTCCTCTTGGCGTCGATACGTATGAGCCTCATGATATTGGTATCGACGAGGCCGATGACTCGCTACCAGCAGACACAGAGACAGCGCGTGAAAGAGACTTTATCAACACAAGAAGGCTCGAGTCCCTTTACCCATATGACTTTTTAGACCCCAATGGAATATGGCCAGCTCCTCAGACCGTGGAAATGCCAATAGGACGGCTTCGAAAAGAGGCTGTGAGGGCGATGGCGGCGTCAGGCACCCCCGGTCAATGGGAGCATGTCGAGTTCGTTCCGCCCTGGACCGATCCTGACTGGTCAGACCGCTTTATTTTCACGGGGCAGCCTGGAAGAGACCCTGTAAATGACCTTCAGTATCAGCTTTATGCGAAATCAGGGCTGCTACAGACCCTGCGCCCAGCCCTGCGACCTGAAGACGCGGTGAGGATGCCGTCGGATGCCGCAAAGAGATACGGAGTGGAGCCCACCCAGGTGACTGATCCGCTTTATGGTAACTCGGGTCTCACCCCGATGCAAGCATATTTCGAGGTTCCTCTTGCAAACCCCCGAGTGACGCCGAGCAACCAAGGAGTAAGGGGAATGATTGGCAAGGAGGACTATGATGTATTATTTGCCCAGTACCAGGACGCCATGCGTACCCAGGGCGCAAATCCTACCGAAGACGGGTTCCGACAAGTGCTTTCCAATGCATCCTCCGGTCTGAATACTATCTTGGGCGCAGCCTGTGACGTTGACATCGCCAATGGACTTTTGGCGATCATAGACAGGATGGATAGATGGCAGGCACGAGAGGAGTACCAGCGACTTGTATTTGGCGGACAAACATCTGACGAAGTAAGTCAATGCAGCGCTCGGACTTTTGAATCTCACTCCTAGTAGACTGTCGCACTGACAGCGAAATTCGTAGCTCGTGCAGTCAGGTGTATGGACCCTGGGTAGAGATGCGCACACTGATCTAGCCACTCCATTGCACGAGTGAGTTTAAAGATATCCGCTGTATAGGCTCATGTGAGACAGATACTAAGAGAAAACAGCTTTTTGACGAGGGATAAATGGCAGGTGACTACTTCTAGAGGCGATGCTAGTCCCGGCGGAGGTGTTGAGGAGACAAGAACGGTGTACAGCTTTCCCACACAAGAGGGCGAATACTGCGCAGTATGCCTCCCCTTCCCCGAGGGTCTTGAACTGGCTAAAACAGGCGAGAAATGTTATACTGACGGTAGTTCTCAAGGCAAATGACTACCTTTGGCTCGCCATCCAACCTGCTCTTCAGTTGGCTTCTAATATCCTCAACAGCGAACATCCAGCAACATACGCCTGGGCAGATATTTACAGAATGCGCCCATGCAGCGATTCTCGTCGAGCTCCCAACATGGTTCAAAACATGGTACGATGTCTCACGCTCCCCCTTGTTCGTTGAAAATGGTGCAGATCGTCTTGAAACAAATTATCTTTTACCTTGAGATAAAGTTGCTGGCAATCACAAAAGCGAACTCAAACAGTTGGATATTATTACTTGAGGGTGAAAATATCGACGAGGCGGCGGGGGATGCCTCCGAAGAATCAATAATATCTGATGGGGTCACAATTTACTAATGTTATCGGCAGCTCGCCACGCATTTCACCCATGGAGTCACCCGGAAAGACTACTTCTCCGTGTACCTTGATGAGGATCCTGATGAATGGTTCCCGGAACAGCAGCGATTGAAGGAACTCGGATTCGAGTCTATCCGCTGGGTTTGCGAAATCCTGCGCGAGTGTCTCGTGTGGGAGTTTAATGCGAAGTACACCGATCTCAGTGGAATTAGCCAAGCATGGGACCATCAGATGGCCTTCACGGTCATAGATGGCCATAAACCACAGCCGAATCGACCTTTCCAGATTCGTATCAGCATCAGCGTGGATTTTATATGGCCACTGTTGATCGAGGAGTATTCGCCAGCCGAGAAAGCGTGTTGCAGCTTTACTTTGGCGGCGACCATAGTGCATGAGCTGACTGTAAGTGGACGCCGAAGGCAGCACTCGTCATTTACTAACCTCGACTGCTCGTCAAGCACGCCATAGTCAATGCAAGAAATCAACTTTTTGACGAAAACGCAATATGGTTGAGATTTAATAGGGATTGGGCCCGTGAAATCGGTGGTGAAGCGATCAGGCTTTTAAGGGTGTTTGGATATAGACAGGTGTGGGATGACTCACCGTATTCGGACGCGGCCATGGTAATTCGTCAAGAGCAAGGGCATGATCACCTCGAAGGGGAGGATGCTTCTGAGGAAGGCTGGGCAACAGAGAACCAGGTGAGTGTAAAACGCCATCCGTCTTACAGGTCTCGTTGCGGTGCCTGTAACGACCAACGGTCCATAGATATCTCCGCTTGATCACGAAATGCTGATACAGTCTCTTTTGGTATAAATTCAGTACTTCGGTGGTATTTCGACAGGCATAGCCGCTGGTAGCGCTACCCCAGAGACGCGGTTCATCGGCGACCTTATGCTCATGGGATGCTTTAACATGTGGCCAACTCTGAATCAAAGCATTTATCAGGCCGTACCCTTCCACATGATTGAGAGGTTCTTCTCGCAGAATTTCTGGGACCAAGAGCTTCAGAAGTGGGGACCTGAGGCGATGAAGATCTGGCCCTTAACCGCACCGAAGTCGATCAACATTTGGACAGTTTTCGCCTGGAGACAGGTTCAGCTACAATTTGGCCGCCCAGCGAAGCGGTGGTTAGTTGAGGCGAAAGCCCGGGTCGCACATGATGACGAACATGCGGTGCTCTGGGACTGGCTGTTTCAATTGACCAAAGCCGCAGTCGAGCCCAAAATGTGCATGATTCGATGGCATAAGCAGCAGGAAGATTGGAAGTCGACGGACAAGTGGCTGTGGACCCTGAGAAACAGGTGCGCAGACAGGGCGGACGCAGCAGTCAGGTACTTGCAACAGCTGTATGACGAACTTCACTCTTCGCAGCCCATGCCAGACCCTCCACCACCTATTGAATACAGATATTTCAGGGAGGCCTTCGCCGCCTTGTCAAGCATGCACAGAGCTCTGAGCCAAGAGGCAACACTCTACCAGACCATCACCGTTGATTATCATAGACAACAGAATCCTCAAACAAAGAACGACATCCAGAACTTCTACGGCGAAAAGTTGAGGAGACGGTTAGATGGGATTCACAGCCGAATTGCTAATAACTGCATCCACTTCTTGAATCTCTTTGAATCCGTCGATGCGATGGTTCTGCAGAGAATAAGCCAAAGCCGGCAAGCAGTAGACTTGCTGGGCACAGAAAGGACAGTTCTGAGGGAAAAGTTTGTTGCAGTGCAGCAGCTGATCCGTCCCGTAAGACAGTCATTCGATGAAAATCCTCAGCAATATATTTTCAACATAAGAGACTTCGCGAGTGTCGTGCCTATAAGCGCAGTAGACACTGCGAGACGGATCGAGAGAATGGCGAGGAGGCAGCTCAACACCTTGAGGGGGCCCCTATTGAAGGTGGCTCAAGGGTGGCTGGACATCATCCGCCAAGGCGACAGACTCAGGAATGCGGCGGAAGGCTCACCAGAAGCTGCGATCAACGCGAACTTGACCAGGACAGCGGATTTCATTGATAACATGACCCAGATTCAGCAACAATCGGTATCGGCGCAACACCCTGCTTCAGCAGCTAATACGACAAGAATGTTGAATACCCCGTTGTTGCAGCAGAACCAAAGTCTGCCTGATGCGTCCATGCGGATTCAGCGGTTCAATACGGCCCCACAGGGACAGATTAATACCTGGCAAACGTTGTACGCCGAAGCGTCAGGCTACGTGCCGTACCGAGATCCCTTGACGGGGCTTACCCGGTTCCACAGGACAAACATTCCCGACGAGTCTGGGCCAACACTGAACCCCATGTTGGCTGCGCAGGGCCAAGCCCAAGGCCACAATCTCATAGGGGCCCTGGCGCCGGGTGCCGGAAATATTCCAATCGCTGGTGGCCAGGTTCAACCGCAAACACAAGATGCTTTCAGTGGGTTCATGAACGTAATCAACCAAAGGGCACAAGGGTCTCTTGTTGTCCCAAATGTTCCACCTGCGATTGCCGGCCAGCCCATGTCTCTCGATCCGAGCCTACCAGCTCTAAACACCGCTGGTGTCAATGTTCCCAATGCCAACGGTCCGGTAACGGTTCGCCAAGCTAGTGCCGTCGTTGCTCTGAGAGATCTCATCGATGAGAGAGGAAGGCAGTTGCAAGCCAACCCCGCATTAGCAGGACAAGTTGTCCCATCGATCTATAACCAAGCTTTGCAGACCGTTGCAGGGCCGAACGGGGAGGCCCTTACGAACAACAATGTACCAGGTGCCAATAATCTCTTTGGCAGGAGAGCCTCGCAACATAGCATGGCTTTCCAGCAACTAGAGGCCGTGATCAGGCAACAAGCGCTGGGACCAGACCCGAGTGCCACCCTGAGAGCAATACCTGCACAAGGAGGCGGCCAACAGGCTCCCGGAGGCGTCGTTCCCCAGCCCAACCTGCTTTATGACCCTGTCGGAGGCAATGCCTTCCAGGCATTTCCACAAGGGGGGTTAGCTGCCCAAGGGAGTTTACAGAACCAGCAGCCAGGGAATTTTCCACAGGGACCGTTACCGCCTCCAGTAATGTTCCAAAACCAGGGAGGGTCCTGGCCACAAGGACCGCAACAACCTCCACCACCATAAATACCAAACGACTCGGGTCCACTCGTAAAGACAAACCATTTGGATGGCTTGACACAGGGTAGGAAGCAAGGTGCCGTAATGAGAAATGACTTAGTCATGGATAAGTTTTCAGAAAGGTGTCGAGGTGTACATATTCTCGGTGTCTGCAAAGTGTATAATATCAGCACGAGGCCATCCTTGGAAGTAACTACAGAATCCATTGCTAGCTCTTCTGTCATCTGTCAGCCCGAGCGCATAACACTTGCTCCACCGACCTTGACAACAGCTCAGGGGTATTTCAAGATGGCATGCCATTATGCGAAGGCACCAGTCGTAATCCATGTGCTCGATCAAATGTTCCATTCCGTAACGCCCAAATTTGTCCGATTGCTACCCATGAACTCCGTTTTATGCACCCAAACTGACCGGATTACTGCTTCTGCTTCTTTTCGGGATGCCCGGATTCACCGGGCTCAGATGTAGGAACATCGGGTAATTTGCTGGCAATTTCCTTCGCGGCCTCGACGTCTTCGGGGTTGGCTTCCACCTCTTGCTTCGACTCGGTCTTCGCGGCGTCCTCGACTGGGGGGAAGTAAACTCTGGGAGACAGGTAATATTAGCCGTGTTCACAGTGGCATGTCCCGGATCACATAGACTTACGGCAAGAACTTATCGTAAGACTCGACATCCTGCCTCACCCACGTGACAAACACGATCTTCTCAAGCTTCTGTCCCTTCTCGCCCTCCAAGAACTTCTTGACAGTTGATATGGCGACAGGCGCAGCCTCGTGAGGGGGGTAGCCATATATGCCTGTGCTGATACCGCACAGGACCAGTGATTTGCATTCATTTTCCACCGCCAAGTTCAGCACCTTCTCGTAGGCCGACGTCAACAGCTCCTCGCTCTCCTTAGGATCGATGGGGTCGTAGATGGGGCCGACAGCGTGGATAACCTTCTTCGCGGGCAGGTTATGCCCACCAGTGATCTTCGCATCGCCGGTTTTGCAGCCACCAAGAGTGCGGCACTCGGCGAGGAGGCCAGGGCCAGCGGCAGCGTGGATGGCGCCATCGATGCCGCCACCGCCGAGGAGTGACTTGTTTGCGGCGTTGGTAATGGCGTCCACCTCGAGCTTCGTCACGTCGTGCCGGACGAGGCACACGCGGTCATTAAGGGCCTTAGAGGGGGTGATGGGGCCAGCGGGCTTGAAGGAGAGGGTCGTTGGAATCTTGGTGCCTGATGGAGTCGAGGGGAGCTTGCCCAGCTTGTAGAGCAAGGAGAGCGTTGGGATCTCGTCGGCTGTAAGGAGGGACATCTTGACAGCTTTTGTTGCAAATTGGCGCAATAGCATCGAGTAGTGGAGTGACCAACTTGCCGATGTCCAGATTTGCAGTCAGCTGCACAAGTGTTGATAGTGGTGTAAAGCGTTCGGATTGCGGAGTTGGACAAGAGATGAGCCAGCGCTGGTTGTAAACGGAGGGACGGGGATGACGACAGTGGGGGGTTGAGTAGTGGGTAGCTCCAACCAAGCTCCGCCGCCTGCAAGGGTCAGCTTGAACATTCCAGTGGTCCTGGACCACAGTTTACAGTGCTTATCTTATCAGTGGCACTGCCCCTCGTTCTTCAACCCTGGGTTGCATGTATGTCTGGGAATTTTGAGTCATCTCGGCGTGGTATTCGACAATTCAACCACGACCACAGGAAAGTCAACGAACTTCATGTCTGCCTCCCGACTTACTCTACGCGAAGCCATACGTTCAGAAACTTGTTATACAAGATCAATTGACCCTTGAAACCGCACCGACCGCCCTGACCGTGTACACCACTCCACCACCTCCAGCCATGGCGGACAAAGTTGAGAACGCCAATGCCGCCCTGGCAAAGCTCCAGCTGGACGAGGAGACAGGAGAAATGGTTTCCAAGGGGGAGCTGAAGAAGAGAATGCAGAAGAGAGCAAAGAAGGCTGCCAAGGAGGCCAGTGCAAAGGATGCGCCCCCAACAGAGAAAAAGGCACCGCCAAAGCCTAAGGAGAAGCAGGAGGAAGTCATCGACACAGATGCCATGTTCAAGCAGGGTTTCCTGGCCGAAGTCTTCAAAGAGAGGACTATGAAGCCCGTCTTCACTCGGTTTCCCCCTGAACCAAATGGATTCCTCCATATTGGTCACGCAAAAGCTATCGCAGTCAACTTTGGCTTCGCCAGGTTTCATGATGGCCAGTGCTACCTGAGGTACGATGCCAGGTCCCTTCATTTGCATTGACAGGCCTAACATTTCCTCATTTCCTAGATATGACGATACCAACCCCGAAGCGGAAGAGGAGATCTACTTCACTGCCATCCTGGACACTATCAAGTGGCTTGGTTTCAAACCCTACAAAATTACATACTCAAGCGACAACTTCCAGAAGCTGTACGATCTCGCAGAGAAGCTGATAGGGCTTGACAAGGCATATGTGTGCCACTGTGACGGTCGGTGACATGGCTCCCAGAATGTGAACACGCGGACTGACAAGATCCTAGACGCGGAAATCAAGCTGCAGCGCGGAGGCGAAAAAGGCGAGAGTCCCCGATATAGATGCAAACATGCCGAGCAGTCGGTGGAAGAAAATCTGCAGAAATTCAGAGATATGAGGGACGGCAAATACAAGCCTAGGGAAGCGTTCCTCCGCATGAAACAGGACATAACAGACGGCAACCCTCAGATGTGGGATCTTGCTGCCTACCGCGTCCTGGATAAGCCTCATCATCGCACAGGAGATGCCTGGAAGATCTATCCAACCTACGATTTCACCCACTGTCTTTGCGATTCGTTCGAGGGGATCACTCACTCACTGTGTACAACCGAATTCATCCTCAGCAGAGTCAGCTACGAGTGGCTGAACAAGACTCTTGGAGTCTACGAGCCCATGCAGCGCGAGTACGGACGTCTTTCACTAAGTGGCACGGTTCTGTCGAAGCGAAAGATTCTGAAGCTGGTAGAGGACAAGATCGTTCGAGGTTGGGACGATCCGAGATTGTACACATTGATGGCGATCAAGCGGAGAGGCGTGCCGCCCGGCGCGATCCTCGAATTTGTCAACGAGCTTGGCGTCACGACCAACGCTACTGTCATCCAGATCGTCCGATTTGAGCAGTCTATCCGAAAGTACCTTGAGCGAACAGTACCGCGGCTGATGTTGATCTTGGACCCCATCCCCGTCGTAATTGAGGATATTGGGGATGAGGAAAACAAGGAGCTCGTGCTGCCTTTCTCGCCCAAGAATCCCAAGATGGGCAGTCACAACGTCAAGCTTACCAAGACGGTCTACATTGACCGTTCCGACTTCCGCGAGGTTGACGACCCCAGCTATTTCCGTCTGGCGCCCGGCAAGACCGTTGGCTTGCTCCAGGTTCCTTACCCCATCAAGGCAACATCTTTCACCAAGGACGATGCGACTGGCAAGGTGACAGAGGTGCGTGCTGTGTTTGACCGCGAGGCGAAGAAACCGAAGACGTATATCCAGTGGGTCGGCACGGACGGCTCTCGCCGGTGTGAAGTGCGCATGCACAACCAGCTTTTCAAGAGCGATAACCCAAGCGCCGTTGAGGGTGGCTTTTTGAACGATCTCAACCCCGAGAGTGAGGTTATATACCCCGATGCTATCATCGAGTCCGGCATAGACGAGGTCAAGCGGCGGGCGCCTTGGCCCGAGGCGGCAGGCGAGAGCGAGCTGGGCAAGGGAGGACCGGAGTCCGTCCGGTTCCAGGGAATGAGAGTTGCCTATTTTGTGAGTTCAACCCTGAGTCACTGTCAAGCTATCGCCTTGGCGGACTTTTTGCTAATGTGTGCTTTCCACAGGCTATGGACATTGACAGCACCGATGACAAGATCGTCCTCAACAGAATTGTGTCGTTGAAGGAAGATGCAGGCAAGAATTAATTGTCTCGCCGCAGAGCCTGTCCAGATTAGCTGATCTGCGCACCTTGTTTGCTACTTATCAATGGCCACCCAGGGAGCCAGTGCTGTCACAGTAGTTTATATAGAAGGGAAATAACACGATCGCGCTCTATCACGTCTTTTTACACTGAGCTGGGTTTTCCGAATCAGGTAGCTACATTAGTAGAGGCGCGCTGCCCCAGGGTAGCAGAAGCACGGTTTATGAGAGACAAGTTCATGAGCGTGATAAATGATTTTCACGTGATGGTTGGCATGTAATTCAAGGCTACCCGCTGATGATACTGCATCGAAATCTGGAGCAAGTGACCCACTACATCCCAAGATACTATTGCTTAGTGTATAGCGAACTCCCATCGAGTCCCCTCCCTAGACCCACCGAGTGATCTAGTAGTTCTGGTCGTCGTTCCAGTACAGCGTGTCGTGCTGGATCTCGGGCCCGTTGGCCAGCAGCTCCCAGCCGAGCTGGAGCTTGATATACTGCAGGGCGTGGCTGGCGACCTTGATGGCGCCGACGTCGGTGGGGTGGTACTGGGGGCCAATGTCGTTGTGCTGCAGGATGCCGCTCGTGTTGAAGAGATGCACAAAGGGCTCGCTAGTCGTGTTCAGGTGCCACGTCCGGTTCGTCACGCCGTCGTAGACCACGGGGCTCGCCAAGTAGGCGGGCGAGTTGAAGTAGTCATAAACGGCCTGAATCTGGGGAACGAAGCCGTCGCCTGAGCTCGGGAAGTAGTTGTTGCCGTACTGGTAGAAGCCGAGCCATAGTGTCTGGGGGTGTGGTTTGGGATGTGAGTAAGGGCATGGAAGACGTCTGTGTTCATAAGGGCAAGCTTACCATTATGACAACGTGTGCATTGGGCCAGACGCCGTGGACACCTTGAATCAGCCGTGTGAGGCTGTCCTGGTAAGTCTGTGCAGAGACATTGTTGTACGCGTTCTGGTCGTTTGTTCCGATATTTATAACGACCAGATCTGCGGCCGTGTGTTTCGAGAAGTCCCAAGGCTCCGCATTCTCGAGATTCGCTGTGACACTTATTAGTCGCTGTTTGCACGTTCGTCTGGTCCACGGCCCAGCCCCACGGAAGAAATCAAAAGTGCCAACTCCTCTGCTCACCTCCATATTGCTCGACCGCTCTTCCACTTGTGTCACAACTGTAGAACCACTGGCGCGACTGGCCCCGCACATTGCCCCAGCAATTTTGGTCGCTGACGCAAATACCAGGATATGCTGTGACACTGTACTCGGTCTCTCCCAGGCCGGCGCCTATGCCATACCCAAAACTAGACAGGCCTTCGTACGTCGTGTACATGCCACTCGTCAGGCTGTCGCCGATGAATTCGACTGTGCGTCCATATTCTGGGATCTTCACGAGGCTCTCACCCTCGGCGACATGGACTGCGGAAAGCTGGATGCCATAGGCCCAATTCGTCACGCGCAGCTCAAAGGTGACGGGCGAAATCGGGTAGGTCAGGTTGGAGCCGGGCGTGTCTGGCGTGACCAGGAGATGCGTGGCGCCGGCGCTGATGTTGGTGAACTGCCAGTCGAGGCCGGCAATGCGGTAGCCCACCAGCACGCCGTCTGAGGTAAGGTTGCCGAAGCTCACCGCGACTGTCTGGCCGGTGTAACCGAATCTGATCCCAGGTGCGCTGTTGTTTGTGTTAGTGTCTGCTCTACGCGAAAGGGGACGGTGGAGTGCATAAATGGCGAACTTACCTCCACCAAGACACGTATTTCGAGTCCCATCTGCCTTTGTACGAAATCTCGGTAGCATTGGGGAGGAAGCTATTGAAGGAGTACTCTGCAGGGTCGACACGTGTGTCTGGATAGTCGGTAGGACGGACCTGGCCATTCTGCAAGATGGTCCGCTCATGAATGTCCTGTAGGAATCTCTTTTCATGAGGCTTAGGCAGGCCAGTTGCTATTACACTCCCGAGGAGGAGGCTTAGTGCCTGGCACAAAATGAGACGCATCGTGAAAGACAGTGGCGCGTTGCAACACTTGAGCAGTCAAAATCAAAGAGGGGAACAACATGGCCATTTTCGTGCAGTCGTGCTACATACTTATACGGTTACACATGTAATTGCAGGCGGATGCAGAGTTCGGGTCGCCATGGACCGACATATCGGTCGACTCATTCGAATGGAGGCATTGAGGGCCGCCATTTCGGACAATATAGAGGGCTTGCTAAGGCCAGCCTAGTGGATGCCGTGGCCCGGTGCGTGCCCCATTGTTTCCGTCTTTGGAAGTCTTGCCCAGCAGGCTCGAAAGGGACGCCTTCGCGGGGAAGGATGGGGTACGTCGATGACGATAATGTGCAGTGGTAGCACTTGCAGAACCTAGTCCACTACGTACGAACACGATGTACATCGTGTCGGGAGTGGCGGCACGTTACTTCTCAACGGTGCGTCCAATTTCCGGTCGTCCGGGTCAGGCAGGGCAGAGCACGTGGAGGGATGGTGCTCGCGCAGTTAAGTTTTGACTTCGCGTCAGTGCCTGTCCAGCAAGGTGAGGGTGATCTGGTGGTGTGAAAAGCGACTTCCCCGCCAAAGGAGACGCGCAGACGGCCAGGGATGCTGTGGGTGCTGGGCTGGGGCCAGTGACAATGGGGAATGTCGGCCCAGGCCCCGATGTGACTCCGCATCCTTGAGCGCGGAGGGGACAGCTCCGGCGGACCAACCTTTCCTTGGCCTGGAAAATGGGACCTGGGAAGGTCAACACTGCATTGTGTTGATGCACAGCAGATTCAGATCCATGACCCTAGGGCTCCACAGTTGTTGCAGTTTGTTGCGTGGGTTCATCTCATCTCTTGTGACGTCTCGGTACGGGCCGACGCACACAGTCGACCATAGTCTCGAGGTGGTGTGCGGCTCCATCCAGCTTGTGAGGAGACATTCACCTCGAACATGGCTTATATCATTGGTATGAGAGAGCCTTCGACAGGGGAAACAAGCAGTCTTTCTGGCCCAAGGCCCATCTGCGCTTCGGGAGGCTTCAAGGGTAATGTGCCAACCTTCCATTGAGATAATCCATTTGGGTTCCCTTCTGTGGTAATATGAGCTGAAGAGGGACAAGAACAGAGGGTGAAGCTGAAGTACCAATCGGAATCTTTGGCAGAGTGGAAACAACAAAACTTCTGTCACGGGTTTGAGGTGCTTGTCAAATTCAACATTGTTGCGGGAGTGGGGAAAGCCAAGGAACGACACGAGACGTTATTGTGCAAGACTGAAGTGAAGGTCTGCTTGTCTGGAAGCTGAATTATGTGACTCTAGTACCAGAGTATTCTGTACTGGTAGGTGGTAGGGCCAGTCATGAGCTTGGGGATGAACATGTGATGGTTGGTTCAAGAGCGTAACTCATCCTGAGTTGCCTTGCCCACCTTCCCAGGGTTTGAGTGAAGGGCGGGGGTGGGGCTCGCTGCTCTGAATAATCAGGGTTCGAGCCGCTGGGGCTGGATGTCAGGGGGTTCCAAAGTGTCACAGGTCTGGTTGGCGCAAACACCTTGATCTGACCTCACGGATCACATCTCCATGGCTCGTTCACTGGTTCACCAGAGTACACACGACATCAAAAACCGAACCTTCATCCTCCCAGCATTGCACAGTTCAAGCTACTACACTACCATCTTGCCCTGCCTCAAGTAATCGGAAAGGCCTGTATGAGAGCTGGCTGAAACCGGTAGACATGAAGATAATGATCCCCGCGAGCACCGCAACCGCGGTGTTCCTCGCTGCAGCAGCCAGCCTGCTGCTAAGACCTGCGTCGGCCATCAGCAGCTCAAACCTCGGCAACGATATCGTTCATGTGCACAAGCCCAATCCGGGTGATTTCGAATACTGGGCCCAGGCACAAGACACCACAGCGCCTGTAGCCCACATAGGGCACCGAATCGGCCATGAGACGGACAAAGACGAGGGCGCTGAGAGAGCTACACAAGCCATGGTGCAGCAGCCCGGCTCCGTGGGTGAACAGACTCCCACACAACTGCCCAAAGACGACAACAGGTATTCGGCGATGGAGGGGACGCCGCTGGACGGCGGCTCAGAGCGGGAGCTGAGGCTGAAGAGGTCCGAGGACGGCGGCGAGGTCGTCGGTACGGTGCTTCTGAGTAGGGAGACCAGCGCGGCGCCCACGGTATTTGGCGTGAGCATCTGGTTGATACTCGCTTGGCTGGCTCTACTCTACTTCATGTACAAGACTGGCTCTATGTTCTAGGTGTAATCCAGCGGTGGTATATGCAGGCTCTCTCTTGCCGTGCGGGTTCTGCAGGTATTCAGGCAAGCTTGGGTATATGTACAGTACATATATCTTATAATGTAATGCAAAGGAGATGTATTGGTGATGTGAGACTGCTATGTAGCATTGTCATCGTTGCCCACGTGCAATGACAGTCTGTTCAATGCAACTGAGCCAGTCGAAGCAGAAGTACGAATGCAGGTACCGGGCATGGCAGACCTGTCGAGATGTAAAATGTGCCGTGAAGGAGTGGGGTCCCCTGCATGTCCAGCAGCACAGGGTGGCAACCAAAAAAATGCGTCATAGACGCGTCGAGATGCCCTCAGCTCGGGTTGGGGCTGCCAATTGCTGGCATAGAGATGGTTGTTTTGTTGCGTGACGCCGGGCCACAGCTGCAGCTGCAAACGGGCGGTCGAGGTTCCCGGCTCTTGAGACCTCGGGGTCCCAGGTGCTCGAATTCCGCCCTCGTGGCGCTGTACCGTACAGCACATTGTGCTACTTGTTGCGACGCTGTTAGTTCAAGGGGAGAAGGGGCGTTGCGGTCTGGCAGGGATATGAGCTCCTCGCTAAGTCACTACACGCATCATATGCAGCCCAGACGTGTCTCAGTTCCGCTCCCGTCCAGCGACAATGCCAACCTCGTCCAGCTCAACCTCAACCTCACCCTCAGTCTCGGTGGTCATTGAGCCCTTCGACCAGACCTGAACCCCCCTTTTTAGTCGGTGCGTCACCTATCTGTAACTATCGCATATATATATCTTCAGCCCAAGCACAGTCCTCGACATTATGTTAGAAAAATACGGGCCTGTCCTGTGGACAGCCCTCGCCCTCTTCATCGCCTACACCATCAAAACCATCAGGAAATGGCAATATCAGCGATTCCAGCAGTATGCAGGCATCCCTCAGCCTGAGGAGACTTCGTTCGTTTGGGGACATATGAAACTCATGGGCCAATTGTTCAAGAACGCCCCAGACCGGAGGCTTCACCTCGACGACGTGATACGAGATTACCTCCCACACCTGGGAAACCCCCCAGTTCTTTTCCTCGATCTGCGGCCGCTCAACTACCCAATGCTGGTAGTGTGCGACCACGAGGTTGCCGAGCAGATCACGAAGCCCTCCCCAAGGTGGTCATCGAGCACCCCTAAATCTCCCACCTTGGGCGACATATGGCATCTAACTGGGAAGAACTCCATCTTAACCTCAGAAGGGGACCACTGGAAGGCCCAGAGGCGACAGCTCAACCCCGGCTTTGCTCCTCAGCACCTGATTACCGTCCTGCCCATCGTTCTTAATAAGACACGGTTTTTCTTGGATCATCTAGACCGCTACTCCCGTACTGGCGAGGAGTTTTGTCTCGACGAGCTCTGTGTCACACTGACCTTCGATATTATCGGAGCCGTCACTATGGGCCAGGACTTCAAGGCCCAAGTCCCGGGAGAGCAAAGCGAGATACTTCTTGCGTTCAGGGGGATTATGGAGCAGTATACTAGCCGCAGAGGCCCCAGTATCCCCGGCACAAATTGGATGCGAGAACGCATCCGTCGACGGTTCGCCAGCAAGCTTGACCGGCTTCTGAAAGGCATTGTGCGTGATGAGTACGCCCAGATCACTGCTGGCGGGACCAAATCCCGCAGCGTCTTGGCATTAAGCTTGCAAGGCACTGAGCAGCTCACCCCTGAGCTTCTGCAGCAGACAAGCGACAACCTGCGGGTCTTCCTCTTCGCCGGCCATGACACGACAAGCATCCTGCTGCAATGGGCCTTTTACGAGCTATCAAAGTCACCACAGCAACAAAAGGCACTCCATGCCGAGCTCGACGAGCTTTTCGGCACAGACGCGGACCCAGATGTCGTCCGGGAGAAGCTGCTCGCTCCTGGTGGCACCGAGATATTGAGCCAGATGGTCTATACCTCTGCTGTCATCAAGGAGGTCTTGCGCATCCACCCTCCCGCTGCGTCCGTCCGAATGTCCCAGCCTGGTACCAATTTCCAGCTCACCCTGCCCGGTGGCAAACAGGTCTGCCCGGACGGGTGCATCCTGTACTTGTGCAGCAATGTGATCCAGCGCGACCGCAAGGTATATGGGGAGACTGCTGACGACTTCATCCCCGAGCGATGGCTTGGTGATACGTCAGGTCTGCCGGCCAGCGCATGGAGGCCCTTTGAGAAAGGACCACGTGCCTGTATCGGGTTGGAGCTGGCGAACATCGAGGCAAAAGTCATCCTGGCCTGTGCTGCAAGACGCTATGATTTCCAAAAGGTCGGCCTGGGTGAGCTGGAGTTGGACAGTCGGGGCAAGCCCATCCTGGATGAGAAGGGATATTACCGGACGAAGTCTGAGCTCTTCAATGTAAGTTCCTCCACACACCCAGCAACATGGTTTTTGGAATCAGCTGCACTGGTGGCTAATCCACCCCACAGAGTATCCAGGTGACGGCTAAGCCAGTGGATCGGTCGATGATGAAGGTCAAGCTCAGCGAGCAGGCCATGGAAAACTGACACATGTGATGATGTCTTTGAAAAGGTACCTGCATGCAGAAACACAATGAAATTGGATCCTCGCCAGAAGATCTATTTTGGTCCTTGTCCCTGTTATCGAGATTTGACAGTCTCCCGTCAGCGGAATCTCCCGTCGCCCGGCGACCTCTCTTGGGAACCTCGGTTGTCTGATAACCGCCTTCCCAGCTCCTGACAATCTGCGAAGGAAAAAGGCTTCTGCCGTTGATTTGCCTCAAAAGACTTTGGTATCTTCCGCTGTTGCACACTCGAACAAAGAAAAAAAAATCGACGTCGGGAAGTTTGGTGTCGTCGAGGTGTTAACACATCGCTCCCAGGTAGTCCTATTTCCTGCCGCAACCGCCGCACACACTCTCCGAATCGGGGTTGAGGTGCCCACAACCACACCTCCAGTCCGCCTCGTCCCGCACTAGAGCTTTGGCTGGAGTAGCTATCATGATTGCATACTAGGCCCCGGAGTCCGGAAGCTCTGTTCAGTCTGGGTACCTCGTAGGGTTGGTTGGTTGGTTGATGCTGATTTGGTGTCAGTGGTGATTCGTTTCGTGGGCTGGTCGCTTGTCCCAAGATCTTCCGGGATCTTACCTGGAGGTCTGAACTGTACAGCTACGCTACGTGGTCGTCTCTGTGTAGAAGACCGAGCTTGATCGTTGCCGGGCCTCGAGGTTCGTTATATGTTGGGATGGTTTCTCTCGAGCGTCGTCAGGAGAAACAGTGTTCAAGATATGGCTTAGAGGAAGGGAATGTGTCGATCACCAGGTGTTCCACGGCCATGAACCGGAGGGCGGGCGGGCACTGCCCCCATCTTATGTCAAACTGCGCAGTCGAGCCAGACCCCGGGAGACGTGAAGAAACCATTACATATCCACCCTCTCTGTGCAGGTTTCCCATGGGCAAAAAAGGCTCGCCTCAGATTCGCCAACTTTTTGCCTTTGTACACATGCCATATGACGTACTCGCTTGTCAAAGATAAACGAACCCAATCATTGATCATGACAACGTGCTAATTTGCAACCCCCCCGGAATTGGGTGCAGCCAGTCGGTTTTACCTACAGTGAGTGTTTTACTGAGCCGAGCGGGGGGTTGTTCTTCCCCCGGGCCTGTCAAATGTACGTCTCATGCTACACAGCGTTGCGTACGTATTATATTTGGTACCAATTATTGGTCCTTTTTTTGTGTGTCTTTCGAGATTTCCGCTGTTTTCTGCTTGCTCATCAGGAGCGCATGTGGGGGGTGTGCCCAAGTGGGTACCCACCCAGCCCTCTTTTCTATCTTTAGGCAGAAGTCTTGTCTCGACTTGCCTGTGTTTATTCGAGACACTAGGCCGTCCTCCCAACAGCCAGTAGCGATGCGCTCATGGTCCTCAGTTTGGTGCTAGAGCCAGGAGAGGGGCCGCTAGGGAACCCACATAATGAACCCTCTGCCCTGCCGCTCTTGCGCGGAATTTGTTTGGTCTTAATAATAATGGTGGTGGGCAAATTTTATCGTGTCCGTATTTGGTGATGCTCGGGAGACATCAAAATGTAAGCAGGCTGGCTGGGCGCACTGGGGCGCCTGGCACGAGATTTCCCCGAACGGCCCAGGCGGCCCCGGCACCCCAGCCCTGGGAGGGCCTGGCCGGCAACAGACCGTTGGGACTGGCTCCGCTTGGGTTTCGTTCGCGAACTTTTTTTTTTCTCTTCACGTGGCTCCCCACGCTCCCTCCATGCAATGTTGTGCGACGATCACCTCGCGGTGGAGCTCTCCCTCGGCTTGCGAATCGCCCTCGGGTTATCCGTTTTGTTTCACACTATTGCGCCGTCTCTCGATTCTGTGGGCACATATTTCCCGTCACCGCGATCGCTCGGCTCTTTCTTGCCAGCGGCTTTCGTCATCGTTCGATGATCTCGACTCCAGGGTCCATGGACCCGTTCAACTACATATTTAAGATTAACACTAGGTTATTCCTACGTGCTGGCAACGTCCAACGGGTTTCTTAGTAGTTCGTGGCACCAACGTCTAGCACCAGGCGGAATCTGGCTGAGTAGCATCTGAGTGATAGCTTGGCGTGAAACTCGCAGGGATTCCAACATCGGTTCATGACGTGCTAACCAGCATACCCTTCCATGAGAATAAACTTTACTAGGATATTGTCCTCGAGAATAAATCCTACGGAAACACCTGCCTTAACTTACAGGATGAGTTGTAATTTATTCTGGGATGAACGTCTGGACCTAAGTGGACCCTTCTTTGCCCCCTTCTGCATGCTCCCAGGCATTTTCTCAAGGTCGCCAGACCCCTGCGAGCTGAATCTATATGAAGCGGCTTAAAAGATCAGCCTTCTGGGCACTTATCGGCGAAACAGGGCTGAATGATTCACATGCTTATCTTCCCGTCCGCCCACTCGCCTCACATTCTCGAGTGGCATCATCCACTGCCAATATCCACTGCTATTGCCGGTCTCGCGTCTCCATATTTCCACTGATGTATGGAGAATCAAAATCAAACGGTGGCCGTCGGTTTGCCGGTAGGTTCAAGACGCCAAATCGAGGAAACATTGGCGGCAGGTCGATCTTGATATTTTCAGGCTCAGGAGCCTCAGTGAGATTACCTGGTCCCTAGTAATTACCTGATGTCTCACAATTGTCGAATGGGCGGAAGGAGATGTTGGCTATCTGCTGCGACTAGGTACTCCAGAGTATTATTGACCACCCGCCCGAACCAAATATCCTTGAAGGCCGGCACGGCATACCACGACGGCCCCGCATTTGGAAATTGTCACTACAAAAGTCTGAGTCAAGAGGAGCACATTGAAACAATAGAGGATATACCTGGAGAATAAGAGGTGGCTTTGGCGTAAGCAGAGTCTCCCAGTACTGGCCTTACTGCGCCTCTTGCCTCGGTCTCGACGTTACATGGCAAGGTTCAAACCTCTTCGGATCTGAAGTTACGGACACTTTCAAAACTAAGAGTCTCAATGCAATTGACATAAGGAACATGGACCCAAAAAAAACCCCTTCTGCAATTTTCAACGCCTTGTAAGGTGGCTTTCTTTCGGTGGGAGAGACAGGACTCCTTTGTTCCAAACCTGACTTTTTCACAACGATCAACCAGTGCTCGAGGATGTCTAGGTAGTTTCAAGCTTGAGGATTGACCAAGGAAAATAGGTTACTTCCAAAGAGCTTCATGGACGGCACCCTTGCTCACAAGTTATTCAAGCCCCATTCAGCGCCCAGTGGTATCGTCGGCTGGCGACTCTAGGATCGTCGGGAAAGTACCGAATACGCAGGGAGGCTCGGTAGTGCTATCGTCTAACAGTCTCTCTGTACTAAAAATAGCCCGCGACCAAAATTTGTGCCTGTGTTTATTCTTGGTGTCGAAGGTATATTCAGAGAATGCTATTGACTTCTGAGTCAGTCAACTCGAGTGAATGTTACTATTCAGCTGGGAGCCCCTCTAGGCATCCATTTTCTGAGATTGTTTGATGCGCGTGCCGTGTCATTGAGATGGGGGTGGGGGAGCGCTTGCATGAAATACGAGGCAGCACTCAGGACGAGTAGACAAATACGAGAACGTTGTGCCAGAGAATTCTCACTTATCCTGATGGAGAGCCCAAAGACTCAAGATATCGTAGCAGTCCCCGTTATTTTCAAGAGGAAAAGAAGTCGTGCGATGCACGTTCTATTACATGAAGAATCGTCCTACGCCTACTAATGAAAGTCAAATAGAGGCATTTATTCCTTTTCATTTTCTTTGTCGTGCTTGTTGAGTTCTTTACCCAGCCCCGGTCGTTAGGGGGAATATAGAATGGAGTGGTGCATGCTGTCATTGTGTCGCATCAATTTAGCAGGAAAGACACTGTAGCAGAGGACAAGCACTCCGCATATCCCTTTGATTGATTCAAATCTGCCGCAACGGATAGAGGTCTAGTTGATTGCCAGTCCCAGTAAAATTTGCAGATATAATACCACTATCTGCATGCCTCGATAAAATCCTCTAACGGACGAATCTAACATATCAAAAACCAAGAAACACCTAGACCGTGTATCTGAAGAAGGTTGCATTGTCCCCGAGTTCTCTCTCAGCATATCGCTCCGCCTCAGTGTATTCGCTCGGTGGCTTGTGCATCCTGTCGCGCCTCGCATTCTCCTTTCGGAGATAGATGGTCATGAAGATGCTCAGGGTTGTGGCCATGGCCTGGAAGCCGAGCAAGGTGCCGTGACCGGGGCGATAGGTGGGCCTGTCCTTGGCTAAATAGATGTATGCCGCGATCAGGCCACCCAGGTTTCCAAAGCCCACATGCATGGCAATTCCGACGCCGCGCTTGAGAGATCCTCCTATGTTGTTACCGTTCCAGGCCACGCCTTGTGGGACATTAGGGTAAATTCCGGTCGCGAGAAAGAAGCAGCCAGCGTATTTGACCCCGCTGGTATTCGAGGCAAGAAGCATGATGAGGCCAATCATGCTGTGAGGCGTAAGTTAGTATCATCGAAAGTAGCTATTCAGAGTGAGGCAAGGTTCGTTGCTTACGCTATGATCATGAATCCAATCATGAAAATGCCTCGTGTCTTCAATCTGTCCGCAAGGTAGCCGGCACCGATACAGAAGAAGCATGCCACGAAGTAAGGGGGCACAGTCAGGAGCTGTGCGGTTGTGTTTCGGTAGCCAAGATCGGCAACGATTGTCGGCAGGAAGAGAGCATATGAGTACAGCGGTGTGTACACTCCGATGGTAATAAACATATGTACCCAGATCTTCCAGTCCTTGAGGGCAGCCCAGAAGTATTTCATGTCGAACTCATCCGCGAGTGAGGATCGGTCGCGCTTGAGACGCGCTGTGACCTCTTTGCGCTCCGGTGGACTGAGGAAGGGCGCGGTTGATGGGTAGTCGTACATAAACTTGAAAGCGGAAATAGCTGCAACGAAGGGTTACTTGGGCGGGCTCAACAAAACAATGGAGTCACCTGGGCCTCCGAGGCTTCAGGAGTAGGATCACTGAGACTTACCCACGAAGAAGGTCAGTATGCCCTCGAGGATAAAAATCCACTGCCACCCAGACAATCCTCCAACTCCTCTCATTTCCATGATACCGCGCGCCAGCAGACCTCCGAAAGCACCAGCTGCTGTGGCAGCAGAGAAAAAGATGGCCATTCTAAGACCACACTCATGGCGAGCATACCACATTGTGATGCTAGAATGAAGTCAGCTGACAGAATTGGATACGAAAACGCGTAAGTCGCACTCACTAGTAGGTAATACCAGGGAAGAGACCACCTTCAGCAAGACCCAATGCCGCTCTCGCAGCCATGAGCCCAGGATAGTTCTGAACGATTCCCATGAGTGTTGTACAGATTCCCCAAGCGATCATAATAATAGGAATCCAAATGCTTGGGCGAAACCTCTTCATAGCCATATTGCTAGGCACCTCGGCCGCGACATAGAAGGGAAAGAAGATGCCGAGAGCATTATTGTACTGTAAGCTAGTCTTGGGCATGCCAAGGTCTGCTTCCAGAGTGTCGAGTCTGGCATTGCCAATGTTGGTCCTGTCGAGAAAGGAAAGGAGATAGAGGAGTGCGAGAAAAGGAATTAGGCGGTAGTCAATCTTGCGAATTAGCTTCTTGGTCGTTGACTCATCCCAGCCTGCGCCCTCAACGGATTGGGTATCAGTGTCGCCAACGTCTTCGACAGTCTTTCCCACGGGCTTTTCTTCCATGCTCGTCCCGGAGCTATCAATTCGGGGATTTATGTCCGCCATGACCACAAGTGTATTATCAAAATAATTATATGAGTTGGCAGGACCTTGCCCAACGCCGGAACAGGTATTGGTGTAAAGAAACGTTCGCTGTTACCGGCGCGCGAGCTCAGCTACTGGCAGGTGTCAAAGCTATCAGGCAGTATCAAGAAAAGGCTACGGGGAAAGGCTTTAACTTTATAGCTGCTGGACCTCAATCACACCTTCCGAAATGATATTCCATTTGTGGCCCGCAGTCCGAAGGTAATCTTGGAAGATGATGCACAACGGTCTTGATTGGGCGTACCGACACCGCGAGAAAGCCTTCCATGGGTTGTGCCCCGGGGCCCGAAGGAAAACGCCAATGCATAGCCAAGACGAAGCCACCTGGGGTCTCACTCTAGTTCACTGGTTACTGCTCAGAACCTAGGTGCCCCTTCTGTCCGGGACAGCGACTTAGAATACATCACAAGCCCTAGCCAAGACGCCAAAAAGGTATATTGTTGTTCCTCCATCAGGTCGCTTGTTGGGTCCGTTGGCGTCAGGGCCGCCGGTCGAGACAGTAGGAGAGCGGCCGCTGCCCACGGTCAATGTCTCACACATCGTGATCAATACGGCAAGTGGTGTAACCCTCGAGTATCTTGATAGCAACAGACATACAGCTGCACTGCACTCCCAGCCTTCATTTGGCCCAAGGGGAGAAAGCGCTTATTATTCGTTCGTGTAAAGCTGGCTTGATAAGAGAGAGTTGGTAAGGATTCCGGACCAAGACGGACTATCCCTGGAATCTTCGCCCAACGACCAATATCAGCCGCCTCTGCAAAGCCACCAGCTTGAGCCAAGACTTGGCAATACAAGTGCTCACTCCCCGCATTCTTCACAATATCCCGGAGCTGGTCCAGAACAATGGCGTCGAATGCAAAAGAACTATTGCTGCAACCCCTGCGCCCGAGACGCTGGTACTGGTCACATCGCATGCGAGATCGCTCGTCTATTTAACCACTGGGAGTTGACCCAGACTATCGGGAAAGTCACATCAAACGCGCAGGCATGGCTTAGTCCGAGATGCCTAAGGGCAGGGATCCGAGATGTCGGACTTGCTTGCGTGTTGCGTATTCTGTCCTAAATGGCCTGTGCATTCTGCCTCGACTACCTACCGCGTGGCGTTTCTAGGCACGGGGCGCCCAGCCGGTGGAATGGAGGAAATGACTAGGTTTCATAGGAAGCGAAATGAGACCTGGGAAGGGTGCTAGAAGGAAACTCTGAACGAGGGATTCTCGCCCCTTGTTGGCGCTCGGCGGTTAGACTTGGTGCTCTCTGTGGGGAGCCGGCAGTCTGGTAGGTTTCTGCCCGCCAAGTCCTCCCCCACAGACTTCCCCAGATCTTGGGGGCTACAAGCTCGTGGCAGTGCTCGAGCGATTGATCTCAGACGTCAGTCAAGAGAACCTCGCACTTGGCGCCTGAACCCAGAATGTCCGGACATACGGAATGTTAAGATGGGAGAAGCTCGTGACACGCCTCAGGTTTGTTCATGCCTTGATTTTGGTGTTTACTCAAGACGGCTTCGTGAGCCACCCCTGGTTGCTAGCTCACATCCCAGAACCAGACTTCAAGTGATCACTGTTGGTGGGATTGACCAATGCGTTTCTGGCAAGACTTCGTATAAGCTCTCACAGAGCTCAACTGGCGCCTGCGAGATGGCGCCTGCGAGATGGCGCCTGTAAGATCAACTCTTCGGCTGACCGGGTGTCTCAAAGAAGCTTGGTAGGAACCACGTTGTGTGCGGCGGAATGAAAATGAATTCTTTTTCGCTTATAAGCCGCCTCCGCTCGCTTTGTGTGCTGGCATGAGACGCGCTAGACAAGCGCCGAGAAGGATAACGGTGATATCTTTCAACTGCTGTGCAGAGCTCTGTTTCGTCCTCAAACCTAGGCAAGAATATTTTCGGTTTGGTTCAACGGTTGCTTGAAGCGATTTTGCACCTGCACAACGCTAATCTGTCTTCCAGTGCTTTCACAACAACACCCTCCATCGCCACCCACGAAGTAGCTTCAGATCATTCTCGGTGATTTCCTGGTCGCCTCTTTCGACCTTTGTATGGAGCCGTTTTAGCCTCTTGGACACCGTCTTCGCCACGCGCAGAGACACTTCGTTCTGGAAGACGTATAGCACCGCAAACACGAAGAAAGTAACAGATGCCAAGCCGCCGAAAGTACTTCGGACAGCGCTCAAAATGCGCGTGATGAGTGACTTGCTTTTCCGGAATGCATACTCCGTGCTGTTGGATGACTTGCTGTCATGCTGCGGTCGTTTCCAAATGGCTCTCACTGCCGGTATAAGTACGGCGCTTTGGTAAATGTTAGTTGGTTTTGAATGCTCAGAGCAGCAAGTGAGGACCCTAGCTCACGCCAAACCCCCTAAAAGCCATTTCCGCCATCGATGTCGCTCTGCCGCTTGAATTATATCGGACAGCTCACCTCGCAGCGCGTTCAGGTCGCCAAGGACATTTGCTGACTGTAAGCGGAACTGATCAAGAAAACTAATCCCGTCAATCCGAGATCGTCGCTGCTGGAGATTAATCAACTCTTTCAAGCCGTACTCGACGCTTGAACGAGCAGTCTTTATATTTGCCGGAATCTCTTGGGGAGAGTACACTCGGACGGGCTTGGAGAAAGGTTGTCCGGGACGCCCTGTGTCTGCGACCTTGGTAGGCTGCCAGGTATCAGGCAAGGCGCCGGACATGCTGGGCTTAGGAGGTGGGAATCCCGGTTGGTTGGATGCTGATGTTTCTCCTGGAGGCTGGTTATATCGGATGACTGTCACTGGCGATGCTTCTGTGGCCATGCTGACTATGCTAGGATATACGACAGTGTCAATGCTTGCTGAGATCGTTGTGTTTCGATGCCCTTCGCGCCTCGCTGAGCTCAAGGAAAATACAAGAAAGGTCCAGGGAAAAGATACTTCAATGAAATGCCAACAAAAAGGCTTTCAAGGACTTCCCATGTTGCTGCTGTCTTGTCACCTGGGATGTGCAGTCAAAGGCGGGGAGGGGAGACTCGGGGTGCACAGGCAAAGTATTGGCCCGCAGCGGGGCGCCAAGGGTGTTACGTCACAGTACCTCAAAGGTTTATCGTGCAAGCCGGGGCTGCATACAACCGAGGGAGGCACGCCGTCTGAGATGTCGAACCTCATAAGTTGGCGATGCATACTTGACTCTTACTAAGCATGGAAGTCTGGACTCGGGGGTTTGAGCACTTCAGTTGGGATAGGACTTGTCACGACTTAGTTTTGTCATAACTTGGACTTCAGGGTAGACTCAGCATTGTGACATCTAGTGATCGAGGTCTGATACCGAATATTTTGGTCCGAGTTCCATAGCAAGTTCAGCCCTGGGGTATGGACTTCGTAGGAACCAATCCCGCTCCATAGAGTATCCCTCATTTGGGTGGAGGTCTATGGGCAACAAATGCAATGCATAATATTTTGGAGGGCTCTCCAACTTGATTGATGTCCGTTTAGGTTCTTGGTCGTGTCTTCTGTGTAAGATAATGCGAAAGAGGCCAGAAGACAAGCAATAGTAACTCAATGGTCTTTTTGGCTCAACAAGTACTCGGACATGGAAGTGACATGAACGTACGTCCACGAAGCTCTAAGACAGCGTTGCAACATCTGCACTCGCTCCCTTGCCAGTTGAGACTCCTGGGACAGTCCTGACGCTGTCCCCACGATCGCTGTCGCTTTCCAGTTGAACGAGCTTTGCTTTCCTATTTACCCATGTTAGCCCACGACTTGCGATTCTAGGACGAGGGAATCTTACTCCTTCCGCTTAATGTAAACATCCAGGATGTGTGTTGCGACAATCAGCGCCACTGCGCAGCCGAGGCAGAAAGAGAAGCCTTTAGGGTAATTTGGGGACTCGACAGTAGGGAAGGTCAGTAGCGGTGTCCAAGCCGTCGAAGACTGAGCAATGATAGTGATAAGAACTAATGTAAACGACCGCTGCTCGGGGGAGTCCCGGAGAATGGTATTAACCCAGCCATGTAAAACACTGGACAGTGCATTGGACCAATACATCGTTGCGAAGGCGAACCACTTAGCACCTTCGGGAATATCCCAGATGACGAGCATGATAAGACCGGTGACATTCCAGAGAGAGGAGAACGTGATCGCCCATGCTGGACCCAGAACTAAATCTGAAAGGAAGCAAGCCACGAGATTGTATAAAATACCCAACGCCGGCGCGATGGTGCCCATCTCATTGACTTGGGCTGGGCTGTATCGACCCAAGCTCTTGATCCAGAGGAGGAAGCTGCCGGTGCTTTTATGGATGCCGGCGTTCCAGAAGAGAATATCCACAAGGACAACAGTCCAGAATTGCGGGCTGAGAAAGATCTGCTTGAGGTGACCCAGCTTGAACTTTCCGCGTGTGACGTGTCCACCACGCTCTAGTCGCGCTTTTGCAATCTTGATGTCGTGATCGTTGAGTATCCAGCGGTTTGGTTGTTCGACTGTGCCTGGTAATAGGAAGTAGCCAAGAATCCCGATAGGAATGGTTATCACCGCACAAATGATGTACATCCAACGCCCTGATATGTGTTAATCGTCTGCTATGGATCCTAAAGTGGTGCATTCTGGAACAATCCAAAACAAAATAGACGAGGAACCGTAAAAGGAGAACATTTGTGCTTACAACCCGACATTCCTTGGACTCCCTCCAGACGATGCGAGGCTCCGGCTGCAATAAGACCGGCCGTCAGAGTGCCCAGGTTTAAACCGGTATAGAAGATCCCGCCCCTGCGAGCGATCTCGTGTCCTCGATACCAGGAGCCTGAAAGGTTGATCAGAAACCCGACTTGGTCCATGAGCTGGGGGTAAAACTTACCAAAAACGTAATGCATAGCTGGAAAGAAAGCAGCCTAGAAATATAAGTTACTGATAATGCAACGACAGGATTCGATCATGGGGCAGAACGTACTTCGAAGAATCCAACCAAGAAGCGATAAGCAGCCATTTCTCCAAATGAGTGCGCCCGATATTGTAGAAGGGTGAAAATTCCCCAGAGTACGTCCATGGCGGGGATCGTAAAATACATTGGGATATAAGTGAAGATGAACATAAACGGGACCATGCCGACGACAGCGCCAACAGTGTACATAGTCTGTAGTTCCACTAGCTCATTGCCTTTGAAACCGAGCTCCTCCTTCATACCTCCAACGTAGGCATTGTCTAAAACAGTTAGAGACGGACTGGGCTGGTGGTTATCGGACACATACTCAGGTTTGCCTGGTCTGTAACATATAGTTGGTTAGCTTTTGACACGCCTAGTCGGGAGGCAATGGCGTCGAACCTATGTATTTAACCCAGTACGCGAGTACAGCGTACGGAACTACAATCAGGTCCAACTTTACGATGAACCTGCGCTCTTCAGGGGTATCATCTACGTCACTTGTCAGCAACCTAATCCTTTTCCTGGCATGTCCTAAAGTCGCTCGATACACTCTGGGATAGAGTACCATACACTGAACTGGGGAGTCAACAGCACGGGAAACACTTACCGTCAGAGTACCATTGGATCTTCCACCATTTCTGCCTGGGAACCATGTCTGTTGCCATTGTTGGGCTCCTGTCAATATGACTTGACGGTCAATGTGACAGACTGAATTTAAAAGTTGCAGAACCCGAGCAGTCCAACTGCTTCGATGTCATTATTGCAATTCTTGGACATGAAGGAAGTAATATGGTTCCTTGCAAGTCAAATTGTTCTTGCTCACCGATTGCGTGAGAGCTTGTCGGGCTTGTGCCATAACAGACCACCCTTGAATTGGGCCTGTAATTGTGGGAAGAGTCCCGCTTCTGACATGGAGTACCGCCGGAAGTGGGGGTTCCACCCGAACCCGCCAGTATGGCTCTCCTCTAGGAGCCAAACCTCGTGACTCTTGGCGAGAATGGTGAGCGACCTGCATGGCCCGGTCTGCATGATAATGAGAGATACGAGTGGGGCATGTGGCCGCAAGTTGCGCATTCGGCCTGGGCAAGACTCGGAAAGAGGAAATTGTGTGGAATGACTGTTCGGCAGAGGGATGTGACTCGCAATGCTACTTGTTGGCTAGACATGCTTGATCCTTCAATGCAGACAACAGAAAACAGAACCAACGGCAAACGATAGTCAACTCATAGAATACAAAGAGAACATATGCAATGGAGACAACAAAGAACCAGATGTGTCAGAGGGTCGTGTTCACAAAAGTTATCTATGTTCAGACACCAGGTTATTCAAGTGCAATGCATGAGAACGCTTCTTCCGATAAATTTTACCCTACTGCATTGCTGAGCGTACGAGTGCGATCTTGAAGGCTACAGGGTTATGATGGCGGAGCGGAGCACACTACATGCTCTTTCGCTGCACTCCCGGGGTCCTGGCGAACTACCAGCTTCTATCCCCCCCCCCCCTTTCTTTTTCTACACGGGTGCCGAATTGCGCTCCATATGCTTGTCCGGCGGCTTCATGGTTTTGCGTAGAGGGAAAAAGGAAGCCATGCTTTCGGCGAAGAATATAGAGTTGACATGTTCCTCGTATCAATTGCTTCAACAGGCTCGAGTTCACATGGTTTATCAGCGAGTGTGGACCTATATTCAAACCAGAGACGTGAAACCAGTGGTCAACCTCAATGGGCCAGACACACACAGCTTGCGGATAAAAAGACGTAATTCGACGGTAGAATACCCTTGCTCTGATGGTGAGAACAGATCATGACAAAGAATAATGAGACTGAGACTGCTCGAGACTGCGATCTGGTGTTCTTGAAAACACGGAATAGACCATATTCGCAGAAGGCCAGCGACGAAAGTAACATGCATTCAGGAGGCAGCCCAAGGCAAACTTTGTGTTGATCCCGTCCTCGGGTTTGAATATGTGCTATCTTGGAACAAAATAATATCAAATCTGCTTCCGAGCTTTTCAAGCATTGCCCCAAAACAAGCCCATGGAGTGTCACAAAGGTGAAAGGTAGCTATTCGAAGAGCAAGATATGGTGTGATGATATGTAATAGGATATGAATAGGGTTTAACCCTGAAACATGGGCTGCTGTTACCAAAGTAAACAAAGAGCTCTGTGGGTCGACGCGTGCATAGCGCGATCTCATCACCAGCAGAGTTGACGACCGGCGAAACCTTGCCGCCCTTAAATAGGCTGCCCACGAGACGCAAGGCACAATTCGTGATGCCAGGACCGAGCTCAAGAACATCAAAGCGGAAAGCTCTGAATGCTTTCGGAGATATCAAGTCGAGCGGTCCCATCAAGCAGCAGCGCATAACGCTGGATGCTTTCTTTGCCCCAAAGCAGACAAGGCCTTCTTTTGCTGCGAAAGAAAATATTATAGAAAAGCATTCATCGCCAAAAGGTTCAGCAGAGCAGGAATGGACAGGTGTACGAGACGCCGGGCTCAGCGCCGAGCAAGAGAACGTGCTGCGTATGGTCGTTGACGATGAGAGGAACATTTTCTTTACCGGCTCGGCAGGTTTGTAGCGCGACTCTTTGACCATTGAATGGAGGCTACGTGCATTTACAAGGAAGCTGACAATTCAATTAGGTACTGGCAAATCGTTGCTACTGAGAGCTATCATAGCGGCGCTCAGAAAGAAATTTGCCGAAAAGTCTGAATGTCTGGCTGTCTGCGCCAGTACTGGCATGGCTGCACAGAATATTGGGGGTTTGTGGTCTTGTAGCTTTCGATAGTCGCTCAATTTGGTTCTAAATTTGTCAAAATAGGGACAACCATACATGCCTGGGGTGCCGTCACGCCGGGCATCTTTGACCTTGACAAGCAAATCAGCTTCATCAAGACATGCAGACCTGCTCATCGTCGATGGAAAATGGTCAAGGTTCTCATTATTGACGAAGGTGAGATCAAAACACTTCGTTTAGACCAAACTCTGACCGGGGGTACTAACGCAGCCGGACTCAGTATCCATGGTTGATGGTCAGCTTTTTAACCTCCTGGCCGCGCTTGCAGCAAGGCTACGCAAGAAAACAAACAAACCTTTTGGGGGAATTCAGGTACACCCAATGTTTGAGAATGTGCTTCTGGAATCTGTGCTTACTGACCGCCAAAAGATTGTTGTCACGGGCGACTTCTTTCAGCTCCCACCGGTCACCCGGGGGAACGAAGTGTTCTTCGCATTCCAGAGCGACGCATGGAAGGAGAGCATCGAGCATACCGTGACACTTACGAAAGTATTTCGCCAGAAGGACAACGGTTAGTTGTTTTCAGCAAATAAAAAGAACACCGGTGATGATCGGCTATGAGTGCTTACAACACGCCTTCCTCAAACGGCAGACTTCATTGGTTTGCTCAATGAGCTTCGCCGCGGCGAGATTTCTCCAGCCACGAGGAAAATCTTGACTGGATTGTCCCGACCCCTGACGCACGGCGATGGCCTCTTACCTACCCAGCTGTTCCCCTTGCGTACCGAAGTCGACCGTGCCAACGCATCTCGCTTGATGGCTCTCGGCGGCCCGGTGCACACATATACGGCCAGGGATTCAGGATCTGCGGAACAAGGTAAGAAACAAAAGCTGCTCGAAAACATGATGGCGGTTCGGATGCTTGAGCTCAAGCGAGATGCGCAAGTCATGCTGGTTAAGAACATTAGCGAGACTCTTGTCAACGGAAGCGTGGGTAAGGTGCTCGACTTTTGCCCCTCGCCGGACAAAAAGTCCCAAGGTGATGATGAGCTGCTGCCGCTTGTCGAGTTTAGCACGTTCAAGGGCAAGGAGACCATGCTTGTGTCTCGTGATGAATTCCGAGCCGAGGACAGCGAAGGCAAATTGCTCGCAAGACGTGTCCAGGTATGGTCTCGTCTTGCACCGGTCGACTCGCCGTCGCAACTTTGCTGACTTGAAGTTTCTGTCGTATGTCCAGATTCCGCTCGTCTTGGCCTGGGCCGTGTCAATTCACAAGGCTCAAGGCCAGACCATCCAGCGCGTCAAGGTGGATCTGAGCAAGGTGTTTGAGAAAGGTATGGGGAAACACCGCTCGCTGATCTCCGAACGTTCAACCTGAAGCTGAAGTCTTAATACACCCTCTAGGACAGAGTTATGTGGCTTTGTCTCGTGCGTCGAGCATGGAAGGGCTTCAAGTCATCGGGTTTGATGCTAGGAAAGTGAACGCACATCCTCGGGTTGTGGAATGGAGCAAAAGCTTAGAGTCAACATCTTGAGCCGAACCTTGGCTGCTCTTGGAGTTGAAAAAAGAGAGCAGATCAGAGACAAAGGCCGGGACGTAGATAGGAGACTCAAATGTACGGATTTCCTGATTCTGATCGATGAGTTCTTGCTAGAAAGAATGGTGGCCATGGGCCAAGTCATGGTACGGGAGGAGCCCCCCCCCCAGGAGGGGGGTGGCGCCTGGACAAACTTGGTTTGTCATCAGAGGCAGGGTTCGGGGCTGTGCTCAACCAATAGCGTGTAACAGAAAATGCAGTCTCGTTGCTGCCTGGCTTTGGGAAGAGGGCGCCCGCCGGCCAAACAACTGTTTTCTTGCCAACTGTACCGAATCACTGTCCAGACATTTCTCATGGAGGAGGATATTCTTTGTTTCATCGACAAGACCGCTGCACGTGAGTCACCCAAAACCCACAAGGCCTCCAGGCAGGAACTTTTGTGCAACGCTTGTCACTGCTGACATTCACATGGTAGCGCACGGGCCACATTTAACATCCTGCGTTGTATTTATAGTGCGAGGGGGAGCAGGCTGCCTGCTTTCCTTCCTCTCCTTTCATCCACCAGCCAAACGCCATCTTGTTCATCAGTGCCTTCAGTGCTCGCATTTACTTTGGAATAATTGACCTGCGTCTCATTTCTTTCTTGTCCTGTAAACCATTGAGACGAGGCGAAGCGCATCTCGACTGTTTGCAGCCTTTGGTCCTGTGCTGACAGCTCTTCGGACTGCAAACACTCATCAGCAGAAAGTCTCATTTCTGTCCAAATCTTTTTCTGCTTCCTCCGCAGACAAAACTACCAGTCCGGTTCTCACTAGATAGGTCCTGTGTGGCCCGTCAATGTACGCGATCAGCATTGCCGAATACAACTGAACCATCATGGACACCATTCACGAGCATGAGTATCGCATCCGCGACCTGCCTACACGGTCTATCACTCTCTTCCCGACCCGCACTCAAGTTGTTCGAGATATCAAGGATGTGATTCTCAAGGTAAGATAGTCCCTGAGTCCCAATCGCGAGCCGATCATTTCTGTATAGTACAGTGAATGCTAACTCTGCCTCCAGCCCGGCCTGAATCAGATTTCCGTCATCGGATTGACCCCTACCGTCGATGCGCACTCAATCAAGGTAGATGGAACTGGTTCCGCAGTTATCAGTGATATTTCGGTCGAGCTAGTCGAGAACTCAGACATCTTCCAGGAGATCTACCCTGATTCGGACAACGATGACAACTCTGAGACATCAGGCGACGAGGGTAGTGAGCGTGGTTCGGCAAAGCTTACAGACGATGACACTCTCAGCCCTGCCAAGACAGCATTGAAGGCGGTTAAGAAGGAGATAGTGGCCTTACTCGACGATGCCAAGCGTGCAGACGAGGTGGTCTCAAGCGCAGAGAAGCGTTTGGGTATGCTTGATGAGTTTGGAAAGAAGTTCGAGCCCAAGGCTGGAGCAGAGGTCGGCGACATCGTTGATGTCTACACCAATCAGCGAAGCAAGACGTTCAAGGACCACATGGACGGAACAATTCGCCAGCGCGAGCTCCGTGACGAACTCGTCCGCCTTCGAAAGACCGAGGAGAAGCTCGATGCGCAAGTCCGTAAGGAAGACCACAAACGCAACAAGGCTTCTATCAAGCAACGGGAATCCAAGCGCAAGGCAGAGCAACTCAAAGCTGTCCGCCTGCAGAAGAAAGCTGCACAGAAGCTGCGAATTCGCAACGAGAGAGAGAAGTTCTGGCCACGCTCTTGCTACACTGTCCGCATCACTCTTGACGCAACTCACTACACGCCTATATCTTCTCGCCGATCTTCAGTCTCCTCTGTTACAGACCTAGTGAAGCCCGTCGTCGATAGTCCCGCTGATTCTGCATCGACGATGACCGAAACCCCGTCTCCGGCCTGCGATATCTCGATCTCCTATGTCACATCTGCAGCCTTCTGGTCGCCGTCCTACGATCTGCAGCTTAATACAACCGCTAACACCGGTACACTTTTCTTTGACGCGCAATTGACTAACAACACCTCTGAAGCATGGAAGGATTGCAAGATCATCCTTTCCACCTCCCAGGCTGTCTTCTCTGGGCTACAAGATGATATCCCAAAACTCGTCCCTTGGCATATCAAGCTGGCTGGAAGATTTTCCGGGGCTCAAGGGGACATAACAAACAGCAGCCAAGAGATGGAATATCGGCGCAAATCACAGAAATTGCCCGCCTCTGGATCCCATGGGAACACAGGTGCCAGCCTCATTGGCCTCCGCCCTGGCCCTTTCATGCACCAGGTAACTCACCTTTCCCCTTACCCATTTGCGACGTCTCTAGCACTTCAAGATCAAAAGGCAGCTAACAGACTTGAGCAGAGGAACCTATTTGGGATCCCTGATCCAGCAAAGGGAACGTTATTCGGTAGCGCTCCGCAGACGCAAGCATACCAACATCAACAACAGCTGCAAGTGCAGGCACAGCAGATGCAGGTGCAGCAGATTCAGGCGCAGCAGATGCAGGCGCAGCAGATGCAGCAGCAGCAGCCGTCTGAAAGCCGCAGTGGTGGATTGTTTGGCTCTGCACCTGCTAGCAACCCATTCGGTCAACCTACCGCCGCCCCCCAATCTAGCGCATTTGGCGCTCCGGCCCCGCGTCCGGCCGCTGTGTCATCCTTATTTGGCCAAGTAAGTCAGTCGCGCGCCAAAGAAGCTGCGGTTCCTGAGCCTGAGGTCACGCTCCTCGAGCCTGAGCCCTCACTTGCCTTCCAGGAGTCCGCTATTGAGGAAACCGGTTTGACTACGACCTACGATCTCCCCGGATCCAAGACGCTCGCCCCTAGCACCACCGCGTCGAAGCAGCGCGTCGCCAATGTCTCCTTCAGCAATGTCGCGTTCAGCCACACTGTCGTGGCCAAGTATCGACCCGCTGCGTTCCTGAAGGCCAAGTTGCGCAACGCCAGCAAGGTGTCCCTTCTCAAGGGTCCTGTCGGCCTTACCCTGGATGGCACTTTCCTGGGTCGCTCGACGCTGCCACGGTGTTCTTCGGGAGACTTGTTCACCATGAGCCTTGGCATTGATCCTGCGATCAAGGTCGTCTATCCGAAGGCGGACGTCAAGCGAAGTTCGAGCGGTATGTTCACCAAGGAGAACAGCACGGCTTATATGCGGACCATCATCATACAGAACACCCGCGGAGCTTCTTCGGCGGGCGCCAAGGCAGTCCGCTTGCTCGTTGTCGACCAGGTACCTGTCAGCGAGGACGACAAGCTGAGGGTCGAGGTCGAGCAGCCTCGCGGCCTGGTCGAGGATGGCAAAAGCGTCAGCGCCGGAGTACAGGAGGGAAATGCGAAGGATAGCAAGGACTGGGGCAAGGCTGACGCCACATTAAAGAAGAGTGGCGAGGTCAACTGGAACGTTGAGCTGAATGCCGGTAAAAGCGTCAAGCTGCACCTGGAGTACGGTGTCTCAATGCCTGCTGGAGACCAACCGGTTCAGGTTTCCGAGACTCCTCGCTGGTAGACTTGATTTGCAGAAGCCCCAGTGGGAGAGACTTGCGCCATAAAATGATATTCGAGGCTAGCGAATCGGACACAAGAGGAGGCCGTAGTCCATTGCTGACTGAAGACCTTTGGCCTTTGTTTGCATTCGGGTATTATGTAGATAGACTTAGGTAGTTAGTCAGTGGTGTGTCACCAAATTGCGACGAACCTGAGCCAAATGAGCAAAGCTGTCCAACCTCCTAGCTCCCTTTGCCAGTGATAAACGTGAAATCTGTGGCGGACATCTTTAGCAGACATCTTTGTTTTAGCCTTTCTTCCCGAGAGAATTTCTTGAACGCCTGTCTCTTTGTAGAAGCTTAATTAGACACATACTTCTTATCCCAATTATCACGAACTGGTAGTTTTCTGCTCTATTACCGTGTCACATGGGTGCTGCTACCGAGCAGTTCCGGCAGCATAAGGTAGAAGGTCAGATGCAAGTCGGGGACGCCAGAGGAGTGTGTCTCCTTTCTGGAACGTCATATTGAAAATTATTGTATCGAGGGAGACAATATCCCTTTAGAGGGCTGTGCTGGAATGTCGCGGTAGCCTCTTGACCATATCGTGGTTCTGCCCGTTTATCCATCCCAATGCATGCTGCCAAACTCCTTGACTCCCCTAATCCGTTGTATGCTCCGAGAAATGCCCGTTTACTCCACAAAATTACACTGCCTCACGGGCATATCGGTATAGCTGTGTGCCACCAGCACATTCACGTTTATTCACCGTCGGAGGCTTCGAGACCAAGATGTTGCGGTCAATTTCAGGATGCTGACGGATCTGAAGCTGATACGAAATATAAGCCTTTGTCTTGTGGAAGGTAAAACGACTTGAGGCTCAAGTCGACAAATAGACAAACCTGATCAGTCACAATATCGCACCCAGCTATTCCCTGCGTTCTGCTCACGGACGCATAGTGGATGCCGACGGCCGCACCCGACTGCCCGGGCCGGATTTGGCCTGCGCTAGGCCTGCGCTTTTCGACTTGGCTTCTGGAGCTTAATTCCTCCTGAAGCTTATATCCCCAAGTCGCCCACAAGTGATGACCAGCGCCAGGACGAAACCAAGGAGGATCACAAAGATCTCGACGTAGAACAGGGCGACGATAATCATCTTGAGGGGCGGGTTGTTTTTTGGTGAGGTGGTCGTACTGGTGGCTTGGCGAGCGGGCCCTCTTTGGTGATTATGTCGGTCGACGTTGGGTGAAGGCTGCTGGGACGGAGTAGTTCGGCGCGCACCTGTGAAGCTTGCGGCTGCGATGCAGTTTATAAAAAGTCAAAAGGAGCGCCAGTGCCGGTACGTCACGATCTCGCACTCTCCGATTTTAATCTCGGATGCTGCCCGGGGGGCCTTCGGTGGGCACTCCGCATGGCCTTGACCGCTCGCGAACTCTGGCCAACTCTGGCCTATTTACAATCCGCAGGGGGGTTTTCTGTGTTGGACGGGGTAGGATT
This sequence comes from Diaporthe amygdali, assembly GCF_026229845.1. Classification (NCBI taxonomy): domain Eukaryota; kingdom Fungi; phylum Ascomycota; class Sordariomycetes; order Diaporthales; family Diaporthaceae; genus Diaporthe; species Diaporthe amygdali. The sequence goes on from NW_026517029.1 coordinate 820,180, forward strand.
CTTCATACAATGGCCAGAGGGTACGGTTTAGGAGGCCTGTGAGAGACACCGTAGTCTCGTGGGCAAATGCCCAATCTAAGCAAGTCCCTTGCAAACCCACACTCCCCAAGCAGACCACACCGTGTGAGGCAAGGTCTTAAAATCGCTCTCCGGCCAGTTGCGGTAGCTTATTGGCGATTAATCTTACAGAAGCCCCATAGAAGGTGGATCGAAGCTACCGAGGAACCGCAGGTGGGCCTCGCTACACGGTCTTGTGGCGCTCGAATTCCCGAGCCCCTGAATCGTCGAATTCACAATCGGCGGCGAGACGTTGCACTAGCCATTGAGGGCACTTATATAAGCGAGCGGCTTCGCTCTTCCCTCTATATCGTCTCTACACCATGAAGCGTATGGATTTTCTCAGGCTGAGGTGCACCATGCGGCGTGCCATCGCTTTATCCGACAACCGAAATTCTGTAATTCACCCGTTTGCGGTACTTTTTGTAAGTACTAGGTTTGGCGTTGGTGCGAATGCCGCGGTGGCCCCTTTTCCACTATGCAGACCCACCCAGAATCCTTGATTTGCAATTCGGATTCCAAGAATCTGAAAGTGCAGGCTCCGATGCATGCGAAACCCGCCACCCCTCGTCGACGGCGAATTTGGGCGACACGCGAACTCGTGTCTCCGGTGCAGCTGTGATTTAGCAAAAGATTCCGCGACTCGGCCCAAATTACTCGGACAGAGAATAACCTTTTCATAGCGGCTGGACTATTCCACTCAGAGGCAAATACAGTCCTTGGCAACAGCATTGCTACCACAGTGTGTTCGCACAAATCCCGGAACTCATTCCGTACCTCGATCTCAATCACCCTGCACGATGAAGCTTCACGAAGTAGTACCGCAGCTACCCTAGGATACACCACCAATGCGCAGCTCGGCTTATCTCATACAACATGGCCTATCTTCAGGGGTTCTCGGGTAGATCCCCTAACCGGGGTCTTGAGTTAAAATGCTATCTAGACTCCGCTAGGAGGCACCAGGGAATTCTGCCTAGCTAAGCCTAGCAAATGTGACTATTGAGGCGCTCTAAGGGGCCACGCTCTCAGGGTCCACTTAAGGGGATAACAGGGTCTCCTTTGTATACTGTCCCACTTCAATCAGTCCGAGGACTTAGGCGACGTCTGGACCCCAATACTCTCTACTTACTACGTTACTTGAAATTGCTTACCGGAGTTGAAGCTTCCCGTAGCCCTTCATTGGCGCCATATCAATGCAATCCCATGTCTCATATAGCTACCGTCCGACCAGGGCGCATCGCTAGTCTGGCATATGAAAACAGGGAGAGGATTGCCACTACGAGATACGAAAGCGAGCAGGCAGGACTACAGCCTCGAGAAAATCTTTTCTGAGCTGGCTGGACGCCAACATTCCTAATATGCCGACACTTTCAAGACACTCGATGGGGACAACTTAAGTAGACGATATCAAGAAGAGAGAGACCGGCGTGGAGAGACAGGGATGTTGCTGCGACTCATTGACACTTGCTCACAGACCTTGGAGAAAGCAAAAGCTTCTACCCTGCAAAGGACGATATAGCCCTGCTCGTTTTAAAATTTTGTTGTTCCACGTCTGCTCCAGAGATCCTTGTCGTTGGAAACCAGGCAGCACAACTTTACATTTCTATGCGGGCATATTAGTGTCCGAAGACAGTCCAGCCTGGCACTCATCGATTTGTAGGCCGTAATTCATTGGATCTGCATAGCATACTTTGTGTCACGTTCCAACAATTATCGCTCCACTCTCTGGCCATCTGGTTTTGTTCTGATAGTGACAATTGAACAATGTAGCAGTCACATTGCAAAGCTCATTCATTGTCAGACAGGCTGCAAATTGCGGAAATTCTTTGATGTCATTCATCGCGAACAGTCAGTCCTTTAGGTTCCATTGCGAGTAAGGAATACTGTACCACAATCGAGACAGGTATCTTTCGAAGTTCAGTTGCAACTACTTGGCAAAAGGAGTTGCAGTTGTCCTTGTTATCATTCTCCACTCAACTTCAGCCCGCACATTCCTTTCCAAAGCTTCCTTGACAAACTGCTCCACAGCGATTTCTTCCTTTCTACGCGTGGGTGCAGAGCGTTTGTTGTCGGCTGTGGTCCCGTGGACGGGTGAACTGGTGGCTATCATGTGCATTATGGCTTCGGCGATGGCACAAATATACCACAGAGAGAGGCTGTGACAACAACTGTGTCACTCAATGAAATACTGGCGTTGGAAGACGAGAGGTGTGATACATGCCAATGCCGTAACGTCTGAATCAGGTGGATGATTATGCATTGCGTCGGAAGTAGAGACCTAGACCTCTCCAGGGTCGAAGATGTGACAATAGACCACGCAGATTGATCATAGCATGGCCGGGCATCGGCTCCGCACCTTGACCGGCAGTGGTGAGGACCCGGAGAAGTGGGGCCGTTGGACCTCCGACATCTGTCGGGATGGCCAGACAGTCAGGTCGCCAGGCTAACAGATTCCTCCCGCATTGCCTGCGTTAGCGCATTCAAATCAAGTTTTCTGCTGCACGTTGGAGCTGACATCCTGGAAAGCCGCGCCCCAGTCCAATGAGCTTGTGTGTGTTCGGTTCAGACGTTCACATGCACCACATCTCTTAGCTTTAGGGTGACCCAAGCTGTCGGTGACGTCGTGGGTGACGTTGTGGCTCGTCACGCCACACATGCCCGTCCTCCTGCCTGCAGAATTGCCTCCTCGAGTGTGTGCAGGTGGGAAGGTGTGGCTGACGACATCGAGAGGCTCTTATCGAGGGAGAAAAATTAAATACACTTTAAGTTGGAGAGGATCAGTACATGTATCGTGCATCCCTCCTAAACACCTACAGAACTCCTACCTCGATCCCATACTCGCGTGAGACCTAGGAAAACATTCCATTATCACAGACACCTACACTACCCCTGACAATGTCGCGGACATTGCTCCTTTGTCATGTGCATGGCTTCAAGGTCAGTTCTGGATGAGGCGGGACTTGAAGTTGTGGATCACACCAATATTAATATTGCAACACCAGGGCGACGATGACAGCTTTGGCACTTTCCCTGAGGTATGGTAAATTCAATGTCCAGCTGGCCATATTCATAGTCTGACCAAAGCTACTTAGGATTTCAAAAGAAGCCTGAGCAGTCAACTCTCTGACCACAATGTCGAGTCCGTCATCTACCCCAAATACGCCACCAAGGGAGAGCTCACCGAAGCCAGCGTCAACTTTCTCGAATGGTAGGGCTGGGTACACACCCATATTCCTGAAGAATTGCCATGACTGACACAGAAACAGGCTCAAAGAACGGGTGATGGAGATTAGGAAGGCCAAGCTCGAAAAGCCCTGGCCGCCGAATGACAAAAGCGTCGGAGTCGTCCTCGTTGCCCATTCCATGGGCGGTTTTGTGGCCAGCGAAGCACTGTTTCATATCTTGGACGAGCGCGCAAATAGCGACGACAAATCCGCCCCTTTGTTCCCCATGATTCAGGGAATATTGGCCTTCGATACGCCATACAACGGCCTCGCACGCTCCATGTTTGTCTACGGCGGCTTCTCCAACTACCAGAAAGTCAGTTCTGTTTTCAACGTTATGACAGCGCTTTCCGCCGCTCCTGCGAGCATCAGTATGGCCTTGAAGCGCGGCGCAAGCTCCATTCCAGGTTCCAACAGAGCCACCAACCCGGCGGCCTGGAAAACATGGCAGCTTGTTGCCGTGCGAACAGGGACAGTTGGCGCCATCGCTGCCGGCGGCGTGGCTGCCTATGTTCACCGAGAGAAGATCAAGGAGGGCTATCAAAATATGAGAGGTCTGAAGAAGCAAGACCTTGTCGAGGGATACCAGCAGGGCGTAGATCGCCTCGGTCAAGGCCTCGCTTACGTCAATCGCGGCAATGTCGGGCAGTCTTTTGCTTGGCTGAGTGACCACTTCACGTTTGTCGGCGTGCTCATGAAACAACAAGAGTTGAACAAGAGACTCGAGCGGCTCGCAAATCTGAAGGGCATTGGTATTCACGATATCTACTGCTCGATGGGTGAGAACGGGTACTGGAGTGGCGGCTATTTCGTGCCAGAGCGAACTTTCTGCGCTATTCCGGCCGACGATCAGCCTGCCAGCAATCTATTTTCCAGGCATGTCGTCAAAAACGCGGAGGATGAAATCCAGGCACACATGTCTTTGTTCCATCCGGACAAGAATGAAGAATACCAACTCATGGTCGACAAGGCGAGCAAGCTAGTGATTACCTGGTTCAACGACGACTCTGAGATTGTTGATAACCCCGAAATTACAAAACCGGAACCAGCCGACTCTCCCGAAAATGCAATCAAAGCCACGGACGAAGGTGTCGAAGTCGAAGGAGAAAAGTCCGCGACGGAGAATGCTGACACTCAAGGCACAGAAGATAGCGACGGGATCCCCGACGAGTCACCACTCGACATTGCCGCGGCCGCTTCTCTCGTCCCTTTGCCAGACGATGCTGAGGACACGAAGGGCGATTCTGTGCCCGAGGTCAAGGATAAGCAGTCATACTACAGATATCTCATGGGAATCGCCCAGTCAACCGGCACGGGTATCTCTCAAGCGGGCTCTGGGGTGAAGGGATACATTCCAACAAAATTGCCAGCGATCCCGAAGCCGAGCATCCCTACCATGCCCAGCGTGAGCCTTCCCAGTGTCAGTGTGCCAGGTGCTGGTTTCTTCTCCAAGAAAGAGAAGTCAACAGCTTCGGAGGAGAGCGCTGCTACGACAGCGACTGAACAACCGGCGGAGAACGTTGAGAAGACCGAGGGGTCTAATGCCGCACAAGACACTGAACCAGAGCAGAAGGAGACATAGGAGAGTACAGGTTTTACATGAGCAACAATCGATAGTAGCTTGTTTCCTCCTTTCCGCCATTGAACTCCTATCTTGAAATTTTTGACTTTCATCGTTTTCTACGATCAGCTTTTCGTAATATGATTTCACCTTCAATTCAGGTTGTCAATATCTTCTCTGAACAATTAAATACAAGTAGTGCTACATAGGTAGTCAAAGGGTTTAGTCAGCATGTACCGGAAGCATAAGCTTTTGAAGTAAGTCGGGCGTCACAAATTTGGATTACGGCACACCGTTCGGCTTTTCGTCGAATAAGCATGCACGAACTGCAATCCGAATCTTCCGATACTGGATTAAATCATATCAGATATTACGTGAAAAGAATGTGAGCAGTCTACGACAAACTCCCATAGAACTAAGGCCACGCACGCCACTCAGATTCGCTGCGCCGCAAGATGATTGCGGTGTTTGGAATCATTCTGTCCATAAGAAATCATACAAGGAATAATTACAGCCTCCAGCCTCACCGTCAGATGCGCAACACGTGCCTACCAAGGCTGACCCACGGTTGCACACCTTGTATCGCGCTGAGCTGAGACGTAGACAGTGGCCGATGTCGTGCCCACATTGGTCAAAGACAGTCGGCCCTTCACCTCGATGTCGTGATGAGCCGCCATTTCTGCGTAGCAAATGTGCCGATCTGTAGTCTGACATGGGAAGCGCAGTGTCGAAACATCAGGTGTAATATGAGCGATACTTCCTGGAGTCTGAACATAAATACAGCAGCACGCCTCTCCTTCCCATTTACGATTCAATGCTCATCTGCGAACGTTTCTGCACACCTGAAGCTATAATCTCCTTATTTAAACTAAAACAAACGTCCCGACCCACTATTCCATCATAAAAATGAAGTACTTCCAGGCTGTTTCCATCTTCGCTGCCCTTTCCGGCCTCACATCCGCTGCGCCGGCAGCTGAGTCTCGCCAATTCAAGGCGATCGTCACCTTTACCGGTGCTGCCGCTTCCTACACCCTCCAGGTACCCACTGATGGTTCTCTCTTCCAGACGAGTAAGTACAGAGGGGCCTAAACAAGAATGAAAGAAAGTCCTTGGTTCTGACGCGATGTGCCCGTGAAACACTGTATTCTGACGTGGCGCTGGGAACAGACAACGACCTTGCGGTCGATCTCATAAGCTCGCAAGGCGGGGCGACTTGCTCTTTCTTCGGAATCGATGGGGCTTCCGTTACCATTGTCGGTGCTAACAGTGCCACTGTCGCCCCACCCCAGGCGATCGAGAGTGGCAGCTGTCGGGCATTTTAAGATGTGATAGATGGGGGTAGGATAATGTGAACTCCTTCTGTGAAAGTGGAATTAGGGAGATCTTTGATTTATGCTTCAGCCGGTATAAATATTACGATGCCATTCATCCAAACCTGATCACTCTCAACCATACCTCCTATTGACTTCAGGTTCAACGTGAACCCTCTTTTGTCCTTCCTCGTCCGCCAAAATCATCGGCGAGTCGATCGTTTCCTTCAGGACGAGCTCCAGCCTGCCTTCAGGAGTGACCTCCCTTATGAAGGTTCGTGATTTCCATGTTTTCCAGTTCCTGATTCCGCCTCCTGCATTATGGAGCAGCGAGCTCGGTTGAGAGACCATCGCCAACGCTATCAACTCCCCTAGCTCCGACCATGCCCTGCTGTACCAGCCGTCGCCTAGGACGAGTAGTAGTAAATGAGCATAGACCAGCATGACGTGCAGTAAGAGGACACTCATCGACAGCTTCACAATCAATCCTTCAAACTTGTAGGCGTGCAGCTGGTGGTAAAGCTGGTAATCAAGTCGAGTCATGTGGTCTGCTTTGGATGATGGCGAGCCTACTGTATTTGGATCAGATTTTGTAACGTCCGATGCGGCATAATATCTGAAATAGGATTGTGCTCTCCTCAGTGAGTCCGTCAAGTATAGTGCATGAGCAAGCATTCCGCATTTTGGCCCTAGGGAATAAGGAACGCTTTGGTTACAATAACGGTGTATGAGTTCAAAGGGTTGCACTTGGGCTGTCTTGCCCGGCCCTTGTTGGTACTTCGAGTCGACAGTGAGGTCGGAATTAAGCGAGTTGGCATATTGAGTAGTGATCGCTATTATTGAGTTGGCCTGTGCAGAAGTATTCTTTCCGATACCAGCTGATATAGAATCCAAGGAAATGCCTGAGCGCATTATTGTTGCATATGGCGCTGTGAACCAAACCTGGGACTCGATCCATCTCGCATCAACGAGACATAGGTAGACTGGATGATAGACGGAAGAGCTCTTGCCATCATACATGAATAACGCCGTAGAGATCGTGATGTCAGGAGGAAGCAGGTGAGAAATGTCGATGTATGTTGTGTTGGGCTTGCCTTGCTCCTCAATCTGCTTGACTATATGCCGAAACGTGTTGTCCAAGTGAAGAGTAAAAGGGAGCAACGAGCCCAAGTTCTCGAAGGAAACTGGACGGAGGAGGGTGGTAGCATTGCGTGTTGGATTCTTGTGCAATACAGTGCTGCATTGCATTGAAACTGATGGCTGCCGCCAGTCTAGGTCTCTCTTCGTCTTGCTGAAAGGTTTCGCCTTGATCATGGCAGCGCTTGATGAGACGGATATCCAAGCACGGTAGCGATTAAACAGCTCCTGCGTGACGAACGCCAAAGGCGAAGTAACTTGAGTACTCAATGACTCGCAGACCATGTTCAAGCAATCATCGCTTTTTTTCATTGATCATGTCCATCGTTTTGTTTAGCCTCGAGGATATGTTCTGGCAAGTCATGAGCTCGCAGTCGTCCAGACTCTGCTCTTGGTAGGTCAGTGCAAACGAGTCGACTGTCGCACGATCCACAACTGTGACATTCGCAGCCGCTCCCGAGCTATCGTCGACGAGAACCTGGTCCAGTCCGGACAAAATGTGTTCAAACCGGTCAGAAAAAGCGGAGGAACTAAGACGATCATCTTTGGTCTGATCCGGAACAAAACGGTCATCAATGAGCAAAGGAAACAAATGCTCAAATGATGCACCAATGTATTTAGCATCTTCCAACTCCTTTTTCGTGAATGTTGCCATTGCCTTTCCCTCATCTGGAATACGCCACCAGTTGTACTGTGGCGTCATGAGGACTCCTGAGCTAGGAGCAGCCAGCAATCCCAATCCCGACACCAGCAAAACCAGTGATATTGTCAAGAGCTCCGGGGCACTCTTGAAAGTAAAGCTTGCCGAGGCCAAGAAAGGGCTCTGGAACAGGAAAGAAGGGTCCGAGATGCGGAAGGGTGAGACCAGCAGGCCGAATGAAACCCCTCGGCTGGTCAACAGGTGGTAACGGATTCGATGAAATAGGATGTCCCCCAACGATACCAGTATTAACGTCTCATGGAGCTTGACGGCGAATAGCAGGCTCTTCAGTTGTATATCACTTGCTTTCCATTGGAGGTTTTTGAGATATAGCCAGAACAACGTCAGAGTTGCGGCGACAGGCAGGAAATGTATGGCGAGGAAATAGAGGATTGCTCGCTTTTTGCTGTTGGTCAAAATGACCTTTGTTTCCTCCGACGTGCTCGTGCTCTGATCATGTTGGAGATCAATTTGTTTAGGGTGTCTGCTCGGAGAGTGCCCAGCACTGCTTTTTGAGTCGCAGCACTGCTGGCTGCTGTTCTTCAGGCTGAATAGGGTCACTGTGTCAGAAATCCTTGTGCATCTGGTCCCATTCTGACCCTCGCTGTCTGCACAAGAGACGACGACGTCTTCGCGTAGATCAGCCGGCAGGATTGTCGAGCATTGTGATAGAGCTCTTGGCTGAGCCTGTTCGTCCATTTTGAAGTCTTGCGTATCGCGAGCTTGACGTAAAATAAAAAGCGACCCATGTAATTGTTCACGAGCATCCTCCTCAAGGGCCTGCGTCACGTATGTGTATGGCTACATGATTCCCATACATCTTCCTAGTTAATAGAAAGGAAAGGAAGTCTTATGGGTGTCGGTATGATTTGTAAAGAATCGAAAACGAGAATGTATTCCGCTCATCCTACCCTCGGTGGCCTAATCAAACTCGTGGGAAGATTCTTGTCGCAGAACACAGCCCCTTTGGCGCGAATGAGAACTCAGCCAGGGTATTGTGCAACGTGGGATATACGCTCAATCTCCACACTTGCAGAAAAGCGTGGCCGTGCCCTGTAATAAATGATGGTTGCACCAGTGAGTGCTGATTGAGCAGACTCGGTGGAGCAGTCTGACTGCAGGAGCTGATAATAGATCGTCAGCTGCCGTCTACCAAGACCTGACCAATGGGGTAGTGATCAGAACTGGAACAAAGTCGCCCCCAAGCAGGAATTCTGGATCCACAAGTCAGAATCAACCGCCTATCGTTGTCTAATTGAGAGCATTCCGGTCGGAAGAAGCATGGGCTTGAGCAGTCCGGTATCACGCTTGGAACAACCGCTGCCTGAGATGCTGCAGCTGGCGCAAAGACATTGGAAAATCCAGGATGCCAATCTTCCACAGCCTCCAAGGCAGTAAATCGGCAAGAGGCTTCCACAATACCGACAGCCTTGACGGCTTAATGCAACACGGACCTCTCGATTGCTTGGGCGAAAAGACGCACCTCATCAATGGACCTAACATCTCTTCCGTTCTGCTGCTCGGGTAAGCACCTCTCTCTTGAGGTGAAATGCCTCACACATTTCGCTATATTTCTCGCACTCGCTGACTCGATTCTGAGAACCGCGAGTCCAAAGTGTTGAGATTCGCAGTGCCAGAGATGCTTCGGCTTCCCAGGTAGTCTGGGAAAACCTCGAATGTGTGTTGAGGCCATGGTGAGGCTCGATTCCAGCAGTGAGGCCGTGGGGCCCTTTCAAAGGAACAAATAAGCATCAATGCATGTTCAGCATAGCGTCTGCAGCAAGAAACATCCAGCAGGTAAGTATTTAGATCTTTGAACTCAAACGGCACTCGCAGTCACTTGTCGGAAGGGGCTGGGTATGAGAGACATGCATACTAGCCGTAGGACGCAAGGGTTGACGAGGGACGGGATTCGCTTTGGAAATGACAATCTATGGTCGTAGGATGAGTCGCAGGACAAGCTTCTCGAAGGAACCACTTTCATGAGGCTCATAAGTTGCAAATTTGGCATGAGAACGCTTCAGTAATTCAAGGCAGCTGCCGAATTCATCGTATGGGAAATTATCAAAGTATCAGGGTAAGTTCCCTGAAAAGAGTTATCCGCTGCCTAAACTGTTGCCTTTTGCAACCAACAGTCCCTCCAAAACCAGCGCCATCGCTGAAACCAGACCTCAATGTTTCATAGCATCGTACCATTTCATCTGCCCCGCCGCCTCAGATGTGATATGATATCCGCGCTACCAATTTGTGACAGCCGACCTCTTATCGTACCAGAACACGGAGATGTTGAGGTTAAAGACCGATGACAGTGTTTGCAGAAGGGCAATGTCGGGAGTTAAACCTCGCCGTTGTCCTGCTCCTCCTTGACATTGTCCTTGACGTCTGCCTTGGAATCGGCCTTGTCCTCAGTCTCGATCTCGTCTTCCTCTGAGTCGTCCTTGGCGACAACAGGAGACTTGGCGGCGGCGGCCTTGCCCTTCTTGGGGGTGGCAGGGGCCTTCTTGCGTGGCTTTGCAGCGACCCTGGCCTTCTTTACGGGACCACCAGCCTCATCATCATCGTCGGCCTCCTCGTCGTTGGACACAGCCTTCTTGCGCTTGCCCGCGCCGGTGGTCTTGCCACCAGCGGGGGTGTCAGGAGCCTTGAGAGTCCAGTCCATCTTCTTCTTGATCGTAGACTGTGGTAAAATGTCAGTGATTTATGGATGTACGTGTGCCCATGCCGCAGGGTTCTTACCCAAGCATTGACGGCCGAGCGAGGGTTGGTCATGCCGAGCTCGAGGGCGAGCTTAGGAAAATCAATCTGTACATTAAAATGTGTGAGTTAGCAAATTTTCACAAAGGAAAACGCACATTACGATACGTAAAGTTTATCGCGCAACATGAGGCGGAGTCACAACGCATGTAGGTGATGTGACGACGCTGTCAGCGCGAGACAGTGGCATTTGGCAACAAACATGATTGTCAGAAATGGCGCCTTAGGGCACACGAACGGTAGATAAAACATTGCGCGAAGTGGTAGTAGGGAAGTTTATCGGCTTGCAAGTGCTTACCTCAGGAGCCGTCTTAAGGCAAGTCATGGCCTTGGCCAGGATCTCCTGCTCGCGTGTGGTGAGGGAGCTGTAGCCACCACCAGCAGCCTTGGGCGTGCCGGGAGCGGCATCGTTCTCACCGTTCTCGGTCTTGCTTGCCATGTTGGGTAGATGAAGAGAGGAAAATGAATGAAGTGACAGCTGAAGATCTTGATAGTTGCAAGATGATGCTCTTGCTCGAGTGGGCGGTTGATGTCGGTGGTGAAAGTGCCAGCCCGCAGGTGTGGAGGGGAATGTTTGCCTGATATCTGAAAAACAAAACGGGCCGTGGTTCCCAGCTCACGGCCGAGTCGCCTGAAAATCCACGCTAAAATAGAAACAAATGCCAAATGCAAATGCGCGCATGTCATGGCCTACCGTGATTCAGAGGTCAGAAAGATTCCGTCCGATTGTTCAAAACTCTCGTCAAGAACAAGCGAATGCGAGGACTTCATTGTTCGTAAGCTTGCCCTTCATTGCTGGTCCTTCGGGACGAAATGGTCTCCCAGGAATACACAATGTGTCTGTAAACCAGAATACCGGGGATGAATGCGTAGTCAACAGCGTTGTCATATTATTGATGCGGCTGAGCAGCAGCGAACGGAATCAAGGATTCATTTATTGGACCCACCAATGAAGTATGAGGCCGACATGACGAATTACTTCATTGTGTCTACATTGTGGCACAAGGAAGCGTACTAAGCTATTCTGTACGGTTCTGGTGGAATAGCAGACAGCCTCGTCACAGAGTGGGGCCAGCCAGCTTCACTTCACTTCTAAGGAGCGACTTAGTCCCAGCTGCACAAGCATTGCAGGGTCTGATAGAAACTCGGGCTTTTCATGGCCAGACGGCAGCCCCTCCTTTTACTTTCCATCACAATCGTCCCCGTCCCAATCTCCCAACTTCCCTACCTGTTGACCTTACCTTCGTTCCCTACAGCAACTTGCGACCAGTCAACACTTTGCAAGTGCTTCATTACAGCCATCAGCAACCAAGCGACGATCGTAACCATGGGTGCCAACAGCCAGAGCGGTGGCGAGAAAGGGCGCTCCCTCCAAGAAGCGTGCCATCGAGGAGTCCCCTCTGGCATCAAGGGCATGCTCGAGAACAAAGCCGATGAGGATCAATTTGAGAAGAAGTTCACTTCTGTCTTTGACAAGGTGCAGGAGCAGGGCCGCCAGATCGCTGCCATCCTGGAGTGGACTCGTGATCTCCGCTGATTTTGAAGAGGAGATCTTCACAACGCTTGGTGGAGCTGACTGTTGGTCGTCTCATGTTCGAGATACCCCACCGAAGTTTTGAAGGTGGTAACATGCCATGGATACAGAGACAACGAGAGAGCCGAAATACAATTGCACTCATCGTTTTGAGTAAGCAAACCATTGCTGTCCCCAAGTGATTTACCTAAAGCCCGCGTGCTCGGCGTAATGTAGACTGCTGATCCGCTCGCCTCAAGACCTATTCCCCAAATACCTGTTGAAGAGCGAGTAGTTGCTATAAACGTTACGTTATAATGTGCGGCTTTGGGCCATGATATTTTCTCCTAGACCCTTCTAGTTGTTGGATGCATCTCATTGTACTCTCTTTCCCGCCCTGCTGTCATTAGCAAGCCATGAGAATTCATCCTGAATAATCTGGGGTCACTATCAACTGCGCCACTCTTTAGGTGCGCCAGATGTTGTGGTGATTCGAAGTCTTTCGGGTGACGCGCCTTGTTCGTTGCTGCTGCTTGAAAGGCCAAGCCCTTGGCGGCCACGACCCGTTGTCACACGTGGCTGGGAGCTTGCCGGCGCGATCAGCGTCCAGACTACGAACAAGCATCCAGAGAGATTCCTTGGCAGCTGTGCCCAATCCCAACTGCCCACCGCTCTCTCCCCAAGATCCTCGACGTGCGTCTTTTCTTCCCCAACTACCCCCAGGAACGTTTGTGCCCCCATACCGACGTCGATCAAATACTACAAGCAAAGAAACACCACCGAGGACACTTGTCTCACCCGTCAACACACCAAGTTCGTCCCGAAATGGCTACCCCAGAGGCCCCCAAGCCCCAGGCCCCAATGGAGGCCCGCCCCACCTCATCAAGCAGCGCGGACGCATCCCACGGCATAACGGGCCCGATCACCAAAGCACCTGTAAGTCCTGGCACTAACGCATCCGAAACCCAACCTTGGCTGAGCGGGCGACTAAGGGCTGAGCTTCTGTAGAAAGCTGAACCCCGTCCCGTTGCGCAGAAGCAGGAACCTGAGCTTCGTGGGGGCGGCATGACCATTGGCTTCAACTGCTGCCGTGGACATTGCAACTGCCATGAGACGTGCTGCTGAAGGCTGCCGCGATGGAGACATGGAGATTCTAAGCTGGCAGCGTCAGGTGATTCACTGAATCCCGGGAAGCAGCGCAATGATCAACCCATCCGTCGGCGAAAACGCTGAGTCTAGGCATTGAGGGACACGCATGGAACTTTCAAACCCACGCGGGAAGAGCAAAGATTGTCTCGAGAGATATTCGAATTGCTTGATTTCTATTCAACTGCTTGATCTACGTCCTTATTACCGTGACCAGACGCAAGCCCCCCTGAGCACTGGCGACACTCCTGCCTAGGTCTCAAATCAAAGGCTGCGCACGCCCGTACCGATGCTAAACCAGACCGTGCCATGCAACAATACAGCACCCACAACAAAGCCTGCCTACCAAATGCTATTGAAAAATTGCATAAAGGTCTCCCATATGCTCCCAGATACAGGCCTGAAGATTGATTTGCTGAACTCATGGCCGCCCGCCTCAGGCGCCAAGTCAGAGGCAGCCGTCGAAGTCGGCGCAATGCTCGTTGGTGTGGTTGAGCTAATTGAAAGAGTACTTGAGGGAGAAATAGGAGTTGCCGTAGGAGTCAAAGGAGTGGTCGTGATGCTAATGGTCGTACACATAGACGCTGGCGGGGTGGAAAACTCTTCACATTGGCCATGGATATCGGCCCCGTAGGTGAAGTCATCCACGAGGAGGCTCTCGCCTTGGCCGTTGCTGACATCCGTCCTAGAGGAGTAACTGATGCCGCCTGGGATGGTCCAGTTGGTGTTGTACAATGTATATGGGCCGACGCAGTCGCCTTTATTCATGGCCATGGTTATCTCGTGGAGCCCAGCGACAGGCAGACCTGGCCGAGGCACCTTATAGGAGATTGTGAGATTGGTGGGAAGGTCATTTCTGTCATTGCGGACAGCTGCCGTGACGTTTATCTTCCCCGTGTATTGCAGCAGACAGGTCTGGCGCCTGAGTAAAAGAACAGCGTCTTGCATTGGGTAGGAGTTGCCATTGTTGTCGAAGTGCAGTCTAGTGCCGTTGGTTAGGACGAGGGTCAAAGTGAAGGACGAGATCCCCGTGTCGACTGGGATCGTCGCGTCGACTGGGAAGAACTGTGTCAAAGGTCAGCACACAACTTGCCCACAGCATCTGAGTCACTCACAGCGAAGCTGTCGTCGAGTCCGTAGCCACTGCCATGAGCGGTGGCAGCAATTAGACAAGATCCGGGGCCACAATCTTGTTCACCGTTTCGATTCCTGTAGAGAATTTCCACCTTGTCAATCTCCATGGCCGGAAGGGTCGTAGTCTTCACGCGTATGTTGCCACTGAGTTGTAGATGCCTTGCAGCCTGCTCCAACGTAAGCCGCAAGTCTACCGGCTTGACCACATAGGGCTCGATGGGCTCTGACAGCGTAACCGTCTCGGGGACAACCTCAATCATTTTCTGGAGCACCTTTTGACAGACATCCTGGAAGCTCTGTGGGTCCGCCATAGCCTTGACTGTAATATTGGCATCAGAGCCAAAAATTCGAGCATCCGAGTCCTTGCCCTGAGAAACCGCCGGCCCCACCACGAGTGGGTTTGTTGTGTTGTTATCGAGATACTCGGTGACGACTTTCTCATCGAACATGGAAACTGTTGAGTCAGATGGTGCCTCTCCGTCCTCGATCAGCTCGGGGAACTCTGTGCCGTGCACACCTCCAAGCGTGTGTCCGCACGCAGTGACTTGGATCATCTCCTCATTGGTGAAGCCCATCCGGGAAAACTGCTCGCGGAATTGTGCGATCGAATGCTCTGGCTGAGGCACTCCCATGCTCCCGGCCCCGGGTGCATCCACCCTACCACCTCTAACGGGTATGACAGGACCACCACATGAACGGACCGAGGCATACACCCCAAGCGCGATGAGATCTGCCAGGCTCGATCTCTTTGACAGATAGTCCGAAAAGAACTTCAGCGTAGAGTTGAAACCCGGCCCTTTGCTCTCACCATCATCGAGCTGGTACTGTAGTGATCCATCCAATCCACCGTTTCCTGTCCTCACATCGGCAGTTGACATGTCGTGAAACGCAACCCTGAGCCACTCAGCCGCGACCTGTCTTCCAGGCCCAGAAGCCTCGTTGGAGCACGGCGAGATGGTGTCTGCAAAGTTCCGCGACTTGAATATCCGCCCCTGGTACATGATCTCCTCCAAGTCATCGATCGGGGACGGCCATGTCGGGTCGGCGAGCACGTTAGACAGCAGTGCCGCGATTGTCGGGAGGAGGATCGGTCTCATTGTGCCGGACTAAAGCCTTTGAAGGCTTCTTCCCAGGGCAACTGGGTCAAAGGCCGACTTGACACGGTGGCTCACGCCACAAGAGTTGCTCCACCGCGCCTCTGGCTGAAGTCATAGATCTGAAGATGCATTCGTGAGAATTTGAGCAGGCCATATCGAACCACATTTGAGTAAGCACTGTAGTCAGCCGCGATAAGAGGGAGTGGGTGTGGTGCAGCTGGATACGAGGTCGTCTCTTAGTGGATGATCTGCGACCAGGATGAGGGCAGCTACACCATAAAAGGTATTGTCTCGACAGGGGTGAAGAATCCTCAATGTTAGCCCCTTCCGGATGTCACTGGTAAAAATTGATGTGGATACAAAATTTCCGCAACAAGTGCTAGGTTTCTTCGAAATCTCAGTCCTGCAATGATAGATAGGAATTCATTCAGCACCCAATCGGGCCAACGGTCCACAGGCAGTAGCAAGGGCCTCGGTTAAGCTTCTTTTTAGACTTCTAATGTGCTCCACCATGTTGACGACCGTGCAACAGGCGTCCATCCTGCATGTCTCCACACATGCAACCATCAAGATCGAAGACTTGAAGGAGTGATCATCTCCAAGGGACAGATTGAGCCCATGGCCCGGGGAGCTTTCAGTCTACAGTGGAATTGAGATGCTTCTAGACAGTCACTCGTAAGCTGAAACTGATGCTTGAAGCACCGGACGGCCTAAGGCTCTCGTTGGTGGTGACCTCTAGGCACATATTGGTAAAGTTTTGTCTCCTCATTTCAACTGTTTGACTGGGAAGACCTTTTTTGATTGTTTTCGATCTGTAGTACTCTTCATCAACTCTCCTTCTAAATGAGCACCCTGATTTCCTAATCCCTCTGACGAAAGCAATTCTCGCCTAGATTCAAATTTCCAGGTACCAAGTGGTCCACTAGAATTGTAATACTCAGTCTTCCGCAAATGCCTGTCCAATAGAAAGGAAACAGGGCCTCGGAATGATCAAAGCGCGGGTACGTTGGGAAGGAGACGCTCGTGCTGTCAAGGAGGAGCAAGAGTCAGATCCGTACGCCTCAAAGCAAAAGAAACAGTGGTTGGCTGCTTGAAGATCGAGGGAAAACATCCCACTGGTTTTACAGTCACTGAATGTTTTCATATGGAGTTCCCACTAACGCAAACGAACTCAAAATCAAGACCCAAGTCGAATGATGGTTGTGTTTGTGAACTCGCCCCACTTTTGATCCTCATGTTTTGTATCTGTTCACTCTCTTAGCTCATGCTTCCTACTTCTTCTTCAACCACCCACTTTCACGACAAATGCATATCCACCCATCCCGCCTCTGCTGAACTGAACATCTTGCTCTTTTGTGCAAGAGGCAGGAGTTGACAATATGGATCGTCCGAAGCTGAAGGTATCTCCAAGTCTCCCGCACATCTGACAGCAGAAACCTGACGATAGGTACAGATGGGCAAACTCGCCCAGAAATTCAATCTCAGCCAGGGCAAACGGAAAGACGTTGACCAGGCAGAAACCTTTGATACATCTGCGAAGGGACGACTTCCTACGAGTCAATCCTATCCAGTGCAGCTCCAAGGATCGCAGGTGCTTCGTCGTAATGACGGTTTTGACTTCCCAATGGCATTCCATTCTATGGCTAGTGAGCCCCTTGCTGATCCTAGATCTTACCATGCTCGTTCTCTCGGCGCCTCGCCCGGACTAATGGCCACAGAGTCCCGCGCCTACAAGGTGGGTCATATCTTTGCCCTACTGCAATACTGGAACAGAGGTTTCGTGGTTGCTGAATCCACCCTCGCCCTTACTAGATGTCCATGGAAATCGACAGTCTCGAGATCACTACCCCAGAGCAACGAAAGGTTTTAGAGCTAGAGCAGCGACTGAGAGTTGCGACTCAGAGAGTGCAGGATCTGGAAGATGACGCAAGAACTCACGAAGAGGAGCTCATGGTAGCCAGGACCCAAGCTAAGATCGACATCGACCAAGAGGTCGTCAGACTTCAACAGGAGGTTGAGACACTGGAGCAGCACGAGGACCACCTAATTCGTGAGCTTGTGATCTCTGAGTCGAAGCTAAAGGGCCTCAAGACCACAGAGAGAGACCTGAAGAAGAGATTGTCTCACTTTCACACGATTTACTGCCTAAAGCACGCATACAACGCCCATCTCAAGAAGATGAGCCCTGTCAAACAGCACACAGCACAAAAGCTCCACGGAAAGTTCGAGGAGACGGAGGCAAAGTACATGGAGGCAGCCTTTGCACTTTACGACTACCTCGAAGCCAACGGTCTTCAAGATACGCTTCCAGCTAACGTGAAAGCCTGGCTGGCCAATCACAAGGGTAAAAAGAGTTGAGAGTCTACAATATGAAGATCGGATGTCTTCTCGGCTTCGTGGCAATGATGCAAGGGGTCTTGATCTGCGTTATGGAGTTCATTCCGTCAAGGGACAAAAGCTTTCCCATATGCGATGGTGCATTTGAATTGAGATTTACTGCGAGGAGAGGTTTACTTTTCAAAGATGAGAGAGTGAACAGAAAGCACTATCGCGATCATATCCGAGTCTTGATTGGTTGGGACAAAGAGGCATCTCGAACAGAAGAGACATGTTCTGTCAGGGCAATGGAAGACATGCGAATTGAGTTTGCTGAAAAGAGGGTACAACCTACCCCCCCTCCCCCGGCCCCCCTTTTAACTTCCCCAAATGTAGTCCGCCTCCATTTAATGTGTCGCTAGACAATATACGACCGAGGGGCTTCTTTCTTTCTATCTGGACCCAGTGAAACCATGTTTGAGCATGGGAAAATGCATATTGATTCCTTCTAATAGGCCAAGAAATTCTAAGAGATAAGTACAGTCCCTCAGTAGTCACGCGGGATACTCAAACGGCTGTCTGTTACTCACCTGTCGATAAGAGCCATCAACATGCCTAGACGGAGGTGATAAGTCCCATTAATTCAGCGGCCTATCCCCACAGATTACTCGGTAGCCAGCGAGCTAGTGTACAGACAGCGTATTTTAGGCAAGCCTCCAAACTCCCTCAAAGTCCCTGCTCCAGTCAACAATATTAACAAGTCATCCGTCGCGCTACCCAGAACCCAACCATCACTCACTCAATTCCAACTTCAGGACGAAGAAATCTAGCACTCCAGAGCATGTCAAAGTTAATTGTAACTTCGAGGAAATGTCGTCAGACGGAACTGGTTTCTTTGCCATGCTTGAGTACTGGTACAAAGCCGAAGCCACCCAGATGTGCGGCCCTTCTAGGGATATAGGCTGGAATAGGAAGGAATGCCGAGCACAAAAATGCCAAAAGGAGATACAATTGAGACTCCCGACCCAGGTATCCCCCGGACCTCTCTTCTCTCCAATGCCTGTGGTAGTGACCAACGTATCTAGTTCATAATACCAGGCTATTCGTATGCAGAGAGGAGCCCGATCTACGAACTGCCTCGCGAGCTGCTATACATGATCTTCCACCATCTCGATCCCATTGATGGGCTCTGTCTCGCCCTGTCCTGCAAGCTATTTCTTAATCTCAGCGCTACCCTACAAGCTCCGATTCGTTTTCCCTCGCTCAAGGCACATCAACACCGCTCACATGCGATGTGCAGGAATGTGCACATGTTCCTGCAGCGAATAATGCCTCATCGGGCCATTTGCAGCCGGTGCTTGAGGATACTCCCGCTTGAACCGGAATGGTGGGACATCCATGGGCCGGCGACGTTCCCAGAGCTTGAGTGGCAGTCTACCGTGCAGGAAGAATGGTCACAACAAAAGAGCACGATATGCCCAGAATGCGAAATCAAGGGCATCGGCGCGCGTCAGGCTTTTCCAGAGCTGAGGATGAAGCCAAAGAACAAGCCTCGTTCTCTAACAATCCCACAGTAGCATTCCGGCGAAAGCGTACAGCAGTGGCCAAGTGCGCTTGATTCGCGGAAATGCTAGTCGAGACATCTTCATGAAAGTTCAATAACCAGAAGAGTCGCCTCATCTCAACAATCCTAGTATTACCACGTCACTCTTCGCCACTCCAGTGATTGTCACGCCCCCGTTGTTACTGCCCGATTCGCCTGATCTTCGCACCATTTCCAAAAATTGTCACCCAGATTATCCTCCTCCGATTTCAACTTCGCCAATATGTCCGGCCTGCCGATCTGTTCCTCGGGCTGTACCCTGCCGAAAGGAAGAATGTACGCACCATTGTTCTCGAGAGTTATCTCTGGCGAGAAGCCAGCATAAAGCTCTGTGTACCCACCAAATTTCGGATCGTAAAGGAACAAGCGGTCCGCCACAGCCATAAACTTCGACGGGGCACCTTGGAACGCATTCGTCTTGAGGTTGCCCGGGTTTGCAGCAACACTAATAATCCCGTGCTGACCATACCTGCGAGCGTACTCATGGGCCAGAATCCAGTTTCCAGCCTTCGACCTGGCGTAGTTACGCCTCCCATTCGGACATCCTGTAGCTAACATCTTGAAATCGATGCCCTCCGCAGGAACGTGGGACTCAGCCATGATACTTGACAGCCACACAACGCGGACGGCGCCTGGATGGGAAAGTTTCGCTGCGTGTTGGAGCTGGGGGAGAAGGAGCTGTGTGAATAGGAGCGCCGCAACACAGTGCATCCCAACGAATTTTTCCAAGCCCTGTGCCGTCTTTGACTGGACGGGCACGGCGTCGGCACCGATGCCTGCGTTGTTCCAGAGGATATCTAAGCGGTTCTCCTGCACGGCAAATTCGGATGCTGCGGTTCGGACCGAGTTCAAGTCATTAAGGTCGAGTAGAAGCGGCTTAAAGATGGTCAGGTACTCGGGCTCGGGCTCTATACATCTAAGCGTCTCGATGGCTATATCAACCCGTTGCTGTAGAAGAAAGTCAGCAATCCGCGGTCGTTTTAACAGATCGGGAAAGGCAGGCTGTCGCATCGGAACTGACCTTGGATCGTGAGGCGATATACACAGTCGCTCCGGTGCCCCGAAGCATCTTGCATAGCTCGAAGCCAACCCCCTGATTTCCACCGGTCACTATGAAGACATGTCCTTTCTTGAGCCCCAAATCCTTCACCCCAAACGTAGGTGCTGGCGGGAAAATCTGAGTCCAACGCTTTGGGTGGAGCATCGCCATATCGCAGACGGAGGCTCGCTGCAGGGATTTGAATATGTCTGTCGGGCACACCTGGGAATTGCAGACGGTCACTTCAAACATTCACAGCAGCAGGGCAGGTTTGTTGGGGGCACCGAGTATGGGAGAGAAGGACAGGGCATAGCCAGTCATCACCGCGCGTGGAAGATTCGCCCCGAGTAAATACCATTTTTAGACAGTGCCGCCACCATTTGTGCTGACAACATTTTCTCAGAAACCTATTCTGAAAGGTTGACCAAGCTTATCAAGTCCCGCAGTGTCTGTGACCGTTTTGCCTGATGCCCGGTGGGTTGGCTGACAGCCCGCGAGGTTATGCTGACCATCAGCATCGGGGGATGTGATGCGAACCAGCACCACTTTGCGAGCACGCTGTCCCCTTCAAAGCATGCATTCCCCATTGAGACAAAGTACAACTTCCAAAAACAATGGAACGCCATCTGTGGTCCCTCGAGACGCGTATGTAGAGCGGGGGACGGTGGGGGTGGTATCTGATCCCCGACCCTGGGCCAGGGACGACGATGAAATGCCCAAATTAATCCAATTCATTGTTCTGGTCGCCGTTGAGGTGACTATGCGACTTCTCCAGCTACAGTTAGAACGAGTTGTCAAACCCGCCCTGAAAAGCTTGAGAGAGTTCCTGTCTCAATGATGTCACCCAATACGAGCGGGGTCCTCAGGGAGCCCGGCGACGCGATTCAGAGACTACGTCGTGCTTTCGTGACCTATAGCGTGCCCTGAGCAACTACCTCAAAGCACAAAAGAAAGCTCAGAACCTAGCCGCGCCGAACAAAAACCACCCAGGGCCACCAGAGTTGACAAAAATGTCTCAAGAGCAGAAGGCTGCCGGGGCCGGTGGCTCCACCTCATCGTCTTCGGCACAAGCACGTCAAACCCTGTTTGATGAAGGCTTCGCCATCCGCGCCGAGGTCACCGGCCCGCAGCACGTCGAGCGGTCGTGGACCAACGCCTCGGACTTCTCGAGGCCAATGCAAGAGCTAGCGACGCAGTCAGGCTGGGGCCTGATTTGGGGCCGGCCGGGGCTCGATAGGCGGACACGGTCCCTGATCAACGTGGCCCTGCTCGTCGCCCAGGGGAGGGACGCGGAGCTCGCCGTGCATGTCAAGGGGGCGATTAAGAACGGCGTGACTGAGACGGAGATACAGGAGGCGATCCTGCAGGCTTCCATCTATGCTGGGCTGCCAGCGGGCATGGCGGGCACTCGAGTCGCGGAGAAGGCGTTGCAGGAACTGAAGGATGAAGGGGGGAAGCAGGCTGATTCTTGAGAAGGCATGTTGGTGACTGGGAACTTTCCCTGGGTCATTGAAGAGAAACATGGAATCACATTAGGGTTTGTGCGTCTAGAGGAGTCTTCTGCTGGGGAAAGGGAGGCTTCTGATGGAGAACTTACTTTGGTGTCCCAACTGGGCGCGGATCGGGTATTGAGAACCTGGTTAGACCTTCAGAGGCCCAGTGCTGGACCCCATTAAAGCACAAATAGACCGAAAATCAAACACAGAACTCTCAACGTGACAGCTTCTCACTTCTGTATGTGCTCGCATAAACATAGTTGGCTGACAAATCTTGACGTCGACCAATCCCTCCAACGTTCTACAATACCACTATCAACCTATCTTGGCCTCTCCACAACGTTCTTGGCTTAGCTCTTACATCTCTGCCAGTGTCCGGGCACGCACTCAATGAGCGAATAGTCACCTCGGTATAACCATCCTGCGACAACTCCATCATGGCATCCCGTTCAGCCGAGGAGCTCCGATCAATGGGGGAAATGGATCCCCACCTGAAAGAGGTACAGTAGGCCGGCCCAGTGTCAGCGTTCAGCCCCGCAGAAAGCATGATCTCACCCGCTTCTAGATGCTAAGGGCCGCTCCGCTGCCAGAGCCTCCCTCCGAATCGGGCTTCTTCGCCCTCCGCGAGCATCGAGCTGCCATGCTGCGCGAGAAGCATCATCTCCGTTACCTCCCGCGCCCCATCAAGGAGGTTGCGGAGCATGACCGCAAGATACCGGTTCGCGACGGTTCCGAGATCACTGTCCGTGTCTATCAGCCTGAGAAGTCTCGCGTCCCCACGCAGGGCAGCCCTTTGATCGTCATGTACCACGAGGGCGGGTGGTCCATGGGTGACCTGACAGATGAGGAGACGAATTGCCGCCTCTTCAGTCGTGACCTGGGAGCTGTTTGTGTTAATGTAGAGTACAGGTGAGTGTCCAGGTGATCCTCCGTACCGCACCATGAGTCCAGGAGTCAGGAAAAGGTCCATGGAACGAGTATAACAGGTGAAGGCACGCTGAAGTGCAGTTGTGGGCTGACGAGGCTCAGGCTGGGCCCAGAGTATAAATTTCCCACTGGAATAAACGACTCGTGGGATGCTCTGAAATGGGTGAGCGAGTCTCTCAGTCCTATTGAGATTTCAATGACGCTCTGCTGACCAGCCAGGCCGCCGACAACGCTTCTTCACTAGGTGCCAATCCTCGGGCCGGATTTATTGTCGGCGGCGGCAGTGCGGGAGGAAACATCGCTGCGGTGCTTGCGCACCTGGCCAGGGACGGCAAGCTGAATCCTCCCCTTTCGGGACAGTACCTTTGCGTGCCTGCAATCACATGCTTCATGCCTTCTGAAGAGATGCCCGAGAAATATCGTGCCGAATACCTGAGCCATCCCTCAGTCACGCCCTGCATCGATCCAGTGCTGCAGGTGGACAGCCGCCACCCACGTGGAATGTTGAGTACAGTGGGCGCAGACGTCAACAATCCATTGTTCGTTCCTTTCCTCTACCGTCACAAAGTGGGCGGTCACAAAGGCTTGCCTCCAGCATATTTCCAAGTCTGTGGCCTTGACCCGCTCCGTGACGAGGCTTTGATCTTCGAGCGAGTCCTTCGAGAGGAGGCAGGGATAAAGACAAAACTAGATGTCTATCCTGGACTTGGTCACTACTTCTGGACGAACTTTCCTCTGCTGGACGCGAGCAAGCGGTTTGTTGAGGACACTGTAAAAGGAGTTCGATGGCTCTTGGAACAGGCACCATCTGACGCTTGAATGATGCATGCACTGTGGCTTGATCGCTGAGCCCGGGTCATGCTCATCTCACAACAGGAAGAAAACCTCGCGATAGTGAGTTCATTGGTCACAGATGCAGGTTACTTAGCTAGTGCCACAACACTGTTCTTGCCTCAATCAATATAAACTTATAGTCTACATCAAGCTCAAAGCCCCAGCAGTCAGCGACCACAGTGGAGTACAAGTCATTCGAGCTCCCCTTCATATATACATCGAAAATTACAAGCATTGAGAATAGTAAGCGTTCACAACAGTGCAAGTATAGGGAGACTCGCAGACAGTTGGGCCGGTCCAACTAGCACCTCCGCACTGCCCCCAGTGTACCGCCGTGTTGGTGGTCGTTGGCGTGGCAGCAGATGTGCTCGTCTTCGTCGTGCTGCTAGACAGCGTGGTAGCCGTGCTCGTGGGCAACGTCGTCCCCGCCGCGGCCGCGAGCAGCTTCTGCACGTTGTCGTACGCCGGCTTGGTCGTCAGGTTCGACCAGTATAGGCACGCGTCGCCCTGACCGGAGAAGGTGCTGGGGATCCACGAGTACTTGTCGTCGAAGTCCCACACAGTAATTCCGACGCATTTGCTGACCGCAAGACAGGCGCTGACGACCGATCCGTAATCTGTCGCCTGCTGCGCGAGCCCCGATGCTGTTGACGGGAGGCTGGAGAACCTGACATCGACCTCGGTGTATGCTACCTCGAGGCCGAGGGCGACGTATGTGTTAAGCTGGCTGGTGAGTGCGGACGCGCTGGGTGTAGACCCTACGATGAAGTGACCCTGGAGACCAACTCCGTCAATTTTCGCTCCTGCGGCTTGGATAAGCTTGATCAGGGTGACGGCAGCCGTGGACTTGGCTCCTGAGTATTCGATGTTATAGTCATTGTCTATTAGCCTGCTGTTAGCGTTCTGTTTCGTTCACGAACGAGACTTTATGAGCCCATCTTTCTCAGGCATGGATGAAATGAATAGAAACATGGATGACAAGGCGACTGGGAATCTTTGCAATGGGCGGGGTACGAACAGTAGAGTTTGGCTGCAGGATCAGCCGCAGCAGCAGCAGAAAAGGCCACTGGAAGATAGGATGTTCCCATAGTATTATAGAAGACGCTCGTCCGGTAGGTTCCGTCGTCATTAAGGGCCTCATTCACGACGTCCCAGGCATAGCATTTTCCCTTGTAGTGGCCCACCTCGCTGGCGATGTGAGCCTGGATGGCAGCGGCAAGGGTGCTGTTGGTCCATGTACCCGAGGATACCCAGGATGGTAGCTGGTTATGCCATATCAGGGTGTGACATCGCAAAATTTGCCCATTCGTCGCCGCAAAATTTGTGATGACATCTCCCTGGGTGTAGCTGTAAGTGTTTTGTGTCGGCTCTGTATCTGTGATGTGTTAATTATGTTTTTGCGACGGATTTCGAAAAGATCATTTCCAGAACCTGGGACCCAGAAACCTCATTAGTGATCATGAACATACATTGCCATTTCTGAGTGTTTCCAGGCGTCACCTGTCCGAATTCGTTCTTGTTCGACCTGGAAAATTTTGTTTGTTAAATCGAAGTTTGACAAAACTCTTGACCGGCTTGGAAACCATACAAAATAGCAGTATATGCGGAGTCGGAAAGCTCGGAATTGTCAGTTGCGGAGCCGAAATACAATTTTCCAGCAGCTTGAGCTAGTTGGTTCAGGTTCGCTTTGACGGCCGGAACGGCCAGGAGCGCAGCCGTAACGCTAGCTTTCAAATACATGTTGAGGGATGGATTCACTCAGGTAGTCAAAGTTCCCTGGGAAATTTGTCACAGCAGGTCAACTTTTTTCAAATTGGGGACCTGAATGTTTATACACTTTCACGTTTGGTCGCCGTCGAATACAACTGTAACGGCGGTATTGTCCGCGGACTCGTCAGCTCATGGCACAAGGTAGCACATTATCGGAGAAGTGATCGTGAGTTCCGGACCCTAAAGGTTCTATTCCTGATTCTGTCCGGAAATGAGCAATGGCCTCGTCACTTATTGGCGAGTAAAAGTCGAGGATTGGGGTCGCAGGTACCCATCCCATTTCTCCACCAACCATGCCTGTCCTGGAACGGAAGCTCAACGTCCTTGGGGACTGGGTGAGGCAGCTGACCATCGGCAAGGAAGCCGCATCTTCCATCGATGGGGCGAATGCACGAGGCAGGAGACTAGCAATTGGAACTGAACGGGTGGCTTGTAAAAGCTTCCGGATCACGAATTTGGAGCATGCCAGAAGCTCCTTGGTCCGGCGGGAACAGCCGTCAACGCCCAACTCGAAATCTTGGCTCCATGCTGGCGACTTTCTCGGCCCACCCAGGCCTTTGCGAATTGCTTAGTTGTTCGATTGACTGACTCATTTGCATGCTGTCCGAATTCAAAATCAGAAGGCTGATGCGGGTCTTTGGCAACCTAACCATCTCACAACAGACTCTCTCACCGCAGACTCTCCCACCGAAGGTCCTCTCAGCAATTTAGATCAGAACGATGAAGGCGTTGCAGACTCAGTTCGATGTGAAGATTTCAGCGTTTTTTTCTCTCCAACCATTGGTTTCAGACTAGGCTATAGGGGCGTAGAAATTCAGCCGTGAGTCCGGATCATACACTTGCTTGAGCTTTCTTAGTTTCTCAACCCTCCAGACGTCATGCCCGTACAGCTCTTCCAAGGTCTCGTAGCCATTCGCGTAGTTAACATACGCGAAGAGCTTACCATCTTGGCGTCCTGCGACTGTCATAGAGCGGAGTTCCTCACCTGCCTGTCTCGCAATCTCATTTTTCTCTGATGTGCTGTTGACGTATATTAGGGCAGGCGAGGTGAGGTAGGCATTGAAACGGTCGGGGAAAGCGGTACTTTCATCTGGTACCTCTTTGACTGCAGTGCTGCCATAGTTCTCCCACAAGATGAACGAGTTATTGAGAAATGGGTTTTCGGCAATGATATCGCCGAATTTGATCAGCACCTCTTTCTGCGTCGTTGTATTGTAGACTTCCAGATCCACAGGAAAACGCTGCACCGTCAGTTGACCTTCGAGGCAGGCAGCATCTTGTTCGCTGAACCGGAAGAGTCTTGAGAAGTCAGGGTACGTTGCGTTTACTATTGTCGAGGATTCTGTGCCGATTGCTCTATACAATCCGAGATACGTTTCTGCTTCCTCTTGTGTGCCTTCATAGAGGAATAACAATTCGATGACAGGCAACTTGGGGTCGATGTCAGGCATGTGGCGATATTCAATGATGTTGACAATCTCGATCGGTTGATTACCTCTGTTGTTGATTTTGTTTGTGACTTCAAAAACCTCTTCTACTTTGTCCGAAGTGAAAAACATGTCGGCGAAGATCCAGTTCTTGTCGACAGGCACGTCGTGTATCCGGAACTCAACCTCTGTGACAATGCCGAAATTGTGGCCGGCACCCCGAAGAGCCCAGAAAAGATCCTGGTGCGTCTCATCGCTGGCGGTCAGAACACTTCCGTTGCCAAGCACAACTCTTGCCGAGGCGAGATTATCAAGGGCAAGACCAAATCGATTCTGAAGAAAGCCGTGGCCACCACCGAGCATCGGACCTGCAAGTGAGGTGCATTCACAGGCCCCCGTAGCTTGACACGCAAGTATAATCAGCAGAATACATTACGGGCTTTCAGCAGATACATACCTGTCCATTTTCCTTGTTCCCACAACGCATCCGTTATCCGTTTCGTCGTCATGCCCCCGCCTATCGTGACGGTCTTGCCATCAGAGTTAATAACAAGCTGGTCCAAGTGGTCTAAGTTGATTTGCACCCCGGCATCCAATTTGCTCAGTGATCGAATCCCTCCGTGGCGGCCAGACACAGCCAGCCAAGGTAGCTCGAATTTGTTCGACAATTGAATCTGGGTGAGATTTTCAGCTGGATGTGCATGCATGAGCATGTTCCAGATCAATCGCTTACCGTATTGCTCACATCCTCCTCTGTATAGACTTGGACAGTAGCCTTGAAGCTCGGAGCTGCCCAAGCGGTCCACCTCGCTGTCAGTTCGTCAAAGTCTTGGGAGCCAACTAGTGTGATAGATGCCTCTGCGGAGAGTTGAGGGCCGAGCTCCTTAACAAAAGCAGTAAAATTGGATTCCGTATCCGAATATCGCCCTACAACAGCCTGATCGGGAAGGGATATGCCGCTGGACTTTCTTATTTCAGGTTCATGCCCATATGATGCACTGACAAGGCATGTCAGGACCAGCAGCCCTTTTAAGAGTGTATAGCGCTTGATTTTCTTAGCAGAATGGTTCCTGTAAAGCATTTGTTAAGAGTCAGAGATACTCACAGGCATTGTGTGGTTGAGCTTATTTCTATGGTTCGCATCTGAACTCCACGCGTTCGTCGTATTTTTGAGTTAAAGTGATTGTGAGATATCGCACGTCCGACCGGATTGCCGGCGCGGGGTCGAATTATGTATCCATACGCAGACCTACCTATAGTATAGGCATGCTTCGCAGTCAGTGACATCTTATGCTGACTTGCTTCGTTATCACACATTTCGTGCAGCATGAGAACTAATCGTTGCAAAATGCAACCTGAATGTCAGCACTAGAAGCGACGGCGACCATCGCCAAGCTTCTAAAATACCTAGCTAGACCCCGTGGGAAAGGTATTGAATGCAACCATGGACAATACCAACTATCGTGCTCGGACCAAAGTATGCACGTCGGACTCAGAGTGAGGCTAATACCAACCATGTTGTGGCCCAGAGATTTGTTCCCCTCGGGGTTGTATCAAATATGCGTGGTCATAAACCACGCCTGAGGTGGAGCACCCTGGCGTGATGGCTTAGAAAGTTTTTAGGCAAGGGCAGGCTCTTGTTCCAAGAGATGTTGAATTGACAACTGGGGATGTTGAACTATTTACTGAGCCGTAACATCCAAACACGGCTATGATGCCTTAAATGTATCATTACAAGAATCGAAGATAGCACCTGTGCTCCATCCAAGAGACCGCTAGACTGTTTGACCTATTGTAACGCCGCCTTGGCAAGATTATCTTCGAAACTCCCGTCCTAATAAGACATTAGCGAGATATTCTGGAAACTGAGCTTGCACGGTGCTTGATCATTCTTTCCCTTAGACTGTGCTAGTGTAAAGGACGGGAAACCGTGTGATCGGTTCAACTCAGGGCGAATGGAATAGCCATGCGAAGAGCAGGCTCACACAAATTGTCGTTGGTCACGAAACAAGCAGTGGTGGGGCTCATGTCCTTGGAAGAACATGGTAACTAGGGAGCAAAAGCACCGTGGTGCAATGACGGGGTAGAGCACTAGAGAGATGGAAAATCGAGAATATTCACTAACTTTGAAAGGCGGGTTTGCCGACCCGAAGTCTGTGTTCTGTAAAGCACTTTTTGCAGCATCCGGCATGGCATCCCAGTCCGAGACAGGGTAAGTGTTTCCTACTGTTTGGGTGAATTGCAACTCGTGGTTTGTCGGAAAAGTCGCGAAATACTCGACAGTCGGGCTGTCGCCCCCGGGGACGGCGCCAGATGTGATCTTGTACGAGCCGTGGCCTGACGCTGCACCGCCGAGCACGGTCGTCGTGTCGTTGCTCAGCCAGATCACCACGTTCTCAAAGTCGTGTCTATGCGCCCCGGTCGAGACGTCATCGATCGTCTGGTCTTTTGGCATGTACCACGAATACATGATTGCTACATTGCCGTTGGACTGTGTTGCTCTTGCGTAGGTTTGACCCTTGGTGGTGTCTTCACAGCCGCCGGTCTGGCTTCCACTTGGCTTCAAACCACCGCTACGTCATATTTAGCAAGGATTGTAATGATGATTGACAGGAGTCGTCACTTACTTGGTATTGCCGGAATCATCCACGGCGGTGTATGGCTGGCAGCCGGAGGCAATGTGAAGGCGAGGGTTGAACTTTTCTATGGCAGCACCGAGGGGACCGCTCTGAACTCTTGTTGCGATCGGATTAAGCGAGTCGTGGTCTACTTCACCCCGGCGGCCTAGTGCGTTTATCGTGGGAGCGCACAGCGCAGCGCTTGCCAGAGCAAGTGATGACAGAGTTTGGAATAACATGGTCGTCCTGCTGCAACGGTACTATGCCAAGATTGACTGAAGAAGAAGACCTCAAGGTGAAGTAGGTTTAAGCCTAGATGAAGCGCTGGAAGATATGAATGTTAAACAGAGGATCCCGGTCCTACGTTGAAGCTGAGAAGGGGCTTGGCTATGCAAGCGCCACAAGACGTAGTTTCAAGCGGCACCGTCCAATCTTTTATTCTTGGAAGAAGGATCTATGCCGAGGGTTCGTCTCGAGAGGGAGGCTCAAGGGACCCCTGAAAGATGCTTATTTAAGACATGTCACTTCCAACCAATGCCACGCCAAAACACACGTGAAGGACATTCCCAGAATATACGGATGGGTCCCGACGGTTGCATCGGAGCTGGGGAATCGCGCGCGCTCATTGACCATAGCGAAGCGGTAGGCTCGGCGCCGATAAGGGCGTCATGAAAATGAAGAGTGGCAGCAGCAAGGTTTCTGTGACGAGGAGGTGGCAGCCAGCGGCCTGGTCAGTATCCACCAGATGAAGGAGTGGACACATTGCCCGAGGGCCTGGTACCGATGGAGGTCTGCTCGTGATACTGCGGCTCAGGGAACGATATCGCCTCGGAATGAACCCAAATAGCGAGTCAGGTGGATTAAGCTTAACGCACCTAGGAGATGTGCTGCTGAACGTGGAATTACGTCCACACGCCATGGATTGTGACAGGGTCCGGACTCGCACAGTCAGTGAACATCCCGACGTCAACGACCGCATTCATACATGGGGCTCCACATTCGCCCGTTTAGGTGGCTCAGGCGGTGCGTTCTGAAACATCTCGGACGGGGCCAGCTGCCAGGGACATTTCACGAGACATGGCCTTAAAAAAGATCGTCGTCGAGTGCGAGTCAGATTTAACAACGCAGGCATGGGATTATCGGCGCATTTGTCAATCCTCTGAAACATTCGGGCTCTTAAACTCTCCCGTCGGCTACCACGAGGCTGGATGGGAAGCTCACGGGGCGCCAAGTAATGCTGATGCTGGCACCTTGTTCTCCAATATGTCAAGCCATTTTTCCGACTTTAACCTCGGATCGTGGCCGACCTCCCATGTTGCCATTTCATATGACCAGGGCCAAAACTTCAGCAATGCAAACGCAGTGCTCAATATACTCAGCCGCGTACCAAAACTTACTCACACATCAGAGAATGCATTCTATTTACTAGTGAATATCAGTCATATCATATGGATCCAGCGACCTCGGAACAAGATCTGTCTTGGGAGTATTATTATCGAGGCCCTACCAGCCTTGATCGGTGAAACGTGCCAGTGGGCGACGGAGTGAGGAACAAGTGAGGAACAGCAATACGACCATTCTCTATGCCGGGGTACCTGAAAAGGAATTACTTCGAAAATGCCTTCCTTGGAGATATCATCTACAATGCATGGACATTTTTAGACAGGATTCCGACGTGGCGGATTTCTGTTGTCACCCGAAGCAGTGGAGAAGCAGGGTAGGTTAAGCTGCGAGTCCAATGACCTGGCATGTCACGTTCAAGGTTGCAATGTAGGTGAGACAATTGGTCGACAAAAGACATTAATAGATATGGATATATATACAAATGAAGGCCAACAGCGCCACGCTAAATCACATCATGCGGTATCCACACCAGCATTACATCCCCCACCACAAACACACACCCATCTATGCTGGCGGGCATACCCACCACATGGTTAACGGCCCCACTCGGGCTCTTAGATCAGAGCGACGAACAGAGGCGCAATGGCAGCCAGGACACCGAAAGTGACCTTGCCCGCACCGGAAGCCTGGACCGCGGTGCCGGAGGGCTTGCTAGCAGAGGAAGAGGGAGTGGCACCGTTGCCGCCGGTGGCCGCAGGGGGAGTCGCGCTGGCAGCGGGTCCGGTAGGACGAGGGATGGTGCCGTTGTTTCCCTGGGGACGGTTCCAGCCAGAGGGCGCGGCAACACCAGAGGGCCACACGGGGGCGGTAGACTTAGCACCGGTAGCAGTGACGGCGCCGGTTCCGGAGGGCTTGGAGCCCTTGCCGGTCTGGGTGGCGGTCACGGGGCAGACGGTAGTCGTATCAGTGATGACCACGGTGGGTGCCGGTGTGGTAACAGTCG
The DNA here is from genome assembly GCF_026229845.1 of Diaporthe amygdali. NCBI lineage: Eukaryota > Fungi > Ascomycota > Sordariomycetes > Diaporthales > Diaporthaceae > Diaporthe > Diaporthe amygdali. Next base: position 852,190 of record NW_026517029.1, read on the forward strand.
TTGGGATAACCTCAGTAGAGGTAGATGGCGTCGCGTAGGGGGTCAGGCTGACGGGGGTGGCAGGCGTGGGGACGTTGACGGGCGAGTTTGCGGTCGTAGCCACGGCAGGAGGAGTGACACTGCCAGCGGTAGGTGCGGGCTCCTCGCCAGGGACGGACAGGGAGGGGGCAGATCCACCAGTGACAGCAGCAACGCTCGAGGTAGGGGCCGCGCCAGATGGCACACCACCGGTTCCGCTTCCGCCAGTGGCAGCGGGGCCGGTCTGAGTCGCAGTGACGGGGCAGACGGTGGTGTAGGAGACGACCATGGAGGTGACAACTTGCTGGGTGTAGGAGTTGGGGCAGTTGGTGACCGAGGCCGCACAAGAGGTGATGGTGTAAGTGTTGGTCGTGGTCAGAGTGCTTGTGGTCATGCCCTCAGGCAGGGCAGAGCCGCTGTGGGCCAGGGCGTCAGCGCTCGAAGTCGGGCGGCCAGCTCCTGATCCGGTGAGAGAGACGGTTGTGGTAGGGGAACCGCTGCCGGCACCCTCTCCGGAGCTGCCTGATCCAGATGAACCGCTGCCAGAAGAGCCGTTGTCAGAGGCGCCAGAGTCAGATCCAGAGTCAGCGCCAGAGTCAGATCCGGAGTCAGATCCAGAGTCAGCACCGGAGTCCGAAGAGCCAGAGCCAGTAGCACCAGAGTTGGAGCCAGACGAGCCAGAGCCGGAGCCAGACGAGCCAGAGCCGGAGCCAGAGCCAATCGAGCCGGCGCCGTTTCCGCTTCCGCTTCCGATCTCAGTGCCGTTTCCAGAGGAGCCAGATCCGTTGGAGCCAGATCCGTTGGCGGTCTGCCTCCAGCCCCACTGCCACTGAGAGCCCTCGCCAATGGTGACGGTGGTGGTTGTGGTGGTGGAAGAAGCAAGAGTGATGATGACGGAGGGAGCGAGACCCAGGGTGAGCTCCTCAATCTCAACATCGAGCTCGACGGCGATACCAGCGGTCAAGGAGAAGATCTCGGCAGCAGAGCACTCGCTGCTGGAAGAGCCCTCAGAGAAGGTAGTGGTGTATTTGAAGATGTCCAGCCAGATGGCAACCTCAGCTCCCGCACCAATGTTGAGGCCGACAATGTCAACCTCGGAGGAGATGGCAAGGCCGGTACGCAGGCGCAGAGCGACGTCGAGCTTAATGTCCTCAGCGAGGGAGATCTCGGCGCCGAAGTTCAAGGGGATAGACTCGACAACAAGGCCAGTGAGCTCCTGCTTGACGATCTCCTTGGAGAGGATGTCGATCTCGATGTAAGAGCCCTCGGGGAAGAAGACATTGAAGCTTGCCTCGACGTCGATGGCAGCGGAGACGGAGAAGATCAAGTCGAGGGCGAAACCGGCCTCGATGTCAATTTCAGCCAAGCCAGGGACGGCAAGCTCAAGCGACAGGTCGGACATCAGCTCGATGGACTCGGCAACGCCAGCAGTGGCATCGAGGGCCACCTCAAGGTATGTCTGAACGCCGCCAAGGTCAACCTTGACGGTGGGGTTGAGCAGGAAGCTATCCTCGACCGACAGATCGATAGAGCCAGCGAAGGCTCCAGCGTTCAGGGCGAGACCAAGCTGGATAGCATCGGTCTCGGCGGTCTTGGGGGCAGCAACACTTTAAGGAGTCTTGTCAGTATGATGGAGAGGCTCGGGATGCCGGAGGATGTATCTAGGCACTTGAGAATGTACTAACCCAGCGTAGAGGATGTCGTTCTCCCAGGACCTGGAGATATCGTAGCTGCAAGATTTGGAGGAGGAGGAGGAGGAAGAGGAGGAGGACGAGGTCGAAGATGTCACAGAGGACAGCAAGCCCGAAGAGGAGGACTCCGAGGAGCTCTCCGAGGAAGAAGTCTCCGAGTAGGAGGACTCCGAAGACGAAGAGCCGCCGAGCAGAGAGGTCAAGAGTCCTCTGGCCTCGTTCTCGGACGACCTGACGACGACGCTGCCAGGCTTTACTGGGTTGGCCTGAACGGCGGAGCCAAGGAGCCCCAGAAGGGCCCCATACTGTGAGAAATGCATGGTTTGTTGTGTGCGGTAGGAATTAAGGAATGACTACTGCAAAGATGCAGTGAAAGCAGGGTAATACTGAACGAAGGAATACCACCCGAAAACAAGATTCAACACAACAACCCGAGCACAGAAAAGAGGGACTGGATTGGGAGGTGAGAGCCTGCAGAAGGAAGGAAACTCGTGCCAGGCTGAAGCGAAGCACCGCAACTATTTGAATCAGTCGCGCCCAGCAGGATGGCAGCCCTCGTATGGAGAGATGACGGGTTTGGTTGGACAGACGCAGCGGTCCTCCCGGATCTCACGATCCACCAGGCCAGGAGATCCAAATTTTGAGCAGCCCCGCCAGCCCAAGATGGCAGATGCAAAAGCGCCGTGGTGGCCCTGGCGGCCGTTAGGGCCATGCTGAGGAGCATACTCAATAGGAGGATTGACGGCGAGGCTGCCGATCGGAATCTCAGGGGCAGTCGAAAGGGCCCGCAGAAAAGACCACAGCCACTCGGCCGCTGGTGCTGAAGGACGTCAAATGGCGGGTGCCCAGAGGCAAGATATGCTTGTTTCCCCACAAATGGATGCAGCCAGTGCCGGAGCACAGAGCACAGAGCTGAAATGCGGTGGCATTGGGTGATCTCTGGTGATGTAGCGCTTCCATTCTGGGCTGCCCTTCATCTCTCTTGATCGACATAGGAGATGGCATGGTAAGGGTCTTGGACGAAAGAGGAAATGCTTGGTGAGCTCTCAGAGCGCAGTGCCCTCGCTGGCCCCTGGATCACCCCATTGCATGAGCAGATCCGACTCTGTTGCCTCGGGGTAGGGAGCCACTGATCGGCAGTTGAGGGCCGCTTTTTCAGGGGTCAGCGCTTGATCGGTTCGTGGGCGGGCGAGTGCTCGTGGGGACTGCATCGTCGCCTTCGTGGACCTCGACTCGCCTATGTCCAATGCAGCTTCATACAGCCTAGTCTACAGCACACAAGTGCAAGCCGTCCCACTCACTACTGAGAGAATTGGGCGAAGCGTAATGATGTGAGCTGGCAAGCGGGTGCTGTTCAATTTCTCTTAAAAAAGAAAGACGTGATCCAGTTCTTGGCGTTGCTGGTCGTACTCGATCTACAGACATTACGAGTCCTCGACTGGATGAACAAATCGAGGGCAGTAGTGAAGAGAGAAACAAAACAATTCGAGCAGAGAGGTACGTATTGCGAAACAGACATGTGCAGACACAAATAAGGAGATTGGCCGGCCCAGCACACCCGTCAGGGCACTAACAGTTCCGCCACCATGCGATAGGCAATTTCTGATAGTCCTCTAAGAAACCCACGCCCACCCAACTCGAGGAGACAACGACACGCGTCAGTGTCGGTCGAGTCAGGTTGCACTGGACATATGACCGCGATTGCGACCGCCAGAGAGCAACAATTCCAGCCTTTACTACCAAACCTCCCCGCCTCAATAATCGGAAGTGGGAGTTGAAGTGGATAAATAAATCATGAAAAGGTCTTGGCGTGTGGGTGGAGTACACAGACTGGCCCCCAATAGCTGTTTGTCCTTGTCTGTCTGCTCACATCGATCGTGTCGGCCATTTGACACTCTCACACCATAATCCGACCCAATTGGGTGCTCTGTACCCGAGCGGAGTTGAGAAGTGTTGGTGAACGACAGACACCGACCTCGATCTGGTTCCCAGATGGCGGGCTCCTAAGCCTTCAGCCGACGCTCTCGAGTTGGTGTACTGCCAGCATCTGCATATCAACAGCAGCGACTAATTCATGTCGAGGTTTCTCTACCGTGTCGAATGAGGTGTTGCCAGAACAAGCTGGTAATCAGTTCTTGCAATATTTACGAGTGCCATTGCTGGACCTTGACTTCCTGCCACAGAGCTCCAAGGCGAGAAAAGTGGTCTGCGGTGACTGGCCAAGACTGCAATGGTTCCGGTAACAAAGGCTGATTGATTCTGGCAGCACGGGAAAAGTTGAAATGGACCCGAGAAGAGTTTAGAGGAGCTGATGACAAGCTTCTTAACTAGGACAGTCCCCTGTCGATGACAGGTCTAAGTCCTTCCGACACGACGCGACGCGGAACCCCAAGCACAGTTCCTTCTCGACACAATTTTCTCCATGCTTCGCTTCCCTTGATCTGGAGGCTTGGGTGCATCTAGAAGAAGCTACACCTGGGCCAAGGTTCATAGTATCAAACACGTCCTCTTGCTCCGGCATATAGATACGACAGCGACTACCGTGTTCATTCTTCTTCGATTCATGACTGACTGGTTCAAGTCGTATCCGAATACCTTCACGCGCGATTTCGAGGCTGTGTTGAGCGAGACCCAAAATGAGGATGTAAAGCAGAGCATGAGAACGGATTGCAAGCTGCCGGACCGGCTTTTTGCTCTTCTGCTGAGAAGAGCTCCCTAGATCAAGAACCCGTCCGGCCGCAGAGTACTTCTGCACAATGACTGTAGAATGCAGAAAATCTCAGTCAACGAACAGTCTCCGAATGGTCTACCGCAATACAACTATGGGCATGTGGCCGGAGCGGGATGCATATGGTCAAGTCAGCAGGCTTGAAGTTGCATCCCCGCGATGCCGCCGTTCGCTGCAAGGGCTGCGCGTTGAAAGAAACCTCGATCCCGAGTAAATCAAACCAAACGATGAGACTTTTTTGCTCCGCTTCCAATACCATGCCGTACATGGGCGATGTGATGCTGGAACGAGAGAAATGGAAAAATACATAGGCATCACCCATGACGCCGAGACCCAGTCAACAATCAAACACACAAAGCCTTATTTCCGCGGTGTAATCGACCTTTCGCCGATGACCTTAGCGCTTCGAATCAACTGACAGAGACCCAAATACCGAGGGTAAAGAAAACAATCGGCAATTCTGCTTGTTAATCACCTATCACCAAATGTTTTCAAGAAAAGCTATCAGGCAATGCCTCCTCGCAGTATCCGCGGATTGAGCTGTGGAGTTAAGAGAAAGCACAATACAGCGACTAGGTTGACGGTTATTAGCATTGCTTAGCGCTTTCGGCATTATATTGGGCTTTGGAGGCTTTGGAGCCGTCGGTGCTTCCATTTCAAAGCATCATTACTGAGCGGTTCCCTGTCGCGCCCGAGAATTAGTCCCGCGCTCCGAACACTGCGGCCAGCAATTCGCTTTTCGGAGTTAGCCGCTCAAGTAAACCTCCCCGATCTAGCTTAATGTTTTCCTTCCGCCGGGCTTAAGAGGCACCAAGCGCGAAAGCATTGCTTAATGCGGAGGTACATAATTCATGTTATGGCTCCCTACACATGCCTCCAAGAAGATCGCCAACCAAGGAAATAATCACCATATCTCACCCACTATCAATTATCGTATACGAAATAAAATTAACATGGCGTCCGAAAAGAAAATTATCTTTATTACTGGCGGTAAATCTTGCCCATCTCATAAGCTGCACCTGCAAATGATCGGGAGACTGACATACATGCAGCTAATTCCGGCCTGGGCTACGAGGTCGTCAAAGCTCTGTACGCCACAGACGTGCCCTACGAGCTCATTGTCGGCACACGCACCCTTTCCAAGGGCGACGACGCTATTGCCACGCTCAAAACCGAGGTCGCCAGCTCTTCTTCCACCCTGAGCACTCTGCAGGTAGACCTCGCCTCGGATGCCTCCCTCGAGGCAGCCGTCAAGACCATCGCCGACAAGCACGGCCGCCTCGACGTTCTCATCAACAACGCGGGTGCCAGCTTCGATGGCCACCTGCGCGACGGCCAGATGTCTATCCGCGAGGCCTTCAACGCCTCCTGGGATACGAACGTCAGCGGCACTCAAGTGCTAACCACGCTGGCCGTGCCGCTGCTGCTCAAGTCTTCAGACCCGCGGCTAATGTTCGTTACATCGGGCACATCGTCGATGGCCGAGACCCAGCCCGAGAACTGGGGGGATCTGAAGCACATGCTGGGTCGCATCAACGGGTCGCCCGAGAAAGGCTGGCCCAAGGCAAAGGAGCTCAACCCCATCACGAGCTACCGCTCTACCAAAACCGGCTTGAATATGTTGATGCGCGAATGGACACGTATCCTGAAGGAAGACGGAGTCAAAGTCTGGGCCATAAGCCCCGGCTTCCTGGCTACGGGGCTGGGAGGTGTCGGCAAGGAACAACTGCTCAAGATGGGGGCCCTGGATCCATCTGTCGGTGGGCAATTCGTACGAGATGTTGTCCAGGGCAAGAGGGACCAGGACACTGGTAAAGTCATCAGGAGTAACATGATCCAGACCTGGTAGCTTCCAGAGTCAGCGATCAACTTGGATAGCTCTCCCGTTGTCTCGGTAGATCGGAAATTGCGAATAATGAAAGACGCTCATTCTCACTGAAGTACTCAGAAAGTCCTCAAAATCAGGAACTCTTCTCATTCGTCTGTCGTGTCTATCCATCACACGGCAAACTGGGCGATGTCTCCTATCAACCGTCCTAGCCCATGAGTTATAAGCATCAATCAACCCTCAAAACGATTTGAGTTCATCCACCCTAGCACGCCCAGCATAGCAATAAGCATCAGCGACGTGATGATGGCCGCGCCTGCTTTGTCCTTCGCTTCTGGGGGTGGAGCCGGCTTCATGTAATCAGGCTCTTCACCTGCGTTAGGGTCGCCCACACTCGTGCCGCCTGTGGAATTCGTCACTGGGCCACTGATCTCGTCCCGCTGCAAGTCAACCAGCAAGCTCGTCAGGGCACCCAGCACGTTCATCTGTTGGCCAGCGCCGGTGTCTCCATCATACTCTCCCGTCGTCCACCTGAAGCCACATGTGGCGGTTGAGACCCCGTTCCCGTTGTCTACACCGTCTGTGCATGACTTGATCGCTGCGGCAGTGCTGTTCCGGAGTGTCTCCATAATCTGATCGTGTACGAATGGCGCAAGCTGGGCGGTGTTTGCCATCCATCGGTGGAGGTAGCCCTTGAAGCTCTTCATATCGGTCGTGCAGCCTACCTTCTCGGGCGTCTCGCAGGACCGCTCCACCGCCGGGCCGTCGTGAAAGAAGATGTTGATGGTCTGATTGACGAGGCCTTGGACGCGACCGCGCCAGAGGTCGGATTGATTGGTCTGAGATCATGGTCAGCTGTGGACCCACTAAGAAGTCAAGCGCAACTTACGTGGTCGTACATGAAGGCGGCACCTTGCAAGAAGACAGCAGCATTGTATGAGAATTGTGCCCTGTCGATATTTGTGCAGTTTACTTGGACGTGGCCGCCGTCGTAAATGTTATATGCTTCATCCATGAGACCTACTCCAGTTTCCCAGTCCCAGGTCTTCACAGCCCAGTCATAGTATGTCGCGTTGTTTGTATATCTCGCGAGCCTTGCACCAAGGTTGAAGAAGATACCATTCGCGATGCTGTTCTTGTAGTCGTACCCACGATTAGATGGTGGAATCTGCCAGCGCAGGCCTCCGCCGCACTCCTTGTCGTGTCGATCTGCGCCAGCTTGGGTGTTGAAGACGGCTTGGGCGAGTGCCAGCCATTGAAGCTCGTCTGGGGGCGGGTCTGGGAACTTGTTCTCGGCTGCGAGCAGAACACTCATCCCCCAAAATCCCTGGTCATCGTTTCCCAGGGAGATGGACCAGTTCTTGGGCATGTAGCTGAATTCGGACTGGAAGAGCAGAGCTTGCTGTATAGCGTCGTTCCATGTCGTGTCGCCAGTTTGACGCCAGTAGTCTATCATCGCACCCCACAGTGCGCCGCCCTGCCACCAGTAGTAGTCGCCCCCAGGTGGTGGGCCTGGGAGAATACCGGGGATCTGACCAGGCTGGTCGCCTTTGTAATAGGACATTAGATTCTCGGCAATTGCTTTGGCGGCGGATTTGATAGAGTCTGCAGACGAAATGTCAGTGAATACAGTTGCGTTGGTACACGCGCGATCATACCTGCTGAGGTGAGGTCAACATCGAGAGCTGCGAGGGTGAGACTGGCCGATGCCAGCGTGAACAGTATGAACCTCATGGTGGGCGAGACTTCATTCTGTTGCTGTAGTATCAACTACACAGAGAACAAAATGAAGTGGGATATTGACAGTCAAAGTCGAGAAACCGTGCTGGCCCCGTCGCGGTGCGCAGTCAGGTCTGTTATATTGGTGTGGCACGAAGTACGAGGGAGGATGAGACTGTCGGGTGAGACGGGTGCAGAGAACCACAAAGCCGACAGTGAATTCATGTGTCCACATTTACCGATCTTGGCCATTCTTGACATTTCGCTGACTGTATTCACTATGGAAAGCCACTGGACGTTAACGGTTACTCGTGTTGGCTTACAGGGCCGCTGGGCAGCCGGCCAAAACTGACATTCTGTTTGCACTGCCACTTTATTCCGCAGAAGGATTCGATCCCGCAGGCTCCGTTTGTCATTTTTGGTGGTATGACTCGGCCCAGACCGACAATGCTACCCCAGAACCCGTTTAAGTCCATTAAGCTTGCAGATCCAGTGTGGAGGGAATGCTCATGTGGGCCTTTTCCAGCGTGATTGGGATACGAGACACCCATGCCTTTCTGGCAATCTTACACCGACTGCTTTTCTGACACATCTCACTTGGCTCTTGTCTCGGACTGCCAATTCCTTCTTCTCTTCTACGAGGCTTTGTCAGTCAGCGAGCAACATTTATGTCGCCTTTGTTTATCCACAATCCGGCATGATCACTGCAGCCAATGAACAAATCTCTCCATGGTGCATGTGTGCTTATTTGCTCTCAAGGGCTGGGCAAAGAGGGGCGCCAGAAGTCTTGCCTTGTCTTGTTGAACACCTGCAAAGTCGCCCTAAATCCTGGAGAGGGGTTCGAAGGAGCCAAGGCTAAAGAGATCGTGCCCAGACCGGGCGATCTGCTCGGCACAGCGGACTTGTATGAAAGCTTCGAGTAACAATTACGGTACAGCCCCCAAGAAGGCCCCGAGCTCAATGCTTAGCACCAGTACCGGCTGAGGAGTTGCAGGGCAATTCAGTATTGGATTCTTTGCATCTATAAGTGCTTGGAGGCCATTGCGCCATCAAGTCTAGTGTCATAGTATTCAAGCTTAAGCTATGGATCAAATTGAACACACTTCCAGGATTTTCTGGTCGACGCAGTTGCGGATTTCGTCTTGAAACTGAGGAATCATTTCTTTGGACGTCTCCACGATGAAGGACTCCAGCCAACTTGACATTCATTTGGCCTCTCCTTCGTGGGGTTCATCCAAGAACGACTAGGTAAAAATTGACTTTGACCAAGCCGCTGGCCCGTCATCTTCTGAACTTCCTCTCTGCGCTCACCAACACATTCTCTCTATAATCTCAATACAGCACTGTGACACATCAGCACAGGACGACAACCGAGGCCATGCGACACATTGCACAAGCCTGTCAGCGGCGCCAGTCAAATCCTATTTGGAGATTCGACTGGCTGAAGCTTACGGAAAATTCGCAAACGCATTGATTCCAATTGACAGAGAGGACAGCACAATACTAGAGGTCCCTCATAGTGTGTACAGTATACCTCACTGGAACGCTTGATTGATGGAAGAGGCAGGATTACAGAGACTTTGAAACGCGCGCTAGCATTTTTGACTTTGTCCTCGAGACAATGTCATGTGTAGGTGTGGTTGTTCCCGGACCCGAACATTGGAGGTTGGAGGCATGAGGAGCTGACTTACTTCTGCCTTCACGGAAACTGCATGTGATAAATCGAGTCCATGTAGTGGGGCATGGTCGCAAACTCCCTTTCCAAAGGCCAGGCCAGGCCAACGCAGTATGCCAGGGGCCTTGTGTCAGATCGATGGACGAGAGTGTCTTAGAAGCCACGGCTATTAGTACCTGGGCACGTGGGATTACAGGGCTGTATTTTTTGTAAGCAAGCATGGCACAAGATATAGTGACCACGGGACGACCTGGCCCGAGGTGGTTGTCCTACATCGAACAGCCCGATTGGCATACCATGGAATACATTTAGTACTTCAGTAGAGCCAGACTTAGTGCTGTGGGCGATCTGACGCAGATGGCAGAAAACACATCCATTATCCTGCACGTGTTTCTTGGCCAGCTCGTGCGCCATAGCCCAGAGCAGTCCACGTTCGGGAGTTCAGCGTGCGATGAAGGCTTTGACAAATGACGGTTGTAGGTGGCGATTTCGGCGATGGTCGCGGAGAAGGCCGAGGAGAAGCCCTGAGGAGGAGGACTACGAGCGAGCTTCGAGCGGCTATTCACGTCATACCTCTGCTATAATCATCGAGTGAAGAGCATTTCGGGAAAGAAGACTTTCCGAATGGAGACACAACTGGAATTACGGTAGGCCTAGCTCCCGCTCGGGCGCCGCCAACATGAACGATCATCGATGGCTCGTGGCTGCAAGTGGAACTAGCCATTCCAAGACTCGCCAGCGCACGATGCCTTCCCGCGAAGATCATTGACTAGTTTAGTGTCAAACATTGCTGTTCCGGTACTTGGGACGGACCGAGAGCTATGAGCACCCCAACGTCGCCAGCAAGCCGTTGATAAACGCTCAGCATGCTGGACCTCATAATGGGTCGAGCAACTATGGACCAGGTCTCTCCATTCTCACGGACTAATTCTTTGATCCACATCAATTCGACCCAGATGTTTTGACGTCCTTTGGTCGCGGCGACCAGTCTCGGAATGGATGATCGAAGCGATGAGGTGATGGCTGTGGCCATCTTGTTCTTCGTTTTGTGTTGGATCACAGTCTCTCTCCGGACGTATTGTCGATGGCAGGTGATACATTCGATGGGCATAGATGATCAATTATTGCTCTTGCTCTTGGTAACCAACCCACCCCGTACTTGAGCGTCTTTATCTCAACTGCCTTCTCATTTGCAGAACGCTGACTGGAAGAAAGGCTATATTCACAGCATATCTCGCTTCACAGTTGACAGCATGGAAGCACGGTACAGGGAAACACGCGTCTGACTTGTCAGCTGAGGACACAACTACGGCATTGAAGGTAAGTGAGTGTGTTACTTACGAACATTCTCCAGCTAACGTCAAATCACTTCAAGTATTGGTACATCTGCGAGCTCCTCTACATCGTTTCAACGTGTCTTCTAAAAATCAGTGTCGGCTTCCTCCTTCTTCGCATTACCATCGAGCGTATACACATCCACATCCTCCGGATTCTAATGCTCGGCACGGTCCTCTTTGGCGGCACATATTTCTTCATGGTCATGTTCCAATGCCGACCTGTCAATACCTTCTGGGATGAAAACCCTCGCACGCCTGGGAAATGCTGGAACGACCGTGTTGTCCTCATTATGACCTATACAGCAGCTGCAATAAACTGCCTAGCAGACTGGGCTTTTGGCACATTGCCAGTCTTTATTGTTTGGTCATTAAATTTGCCGATCAAATCCAAGATACTGGTTATGTTCATCTTGGGATTTGCAGCTATTGGCAGCACTGCCACTATCGTACGAATCTTTTACTGTAAGCGTTTATCATCCGTCGAAGCGGACTTTATGAGGCATACTACGGGTATAGTGGTGGATTCCCCCCTCATTTAGTTCAAAGCCCCATTCATCGGCTTATAGCAGCTGACTTAGATTTCAAAGTGCACCATCTCACCGACAAAGGCGACTTTCTGTGGTCGACGACTGATATTGCTATTTGGAGTACTGTCGAGCCTGGAATCGGAATCATGGCTGCTTCAATCGCAACGCTGCGGCCTCTTTGGCAACTTATCTGTTACAGGACAGGTCTGTCATCGGAAGCCCCGGCAAATCTTCGATGGCGCGAACGAAATCGTGGAAGGAGGACATATATTCGGTCAGAAGGATCTGGTCCAAAACGCACACCTCGACTGCGGCCAGACATCGACACAAGCTTGACCAATATTACGATAGAAGGAAGTGACACAATGTCGCCGAAAGACCATTTCTCTCCGAGGCTCAGTGCCCTATCATCTCAGGCAGGAATCACGAAGACGACAGAATTTGTTGCCTTTGGTACCACCCAGCCTCTGCCGCCTCTATCAGTAGAGGTAAGCTTATTCATTGACAATGGATGAAATCATGTCGCCTTGAATCTAACTTTTCAATAGCGAGACGCAATTGCGTCATCGAACCCACAAACCTCAAGGCATCCGTTCCAAGAAAACGGGACAGGTCTAACCTCACCTTTACCGACCCTTGATTGGAGCTCTCCGCGTGTATCAACCTTGACGATGGGATGGCCACAGAGCTCGAGGCCGAGCACAGAAGGCTGAAACGATTATAAATAATCAATATCACTTATTTGACTACTTTGGCAACCTATTAATCGTACAAATCCCGTGATCAGCCGGGATGCTGTCAGGCCGTCCCAACCATTTGTATTGATTGTTGACCGAGTCCTCGGACACATGAAGTGAACAATTGATCCGCCTTTGTCTGCTGAAGTTGTTTTAAAATAAATATTGTTCTCTGGGTCCTTTCAGTAGATTTTCTGTGTTAAGAATTCCTTGTTCTTGAACAGAAACGACCAGAACAAACGGCTTGTTGGTGTTCTTATTCTGACCATATAATCTTCCACAATAAGCGTGCATGTTTTCTAGATCATAGCACTTGTTATTGATTCAAGAAACCGGTTTCAAACCCACAAACACTCAAGGCTGTGCCATTCGCGGCTTGGTGGAACAGGACTTTTGGCGATTTTGCATCTCCGACATCTGTAAAGCAATCATGATAGGCCAATCGCTGAACGATGATGTGCTGTACGTCGTTGCGAATTCTCTTGACGTCGAGTCTATGCTAAAGCTAGCAAATACCTCTCGTTCACTTTACAATGTCATCTCGCCCGCAGCTTTGCGTAAAGACTTGTGCAAAAATGGCAGGTCCATTTTCAGTGCGACAAGAAACAATGATTTTCTACTCCTCGAAAAGGTCCTTCGCTCCCCGGTCTTTGATATCAACAAATCTTATCAGAGAGAGGGAAAGACCACATCTGTCCTGCAATACGCTGTCGAGCACGCCTCAGAAGAGGTATTTAAGATTCTGACAGTTCCAGTACTTTTTCAGGCTTTTCTAGACTATACGGATAGTCACCCCTGGATCAATGATCAAGGCGGACGCAACAACATTCTCGGCGAGGCAATTAGACATGGCAGATCAGACCTCATTAGCTACATTGTTGAGTCCCTCAATATTCAATCCCTCCCACCCGGCTGGCCCACGCACTTTGATCCACGACAGTTCTGGGATCTCGACGACGCACCTCTTGTGGCTGGGCTTTCCGGCCGGAAAACTGCGATTGACCCCGAGACGATTCGCATGCTGTCCCGATACAGCGATCCTGAGACCTTTGTCGGCGTCAACGGCAACCCTCATTGTGAGCTCAAGAGCTATTATCCGGAGGCCCCTTATGTGGTGGCTCACGCTTCACCAGATCGACTGCGGCAGTGGACATCCAATTCTTTGCATATCGCAATGATGCTGCGACAACACCCCGAGGCTAGGAATGACGTTCGATTGGAAACCCTTGAAGCCTGGCTTGACGCTGGCGTTCCTGTCAACCAGCCTGATGGTGGGCTTGTGGACCTTGATCATGTGAACCCCTTGGTGAGTTACTTCCGAACGCCGCTCGACTTCGCAGCCGAGGGCCTAGATCTCGAGGCAATGGACTTTTTGATTCGCAGGGGAGCAGTTGCAAATATTCTGGGCGTGGATAACGGGTCTCTTACAGCGTCGACTAGATTCACAGATCTTACCACGATGTCTTTGCTGTTCGGCCATAGACTATGGCCTCATTCTGTGGAAAGAGGCTGCTCCATCCTGGTTCCAAACAGGGACATTCGATTACCTGCTGGGTCCACCTACAAGGACATGATATCGCGAATGCACCAGGAGCGAACATTCTTAAAAGCAGCAGCACCCGGTTTGAAGAATGTCGTCTACGCCGTGGAGGAGCAGATACACGCCGGAATGCGCTTGCTTGAGGCAAGAATTGGCCAGCATCACCTCCCTTTGGTTATGGAAGAGTCATCGGGGCTGCCAGTCGAGGTTTTCTCCTTCATCCACGATGAGCTTTTGGGATCGCCGGATATTGCTGACTCACTGACGAGACTTTTTGGTAGTTCTTGGATTGACACGATGGACTGGAACTTACGGACGCCACTTTTGCAGATCCTGTCGGGAATCGCTCCAGTAGACGAGCACAAATTCTGGTCCATGGGAAACAACCAGGCTTGGTATATTCGGCAAACACTCCACAAACCACAACTGATTCGTTGGCTGCTGGAGAACGGTGCAAATCCCAACGCTTGCGATATTGAGGGCATTACACCGCTCAGGTATGCTCTATTCCGGCTTGACGTTGGGGCCGTGGATCTGCTTCTACGGCACGGCGCTGACACTGCCGAGGTAAGTGATCTGATCCACCTGCTTCTGAATTTTAATCGCCAGGAGTTATTGCACAACGCGAATGATTTCATGAAGTACGCCCTCGAACTCTGTTTCGTTGGTATAAGAGACGGATTTGTGAGGAGAATCGGCGAGCAAGTTCGCGAATGGGACCAACACCGCATGGGAGTTGTAGGCGTTCAACTCCAGACTGCTGATGGCGAAACAACGTATTCCATTACTGTCCCTTCGACGCCCTTGGACTCGTGCCTGGGGCTCTTCCTTGATACGCCTTTGTGCCTCGGCAGTCGACTCGAAGACATTTGCCTCGTTGGCGATATTGACTCAGACAGACGGGAAACTTTTATTTGTCGACTCAGCAGACTTAGATACGTTCTTCAGAGTCATTGCAACTACAGGCCAGTTCCTGGCAGGAAGAGAAGGACATCCGCGGGCAGTTTCTCCATCGATGAGGGGAAATCTCCCCCCAAGAGACACCGAGCCATGTGATTTCCATACGCTGTTCCAATCCCAGTGTTTATAATTAGCTCTTATTAATCAAATTGTGCCGTCAATCGCCTTTTGAACGGGTTGTAAACTTTTCTGCAATGAATGTGATCGAGACACTACCTGGGAAGCTATTTATTCCACCTTTGTGGGACTCTGTTTCCCTCCTGATCCGCTTCGCAATGGATTCTCAATCCTTTTCTTGAATCTCGCAAATTTAGTGTTGTAGAATCCTCGCCTTCAGGCACTTGAGTTGCTTCGCTCTTAAGGCCAAATGTCATCTAAGGCATATGTTTTATAAATCGCAGTAGTGCGTAATTATTGAGTTCCTAGATATGCTCCACCGGTCCTGCCATCTTGATGTGTCTTTCGTCCACTGCCGTCTCATCAGAACCGTGTCCCCCTCTTGCGAGTGCACCCATGGTAGCCATATGAAATATCTGTCAGATTTATGTAAAAGTCGCGACGTGGTTCAACTTGACAACTGCTAATGCAGCTCATTGACTCTACCGTCGCTTCATTCCTGGAAGCAACTCGAAATTGCTCGTGGTAAAAGCTTACAGGGTTTCAAGAAAGATTTTGCAAGTCGGAACTCATCAGGCATGATATGTTCGTGCGAGACACATAACGTGACTTTTCACAGATTTGGATTAGCCGGCACATCTGCATCGATACTGAGACTAGCGGTTGAACAAGCGCTAAGTGAGGTACTTTAGACTGCGACATCGCATGTTGATCCCAAATGGTGCATCTCGGGATACCAATGTCTATTATCTTCTTAAACAAATTAATATCGGCTTTCCCTCCCCCAAGCTGGTAGCTCGTGCACCGACTGCACAACGGCAGTGGGATCCAGTTCGGAAGTCTGGTAATTGCGATGAACCGAGTCCAGTTCAGAGGTCTGGTAACTCTGTTGACTCTGGTGACTGGGGTGGCTCTGGTGACTTGGGTGATTCTGCGTGCCTTTTATCTGAGTAGGATCCCAATACCCCTGTGATGGATATTCGGCCAACGAAAAGTCATTGTTATGTCCACCCGTGGTATGATCTGCAGCAATCGCTTGCCTACGCTTCTTCCGGGCGCGAAGGAAAAACCACAAGCCTGCAGCACCAGCTGCAATGCCAGCTATGGAGGCACCCACCGCAGCACCAATTGTGGTGGCTTGGCTTGGCTGACTCGTATTCTCTGAGACGCTCGTGTCCGTTGGTGAGATGCTTGTTGAAGAACCTATAATACTACTTGTGCTTGTTGACGTTGTGGACAGGATCGATGATGAATGAGTGGTGGTAGTCAGCGGCGTAGTGCTCGAAGTTGAAGCGGTTGTCGATGTAGAGGCCGCAATGCCGATGGTCGTCAATACAGTTGGAGTATCTGTCACAGCGCTCCATCAGTCAACGAACTTGAGTCCAATTCAATTCCATACTAGCTGAACGGTGGTGCTACTCGTTCACTTACCCACAAAAAGCAGCACATTCTCCTGACTGGTACAGTTGACCGATCGCCCATCGATACAATAGAATAAGACCTGGGATGTGTCCTCACACATTCCCATGCCCTCTCCACCGGCCACGTTGTCATATTCTGGGTTGACGCAGAAATTCGGGCAATACGAGCTTCGCCAATTCGAGTCTGTACAAGAGCCGCGTACATATATTGATGCTCCAGCCTTTTGCAATTCTTCTCCAGTGGCCTGGCAGACACCGTTGGACAAGCAGGCGTACCCTTGTCCACAGCATGCCGATTCAGCTGTCTCGTCGTTGCAAGGTGTATCTTGGGACGCTGCGGAGCCGTCCGGGTAGTAGCATATTGAGAAGCATTGGGATACTAGAAGTGAGAGGAATACAACAAGCATGCGTATACCTGCCGCCATGGTCTCTTTTCACATCCACGAGAAATAGGCTCTACTTTGAGGTCTGAAAAGAATCGGAAGGAGTATGAGTGAGGCTGCGGCCCTCCTGCCACAGGGGATAGCGTGGTAGTCATTTGAACCTTAGGCTGAGCTGTTGGCCCGCCACAAGGTTTCATCGGAAATGCAGGGCGGGAAAACTGAGATGGTCTGCGAGAGAACAACAAGAAAAAATCAACCGACCCCTGGAGCCCCACCGTTGTTAGCTGTTGGCTGACCAGAAGGGAATGGGCGTGGGCCGCCGCATTGCCAGGCTGATGTTAGCCGAATTGTGAGCGAGCGAGCAAAGGATGCCTTGTGTGCATCTTGCACAGTACGAGAGCAGGACCTGACAGGTATTTTCCGTAGCTCGCACAGACAAGCCAGCGCTTGAGCCGGCAGAACTGAGTGCGCTGCGGATATAAATGGCATGACAGGGTGCAAACCAACTGCACGCTCAACCAACATCAATAAAGATAACGGCGTCCCGACACGTTGGTACGCCAAGAGGTTGGCTGCCCCCAGGCCAATAGGCAGGCTCCCCCTACCGCTGCGGTGGGACTGCAATATCTCAACTTGCCAGGCTTGCATGCGTGCGACCTGCCTGCAATCCGCCTTCTCTCCATTTCCAGACCCATGTTTCCTGTTACGCCAAGTGCATCAATTGGCTGTTGAAGCGCGGTCCGAGTCATTTCCCAAAACAAACGCCGCGGAGCTGCAGCTTGTCCTCGCCCAGGCGAAATTGCTCTTTCTTGGTTGTAACGCTGCTGTGCCTCACCAGCTCCTTCCGTTGAAGCGAGCATTCACCGCAGAGTTCCTTGCCTTCTTCGGTTCGCGATTCTGAAGCAAAGACATCATCAATCTTCCATTTTGATCAACGCTCAAGATATTTGTCGTCCGACTGAATTGTGCGCTTCACCGATTCCTTGAAGGCTGTGCCTCTTGTTGGATTTACTACCGCCCTTTGCCATCACTGCCGCCAAAGACTGGACCACTTCTGCCCACCTCGAAGGGGAGAGCCAAGTCTTCGCAGCTCAGCATCCCCAATGTGCTAAGAGCTGGCGGTGTAGTACGCCAGGACCTTTGCGGTTACCATCTCCACCATGTTCGCTGCTAGAAGAAGCCCCAGGTGGCTTATTGCCGCTGTTGTGATTTCCCTCGTCACAACCTTCTATCTTCTCAACAATGACAGCCCACGATACTGGCTCACGCCAGCTTCTTTCTCGGCTCCAGACAGCACACAATGGAAGGTCTCGGATGACTACTTCTGGAAACAAGTCCCGACCCATTATCCCGCCACCTCGATACGGCCACTTCCCACAGGGAAGGCCGCACCGTACCCCCAAGTTCAAGCGAAAAAGTTCCCAACCGAGACGATAGAACAACGCAAAAAGCGTGAATTCCATCGGGACACGGTCAAGCAGGTCTTCAAAAAGTGTTGGCAGTCTTACAGGGAGAAGGCCTGGCTCTCTGACGAACTCACGCCTGTCAGCGGCCAGTCGCGCAACACTTTTGGCGGTTGGGGCGCAACACTGGTCGACTCGCTTGACACACTGTGGATCATGGGCTTGAAGGCCGAGTTCGCGGAGGCAGTCGACGCTGCAGTCACAATCGACTTCACCAAGAGCCAGCATGAAGAAATTAACGTCTTCGAGACCACTATTCGTTACCTGGGTGGATTCCTGGCAGCCTATGACCAGAGTGGCGATCCGCGATTGTTAAGGAAAGCAAATGAGGTCGGCGAGATGCTGATGAAAGCCTTCGACACGCCTAACAGGATGCCAATTACCAGGTGGCACATCAACTCCGCTGCAGCAGGCGAGAGACAAGAAGCACCCGATGGTGTACTTGTGGCTGAGATTGGCAGCTTGACGATGGAATTCACAAGGCTGTCGATTTTGACAGGAGATCCAAAGTGGTTCGACGCAGTGCAGCGCATCACCGACATATTCCACAAACAGCAGATGACGACTTCGCTAGCCGGTATGTGGCCATTGGTCGTGAATGCCAAGGAGGAGGTATTCAACCAGGGGTCTCATTTCACATTGGGAGCCATGGCCGACTCTGTATTTGAGTATCTGCCAAAGATGTCGGCTTTGCTGGGAGGGAAACTCCCAGAGTACCAGGAAATGTACGAGAAAGCAATGGATGTAGCGAGCGATTGGCTTTTATTCCGCCCAATGACGCCCACAAATGAGGACATCCTCATTTCTGGTCACATCGAAACTCACCAGGAGGGAGGTACCAGTTATGTTACCCCTCAGCGAGAGGGTCAACATCTTGTTTGTTTTGTCGGTGGCCTTTATGCCCTTGGGGGAAAGCTTTACGATAGGCAAGACCATCTTGACATCGCCAGGAAACTTACCGAAGGATGTATTTGGACATATAAAGCGTCACCACATGGGGTCATGCCCGAGACACTGTACATGGCATCATGCGGATCCAAGGACGATTGTGAATGGAATGGGGCTGAATGGAAGAAGCAAGTGCTTTCTGCGGCTGGCGAACAGCCCACTGGCGACTTCGACTCTGACATCGGTCGTGCCAATACAATCATCGCCGAAAAAAGACTGCCAGAAGGATTCACAAAAATTCCGGACGGCCGTTATATCCTGCGGCCCGAGGCGATCGAAAGTGTGTTCATTTTGTATCGCGCGACGGGTCGCGCAGATCTGCTAGACACGGCTTGGGAGATGTTCACGGCTATTGACAGGGTGACATCGACGCAATTTGGGAACTCGGCGGTTGCGGATGTCATGACTCCGGAGAAACCGTCAGCGACGAACTCAATGGAGAGCTTCTGGTTGGGAGAAACCTTGAAATATTTCTACTTGATCTTCAGTGATCCGGCTTTGGTCAGCCTCGATGATTTTGTCTTCAACACCGAGGCACACCCATTCAGGCGGTTGAAGAGATGAGGCCTAGCGGAACCAAGGCCTTGAAAAACTCAACGAGACACACTAGAAGAGTATGAGATGTTAAGAAGATGAATGGACACCTTTTTCACACTTTGGGGAACGAGAACTACTATGGGCAGTTACCAGGCCGTCCACCAGTTTTAGTGAATCTTGTTATTCTGGATGCTTCTTTCGGGATACAGCATTTTCTTGTTTAAGTTTCCGGTCCCACGCCAACTCAACAGTCGCCTGCATACTTGTTGCTTCCGAGTAATCTCCATCATGGAGTCACAGCCTAGTATGGCATAACCGGGGCAACCTTCCAGGCCCAGGTCACTGCTTGGTCGTGGATCATGGATCATCTAGATGCCAATGAATGAAACCATCTGTAATTTCGGGCGGGCTGGAAGCCAAAGTCATAGATGGCCATTGGGACTTCTTCGATGTGATTTGACTCTTTAACCCGGCACCTCAGGCATTGGTGCGGAGTGCCTCGGCTCCGGAAACTCTATCTCCATACCCAAGCTTACTGTCCTTCTATACATTGGACGTGTCCCAATGTCCGTCTCGGGGCATCTGCTATGCTCCGTCTGGGATCGCGGTGATATCCAAACAAACCCGGAGACGGAGCATGAAGTTCGGCCGACCTTCCTGTTCACCACCGCGGGTTGAGTCAGTGCCGGTCGGCTGGGTGGGTCTCACTGAGTTTGAACTTTAAGGCATGGCCTCGGCACCTACATCTATCTACACGCTCCAGGGAGTCTTGAAGTCCCTATTGTTACTCTGGCTCCCTAATTGTTGCCTCTCTCGCTCCCTCGTTGATATCATGAGATCCACAATCTCCACCAGCGGAGGATATTGGATCCTTCCGTTGGAAAATTAAGAAGCTCTGGCCGTCCATTGAACCTTGATCCCTACATAGTGCAAGGCCTCAACCATTTAAAGAACCCGCGATGGACGCTGACCAGGCCTAGATAAGTAAGGCCCTATCAGCTCTTGTCCTGTTGGTCCAGCATCAGAGCCACCACAACTGCGTTAGCCAACATTCACAGGCCCATTTCTCTTTGATTTTTGTGTGAGTTTCCAGGCCATTCCTTGTTCCTTACACTAAAGTCGGTGAAACAACATCACGTCGGTATCCTCAATCATGGCGACCGTCATCATCGTTGGTGTTCTCGCTACACTCTTCTTGTATGGCCTATACCAGTGGCTACTCCCAAAACCACTGCCCGACATTCCTTACAACAATGCTTCCGCAAAAAACATCTTCGGCGATATACCCGAACTCGTCAAAGAGGTCTCGAAAACTGGAGATTTCGCGGACTATATCCGCAAGCAGAGCAGGAAGCACAATTCCCCAATCACCCAATTGTTTATGACGCCCTTTGGAAAGCCTTCTCTTCTGGTCTGCGACTTCAGAGAGGCCCAAGATGTCCTCCTCCACCGGGGCAAGGAGTTCGACAGATCCAGGTTCGTCGGCGAGCTCTTCTACGGGACGGGCAAGAATCACCATATCACGATGAAGACTGGGCCTGAATGGAAGGCTCGCAGGAAACTTCTGCAGGACCTCATGTCACCTAGCTTCCTTCACAACGTTGCCGCACCTACTGTCTATGCCAGCAGCTTGAATATCCTGAAGCTGTGGGAGCTGAAGGCTGACCTCGCTGATGGGCGGCCGTTCCTGGCCTCGAAGGACATCTTCCACGCCGCTTTGGATGCTGTGCTGGCTTTCACATTTGGAATCGGCTTCAAGGAGGACGCCACCACGCGCCAGATCCAACTGATGCAGAGTCTCGAGCGCGGAAAGATCGCTGCCGGCGGGGCGGACGTCCCCGTCAAATTCCCGACCGCGACATTGGGCACAGCTATTTCTAGCATACTTTTCCTAACCGCGTCCGTGGAGCGCGTGAGGGGGGCTGCTAGCATGCGCTTGAAGTGGTGGTTCATTCAAAAGGAGACTGGGTTCAAGAAGGCGCAGAAGGATAAGGATGAAGCTATCCACGGGGAAATCGAAAAGGCCATCCAAGCTCGACGGAAGAACGGGCAAGGTGGAAACGACGCATGGGTCCAGTCAGCGGTCGATCACATGGTCGATCGCGAAGTTCGTGTGGCCGAAAAGGAAGGGCGACAATCGAATCCCCATTCACCAGGTATGTAAATGCCCTCGAAGATCCACGCCCAAAGCCTTCCTGAAGCCAAGCGCACCCCTGATGCACAAATTGCTAACGTTTTCTGCTAATTTCCAGACATGCTGGAAGAGATCCTGGGTTTTATCATCGCCGGCCACGATACAACAAGCACCACCCTCTGCTGGGGCGTCAAGCTCCTGGCAGACCACCCAGGAGTCCAGCAACGCGTCCGCGACGACATGCAAGCCGCCTTCCCCGAGGCCAAGGCCGAGGGCCGACTGCCCTCCGTCACCGAGATCACCAAAGTGTCCATCCCATACCTCGAGGCCACCATGGAGGAGATCCTGCGCGTGGGCAACACGGTCCCTATAACCGACCGCGATGCCGTCCAGGACACCACCCTCCTGGGCCACTTTGTCCCCAAGGGGACCCAAGTGTTCTTCCTGGCCAATGGGCCCTCGTTCCTCGAGCCGGCCTTTGATATCGAAGAGTCGCGGAGGAGCCCGCACGCCCGGGAGGGCAAGGCGCGTGTTTGGGAGAGCGAGGACATCGGAGCCTTCAAGCCTGAGCGGTGGCTTACGGAGGAGAATGGTAGGGAGGTGTTTGATAGCCAAGCTGGACCGGACATGCCCTTTGGTCTTGGAACCAGAGGCTGTTATGGCCGCCGCCTGGCGTACCTGGAGTTGAGGCTGTTGTTGACGGTGTTCTTGTGGAAGTTTGAGTTTCAAAAGTGCCCCGCGGAGTTGTCTAGATACGATGCTGTTGATGGAGTTGTCCATGGACCCAAGGACTGTTATGTTAGGTTGCGGAAGGTTGCGGCCTGAGTCTGCTCTCATTGTGTATAGGAATAATGCAAGCCAGTTTGATAATCAAGGACACGAAATCTACATCCAAGGAGGGATAGGAGTTTACGGGTGCGCTCACCACAAAATTCAAGCCAAGATTTACGGGGGCATGCATATCAACTCGAAGGCAAATGCTGACTCGTTTCTGATCAGCCACATAGCTTGCGCATTATGAAACGATATTTGCGAAATTCCCAAGGAAATATTTTATATTTCTCCTTGGTATGTTTACCAGGGCGACATACGCCTATTCTCAAAGAGTTGAGAAATGCAAAAAGAAGGTGAGCCCGACATGGGTCGAGAGCTTAACAACAAAGAATAAAAATGATGTTCGTCAAAAGCCGGACGCGGATTAACCTCTCTCCCCTTCCTCCTGGTACTTGAAAGCAAACAAATCTTGGGCCCATGTTGAATGTGTCCAACGCAAACTGCACGTGTTGAAGCACCGTCACAATAGCGCATCACACCAAGACAACGGCATCCATCAGATCTTCTCCCACCTCAACAACATAGCGGCAACAATGACAGGCAGCACACTGACCAGCTCGCCTAGACCCGCAAACTCAGGCGGGATCCTGGCGTTATGAAGGGTGGAAAATGCGCCGGCGCCGAGCAAGATCGCAAAGATGTTGTAGACGAAGCTCCAGCCAAAGTTGAACGCGACCCTGCCCATGGACTTCTTACTGGCATTGATGAGCGTGATGATCCCGGCCAAGCTAGGTCGCATGAGGACGACGTCCGCCGCGGACTTGGCTACGTCGGTGCCGCTGGAGTCGTTCATGTGCACGCCGATAGTCGCCTGAGCCAGGGCCACGGCATCGTTGGTGCCGTCGCCGCAGAAGATAACGGTTGGGGCGGACTTGCCGTTAGGAGAGGCAAGAAGGTCCTGGATATATGTCTGCTTGTCTGCTGGGGTGCAGCGAGAGCGGACGCGGTCGTCCGGAATGCTGAGCTGCCTCGTGATCGCACGCACAGCTGCGTCATCGTCGCCCGAGATGACATGGACTGCGACTCCTCGTTTGTGCAGCTCCTCGACAGTGCCGAGAGAGTCCGGTCTGAGTGAGTCCTGCAGACCGAATGCCGCTACGAGGGTGCCGTCTACGGTGAAGCAGAAGGTGGTGTGGCCTTCGGAGAGAATGGACTGGACCCGAGAGTCCTGAGCGAGCCCAAGCCAGCGGGAGTTACCAGCACGAAGAATGGATCCTGAGGACGTGGTTGCCTCAACTCCTTTCCCAGTCAACGTGCTGGCATTCAGAGCCTTTGCAATAGGAGCAACACCCGCGGATTGGAGTCGTGCTGCTACAGCTGCAGATACGGGGTGCTTGCTGCTGACGAGCAAGGACAGTAGCAAGGACTTGGAGCTAGCTTGACTTTCTTGATCTCCCAACCACGTTTCTCGGGCGATGGTAAGACGCCCTTGTGTGAGGGTTCCGGTCTTGTCCAACACCACATGGGAGGTCTTGTAGGCTAACTCTAATGGATCGGCAGATTTGATGATCACACCTCTTTCGGCAGCCACGCCACTTCCAATGACAATTACCATAGGGACTGCGAGGCCGATAGCGCACGGGCAAGACACGATCAGGACCGTGATTGCAAATGTGATGGCCTGGATAACAGCATCGGATGCGGGTCTGCCTTGTACCGTAATGCCGACAGCGATCCAGACGCAGAAGACTATGATGGTGAGCGTGACAATCACGGGGACGAAGTAAGAAGCGACACGGTCGGCAATCTCTTGCATCTTGGGCTTGGAAAGCTTGGCTTCGTCAACCATATTGGCGATGGCGCTGATCGTATTGTCACCCGGAAGCCTGTTCAGCCGCACCATCAAGGTCCCGGCACCATTGATCGACCCAGCGATGACGGCGGATCTGACGTACTTCTCAACAGGCCTCGACTCTCCGGTGACCATCGACTCGTCGACCTCAGAGGATCCAGAGATAACTGTGCCATCTGTCGGTATCTTGGAATCAGGGAGAACCTTGAAGGTGTCTCCGTGCTGAAGGAGTCTGACGTCTACTTCGCGCTCCACATCTCCAACCAGAGTAGCAGTAGATGCTTGCAAGGACCGGATGGAGATGGACTCCACTGCTTTCTGACGGGCCAGCGCAGCAACATATCTCCCCACCATGATAAGAGTCACCAATAGGGTGCTCGTTTCGAAGAATTCGCCTGTCGAAAGCGGCTGACCAGCGACGAGGTAGCCGAAGGAAACGACTGAGAAGATGTAGGCGGCACTCGTGCTAAGGACGATGAGCAGATCCATCTCAATAACCCTCGAGAACACGAGTGCCTTGAGAGCCTTGGGATAGAATGGCCCAGCAATCAAAACCTGGACCAACGTTGCCAGTGCAAGGGACGCAGACCCATAGGCGAGTTCCCTTTCCGGCAGGGGAGCCCACGCCAGTACTAATACCGGAATAGTGAGAATGGCGGAGAGGATTGTACTCAATCCAACATTTCGAACATGCTTGCTGCCAGCGGCAAGACTCTGGTCGCCTCTAGGGGGTGCCAGGGTCATGGGGGTGTCCCATCCTTTTTCCAGCAGATCCCGAGCTCCTGTAACCTTAGAATCGAAAGCGACATTCACAACGTTCTTTCCAAGCACCGAAACATCCGTGACACCCAGTGGCCAGCTGTCATTGGCAAATTCAGCCGCGTCGCCTGGAATGATGATGTCGATGTTGGACCCCTTGTTAGTGACCTTCTCACATTTGAATTCAGTGGTCCTCTCGAGGTGTTTCATGACCTCGGCCACGGATCCTGTGTTCAGGTCCAGATCGAACTCGGCACGCGAGAGGACGAGGCTCGTCTTGAGGTTCTTGACTGAGGTGAGACTTGCGAGGGTGCGCTGGAGCTTCGTCTCGCATCCAGTACAGGTCATGCCAGATATACTAAGAATGACATGGTCTTTGCCCGAAATCCCACTCTCGAGGTCGGTCGAACTTTTCCCGCCCTGCCTTAGACCTTTGATATCTTTGGAACGGGTGCCCTCTATAGAAAGACGAGTGGTTGTTGCGATTGGCGCACAGCAGCCCTTGTCTGTACAGTCGTCCTTTTGGGGGTTTTGTCCCAAATCCTGGGCACATGCTTTTCCCTTGACTCTGGTCCGCATAGGTGAGGAACCCTTTGCGGCAGCGCCTGTGGCACAGCAGGAGTCGACTGATCTGCGGGAGACTGACGATGACCTTTTAGAGCACCGCTTCCTCTCCAGGGAGGATCTCTTGGGGGGTGGGCAGCACGATTCCTGGCCCATGGCCAGGAGGGCCCGACAGAGACAGCCGAGAGCCTCTAGCTTGGCTGCGTATTTCTGGCGAGTCGATTGACTGTGCTGCCGACATGGCTTCCCGTCTCGCCCTTTGTCACAGGCTCCCTTCGATGATGAGCCCGTGGTCTGCCCTCCGCACTCGCGAGCAGCAATGCGGTCCAGGCAGGACACGTCGCAGCACGGGTTGGTCTTGCCCTTGCAACAACTCGGATCCTTTGGGTCCTGCAGCGCAAGCTTAGCGTCATCACAGCAAGCGTCCTTGCAAGAGGCGTCTGAGACGACCTCCACGGCCTTCTCCTCATCACAGCAGGAATCCCCGCACGTGGCATCGAGGTCAGGCGCGTTGGTCTTTGAGGACTGGCCTCCGGCGCAACATCCATCCTCACAGGTGCCGTTGGATTTGGCTTCGGTTGTAGCCTTGGGCTGCTCATTGTCCTCGGCGCAGCAAGCATCCGCGCAGCTTGCCGCGCTCGGAGCTAGCGCTGGCTCGGGAGAAGCGGGCCTTTCGCCGGCACAACATCCCTTCTCGCAGGAGTCCTCGGAGACAGTGCCGCGCTCAGCATCGCAGCAATTGTCCGTCATGGTAGAGGTCTCTACGCCGACAGTGGAGGGGCCTCCATTCATGGGCTGATCCTGGGCGGCGGGCGGTATAGGCATAGGCTCTGGAGGCGCACAGCACCCAGATCCACAAGCCATGATGCAAGGCTCGGTTGTTAACTTATTTTGAGAGTATCTTAGTTTGCGTCGCTATGAATTCAAAGTGAGTGGTGTCAGAAGTCGAGACGGCAGATTGTCGGTGAGATAAGGTCAAGAGCTCTGGAAACTTTAGCGGCGGGTACATGTCACTTGGCAGTCGGTAGTGGTCCTTGACAACCCGAAACGAATCACGTTTGGCAATTCCAATCGATTCGACGGCGATCGCCGCACAGTTGCACAAAGCTACCTCAGTGAATGTGATCTATTTGATCAAAGAAGCAGCCGGGTAAAAAAAAAAAAATGAAGGATTCCAAAGCGCTATCGGTCGCTGCTGACCAACTCATCAATCTGCCACCCTGCTGTGTCCCGAGCCCAAGGCCAAAATCATTGTTCTGTTCATTACTCCCGAGGTCGGTTGCGATCAGCTCTTGCCATCTTGCACTCATTCCGAGTCTCATCCGACCAACAAGGAGTAGGATCGCCAAATGGTTCTCCCTTTGAAGTTTGTGTGGCTTGGGGTGCGCTGGCAGCGTTGTGTGCGACAAGAATGCTCGCCGGGATAGGGTACTTGTATTTTGAAGGATCATCTGCAAGCAGGTTGTCGGGAGTGACCCGTTGAAACGCGGTCCTGATCAGGTATTTCTTGAGGCACATGGCCACTGAGTCTTCGCCAGCAGCTGGCGAGGGGTTATAGGGACAGAGCCTCCAGTTGGAAGGAAGGCCGAGTGCGTATGCAGCCAGGCCACCCTGAACGCGTCAGCATAATTGAGTCGGGGGCTCTAGAATAACAGTACTTACCACTATGGGTGTTGAATAACTGGTGCCTGACCAGAGCTGAGGCCCGGGTTTTGTAAGGTCGTAGGAGCTGACATCTTGGCCTTGGGCGTAGAGAGAAATAGGGTTGTCTCCTCGACCAGGGCTCGTGAAAGACGATAATTGACCTTTCTTATTTGTAGCGCCGACCATTAGCATTGGACTATTTGCTGTCGCAAAATTCTTTGGGAATATTTGGTCGGCAAATGGAGGTGGGTCGTCGGGCTTCGTGGGATCCTGATAGGTGCCTGCATTACCTGCCGAAATAAGTACGGTGACTCCAAGTTGGTCCAGCTGTTTCAGCGTGTCCTCGAAGGTTGACATGATGATATCTGCTTTTGTACCAAGCTCTCTCCTCATCTGATCAAGGAGCCAATTCCCAGAGCACATCACCACTACAGCTTTGCCCGGGGGGTGAGCACCGCCATTCAACGAGGCTCGAACCTCGGCGACGACACGCTTGAGCGCCAGAATCTGTGCCTGTGGCGACATGATCGATTGTACGGGATCTCCGTTCTTCAACACGGTCTCGGAGATCTTGATGAGGAATAGATTGGCTTTGCGTGCAACACCAGTCTTGCAGCCGGCCGCGAAAATCGCGACCATAGTTCCGTGTCCATGGTACTTTTTGTCTGGTGTTACCAAAGCCGTGTCGTCCACTACGATATCTGGCGTTAGTCGATTCTGGCGCACGGGATGCATTTCAAGAGCCTCGCGGCGGTCTCAATACATCAGGAATCCCCGAAGACAGCGAGAAGCTACTCACTATTATCGGGTGGAAATGAGTAGCCATCCCGCACCTGATCATCGGTCAAAGGCTGCAAACGAACGAAACGTGGGACCAAGGCCGTATCAATCCTTCGTTGATCCAAGCATTGCTCCTCGGGGAATCGTTCAAGATTGAAACCACTGTCGAGGACGAAGATAGTAGTTCCCATACCTGAGGCTCTGTCAGAAATCCAGTTCCAACTCATTCTACTAACGAAGATAGAAGGAACACAGTTGGGGATGTCTTGAGCTAGCAAGCTTCTGATGAAGTCATATCCAAATTCGCCAAGGAATCATTGACCTTTTAGGAGTACTGACCATCAGAATTATCGTGGACATAACCTTGGTCGACAGGATTGGGATTGTTGACAGCGTATGGCGCAGAGAGCAGGGTCAGGTAGTCAAATGCGGAATGGTCCGTGATTATGGCGCGAGAGTTTGTGATATTGTTTCCGCTGACTGGGGCGCGCCAGGAGTGGCGGTCGTCTCGAACGTTGGGAAGGGCGCCGACGTGAAGCAGGTAGGCACAAAGGCCTAGAAGAATGAAATGAACAGACATATCTTATTTCAAAGGCTGATCCAAGTCAGTTTTGCTTTAGAGGCTTGGGGTGCAAGAATGACGATTTGCCGATGATGTCAACTCTTCTAGATCTGGATGAGGTCGAACTCTATTGTTGGGAAGGACAGGAGACTGCCCTGACGCACTGGTAGAGAGATCCAAGCCGGAGTTTTTGGTTTGGGAGGGATTGGTCAAGAGCTTAGAATGGGCTTGTCAAGGGGACGAAAAGCGTTTTCAGATGCGGCCTTCGCCCGGGTCCAGAGTAAAGCTTGGGTCGGGTTGGGTGCGTGAGCCACTTTATCCTTGCACCAAGACCGCCTGCATGGTACAGGATAAGTAATCGCAGGCTTGGTTAAGGAGGGCAAATACAGGGAAAAGTGTCAAATTTTAAAGTTTCATGGTTGTTATGAGGGATCGTGGCGCCAGTGGTGTCAACAGTCCTAATTTCTACAGCAAGCTAGTCGAGAACTCTGCAAACGCGTCTGCTGAACGGGGAATCTTAGGCCCCTTCCTCTAGACAAGAGCTCAGCTGTGCGTTTGTACCATGATATGCACCTCTTGCTTTTCCCTCGACACCCGTAACGGACATTCGTACCACAACATTTCAGCAGGACAGACTGATCACAATGTGAAGGCAAGTGGGACTTATGCTTCGATTGGACAGACCAAACAATCGATGAGGCCGAACGAACACGATTTCTTCGGATCCTCTAGATTTTGACGGATGAGGACGATCGCAATGCAACATCTAGAAGTATATCAGAGTTGGGAACGGTGGATAGAGTGACGGCATTTGCATTTGAAATCAAAGGAAGTCACGCAGTGCTTTGAATGCTGTATGTAAACATTCAAAGCTAACGTTTCTTTTGCGAGGAATTCTGCGAAGAGTTGAGATTGTCCTCGCACATATCAATTAAGGCATTTATGTAAAGAGCTCTTCTAACATCGCAATCCGTTGTATCCTTCCAAGCCAGCTAACCGCATTTTAGACTGGAGAAACTTTTCCCACTTTGAAGTCCATTTCCCTAATGTTTCCAATTATCAGTACTCTATTCCAAACACGAGCCATCTGGTTGGAGAGGCCCTTAGCTTTGAAACAAGCTCGATAGTGTCAATTTGTCCGGAACTCTTCGGCGCTGTGGCCAATCTTCGGGAGCCCAACCGCCAATGCCTGTTATATAGCAAGGCACCCCCGCACTCACTTGTCGATGGATAGGACATTAGTGTCGGCAACTCATCACGAGCAACTACGCCCACTGGGAGATATCTTAAGCCTCCTCCTTTGTGGCATCCCCGTGTGGATAATCGTACAGGGGGCAGTGAGATTACCGCTTCCAGGTGAGAACTCCTCTAGGTGATCCTGCTGGTGGAGCCAGATGCAGCCTAACCTGGATCTATGTGCTGGCAGTCTGGCCTACTTATATCCACTTGTGCTAGTCAAGCGGTCCTAAGCTGTGCTGCCGTGTCTTGCGTCCATCGTCGTGCCCCTCAGTTAGTAGACAGAGAGGTTTTAAAACATTCACGACCGCCCAGGTATTCCTGCTAGAGTTCTGCTTGTATTGCTCTTAAGACGACAGGTTACAACCGAAGCCTGTTGCCAAGCCTACTTTCTGACCAGCTTGAAGCACGTTGGTGCTTACTAAGGGGGCACAGCGGTGCTACCCAAGACCGTATATAAGCCGCATACTTCCGCAAGAGGTTCGTTTGCTGTGGATTTAGCCAGCGTCAATCTCCCAAATCGCCTCATTTTACAGCTCAGACTTTGGCCTCGGCTGGCGCATCAACCATGGACCCACCCACCACAGGGCATGTCACCACGAACGATGGTGTTCGTCTCTCATACACTCAGACTGGTCCAGCTTCGGGAGAAACCCTTCTGTTTATCCCCGGCTGGCGGCAGACCGCCGCTCAGTGGCACAAGCAAGTGTCCCACTTCCAAGGCTCCTACCGGGTCACGACATACGACTACCGCGGACATGGAGATTCAGAAAAGCCAAACTCGGGCTATCGCGTATACCGGTTTGCAGCAGACCTACTAGACCTTCTGACACAACTCAAGCTGCGACAGGTGCACATCGTGGCACACTCGATGGGCTGCTCCATCATCTGGGCATTCTTTGATATCTACCCAGCTCAGGCCCGGGACCTGTTCGCGAGCGTCGTGCTCGTGGACCAGTCGCCTTGCATGATAGCCGACCCCGCCTGGACACCCGAGCAGGCGAAGCAGCTGTCGGCCATCTTCTCGCCCAGCACGAGCTTCGAGCTGGGCAAGGACATGCGCCCGGCCACCGCGGGCCTGATCAAGGGCATGTTCACTGCGGCGGCTGACGCCAAGGATGTTGACTTCGCGCTGGAAAGGAGCAACCTGATGAGCGACGAGGCGGCGTCGGCACTGCTGCGCGACCATGCAGCCAAGGACTGGAGGGATTTGCTGCCGCGCCTGGATGTTCCGACTTTGGTCGTCGCCGCTGAGGGCAGCGTAT
This sequence comes from Diaporthe amygdali, assembly GCF_026229845.1. Lineage (NCBI taxonomy): Eukaryota > Fungi > Ascomycota > Sordariomycetes > Diaporthales > Diaporthaceae > Diaporthe > Diaporthe amygdali. The sequence goes on from NW_026517029.1 coordinate 883,389, forward strand.
TCCCTGCTGAAGGGGTGAGGTGGGTAAGTGAGCAGATCTCGGGAGCGAGGCTGGTCAACTTCGAAAAGGAGGAGGGTGGCAGCCATTTCATGTTCTATGAGAACCCAGATAAATTCAACGGCGCTGTTGAGGACTTCTTGAGGCGTGCTTAATGTGGCGAGTGGACACGAGGTTTCGCAATGTACAGAGCACGTTTAAAGCGCGATATAATGCCTCTGCAACGCAACTTATATTGCACCTTGGTGGGAGTATCATGGAAGGCACAAGATTTGTGGGTGTGATGCGAGAGGGATTTGCAAGTGAGGAGCAGGAACAGGGGCTCCTTAGCCCCTCCGTCGATTGCTGGGTTCGCGATGAAATCCCAGGGCGTCGTGATGGCAAGGATCTTTACGCTATCCACAATAGTTGGATCCAGTATGAGCCCAAAGCGGTGACTTACATGACTTACAATTGTATGAATCGCCTTGGTAGAGTACTCATGGAGTGCTGACAGGGGGTCAGACCTCTCTCTCGGTGGGCCGGAAAAGATTTCAATGCTTGAAGGGTCCTTTGTACTCCGAAACAAACATAGCTACATACGACATCGCTAGAAACATCGTAGCCCTGGAACCCATTCCCCACTGTGACACGCATTTGCAACAATAGCAAGCAGAAGATGCTGCCCAGGCGCAGTCAAGAAAGACTCTAGTGATGACAGACCTACTTCATCCGAAATCGGAAACCGCAACTTCACCTGGCGCACCGCACCGGTTTGTGATGAGTAGGCCCATACAGAATGCGTTGCGTACGTGGGCCCATGTAGGATACTCTGGAGGAGGGTTGAGTTGGGACGACTATGGAGCAATGATGACTCAGGCTTGCAGTATATGCATTTTTGCGATGGAGGTGTGTTCTTAGAAGTATTGAGTCCAAAGAAATCTCAAAATTTAGGCAGGGCAATCCTGATGTGAGACGTAGAGAGAGTGTGTAGTTGTATTGGCTGTCCTTTGGACGCACAAGAAGAGGTGGCGTTGAAGCCACAGCTGAGTGAGGCCCAGCTGTTCGGAGATAGCCGTGCAGGATGCACGTTGCTCAATCCAGGAGTGGTGACCACGAAAGGCATCCATTCTGGCGAATTTTCCGTGGCAGGCAATTCATTGACTCTCATCATTTGGAGATGCAAAATAAAAAAAGCAGGTAATTTTGCCATTCTACGTGATGGTCATGACTTGACGTCGTCGCCGTCCATCAAATGCAAATGCAGTCATTACGGCCGTGGCCTCTCGGGCCCGGTCTTTTCCGAATGTGGGCTGACTCGGCATCTGTCGACGTTGAAGAAAAGAGCGAGACAAGACGCGATGCGAAGCGAGTCGTGGCCCATCGCGTTGCGTCGCACATGTGAAAGGCTCTGCACTGCACTGCAACTATCAATGCGCATGTCGAAACGCCATGGTGGCTGATTGTTATCATCTATCGTGTATCCAGCGCAGCTCGCTTGGTGGAGTGTGGTGGAGCGAGGTGGCAGAGCTGAGTCAGGGGGGGAGGAAACGAGATAGATGGAAATGGATGGGATGCACCCTCGCAGCAAGCCTCGTGCTCATGATCTGGAAGTCGTCTGCGGAACTGGCCCTTGGCATAGGTAAGATGCTTGCGCATGAATAGCCCAGTGACGAGCGGTAGCTGTGCTGGTCTGGCGGTGGGAAGTCAAGCATGTCAAGGTCAGCTTATCTGGTAGTTATTAAGGGAGAGAGGGAAAATGAAGAGACTGTTGTCATTGTCAGGGCCAGACAGGGAAAAGCAGATTTGGTGGTGTCATGTCAGCCTTCCGCCCGAATTTGTTGTCGAGAATTCCCGAGCCAGGCCCGCCCGTAGGGCTGAAGGCGACCCGTTTCACTGTCGGGAGCGTGCGGGAAGGCCCAGGGGCGCCCCCACCCGCGGGCCACTCAGTGCCATTCCAGCTCTGGAAGCGCGACCTCGCGGCGCGAGATCCACCTCACCTCGTCCGTTTGTCGAGTCTCGACCTTGCTTGTCCCATGCACGTTTCCCGTCCGCGACCCATGCATTAAAGTTCCATCTTAACAGTTGATCACCCTATCTGGCCTGCTTCAACCGCGAAGCTGGCCCTGCCTCTGTTAACCAGCCACCTGCGAGTAACCGTCACCACCACAGCCTGACCGTCCCATACCATACGACATTGTCTGCCCACCATCCTAATCGCACCACCACATCCGTATCCATTTTTGTACAACCACCCCCTACCTAGCCCTCTCGATACCTTCACTCAGCGCATTCAACGCCTTGAACATCCAATCCACCGAAGACCGAGCTTGGGCCACCCTGCCCTTGCCATCCTGATCGGGCACGCCCAGGGTGACTTGCGGCTCGGAAGCCACCCGTCGAGCCATCGAGCCATCGAGCCGTCCTTGCTTGCGCCTCACTTGCCCATTCAAATATCAACAGAGCCCCCAATCTTGAATCTTGCCCCCGGAGAGTCTGCTGCACCATACTTAGACTCTTCGTCAACCATCCAACCAAGCTCTATCAGCCAAGTCGGCCTTATCGCCTCTTTGCAACACACCACCAACACTATCACAATGGACATGCTCAACATGGCTTCCATACCCATGAACATAGACGACCTTCCCAGCGAGGTGAGCTTTCTCACATTCCTGCCCCTAACACTTCTTGCAGCACAGCTAACAAGGCAACCCAAGATCCTCATGCAAATCCTCTCTCCCATGACAACCATCCAGCTCCTTCCGCTCGCCCGAGTGAACCGCCGCTTCCACGACCTGGCCATTCGCCTGATCCACACCCGCCTGACGAACGCAGCCTTCCTGCCAGAGCATGAGCTCATCCTCGAATGCTACCACCCCTCCGCAAAGATCTCTACACCCTACCTGCAGTGTAATTACCTCGGTACAGACGGCCTGAGCGGCTACGAGGAGGACCACCAGCTGAGCTTTGGCCAGTTTGGGCAACTCTACTCGCGCTTCAGGCCCGTCTTGCAGGAGGATAACCGCAGGTCAAGGTCGAGACATCCCAGCGTGAGTGGTGGTGCTGCTGAGGGTGACGACACTGCAACGGTGACGGTGGATCTTGACGATGGCGAGATGTTCAGCCAATTGTGCACAGTCACAAATATGGTCAAGAACTCGTCCAGGAGAGGCCTCTTCCTCTCTCACGTCAACATCAACGACGGCGTGGTGCGCGTGTTCAGGCGGTGGTTGCGACAGTGCCACAAGGGCGAGCTGAAGGAGCAGGACCAGATCCTGTGGACCGACCGGCAAAAGAACGTCGGGCTGCGCTTCAAGGTTCGCGAGAACGTTGGTGCGAGACCCGGCCCGGCGATCTGGACCCAGGCGGACGAGGACGAGGATCTCCCCGTGTCATACGAGCTGGAGTACCAGGAGGTTTTGGTCCGAACGGGCCAGCTGCTTCTCAAGGTGGAGAAGGCAGAGGACCAGGAAGTCCACAATACAGGTAAAGCAATCGTCATTGCATCTCTCTAAGGGGATAGACCGTCCAGAAGGGGATCATGGCTGCATCGTTTTGGCAGGATGGCCAGGCTCGAAAACAGTCACGCATTGAGTTTGGGGCAAGGCTCTTTGCGCGCTGTGCACGGCACTGCACCTCCGTCAAAACGAGCAGAACTGCAATACAGTCCGGCTCAAGGAGACCGACGTCGACGACACCACAAGGATGATGCCGCCTCTAGGCCTATAAACCTGAACCATCGCCATGAGAACGAAATGGACGAAATTAAGGATATTGATGATCATGATTACTCACATTCTCTTCCAGATCTCGGTTTTGTGCGCGAAACCGGCAGCAAAGTCCCCTGCAAGGGCCAACAGATGTACTTCTGGATGCCACCCGCGAATACCTACGACCGACAACTTTGGGGTGGATCGGCGCCTTCTATCTGGGTAGGTGGCGCCTGAATGACTTCTTCGAAATGTTTTTCATCAACACAATATCACCCACGAGAGATTAGTCACGGACCACCGAACGTGCACTCTCGCCCTCGATCGCCACTCCAGAATCGCAACGGGTCGCTCTCAGCCGTCCGAAAACCTCGTCGCACGAACACGGACGAAAACCAGACATCCCGATATTCATCCGAAGAAAGCGAAACGGAAACAGGCTAGAGTCGCCAGGCAAAACCTGAAGGTTTTGACATCGAGGAAGTGGAGCCAAGATTAGATTGACTTCACCAGGGTGTCCTCGCGGACCTGTGGACGCAACCCGCCCCTTGCAGCCCGCTGAGAAAACCTTATTTCGGGACAGGTCCTGCTGCAACGTCGCGGCCGTCCCTCATACCCATAGATCTGTCATGCCTTGGGGCACGAAACTCCAATCAAGGAGGATTTTATCCGTGAACAGACCAATGAGTGGGCAATACATAAGATAGTTTTCAAATTCCCCGAACGTTGGGACTCAACTGCGCCTGCAGGATTGCAGCGCCGCGTTGTATTCCTGCAAAGAGTTCGGAAGGAATAGTCTGCGAGGTTCTTTCAGTGGCGAATTTTGGTACGGACTGGGGGCAAACATAGACATTAAAGCGCATGCTACCTACCACAGACCAGGGGCAGTGCTAGACACAACTAGAGTGCCGGTTATCCAGTTCTGGAAGAATATTGGGTGCACATAGACTTAGGAGAACATAGATTCCAAACTACTATTCAAACAAGATGCCAGACATTCAGACCTTCCCCCAACAACTGAGAAAGTCAAACCACTCAAGGCAAGCCATATCTCCATTGGTCCTGCCAAGGGTAGCTTACCTTGTCGCCGCAGCATACTAGTATGCCCGAGTATCTCGTCGAAGTGATGGTAAACTTTATGTGATCTCCGCTTGAAACGCTTCGTTCGCCACAGGAGTATGTCAATGAAGTCCGGGAATGGAAATCCAAGTCCGAGCCTATTTTAAATAAGCACGGACAAGGCCAGTCTTCTCGCAACGACTGATAAATTCGAAAGATTGGGTTTGTTATCGTTCATTGCGACAGGAGACAGAACCACTCTTTCTATAGTGGCCCGAGAGAGCCCACACACTACAAATGGGTTGGTAAGTGTAGTGACGAGGAAGCGGCCTCACTGAGTGACAAGCTGTAAACATTCACCAAATCTCTGTCAAAGACCGAAGTCAATCAATTACGGCTTTCCCAAATAGCGGGCGTGGAGAGAGGACCACGAGACGAGGACGTTGCAAAACAGGATCAGGCCATGCAAGCTAGGTTCACGAGCCAGAGCGACCGTTGGTTTCTGAGACTCGGAGCGTCGCTCTTTTGTTTCCCCATCTATGAAAAGCTATTTTTTGAATGTTTTGAATGTTTATGGGACGAATGATATCCCATGCCCTTCTAGAACGTCTGGGGAAATAAATTAAATACATCGGCTTTGTGGAGAAGAATAGTTCATGCATGTGAGCACTGTCTGATTCTGTCATACAAATTGCGGTGGAATGAGACCTATACAATTCATTGAGTCATCCCAAATTGCATATGCAGACATATCACAGTTATAGCGAAACCAAGAATGTAATCGATAAAGAGCAAATTGTCTGCGTTCCAAGTAGAAGTATCTCGCGTGTGAGCACCCTTCGTCCTCCTCCTCGATCTTCAAATGATCGGTACCTTTCAGTGAACTTACTATTGATCCCGCAGCTCGTTGATACTTGAGAATATCTTAGCTCGTAGACCAACCAGCCAGGGATGCAACGCAGCGAAATAGTCACAGACAATGACATGGGGCACTTCTAAGGCTGTCACTTGTGGTTGGGCAATTTCTGTTCCGTTACGAAACGCCTGAGCAGCTCGCTAATACCTTCTCTGTTACCCTCAGCACCTCCATCGAGTGTGTCAAATACACAGCTGTAGCTCATCGGACCTGCGTGCGAATCGTGGCCGTCGGAACACACGATCGTGTAGTCTTCCAAATCGGAAACAGCCTCGGAGATTAAGGAGACCTTGGGCTCGGTAAATAGCTCTTGCGAGATGGTATTGTGGCCGGCTTCTTCAGCAGGTAACTGCAGAAGATACGGCTCGTGAGACGCATCTGGATGCAGGTCGCCGTCAAGGATGTAGATGCCGACGGACGAAAGGCCTCGAAGGAGTATAGCAAAAGCCGAGATCATTAGGAGCAGCCTGGCCAATTGGTCAATCGAGTCCCGAGCAGTGTGGAGGAGAATACGGGCTGTTCGAGGTTGACTAGGTGTCGTCCTGGCGCTCGGTTCCTCTCAGAGTGAGGCTCTTTGAAAGCCGGGAATTGCAATAGTGTTGCGCAGAAATCTAAGCCTACATGCGCAATCAACGTATAAGAATCCTATACGTCTCAGTATAGGCAACAGTAATCTCCGAGGTGTTCCATCCTGACTATGTCGATGCAACGTGCGCTCTACAGCACAACGCCACCCCGATGCAATAACTTCCTTGATGCAGTAATTCCAATCGTTGTGCGTCTCGGCAAATGGCTATGTGAAGGAGTTCTCAATACAGCTCGATCCAATCTATGTTCTACAAACAGCTCGGTCTGTTTGCACACGTGCATGTTTACACATGCGCAGTATTTTATCTGCAACTTGGGACGGGCACTCTGGTGCCATCTCGAGCACAGGCAGTCTGTCGGCCTATATGAGGCGCCTAGCTCCCAGTGGGAGATGGGATCGCGAACTTAAGTCGAACTGCCGGCCGTCCGAGCGAGGACGATCGCCACGCACATGTCTTTGATCTGTTCTTCTGGACCGAAAACAAATTGCATCTGACAGCTCGCCGTTCGTCTGGCTCGGGATGTGCACGTTCATTACGTACCTAGGTACTGGGTCACATCTGGCGATGGCTTTTGGGCCGGGGCTGGGGCTGGGGCCCGTTTATTTGAGGGCAGGACTGGATGGCCACCAACTCATCACTTTTGAGTTTGCACCTGGGACGCGCTCCCGGGACGCCTGCATGCTTGGCTGCATCGGCTGGTCGTCGTCGAGGCCGGTCACGGGGTTTGACGAGCCTTGTTGGTGCAGGAAGGTGATATTAGTCTCCTTTCCTCTATAACCCCCACACTGTTTCTTCCAAATACACGTAACTGACACTGTCACACCGCCCCGGAGCCGTTGGCCCTTGGCTGGCCGTAGTCTTGCTCGGAGGAAAGCTCTTGTTTGGTTGATATGTGGGCGGTATATATGTCTTTTTTGGAGAAACTAATGCGCCGTCAAGCCGTTTTGACGTTTCTTGTTGCATTAGAGCCGACGATCTCGGTGACTAGTGGCAACGCTCGCGCACCCACCTATTGGTTGCGGACTAAGTGGGCGTTTTGTGTACACATTTAGTGTGGCTCACGTATAAAGGGTGTGATAGTATGATCGCCGTTACAAAGGCTAAGCTAGAGCCTTTTCAGTGCAGTAGGTATGCAAAGTGATATCTTTGACTGCGACGGGTCCTGCCGCACAAACACTTATTTGACGTTGTTTATAAGGTGTTAAGGGAGGGAGCCGTGAGGGGTAATTAGTGTTTCTTCACCAAAAGCCGCATTCATTTTGACTTCTCGATCCGAGTTGTCATTACGATGCCGAAATTTAGATACAGAAGGGTTGAGGCCGTGAAGAGAGGTGTTGTTGATTACATACTATTCAGGTCTACAATTATCAGGCAAAATTGAAGAGTGACGAACATGGTCCGATGCGTATTGAGGAAACCTTTAATATAATTGGAACGGACTCTCTCGGATTGGTAATGGTATTGAAGAGGACGATGCTTCTTGGGCAAAGACGTTCCTGTGGCCAAGACTTCGAATCAAATATTCGAATCTAGCCATGGAACAAGTTAGAATCGTTCCTTACCAACCCATCCCATACCTGCTGGGCTTGGGCCGAAGTCCGTCCATTTAACGCTACGTGCTGATAGTTTAGCTGATAGTGCCTGTCTGGCCGGACCGGACCATTGCTTGAGGCCAGCCGGAATGGATACGATCCAGATGCAGATGGAAGACACTGATGAGCCAATCGCGACTGGCAGCGCAGCGAAGAGATGGAAACAGGATTGTTTCCTGTGGCGTTGGCTGGAATTGGACGTTGCAGCTTTTCTGCATAATAGCGGCGCTCCGTCAGATGGTCCGAGGGTGTGCAAATTGTTCGGATGGTGCGGTGCTAAAGGTCTGAGTGTTACACATTCGGTGGCTGCGTTGGCGGTTGAGGAGGTGTTCGGACGATGAGAATAGCTGACGGCTTGGCCTGGCCGCCACGGAGCTTGGTCTCACACCTCTAGCGAAGCCACTGATCTCGTAAAGTTTGTTAAAGCGACGAAGCAATTCAGCCTGATCACTGGTCTACTCCTTCAGGCCCTGGATCATGAGGTTCCCGGCCGGATAGCGAAAGAGAGACCGGCAGGACGGGGCCGAGAGCGCGTGCCTGGAGATCTGCAGCCAGCATCCGGCTGCCAAGTGACAGCCATGTGCAGGGAGCGGATCTAGCTTTGAAGAGCCCTAGTCTATATGCACGGGAGTTTCGGCTTGACCAAGCCGTGCTGTACCTAGGTGTGCAGGACTATGCCTTGTTTTCTCTCGGTGAGAGAGGGCCAGGACCATTCTGTCCAGTTCATCCTCCGAGTCTGACAGCGTGGACAGCGTGGATTGGAGAAGTCGAAACGGAAACGAAGAGGGAAAAAGGCAAAAGGGCACACAGACAACGGCAGTCGTGAGATACGCTCACGATCTTTTCCAAGGTTTGCGCTGTTGTTTGCACTTCTGTCTTTGGCAGGTCTTGGCCAAATGGCTGGGATGGACATCGACTAACATCGATGAGTGTGCAAGACGAAAAATGAGGCTGGCTCAAGAGTCAAGACCAGAGATACTCCACTCCGGGGGTCGCCCCCAATTGTCCACTCGGAGGATTCCTGTCACCTCGGACGCCCTTACCGAGAAGCTTTGATCCCTGGGCGGCATGTCAGCCCCACATGTTGCCTCTGGGCCCTCCGGCCCTGTGTCAGAGGTCGAGGTCATTGTCACAGGACCCCTGCCGTCTCTGTCTTGGTCTGCGTCGATTTGCCCTGCTTGACGTGACCACCAGTGATCGATGACTCGGCGAGATGGCAATCTTGGCCTCGGCTGCATGCCTAGGTGCTAGGCTGGTAGCCAAAGGCCAGCTCGTCTTCCCATTGCCACTATTTCATGGTCGTTACATTACATTGCAGCTAGCAGCTAGCAGCTAGCAGTTCACTGGCCTGCTGGCCGGCCGTTGATCACCCCTCACCGCGACGACGGGCCAACGTCAAGCTTGTTTCAGCCGCATGAGAGGCCCGAGCACTGTCACCTGCAAGACACGCCCGTGGCACAAATGCCAAGAGCCAAACTCTTCTCGGTGATCTCAAGTGTGCCTGCTCTCATGAGTCGGGAACAAGGGGTTCAGGAGGCAGGGGACAACCAGGGGACAGCCAGGGTGAGGCACACGACGTTGTCCATCAGGGGCCCATGTCCATCATCCATCAGGGGTCCGTCCATGTCCTTACACCCACCTTGGCCGTACACCCTCGTCCACGCCCGCAGTCTTCGAGGCAGCGATTGACAGACAGGCTGTGTGACTGACAGACTGACAGACGGAAGGGCTCCACACCGTTCGTCAAGAACGTCACTCCGCCCGTTCCGCGGCTGGTTCTGTCCTGAGCTCCGCTCCCACCCGGTGCAGAGGGGGCCACTACCACCACCTCCTCCTCCTCCACCAGCTCGCCTGCATGTTGCGTGTGCAACAAGGTTGCGCTTCAGCAACGGCCCGTCCGTCACTTTCTTCGTTTGGTCGTCCTTGCCCAGGCCCACACATGGCCCCTCTTTCCATGTGTCTGCCCTAGTCGGCATGTGGCGGCAAGTCTCATCTCATCTCGTCCCATCTCCTTCAGCCTATCTGTCCCGCTACCTGAGGGCACGGCCATAAGTCTACATGAACTATTCAAACCAAACCAATGCAATGCATATTGGGAAGAAAAACGACTAGGATGGTCTGGACGACGCCCTACGTCCCACACCTGCACGTTCTCTTCTTCCGCCCGACCCGCAATAATCTTATAACACCAACGCCTTGACCACCCGGGCAGCCACCCGCACCCGTTGCGTCAATGCCCGTTTCACTGCAGGCCAGTCTGCCTGAGAAGCCGGCCGTGTTCTAACACGAATACTTACTCTGCTGCCTTCTGGTGTCACCTAGCAAAGCCTACTGTTGCTTCGTTGCTACCCTCTACTTTCTTTCAACCCATGCCTTATCTCTTGGGTCCCTTTGCTTCATCTTGAACCGTTGACCGGGCCGTCGACGTGGTTGCTGCTGGCGGCACTTTCTCTTATTTAATTTTGTAATCTCGAGATACCCAAGAACGTCGCCGTTCTCATCGCCGCTCATCATGGATCATGAGGGGGATGATCTGCGGGATCTGTCGTATCTGGCCAACGCGGATGTAAAGCTGGGTCTGAACGAGCGGGACAGCAGAGTAATCAAGCAGAAGCCAGATACGAGAGAGTCATTAGCAGAGTCTTTCGCCGAATCCGCAGTACTACCTCGGGAATCCGCATATGGACCTCCACCGCCAGTACCGGCAAAAGACAGTATCTATATCAAGCGCAAAGTCGACTATGCCGGGGACGAGGGAAGCCGACCTGGAGCAAGCCAAGGGAAGACGGACGCAAGGGCGGTAGAAGACGAACAACAAGAAGAAAGTGGTGACAATATTGATCTGGCGAGATGGACTTCGGCCACATCGGCGGCCATACCGATAGGGATCACTGCTTCAACATTAAATATATTTCCGACGAAACCGAAAGACACAACGCCTACGCCTCACCCTTTAGGAATGTCGCCGCCAGAATTGACCAGACCGGCTTCACCACAAGTTTCGATTCCAGCGCCGACGAGGCCGGCAAGGCCATCCTCGCTACGTCTGTCCTCCTTGACACGGGATGGGCCGCTTACGACGGACAGGGTGGTCATCGTCGACTCGAGCAGGCCGTCTACCGCAAGGTCCAATCGGTCTCAGCTCAAGACCTCATATACGACGTACAGTACCTCGACAACAGGAAAGGGTGGTCGGATCAAGTATGGGCGAGGGAAGTATGCCACTACAGAGTTGATTCCACAGCCCAGTGATGACCCTGACGATCCCCTGGTAAGTCCGTTGCCGTGAGTAAGGACCGAGCCCTACTGACGTCAAACAGAGCTGGTCGATTTTAAAGAAAGAGCTCAACCTGTATGCTCTGCTGACGACTGTGGCCATTTGCAACGTCATGAAGACAGCATTGATCAGCGTGAACGAGGATTTGGCGCGACAGTACTCTGTTTCTTACACAGCTGTGGCAGCACTTACAGGCGTGCCACTCATGCTCTCGGCCATTACGGGACTGGCGAGCTCCATTGCCGCCAGAATATGGGGAAGGAGACCAGTTATTTTGGCATCTATGGTCGTATTATTCATCGGTTTGGTGTGGAACACCAGGGTGACCACAAGTTACGGACAATTTATGGCAGCTAGGATCTTTCAGGGTTTCGGCTGGGGCGCCTTCGATACTTTGGTGGTTGGGTCAATCATCGACACCTACTTTGTAAGACCTCGCGAACTCAGTCCTCTTCTCCCTGTTTCTAACAAAACACACACAGGAACATGAACGCTCCACCAAACTTGCCACTCATCGTATCGTCTCAGTGGCGACCCTCTGGGGCCCACCTCTAATTGGAGGAGTCACCTCCCAGACCAAAGCCGGCTTCAGCCTGCAGTTCGAAATTCTCGCCGTCTTCCAGATCGTCTCAATCCCCTTGCTTGTGCTGGGCGCTCCCGAGACCATGTTCGACCGCACAAACGCGATGCTCAGGACGCCCACGACGGGATGGTCTACCGCTGCGGGGAGCAAGTTCCCTCTATGGGCGAGGAGGAGATTCAGCAAGCAGACAGTCATCAATTATGTCAAGACGGTCGCCAGGCCCGTGTCGTACCACGGGCCCTCGGAGGGTGTCATCAGCAGGGACGTTCTCCTCCAAGCGCCCCGCGCGATGGCCGCACCGACGACCGTCCTCGCCTTCATGGCCTCATTCCTGCCCTACGCCCTACTTTGGGGCTTCTCTGCCTCCCTTTCGGGCCTATTCGTGCCCGCGCCCGCCTCGCTTTCCCCAGCGACCATCGGGCCCCTCCTTGCATTTCCTTTCACTCTCTCCACAACCGCCGTCGCGGTTTTCGGGCTGTGGCCGTCATGGTCTAACACGATGACGGCCTTCAAGACCCGATCAACTCATATCTATGTCCTCGGCGCCGGTTCGGCGCTATCCTTTATCGGGATTCTAGGCTTCGGCCTCTACGTTTCTAATAATAATGCTTCTACCCTCCGCTTCTCAGCGGTCAGTTTTCTCCTGGGCCTCCTTGCAGCGGGGGCCTACATCCTCGATGCGCCAGCGAAGCCCCTTCTCAAGCGCTCCGCTCAGTTCACCTCGCCGAACCTGGCCATCTCGTTGCGCAGCATCGCGGATATGGACGCCGGGCTGACTGTCTGGCGGGCCCTATTCGCGGGCATCTTCGCCATGGCGATTCCCTCCGCCATTGTGGGGCCATCCTCCGCCGCCGGGCTGAAGGGCACCGGGATCGGCGTCTCTGTGGTGCAAGTCCTCGTGGCAGCCGCTCTGGCTGCTGTGTGGTGGATGTATGAGGAGAATATTCGCAAGTTGGACGGGAGGACGATGGCATGCAGGGTTGACTTAACCTTTTTGAACAACCGGGCGAGCATGCAGGGGAGCTTTTTCGAGACGGAGGACTGAGTCTATCTTTCACTTCATTCGCTCGTTTATTAGGGGGATACAATTGAGGTTGCACGTTGAAAACTTATGATACCAAGAACTATATACATACGTTTCTGTGGGTTGCGGGTCACAGCGATCTTTGAATACAAAGTATTGGATAGTATATAATCAACTCTCCCAAACTTTCTTCAAGTTTTAAGCAAAACCTGCAATTTGGGCACTCAATCAATGTTCTCCATTTAGTAAAAGAGCTATCGAATTAGCAAAAATGTTTCGAAGGGGTACGAGATAGTCTTCACGAATACCCTTTTTTCCATTTTTTTTTTTTTCCAATGATAGTCTGTGAATTTGAATCGAGATGCTTGGGGTATCTCATCGGATTGTTCATACTTGAATTACTTGCAGTCCTAGAGGCTCCTTCTAATTGGGGTCTCTAGTCACCCATCCGCTACGATAACGATCTCAGAACAGAAGCAAATACTGTCTAGCATTTGGTATTATCCAAATAGAACTAATCCACTTCTGCGAGCCACTTAGCCCATCGCATTGTCACAGTTCTTAGCGGTTGACAAGCTATTTCAAGAAATTTATGCGAGCTAAGAGGACAGCCATTGCCGGATACTATTCCAGAAGAAAAGAAAAATGCAGCATCGGCCCGAAAGTCTGGCCAGCAAGATCGAACATTTCCCATTGATGCATCAATATGCATCAACATGTACCAATAGCCGAATTGTCATACTACCGTGATTCATCTCCTTCCCAATGGTGATATTGGTCTTTCCCAGAACAGAGCTACTCAGATGAGACATGTCTCGGCAGCCATGCATGAGCTCTCATGTTTCTAAACGGAGATCTGATTGATAGCGCATTTAGTGAGGCTCAACTAAGCTTCAATCTCACGCATTACCATGGATCCTTGCCAAGCTGTTTCGGTGAACTCAATCGAGGTGCTAATGAATAGACTTCCGGGATCACGACGTCGTGACCCACAAGAGGACGACACGTGCTGAGTGGACGACGAGCGACTCTTCCCAAAATTACACAATGGTTCAGAATTGACCATCAGATAGGCTTTGATCTGATACTGCTCAGCGTGGTGTAATGAACAACCATTTGCATGTGTTAATTGTCTAGCTATCACTTTCCCCGTCCAAGTGTGGGGAACTTCGTCTTGCGCAAGTCATATTCAAGAGTCTCTAAAGAGAGATTGAATGAACATCATAAAAGGCTGCTCTTTGTCTTTTAAATAGATAGCACTCTCCTGTACACCTGGTGTCAATCAATGTCGATTCACACTGAACTCAGCGATATGCGCGGGCAACATCAAAACCCCGAACATTATCTCTGATTCCTATTCATTTTATTACCAATGTCCCAAGGAAATCGCTTCTGTCATTCTTTAGCTTGATGAAGCGCTCAATCTTCGAAATGGTGCATGAATAATTATTTCCAAAATGCCACATAGCTGCCAGATGGGGGCGCGAATGCGTTCAAACTGCTTGTGACAGGGCGCACATATGCGCCCAAGCTCTTGAGATCGCTTGTTGGCATTGACCTTGGAGTCCGCGTCTACCTAGACAATTTGCAAGCATGGAAGCTTTCCATGTGTGGGCGACATTTGCATGAGAGATAGCGAAATCCCGCAAGCTCTTGGTCCAAGGACTAGGCTCCCAGCATGCAACTTCCTCGCTTTTCTTCCTTGATTATATGGAAACGTGATTGAAGCAACAGATGTGAATGTCTTGCGTTATGAGTTAAGAGGTGTCGGTGAACCACGCCGTATAAATTATAAAAGGTACCCAGATGTTCGTAGTCGCCAACTTGGAACAGTCACGCTTCGGCCAAATTTGCCACACTTACTGTCCCTGAAAGGTGATGGGAATATCTGGTCATGACCTTGAATTTACTGCAAATAGCTAGTGCCAGAGAATCTATAGTAGACAGGGCAGTAAAAGATTGGCCCTCCTCCTCCCCGCACATTTCCCCAGCTTTGCTCCCCCAGATTGGGAAACATGCGGGGAAAGCTTGATGGCGGAGATTTGGAGCAATTGAATGGAACAAGGAAGGTTAGGGGGAACCTGGGGTACTGCACAATCTGATAGAGCCGGAGAAATGTCTTTGATCATTTTCCATCAATAACAGAAGAGAATTGGACTTATCTCCTGCAGCTACGGGTCCGAGGCGTCGAGCCAAGACGGTTAATGGAGCTGGCCCGGCCCATATGACAACATTTTCTAAGAGGGTTAAAGTGACGACTCTATTTCATGAACTACTGCAAAAGAAGTTCGATGACCAACCCCTCGAAGAGTCGACATGTCACGGAGGGATTTTGCCTCGGGTCGTCTTGATAGGCGGGATCTTGCTTCGTCAAATTCCCGTTGCTAAGATTCCGTTGGCTGACCACTGCAGGGTATTTGCAGACGATCCTTGATTATCTATGGGGAAACCGACGATGCAGCCCATACCAGGTATTTGGAGTCGGATGGGGTATGGGCAACATGCGTTTACCCACGATGTGACCACGTTCCTGGCTGATCTCGTTCGGCCCAGACCTATGAGTGCAACATCTCTACCAAATACAAAAAGATAGCTCTCGACCCGATAATCTAGTTCACCTCATCCTCACCGTCCTTGCCCAGGTGACCAATCTGGTGACAATCAGTGACAATATCTTTTCTGGGCCTCAGACGACTACACCAACATGAAGCTCGCCACCGTGACAGCCGTCTTCACAGCGGCCGTCCTCGCGGCAGCCAGCAATATCGCCCTGCCTGCAGGTGTCCCCCGGTCGATCCTGGAATTTAGAGAAAAACACCCATACAAGCCGTCGAAGCCCTCAGGAAATCATGGCAAGAGACGCGTCGTAACGATCCGGTCCAGTCGCAACGACACAGATGACGTCTCCTCAGACTTCAAACAGGCCCTCCAGCGCGCCAACCATGGAGGAACGCTCTATTTGCCAGCCAACGAGACCTTCATCATCGGCCAGCCCTTGGACCTGACCTTCCTCGATGACGTCTATGTTCATCTTGACGGGGAGATCAAGTTCACCAATGACACTCCTTACTGGCAGAGCGTTGCCTTTACGCACCCATTTCAGAAGACGATTATGTTCTGGAAATGGGGTGGCAAGAATATCAAAATCTACGGCGAGGGTACTCTGAATGGCAATGGGCAGAGATGGTGGAAGTAGGTGCTCATCTCCAAGGCCATATCACCCGTAATGCCTGATTCGAAAATTCAAAAAATTTCCAGAAAAAGGAGGCTCTTGCGGCGAGTGGTTTTCCACATTTGCTAACGAACAAATGAATAGTGAGTTTGCTGGACTGGAGGTTCTCGACCCCAGTAATACGTACCTTCGTCCCGTGCTATTCTATGCCCAGAACGCCACTGGTCTCTCCATCGAGGGAATTCACATGAAGGACTCGCCATGCTGGACGAACTTTGTGGTGACTTGTAAGTTATCTCCTTGCAGTATCATATAGCTGGTCGGGGCCGGGGGGGGGGGAGACCCGCCGATGTGATCAGTTAGTTTCATCATCGACCTGCAGGCTGACGACAGGGACAACAGCGTCAGAAGTATCATACAGCGATGTGATTATCACCGCCGAATCCAACAATGCCAGCGCCCTGCCAAAGAACACCGACTTCTTTGACTCGCTCAACGTGGAGCACTTGACGGTCGAGCGGACGTGGGTGAACATTGGCGACGACTGCTTCAGCCCCAAGTCCAATGCGACTGACGTGCATGTCGACACAATGTACTGCAACGGCACTCACGGCCAGTCCATGGGATCCATCGGGCAGTACGCCGGCGAGAAGTCCATTATCGAGGACGTCGTCATCGAAAACATCTGGATGCTGAACGGCCAGTTCGGCGCGCGCCTCAAGTCCTGGGCTGGACCTGATGTTGGATATGGATATATCAACAATGTTACGTTCAGGAACTTTTGGAACGCGAATAATGAGTACGCGGCGTACCTGGATTCTTGCTATTTCAATGTGAGTGTTTCCCCCTCAACTACCATCTGCTGCCAGCTTGTGATGAGCAGCCTCGCTGACAGCGCGCACAACGGCAGATCAACGCAACGACATGTGCGGCGTACCCTTCACAGGTGAACGTAACAAACGTCCATTTCGAAAACTTCTCGGGCTACACGTCCGGGAAGTATGGACGAGCGGTCGCTTCCTTGACATGCAGTTCCAACCCGAACGCGATCTGCGAGAACATCACCTTCAAGAACTTCACCGTGACATCGCCATGCGGCAATGGAACTGCCACTAACGCAGTGGTCATATGCGACAACATCAGAGGAGACGTCGGGGTAGACTGCGTCAGCTCGAACAGCACGGAAGCGATCGCGGCCAAGGCAGATAAATGCAGTGTGCCATTGGCGACATTACCGGAGGCTACGCCGTGGGTGAGATAGCAGCCGTGAAGATGACTTGATCTAATGATGGATCTGGGTGCATTTAACCTTTCTAGAAAGAGGATTTGCGATTCCAAATCTCGTGATAGACTCGAGGGGAGGAGTCATACAGGAACTAAGAAGGATTCCTTGACTTTCCTATTCGGGAACACGAGGTCGCGGTGTCGGTCATTCTGACAGATACGAAAAAGCTCTTAGCCGGAACTTAGAGAAATTAAAAAGGGGCCCATGTGTTTGTGGCTTAACCTATTTCAAGCCGGCTGTCAGCGCTAATACATGCATTGCATGCCCGTCCATGCAGCGACAATTTCAACGCCACGCCGAAGAATTTGACATCATGATGTGGCAAGGGAGGCTTTCCGTATTTGCTTTGCTTGTTTGGAAACGTATGATTCATTGGATTTGTGGTATCTGTGGTAACAATCCCTCCCGAGCATTTCTTCAACCCGATGTAATCAACCTGTAACGTTCTAGTCAAGCCATTATCGTAACAAACATCCCAAGTGGTATAACGGCGCTTGGCCAAATTAGAGGGCGACAGCAGCGCCAAGAACACCGGCCAGAACAGCACCCATAATTCCGACCTCGCGCATCGGGGCACCCGCCGTCGCTGCTGATGAGGATGCAGAGCCGGTAGCTGAGCTGGTGGAGCCAGACGATGCAGACTTGGTGGCCGTGCCGGTAGAGGAGCCAGACGCTCCGGATGCGGAGCCTGTCGCAGAAGAACCGCCCGTAGCTGAAGCCGAGGAGCCGGAGCCGGTGGCGGTGGCCTCGGCACTGAGGCTGGAGGTGCAGACCTGGACCTCGGAGGCGGCGTCCGCGTACTGCGGGCACGCTGACAGGGCGCTGAGCAGCTCGGAGCTGCTGGCCGAATACCATGAGAGGACGGCATCGGTGTAGCTGCTGTACTGGCTGGTGAGGGAGGATGGGACATCGGTGATCGAGCACGGGTCCGTGTCGGTCTGCGACTCCTCCCAGTTCAACAGGTCATCGTCGGGGATGGGTAGAGCGGTGGCGATGGACAAGAGCTCTGCTTGGCATTCTTCATCAGAGGCGCCGCCCGAGGTAGCGGAAGGAGATGTAGAGGAGTCGGTCTGACGAGCGACCAGGAGGTCACGCCTGATTGGGACGTGCGCCGGGAAGATGTTGGCAGAGACGGAGGCGGCCAGGGCCGCGATGACTAGTTGGGAGTGCATGTTGGTTGTTGGGATCGTGGTGGAAAGATAGAGTAGTGATGAGTAGTGGTGATGAATAGCCTGAGGATGTCAAGAGGGCGAGGGGACATTTAATATCTGTCCAAGGCGGCTCCATTCCAGGCCTGGGCTCATGTTTAGATCCATGATCCTGCTCAAAATAATCCAGTGAGGCAGTGATTGATAGGATCGAAATCCTAGAATCGACTACAATAAGACTTCTTGTGTTCTAGCGGCAAAGGTGCATGGACGCCCCGGTTCATTTCGTCCTGGCCAAATCGAGACTCGCGTCAGCGTATGATTGGCGAGGCAGCTGAACGGGAAAAAAGGGGCCCTAACGACGCAGGATTCGAGGACGCCACAGAAGAGGGAAAAGAGCGGCCAGAGGCAAGAGAAAATCGGGCCTCAATGCTGCCAACGAGGGGTCAAGCTGGGCCAGCTTGAGCGTCCTTTTGGATCGTCTGTCTGACTTGCCCTGTTGGATCGTACGTGGGCGGGTGATAGACAGCAGATGAGGCTCATCCTCCTCTCTCAGCCTTACTATAGACAGACGTCTCTTGCATTCTTTGGCCGTGTTGGCCGCTTGGCTGTCTTGGCTGTCTTGGCTGTGGAGACTGGGAGCATCCTTTGCTGGAGCCTGGTGAAGACCAACCGGCTTCGGGCTGTGCAGCCTGGTCGCGCAGTCGCGTTGGCGTCCTAAGTAAACGTAATATTTTCATTCATGCAAGAGGCACATGGGTGGACCCGTTAGAATCCTTCCGGGCCCGGCAAATGCAAACTTAGCAGGCCTCAAATGCTGGTCTCGCTGGCGGAAGGCCAAGCTATCCAAAGGAAGCTAGCTTGGCGCAGTCAGAAAATGTGCGGATTCCGGCAGCACGGCCCAGACTGGTGTTGCATTCTGCCCTCGTCGCCGTATACTCGACCTTGACTACTGTCGTGCCAGAACAGTGGCCGATATATACCGGAGGACAATGATACTCCCCCAATCAGGAGTAGTTCGGCAGGGCCAAAATGAATCTTTTTCTTCCAAGCATATAGTGTGAGCTTGTCCAGCCGAGGAAAAATTAGAGTTTAGACAATGCACCCACCGCAGAAATTCTCGCCATCATCTAGCATAGTACAACATTTGCACTCCTTTTCCACCCGGCAATCTATCCCATATGAGCAATAGCAGCTCTGCAAAACAGCTGGGAGGAGCAAAATGAACCACTTCCGGAGCCAGAACAACTCTCTATTGGGAGGTACAAATGGCAAAATAAATGGCTGACCTCACCCGGTCTCGAACCGGGGACCTTGACGGACCGTTATAATGAGGTTACAACAGTTTGGAATTCATCTATGTGAACGTCACGTGATAACCACTACACCATGAGGCCTTTTTTTGGGCTCATAACCATTCTTGTCCTGCTACAGAGCCCCGACCCTCATATATGCAAACCTTCGAGAACCCCGCCCCCTAAGTAAGGCAAGCCCGCCAGGCGCCCATCAGGGTGCCTAAAAAAGGTCCAGCTATTATATTTAAAGTTATAGCCTATTTATAAAAATAACCTTAATATTAAGGTTCCCTAATATATTAGCAATAAAGGCATTTACTTATATCCTATAGCTACAACTACTATCTATTTACCTTGTATTAGGCTGTAAAGTTTATAAGGTTATCTAATATATTGATAGATAATATACCCAACCCCTGTTTTAAATAACTCTCAAATAACCTTAATCTCGAGGTTATATGCTTAAACTAATAATACATCCAATCTTATCCCATAAATACAATCCATTTACTTCTAAGCTATAAATAGCCTCAGAATTTCAAGGCCACTAGGTATACATCCAAATATACCTTATTAACATTATCTATCTACTATTACTGCTAAGTGGTCTATACAGTCACGCCTCTTTAGTGGCCTTACTACTAACATACTGGCCCACAAGGAACTATTAACAGATCAGGTTACACTTATAGCCCAACGCACATAAGAGAATTGCCCTACCTGTATATATATCTGGATAAGCCAGTTAGTGTTTAGCTAAGAAAGCAGTATCTTATAGCCCTGAAAGTAATAAAAGGTATCGGCGTCAGCCCCGTAGGCGTCTGGCTTGCCTGAAAGCTCCTGTAAGGGACGCTATTGTTAGTAGGATAGCGTTAGGCAAAACTAAAATAGGGAACACATAATCCGCTGCACTTACTACCTCCTTATTATCCAAGGGCATATCAGCCGCATTCTCTGCGCTAGGGGCAGCTTATACAGAGCCATTGCGCCGGGGATTGCTGTATTGGATTTTAATTTAGGCTTCGGCCTCCTTAAGAAACATAAACACCTTATCCTACAGGGTGCCATCCTTCTTATCTGCCTTCTTAATAGCACCTAGGAGGCGTAGGAAAAGTACTTTATATAGCTAAACTCCCAGCTTACTTCCCATTTCGCTTTCTAGGTAAATGTCTATTATACAAAGGCTATTATAGATAATTACATACCTTAAAAAAGTATGCTGTGGGTCGATACCAATATCCAGTACCTCTTAGGTTTTCTCTGCAATACGCATATCCTGGTACGGTGCCCAGCCTAAAAAGGTGTGGAAGTTGTTGTGGATATCGCCATCGTTCATCTCCTGGTCGGCTTATGCCATTATAATGTTGCTTAGGCCTTTATATCTTCCTGCAACTTAGTGGGGGTTAGTTTTATAACTTACAAAGAGCCAAGTATGATAGGCCTTACCTGGGAGACCGTTGTAAATGCGAAGAACTTATTATAGTCTAGGTAAAAAGTGATAACGCTAACTATATATAGCCTAATATAAGAAAGGCGAAAAGCAGCTGTAAACGCAGTATAGGAGGAATAGCAACCCTACTTAAAAAAGTAACCCCTAGGCTACAGCTTCCAGGCCGCTTCTTTATCCCCAAACCTGTAGATATATAAGCAGCATAAATCTACAATTGTATGCACAGAAGGACTTTCTTATTATGGGAAAAGCACCTATTAATATACCTCCTAACTATATTACACTCTCTTTCAGCCCAAAATAGCTATATCGAAATCCTTTTCAATATAGCCTTAAATTAATTATAAACCTTTTTATCCTATATTTTAACAATTCAACATAAAAATATAGAAAAAGCTTAAGTGGATTTAAAGTTGGAAACTAGTTTCCTAAAAAGGGTCCCTTTCCTTAAGCTACAATGGAACCCCCCTCAAAATACCAGGGATCGCTTTCTCTTTTCGGGATAATAGCTGGCTAAGGACTAGTCCCGCTATTTTCTTTACAGAGGTCCTATCATTCTGTTATCTTAAAAATCTTAAAAGTATATATCTTTTCACAAAACAGGGTGGACTTCTAAAGCTAAAATCCGAATTCAAAGAAAGTACGGTAAGCTCAAGTCTATATTTCAACCTTAACTTAAAGGGTGGTAAGATTAAACCTCGTCTCAGATTAAAGGCAGCGAACTCCAATATAGTTTTCAATTCAAGGGTAGTAAACTTAGGCTTGAATTAAGAGGAGGGCAGAAAAGTTGTATCTAAGCCTAAAAACGATCAAGTAGAGCTTATACCTGAACCTAAACAAAGGTTCCGATGGTAGGTACTTTAACGTACATTGGAGATATCAATCAAAATAAGTCTTACCTAATAATCGCCCAAGTCTAATCAACCCCGCAACCATTCCAGTCAAAATAGATGTTAAACAATCAAAAAGGAGGGACCTCCCGGAGAAGGAATTACTGTTGAATGTATTTGTAGGAGGGGGCGCTACTTAGGTATATTGAGTTTACAGTGGTACTTTCTGTAGACGATATCCTGCACCGAGTCGGGTTGCAGCCAAACTTTACAAAACCAACCACAAAGCTATCATTTATCCTGCTAATCCAAGGGTTTCAAAGATAGCCGGCAATAAGAATGTTATTTAACTCCCAAATTCTTGTCCAACTAACGACTAAACATCAAAAACCTCCACCATTAGCTCCTAAACCTCCCACAGGTATCGGACCCCCAATCGTGTGGAAGTTGCCAGTTCGCCTGTCCTAGGCTACTTACCTTCCCCCATGTCCAGTTCCAGAGTCTTGCCCCCCGTGAGAATGTAATACAGCACGAGAAGCAATTTCCGCGCATTGATAAGGGCCCGGTGGTGAGTAGACTTTAGAGGAGAGTTTGGGAAGAACAGATAAAAAAGCGTCTGTAAATCCGCCGGGCCGCGATAGCCTGCCATCCGCAGAAGGTCGTTGCCGCGAAGGTATATGTCTGGCACGCTGCGATCCCCAAACGTATGCCTTAGCGCACGCCAGTCCCAACCGTTTGTAGACCACTCAATCATAAGGCTATCCTTAAGCTCAAGAGCAATTATTTCCTTCTTAGCAGCTCCTAATAGCATGCCTTTAGTTTTTTGCATAGTGTCTGAAACACTGTAAATCCTGCATGCGTACGCCATAAGTTGTTCTGGAATTCCCTTGCATAGCTCCGAGATCGTCTTATCTCCGTGTTGAAGTGTTGTATTCAGCTTGACCACCCCCTTGGCGTCCGCGACGGCTAGCTCAAAGATTAAAGGGTTTCTTGGCTGGTCTTCTGCGACATTTATGAGGACTGTCTCCGTATCGACAACATAGACGGCCTTCCCTGCCTTGGGGCCATCCTCTATCATGCGTAAAACGTGACCCCATATCGGATGCTTATCCCAGGAAGTGCGGATAGCACCAAGCCCAGACGCCCACTGCGCTGCATCAGCTGGTGACACGATCTCCCACAGGCTCGCGCGTTTCCGTGGGCTGCTGCGGCTTCCAGAGGGGTTGTTAAGGCGCCGCTGTGCTGCCTTTAGCCTTGCTTCCTGCCTTGCCTGGGCGTGCTCCTGGCAGTCAGTGCTGTCTACAAGGAAATTCCGGCAGTTGCGCGCAACACACATACGGCTGCCATCAGCATTATACTTGCAACGTTTCTGCCACTGAAATAAGCGCTTCTGTCTTGCTTCGCAACGGAAGCATGAAGGAGGCCATGCCACAGCAAGCCTGCCCCTTTTAGGCCTGAAAATATACTCGAGTTTGACAGAGTCGAGGTCCAGCGTTGCTTCGTACGGGCAAGGGACGTAGCCGTGCGTAAACGAGAAGCCAGGGCATAAGGAACTGCGGAACGAATTGATTGATATGTTTGCGCGCTCCAGCACGGACTGGTTCCTCTTCCCTATCTCGCGCGCCAGCGCCTGGCGGACCAGCTCGTGCTTCACGGCCAGGGCCTGCCGCTGTGTCAGTGTCCGTCCATAAGGCAGCTCAGCTCACCACGAGGCCTCCTTCCACCACATACCTGATCGTCCGCCACGTCTCTCAATTGCGCGTTCACCTCGGCAGCGAGGCGTCCAAAGTATTCCTGCTCGCAGGCGTCAGCGTAACTCGGATGGGGATCGGGAGGGGCGCGCACCTCATGCCCTTCAGCGACGCAAGGCACGTCATCTTCCGGAACGTCGTCATCATCACCGTCATCGTAATCATAATCGTAATCGCCGTCGCCGTCGCCACCCTCACCAACATCAAAGGACCTGTGGTCGTCTGCGGTATCATCACCAGGGCCTGTAGCTTCACGCCGAAGGCGATAATGAACGAGCACGTTCAGGGACTCGAGATCCTCAAGATACTGTGCGGCTGACCCGGGAGTGGGATTCGTATAGGTTGAAAATGGGATGCCCCAGCTAGCGTCGCGCACAGCATCGGAGATAATCCTATTCGGATCACCTGCGATCTGGCCGCCCCCGTAACCAAGAGGATTATTAGGTAAGGCATCCTCGTGACACTAAACAATATATGGCTTAGTTGTGTCTGGGTAAGTGGTCTTGCCGAGCCAGATGGGGTCGTAGTGGGCACCACAGACGTGCATAGCGGCAGCAATGTGCCTGGCGAACGTGTGCCCGCATCCTTGACAAGTGCTCTCCCACCCCGTTTCGTTCTGCAGATCGAGCTTTCGCTTGCCATCGCATTGTCTCCCTGCAGCTGTAAGATGGTAGTCCAACGTCTCGTAATTGAAGCCCGGAGTTTTGCAAAGGGGGCAGTAAAGTGTGCTGTCCGTGTCTGGCTCCCAGCCGGCGTGTACAGCCTCTCCTCGGCAGTGGGATGGGTGCCTTAGCTTTTTGTTCCTCCCTGACGCCCTTGACCGATATGGCATGCCGCACGAGTCGCATGAGGAGATGATGCCCTCGGGAAGGGTGGATGGGCAATCGTGTTTCAAGGATAACAGCTGACAACAGCTCCCGCAGCAACGCAGGCCCTCGTACGTGTAAAAGACGTTGTTGATCTCGCAGACCTCAGGGAGGATGTGCACTTCTTCATACGTTTTGTTATGCTTCAGTTTACAATCGAAGTTCTGCAGTGTTAAGTCAGCATTTGGGTACACTCCAGCGAGAACACAGAGGCGCTCCCGGGTGCCCTCGTCTGTGCCCACCTGTGTAATGACCTCCTTGGCCGCTGGTACCCCAGAGGGCGGCATAGCGCTTTAATGGCGAGCATACTGGCTTCTGATTATTGCTTTTCTGTGTAAATTATTTCCGTCAGGCTAACCTGCCTGGTTTATTCTGCGAAGTGGCACTACTGTGGTAAGCTCTACAATCCATAACCCCTTGGGCTGGAGGGTTAATCTGGACGGTAGAGGAGGAAGAATAAGCAGGGGCAGGGTGTAAGCAAAGTCTTACTAGAAAACAACCGTATCATATGCAAAGCAGCATCTTGCACCAACCGACATTGTCGTTTGTACAATAATTATTGCCAGGCGAACAGTGGTCTAAATAGCCTGTTTGGCCGAGGCTTTCGCAGCAGAGAGGGAATGTGCCTAAGGCAGGCAAGAGTCTAATTCAGATGAACGTCTGTCGCACGGTGTCGGCCTAAACCAGGCAGAATTCTACAAAATGTGCCAAAGGGCAGGGAGCCCAGACCTCAAGATAGTGTCCATATGAGATGTGTTGGCTGCAGATGGGCTTGGCTATGATTGACAACGGTCCAATCTCTTGCTCGTGGACGTACCGCAGTCCCACTCGCTGTCCCTCACAAGCGAAGTGATGGCCCGTTTTGTCGACCTCCAATTCCGAGCACACACTGTTCAACCCCTCAATTTTTTCGAACTTTTGAAAATGAAATACGTCTGAAGAATGAATACTGAATAAAAAAAATTGATTCGTCAAAAAATCATCAAATAAAGTCTACATATCGAGTAAATATCTAATGAAAGCGTGAACGGAAGTGAAATTACAGCAAAGGGGGCGGCATCACTTCGCTTATAGAGTAAAGCGGGCTTAGCGGGCGGCCCTATATAGTCGGCAAAGGCAATAGCAGTCTAACTACAAAATAAAACCTGCATACGTTCATATAGCTACTCCGCGTACAAGTCTCCCTAGGTTCCAACAATAACACTGCTGGTAACCGCGATAGCATTCCACGCGCCCACCGCCAACGCCTCTACACGGCTTACCACCTAAAGAAAGAACAGTATAATAGCACGGGATGCGCCATCCCGCTGCCAACTGGCTGGTCCTGTGCCAGCTGATGGCGTCTCTAGGATAGACACTTTCCCCACCCATTCCCCACCTGTTCTGACAGCCTGTCCAGCGGGTCGCCACTTTAGCTGATATGGTGTAAGCGTTCAGCGCACAGCTGATGGCAGTCGTCCTCCTCTAACGTCCCCAACCTGAGCCTGGACTCACATCCAGTCGGCCCTTGCGTGGTGTTCAGGGTGTGCTGACGGCCGAGCAGCCCATGCTGAATAGGAAGACCCGAGGGGTTTCGCGGACCAGGGATACCGTTTTGCTGTAACCCCGAGGTGCCTGTCGACTCAATCAATCACGGCCCTGGTCGTGCGATTGCTGATTGGGGAGATGCCAGAGTCACTTTGGTCGGCGAGACGCGTGATCAAGCACCACTGGCCACTACAAATGCAGCCCTCGGGAGCAAGCCGACCTGGCCGCTAGTCTTTTGGCCACGGTTAGGCCGGCGACCCTGTTCCGCCCTGAGGGCTGCTCAGTGCTTTGGTCGCCAATTGGTGACGGGCAAGCTGGTCCGGCACCGCGCGCTCTGAGGGAGGTCGAGGCGGAAGGCTTGACCTGATGAGGCGGGGTTGCTAGCCGCGCCAGGGGCGTCGTCGTCGACAGGCGAGCCCACTTCCTCCTCTGGCCGAGCCCACAGGTATCGCGGTACAGGCACGGCTTCACCGACTTCTCCGCCAAAAAATGTTGCGCAGAGGTTCACCATAAGAGAACGCCAATCCCTCCGTGCCTTGTATTCGTCCTCGGGGGCCGGCTTACGCATAAAGATCTCGTGGAAGCCACCCTGGGTGTCCTTCAGGGTCACGATGTTCCTGCGCGCGACCGGGTCTGGTATGGAATTGTCGACGTCCTGATGCCAGTGGGCCTGATCGGTCATCTTGAATCGGTACTCTCCGCTGCGGCTTAGGCTCTTGATCCGATTGACGGAGCCGAACATGTTGCGGCGCCAGCGAACGAGGTTGGAGCGCGTGGCGTGGTAGGGTTTGGCGAGGGGGAGGAATGTCAGATTGTGCTTGCGTCCTTCCTTGTCGAATACAAAGGCCTTGCCAGACGCTATCACATTGTCGGCCCATGTGGTCTGACCGATGTGGTAATTACCAGCGTATGGCTCCTGTAGGTAGGCATCCCGCCGGCAGGGCCGATATTTAGGACTGTCGCTGTCTTCATTGCACAGATCACACTATCAATCGTACAAATGATTAGAATCGTGCGCTGCTGCTGCATCTATAAGCTGGCTGAGATTGCTTTACCTTGAAGAGGACGTTGTTGTCCTCTCGGGGTGCAGGCAGCCCTGCCTTCGCGTTGAAGCCAAGGGCTCTCAGCCTGTGGCCCCTCGGACCATGTCGGACCATTTTGAAGGGCTGGTGATATGAGAAGTGGTATGGCACCGGCTGATGCAGACCAAAGATCTTATAATGGAAGTGCACGCACACGCAGTCTCAAAGGCCCGGCTTGATCGAAGTTGCAACTCGAGTCAAGCCGGAGGGCTGAACGAGTTCGAGGCAACTGCTTTATACGGCAGGCCAGGCTGCTGCCTGTCGAGCTGCACCAGGGTGAACTCGAGCTTGGACTCGAGCTCGAGGCCGAGCCTGGGTGGGATCCTGAACCCGAGCGACGGCGCTGTGTCCTGTCCCATTCGGTGTGTGCTTTAAGCACGCACGTACGAGTTGGTTACCAACCATTCTGCGTCTGCCCGTCAGTTCGTCCCAGGCCCTGCCTCGCCCTGCAATCAGTTCTTGGGATAAAGGTCAGAACGCCTGCTTAACTATCGAGAGAAGAAGGGTTCTCATTTGAGGAAATTCCCAACCTAGAGGACAGTAAGAGAGAGGGATCGGGTCCATTAGGTAGCTACGTCGATAAGCCTCGCAGCGCTTGTTTATTATTAAGTCTGAAGAACGATGGGGAATATCTAATCAATATTGCAAGCTTTTAGAGAGGGTAGACTCTATAGATGCGACTGTCCCTTTGCCTGATACGGAGGTTTAGCAATGCCGTAACTGTGCAGGGATACTGTAATCTCGGAGTTAAATACCCCAATAGTAAGGTTGCTCACCTCTCTCTTTAAAAATATGCTACAGGCTGTTTGCCAATTTTTACAATAATCTAAGCTGTTACAGAGCCACTCTAGTCCCCAAATCAAGGCCAATATACCGTAAGCCGCCAACCTCCCTAAGAAGGGAACAAGAGGAGAAATGATAAAAGTAGCACAAAATAACCAAAAAACCCAGCCATGCCTAACATGCTGTATAAAGCGACACCAGAGGCAGTGTACCAATCTATGCCCACAAGCCAGCCCAACATCCAAGTCAATGTCAACCTGCCGTAGGCTCCCACACTCCAGGGAAGCAAACCAGAGAAGACTTAATGAAAAGACCAAAATATGACCGAGAGTCCCACCCATGCTGAGCGTATCACCGCAAACCTTAGCAGGCACATATCCATCAGGTTTAGGGGACTTGTCCTATGTGTACCCTGGCTGGTTGTATCTCAGCGCCCCAGCGACAAGCATAGTAGCCCCTCAGTTGGAGCCAGACAGGGGACCCCGAAGCCTCTCCCTCTCCTCCTCTGTCTGCTTGATGAACAGGTTCGCCGCGACTGCCGGGTGCGGCCTGCCGGCATACTCGTTCGGGTCAAACGGTGGTCCACCGTTGTTCTGCCAGCGGAGGCCGAGTGGGTATTTAGCAGAGTATCTTGTGGCGCGGCTCTGGACGAAGGCCCTGAAAGGCCGGTCCCGCGGGCCGGTGAGCTGCCTCTGGATATCAAGAGCGCTCTTACGGGCAGGCATCCCAGATACAACTAGCATCGACCTGCTCGGGTTCGGATTGTCCAAGAATAGCCGGGCCTGGTAGGTGTTCAGAAAGGCATTGAAGAATGTCACCAGGGAGCCCTGCTACTCGCCAGAGGATCCTGGTCCAGCGTCCTTACCGTCGCTGTTAGGCATATCGGCCTCAGCAACAAAATCATCGTCACTGCAATCGTCGCGCCGTCAGCGTTTTGCAGCTGGAAGTGGCTCATCATCGCTCTCGTCTTGTTGTGGAAGCGGCCTCTGCCTTTTTGCTTCTTGTCTCGTTTTTTTCGGCGCCTGAGATGGTGCCGGGTTGTTCCCACGGTGGCAGCCTTTGCCTCTAAGGGCGGCCCGCGATATGGATTTCTAGCAGCGCAATGGTCAGCCGACGGTGCACCTAGGGCTAGCTGTGCGGGAATGTTTCGTGTGACTTACTGACACCGTGAAAGCGACGAGCAAGTCGATAGGCAGGCTGACGTCGGGGCCCGCAATGGCGATGTTCCAGGGCAAGAGCCTAGCGGCCCTGCCTGACTTCTTGTTGCTGAGCTTGATGTGGTCGTAGTCAAGCTGCCGAACGATGTTCCAGTGCTTCCCGTTGATGACCCAGTCCGTCTGGAACGCCTTCCTGAGCCGGAACTCTTCTCCCTCGTAGAGCGCGTCTCCTGCCCTGATACCAAACTCCGCAAGCGCGCGATTTGTATAGTGGGCATTAATCCATTTCAAATCCATGGTAGCCGAACCAAGCTTCTTCTTCACCGCATCAGGCTGAAGGAGCTCCGAGAAGCAGTCGATGATGTTAAACTGCGGCTCGTCGGGGAGCTTGGGCGCGCGATAACGAACAGGGGGGCCTTTGTAGTCGAAAGTGACGTTGTTTTCATCGAGGATCATGCTGGCAACCTCCACAATAGTCTCGCTGATCTTGCTTACCGGCTTCCACCGCTCCCCGAAGTATGCCTCCGCCCACTGGTCCAAGGACGCTTGAGTCTTCCATCTCTGGCGCTGGAACAGCCCTGAGAGGTCCTTCAGCCAGTCGGGCTCGCCCTCGGGCTGGGTGGCTCCCATAAAGTGGATTGCCAGCCTGGCCCTCGCAAGCGCT
This sequence comes from Diaporthe amygdali, assembly GCF_026229845.1. Lineage (NCBI taxonomy): Eukaryota > Fungi > Ascomycota > Sordariomycetes > Diaporthales > Diaporthaceae > Diaporthe > Diaporthe amygdali. The sequence goes on from NW_026517029.1 coordinate 913,126, forward strand.
ATGTTCTTTCCCTCGCAGGGCAGCTCATAATGGGCGCACGCATCGATGATTTTGGGGTTCGTGGCGCCAAAAGACGCCAGCATCTGGTGGTTTTGCACGTAGGGCTGTGCAGGGTCCAGGATCAGCTTGGGCCGTGCCATGGTGGGCGAGATGGGTTCAACGACGAGACAAATTTTGGTGCTGCTGATGCGGTAGTGAGGTGATGCAGTCGTGTCGCGACGCAAGTCGTGCCGTGATGCTGCTACCGAGATAGGCACTCGTTTGATTCTGTTGGGAAGCCGCGTGGTTCTAGGCCTCCAGAAGCGCGCCCTAGAAAAAGAGATGCCCTGGTGGGGGAGGAGGGGGGGGGGACAAATACTCGCTGCCTAAGCGTAAAAGCTGGTCGCCTCGACTCGACTCGACCCGAGTCGATGGTGCGTTCCATCGTCTCGATACTGGAGTGCCAGGCGGGAGCACGCCTGGCTTGTTGGAAATTGTGGTGAGGTCGAACTTGGATCGTGCCGCCGTCGATGGCTGCTGTAGCCTGGACTATTGTGTTTCACCGCTGCCGTATCAGCCTGTCAATGCACCTTCGTCTCGACCCAGGCCGCCGCGGGGATTCTGTGCTGCCGCGAGGAGAGTAGGCATGTCGAGACTAATCCCTAGTGGACAGCTGAGGCTTGCTCCCTTCAATGCCTGGTATCCAACGAGCATGCCCCGCGTAGCTGTTAGCGATAGCTTCCGCGGTGGAGACATGAGCAAACCACTCTTCCTTCTAGGAAGCACGCGCTCGTCGATAACAGCGTGGTGTGCTGACGCCCACAGGTTATAATCTGCGTTCGGAGACCTCCAGGCGGTGCCTGTCACTGGAGCTCGGTGAGGGGCGTCGTAGCATCGCCAGAGAACGAGGCTCGAGCCCCTCCTGTCTCTGCGTCCCACGTCCTGGGAGGGAGAACAGACTCGCTCAAGACCCATCGCCTTGTCCCTTGCGCTTCGTCTGACCACCTCCTCCCACGACTGCTGCGGAGATCGTCGCTCACCAGCAAGCAGAGGCTCGCGATCGCCTGGAGTCGAGAACGCCGTGTACGCCTCCACCTGCGAGCGCCAGAACCACTAAGCACCCGTTTGGTCATGACACAAAGCTCATATTCATTTGGGGCTTGTGCTGCATTCCTCGGCAATCTTCGTCCTGGTTGGTTCGGTACCTGCCTGCGCAGCCGTCAAGGCCTCTGACTGTGGGTAAGGTCCTGGGGTGCCGTGTGGTTTGGCCCGCAGAATCGGCGAAAGTATCGCGAGATAGCAGGGATGCGGGGGCCTTGAAGGGCGGATACTTCAAAATCATCGCCTCGGTCGACCAGGCTTCTGTGTGGTCGCTGGTGCTGGACGGTTGTGATGGGTGCTTTGGAAGAGCCCATTGAGTGATTGATTGATTGATTGATCGATTGGGTCGGCGGCGATAACATGGGACGGCGCCAGGAAGGGCTCGATGCCGGCCTGTCGCCACGGTTGCGAATGTCAATTTGGGCCGACGGAATCATACGCGCTTGCCCATCTCGTCGGGGCGGAGGACACGGAGATCGGATTTCGAGATCAACATGGAAGTGTGGGGCTTAATCGGGTGTTTTGACCCAGGCGACTGCGCTTGTACGAGAGTTGTCCTGCGGCTTGTGGGCGGTGAGGATCGGACTGCTGGCACAAACTTTGGGCTGTAGGGGTCTCAGGGCACCAGTGATCCTTTTGATTCAACGAACCCAATTGCAACCGCTGCAACGACCATTCGGAATCGGGCCAGTCCAAGTCATTATATCGCTTTTACATTCGCTTGACAAGACGCATTCATTTCCGTCAGTCTCGGGCAGAGGTGCATCCCCTATGCCCAAGACAAGAGCCAACCACGACCGGATCGCGGTAAGAATGTACAAAGAGCAGCACGGCCTATAAGTCCAAGAACTGGCTGGTGGATTAGCGGCGACTCACTACTCCAAGCGCAGCCCGAACCGGCCGCACGGCTGAACAAGCTTTACGGAACGGGCCGCGGCTTATCCAACCTGTTCACGACAGGTTACATCGCCTGCTCCGCTTATAACCCTGTTAATCTGGATAGAAAACACCTGGGCGTGAAGCCGCGCGGATACCAGTACAAGGGCAGCAAATTTTGTTGCCAGGTTGAGGAATGCAGATGCACATTAGGCCCCTGAGCTAGTTGGTCTCTCTTATTTAACTTGCTTCCTATGCAGACTCCTGGTTTCGAATTAAAGGAATGAAGATGACAGGAGAAGGCGGCTTTCTCCTAATATGCAGTTTGTGTGCAGCACACCAAGTCCACGTGAACATAGCTGCGAGCATAGACGTGATGCTAAGGCGACCCTACCACGATGTAACCCGGATGATAGCAGCGTTGCTGACTGCTGTCCGGCAACGTTAAATCTCGGTAAGAGAGTGCGAAGGCGGGCGGTACCACCTTGATCGCTTACGAGCAGTCGCGAGGAGCCAGCGCAAGATCAAAGCAACCCAGGTTGCACTGTGAGAACACGGCTCCCCGTCCCAAACAGGGCCCCCCGATACACTGAAGAGCACACGTGTAATCCTGGTGGGAGCCGGCCTTAACCGTACTGCCACCGAGGGGGTGACAAGTGTGGAAATAGCGACGGCAACGTCTTTAGGGGCTTCAGAAACACACCGAGACGGCCTCAGAATACTGTAGCGGCTGCGAGTGGGCATGGCAGTGGCAGAAGGGGGCAGTCTCCCAGGACCCCGGCCAAGGGGCAGCTACGAGTTGGAGCAGGCCCGGCTGCTCCCGTGTTGTTTTCCTCTCTGGTTCATCCCTATGTTGATCTTGCCCGATTGCGTAAAAGTGAAAAACAAGATGCATCGATATGCAATAACGATTCCAAAAGCAACTTCCCCTTTCGTTCATCTTCTAACTCCTCCCCGTTTCCAAGCTCTTCTCCAAAATCAGCCCAAGCGTTGCCGTGCCCGAATGTCGAACCGCACGCGCTGTGCTTGCGATAGCAACCCCAAGGAGCGGGCAAGCTATAGACGACTCCCTTATACCGTCTTGTCCCCCAACTCACTCCCATATCCCCGCCCATGATTCAACTCATCTCAACCCAGATCCGCATCCATTCCTCCTGTTGCCCAAACAACAGCGGGCCCAACGAGTTGAAAGGCGGTGAAGAGGTTGTGGGGGGAGGGGGCTGTAAGGGATAGTAAAAGGATAAAGGTATGTACCCATGAGGGTGAAAAGCTTAAGGAGGGGTCAGTACTGATCATCCTCGTTGTCTGCAATAGATGCGACACTATTTCCATTGACAAACAGGAGGATCTCGCCCACAGCAAAGTACTGTCGACCTACTGATGTGAGCTTATTGGTAAAGGCCTCGAGCTGGCTGACGTGTATGCTTTGGGGGCCGGAGCGGCGCTTGCTGGGCGGGCCCTCGCCGAGTTCAGGCGACCCCTCGCGGCCATCATCCCTGCCACGCTTGGGCGGGGTGGGGAGAGGCTGGTCTGCGCCGCCAGGGCCTCCGCTTGCGTCCCCCTGCAGGGCCTTCTCTTGCTCAGCCTTCCGCCGCAAATAGTCCTCCCAGCCGTGCCAGGGCAGTGTCCGCTTGGGAGGCACCTCCAGCTTGCTGCGGATCGCGCGCTCTTCATCCTTGTCTGCCAGCAATTGTATCAATTTCTGATTGTACTTGTCGTTCAACACCCGCTTGTCGTTCTTCTCCCGCTCCTTCATCTGCTTGTTGCCAGAACGCACGTAGTCGTCGCGAGCGATGTGGACCTGGACGGCTTAGCTTGTGCAGGTGAGACGATTTTTGGGGGGTTCTTTTTTTGTGGTCGCTGGAGAGGGACGGGGGAGGCTTACGAGCATCGCGACGGCCACCAGGTCCGCAAAGGTGGTTCCCTTGACCATGTTGCCGGGCAGCTTGCCAAGACCGTACTTGTCGACCACGTTCTGCTTCGTCATGTACTTTAGGTCGCCTGCGTTGAAAGTCCTCATCATGTCGTCGTACAGGTGATGGCCGATGCCGATGCCGAGGTGCTGAAGGGCGTGATGAACCATGGCCGACTCGTCGTGCGGGTCCAAATCGGGATGTTTGGGCTTCCATCCCGTCTTCTTGGCCTCCTCAGCCATGACCTGCGCATCGAGCTTGAAAATGGTTCCCAGCTTCTCGAAGACGCCTTTAGGCAGCCACCACTGCGGGTCATCGTGTCGGATGCAGTCCAGCGCCTCCTTAAGGTCTTCGGCGCTGTTGGGAATATTCGCGCTCATAATGGCGGGTAGTTGGTATTTGCCTTAATGCTACACAAACGGATGCTAATCAAGGAGACAAGGAATTGCAAGGCAGCCCACGCGCGGGCCCTGGTATTAAGGATTCCCGGCTAGCCCTCTGGCCTTCGCAAAGAGCTGCTTTATTAGGGGCGGATAAAGGCCCGAGGACATGCAGCGCATGTCTCGTTAGTATCATCGTCAGCCCTAATTGATTTTCTAGACCTTTTTGCTTGTGTATGGCATAGAAGACAGTAGTCTTAGCCGTAGCATTTTCAAAGGCCAATTAGTGCGCCAGAGCCCTGCATGTTCCAGACATCAGGTAGTAGGGAGAGGTCCGCATCAAAGAACCCCCTGGGCCGCATAATGAAATCTGGGGAGGATCGCAAGGTTTTTGGCTGCTATTGGGGGGGGGGGGAGCGCAAAAAAATTCGGCGACCGCGATGGTTCTTTTCCCCGGGGATGCCAGCACGTGGGCCTGACGAGGGGTGCGCGCGTGTCTAATAGGTGAGAGGTCGGGCAGCTGCGAATAAAAGTGTGCCCCCCAGGGGAAAACTTGTCAACGGGCAGTGGAAGCAGACGGAGTGGTGTCATCGATGTCGGGGAGAGCGGGCTTATTGTCGAGTTTTTTAGATTCCCCACCAGGGCGCAAAGGTGCGATGTAATGCCTAGTATTGTCTGAAAAGGGGCCGCTTCGAATCTATATATGGAATGCCGCATCTTCTACAGGTGCATCAAGCAGTAGTTTCTTGCAATAAACATCGTTCCTTTAGAAATATTCAAGCACTTAGTCAGTGTCATTTTTGAGGAGATGGCCACGGAGAACCTAAGTCACGCACAACAAGTGGCCACAGAGAAGAAACGGTCCCGTGATCCAAGAATGGACTCGAAGGGCAATCGACCCGCGCTTAGTTCCCCTGGTATTCCTGAGGCACACCTCAGCCCGCCCAGCTCCAACCCATTCCTCTAACTTCAAAATCATCGCCGCCTTTAAACCTCGTTCGGCCGCGTCAACTAAACATCTCAGCCAGGCACTTTAGCCCAGCGCTTCAAGCACCAGACAGGCAAGGCACAGAGGTCGGAACCAAGAGGAGAAGCATCTGGGAGGGGAAAGGAGGAATTATTTTTCGGCCAGCCCTCGTCCCAAAGCAGCAGGACATCCTCCCACCCCCCACCCCCAACTTCCCATCAATCAAATTTGTTAGGGGGACCCTTCCCAAGAACAATCATGTAGGAATTCTAATTTGTCCTTGACCTCAGGCCTTTATTAGTTCTGTGGCTATGTTGTAGTCTTGAATGATCTTCTGAGTTGCTACGACTTTGTGCAAGCCTTATATCTAAAGAATGTCTAAGTGGCCGTTCACTCGGATAGGCCGGAAGAGCAGGCTGTGAGCCCGTCGGGACAGCCTCGCCGTGTACCCATTGGAGCCATCGTTATGAGCGCCACAGGGGATTCTCTACATGTGGCAGCTGAAGAGGCCGAAAGAGAAAGCGATCGACAAGTAGATCGTCCTCAAGAGAAGAACCTGGTGTGGCGGTAGTCATGTTTAACGCAAGAGTTCCCGTCTCGAAAAGCAGGTCGAAGCAGCCGCAACTCTACCGGGATAAACATAACAATTATCAATTGCAAAACAGAGGTGTATCATTCTTTATTTTTAAGAGCATAACGGCAGTCATACCAAATTCCCCTAAAGGTAAGCCGCAAAGGCACTGCCGCGGATAGGCTCCCCGCCTAACCCCGACGTCTCATCCTACACATATTGCTCGTGACACATAAGGACTCTTTCTATCATCTTATCCACCCCTCACCCCTTAGGCTTCATGTGTAGCCTATCTGGCTTCCTCAGAGCCGCCGTCATGCCACCCATTGCGTGCACAAGGGGCCCTACAAAACGGCCACTCTAAGGGCAACAGGCTTCGTCCTCTATAAATCATAGCTACTTCATCCAACCAAGCATAGCCACAGTAAAGCCTAAATAAATTCCTTATAAAGTGAACCAGACTTCAGATCATGAAATTAGCCACGGAACAGAACTGGATTCAGATCAAGCAATGGACTGGACGGGAAAAATTCTTCCTCCTAAGGAAATTCCCTTCTAATTATTTAGAACTATCCTCCTAATTTGGGACGTTAGCTGGCTGAAAAAGAATCCTTCCTTTCCCCTTCTTAGAGCCCTGCCTTTGTAATGCTGATTCTCTAGAAGCTAGTTGCTTAGGCTTAGGTCTAGATTTTAGTCTCAGAACTCGGTCTTAAAAAAAGGTGGTAAAGTTAAATAGGAAGAAGGGACTAATTATAGGTAGAGTAAACAAGTAAGTACTTAGATTTACACCCAAATTATCAACAAGAACAAGTACCAATCAAAAACCCTTCAAATCTATTTTTCAACTCCACAACCATGTTTACTAAAAAAGCCGTTTGAACATTTCTAGAGATAATAATATCTATTAGGAGAAACTACCGCCAGTCAGACTCGCAGAAGAAGTGGTTAATCAGGTATGTAAGGGCCACAGTGACCATTCCTGCAGATACCCCCATGCGCTACGTGGACGTTCTCTTCGTAGGCTGGACCCCAACCCAGCGCCTTTTAAGATAATTAGCAGTACCAATCCCCAGGAGTGTCTTATCAGAGGAACAACCAAGTATCCACAAGAAATGATGAAAGATATTTTAAACATCAATCTATTGGGTTATATAACGTCCGCGCTTCTTGCACAGTGCGGCATAGAGAAGACGGCCACGGTGGGCTTCAGTGGAAAAGTGAGTGTGAATTAGAATTTCTTTCAGGCACTATTATCGCTTTTGGAAGAAACAGCATGCAGAGTAACCAGGGGCCTCTCTGCTCCTTGAACCAGCATGGGATCCGAATCATAATTTCTCGGGTACTATTTCTCAGCCGTCTAGTAGAATGAAAGTGGAGCATATATTTCTTCAGGCTTCCAAATAAAGAAGGTTTCCTTACTGTTCGTAGGTACTACGTAAACGGTAAGGTTTAGTCTAAATAGAAATAGCTCTAAGAGGCTAAACCTACCTTTATTAGGAAGTCAATCAATGTACAACAGGCACTCGATTCTATGAACCCGACCACCTCTACTGCCAAGCCCTACTTGGCATCTGTAACGGCGCTGTGGGCAGGCTGAGTGGCTGCAGGTGGGCCACAGCGCACAGACCACCTGCAGCCCCAAGGCCCTCTGCTACCAAGGCATAACTGCGATCGGAGGCATCCTTCCCTCCTACTCTTTTTTCTTAGCAAGACAAGGTCTTATTTAGGACGCTACAATAATGAGCAAGACTTGAGAGCTTCGCATCTTTTATGTCCCTCTCGTGACAGCATCCCCAAACTAGTGCAAGAAGACCTCCTATGATGCTACTGCCCCGCTATCAGCCTTCGCCATGCAAACGTTACTACGAAAGATCTCATGCAGGCGTGCGGACGGTGCTGCGGCGCGGCACGTACTGCTTATTCTCCTTTTGTTTGCCTATCTCGCTGGATATGAGGAGACCTCCACGGCCTCGCTGTGTCTAGGCATGCCGAGAACCAGACAGTACATGGGGTCCAGACCATGCACATGATCGTCAGCCCAAGTAAGGCTTGTTATATAATCATTATCGTAAATGTAATGGCATTAAGTTGTTAGGAACCAATAAACCCAAACAAATCTAATCATGATGCAGACAATGCTTGCACCCATTCTTTGGAAGATTGGCTGCTGTTAGTAGTCGGCTGGCCCCCAAGCCTCGCCACCAGAGGAGCGATAATTCTATCGGTCCCGGACGAACCCTCGTCGCATCCCTCACAATAGCTTGCGAGCTTGTCGACTGTGCGTGTCTCCTCGAGGCGTCACTGCCCAGGAGGCCTCCAGAGGACATAACCATGTGCAGACAGACAGCTCCGAGCAATTGGCACTCCGGCTTATCCGGCCACTCGTGGCTCGACGAATACTCCTGCACTGATAGATGCGAGGATCGGCTGATTGGCTTTGTGGACTTGGTCGACCTCCCCTGAACCACAATCAAGTCAATACAGGCCTCCAAGACGAGGTTCAAGTCGAGATCTGGGTCATGATCAGCCCAGGCCAGCGCAGGAGTAGCGAACTGCAACAACCAGTTCTCAGGGATGTAGTGGCTGCAAGGGACTCGGTATCCACCTGGATGCCCTTGTAGCAGTGGTGGGTGCACTGCCTGGTTGGTGGCTAATATCCTCCAGGGCTTTCTGATGTGCACTGATGTTCTAGGCCCTCTGGTGGGGATCGAAGGTAAGATTCTATATTAGACGCACGCTTGAGCTGGAGGAGGCAATCCACCTGGAGAACAGCCCATCGGGACCTGAAAGCGATGTATACTGCAACAGCTTGCTCTGCTCCTCCTCTTCCAGCTGGAGCTACGGCTCTTCTATCTTGGCGTTGACCTTGATTAGAGCCGCAGCCGCCAACCTTTGCAGCTTTCAATTCCTGTGGCCCGGGAAACGTTTGCAACTGCCTGCTTTGATCTCGGGCTCTTCTGCTTGGGTACCACCGGACTTCAACAGGTTCGAGACTGCCGGGGGATTAAACAGGGCACCAACTGCATACACAGTGGCATTCTGGCTGCGCCTGTTGATGGCTGCGATTACGAAGAGTAGAATGGTCCTGCAGAGTAGGATTCAAGCCCGCTCCAGCTGGGCCAGTACTTCTTACGCAGTTTTGTAGGAGGAGAGGAACTACTGTTTAAGGACTGCGATGTGCAGACTGAGGAATGATACTCTCTCAAGCCTGTCCATAGCCAATTTGAGTTGCTCATTATAGACATTTACCACCTTAAGAAGATAACTAGTTATATAGGGTTGTTCACAAACATAGATTGCGCATATACTACAAGAAGAAATTGAAGCGCTGCCCATAGCAGTGTAGCGTATATTAGGTCAAAACTAGCGGCAATACCACAGACCTTCTTAAACCAACAGGAACATGTGTTAAATTTAAGAGATTGAGGTCTAGGCGTAAGCAGCGTTTCCTCTACTAGGCAACACACCTTTGTGCCACTAGCGGTTATGGACTTCTTGCGTCTTTTGGTGGGCAACTCGCTTAAGGTTGCTAAGCATACCTGCCCCGGCATCAAAGCTAGGCACTACCTATTTAACCAGCTACTAACTACTCATAAAGAGCAGCTCCCAGGCCCTTTGCCATAACGACTGTAGTTTGCTATTCTCTACTTCCCAGTCTCAGCCTGGGTCTAGCTATACCCTCGGTCCCACACCTCTACCTGCAACCTAGACTACCAGATCAGCTGCCTATAGCCAACCCAGGCGTACACTGTGTCCCAACTTATCCCATACTAGATAAAGTCTTTAAGCTTGGAACTAGCTTTAGGTCTTAGCCCACATTCCCACTGCTTCTCCGAGTACACTGCAGTGCTTTAATATATCAAAACGCAGTTCTATTATAGCTAAAGAGTTAAGTACAGATCCAACGCATTCTTAGATATCTTAAGGGGGTCCGATACTCATCAATAAACCACCTGGCAAGAGCGGGACCCCTGCTATACAACACCAAGAGGCTTGCTATCATAGCATACTGCCTGCCCACCCGTCACAGCCACGTGCAGGCTGAGCCCTCATCAAGCCTCATGCAGAAGCACATCAGGCAGCCTGCAGCCAATCAGCTGCCACCCACGTCAGTCTGAGTTTGAGGTTCTGGCAGCTACCCACTCGTTCCTTGCGAGAATCGTTTTGCTACTTTAAGTTGCTTGCGTATGTTTGCATCGTGGAGCCTGTAATGAAGTATTAGAATCTATGAACTCCAGCCGGGGTGGCGCAGGGACGTGCCTGTTGGATCAGAGCTATCCCTGCACCTGTCCGAAATTATTGTTGTGAGACTTGGAGTATACCTCGTGATAATCATGCTGCAGAGTGACTGGTGGTGGATTATTATGATAACTCCAATGCTTTGCCAGAAGTGTAATAAACTGTGCTATTTGCAAATGTATACACCCCTTTCTTAGTAACTTCCTACATACAACTACTTAATTACTGTCCAGCAGTGCAAAAAGGTGGTACAGGCCTTATTAGTTAGATATTACTGTTTAGCACTTAAGAAGCAGGATAAAAGCGTGTAAGGTGCCTTGGCATAATCTGGCCTACTTGGAATTATTTTTCCTTATTATTATATTAAACTCGCAAATTTTTTTTTTTTGAAATTTTTTTTAGAGTTTATAAATCCTATCTAGGGAATTTTCTTCTTTAGGTTAAACCTATCCAGCTCTCTTCTCGTTACTTAATGCCCCGCCCCGCACCCTTCTCTTTAGCTATTACTAGTTTAGAGTGCTTCCCCAAGAATTATATTATAAATGTTTATTATAATCGTATTAGGCCCATCCTAATTATCTTAAGTTCAACAAGCGTTTTATTTATTACCACCTTTATTGCTTACATTCCTGCTAGCCTTAGACTATCAGCACAGTCTATACCAAACCCGCTACTCGTAGAATCCCCCCAGCAGAAATATAGTACCAGCCTAAGTATTCCTGCTACTAGCCTTATGCAGATTGCGCGTTATGCTGGCCTGGGCAGCCCTGCTTGCATTTTAACTTAACAAAAATAGCCCTTTTTTTACACTATCCGTTATAACATTTTAGCGTTGTTATTTGGCGTGCGTGCAGCCAGTGCAAGCCATAGCAGGACTTGCCCTTAGATGCAGATGTAACAGCATTAGTAGCAGCTATTGTGCTCGTTAGTATTGCCTATAGCCAGGGACTAGCTTAATAGGTTGAAACGAGATAAGCCCTAATCTTACAATAGCTATACTCAGCTGTTAATACAGGTAGCCGATTCCCAGTAGTAGAGAGATACTTTAATACAGCTTATAGTTATCACTATAACTTCTGTACAATAAGAGTTTTAGTATAAGTAACCTAGAACTGGGCAACCAAGTAAGCCCTATCTCTATCCTAGTCAGCTGTATCTTTAACATTCTTACAGCTAGTGCAATAAATTGTGCCTGTACTAGTCGGCAACGTCTTACTATACAATCCCGCACCACAAAAAGCACAACCACATTGAACACCCAGGTGCCTTCTTTTTTATTTAACCCCACACACAAAAGCGAACTAAATTAATCCTAGCTTAAGCCCTCACCAGCATATGCCTTTGTACCCATATTGCTATAGTACTTGTCCACCTCGTCGCAACACCCTGGCTTCTCCCACATACAAGATGATGCAAACGAGCGAGATACCCGTTCGCCATCGCAACTCTCAGCAAAGATCCAAAAACCCTCTACAAGAAACGGTAAACCAGGGGTTCCCAGCAAGCCTATTTTCATCAAACTTATAGTTCTTCTTAGTTATCGCTACTCCTATATTTCCATCCTTAATCAGGATGCAGCGATAGTAACAGAGCACTTGTTTTTAGCCCTGCACTCCTGTCCCTCCCTCGTGACGCGTCCACCGCTGGTACGCACCTATCTGTCGGCCGGCGCTAACTCCACCAGCGTCGCCTCGCCAGAGCACATTCCTAGACCAGCCTCCACGCGGGCGTCCCCAGTCTACCCACACAGCTAATGCGTGTGCCTGTCGTAGCACCTATATGATATCAGTCCGAAGTAGGCAGATCCGGAACCCGTCAGGATTATATGACTTCTCCAAGCAGGCGATATGCTTAACGTTTTGCCTTTTTCTTAGTATTGTATCTTAAAGTCTATGATGCCTCATATAGCCCTGTGGTGCCTGTCCGGGAAAAACAATGTTGGGATTTACACAGGCTCACAATTCGTAGTAGATCAAGACTGCACCTCAACGGTCTTCCGAATAACCTCTCTGAGCAGAAATGGTACTACAGAGTAACGAGACGAGCGGTATGGCCTATAGCGCACAGGGTAGTCCTCTTGCTGGATGAATTGGACTCGCGGTAGTGCCGGGGCTGTGATGGTCTTTCTGCACCTGGGAAGCAACAGAAACAACACTTCTACTACACTCTAATCCTGCTCATATCTAACAAAAGTCACAGTGTCACAAGGCCTTAATGCTTAAATAATGCAGATTGCGCACATGGGATATAGTGTAGTCCTTGATATCGTTATGACTTCTCCACTCATGGTACTTCTGTGCTTGAGCGAGTGTCGCCGACCAAGGATGCCGACATTGAGAGGATGGACAGCGAACGCGTGGTAGACTGTTCACCGCACCACTAGCGCTGTTGATTCATGGCGACCGATGTGATGATTAATTGCTGCGTCTGGGCTCGTGTGGGTGAGCAGAATTTAGACCGCCATTGGCGCTGTGTCGGGAGCGGGCTCCTGGCGCTTGCCCGTGTCCCCGTACCGGTACCGCTGGTCCTGTGGCCTCAAGAAGCGAGCGAGCGGCTTGCTGGCCTCGGCGTCCGCGAGGAGCCTCCTCCTGAACCGGGGGAGCGTGTGGTCCAGGAAGGCGTCGCCGTAGAGCCTCCATATGTTGTAGGCGTGGTGCGCGAAGTTCTTGCCGTGCTCGCAGGTGGCGACGTACTCTGCGACGAGGCGGCGGAGGAACCCCGTCCTGGCGTCGCGGGAGAACGGGCGGTCGATGCGGCGCGCCCATGGGAGCCGCCTCATGAGCGTCTGGAGCCTTGGGGACCTCGCGACCGCGCCGCGGAAGAAGTCGGGGAAGTTGGGGCCGGATATCTCGGGCCGCAGCCCAGACGAGGCGAGCTTCGGCACGACGAGGCGCTGGATGTTCTCGAGGTGTTCGTCCAGCGACAGGAAGCGGCCGGCGTGGCTGCCTCTGACGTAGGAATCGACCGTGCTCTCAAAAACCTCATCTTGAAGGACGCCGGCGGGAGGGGGTGTTCCTGGGCGAGGGTCAGGTTACTCTTTGGCCTGCGTTGGTGACTAGGGACGAGTTCCTCACCAAAGACCCTCCTGAAGCTCTTAATGGTGTTGTTAATGGTCTGCGTGCGCCACTTCTCGACGCGGCAGCCGCTGTCTGTGCCGGTGCCAAAGGCGAGGCTGTGGGCGGTGCCGCTCGTGTCGACGATGGTCAGTGTCTTGATGTCCCAGGCGGCATCGCCTGACGCGTCCATGAGGTAGGCAAAGTCGTCCCGGACCAGGTGGAGGTTTTCGCGCCAGCGGAACTGGAGCGCGGCGCCCAGTGGGGCCTCGTCGGTGAGGCAGCGCTGGGGCAGGTCCCTCGATCCCATCAGATCGAAGAAGAACCTGGACCGCCAGGCGCGGAAGCACTCGTCATCGCGGAGGTCGACGCTCGCGAACTCGAGGACGTGCTCCTCCTTGCTGGAGTCGACGAGTAGCAAGGGCCTGTGGTCGATGGCCTTCTGCACCTGGAGGTGGGGATTGTCGGACCAGGAGAAGACGGTGCCGGGCTCGCAAGGCAGCCGGCGTGCGACGCGGGTCTGGCACCTTCGACACTGCGATCTGTCAGCATGCTTGTGCCTGCGTTACCTCGGCGGGTGCGGGCGCGTACTCGGAGCGCGACACGAGGCACTGGGTGGCCGTCTTGTGTCCGAGGCTGCTGCGAGGTCATGTTGGCGCAGGCGACTGTGTCTTCCAATAATCTTCTTCCGGTTGCGAATGAGGTGCAGCTGGGTTGAGCCAGCGCGGATCCGTGACATTCACTCTCGCCCAGGCGTAAGGCGCCGCGCCCTCGCCTATTGTTTGCATCCCGACTGCCTGGGCCTGGGGACAATGGGGATGAAAGGCGTCTCGCCTCGGAAAGGCACGAACAGGTGACCCCGGTGCTTTATCTAGACGGTGCGTGTCGTGACAGCAATAAGCTCACCCTGCCTGCTCGCCCGAGTCCACACGCCCACAGCACTGATCACGAGTGGCCATCGTCCACGGGCTCCAGGGGCTCCTCTGGTCCATCTCAGTGACGATCCCAGTCAAGCCGTTGCCACATCTTACCCGGGGGATGCCAACGGACTGCGGGATCTACACCTGAGCGCTGGACAGAGCCCCCGGCATGGCTGATACGTCCCGGGGCGTCGAAGCTGTGCAGCCCAGAAAGATCTGGATGAGACCTGGCCTCGACTTTCAGACAGCCCACAGCACTACTCTTCTCTATTGCACGTTTCCACATCAATAGCAAAGGATGATTTGCACATATGCAAGCGCCAGACCACCCCTATACCATCATTACCGCCACCAGAACGCTATCCAGCACACAAATCAATCCTTCGAGGCCGGGCTTAGCCAGAGGCGTATAGTGTGGGACACAAGACACTTCTCCACAATCACCAACCCAATCCGTGCAATACCCAGAGCAGTCGCACCCGTGCTATCGCAAATCCAACACTCCTAGTGTCAGCTGCACATTGGCAAGCTCAGCACAAAGCGCAACTAGGGGCGCAAGAGGAAGGGGGGTAAAGAAATTAAACTTGCCGAGAACGTGGTCGCAGAACTCCCGAATAGCGAACAAGCTTAGCCAAAAGACCACTTTCAACCAGAGACCACTTTGAAAACACTTGCCAAGAAAAAACACACTTTCTTGAACCAACTCTGATGCAGAGTGACACAAGAGAAAGAGTCGCTCAGACTTTGATTGGAAGCAACAGAACAGAAAGAACGCGGGTGGACCAGTCGAGGCAAGGCGACCAAGCGCCAAGCATCTGGAAAAGAGCAATACGATGGGAAGAAAAGGCGAATTAAACAAATTCACACACACACAGAGAGAGAGAAAGAGAGGGGGAAAAAATTGCAAAAAAAAAAAAAAAAAAAAAAAAAAAGAGAAGGGGGGAAAGGGAAGGAGTTCGACGAGAACAGAGAAGCGTGGCCGCTGGAGGACATGTGACGGGTGGTAACGGAAAAGGCAGGTGCACGAAAAGGCGGGCGAGCCGAGGCGAGACTGTTTTTGTGAAATTGAGTGCGCGACGTTGAATGTACAGGATTGGGTGTACAGCACTGGGTGCACAACACTGGATGCGCGAGAATGAGTGGGCGAGACTGGAGCAAGACTGGACCCAGGCGAACGTGCGCAGTCTGGCCAGCTGCGTAGTGTTTGCGCACATGGCCTGGCCAGCCATGTGCACAAGTCGCACTCCTGGGACTCGCTCAAGCATGACCGCTCTAATCAGATCAGTCTGATGTGCTGGTTGAGGAAGCGGGGATCTGCAAGCACAGTGGTTTCCATCACGATCGATTAAGAAAGCTCCTTCGAGTAAATTCAGACACAACCTCTCATCCTTCTCGTGCACTGCATGATGTGTTCCGTTTTGTGTTGTGTTGTGTGCCGTAGATTAGGTGTCCTCGTGGCCTGGTTGACTGCCATTGCTACTGGTGGTGTGTCGCAGTGTTGTGTAGTGACATGACTTTTCGTGCAAGATCGAAATCACGGTAGTGCGCCGTGTGAGGTGTCGAGTCCTGCAGTCACCGATCAAGCCTAGCCGTGAGGTTCGTGACTGCATGCTCGCATTCCCAGTCTGGGCTGTATTGACCAAGTCGGGATTATGGAGGCCCAGTGTCGATATATTTCATCGTGGGACCCGGACGGCAGAGATAGTAGAATTGGTGAGGACGACACGAGGAAACCCGACGCCGCTATTGCAACACACAGGCAATGTTTTGGTGTCACGGCTGGTTGGTCTTGCTTGCCAGTCGGCATGCAAAAAAAAAAACCGACCGTAGCTCAGTACCAAAGAATCAATATATCGCAGTTTTCACAACAATCTATCCACCACAACACCAAAGTTTAAGTAGATCCTGATATCATCGAAATCGGACGCTTACACTGAATACGTAAGTGTAATTAAAATCAATCACATACTATGTGGTTGTTGAGCAATTTGGATTCTAACATGAAGGGTTTTGTTAGTTTAGGAGGGTCAACAGAGGTCTAGGCTCGTTGGAAAATTTGGGTGGCAGTTAGCGGATGAGATTTAGCACCCTGCAACCAACCAATCCGCCATTGCGATTCGGGAACTCCTTTTAGCCCTAAACCTACTACCTTGGACTACTCCGTACAAACCCGCGGCCATCACTAGTAAACCTGCCGAATCTTTATTCTACAGGTGTATTCTAGATGTTGTCCTGTATTCGCTAATAGGGGGACTCGAATGCAGCTTAATTCGTGGCAACCAAGTAGATACTACCTTGACAGAGTGGCGACTCTGGCCCTGGATTATGTTTGGTTGCTAGATCCGAGCGACTGTTAACTATGCTACTACAGGTGCACGTTTCGTTGCCCGGAGCCCAACTTCGCCTGCCACCTCGACGCCCTTGGTTGTACCCTTCCCGGGCATCATCCAGCAGCGGCCGTTGAGGTCTGCAGCCGCCGCGCACGGATAACACCGGGTGAGGGCCAGGTGGGTGCGATTTCATTGTGTTTTCTGAAGCTGGTCGTGCGTGTCTTACCGACTTTGCTTTCGCGCTCGTGGTACTGTCCAGTTCATCGGCCAGGATGGATTTTCCTCCTCCAGTGCGGCTGCCACGCTCTGCATGAACGCTCTCGGCCTTGTGCTGCCCGTCCAGTCCCGAGCGCGGCCAAGCATGGCGATCCTCAAGGTCAACACGACGGCTCGGCTCTCCTGCCACACCCGATACCTCGTCCTCCGTGTTAACCCCACCCAGAGGTGCCTGGCCTACACGTACAACGGCCTCAGCAGGTGCCCGAGGTGCCTCTGCCTGCAGAGCAACCCGCAGGCCCACAGGCGTGTGTGCAAGGGGAAGCTGCGCGTCAGGTTGCACGGCACCTCCTGCGAGAACCGATGTGGTCTACTCCTCTCGAGCCCAGCCCAGGCGAAGCGCCACGCCGGCTCGTGCGAGGGCCTCCTCATCGAGAGGGACAGGTACAACACCCATGTCTGCCCAAAGTGCCACGTCGCCGGGTTCGGCCCTACCGTGATCAGCAGGCACATCCTCAATTGCAGTGGGAGTCGTGCCCAGACGTTGGCGTCGTACAGTAACGCGCAGGTTATCCACAGGTGCGAGGGCTGTGGCGACCATTTCTTCTGGAACGCCCTGAGCACCCACGCCTGCCATGTATTTGGCGACCCCTTGTGGCTCGGGGAGAGCGCCCCCCCGGACACCACAAAGTCGTACATCCGCTGGTGTCGTGAGCGCGGCCTCACCCTGGGTGGCTGCCCTGGGACGATGCCCGACGTCATAAGCGACACCACGATCTCAATTCCCAGCTCACCCGAGGAATCGCGAATCGGGCCTGGCGTGCTGCTTGAAGAAGAAGACCTGTCTGACGATGAGGATGTTTGGAGCGACTGCAGTAGCTGCGAGGAGGCGCGTGAGGAGAAGCATACGAATGAGGACAAGGATAACGATCAGGTTGAGGATGAGGACAAGGATGAGGACGAGGACGAGCACGAGCACAAGCACAAGCAGGACCATTGTCATCTGCTGGCCGCCGCGGGTATCACATTCGATGAGTTCAAGCCCTCGACGTGCCAGGGGATTGTCTGGAGGCATGGCTTCTTCCCCTGTCCCTTTGGCACGACGATCACCGTCGAGAACGTCAGGCTCTGGCGGATCACGATCGAGGGCAAGGCGTTGGTCCAGCTTGACTTGTTTTGTAAGATGTGCGCGGGCATCAAGGTAAGGATCAAAAAGTGGGTCTGCAAGGGAAAGTACACGCCAGAGGGGTTGCAGATTTGCCGAAGGACATCGTGTCGGAAGCTGGCCATCTCGCTGTAGCACTGCTGCGAGCACGCCGACCAGGTTACATCCAGATACCGTTCGCGCGAGTTCAGGCGCAGCAAGACCAAGACTGTCACACCGGACGAGATGGCCTGCTTCCTGTCCTCGGCCCCGAAGCGGGTCCTCGTCTCGCCCCCATAGTGTTCGGTCCGGGATGGTCTGCGTGGCAATCAGGACTTGGAGGTGCCCGTCTTCTTTGTTGATACTGAATCCGTTTACAACCGGCTTGAGCGCCGGTTTCTGGTTTGCCAGCTCGCTCTGCGCTCCTCCTCGTCCGGGGACCTACTCCTCTCAACCCTTGTCGACTACCAGCTGAGCTTCCGCCAGCTCCGGGGGAGGGTCCACCCGAGGATGTGGCCGAAGCTCGCTCAGCTCTACCAGTTCTCCGGTCTCGAATCCAGCACCCACGGCATGACGACCGACCAGGTCGCCCGCCAGCTGGCTGACCTCGGCATGTCGCCCAGCTTACACCTGGTTGAGTGGTCACTTAGTGGGTTTAACCTAAGGGCGCTGCAGGCGACATTTGGGCCATCCATCTTCCCGAAGACCGCCTTGCTCGGCCACCACTTGTGGAGGAGCCTGGGCCTGAAGGGCAGCGTGGCCTTGTAACCCCTCTTCCGCTCGTTCCAGCCGCTATCCCCGCTGAACAGTTGCCACCACAAGGCGGACGTTGATTCTATGAAGCTCTACATCATGGTCAAGGGCGCTTTTGAGAAGTTTACTTAGGTCGCGCATAGCCACGGGCCAGTTTCCTGCCGGCCCACCTGTGCTTGGCTTCTGGGGCAGCCGGCCACCACAGCAGTGGAGTTACTTGGTTAGCTGCCATATCCGGTCCCTCTCAGTCAGTAATGTGGCCAAAATTCCTGCATTGCTGTGGCCAAATCTACCCGTGCCTCGCCCTTAATGTCGTGCATGTCTCTTGACCCTGAGCCAGCATGCCCAGAGTTCAGTTTTGTGCTGTACGTATAAAAATGAACCCGGATCCTCACCCAGTCCCGCGCGAGATCGCGATAGTGATGATGCTCTATGATGGGCTTGGACCGGAACAATATCCCAGTCTTACAGTCCTCCCCACATCTCACTCCTCTCGGTCAGGGCAAATGGATCCAGACCACTGTCCTGCTCTTGCCAAGAGGAACTTCAGCACGTTGCACCACTGGAATTCAAAAAGTAAACCATGACAGAGCCCAGCTCTGACCAATCTCCCGAACCAAAAGCGAGCTCATTGGCAGCAATCCTAGGCCCCTCCGCATGCATGTGTGGAACGAGGAGTGTCTTCTGCACATGTGCGGCCGGAAATAAGAGGGCGGGAGTCCCATAGCACGCCGTGAAGTACCACAGAGGTGAGAAGCATATCGAGCCGAAACCCCCGGCCGCAGTGGCTACATCTGCTGGCATAGCTGGTCTCAATATAGAGCATACGTCCCTATATAAGCCGTATTATACATAGGAGTACTCATACAGAGGGCTATTATATCGACGTCTATGGATATAATCCAACTCTTACACAAATCTGCCGAGCGGTGATCTTCCCAAAAGACATCTTTTATTCCGAAGCATTCAATCGGTCATTTGATGTCCTTCCAAGCGAAATAAATGTAGAGCTCACTTTGTTGCAATATATTCGTAATATGTATCTAAATATATATCCATGTTAAGAACAGCTTCTTCTTTCAATATTAGTTAACCACTTCGATTCATAGGGCAAATTAATTCTTGAGTTCAATGTATTCAAATTAAGCAATCAATCAGTCACATCAGTCACTCACGCATTTTAATCTGACGCATTTCAATCTGACGCATTTCAATCTGACGCATTTCAATCTGACGCATTTCAATCTGACGCATTTCAATTAGTCATGCATTTCAATCACTCGAACAAACCGGATAAGTTGGTATTGTTCGGAAAGAATTAAAAAGGAAGGCTTTGAAAGAATGGGCGAGACATGACTTTTAGTTGCCTTTATTCGGAACCTGAGGGCAGTCCTGAACAAATAGAGGAAAGATTAATAGAAACTAAAATATAGTTTGTGATTAACTTCATGACTTAAAATGTATATTTGATAAGATGTAATGAATCGGAACAGGCTCTACTATGTGTGAAGAATTCTTATTCGAGACTATTAGGAGCAATCTTTGTTTATTTACCCCCTCCCCCTAAAAAAAAATTAGAATGTGGATATGAATAGTTTGAGCCTCATTGAGATATATATGGGTTTGAGGCGCGGCTGTATAGACCCCTTCTGAAAATGTTCTGGGCTATAGTCCTAGGGGACCCTATTATTTCAAACAATTCTGTAAGTACTTGTTTCTTCTTTTTGAACCGGTTGTACTAAAGCCGGTTTCGAATCTGGTAATACGCATAATTAACTAAGCTAGCTTTTGCTATCCAAGAGACTCATTTTGTCTATATAATTACGTAGGTAAGTCTTTACGAGGACGAACTCGAATTTGTAGATGTTAAGGTTTGCTTTGAAATGTTTGGTGCAGTGCGGGGCGCCAATATGCAGCAATCAAGCCACAAGGGTCCCAAGTATACCTTAAGATCTTACCATCTCTTTAGGAACCACTGTCCTATACGATTTGATTACGAAATAAAGGATCTTAAGATTCTAAGGGGCCCGCTGCTCTCTACAGCATTCCTGCAATAACAATGCTTAATAAAGACAAACTGGATAAATAAGCTAGCCGTTGTAACAACGAAACGCCCAGGGCCATTGTAAGCTGCATGGAGCAAGTCTGATGTCGCATAAGATTAGACCGGCCCATTAGCTCTGTTGCTAACTAATCAGCAACAACGCAATATCGGTAACAACTCCATCGCTAAAGTAAATAGATGCGCCTTTCCTCAGCCCAAGCCAACCCCATTCGTCTAGCCACCTGCCCATATACCTCAAGTTGATTCTCCTGCCTATTCTCGTCTGAATCTGATACTTGGCCTTTAGTATCAGTCACAGAAGCCTGTAGCTTGCTCAGGTCTTTAGGCCCCGACGGTAAGCTACGATCAGAGCCCTCTAAGCCGCGAGGACAGCCTCGCTCGCCCATAGAGGTCAGCCTGGGACACACGGCCTCTGACTGCTGAATTCGAGGCAGCCGAGTCATGAAAAACCAGAGAGCATTGTGTCCCGAGGCAAGGCGGAAGGCTCTCGGGTGGCGGGCACAAGAGACCTGATCGGCGTCCCAAGGCTATCGCTTTCACTCCTTCCCCTCGGTTCAGGATGGCGGCCTTCGAATACAGCATGGCATCGAACGCAGGGCGGCCTGCCGTGCTGGCCGTATTTGCTGCCTCCTCCTCCTTTCCTTTCTTTTTCTCCCATTGACTCTTGTGACGATACTGGAAGATGCAACAATCTCACCCATGTACCCAATTCACTGCGAAAGTCGCATATAACATCGAACGACCTCCTCCGTGGTAAGCCCCTTTGCTGCCAAAACGCACACCCAACCAAGAACCCTATTGTGCACGAGTACTACCCAAACATACGCGGTGAAGACTCGACTTGTCATCTGGTGAGCTAGTCCGCCCACTGAGGTTATTCGCTGCTGACAAAACTCACACATCAGGACCCATTGACCTTGTGCACGCGACAACCATTGCCCCCCGAACCGACGTGTCTTGCCTCCTCTGCACCAAAGCCAACCAAGAAGACTTCGCATCCGACCGCGCCTTCCCATTCGAGCGTGAACAACCCACATTTCTTTACTGTGCACCAAGCGGCAATGTCGGCAACCTCGACATCCTCGAGCGAAGCACCGCCGCCCGGCTCGAAGGCGCAATACATCTACCTGAACAAGGCAGCTCTCGAGTCGGCTTGTCATGAGCATGGCCTCAACTATCGCGATCTGGACAGCGCTGGCAAGCCACCCACGAACGACAAGCTCGCCGCCAGGCTCTACCTAAGCGATGCGAACGGGGATCCTGACGCTGGGCTGGAGGCAACCCTCGCCGGCTACTTAAAATCCAAGAAGCAACCCGAGCTGGTGAGTCTACTCCGGGAGCTCCAGCCAGGCAAGGATCTCGCCGGCGTGTCGAGGAAGCATGACATCATAGCTGCGATCGCCAGGGTCATGGTCAAGAGTTAGGCGGAAGCCAAGCGCCAGGACGGCAACAGCCTTGGTGCAACTCCAGCCAACGAAGACGACACCGTCATGGCAGAAGTGGGCGCGCCTGGTACAGGTCCGGCACCCAATGCCCCGATGTAGGCGATCACACCTCTCACGCCTATGGATCGGCCAGGAGCAGACTTATTTACAATTGCCCCAATGAAAACAAATACGGCTCCCGCGCCCACGAATCTGCCAGGAACAGGCCTATTCACACTTCCCCCGGCCTTGCGACAGCCCAAGCAAGGCCTGTTTACAGCTAGCCCGCCGACGAATCAATCAGAATACGGCTAGACCCCAGAGCCTAGCCGAACTACGATCCCGCCGTTGATGGAGCAACCAAGACGGAGCCTGGTCCCCCAGGGTATCGAGGCTTACATGGCCGGGGTTAAGCGGGCTAAGCGGGCTTTTGGTAGTATTGAGAGTAGTAGTTCTAGTGGACTGGGTGGCGATGCTGGCATATAGCGGGTTGAAGATGGGGGAGCGCAGTCGCATCCAATTTTCTATCACAGCGGTCTTAGCAGCACGCGGCAAAACGGCGCCTTAGGTTCTTACGGTCGATTTGGTTAAGCTGGCGGGGAATGGGACGAGCCGGCCTTCTACACTGCGGTCGGCGGCCAGGAGCCAAGCCGTAATGCAGTAGCCTTGCAGATCGGCAGGGCGTTTGTGGACATGGCGCGCGACAATAAGGCTCTCGTAGAGGCGCTCACGCAGCTGCTCGGGACTACCACCCAGGAGCGGGAGCTTGCTGGCGATGTTGTCCCCAGGCGCGAGCTTGACAAGGCGTACGCGGACCTCTAGGACAAGAACAGCCAACTGGACAGGCTTGAGGAACAGCTTTCTAACCTGGACAGGCGTTTTACTGAGAACGAAGAGGTAGCACGGAAGAAGTAAGAGGAACAAAAGGCCCTCCTGATCGACTTGCGCCTCGCGTTTAAGGAGATACGGGATGTCCACAGTTATGAGGCGGCAAGGTCCATGCTGCTCTACAAGCAGTTGAATGAGTTGCTGGGTAACAGGGCCGATTGAGGAGGAGGATGGACAGTACAACCACGCGGTCTATATCTAACCGCGATGCAGCAGCGGCATAGTCTGCTCTTTGCTATAGCTGGTGGCACAGCGCTTCTGGTTTTGGCGGTGCAGAGCATACGGCCGAGATTCGTGGACTTCATCTTAAACTGCTCCACGTTTGGAAAGGAGCAGCCGTCATCCGTAATCTGCTCCACTGGGATAGGGATACGACATTTCAGATTTTGGCAATATGGCATGCATGGTAGGGATTCTTTCTAGCCTTGTTCAGCTCTATGTTTAGTAATGAGCAGTCAAATCCACAGTCTGTTCTTTGCTGGAATCAGAGGCGCAAAATTTTACATTACGGTAATGCAGAGCACTGGTTGGGGTCTTAGGGTTCCATCTTGATCATTTGCACATCTGGCAGGGGACAATCATTATCATCACCCGCCTTGTATTCTTGCTTTGTATTCACGTGAGTCTGGTTTGGTCGGGCTGGAACCTTTGAGTTGGTCCTCAAAAGAGGCACGAAAAAAGGGGCGCCGGCCTCGGTTCCTGGATGTTTCTGGCTCTCCTGCTGCCTCAACTCGTCTCTGATTGCGTCCGCTGTGATTTCCCCATCTCAAACTCCTTGTTGGCATGGCGGCACAAGGACACGCTCATTAAGTCGGGCTCTGGACAAAAAATTAGAAAATGACTCCATCTTTGTTGAGTCTCAGACACCCAGGTAGATAGTCTCAGGACGACAGCCGCCTGCGCGGTGACACATCCTGCCGTGACGTTCTTTCGTCAGCCTCGAATATTTTAGCATCTCGTCGGTTGGTGTTGTGCTGCTTGGGACCCTCATTACCATCCGCCTCATCAAGTCCCCTGCTTAGCAATCCCTTACACTTCAATCCTGCAATCTACCATATATCAGACGATCCCCTGCCTTCATACTCATCATGCCTTACCAAGCTTAGACCTGGCAGCGCGGCCAGTGCGATACATCGCTGACGGGCAAGTCTGTCGCCCTCCTCAAGGACCTCTGCGCCAGCATGGAACTCAATATCACCCCCACCGGCGTCCGCGGTCCCATCAAAGAGGACTACATCGCGACCATCTAGGTCCACACCATGGGCTTCGACGATATGACCACTGATATCCAGGACTAGGCCCGCTAGTTCACTGCCTGTCTTATTAAGAATAACCTCGACCTTATGCTCTCTATTGCTACTACCGCCTTTAACCTCAACCTCAGCACCCGCAAGAAGGGCGCGGTTTGCTAGGCCATCCTCGGCCGCCTCCTTGAAGACCCTGATGTCCTCTCGGACTCTACTCTCTCTGGCGATGGCCTTATCGGAAAGCTCCTGGCGGGCCCTGGACACAAGCCTAGCGGTCCTGCGGCCACCAAGGCGAGCGTCTATGACTGGATCAAGGGCGTGGAGACTGCCCCCTTCCATCACTTCCTCAGCGGCCTTTCCAAGCTGGACGGCGGAGGTGCTCCAGTCTCTGCTCCTGCCGAAGTGGCTGCCAAGGCAGCTGAAAGCCACTAGGGCGCCGGCAAGACGGCTGACGAGGCAGCCCCCTCTGGTGTAAGTAATGCCCCTATCCGCCGCTGGTAGCCTCGGTTTCCTTACATCAGGTGCTAACGGCGACAAGTTGACGACTAAGCGCCGCAACGAGATAAGCAGAATTGCTAGCGCCATGCGTGTCTTGGCTGATTATCTGGACACCTCTCCCGACGCGGCGGCCAAGAAGGTCGTTCCTCACCTGCTCATCATCACGGATACGCTGCGCGAGGTGGTGGAGGAGTGAGTTGGCGTTAATCACTAAGCACCAGACGGTCCTGAGAAGCCAGGGACAGCTCTGGGCAAGCGGTGTTGTTCGGGCACAGGAAGCCGTCGGACCGGGGGATCGTCTTGGCGAGAGTACTGATATTGTGATCACGGTTAAACCCCGGAGGTCTTTGGAAGACTATCCTCTTTGGACCAAGACCAAGAGCATCCATTGGAGATCGCTCACAAATTGATCTAACACAAAGGGGTCATCGGCACACAAATTCATCAAGCACAAATTCATCAGGACAAAAGTCATCAGAGCAAAATTGTTGGTATCAAGATCATCAATTCCCCTCAAGTCTTTTCAAGACTATCCCCTTTTCATCAGGATCGAGAGCGTCAATTGGAGGTCACGCATGGAATTATTTGGCACGAGGTTTTATCAAAGCACATGAATCATTAGGGCACATAGATCCTCAGAGCAGGCGGTTATGGCAAAAATGTTGATGCTGTAAATTTGATCAAGACTGGCTATCCTCTTGTTTGTGAAGATCAAGAACATCAATCGGAAATCACTTATCGATTGTTTTACACTTGTTTTGATCTCTATTGTGAAATATATACAAAATCTATTCTTAAAGACTCTTACTAAGCACCCTAGGCAGTAATTTCCATACTTTTGGGCACCCTGATGGGCGCCTGGCGGGCCTGCCTTACTCAGGGGGTGGGGTTCTCGAAGGTTCGCATATATGAGGGTCGGGGCTCCGTAGCAGGACAAGAATGGTTATGAGTTTGCGAAAAAAGGAGATATATTGTGAATTCTGTTGAAAATATTCGTCTCTGTAGATGGTTTCTCTAACCCCAAAGAGCACTCACCCGAGGACAGGAGCTTTTTTCCATGTTAATATAGTGTGAAATACAATTACTAGCATGGAATGTCAATCACATGAAAGTGCTTCACATTCCGCTGTCCTTTGTAAGCCAGTGGTAGATAGTATTGGTAGAAGACACGATGAAAGAGCACGAGTGGTCTGGCCACTCGACCACCTCTCCATACAACTAGCTCCTGCCCTCTATTAAATTGTTTCCATAGTGTTTCTCATACAATCGCTTCTATTATAGGATGTTGTTTTATGTGAAATGTCTCGTGGCAGATGTCCCGTGGCAGATGTCCCGTGGCAGATTATCCTATAACGATTTATCCCAGAGCACATTATCCCAGGAACACCTAGCGTCATCTAGAATGAGCATGTTATTCAAGTCAGACATGCCGATATTTCCAATTTTTGACAGTGCAAGATGAGAGTTTCTTTGGGGGGATGGGATTGTCGGGTGAAAATAGGAGAATTGGAAGAATACAGGCCGCGGACGAAGCCGTCACGTTTGTTGACGGGCCAGGTAATGGGTTCTGTAACACAAGTCTTGCAAGCAATGCATTCAACCTACCCTAAACAAGATCATGAATCTGAGTGACAGTGCGTCATTCACATGTTGGCCCAAAAATCTTCCCATCGCCCTTCTGCCTGTTGTATATATTTTGCCCCCGGGCCGCATCCGCATTACATACTCGGGAAGAGGCTGAAACCCATGATGAGGACAATGACAAGGCCTTCCCCTCGGGCTGTCCAAGACCTCACTCTGCTGCTGGAGCGCGAAGCTGAACATACCGTGCCATGTGTAAGCATCTTTGCCCGGGCTCTTGTCGTGCGCATCAGATTTAACTTCTTCAGCAGCCCTCTGTACTTAGTTGGACAGCACGACGATGGGATACGAGCGAGCGAGCAGTACCTGAAAAGATGACACTCGTTTCTGTCACTCACGTAAGGCATAAATCTGGGCATAGGTATGAAATGCGTCATCAAAGATCAGCCTCTCCTCTCGGAGGCAATTAGATAACACTTGGGTATGTCATAACAAGAAAAGAGTAGAGCATATCTAGTCATAGCCTGATGCTCTTGACCCTGTGGTCAATTCAGGGCCAGCTCACTTGAGCTTGTCCTTGAACTTCCTCGACCACACTCGCATTTAGGTAACCTCCGTATTTCCGCCTATTGCCCAGTGGTTATGCCCAATTGTTGTTCTTCACGGAAAAATATGCCATCGAAATCAAAATTGCTCAGAACCCCCCAACACTCGTGCTTTTGTTTTCAATCACCTCTTAGTAGGCAGGGCCATATCCAAACATGACAGAGCCTAGGCCGATGTTAGTGGGAGCGCTCAAAGCTTATAGTTTGCACTGGGTCATGTACTCACGTCAGCTCCCAAGGCACCCTGGTTTCCCAGGTACCTCGCCATGTTCCGGACAAGCTCGATCTGCTCATCCACGGTCAAACCGGTGATGGCGGTTTCCAAGACACCGCCTAGCCCAACCTTGTGTGTGGCGATGAAAGAGTGATAGTACATGAACGTGAAGAAGCCCATGATAAACTGACAATCCATACGATCGGTCATACCGCCGTGGCCAGGGATAGAGTGGCCAAAGTCCTTGATCTTGAAGGTACGCTTAAGCCCGGAGGCGAAGAAACCACCGAAAGGCGCAATTAAAGAAGCAAAGGTGGCAAAGATCATGGTGTGTATCTGCATGGGCTCCATGGTAATGCTGAACTGGGTATTTTCCGGTAGGAAGAACAGTTCAGGAAGCTCGTACTTGTAGGGAAGGAACACGGGGTTGGGCTGGCATTGCAGGCCAGTGAAAATGTTGGCGCCGAAGTCCTGAGCACCGTCAGCTTGAGCCACCGTGGAAACGAGAAGAGAGCAACAAATGAGAGTAGACATACATTTACAGGGCATGTGAAGTAGCCGGTGCGCATCATCAAATTCGTCAAGCCGTAGCCAAAGATGACTGTAAAAACCCACGCGCCAACAAAGCCCTCGACAGTCTTCTTGGGAGATAGCTTGATGAGCTGAGTGCGCCCAAAGGTGATGCCGCATATGTAGGCGAAAATGTCGTTTGTGATCACAAGGGCGGCGGGCAAGAAGAACCAGACGAGGCCTTCCAGGACATTGTTCATGATGAAATGTGCCTGTACCACGATGATCAGGAGCGCCATGTGCGTCCATGCGAATTGTGTGAACTGGAACTTGAGATGCCCGCTCTTCAGAGAGCCGACGAAGAAGACGAACCCTGTCAGGATGAGTGTTAGCACAAGGAACCCAGTCCTAAGCCGGTCACGGAGTCGTGCAGCATTCCGGCTTACCGATGATATAAAGCATGAAGCTGATGAACCGGTGGTGCGTGGCCAGCGGCAGGAGCACCTTATCAACAAGGACGACGTGCTTGAAATAGTAGATGACACTCTCGCCGTAGAGGAAGTACATGGTGGTGGCAAGCCAGTACCAGTTCAGGCTCTTGGTAGAGCGGAGTTGACGGGCTCGAGAGGGGACGCTTGCGATGGCGATGACCTCCTTGAAGGAGATGATCTGGACGACGGTGATGATGAGGATGATGTATATGTGGCCCATGAAGAGGGCGGCGAAGAAGCCGCCGATCATGAGAAGCGTCCATATTGTCCTCGTTATGAAGTTCTGCTTCTTCTTTTCGTAATCGTTCTGGGTAGGTGGAGCGGCGTCTTTCTGCAAATGAGGAGGATCGTCAGCACTGCGAAAGAGGGGTTCAAGAGGAGTGTTGGGCGATGCGACTCGGTCCCATCACCCAGCAGACGGTGGCATACCTCGGCAATCTGGCCCATGTGCGGCGATGACCTCGCCTTGGGAGAGCCTTCCTGGCTGGCCTCGCTATGCTCGCTGAAGCTGGCGCGACGGCCATCGACACTGCCATTGCCTTTCCTATGGGCAAACTTTACGCCCCTACGCCCGTTTCCCATTGTGAAGAAGGTACGGACAGGAAGGCTGAGTATGTGTCTCTGCGGCGGCCTCTGAGGCGCTCGTGGCAGCGGCGAGCTCGGAAGGGAGCTGCGCTCGAAGGCGGCGTCGTGGCGAGGATAGCGGAGATGTAGAGGCGCGCGACAATTGCTCAACAGCCGATCATGTCTAGTGGGGGAGGAGGTACACAGAGGCTGGGCAACACAAGGCTGGCGTAGTGGTTTGTTCTCGGCGGAGTGACAGTAGCTGTCGTCTCGTCGGTGGCAGCGATGCGGAAGGGAAGGGCGGACACGATGTTGAGATCAGAGGGAATGCAACGCAGCTGGAATCTCGGATGGAGTGGAGTTTTACCAGCGCTGGGCAGCACTCATCTTGCTTGCTTGGCGGGCTGTAGTTTGCAAATTGCTCCGTCAGCTACGTCAGTACGTCAGCTTCAAGTGCCCGGCCCTGCCGTGGGTTGGCGGGCGTGGCCTAGGGCAGCCTAGCAGGACCTCTGGCACCCTTGACCAGACACCCCGAGGCCTCAAAGAACCCATGTGCTAGGTTACCCTGGAGAAGGGGGGGGGGGACTCGGGCTCGGGCAATCGGTTCGCATATATTCTTCTAGGTAGCTCTTCATTGGTTGGTGAGAGCTGCAGGAGCCCACGCTCAACTTGCTTCTGTGCCCTCCCCTCTTAAAGCCATAGGGTACCCTTTTCTCGGTCAAAACTGAGAGAGGATGAAGATCTGGGGATGGTCTGAGGGCTGAAGCTCCCTCGCATCCACCTGCGTCGTCATGCTGCAGCTGGAAACACCAGCAAGTACAGCTGCTGGTAGCTGATTCATGTGGCCCCATTCCCACCTGCATGGCGTAACCTCTATCTACAAGACTCCTCTCAGAACCAGACTACCTCTTGGATACCTATTACCTTTGTACCTATACGTTCGTCAAATCTATCCACACTCAGGGAATGCAGCCTCAGTAGCAGTGTGGCTGTCCTGTGGCATGTCAGGGTGTCTGGATGTCTGGAACGTGATTGATCTGTGGACGCTGGGAACTCTTCAGGTTGGCATTGGAGTTGGCATTGGCGTTGGCAATGGCAATGGAATCTGAGCGTGCGAGGCCCACTCCACCCCCAGAGTGATGTGATGCAATTCAGACTTTGCTGTGTAAATAGGTGTCTGCGCCTCTGCTTTCTCTCGCATGTGAAGTGTGGCGCTAGCGCCATCGTTATCGCCCTGCTGCCCCGCGATAACACAGACCCCAGACCCCTGTGGCTACTGCCTCCAAATGCGATTTCCCTTGGCTGGTCGCCAAGTTGAGAAAGTCCTCCGCCTCCATCAACTAAATCTTCTTGCGTCTGACATACCGTTCGCCTTGACGAGTCCTGCTTCTTACTACCAATTACACCGTTTCCTGTCTATCAAGCTCGTCCTCGACTGCCATCTCGGCTCCTTCGACTGCGAGTTCTCACTTGCCCGTCGGCGCGTCTCCCATCGACCGAGTCCGCCGTCCTCGAGTCTGCGCCGAAAGTATTCTTCTGGAGTTGCCCTTGAGGGCGCGAACACTCCTAACGCGTATATGCTGTGGTCTTAGCCGTATCATTTGCCCAGAATCTTCAGCATGGCGCCAACAGGGCCTAGATCATCGACGACACAACGGAGACCCAGTCCCCCACCCGCCCCCGAAGAGCCGCCACCGCCCCGGGGACCCAACCCAGGCAATTTGAGTGTCTCGAACCAATACAAGTTCGAGCAGGACATACGACGGTTGCAGAAGGAGTACGGGTGTGACCCAGCCAGGGAAGACAGCTACAGGATACAAGGTGTTCAGCTGATCGAGTCCGTTCGCCAGGCTCTGCGTCTGTATGCCTGCTCCCAAGACCCTGACATTGCTTGACTCTCCGTGCTTGGATCTGACTGAAGATGCAGGCCTGTTAAGACGTTCACCACCGCGTGCACATACTACCATCTCTTCCGACTCTGCCATCGAGATGCCGAGTACAATTACCAGGATGCGTCCCTGGCCTCATTATTTATGGCATGCAAGGTGGAGGACACTATCAAGAAGTCCCGCGAGATATTGTGCGCTGCATACAACATTAAGAATCCAACGCAACCGACAACGCAGGATGACAAGGTAGGCTGCTTGTGGGTCCGAATGTGATGGGCTGGTAGCCAGATGCTGACGATGAGGGCAGATGTTTGAGAATCCGCACAAAATCATCATCGGACTGGAGCGTCACATCCTCGAAACAATTGGATTTGATTTTCGGGTGCGATATCCTCAAAAAGTTTTGGTCAAGATGGTCCGTCACTTGTATGACGCAGACGAGGCTCGGGACGTCATCGCCATGGCCTACGACATGTCGACCGACATGTACAAGACATTTGCGCCAATCAAGGCTTCCACGTTTACAATGGTTCTGGCGTGTATCGAGTTGACGGTGCTACTTCAAGGCCGTGATCCTGCCCAGGTACGGTCCTTAGACCTGAGGAGATATCACACCACTCGAGCTAGTATCGTCGAAGTCATGCTGGACCTCCTGGATATGTACACACAATTCGCCAAGCACACCAAAGTCGGCATGAGATTTGAGCTGTCGAAATTCATCGATATCAAGATCAAGCTGAATCAAGAAGTCGAAAACAGTGAGGGCTCTGTGCGCCGGTCCGCAGTCTGGTGTGACAGGTGCGAGGATGACGAGAAGGTTAAGTACCCCATCACGCCCGGATCCGCCACTTCCCCTGCCACTACTGGATCATGGCCTGGGAATAAGCGATCCAGACCAGGCCAGGAACCGCAAGCGATGCGCTTTGTCTACGATGCGGAGGAAGCGAGGAAGGAGAGGGAGACGAATGACGAGCATCTCAAAGATGAATATGAGGAATATGAAATCGAAGTGGAAGAGAAGATTCCGGAACCTGAGCCTCGCAGCAACCATGGGCGGGATCGGGGCCGACATCAAGGCCACCGCAACAACCATCATGACAATTGGGGTCCATACCCTCGAAGCCGGCATGACCGGCACAAGGGCGGTCGCAAGGGGGGCTACTACTGAGTAGTGAAAAAATGTCAACGGAAGACAGCAGTCTCGACCGAGGAGCATTACATGGGCTGACAAAGGGCTACGTACGCTTTGCCTCGCTTTGCCGCTGCACGATGTGTCGATTTCGAGGCCCAATCTCAATGAGTAATGCGCGAGCCTCTCAAAAACACCGCTCGCCTTTGCAATATTATTGAAGACATCAATCCGAGACTAGCTCAGGGGAGCTTTGCAAATGCTCGGCACGTATTGACCCAGACGATGGCATCTGGCTGTTCAACAAGTTTTCTGCCTTAACAGGTTACAAAGCCGATGTCGCGAGCCGAATTGTCGGGGCAGGGATCACACTTCTGGCCCCGGGACTCCACATGGCTGGTCACAAGATCCCTCAACGGGGAAGGCATTCAGCCGTGAGAAATTGACTGGAAGGCGTTTGCGTGACCTCGGCTTCGCAATCTCACCACTGCAGTCGGCAGAGAAGATAAATGCCCGGAGTTTTGCCGTTTTCCTGACTACTAATGTCGTGTTGGTGACGGACACTCGCAGGGAACAGAGAGGTAATCTCCAGTTCGTCCCATGTCAATAATACTATTCCCCAGATTTGCCAGGCCATTCCCCGCAGATACCCCAGACTATGTCCAGTCCCTCGGATAGGTTTTCTCTAGGGTTATCCATAACCTTTCCCCAATGCAGCAAGCACCCACATGATGGTGCCATTAGCCAGGAGGTATCTCCTCACCAATGGCCCCGGATTCAGAGTCGTGGCCCCTCCAACAGGCCAAAAGGGCCGATTGTGTGAAAATATGGACTCTCCAATATTCACAAAGCACCGGTGAAGTAGTATGCACAAGGCGTAACCCCTCACGAGATGGATGAACCCAGCGCGAGTTGACGCGAATCTCGATCGTCATACCCGGCCCCGGTGAGGAGCAACCGGAAAGTGGACGACGGGACACAGAGAATATGGGCGCTGCACTGATCAGTAATAAGAAGTCTGTTCCACTCGATTCGAATGTCTGTTCAATGTGATGTTTCTTGCGGCACAGGTTCACAAATCCCCTCCACCTCGGGCTGTCTTGCTACCTTGAAATGGCAGGCTCTATATTGTATGGCCTTGTTGGCTTCCTTGCCTTGGGAAAAGCAACAATTGCCCAGGATATTATCACAGATGATCTGGTCTTCTACGGTCAAAGCCCACCCGTCTACCCAAGTCCGAACGGCACTGGCGATGGCAATTGGGGAGAGGCATATACCAAGGCGAGAGCCTTTGTTGAGCAACTGACTCTCGAGGAGAAAGTATGCTTTTCATCACAGCTCTCTGTTCTTCCAGCCGAGCGAGTAAACCTATAAAATTTCCAAGCTGACTCTGCCTGCGCCGTAGGTCAACCTGACCGGTGGAACCACCTCGTCGACCGGCTGTTCGGGCTTCATCGCCTCCATCCCGCGCCTCAATTTTCCAGGGCTGTGTCTCTCCGACGCAGGAAATGGCTTGCGGAGCGCCGACTACGTCTCCGCATGGGCGGCAGGCTGGTCTGTCGGCGCGTCATGGAATCGAGCATTGACCCATGAGCGAGCTGTCGGCATGGGACAAGAGTTCCGCACCAAAGGATCAAACGTAATGCTCGGCCCAGTCGTCGGTCCACTCGGACGTATTGCGTCCAGTGGCCGGAATTGGGAGGGCTTTTCAAACGACCCCTACCTCACTGGTCAGCTTGCGTATGAGACTGTGATCGGAGTGCAGTCCACCGGTGTAATTACAAGTGTGAAGGTGAGCACGACCAAAGGCATAGAAACTGCTCGCCATGGAGACTGACAGATTCAACAGCATTTCATCGGCAACGAGCAAGAGACATACCGTAACCCTGACGGCAATGTGTCTTCCGTCTCGGCCAACATCGACGATAAGACTATCCATGAATTGTATCTTTGGTATGGACCCTTCCCTACCTGTGACTCACCTTTTCCAGCTGACATCCACCCCAGGCCCTTCCAAGACGCAGTGAAGGCCGGCACTGGGAATATCATGAGCTCTTATAACAAGATCAACAACAGTTGGGCTTGTGACAACAGCTACACCCAGAATGGCCTCCTGAAAACGGAGCTTGGTTTTCAGGGATTCGTCGTGTCGGACTGGTATGGACAGCACGCGGGTGTCGCCTCAGCACTTGCTGGCCTCGATATGGTAATGCCTAGCGGAGACGATTTCTGGGGAGCCAACTTAACCGAGGCAGTGAACAACGGCTCGGTGCCAGAGGTGAGATTAGACGACATGGCAACACGCATCATTGCGGCATGGTATCAGATGGGCCAGGATTCCGGTGATTATCCGGAGCCAGGCTCCGGCATTCCCGAGGATCTGTCGCAGCCTCACACAAGAGTGATCGGATGGAACGCCTCCTTTAAAGACACACTCTACCGGGGTGCCCTCGAGGGCCATGTCCTCGTCAAGAATGAGGGTGCCTTGCCGCTCAAGTCTCCCGAACTAATCTCTATCTTCGGATACTCCGCCAAGACACCAGACCAGTACAACTACGGCGTTTTTGGCTTTAACGGCGGAGCATACTCACTTGTCTATGGCTTGGACTACAACGGGACTGGCAGCTTTGTGTCCGAGGTTATATCGGGTATTGCGCAAAATGGTACGATCATCTCTGGCGGAGGGTCTGGAGCAAGTCAGCCACCGTATATTTCCTCGCCCTTCCAGGCGCTCACGGAACGCGCGCAGCAGGACTTCACGGCGCTATATTGGGATTTCCACAGCTCCAACCCGTACGTTGATGCTACTTCTGACGCATGCATCGTGGACGTCAACGCTTTTGCTACAGAGGGCGCGGACAGGCCGAATCTGAGGGACGACTGTAAGTGAAATTTGCCAATTTGTTGCTCCCCTATGTCATCAGTACTTCAGGTTGGAGACATAGTCCGCGAGTGTGGTCCCTGGTCAACGGCAAATTCTACGATCTCCCCACAGGGCAATGACTAACAATGCCATTCGAAACAGACACCGACAGCATCATACTCAACGTCGCGGCCAACTGCAGCAACACAATCGTCATCTTCCAGAACTCGGGCGTCCGACTTGTCGAGCAATTCATCGACCACCCAAACGTGACGGCTCTCATCTTTGCGCACGTGCCGGGACAGGACAGCGGCAGGGCACTCGTGTCGCTGCTGTACGGTGACGAGAACTTCAGCGGCAAGCTACCGTACAGCGTGCCCCGGAACGAGAGCGACTACGCGGGCCTGCAGAACGCAACGCAGCCCGATGGCATCTACGCGCTCTTCCCGCAGAGCGACTTCTCCGAGGGCGTGTACATCGACTACCGCGCCTTCGACGCCAAGAACATCACTCCCCGGTACGAGTTCGGCTTTGGGCTAAGCTACACCACCTTCGAATTTGCCGACTTGGTCTCCACGAAGGCGACCAACGTGAGCACGGATTCATACCCCACTGGAGAGGTGCTCGAGGGCGGGCAAGAAGATCTGTGGGATGTCGTTGCTACTGTATCCGCGACGGTGACGAATACCGGAAACGTGACAGGTGCTGAGGTCGCGCAGTTGTACGTGGGGATCGCAGGTGGCCCGGTCAAGCAGCTACGTGGGTTCGAGAAGCCGGTGTTGGAGGCCGGCCAGAGCGCGACGGTCAGTTTCTCGCTGACAAGGCGAGACCTCAGCACGTGGGACGTTACGGCACAGAAGTGGCTGCTGCAGAAGGGCGACTACCCGCTCTACGTGGGATCAAGCAGTCGGGATCTGCCCCTGACGGGGACATTGACGGTCTGAGCCGCACTGATGAGGTTTCAAGGAATGTGGAAGTGCGGCTAGTAAGTGAGCAGATTACAAAGTAATATATTAATAAAGTCTGTATCTGTAAAGCTATGATCATCATCGGGTATTATTTTGCCGCATGACTACCCAAGACGCAGCACTTGCTGTGTAAGAAGGCAAGTCACCAAGACATCGGGCGAGGACTGTGCAGACTGAGACTCCATTGGGCTGTTCGGAATATCTGCGAGTGAACAGGCAATTAGCAAGACAGTCATTCCCTGCTGGGGGTAAGGAGCGATGGCAAGATGCGCGTTCTCAGACTTTGGCAAACGGTTTCACAGGGTGTTGAGCCCTCAATCCCGTCTTGAAACATATTATTGGGTAAATGCATTCATCATAAACGCTTTCTATGCCAATGTGTATGAGGGGGAAAGGAGCTCACCTAATGTTCATGTCAGAATCTACCTTGGTAATCAGAACGATGACCATGTAAACGGACCATAACACTCTTCCCTGTTCTTGTATGAGAAGAGCCATTCCTTGAGCAGAGGGCATCGCTCCTCATGTGTCGAGCGCGACGAACGAGGGTGAGGATGAAAATGAAGGCGGAAAGCTTGGAGAGCTTGCTAAATCTCTGCTTGCAAGATGGAGCTCTGTGGGTGCAGGTGTGGTAGATTAGGTCAGCAGTTGAGGAGTGCACACCTGCAATTACCAGGGTCTGGGTGGGTCAGTCGGGGATCTCACGGCCCACCACGCAGTCCCGGCGGGTGCCTGCATCATGCTGGGAGGCCCCTGTTCTACCCATGACGACCTGGGGACTCCTGGGGGGTTGGGAGATCGACCTCTCCTCTTCTTCGAACCGTTTATCGATCATATCCCTCACCAGCACAACACATCCAGTTGACATCTCGCATCTTATACTGCGTGCGCAACAATGCTTTCAAGGTATTTATTGACTTTCGGGTCGCTGGTCGCCTCGTCTGTTGCTCTCCCCAACTTCCAGCGACCTCTGGCCAACGCCGCCTCGGACGATGACGACGACGATACTCCTCTGCCTTTGATCATCTGGCACGGCCTGGGAGACTCCTACGGCAACAAGGGCCTGCAAGAAGTCGCTGCCCTCGCCGAGGAGGTCAACCCCGGCACCCTCGTATACTTTGTCAAGCAAGGCTCCGACGCAAATGGCGACCAGCGGGCCACTTTCTTCGGCAACCTGAACGACCAGGTTGACAAGCTTTGCACCGACCTTGCTGCCGACCCCATCATCTCCACCGCGCCCGCCATCGACGCCCTCGGCTTCTCACAGGGCGGCCAATTCCTGCGCGCCTACGTCGAGCGGTGCAACGTACCGCCCGTTCGCTCCCTCGTCACCTTCGGTAGCCAGCACAACGGCATCACCGAGTTCAACGAGTGCTCGCCCACCAACTTCCTGTGCAAGGGCGCCATGGCCCTGCTTAGGGGCAACGTGTGGTCGTCCTACGTTCAGCACAACCTCGTACCCGCCCAGTACTACCGGCCCACTGGCAGCGAGGCCAGCTACCAGAGCTACCTCGAGAACTCCAACTTCCTTGCGGACATTAACAACGAGGGCGCCGAGAAGAGCCTGGCGTACAAGAAGAACTTGGCCAAGCTGGAGAACCTCGTACTGTACATGTTCGAGGAGGACAAGACGGTCATCCCCAAGGAGACGAGCTGGTTCTCCGAGGTCAACGGCACCGAGGTCACGCCACTGCGGGCGCGCCGCATCTACGAGGAGGACTGGATCGGCCTGAAGGAGCTCGACCGCAACGGCGGTCTCAAGTTCCGCGTTGCCCCCGGTGAACACATGCAGCTAGAGGTTGAGCTGCTCAACAGCACATTCAGCGAGTTTTATGGGCCTTACAAGAAGACCTTCTCGCGGGACGTCGTGATTGAGGATGAGCTCTGAGCTGAGGAAGGTATTGATCGGTATTAGTGATTAGGCGCCGGTTTCATGGTTTCGGGTTTGGTTTAGGATGGGTCTCGGGCGTTTTCAACTTTGCATTGCCTCAATTGCGTTTCTTTACCACATAATCCATCAGAATGAATGAAGCTTAAGTCTTCCGTGTATTACACCACAAGAAATTCTCTAACATGACGAAAGGCTGCGATATAAATGCTTTAGTGTTGCGAACTTGACGAGACGGTGGGTATCCCCTGGGATACCCTTTGCCATGCATATCGATGCAAGGCCCAAGGTCGGTTTGAGCATCAAATCCGGCATCCTGGGGTTGATCTTGACGCCAGCAAGCTCCCGGTCCCAGTGCCTCTTGTCTATCTCCTAGCTTTAACTTAGTTTTCCAAGGTTCTCTCACCTCCCACCTTGATTGTGAAACCTATTTGGCACGTATACGTGTACATCTCCTTAATCTAGATCTGCCTCTGTACATACGAGACCGGACATACCTAGATTCAGATGTCCCAGCTCGCTCCTGTTTGAGTTTGACTTGGCACCATAGTTCTATCTTCCGCCTTTCTCAGCCACACTGTGATTGAGTTTGACATCCTCTAAATCCGTGGTCCTGGCCCCGTCTGCGCGGTGGCTGCTGGGAGTTGCTTCAGTCGTTTCAGATGCTGTCACTTACATGTACGTGAAGATAAGTTCAGTCTGGGCACTTCAATTACAACGTCACCAAGGCATGACACAGTGTATTTCTGTGTCTAATGCAACATCGGAATTTCATGGTATTACATTCTACTTCGCAGAGACTAACTTAATTTTCCACACAGCTAGTTCGTTCTACTCGGCTACTCGATAACTAAACAACACAATCTTATCTGATGCTGTGGAAAACATCTAGATCTAAGAGGGCCCACAATATTTGAAGAACCATTGTTGCGAGAAGCTCTGGGCAACTCATTGAAAGCCGGTGGTCCAAAGTGAATGATTCCTTACAACAATCAATGAACCTATGTGGCTAAGAGCACGCTCGAAATCTAGTACCTTTGGCCACGTCTGTACAATGTAGAAAGCAAAGACACACCTACCCAGATGAGACAGCCTTGCAATCCTGCGCAACTGGCTATGATATTGAGGATTGATATACGAAAGACCTGGACAATAAAACGTTCCACTGATGTCACATCGTTCCATATCACAGTGCCACACTGCGAAGCTAGGCATGTGCGTGCCTCGAAAGAGGAGGAAGTGCAATGCCATCCTCCAGATCGCTTGCTCAAGCTGCATTATCAATCTTCAGACTCGCGGGAATAAAATCCTCCATGAGTGTGAAGAATTCGAAAAGCAGGATTGGGAATGGATCACACTTAATCCGAGATCAGAGTTGATCAGTAATCCTTTTCTGCACGATCTAAGCAATGACACGGACGGCAGGACAAATATGGGGCCCGCGCGCGGCCTCGACCCAGAGCAGCGCTTGGTGGAGCAGCTCCATCTTGAATCCTTTTGCGTCCTCGCCGCGAAGACGTCCAAAATATCGTGATCTATATTACGACTACGCAACCGACCTGACACATGCGACCATATCCACAAGAAAATATCGGATCCCGTCCGCTCTCCTGTAATCAAGCTTGTGAGAGGCAGATTAGTAGTTGGGTCGGTGACGACCAGCGAATCCCTGCTGTTGCATGTATTCTTTTGCTTTTTTCCTCATCGTGATCGTAACTACTGATGTGGTGGTGGCTCGTAAGACGTACTTTTGCCGTGTGCTGCGTGCTGCGTGTGGGCGGGTGGACGGGTCG
The DNA here is from genome assembly GCF_026229845.1 of Diaporthe amygdali. Taxonomy (NCBI): domain Eukaryota; kingdom Fungi; phylum Ascomycota; class Sordariomycetes; order Diaporthales; family Diaporthaceae; genus Diaporthe; species Diaporthe amygdali. The sequence goes on from NW_026517029.1 coordinate 952,185, forward strand.
CGTTGTGTGCCGATCAAAGACCAAAGGTGATATGCAGAGTTGTGGCGCATCTCAGTTGCAGCATCGAGGGGATGCATTGCGTTCTTCTCGTGTCCAACATCTCAGTCCAATGGCGGTGAAGCTGCATGACGTTGGAACATCGTGATACCACAGAGGTTGAAGCAGGCAACGTGGACCCGGATTTACACAGCCAGTGAGCCGTCGACGGGGAGTCGTGATAAGTCCGTGACGGGCGAGACTGTCTGCTGTGTGGGGCTTGGCGCCGCTAAGGGTCGCGCGCCCAGGGGCTTATAAATCGGGGCGCGCGCCTCCCTAGCCCGGAAGTCGTGCTGATAAACGACCTCGATAGTGATAGTCTATCTCAATTACCTCGTAGGAGGCTTGGGTTGGCGGCCGCTTGCTAAGAGACTGTGCACGCCTTTGAGGGTCCAACGCTAATAATGACTCGGACAATGACGGATGTTACGAACGATGCTTCTGGATCGGCCGTCGTTGCCAGAATGGACTGTCAGATGCTGTTCGGTTGAACAATGATAAAAGGGACGAACGCCGTCCTGGTCAATACTCGAGCCAGGATGCATCATAACATAACTCACCACTTCTTTCACTCACTCCAGTCTCTCACATAACATATCCATCTTACCAGCTTGACTTCGTCGAAATTTCACATCATGACTGCTATCAAGAAGGTCGCCATCGCTGGTGTAAGTCCCTCTCCCGAACTCAAACATGCTCGCTCACACGAAACACTTCGAAACTGACACAAATGCTAGGCCAACGGCGCACTTGGATCCGCAGTCTTTGCGCAGATTGTCAAGGGAGGCTTTGAAGTGACCGCCCTCGTCCGAAGTGCGGGCAAGATTCCCAACCTCCCTTCGTCAGCAAAGGAAGTTGTCGTCGACTTCACCTCCCAGGACTCCCTCGCCGCCGCCCTCAAAGGTCAAGACGCGACAGTCTCCGTGCTCGGCTCTCAGCCCGGGGCGGGTGCCGCACAGAAAGCGCTCGCCCAAGCCTCCGCAGTCAGCGGCGTCAAGCGCTTCATCCCTTCAGACTTTGGCAGCAACCTCGAAAACTCCGAGGTGCGCAAGCTCGCCGTCTTCAAGGAAAAGTTCGAGGTCCGGGACGAGCTGGCGAGGCTGGCGAAGGAGGGCAAGCTCACCTGGACGAGTGTTTGCAACAACGCCTTCTTGGACTGGGGGCTGGAGAACAAGTTCGTCCTGGATCCTGTCGAGGGCAAGGCTACGCTGTGGGACGGCGGTGACTTCCCCATCTCAGTTACACGGCTGGCTGCGGTAGGCCAGGCTGTCGTCGGCGTCCTGAAGCACCCAGATGAGACAGCCAACCGCACAGTCTACGTCCAGGAGGCCGCAGTGTCGCTGAAGCAGCTTGTTGAGATTGCCAAGGAGCTCACCCCTGGCAAGAAGTGGACGGTCGTTGAGGGCAACACAGCAGAGGTCGTTCAGAAGTCCAACGAGGCGCTTTCTAAGGGTATTTTCGAGGTTTGGGTGTTCGTCAGTCTCATCTTCAGGGCTGCCTTCTCAAACGCCACTGGGGCGCACTTTGCCAAGAACGACAACGCCCTGCTCGGCATACATGAGTTGTCCGAGGCGGAGCTTAAGGCGGCGGTCAAGGAAACCTTGGCTGGCATACCCGGAGTGAACTAGGCTCTTGAGTGGCTGTCAAGCACAACGACAAAGAGCTCGGGGATAAAAGTGTAGTGCTTGCTAGGGAGCTTCCCGGATATATCAAAATGACCAATCAGCTTAAATCTTCCACTCATCTTTGTACGAATGCGTTGCGGCGGATGTGTCGATCGCCGCCAAGGCTTCCGGGATAATGCTGAACGGGGACTACAAAAGCAGTGACTTGCAAAGTGTCAATATACGTGTAAGGATCGCTCAGTGTTGAGCAAGACCGGTGCTTCCGCAGGTAGCCAGTCGATTGTTTCACAGGAAAAGTGCGCTTGACAGCCCAAAGTTTTCGGTAACACTAAGTGGGCAATCGATCCTGGATCGGCCCGGGATCGTCGGCGAGACAAGGATGATCGTATCTTCAAGGCTCGTTAATCACATCAGATGCAGATGGTTGGGTGCATCCATGCGGGACAGCAGATCTTCGAAATAAACAACTGTAGTATCTACCAGCCACAAAGTAAAGTTTTGTACACGTGTAAATCTTGCGGAGTGAAAGCTCAGCCACATCAAGTCATTCGGCATATCTCAAAATCATGGTAATCGATAGTCACTGAAGTACACTCACTGTTTTGCTCCATATGGCGAAGGTGTTGAAAGTCTGAAGCATGAGCTTCCGACTCACAGCTAGAAAGTATATCGCAAATGCTGGCTATTCTCTATCTATCATTATGCTCATTAAAAACTCCTATCCTGTTTAAGGATGGAAACTATCCAAACCATGACACCTCCTAATATGCAAGGCAAGATCAAATCCCACGTCCATAAAAATCTCTTAGCAGCTCAAAGACCATTGACTATCTGCGGAAGCAGCTTCTCCGTAAAGTCCCATAGAATTGGAGTGTAATCAGGCGCCCAAGCGAGACCTGTCCAGTACGTGCTGCGCTGGCCTTGCAGAGCATAGAGCTGGTTGAAGAAGCCCGCCGACAGATCTTCAGCTGACACCTTTGGAACAGTCGATCCATGGTTGGCAAAAGCAACGACTGAGGGCGAGCCAATATCGTAAGTGCCTGCCTCGTCTATAGTAGTGAGAGATTGCGTAATAAGTGCCTCTGCGTCGGTGGAGGAAAGCCCAGCCTCCCCGATGATTCGCGTAGCGAAGAGGTCTCGGTCTCCCTGACGATCGAAGGCGTCGCAGAAAGAACCTTCAGGCAGATAGAAGGCTGAAGAATTATCTGGAGAGTTCCGGATACCAGTAACATCCGAAGGAAGGCTGGTGTTGCTCACAACGCCGACATAGAGCGTCTCCCATGAGAACTTGTTAAAGAGAGTTGTCTCCGTCTCATCCAGATCCCAAGGGGCGGTATTATCCGGCGAAGGTGTAGCGGCGATGAGCAACTTCTTTGCCTGCACTGTTCTTTGGCCTGATGGTGTTTGGACCGTAACAGTAACGCCACTGTCGGTGCGTTGGCTCGAGGCGACAGTAGACTCAAGCAAAACATCGTCGCCCAGCAGAGTCAGTACCCGGTCGAACAGCGTCTCTGATGAGTAAGTCTCAGGCCACTTGAAGGCAGGACCGGTGATTCCGAGACCGAAAGCAGCGATCTGAGGCTTTCCAACCACGGCCATAACGAACCAGGTGGGAGTGTTGATCGCATCCGAGAGCCAAAGCAGGTTTCGCAGAATTCCTAAGGAAGCTCCGAGGTCGTGTTTCTCCAGGAATTCGCCGAAGGGCAGCAGCAGATCTTCAGGGACATCGCCGGTCTGGAAGTAGCCGTTCTCAAACCAGGGTTGATATTCGATGGCCAAGGCTAGGTACTTGAGAAGAGCAATAGGAATGCCAAGCAGGTCCACTGGGCCATAGTCGACGTCGACGGGAAGACCCGTATTGAAGTCAACGTTCTTCGTCAAGAGCAAAAGGTCAAGATAATCCGTAATATCCGGGTTGATCAGATCCAGATCGAAACGTTTGAAGAAGTCCGCGGTTGTTTGCCGATTCAGATATGCCTGAACTCCGTAGTTCACCGGTCGACCACTTCCTGAGGAGTAAGCGTGAACGTGACCACCCTGTTGTGGTCATCTTGTTAGTAACAGATTCTGAATGATGGTTCCCTGCACGGAGACCATGGCTCACCAGTCTGTTGGCCTTCTCAACAACCAAGACGGTCTTGTTGTAGTCCTCCCGAAGTCGTACGGCAGCATAGGCTCCGGTTGCACCACCGCCGACGACGAGCACGTCAACCTCGTCTGCTTGCGCATACGCGCCGGCCCCGGCCAAAGCGGCACATAGCAATGCACTCTTAGTAAATCTCATGGTGACTCAGGAGGAAAAGACCTGAACGCGAAAATATCGAGTCGATCATCCTGTCGTACGTGCGCGGGCATATATATATGCCGCGTCAATCTCGCTTCCGAGTTCTGTTGTATTCCGTCGCTGCCGCATGCATGATTGACAGCTACCTGATGACCGCCCTATTAAGCTCGTCAGCTGTAAGCTGCTGTCCTCCATTACCACCTGTTATTCCTTGACCGGGTGAGCTCACGGGGCCCCCCGCGTCATTCGCCAGGTCCGAATGGGTTTGCGTGTCGCCTGTCATTTCTTTTAGGTTTTAGCCGAAAGCTACCATGTGAAAGAATGGACCCGCACAGCCCCTGTCCAGGCTTGAGTGGGTGTAGGTGCCGGCATGAGAGGCTGCCTCTGAAGATCTTGGCAATATAGAGCACACCTGTCATCCTGGGCTGCTGAGGCCTTCGGCGTTAACTCGATACGAACGTGGGATGCGTTGGCTGTAAATTGAGATTTACCGAGCCAAACTATATTGCAGGAGACTCTTGCCGACGCTGTGTACTCTATCTTTGAGCATAAACAGACGCTGCGCCTGGGAGCACTCGGTGACTTATTTGACTTTTGGTTCAGCAATTTGCCCCTGCACCGCCCATCCGATGTCTTCAGCCAAGCATCCCCGGGCGAGCACATGGAAGGCTTCTTAAAGTAGACTCTGCATCTTTACGCAGCCGCGGAGTGGCTCAGGAGAGCACTCAAACCTGAATATCACGGCAACCCCCGCGATGTCATTTTTCTCTTGAGCAACATTAGAAATGCTACCATAATACCTTTCTGACAGGCTTTGCTGAATGCGGGCTTATTTCGGTCAACCCGTCACGAAACTAAATATGATGGTTGTTCTCCTTTTATGCTGCTCCCTGAGCAACGTTGAAGACAAGCCTGAGAATATTTCAGAAATAGCGCACAATTTTACACGAGGATGCATCGGTCAGCTCATGATGATTTCCCCTGACAGTTGCTTGGTTTCCTTTTTTCTGGTGGCGAGAGACTGCTTGGATAGCTTTTACTAAGCTTCGAAGTGCGTAATTTGTTGATATATCAAAACTCTGTGAGGTGACTTTTTATTTGACCATTGGTACATGTATACATTCCAGTCTGAGTTCTCTGAAGATTGTAAGGGGACCCAATGATGCCGTGCATCTACGAGATACAGATCTTGTGTCCAAAGAGCAATCGCGCCAGGGCAATATCAGGGTCAGTTCCTTCACCGTTACACAATGCACATCGTCTTGTATTACCCGACATGTTCATGCACTCAAGCACAGTCTTGGAAAAGCAGAACGCTTTCCTCAATTGCAATACTCCCAGTCACACGTCTTCGACTGTGAAGGTAATGCGTGACCTAAAATGTCTTCTGTGATATAGGCCCCGTATTAACCTTCCTGCACGTATCGCCCCATGAGAATGAAATTGGTTCATAGTGAAAAGTGATTTCTTTTATTGTTCTTCCAATCTAGTGATATATTATTACTCTTGTGGTTTGTCTTCACGCAGAAGAATATAATGAGCCCGCACCGAGACTCTGTGAGCCTCCAAGAAGCCCTGAGGATGAGAATACCAAGACATACGAACATGTGCCTGCTCACACGAAATGTCCTGACGGGAGTTCCCGCACCTCCTGCTCATCGTAACCGTCCATCTCATCTTCGAGAGCTACGACATCTTGAAACGAGATCGAGCCGCCGTCCGCCCCTTCAATGTCGATTTGCGCGGCCGCTTCGCCCGGAATCGCGGGCTTGACTGATACCGGTCTTGGGCCGTCAGAGCGAGATTTCCTCGCAGCCTCTCGCTCCACAGCGATCCAAGCATGGCCCATCTTTGCGATGGCATCGCGATGTTCGCTGTCCAGGGGCCCGCTCTCTCCGTCAGAGCTGTTGTCATGAGCGCCTAGGAACACGTTCAGAGGCTCAAAGTCGTTGATGTTGAAGAGGACCTCGCGGACTCGAATAGCGCCCGTACTGGCATCTGAAATCCTGAAGCGGGATTCGAGTTTTCTATTCGTAATCTCCTTGTCCAGAATATCGTGCACGTGGAGGAAGGCCCTCATATGAAAGATTGCATGATCTTGCAATATCTCCAGGGTTGCTGTTGAGACAGGTTGGAGCTCCGGATCAGAATCGCTCCAAGGATCAATGTCGTGGAGATAGGCTGAGGCGGTCACACGGGAATATAAGATACTAAGAATATCACTGATTGGCGGGATATTCGTCGTGGATCGTAGATCTTTGACATGTCGAAGTGAAGGCTCCGACATGACTGATGTGCTGAGGCAGGCTGGACACTTTCCGAAACAGAACATTGATGTTTACGTACACTGTTTCGGATGGCTGGATGAGATGAACGGTGAGAATAAATTTAGAGAGATGAGAATGCTAGGTGATTTATGTACCATTCTTCGTTTGAGAATCTTGTCTAGGGCCAGAAGTATGATCATAGACGTGATGGAACTAGGACAGAAAAATCAACAAAGACATTATAAACGGCGTTTTGTCTCTTGTGACGAGATATTCTGGCGCGGAAAGCATTGTTACAGCCGTCTGTCGCAAATGACGAATCATATAGCCGCATCTCCTTTCAAGTATTGACACTCCAGTGCCTTGGATTCAGTTAGCGACTTTTGTCAAAGAAACAAACAGCGGCCAGGAATCCAGTACTCACTTGTTGTGCCGTCATTCTCTTCGAATCATATCTCACCAGCGCCGCAATCATGTCTCTCCAGCCCTCATCCACGCCGCTCAGTATGGCCTCCCATGGCTGCGCCTCAAACACCCGGTAAATTTCAAAAGGCGGCGTCCTGAAGCTTGCAGCCTCAGGCCAAGTCTCTATCGTTGGCGTTCCGATGGTCTTGAAGATGCTCAGTATCAGGCCCAACTGGTTGCCATCCTCGTGAACGGCACGAGACTCAAAAAGTGGCTTTGGCGGGCTCCGCACGCACTCCGCCAGCATGCAACCCGCAGCCCACATGTCCACTGGCGGACCATAGGACTTGTCCCCAAAGAGAACCTCAGGCGCGCGGTAAGGCCCAGTACCTATGTCGAGGATCTTGGCAGCGGCGGGCTCCGTGGTGCTGGACAGATCTGGGTGCCACGCGGTGCCGAAGTCAGAAAGGTAGGCCGGGCCATCGGGCGATTCGAGGAGAATTGCCTGCGGCTTCACGTCGCGGTGTATGATGCCATCACCGTGAATATCGGCCAGAGCGTGGAATACATCATTGAAGATCGATCGTATTTGGGTATTGGTGAGAGGCCCACGCTCGAGGAGAGCGGACAAGGTCAAGGGCATGTAGGGGAAGACGAGGGTAAAGCGGTCTTCGTGGTCGCGGAAGGTCTCAAGAAGTGGTATGCATGGCTTCTTCAACTGAGCGAGGATCTTGGCCTCGCGGGTGGGATTGTGAGGCTCAATGCCGTGGGTCTCAGTGATTACTTTGAGGGCACGGTCTTTGTGGCGATAGACCTCGGCTGTGACGCCGCTGGCGACGTATTGGCAATTTCGGTACGGGCCTATCCTCTCTCCAGCTTCCTCGTCAGAATCGTCATTGCCGCTTTTAGAGATGGCGCAATACGAATCCGAAGGTAAAGGCTCTGGCTGTTGAGGTTCTGAAGAGAGCGGACTGTTGCAGGCAGCATCGTACTCGGACTGAAGACCCCGTTAATGCGGCTCATCTCGGACGAGGAAGTCAAGCACTTGCTCTTGAAGATGAAGAACTATAAGCCTCATTTTCCAGTGCGAAGGCAGTTTTGGCTACGGCAAGCTTCTGGTTTGACAGGATGATCTGACTAGTCGGTATCAGGTCAGTGAACATGTCTTCGCCTTCCTGGGCGTTGGGAAGCTTGGGGGAGAAGAAAAAAAAGGGGGGGGGGGATCACAGACATTTTCTGGATGTTGTCATAACGCTCGGAAGCTGTGAGAGAGGCTTGCCAGTCGTGGGAACCGGTCATCGTGACGCACAATTGGGCTGCCTCTTCTTGAGGGAGTGATCTGGAAGGGGACTCGTGCGTAAGCGGCTCTGGGGTGAGACATGGAGGTTGTGTCAGTCTCAGCCCGCCGTTGAAGCTCGAGCGCATTCGAGTTTGGGCTGTCAGAGGCGTGGGTCTTTGCTGTGCTCTCGCGCAAGGCGGCCAGCAACCACCATGCACGACTTGGACATCTGGTTCATAGATGGCTATGCAGGTACCACAGATGTTGAATTAGCAATGTGAAGCCTTTTCCTTCTTGCGCATACTGTACACGAGAAATGTGCCCCAACTCACACTCACTGAAGAGTGTCTCTTGTTCTCCCCACCTCGACTGACCCGAACCCTTGGCTGCCCAGTGTGCCTGACTGGACACCCACCCCCCTGTTCGTGCTCCGGTGACATCAACATCCATCATTTTCATTTTCCTTCTTGCTCAGGCACTCAGGCCAGACGCGATGGTGCAGCACTAGCAGCCGGAAACAAACCCACCCCCCTCCCCCATCCCCCCTCCCCTCCAAGCCCAAGTTACCGTACACTATTCCAACTGTGCGGGCCGCGGCACATGCCCATGCCCCCCGTTCTGCGGGCAGCTGAGCAAGATGAACGACCAGCCCAAATTTACCACGAATTGATTGAGCTCCGCGCCGGACTACCGGGGCTGGGTCGGACTGGACTGGATTGGATTCAATTGAATTGAGCGGAATTGCATCCATTCCTTCGCATCTCCCGCCCGATTCACGACTGCCTCTTGTCGTCTCTGCTCTGCTCTAATCTGCATACATCCTCTGCCTTCTACATTCCTCCATCTGTAGACTTTTCTTCTGTGCTAGACAGACAGACAGACAGACAGGCAGAGGCAGGGCTCATCTCCCAAAACCCCAGATTCTCCAAGGGCAGATCATGTCATTGTAACATCGTATCAGCCAGCCCAGCCCGCCAAAGCCCAGCCAGCCAGCCAGTCTGCCAAACACGCCAGCCAGCCGGTCCAGTCCCGGCCAGCCACTCGCAGCTAACTTCAGTAGAAACATCCCCATACCCATACACCCATACACCCATACACACCCATACACACCCATACAACCATACCAACCTAGAGCCAACCTAGAGCTGGACACATCACATGCGGTCCCAGTGATCTTCGTCCGCATTCCGACATCGCGAGACACCTCTTTTCTGTACATAGACCTCGCCCCTCGCACTCGACCTCTCTTTCCCACCCTCTGTGCTGCCACCCAATTCCCGGCGCCAGCTTCTCGACCTCCTGAATCCTCCCGAAATAATCCTCTCCCGACCTGCCCGACGACAAGGCTCAGACACCAATTGCTACCTGATGACTCGCCTCTTCTATCCCATCTAGATCGCACAGTGTTTGCGCCCAACATCCGGCAGTCGACCAGATCCAACCATGGACGAAGTGCAAAGATCCGAATACCCAGCCATGCTGGTAAGCTCACCCATCAGCCTGTACCGATGCGCCGGCTCGCCCACGCCGTGCTGGCCGGTGCCACCGGACCCCAACACAGCCATTGTTTGCTAACAGGGCCCTCCGTCTCCGCGCAGGCAAACTTGCAACCGGGCCAGGCCGTGCAAGTGGTCAACGAGAGGCTGAAGCGGATTGGCAAGATCAACACCGAGATAGCGGACTGGCTCCAGGTATGACGACTACAACCCGAAGCACGAGCAAGCACCCAAGATGCCCCTCTCGAGGGACCACAAGAGTGGGCTCAGGGGGCTGACACACAGTATCGCAGGAACGCCGGCGGCTCGAAGATCAATATGTTGCTGGGCTCAAGAAGCTGTTGCTATTCAAGGTGCCCAACGCCTCGTCCGACCTGGGGTGAGTCTCCCCTGCATGACCACACCCATAGTGTCCAGGTGGTGTCCCACGAGCGTCTCTAACAATGCGCCCCTACTTCACAGCATCTTCCAACCCTCCTGGGACAAGATTCTCCACTCTACCGACGCCATCGCCGCATCGCACCACCTCTTCGCCCAACGAGTCGAGAAAGATGTCGAGCAGGACCTGCGTCAGTTCCAATCTCGCAAGGAGTTCCAGAACATGACAACCATGTCGGCGAACCTGTCTGCGATCGCAAAAGAGTTGGAGGACGCCAAGGAGAAGGCCGACAAGCTGAGCAGGAAAGGCGGCAAGGCCAGCGCCCTCAAGGTGGACCAGGCCACGGGGAGGCTGGAATCAGCTACCGGGCAGTGGGAGTCGCAGGCGCCATTCATCCTCGAAACATTGCAGGCCCTGGATGAGCAACGATGCAACCATCTCCGAGACGTCCTCACCCAGCTACAGACGCACGAAGTTGACCAGGCCGACAGGCTACGGGCCACAGCCAACGACGCCCTCACTACGATCCTCGAGGCAGATACATCGAAAGAGGTGGACAACTTCGCAACGAGGGTAACAGCCGGGCGGCCCAACTTAAAGAGGAGGACTGGCACTGGCACTGCCTCGATGGAGAGGACGCCGACTACGACAAGACAATCTTCCTCGACTAATGTGCAACCGCCGACGACTGCAGATTCCAGTCTCGCTCCGCCGCAAACGGCAGCTTCCTTCAACGATGATGATCGGAGTGATCATTCAACACCGGGCGCCGAGAAATCTGGTACGTCTAGCTATGGCAAGTAGCTGTGCGTGGAGTTGTAACTGACAACAGGTGCAGAAAACAAACTAAGAAGCCGGATTGGAACAATGCTCGGCCGGCGAAGGCAGAGCGTCCATGGCGGGTTTGGCCAGCTCTCTCCGGGCAAGAATGCGGGCCCCTTCAACCGAGCATCAAGCAGTCACGGTCGACTATCACCACATGCATCAGCGAGTAATCTTGCCATCTCGACCGGTAGGCTAGATGCATTGACAGAAGCCCCCGACACGCCCAGATTGCCGAAGCCCGAAGCTACTGAAGAGGCAGCAGCCACCAACGGAACTCATCTCGAAGCCTCAGATGATAATGTGCCGCCACGGACAATCTCGACTGGTCTCAATGGGATGACAGTCGAAGAGATATTTGATGCGCCGCCGCCGCCAGGTCCACCACCATCGCATCTCAACAAGGAAGGCGAACCCGCCAAGGACGAGGACGGGTTCACGATACCGCCAGCAGCAAACGACCCTATCTCCCAAGCGCAAAGGGATGCAGCGGACGAGGCAGGAGAGGAGCACGAACAGTTGTTCAAGCTCAACATACAGAACAGCCCGATCGCCGAGGAGGACCCGGACGAGTCTAAGGCAGCGCAACTAAGTGTCGCGAACACTCTGAGCACGATGCAGATGCCTGCGCGCAGGTCAGGGACCGTTCGTGGCCGACGAGATGTGCGGAACACGATGTATATGCCCAACCCTCCCGCATTGCCAGGCTCAGAGGCCGCTTCATCCCTCTCGCCTGGTGAACCAACGCAAAATCTACCACCATCTCCCGCACTGCAAGGCGCAGGCAGTAGCATGAGCTCGAGGCCGTCAGCCATACACACTCTGGCAAGTGAGGCCAGCGTGACCGGGACCAGCGACACGCAATCAGTCCGGAGTGCAACTAGCTTGGGAGGCATGGCACACGGCAAGCACCCGGATTTGACCGGACCCGGATTAAACTCTAGCATTGTCGAAACGGTGTCGGCGTCGTTCGAGGGAGGCGTTTTAAAAACTGTTCGGATCAACGGGGAGATCGCATTTGCGTACAACGGAGACGGCACGGTTTCCGAAGGTAAGCCATCTCATGTGCTCGCGCCGAGTTGAAATTCTAACACGAAATAGCCCGCGAAGCGATCCGTATCAACGATTTCCCCACTCTGGAGTCCATCGGCCCCAACCGAATCTTTGTGTCCAGCACACCGTCGCCGGACGAGTTCACCCTTGATCTGTCGCACATCCCTCCGAAGACTGCCACCCCGGCGTTCACTTACCGCGTCCACGCCGAGGAGCCCACTTCCTCTCACCTTGCGAGCCACTGCCCTGTGATAATTAACCCAGCCTGGAAGCCAACCGGCGACAAACTCGGATTACTGCTACAGTACAAGCTCAATCCCGATTTTAAGCATGAGGCGGATAAGCCCGTGGTGCTCAAGGGCTTCACCATTATTGCAACCTACACAAATGCGCGCGCCAGCGGTGTTCAGACGAAACCTGCGGGCACGCACCTCAAGGACAAGCACGTGGTTTACTGGCGATTAGGAGACGTGACACTCCAACCTGGGTCGGACTGGCACAAGATTGTTTGCCGGATCATCGGAGCAGAGAACGGCGAGCCGAAACCCGGCAACATCGAGGCTAGGTGGGAGTACATCAGCTCCAGCACCGCTTGGGAGGAGGAGGGAGACGAGGGCAGCCACAGCGGCGGTATCTCGATAAGCCGAAAGAGAGAGGGCAAAGGGAAGGGCAAGGCCACGGCGGAAGACGAGAAGAGCGACAGCGAGGACGACCCCTTCGCGGACGAGAGCGCAGCTGTGAGCCCGAGGCTGAAAGACCAGAACGTCAGCTGGCAGCAGATACCGACTGTGCGGAAGATTGTGAGCGGAAAGTACGAGGCAAAGTGAGCATGGCCGGTGTCGGCTGGCAGGAGAAGGCAGCTGAAAAAAAAAGAGAGCAACGTGGCATAATGGTGGAGCACGTGGTATTCAATGATAATGGGTGAGGGATTGCATACTGCTGGCGACGGCCGGGGAAAACAGGAGAGATTACTGCATTTGCGCGGCTGAATGATGTTTCTGGCGAGGACGGATCTTCAAAAGACGCCGCTACTATACCACCTCTTCGTACTTTTCTGACACGTATGTACTTGGTATACCAATCTATTTTGTAAACTGTACAATTACGAGACTGCTGTAAAAGATGCCGTGCATTGGTGGGAGCTGAGATAAGGCCCTGATCACTTCACATGCAGGGAAATTTGCATATTGTTGTTTCCCATACGGCCTTGCCAGGGCAACACAGTACATCTTACAGGCCTTCGAAATGCGTTGCCTTCATTGAATTATCAGTCAACAAGACATGATACCATAATACATTAGGTAGCGATAGATACTACGTGATCATATACCGCAGTTACCCTCGCACACCCGCCACCCCCTACTTGTCGTTGCCCTCCCTGACAGCCTCGTCATACAGCTCGAGTGTCAGGGCAGCCAAGAAGCCCGGTATGCAGTTCTTCTCCGTGACCCAATACTTGCGCGTGTCCGAGATCTTGAGGGCAAAGGCGCTCTTGGGCCCGCCGCCGACCTTCATGGAGCCGCGCTCGCCGTCGAAGACGATGGAGCGCTCGTGCTCGTCCGTCTCGCTGGGGTAGTAGACGCTCTCGAGCCGCATCTTGTTGCTGGGGATGAAGGTCACGTGCCACCCCAGGAGCTGGAAGACGGCCTCCTTGAACTCGGCCGACTTGTCCGTCCACACCTCCTTGAGGCGCTGGCACTTCTTGCGCGCCGAGGCGGTCTCGTCGCGCGCCGTCTGCAGGTCCCGCTGCAAGGCGATGAGGGTCGACACCGGCACCACGGGGAACTTGCTCGTTTCGCCGTCGTGCACCAGGAGGCGGAGCTCTGTGTTCTCGTTGCGCAGCTCGTTGATGGTGGCTTGTTTGGCCGCTTGGTAGTCGTCTGTCGGGTTGGAGCGCATTTGAAGGATGCGCACGTTGCTCGACTGTTTTGCGGCCGCGAGCTGCTCCTGCGCAACAGACAGCTCTTTTTGGAGGACTTTGTGCTTTGTCTCAAGCGAGGAGAAGTCATCCTGGAGTTTGCGGTTCTTACGCGCGAGTTGGCCCAGTTGCTCGTTGTGTTGTTGAGAATCGGCCGTGTCATCAGTCGGCAATGGCCGTTTCACGCCCGCAACCGCTCCAGGGCTGCTGCTGGAGGATTCGGCTGATCGGAGCTCGGATTCCAGATTGTGCACTTCGGCCTTGTACTTGTCGACAAGCGATTCAAGCTCTTGGATTCGTTGAGCCTTGGTCTCATCGTATGCTTCGGGCTGGAGCGTCATGTCTTCGCTGTCGTATGACTTGAGTTGTGCCCGCAAAAATTCGACCTCCTTTTCGGCGAGGACGCGTTGGCGATCAAATCGTTGGCGCGCCTTGTCGAATGAGCCACTGACTGGACTCGTTTTGAGCTGTTCAATCTGGCTGACTAGGCTTGCCTTCTCATCCTCGAGATCCTTGATCAGGGAGTCCCTCTCTGCAACCTGGGGCTGAATAGAGCCGAGCTTCTCTAGGAGAGAGGCAGAGTTGAAACGCTCTTCCACCAGAGCCCGTGCCATGGCTTCAGGCGAGTCGAATTCAGCCTGGCCCTCGTGCTCCAGGTACGCAGCCCAGGCCAGACGCTCAGCTTCTAACCGTTCTCTCTGCCTTCGCTCTTCGCCCAATTCTGCCCTCATGTCTTCAGCAGCGTCCAGCTTCCTCAAAAGGGTGGCCTTCTCCTCCTCGACGATTTCCACGGCCTTGTGAGTCTGCCGAAGGCGTTTAAGTTCTGCCAGTTGCCTTTCGTTCGTTGCCTCCAAATGGCGAATGTGCTGAACTTGCTCGGAGAGCTCCCGCCGTATAATTGCCATGGTCTCTGCGTCGCCAGTGTGGGCCTTGAGCCGCAGAACCTCCGCCTCCAAATCCCCGATAGAATTATCCTTGCCAGCCAGCTGCTCTTGAACATGGCGTAGGGTCTCCTCCCTCGCTTGGCCATCCTGCTCTAGTTTTGCGATTTGATTGCTCGCTGTTTGGATCTGTGATTGTAAATCTGCCACCTTTCTCTCTTCCAGACGGGCCTGCTCGTCTCTGGCGGCATTGAGGTCCTCTATTTGCTCCCTGAGAAGCCTGGACTCATCTTCAGCTGCCTTTGCGCGCTTCTCCGCTTCAGCCTTCTGGCCATCGTGGGTTTCCCGAAGCTCTTGAAGTTCTTGTTGCAGACGTTCCACATGCCTGAGCGCGGCGTTCGCCTCACTCTCTGCAGCTTGCTTTTTCTTGAACTCGTCATCGGCCAGCGCCCTTGCCTTCCGCAGCTCATTCTCCTGCTGGACTCGCGCGATCTCCTGGTCGGCTTCAGCGGTGGTGATTGTGTAGCGTAGGGTGCCGAGGTCGGCTTTCAGCTGTTCTATCTGCCGCCTTTGAGCCTCGTACTCCTCTGCGTCCGCAGGTGCAACATTTTCCTTAGAGGACTCGTGTGAGGCGGCGCGTGGAAAGTTGGGGGAAGTGGTGGACTGGCGCGATTGGGACATTGAGCGGGAACGCGATTGTGACTGTGAGCGCGGTTTGCCTTCTTGGGCGAGATTGTAGGATGGTTGGATGCTACTGCTGCGGATAGCATTGAGCTACATGGAACGGCGTAAAAGTTAGTCAAATCAGTACGACCTGCAGTGTATCATGGAAACGGGCAATGTTTACCCTGGACTCGCGCAGGGAGGCCTGTGGCCTGGGCAGACTGGACGCGGTTGCTCGAAAACTGTTGCTATTGCTCGATACAGATCCACGCCGCGATCCAGTGGTAGATGGAGGGCGGTCAGTCCCAGGACCCTGTGGGGTGCGAGGTATCATGACGGCATGTGGGCACCGTCTAGGTTGAGAAGTCTGGGTTGGAGGCGTTGTTTGTATCGATGTTGACGTTCGCGACGATACGCACGCTAGCGCTTGCTGTTGGCTGGGGCACTAGGCAAGGCCCCGGGGGTGGTGTGATGTGGTCCTGAACCAAGTAGACTGTTCCAGTGGGCCAACCCTGCTGTTCTAAGCCCCCAAACATGCTACAGCTCTGGAGCTGCCCAAGCCTCCCTGCAAGTTCATCAGTATTAGCATTTCCCAACCATCAATTCACACATATTCACCTAATAGTCTTGCGTCCCAGGTATAATATTTATTGAACTGAAATTGCACATGTAAGGGGTAATCAATGGCCTCACAGTTCCATGGGCAAAGATAAATCCTTGAACCGCTTGCTGGACTGCGAGTGAGGGGGCGTCTGTCTCCCTGTAGAAGTAACGTGAATCACCTGCACAAAGAGCTCTTGTTGGTAACTCCTCTCACAGACATCATTCTCACAGACTACTCTATTCTGAGTATTAGATGGAATGTAAGCCACTGCTGGGTCTGTTTTGTTCAGGCGTGCCTACGCAGTATAGGTACCCAAACTCGTGCGTGGCTGGCTCTCCTGCATGGCTAGGTATGGAGATGCATGGTGCACATTGGTCCAAAGAAATCCCTTTCTATACATAAAGTGCCTTATTCAATGATATCAAACAGGTTTCAGGCAAATCAGTGCTCTGCTGGTTTCTGGTCAAGCTGGCTTCAAAAATGGTACCTTAGCTCTTGAAGTCATGATCATATATACCATCTATTTTCGAGGCTGCACACGCAACACCTTATTGACGATCTACAGAACCAGGCCTGCATGGAAATCCCCACAGCTCAACCTTTGTCCCTCCATTCGTCAGTTGTCAAGCTTGTCCAGAGGTCTTGGGTGCCGCGATGTGCCTGTGCCTGCACATGTACCTGGCTGTGCCTGTCTGTGCCTTGATCTGTACTGAGTCTTGTCTGCCCTGACAGCCTTAGGACCCGCCCTGAGACCTGGCGGACCCACGCAGTGACGAGGATCGGGGATATTGCCCTCTTAACTCCAACCGGGCTTCCGAAAGCTTATAGCTCACCCCGGTGTGTTCTAGAAGGAAATCTCGCAAGCTTCCCTCCACACCCTCACTCCTATCCCACCCCGAGACATGGAAAGATCCACAAGGTGACATTTCGCGGCATTTGCTGCCACTCCGACTTTTCCTCCTCAACATCACATTCCTTGGCGGGCACGCATTTCTTTCTTTGAACCCCCGGCTATCCGGAAAAGGCGGCAGCAATGGCGACGCTGCGACTTCTGGTAAGCTCCGCGAGCACACTCAAGTTGCTTGGGCGCGAGACGTCATGGCCCACTCTCGCCCTTGTCCGGTGCAATTGAGCTCGAGCTGACCGTCGCTGCTCTCCTGTAGATGCGCAGCACCTCGGCGCGACCGGTGCTCCCCTCGAAAGCCCAACAGCACCCCTACCGTCGACTCCAAGCCATTTCTGCCGCCCACCGTTCTTTCACTGCGAGCAGCTACTTCCGAGATGGTCGTGACAAGAGCAAGGCTGAGGGAGAGTCCAAGTCACTTCTGGATGCCATAGAGGAGAGCTCCAACGAGAGTGCCAAGGGAGAGGACAAGGACGGCTTGAACAAGACAAGCTCTTCCGCCGGCAAACCGTCCTCGACCTCCAAGATCCACAGATCCAGCGGCTCCAGCTCGTCCGCCAACTCTTCTTTCAACGACATCGACGAGGACTGGGAGGCTAACCCCAACTGGAATATCAAGAACTTCAAGGAGTTGCCGCACAAGAACTTTGGCGTTAACCAGCATATCGTCATCAACGCCGAGTTCAAGGAGGCCTTGCGCCAGATTCCCTGGCAGTTCCGCGCCCCCGTCCGCTACTGCTTTGCATACGGCTCCGGCGTCTTCCCACAGAGCAAGCCTGACGGCCGCGTTGCTTCGCCCGAGGAAATCGCGCGCGTCCATCCCAAGGCGCCTCCTGCGGTTCAGAAGGCCCAGGATGGCACTCCCAAGATGATCGATTTCATCTTCGGCGTGACCTTCACCCAGCATTGGCATAGTCTGAACATCAACCAGCATCGGGATCACTACAGTGGACTGGCGAGCTTGGGCTCTGGTGCTGTGTCGTATGTACAGGACAAGATGGGCGCGGGCGTGTACTTCAACACGCACGTCGTGGTCAATGGCATTCTGATCAAGTACGGCGTCGTCAACATCGACGCCCTATGCCATGACCTGACCGAATGGGATACGCTGTACCTGGCTGGTCGATTGCATAAGCCCGTCAAGATCCTGCGTGACGATGCACGTGTGCGTCTCGCCAACCAGATGAACCTTTTGTCGGCGCTGCGCACCGCCCTTCTGCTCCTCCCGGATCGCTTCACAGAACTGGAGCTATACAATACGATCGCAGGCATCAGCTATCTCGGTGATCCGCGCATGACGCTGCCCACCGAGAACCCGCAAAAGGTTAGCAATATCGTGGGCAACAACTTGCCCAACTTTCGGCGCCTGTACACCCCCTTGATCGAGAATCTGTCCAACGTCGAGTTTGACGACCCACGCTGTACCGAACCCCACTGGGAATGGGACGAAGGCGCGAACCTCAAGCTCTACCAGGACATGGACCCCATCAAGCGCGGCAACATGGTTCGCAGACTCCCAAAGGCGTTCCGCTCGCGGCTATACTTCCAGTACCAGAAGAAGTTTGCTATTCCGCAGCTCGAGTTCGACGAGATGATGGCAGCCGACGCGTCGTCGTCGTCCAGCAAGAAGCGGCCTGCTGGTGGGGCGGGTGGCGCATCTGGAGGCGGGTTCGAGACCAGGATTGCGCAGGATGACCCCGCGGATCTGCGACAAAATGTCCGGCGCGTCATCAAGCAGACGATCGGTTGGCCCAGCACCACGCAGAGCTTGAAGGGCTTGCTGACGGGCGGCGTGAGGAAGAGCTTTGGGTATGTGTGGGAGAAGGTCGAGAAGTATCGCGCCGGCCAGAAGAAGGCGGCAGCGGCGACGACCAAGGATGCGAGTGAGAAGAAGGATGCCGACAAGAAGAAGCCGGCCAGCTCGGAGCCTAAGCCTGACAAAACAGAGAACAACGAGTGATTGGGTGATGAGCGATCCCATTGACGAATAGTCACCATAAGGAAGTTGGAGATCACTCAGACAAACCACTTGCGCGTTGATGATGATTTTTCGGGCTCAAAACCTCTGATGCTGGCAAGTTTGAGGCACCACTTTATGATTGACTTCCCCGAGCTGCAAGCCTCGTGTGTCCTGTTCAGGGGCATGGTCAAGGCCAATCAAGCATCCTTTCAGCACTTACCATCCCGCAAATGCAGCAGAACATCCAGGAGCGAGTACTGGATCAACGGCGCAGACGACGCCAAAGCTTGCCATTTCACATCGAGACAACGCTTCCTTTTGTCAGACGGAGGGCGCCATGCTGGAGAGCTATTTGCATGAAAGCGAGGAGCTAGGAGAACATGTGATAATCCTGTACGAGTGGGTAGCAGCCTGAGGTTGGCTTCGAGGAGCAAGTCGAAAAAACTTCGGGGCTCTTCATCATGGCTGACGTTATTGCGAGCTTTGCTCGAGCTGGAATCCATCCAGGCGCTGCTGCGCCTCAGTTCCCACAAGGCCAATGGCGGTCTCTCTGGGAAAAGCCGATGTCGAGGCACATCGAACACAATGAAAGGAAAATGTAGCAAAAGTCGCTAGCTCATGGCTAGCTTTCACAATTACTTTTCAACGCCCTTTCTCGCACACTCAAGTGAACTGTGACCCTTGTTTCACACTCGACGAGCAAGATGCAGAGGGGGAAACCACTCTCCAAGGTGGAATTAATAACTACAAGACAAGGTAAGAGATCGCTTCGCTAAAATACATCTAGATGTCCAGGAGTTCTGATGACACTCCAATTCGCTAAAGAAATATGGGACCGTCCCACCGCCTTTTGTGTTGGCAGCGGGAGAATGGCAGGCATCGTTGTTCTAGGCCATTCACAATGTCAACGCCGCACCTATCTCCCTCAACAACATTTGTTGTGATGGTGTGATCTCGGGTGATGCAAAGCCACTGCTCTGGTTCTGGGCTGTGCTGGCGTCCTCGCCGTGGTAAGGCCAGTTGTACTCGCTCTTGTCGGAGCACGAAGTGAAGCTGCTGCTCGATGGTTGCTTGGCGCGGTGGCCATAGTAGGAGGACTTGCTGGCCCTGCGGCGAGTTCCACGGTTTGAGCTGGCCTGGTTCATCTTGGAGGCGTCGTGGTTGGAGTCCGAGTTGGAGTTGCCGTTGAGCTTGGGCTCGCTGCTATAGGTGTTGTTGTTGTTCATATTGTAGAAAGAATCCATTCTGGGTGGGTCTGAAGACTGAAGTTTTTTCCTTAGTAGATAGAGGCAGTGAGCGATGGAAGTGTCTGGGCAAGCGGGTCGTTTGTTGAGAGACGGCGGCGGCGGTGTAAGTTGTTGGTAGTTGTGATGGTGATGCAGAGATGTTTGGGGAGTCAGTTACTTGGCCTCGACCGCTTCCTTTATATCTCGAGGAGCTCACTTGAAGTCCCGATATCATCCCGACATGACTTCATGTCCACTCGTGTGCATATTCGAAATGGGCATCACCTCCGGGCAACACGTCGTACGGTTCCCCTGGCCCTGGTCTGGCCACATCATGACTCCCCTCTTCTCCGCGTTAGGAGACAGCAGGGTATGCGCGCGGCAACGCGAATGACATTGGCGAGAGCGCTTCAGTTGGTATCCACATCCCTTAGACCATGGGCAGCCGGGTCGACGTTGCCGGATCATGTCTGAGGTGCTTCGCCCGACTCGAGGTCGCCCTCTCCAGGGATGCTGCCTTGGTCCTCCTGGCCTGAAGCAAGTATACTGACGATGTGCAATCTTATCGATCCCAGTATGGCGGGTAGGGGTTCGTATTGGTGCTAGAATGGCGGTCATTGTGGGGATAGGACCGAAGTCTAGAGGATGAGATCAGGAACCGGGCCAGAATCAGGGTCCAAGGCTCACCAGCTTGGGAGGGCGAGCTTCATTGGACAAGAATGACGCAGGGTTGTTTCTGAGCGCTGTGGCAAGGGTTCTCTGGATTTGGACCCTGCAGGCGGCCAATTCCCAACGTCGTCAGCGGCTCAAAACAGAACATGCGCTCATTCAACGACGGCTCAAGGGTCAGCGGCCAGTCAACGACCTTTGTTCTATGTCGCCTCGTCATCCCCAGTCTGCTTGACACTGCCACGTTCCTGTTTCGAAGCAGCACTCTGCCCTCGACTTCCGAGGTTGCGAGCAAACCATGGTGAAGGCCTCCCTTGCTGTGCAGCGTCATGTCAATCCACATCCGAGCCCCTCACAATTCAATGAGGCAACAAGTATCAACCAGCCTCACGGTCTTCAACGTCACCGGAAAGCTCAATGATGTTTCCCCGCGCTGTGGGGCGAGCTGACACGGCAATCGTCAGGATTGTTTCCAAACACACAGCGAATCCGCGAAGAGCTTATTCTAGTGGCTGAGCACTTCGTTTGATCGTGGCCACCTGCGAGCCTCTGGTCTAAGCGTGCGGCACCGTGATCTGGGCCTGGTCCAGCAGTCATATGCGAGCAACTCGCGTCTCACGAGACAAGGCGCCGAACAGCGAACAGAAACAAGTCACTTGACATTGGCCGTGGATAGCCAGTACATTCCGTAGGCCTGCCGGCGCTCTCCTGGACATACATGTTCTCCTTAAGCGAGACAATGGTTACACGCACAGCACGGCGACCCCACTTGTGCTGCTCTCCCGAGCCCTGATTTCCTATGCTTGAAGACCGACACATTGGTTCAAGCAGGCTGGTTCGCTAGCATCAATGCGGGTTGTCTGCACAAGACGATGCTGTGCGAGGCTGCAAACAGTGAGCTGTCCTGAGCCATAGCTGCCAAAGATGCCTTGCAGACTGTTGCGTAATGGGAATTGAGTGGAGCCTACATGCAATTGGCGCAATGTGTAAGATGACCCAAAGTACCCCGGCATTTGTGATGGATGATCAACAAGAGCACGAATAGCGGGACCCTACAGCCGCTGAGCGCCGTATCCTGTGGGTATCTGTGTCCAGACAAGAAGGCAGACGCTCATGAGGAAGCCATCGGCAGGGATGAGGTCGTGTCACATTCAACGGCGTTTTCTCCAGCCCACCAGGCGTCTGGCGATAGCTCATGCTGCGCTCTAGGTACAGCAATGTCTTGAGATGCAAGCCACCATCGGAGGTGTCCCTGCCCTTAGAGACCAAAAAGAACCCGCCACGACTCAACTTGGATCCTATCATTGGTTGGCCAGGACTGTTGTTGATGGTGTAACAAAGATATGCTAGAAGATCCGGAGGGCGGCGATCAAAGCCGAGTATTGGCCGGTCGTGCTTGAGAAACGCAGACTGAGATTTGTGGCGTGACTGTTTGAGAGCATGTGTATCGTCGGAGCCGCTCTGTGGACATCCTCAAGGTCGATATCAATGGTAGCAGGGTGGGCGGACTTCGTCGTGCTCCGGCAAAACGTCACTGTCCAAGCTCTGCTCGGGTCAGCCTTGTAGGGGCTTTGCGGGACCGTATGAGCATCTTGAAGAAGCGAGGCAAATACCGACATGTTGGAATAAGCCATGTCTAAGGATCCGGTCATCCCTGGAGGCAGGATCGAATGTCGGGAGTGCTCTGCGAAGGCACGTCTTGGACTGACTCTTCGGTTCCTGGACACCTTCCTCGGTGGGTTTTCAGTAGGATATCGAATCTACGGCACCTTCCGAGCACGTCCGCGCTGTGTGAGTGCAGTAAGGCAGGACGATCCTGGAGACCGCCGTCAAGTGATGTCTGACTTGGTCTCGCGTCACAGTTGCGATTGCGATCAAGGCGTGTTGCTACCATGTCCAGTACGGATCGAGCAGGCATTTTCTCGTTGCAGTTGTTAGTGTCAGATTGAAGCCGGGGCTTGTGAGACCTTTTTCCTATGCCGCACTTGTGCCCCCTTGGTCTCAACGAATCGTCTCGGGCTGTGTCTCCGGAATTGCGATGTTGGCTTGTCTCGCCTTGCTTACACGATGACACCCACGTGCACATGCCTCCATCGTGAATACCTGAGTGGGCATGGACGAAGATGTAAGAGGTGTGAGAGATGAGTTGCAAAGGACAGGAAGGCAACTTCACCTTCTGCAGGCATGGTTCGTCACCTTCTACGTGGGTGTGCATGGGGTCACTTGTGTCTTTCCTGCCTTGGCTGGACCTGCTCCTGCTCCTACTATTTGCGCCAGATCTCTGTTGTGCCTCCTCCCTCTGCCGGAGTTCCTTGTAGCCATCTGACGTCCAGTAGCCCCTTCCCCCAAGAGCGTCATCCACCGCCCATCATAACATCGAAAAGTCAAGGCAGAACCAGAGCATTTTTTCCCATGTCCTCTCGTCCGTGGGCGTCTCTTCCTTCTCATCTCCGTCTTCCAAGGTTCTCAAGTACCCAACACACAGCACTCTCTGGTCCTGACCTCTGATCTCTCTTTTTGGTGCCCAGTATTCAGAGCATCTCAGCCAAAATCCAGGATCACAAGCATCTTGTCGGCATTGGTCATAGCACAGTGACTTACCTCTCTCCAAGCCTCACATTTGAGTCAATAGCACCCCATTCAGTTCATCTCTCTCCCCAGTCAACCATCAACAATGCCTCCTCGTCCTTGGCAGAGGGGATCCGGGAATGGTCCCGACTCTAATGGAGAGGCTCTGATCTCGCAACCTCTGGGTCAGCGCTTCCCAGCCCCAGTCAAAGCTCACATTGCCGCCGCCACCAGCGAGTTCGTCGGAACCTTTCTCTTCCTCCTGGTGAGGCTCTCTTTCTCTCTCTCCACATTTCCCACCGTTCGAGAGTGAGATTAATCATTGATCTTTCTAGTTCGCCCTTGGTGCCACCCACGCCGTCAACTCGTCTCCAGCCGCCGCGGATGAGTCAGAGGATATCTCCAGACTGCTCTATATCTCCTTGGCTTTCGCAATGTCCCTGGCTGTCAACGTTTGGTAAGCAACTCCAGTCTTCATTGCTCTCAGTCAAAGGACACATGCTCTTTTCAAAGACGAACCATAGTTGTTCCTCACTGGGCAGTTTCAGATCGGCTGCAAATCAGGCATACTCGATCACCATTCTCATCCCAAAACTGACTGCTCTTAAAACAGGGCGTTTTTTCGCATCGAGGGCGGCATGTTCAATCCTGCCGTTGCCCTTGCCATGTTCGTCACGGGTGGTATCAGCCTGCTACGTCTGGGCTTGGTCATTGTCGCTCAGCTCCTTGGTAGCATTGCTGCCTCCGCTCTCATCGTCGGCCTCCTCCCCGGTGACGGCATTGCTGCTACAACTGGACTCGCAGAAGACACCTCTGTTGTTCGTGGTCTGTTTCTCGAGGCATTCCTGACTGCGGAACTGGTCTTTATCATCTTCATGCTTGCAGCTGAGAAGCATCGGGCCACCGCCGTAGCTCCTGTCGGCATTGGACTGTGTCTCTTCATCGCCGAATTGATGTGAGGGACTCAGTTCGCTATTGTTGGCATTTTACTGACGTGTTTTACAGGGGCGTCCGGTACACTGGTGGCAGCCTGAATCCTGCACGGTCTTTCGGCCCCGCAGTTGTATCAAAAAACGGCTTTCCCAGCTACCACTGGATCTACTGGCTCGGCCCGTTCCTTGGCGCCTTGCTCGCTGCCGGATTCTACAAGTTCGTCAAGGCTATGGAGTTCGATCAGATATCTCCCAACATCGATGAACCAGCTCCGAAGAAACCAGGCACACCGGCGGAGAATAATGGAGTCAACCACGAGCAGGGTGAGGCTTGAGCAATGGACTTCAGGCATCATTCGCCTGTGCTGTTCCCCGCGACACATGGACAATTTTTCTCTTTCTAATTCTTGTGCTATGCTAGTATGGCAGGCCTGATTGTGAGGCCACATTATCACACGATTAGACGAAACGTAATGAACGGTGGTGTTCGGACTTGGGCTTGGGTTTCATTCTATTCACCGAATCGGCAAAGGGTTCTTTCGGCATTTTTAGTATCGTTGGTTTTCTTCATTGCTTTCTGACTGTTATACCCCTGTTTTCACCATGGAAAACATACTGATACTAACGAATTGACTGCTTTGCTATTCTCAATACAAGCTTTTCACCTTTTCTACTGCATCCTTGACCTGTTCTGCGCTGTCAACACCAAGACTTTCGTGCTTCGGGATCGTCCACGTAGGCTGCGAGCACTCGCGCAGGGCTTCCTGGGGCGTCATAGGCAGGGTGATTGGCCAGCGCTGACAGGCTTGAGGTTGCAAAATTCGTGTCGATACCGCCTGGCTCCGCGATAGTGAAGTGAACTGTTGTTTTGTCAGTCGACCCCTGTTTTAAATCCATATTCCGTGACAGACATGAGAAATTAGGTACTTACTGTTCCATTCCGGTCTCACCTCGCGGCTGACGCTTTCCGTAAACCCTTCAACAGCGAACTTCGCGGCATGATAAAATGCGCCACCAGGAAATCCAATGAAACCGCCCATCGAAGTAATCTGTATAACCAGACCTCCCTGATTGCCACCATTTCTGGCATTGTTCTCGCGCATTATGCGCATCGCGTGGAGCGTCATGATGGCAGTGCCCCAGAAGTTGGTCTCTACCATGCCTCGAGCCTTGGCGTGCTCCTCGTCTGAAGAGCCTGGGACCTCGGGGGAGAAGGGCAGGGCAGACTCTGAGTCTCCCATCACGCCGTAGCCGGCGTTGTTCACTGATATTTACGTCAGCCTCGGATTACTCCAAAATGGTTTAGTTGTTGAAGGCGGAACCCGGGGGGGGGGGGCGCCGATGTTGATCTTCTGTACTTACCGAGGACATCTATGCGTCCGAAGCCAGGGTGCTTGAGGACCGTGTCAAGGGCAGCAGTGATGGAGTCTGGTGAGTTGACATCCAGCGCAACCACTAACACACGGGGATTCGAGGGAAGGGCATCTATGACCTTGGATGGGTTGCGGGCCGTGGCCACGAGCCGATGTGTTGGGTGGGCGGCGATGAGCTGGGCAAGGGACAAGCCCAGACCGGAGGAGCAGCCTGTGATGAGCCAGACAGCGTCGGCTGGCAGGTTGTAGACGGGTTTTTGGTTATCTGTAGAAGCCATGTTGGGAAAGCTTCTGATTGTCGAGGTCTTCGGTGATAGGATGAAGTATTTCGTGATGAGTGAGGAGCTGTTGGTGTTGGATCTGAGAATGTATAATTGTTGTCGATCTCAGTGGAAACATGTTGGGCGTACTCTTCGATCTTATATACTTTTTGACCGAGGCAATTTGAAAAACTTGCCTGGTGAAAGATACTACCTCCGACCACCCGCAATGCTGGAGTGAGACGTCTAAAAGCGGCCGACCTCGAAGATGGACTGCGGAGTGGGTCCCGCTTAGATGAAGTTCTAACAGAATTAGACAGAAATTGCCCGGGCTGGCGATAAGATGCTACTGGGAGACTTAGCACGAATCTCTCCAGAGAACGGCCGCCGGCCGCTCTGCGGGTAGGGCCCCACCCTAGTCGCTCCGTCCGCACCGTTGCCGTGCGGCCGCATCTGCCGCAGCGCTTCGGGCTTCCGCAAGGATTGTCTCGCAGCCACATCCCTCCTCCATGATCAAGTGTTACGAAGTAGTGTGAGGTGAGTAAGCACTCTCACAGATCAGATGGGACAGCCTGGAAACCCCGAAAGGAACTCAACCGCCGGCTATCTGTCGCATGTGCCAGAATAACTCTAGAGGATGGAAAAATTCAGAAATGGCATTCTGTCAAAGACGTTTCCAGTTTCGAAGAAGGCGAGGGGACCAATTGATGCCTCCCTCAAATGTGCTCGATTAGAAGACTGGCGACCGTGCCCTTCAATTGCGTCCTGTTACCTGGATTCAGCTTCTCTTGTGGTACGGGACTCGCCGGAGCATATCTATGAACGGACAAAGCTTAAAGAAAGAATTGGTAAATGAACCAAAATGAATTCGTATTTAGCTATTTAGCCCTTTGTGACTATCAAATATAAATATGTGGCCATGATGAAGGTACCAGAGAGATTTTAACTCCCTGAGTCACACCGCTTATGCATGCGTCCCAGTTCCAACACAGTACGGGATGGGGTAGGCGGTGTTGTTACACAGCCGAATAGGGCCTGCGACCCATTGCATGTTGGTATACTCTTGCGTTGTGTGCGTGGTTATCTGCCACGGGTCGTAGCTAGGAGAGTCGACGCATCCCGAGACGTAGTTTCCTGTGACACGACGGACGTACGGATTACTGACGACAAGTCCGTATTGGCCCTGAGGGACTTGAAACGTGAAAGTTTGATCATCCTTTGTCGTCCAGGTCCACGTCCCGCCGCTCGGCATTTCGACACCTAGCAGCTTCTCCAAGAAGGATCGTGAGATTATGTTATTTCCCTATTGTTCTTATTAGCTATTTCCCCCTATGAAGATGTACTTGAAAGAAAGAGACATGTTACTACATACGTAGGCGCTATCAGCTACGGTGTACCCTTTGCTTACGGCGACTGAAGCACCGGTTGAGCCAATGTTACCGATGACAGGAGACATAGGTACATCCCAGTCGTTGAAGTTCGTGTCCTACGACATGTGTGATTAGTAAAGAGTATGAAAGAAGATAGAAATATCTAGCATGAATATGTCTTCGAAATTTATCCCCGAACAAGTGTATCTGGCAAGTTCCTCCGACGATGTAACGAGTGACGATGCTATTCAAATGTTCACTCACAGACAGCACTTGATATTCTACACTCTCGTCACATCGACGATGATTCACATGGCTTTCAGGTTGATCTGCGCTCCGGGCAGCATCTGCCTTTCGGCGTTGTAGTGTCTCACGCGCTTCCTTGAGCTCGTATTCGTAATCTTTCATGACTACAACCGAACCATCTTTGCCAGCAACGATGACATCGTCATACTGTAGCACTGTGGGCGTAGGTTTGGCCTGAGCGAGACTGAGAACAGCGCCAAGAGCTACGCATGTTTGAAATAGCATGTCGACGGTCGGCTTGCGATGGGTCGATAACAAGTGTTTCTGTTTGAGAGTGGCGAAGGGCGAAGAGGAGAAGCGACAGTGTTAGGCTATATTCCGATAATGAATGAACGTGAGGCGTTGCCGGGCAGCAGAGTTATGATAAAGTCAGAATAAAGAGCGCTTTGAATACCGCGATGTATGTAGCTAGTGAGCGGCTGAGGTCAGTTCGAAGGAATGGACTGAGAGAATGCTCCCAAGAATTAACATATCGGGCTAGATGAGGAATTATTGGATGAACGCAGAAGCCAGTCAGGTCAAGATGGAAACACAAACATTTCAACATGGAGAAACGGACTCAACGGGAGCCGAACTCCTGGAGAAGGGGCTTAGAGACAGGGGAGCACCCATCCACAACTTACGAGATGCCCAGGGCGTCCCCTTCATCATCATCCCGACCGAAGCATGGCAGTTCACCCCACTGAACCATGGTTTTGACATGAACGGGTCCAAGCCACACCTCTGTACCCGACGGGCTATAAACGCACAGAAACGAAATTCAGGGGAGCAGGAGCGGAACAATTGTTGGCTGACAGCCCCGTCGGTGCCAACACCGCCAATGGAATATGATACCGATTCGACCTGAACTGTGGAGCTGTTATGGGTTCTCAGTCGGGTGGAGCTCTCCCATGCTGTAAGGTGCTCGTGAAGTAGATGAGTTGCCAGTCTCACTGATGTCAGCCTTGCGCATTCTTGAGGTCCGCGTTCCAGTTGGACTCGACATAAGCTGGACGGACTATTCTCAAAAGAATTTGACAATGCCATACTACTTCGTGGATCGGCTCGGATTAGTCTTCCGTCGAACTCTCGGATAGCGTCGATCCTCCGAGGTGGGTAGCGAGGAGACGTGTACTAGTCATGATGCTAGTCTGGTTCATTTGATTTGCATCCCTTTGCACGTGCGGTCCTTCCGTATGAGGAAAACCGTTCATGCAGTATTACCTAATTGTGCCTGTAATGTCTGATGCTGGAAATATGTTCAGGGCTCTTGGCAGCTATGTGGTACGCAGGACACAGGTACCGGCTGGTCCGTCGCAGGGTGTACCTTTGTAGTGACGATGTTCTAGCCCCAAGGACTTGTCACGGACTCCGAGGACAGCACCACGAACATTAAGTCTAAATGTCAAAACCCCGCATAAGGAGCTTAAAAACATGCCATCCAAGTTTATATTTAGGGCGACCCGCTCCTGTTTGTAAATTGACATAGGCTACCGCTCATGCTGTGCCTGAGAATGTCTAAGGAGCGAACTCCATATTGACTAATTAGGAGAAATTAACTTTCAAAAAAAAAATCAAAAAAAAATCGAAGCAACAGAGGCTTCGAGTCGTGAGATGTCTTACATCCGGTGAATCGAGAGTAAGTGCTGGATCTCCATGCGCCACCTCATCCTTGGGAAACAAGCTTGAGACACGCAAAGGATCCTCACAGCTATGACTGGAACCATCAAATACGGGCACTATCACTTTGCCATCAAATATGAACAGTATTTGGCTTATTCATTAAAAGTATATTATTTCTAGATTACGCTCAAGGAAGGTGACATGCTACCGTTTGAGTTTTAATCCTACATGTGAATAAGCATCAACAAGCTCCTTTTCCACAAACGGCCTTTCCGAAACTCCACAAGTGAAACAACGTCCAATGAGAGTGTATGATGAATATTTAGCAGTTCATTTCGCTCAGAAAAGCTTTTGTCAAAAGTCCCTATATGGCAATGTTGGAGGCTCAATTGACTGCCTGCAGACCACCTGACTTGTACTTCTGTTTTGTCGCAAGGCTGGGTTGACTGATGAAGCAGAAGTCATGACGGTAAATTCTAATTGCGAGTTTGAGTGGCCGGAACCTATCAATTGGCGGGATGACAAGATCAACGCACATGTGTACTGGTGCTAATATTATGTGTGTTATCGTGGCTCCCATAGTTTGCGAGACCAAAGGAAAGGAATGACATCACACACATCACTCTGCCCTTAGACAATTTATGTTGTCTCTTTCGTTTGCTTGGGCACTGAATGCTGCTGTTCTATTTTCACAAGTTCAATCAAGTTACTGAACAAAGGTCTAGAAAAGATTCATTCTGGTACCAATATCCTACTAATACGTCGTTGGTCCCGGAGCGCATCACAATTTTGAACAATTGGCTCGACACAGTAAGACATTACTTGATAATGACGAGATGCAAACAGTCTCCCTGTCCGATAAATTTGAGTGCTACACGTATACATCCGTCTTCCCCTGCCCCCATCCCCCTGAGGATTGGAGGGAAAGGTTCCAATAAATCCGAATGATACGGCTGAAGTAGGATGCTCAATACATGGTGTTTTCCACAGTCCCAGGGTTACCACGTGGTACTTATCTGCATCTTCCAAATCATTTGCATGCATGTGATTGCATGGCATCAAGGGAATGGAGATTCGGGAGCTCGTCATCCCGGGCTGGTGCTGTCCAACATCCGTCTGCAATCGAGATAGGTGCCAAAACGCTAAAGGGCGATCATCCCTCCAGATCTCACCGCACATGCGACCCAGGCAACTATAGCTGCAGCGATATTACGGCTAACTTTCCTCGCCATGAGTCCGATGAAGCAATTGCAAGGCTCGATGATTGTGATCAATTTCATTCAGGAAGGCACTTCAATACTTACACAACAGCGTTGCTTGTCGGTTCTCGTAAGGATTTCTAACGTTGGAATTCAGCTGGCTCGTGTGTCGCAATCACACGGCACATAGCTTCCTGGCGCGTTTGTTTCAGAAACTTCCACAGGGCTTTCGCTGAGCGCCGAACCTTCCCATATTTGCTCAAGCTTAGATTCCGAGAAAGCGTCCGCGAGCCGCATCTGAACCTAATGTCCAGGCCCACCAATCAATATTATTCGAAGCGCCAGGGTACTGCTGGGTATTTGATGCAGTAACAGCCGCCTCACCAAACTGGATGGTATAAGCCTCCTGTTATGGCCAAGCTCCCTCGAGTTCAGCCGACCATCCATCACGTTAACTAGCTTGCTGGGGATGTTCCATTGATGTCTCATCTTGAATTGACTGATAACAGAGCCGAACCCTATTGCTTGTAGATACATTGTACAGCCTGGCAGTCATGCGTCCTCCTGATCATGGTTGCAACCAATGGCAGGTCAGCCATGCTATCAACGCATTCTGATGTGCAGCGCAAGAAGCTCGACAGAAGATGCATCCTGAGACTGCAAATATATGGCGTGATGGCGGCACGTTTCTTGCTCGGATATATTGTGTAACCTTGAGCCGATTTCTTTATACGACATTGATGTCCTAATTATTCGTTTGTTGTGGTGATTCCTTTTCCTTTTCAATCTTTGGCATTAATTTTTCTAGTAGGACAATATGGCGCAGGATCGCTCGTCCTCTCCCAGCGAGACGCAGTCAGCCGTGGTGGAAGAAAATGGGATCGACGAGCTCAGGAAGAATTACAGCTACACATCATCCGTAGAGATAACGCGGGAGAAGACCATCACGTCAACTCGCAATGATGTCGAGCGCGTGGGATCGGAGCCTTTGGTGGCTAACATGGAAGAGATGGCACTGAAAGCACTTCATATCGACGACGACCCCATGCTGAATCCATGGACTTTCAGAGTCTTCTTTCTCGGTCGGCAGCCCATCCCCTCGAGATGTGAAGGCCGCTCTTCTAATAAAATGCAGGAATTGGCCTCTCTGCATTCGGGTCAGCGTTGGCGACCATCTTTCTTTATAAACCTCGTTAGTAATTTCTTTTCTTCAAACGCTCAATATCTTCCTCTTTCCCATCTCTCAAGTGTCTACAAAGCCGTATCGGGAGATTTTTTGCGAGGCTGGGCTTTTCTTGATTCTTCTGCGGCTTGTAAGACGCGATGGAGACAACCTCATCAGACGCTCGCCTGGAACTATCCATACTGAAGTCGCTGACTGAGCATGGTTAAAAAGAGAGTGTGTCGGTGTCAATCATTTTTCTGACAGTCATCTCTTATGTGGGAGGAGTCGCGCTCGAGACCATCATTCCCCAGAAGGGATTTGTTGGCAGATGGTTCAACCCCCATGCGTAAGTCGACGATACTATTCACTCAGCTTGACCAGCTGTTAACATGCGCTGTGCAAAGTTTCAACTCCAAAGAGCACCTTGCTATCGTGATAATGTCGAGCAGCGCAAGCGGGGCTGCATACGCGACAGAAGTTCTATCAGCCCAAAAGCTGTACTGTAAGTCAACATGGGCGCTTCAAGGTCCTCAAAAGCAAGGACTGTGATCTATAGCTTGTCATTGATACAATTTGCATCTCAACATCTCGCACAGAGTCAATCACTAAGCTCTTCAACAACCAGATAACGTCGTCCCGGGCCCCGTTGTCGCGATCCTCCTGCTATTTTCATCTCAGCTACTCGGATACGGCATGGCTGGGGTCCTCCGCAAAAGCTTGGTCTATCCCACGAGAATGCTCTGGCCTTCTGTACTACCTCTGAGCACGTTGATCGAAACACTCCACCGAGAAAGGGCCGAGATGAAGAAGAAATTCAACTTCTTCTGGATCATTTTCGGCATCGTGGCTATTTGGGAACTATTCCCTCAATACGTCATGCCCCTCCTTGTTGGGGTGTCTGTTTTCTGCCTTGCGCAACGAAACAGCCTTCTCATCACGAATGTCTTCGGAGGCTCCGCCGGCAACGAGGGTCTGGGACTACTGGTAAGCACTTCTTGAACATATCTCATCTCAAGCCAAAGATGGAATGCTAATTTTACACGTGAATATGAAGTCACTCTGCTTTGACTGGCAATTTGTCACTACATCATGCTTCTATCTTCCTCTCCAGACTCTAACCAACGGCTTCATTGGATATCTGGGCTGCATCGGCCTTTTCCTCGGAATGTACTACGGTAATGTCTGGGATGCATTGAAGTTCCCTTTCCTGTCTCAACAGCTATTCTCGACCAACTCGTCCTCGACCCTCTTTGAGATTTACAATCAGTCTGCGATCCTTGACTCAAATTTCGAGCTGGACAGGAATGCACTAGAAGCTCAGGGCTTACCTTTCTTTTCCGCTACAAATGGTGCCTATCTTCTGACAACAAACTTGGGCATCACTGCAACTATAACTCACATCCTGCTCTGGAACCGTGATGCTGTCCGGAGCGCCTTTGATTTCGATTTCAAATCTACATTGACATACGTCAAAAATCCCAGCCTCCTGTGGAAAAGAAAGTCCGCACCGGTATCTGAAGCCGAGCTTGATCCTCACTACCGGCTGATGCTCGCGTATAAAGAAGTCCCTGCGTGGTGGTACCTACTCATTCTGCTCGCGTCCACGATCACAGGCATCGCCTGTATATACGTCCTCGGGTCAACACTCCCATGGTGGGGCTTCATTATCGCTATTACTCTCTCGTTCCTCGGAACACTATTTTTCGGCGCGATGTCGGGACTTCTCGGATTCCAGGTACCGATCACATCACTAATCCAACTAATTGGAGGCTATTTGCACCCAGGAAAGCCTGTCGCAAATATGTACTTTGTACTTTTTGGAGCGAATGCGCAGGCGCAGGCCCTCGGACTAGTGGGCAGTCTGAAACTAGGACAGTATGGAAAGTTGAGCCCGCGGTGTACCTTCGCGTAAGTCGGAATGTGAGCTATCCGTATTCGATGCCTGGGACTAACTCGTCTATGTGAAGTATGCAAATTATCGGCACGCTGTTTGGTGCTATTATCAACTATATCCTCATGACCGCCATCACAACAAACCAGAGGGATATTCTTCTGAGTATACAAGGGACAAACATCTGGTCCGGCCAAGTAATACAGTCTTTCAACTCAAATGTGAGTAGATTCTTGAGGTTTTTATCAACTCTAGTTCGTTCACTCGGTTGACCTTGATCTTAGGCTATCGCATTCGGGGCTTTGTCTGAATTCATGTTCTCAATTGGTCGAACCTACACATGGATTGTCCTCGCACTTCCCCTCGGCTTCCTCTTTCCACTGCCATTCTACTTTTTGCATCGTCGCTTTCCAACTTTTGGTTTTGATTATTTCGTCACACCGGTCTTGTTGTGGTATCTCGGCTACTTGTCCGTCGGTATCAACTCGTCAGTTGGTATCTACTTTGCCATTGGCTTCTTCGTTCAGTTCTGGGTCCGGAAGAAGCATCCCGAATGGTTCATCAAGTACAATTACTTGTTAGCTGCGGCGATCAGCGGCGGCACCGAACTTCTCGTCTTCGTAACCACTTTCGCGGTCCAGGGCGCCAGCGGCAAAGCCGTCGAGTTCCCTCCTTACTGGGGAAATAATTTCCAATCGGGCAATCCCGATTACTGTGCCCAGAACCCAGCTTTGGGTTCATGATGACCGGCGAATACTACTTGGCAGCTGACGTATTTTTGAACATGGAGTTTGGACTTTGGGGGTACATGATTTGGAATTCGGATAATAGCAATACCTGTCTCGCTACCAATCTTGTACAAATATTCTACAGCACCTGTGCAGAAGCACACTGCAAGCTCGTGAAAGGCCAGAAGGATAATGAGAAAACTGCCCAAAACCCTCCCTCAATCCCGTGATCGTACGGAGCGATGCACAGTCCCAGGCAGCAGCCCGAAAACGCTGGATTGGGATGTTATAGTTGTGCTAAGTCCCACAGGAGCTGTTGAGCTGTCCTTGCTTGGGCCGAGAACCACCCAGGACGGAGTGAAATCAGGGGCTGGCACTGAGCACACGGCGTAGACGAAGCATAAGAAAAGGCCTTGGGAATAGATTGATAGGAAAGAGCCTTTGCATATATTGTGGGTATCGGTGACAGAATTTTGTTTTTACAAGATCTCATATACATCCTAGATCGAATCCTCCTAACAACCTCTCATCCAGTCAAAAGTGTTGAATGCACCTTCCTAGGCCTGCTGCGTAACCCAATCCGGGTTCAGCAATCGGTAGATCATGACGAACTCGTACATGGAAAGCATCTTGGTTCGATGGTCTTTAACGATGAGGTTCCTGGCGATCTGTTCGGCCTCAGGGTCTGCGACCTTTAAGCACGCCTCAAGAGCATCTTTGACCTCCATGTCGGGCTTGACAGGGGGTGCTTCGTTCAGCATTTCGTGGAAACACCACCGGATGGCCTCTTGACACCGCTTCTGGTGGTTTGTCGAGGCAATAGTTGTCCATAAGTAGAGGTAAAGCTGCTTTGACCGTGGCTGTTGAAATTTGGGCGGCATACGCCAGATCTCCCAGAACCGTGTCCAATTATCCTGCGCAGCATATGCATTCAGCAGCCGCACGATGGCATCTTCGCCCATGTACGGCAAATCGGCCTGAAGCAAGAACTTTTCCAGAACAGTTTGGAGCTCATGGGTCTGTTCGTCTTGAGATGCTGTCCGGGCTAGCGATTCAATGAGCGACACGATGACATCTGTTGCAATGATTGGCTCGCCACGCTCGTACATGACATTCAACACTTCGAGAGCGAGTTTCGACTGCTCTGAAAGCAACACCGCACTGTCAGCGGGTTCTAAGTAGATGACTTGAAGCACCTCAATGTAGTGACCGCGATGGCAGATGATGCCTAGGAGCTCCATCTCATGCACGAGCTCTCGCAGGTGGGCTAGGTCAAAATGTCGCACCCCGACCTGACGACCTGCTACGCACAACCACAATCGAAATTGCCAGCTTTGTTCAGGACGCAGGCGTTGAATTGCTTTGTTCCAGGCGTCCATGTATGCCGAATGCCATCCAGCATCGGAGTGCTCCAGTGCCTGAAGCGCTTCCTCATACGAATAGCCAGCGAACTGTGCCTGCAGTCGCTCCAGTTCCGCCACCTTGGTAGCTACGAAAATCGCAGGGTCTAAGGTAGTGTTAACATTGTTGATGATCGAGTCGCTGGTTGGCGGGTCAGTTACCTGATTCAGCCGCCTAGGCGAAGTTGAGAAGAAGCGGCGCTGAGATGGTGTTGCGAAGACCTTGGGCGAGCCTCCCTCGGTGAACAAAGACAATTCGTCGGGGTGAGTGTCAGCCGCGGCGTATTCCAGATCGTCGACAATTAGATTGTCGTCACCCCTGCGAGCGAGAATGCGGGACCAGAGAAGCTCGAGATCCAGCTCTTTTCGTTTGGACTCGGTGAACATCTGGACCACAATGGTGGTGCCATCCTGCGTAGTGCCAAAGCCGGTCGCGGTTTCGAATTCGACTGGCTGCTGGGATTCGGAGGCAATTGTGCCCAGATTCATGCAGACCCAGCGTGTCGTGACGCCATCGTCAACTCCTCCCATCGGCGTCGCAGCGGTGCCGAGCAGTTTTGCCTTTCTTTGCTTGCGGCGCATCTTGATCTTGAGTTCATTGTTGCCTAAAAGACCATCCGCATGGGCTTGTATGCCCCTCCTGCGCAGCCACGCTCTCATTTGGCGACCAGAGACGTGCAGGTGGCGCTCAGTGCGGGCAGTACCAAAGAGCATGATGAGATTCGGCCCAAGCGCAGCGGGAGGATCCAAGGTCCGCAAATCCAATAGATTCAGATCCCCCAAGCCCAAGTCCTCGGCAGCGTGCTTGACAAGGTCGTGCAGGATCAAGGGGACGTTATTTGGAACCTCTGGTAGTGGTTCAATGTGCTGAACGAGGGAGGGATGCCTGGGAGGCTCCTCCTGGAGGTACCAGGGCTCTTCCTCTTGGTCATCGCCGTTCTGTACCTGTTGCGCTGTACTTGCGTCCCCCTTGGCCGCTCCAGTGGACGGGGAGTTGGGATCGGCCTCATTTGTGACTGTGTGAGAAGAGAAGAGCCGCGCTCGGGTGGCGAGAGCAGCAGCAGAAGTGGCTTGGGACC
Organism: Diaporthe amygdali; assembly: GCF_026229845.1. Lineage (NCBI taxonomy): Eukaryota > Fungi > Ascomycota > Sordariomycetes > Diaporthales > Diaporthaceae > Diaporthe > Diaporthe amygdali. The sequence goes on from NW_026517029.1 coordinate 988,529, forward strand.
GCAGAGCTGGCGTTGAGAGGGAGGGCCATTGAGCGCCGGCACTGCCAGCAGGGCTGTAAGGTGAGATGTAGGAGCCGAGAATGGAAGCCCTAGATGCAAAACGGCCTGCTGCCGATGCCCGCAATATCGGTCGTAGAGCCATTGCAGCCACTCAGAATTAGACTCAAGACACGAACGCGGACACAGACGCAGACGCAGACACTGGTCTTCGTATAGCCAGACAGGCGGACGGGCGAACACGTTGGTGGTTGTAATTCTGAAAGCTCTGGAGAGTTCAATGAAAGTTCTTCTTGTCCCGAGCTGGTGAGGTCAAGATTTTCAGATGTCAGGACTTTTCAGATGTCGATATGCGCCGCACTGTCCAGGCTCATCGACACACTCGAGAGTCGGCTCCTCCCATGCTGTAGCACCTAGGCGGTTTGCCTCTTCAGTGGTCCGGGAGGGTGGTGTGGGTCATGGCCTGTCAGGTACAGCCAATCAAATGCAGTACTGATAACAGCGTCATCTACTCGACTCTTATCGTGGCGCGCAGTGCAGGGATTAGCATTTGGGCCTGGTCGCCGCCCGCGAAAGAGCCATGACAAAAACTTTCTTCTCTGTTTGGGCGAACTCTCCATCTCCAACACCTTCACCTCGCCTGTCCTTTTGGTTCATTTCACTTTTTAAACCATTCCCATAGACTGTATTATAGACTGCAGCCCATATTTTTCAAATGAATAATTGACCGTGCCTCTGCTCAGACGGGCCTTCCCTTTGCGCCCTGTTTGTCACGGCACGCAGATATACAAACAATCCCCATCGTCACACGACCGCCCGACCTCGACATACTCCCTCCCTCCCTCCTGCTGCGTGCTCCTGATTGGGGATCTCTGAAGATGTTCGTCCGAACCAACATCTCGAGACACAATTGCCGACTCGGCCGTTCCATATTGCGACTATCCAATCCATCCGAGCCACGATGCTACCTGCCCGCCGCCCACGCCACAGCTCTACCCGCAAGCCAGCGTCTCCTCGCAACCAGTTCTTCATCGCCACCATGGCAAAGATCCCCCGCGAGCTCTCAGATCCATGCCCCCGGGCGTGGGCTGGCCACAGCCGTAGGCGATGTCATGAGTGCCGAAGGTGCTTCTGCCAGAGTCTACGATCTAAGAAGTTTTGACCCGTCCATGGCCATGATCCTCGAAGAGCCGGCACGGCCAGCCCCTGCGGGCAAAATAAATTCTCAAGGTGTCCCCGGGGACTTGGAAACAGCCCTCCCGGTCTTCGACGCTTGTTTGCGCGTTGGCAAGCTGGGCAGGGCTGTCGCTGTCCTGAAGCGTGTCGAAGCACTAGGCCAAGCCAGCCCAGAGGTCTTGATGGATATGAACAACAGATATCTCGAGTCGTGGCTGAGGGACCTCACGAACAACCCAGGCGTGGGAAAAGCCGAGGAAATGCATGCTTGGTATGAGCTACACATCCACGCTGCTAAATTGCCGCAGACACCACAAACAGTTGCCTACATGCTGAAGGCATCGCTGTTGACCACTCCAGCGACCGAAAACAACCAAGGCCCGTCGAGGTTGGAGAGGCTTGTGAAGCGGTACATGGACATGATTACTCCAGAGCAAGGCCTTGAAGTTCTTTATTGCAACAACATCTTGACCGACGCCGACATTGCCACCATCACTAAGTTTTATCCCGATTACAACATTCCATTCAACTTGCAAGACGTTGAGGAAGAGTCATCCAGCTTTGAATCAATCTTGTCCGACACCGCAGCTTATAAGAGCAACCCCATTGAAATACACGAGGACACAGGCTCTTTGCCGGAGGTCCTCGCCACACCGCAGAAAGGCATGGGTCTCGAATCGATCAAGAACACACTGGAAATTTTTCAGAAGATGAGAGATGGCCACGATATCTCCACTCTACCCTTTCACGAGAGACGGGAATTCCAGTCGCGCTTGGAGCGTGACTGTATAGATGTGGCCGTCGCGCGCTGGAGAGAAGAGCACGAATCACTGCGCCAGAGGGGTCTCGCCACACCGGTAAGCGCGCCGAGCATGAATTCCCGCATCTGGTCATGGCATCAGAGCCTGGAAGCTCTGATCAAAAAGGAGTTCGACGCAATCGTGGAGGCAGAGAAGACGGACAAGAAGCAGGCACAGGACTTCGATCGCTGCATCTATGGCCCGATCCTGCAGCAATCCACGCCCAGCCGACTTGCTGCAGTGACAATCATGACGACAATGAGCTCTCTGGCCTTTACAGGCGCCGACAAGGGCATTATGACTGCAAATCTGCTGAGCCACATCTCCAAAATGGTGGAAGAGGATATTCAGGCTCAATTGCGCCTGGAGCAACAGAAAAAAGAGGCTCGTAAGGCCAAGGCACGACGATTGCTATTAAAAAAGCTTAGGTCTATGGAAGGCATGGAGGCCAGCCCGGGTCCAGAGGCGATCCTAGGTCAAAAGGCTGATCCGGCGGAGTCTGACGATTCGGCAACCTCTCTTCCAAACGGGCTTCCTGATAGTCCTCCACCTACTCTTGCGCCATGGTCTCTATCTATGAAGGTCAAGATCGGTGCGGTACTACTTTCAGCGCTCGCCGAAGTCATCAAAGTACCAGTCAGCTGTGAACACCCCGAGACGAAAGAGACGATAACTGCATTGCAACCCGGTCTGGTACGCACTACTCAGTTTAGAAAGGGCAGACGAGTGGGCACAATCATGCCACACCCCCGGTTGAGTGAGATGCTGCGCTCGGAACCTAGAGGTGATTTCTTGGCGCGACACCTGCCAATGGTTGTTGAGCCGTTGCCTTGGACCGGCTTTGAAAAGGGTGCTTACCAAGAGTCCCCGGTGCCTTTGGTCAGACTCAAGGCCGGCGAGAAAGATCAGCGGCTCTACGCGGAAGCGGCCATTGCGCGGGGCGACATGGAGCAAGTTGCTAAAGGCTTAGATGTCTTGGGAAGAACAGCATGGCGGATTAACCGACCTGTCTTGTCTGTTTTGCTCGACGTGTGGAACTCAGGTGAAGCTCTTGCGGACATTCCACCGTTACATCCGCAAATACCTGTCCCCAAGGAGCCTGAACCCTCCAGTGACTCACTTGTCCGGCGCAACTGGATCAAGGAAATCAAAACGGGCCAAAACCTTAAGCAGTCGTACCATTCCGTCCGCTGCTTCATGAACTTCCAACTGGAAATCGCAAGGGCATACCGCGATCAAGAATTTTACTTCCCACACAATGTTGATTTTCGGGGAAGGGCTTACCCAATACCGCCCTACTTGAACCACATGGGTGCGGATCACGTTCGAGGCCTTCTCCGCTTTTCTCAAGGCAAGGAACTTGGTGAGCGTGGCTTGATATGGCTCAAGGTTCACCTGTCGAACGTCTACGGTTACGACAAGGCGAGTTTGAAGGACAGAGAGTCATTTGCGATGGACAACCTCGCCAACATCTATGACTCTGCAAAGAACCCGTTGAAGGGCAACAGATGGTGGCTTGGAGCGGAGGACCCCTGGCAGTGTCTCGCAGCTTGCATGGAGCTGACAGCTGCGCTCGAATCTCCGGATCCGACCAAATTTGTTTCACATCTTCCTGTCCATCAGGATGGAACCTGCAATGGTCTTCAACATTACGCTGCCCTTGGTGGTGATTCTTGGGGTGCTCGTCAGGTCAACCTGGTACCGGGCGACAAACCAGCTGATGTTTATAGCGCCGTGGCCGATCTGGTCATCAAGGAGCTTGATGAGGATGCAGCGCGCGGCAATGAAATGGCAAAGGCTTTGCATGGCAAAATCAAGCGTAAGGTTGTCAAGCAGACCGTCATGACCAATGTCTACGGCGTCACTTTCTCGGGAGCAAAGAAGCAGGTTTTGAAGCAGCTCGATGCCCTGTACCCTAACCTTCGCAAAGAATCAGGCATTGAACCCGGGCTCCTCTCCAGTTACATAACCACCAAGATTTTCAAGGCATTGTCTACGATGTTTCGAGGGGCCCACGACATTCAGTACTGGCTGGGAGAAATCGGCGGCCGAGTATGCCGTGCTCTAACCGCGGAGCAGCTTCAAGCGATCGAGGACCAAGGGGTCGAGAAACTGAGAAAAGGCCCCGAAAAGACTTCATCCGAAGATATCCCCTCAATGATGCGATCAACAATCATCTGGACGACCCCTCTTCGCATGCCGATCGTTCAGCCATACCGAAAAACCAGCAGTACGGTCATCTCAACTTGCATGCAAAGTCTCGTGCTCAATAAGCCGGATCGATTTGAACCTGTGAACCGTCGCAAGCAACTGCAAGCTTTCCCGCCTAATTTCATCCATTCCCTAGATGCCAGTCACATGATCCTGTCTGCGCTTGAGTGCGATGAACTTGGTCTTACATTTGCGGCTGTGCACGACTCCTTCTGGACGCACGCCGCGGATGTTGACACGATGAACCGCGTCCTTCGTGACGCATTCATTCGTATCCACAGCGAGGACGTGATTCAGCGTCTGGCGTCGGAGTTCGAGGTCCGCTACCGGGGAGGCCTGTACATGGCCCAAGTCGAAGCGTCCTCGGAGGCGGGTAAAGCCATAACCCAATGGCGCAAAGACAACAAGAAAATCGCGTCCCCGGCTAAAGCCGAGCTGCTCCTTGAGAAGCGAAGGCTAGACCTGCTCAACTCTCACTCGAAAGCAGACAGGGCAAAGGGCAAGAAAATGGTCACCCCTGGTTCAATCTACGAGCAATTCGCATCCGAGCAGGACGTTGTCAAGGAGGATATGGGCGGGACGACGCTGGGAAGCCTGTCGGCCAGCGCCACGAGAGCGAAAAGTGCCACTGAGGCAGAAGCCGAGGAGGAGGCAGGTTTGGTTGATGCAGACGGTGAGCCAGTGTCGGAGGAAGGAGCTGATGCAGCTTCTGATGTGCACGACTTTAAGAAGTATTACACCACTGTGTCGCACTTCGAGGAGAAGCTGGTTGGATCTCGACCTTCAAGGGCACCGGCGAAAAGGTACACCACAGTCTGGAGCCCGCTCTCGTTCCCGCAGATCCCGGCCAAGGGTGACTTTGATGTCAGCAGCTTGAAAGACAGCGCGTACTTCTTTTCATGATTAGGTCGCAGAAGCAGGCAAAAGTGCATTGGGAACGTCAAACATTTTTAAGGCAGGGATCCATCGGGTGGCGTTTGGAGCTGGTTTCTGTGGGCGAAGTTGCATGGTCGGCGTTGATTGATCAAAGCGAGCGGGCGGCTGGAAAAGTTAGAACAGATGGTGTACATGCCCGTGTACCATATATATCCGATGATGTACGAACAAAGACTACCCTGATCTTCGGGGCTTGTATATCATGTTACATGTCCATGACTTCTGGCTGGTTCGCACCAAGCTGCCGGTGACCTTGGTGATTCGTGACTGCATATTTGAGAATCTCACTTGTTTGGTGAAACTTGGGAGAAATCGCGAGTTGCTCAATCGTCCCAGTGCGATCGCAATTTGACGCAATTCTGAACCTGAAGCTATTGCCAGTCAACCAACGACATGCACAAGTTGCAATGATGCCAAGGATAGTGTCAAGTCATTTGTTTTTGGTGGGGTGGCCGAGAGCTTTATTCTTTCTTGACTTTGCTGAATTCTATCTAGATCAACATGCTTTTCTGCTTTCTGCAGTCCAAAATCCTGCCCAGATGTCACAGAAATCACACAGGCCAGCTTATCGGACAGTCGCGTTCTGCAGGGTCTTGACTGTGCACACACCGCCAGACTCTGTGAGCAACTTGCCGATACCACTCTTACCCTCGAGCTGCTCCACAACACCGGCATCGAACGCCACCTCCAGGGAGTCGGTGGTGGTGAAGCCGGGCTGGAATGTCTCCCAGACCTTCTTCTTGGGGTTCAGCTGCTTCTCTGGCTCGCCCTTCCATCCGTCAAAGTAGACGCGCTCGCCGGCCTTGGCGTCCGCGGGCGGGTTGACCAGCTCGACGGGTCCCTTGTGGTCGTCGGCCTCGCCCTCCTTGACCTTGGGGCTTGCGGCGAGCACCATGGCGGAGGACTTGATGCCGCGCATCTTGACGGGCTTCAGGTTGCACACCACCACGACCTTGCGGCCCTGCATCTCCTCCAGTGGCACCAGGCCATTCAGACCCGAGCACACGGTCCGCACGACCTGGCCCTCGTACTCCTCCGTGTCGGTCGTGCCGGCGGGGTCGCCCATGGCAATTGTCGAGACGTACAGGGAGTCGGCCTCAGGATGCTTGATCGCCTTAAGGATGTGGCCGACGCGCAGATCGATCAGCGCGGGGGACAGGGGCGCGGCAGGAGCGGCGGGCGGCTTCTGCTGCTTGGGCTGCTTCTCCTTCTTCTCCTTCTTCTTGCCGCCCTGCTGGGCGCCCTCGCCCGCGACGGCGGCAACCACGGCGTCCTTGACCTCGGCGGCCTTCTCCTTGGTGCGGTCCACGAGGGTCTTCTGCTCGCCACCCGCCTCGGCGGCGGCCTTGGCGGCCTTCTCCTTCTTGAGACGTTCCTTCTCGGCCTTGACGTCGACGGGCGGCTTCACGTAGAGGATCTCCTCGGTGTCGACCTTGACCTTGTCGCCGTCAGGGATGCTCAGGCCGAACAGGGCCGAGTTCTGCACGAAGTCGACGTGGCGCACAATGTTGGGGTGTCCCTTCTCGCCGGTACGCTCCTCGGGGGTCCAGCCCTTGACGGTAGGGGCGAGGACGTTGTAGATCTCGACGTCGGCCTTGGAGGGCTTTGTGCCGAGCAGGGTGGTGCGGGAGGCGAGGTGGGTGTTGAGGGCCTCAAGGATGGAAGAAGACTCCGCATTGGGGGACTTGAGGCGCTCGGCGGTGGTGAGCCATTGCTGGATCTCAGCCTCCTCGGTGGGAGTGTAGGACTGGGAGGCGATGGCGGCCATGATCCTGTTTGCGAAGGAGGTGCTTGTTGAGAATTGGCGGGGAATCGACACGCTTCGAAGCGCTGGACGAGCGAGACGGAGGGAGAACAGTTTGGCTGGGTGAGCTGAGGAGTAGACCTCAAGCTTTTGGACGTTGAATGCTGGTGGTGGTGAGTGTTAGGTAGTGGTGCTGAGCTGGCGGGGTTAAATCAAACAGTATGAGTCGAACTTCTCGAGCTCTGGATTTTCAAAGAGCTGCCCCTCCCCCTCCTCCCCTCCTCCCCCTGTCAGTCCTACCCCTGTCCGCTGACTAAGGCACCATTGTCAATCAAAAAATCATGCGCCGACGCGTTCAGGTCGCGTCTTGTCTGGGGCGTGCTGCTTCGTGCTGCTGCGTGCAGGGACTCTATTATGTCATTCATTTATTTCCTTTCTTTGCAGCATCTGGTCTCAGTCCGCCTCGCACCCTCGCCCCCGTCACAGCCATGAACACAATTAGTTGACCCCACTCTTGCCTGTGCTTTATATATCGAATTGGGGAACTTTTGTTGCATTCTTAGACCATCTCATACCTTGATTGCCACTTTCGTACCACGTTTTGCATTCGCGCCTCACCTTCCGAACGCGACCTGACCCAGTCAACCGCGCAAGTGGCGAACCTGACCGTTTTCGTCACCACCACGCGCAGGCTTGAACTGCTTCAGTACTCCAACGCTCTCAATTCCTCAATTTAATTGGCGGTACTCATCATTCGCAATGGCTGTGGATTCGTCCTCTTCGATTGATGGGGCATCTCCTGCCGGACATCCCGACAGCAGCCCGCCCTCGTCCCCCCCAGCTGAGCCACCCAAGGACGAAGCTGCCCCCCAAGATAGCCTTGAGCGCGAGGAAGCCAAGGCGCTGGAGCGCAATCTTGAGGCCGAGAATAAACGCAAGGCATCACTCAAGCGCAAGAGAAAGGCGGTCACGAAGGCTCAAAGAGAGGCAAAAGCCAAAGAGCTTGATAATCTACTCAGGCAGAGCGCCGCTTTTGCTGACATATTACGTGGCAAAACCAGTGTTCTGGGCCGAGTCGGCACGGCTCTTGACGGCGAGACACTTGGTGACCATGATCTCCAAATGGCTGCACAGCCCAAGTGTCTGGTGGGAGGTACAATGCGAGACTACCAGTTGGAAGGTGTTTCGTGGATGTACGAAGTTTGCTTACAGGGCATGAGTGGCATCCTGGCTGACGAGATGGGCTTGGGTAAGCTCTGCTTCAATAGGGTGACAAGTGAAAAAAAAACTGACCCCAGACAGGCAAGACGATCCAGACCATCGGCATCATTGGCCTGCTTCGCGAACAGGAAAACTACCTTGGCCCGCACATCATCATTGCACCGCTTAGTACTTTGTCCAACTGGATCGCTGAGTTTAAGAAATGGGCGCCTTCCATTCCAGTTTTGATGTACCACGGTACTCCTTCAGAACGTCAAAAGCTGCGAAGCACCAAGATGTTTCCGTATTTGGACAAAAAGGGCAAACCTACTGATCGATTTCCTGTGGTCTGCACAAGTTATGAGATGGTAATAAGAGACAGCTCATTTTTGTCCAGAATAGAGTGGGAATTTATCATCATCGCAAGTCGCACTATTTCCTGTTACAAGTCATCCTGCTAACTTGAGTGCAGGATGAGGGGCACCGCCTGAAGAACGCTGAGGCTCGCCTGTTCCAGGAAATTTGCAAGTTTCGTAGTGCGACTCGTTTCCTCATAACAGGCACTCCTTTGCAGAACAATCTCAAGGAATTGTGGTCTCTGCTTCATTTCCTGATGCCGAGGATCTTCACTGACTGGGAAGCTTTTGAAACCTGGTTTGATTTTAGTGATCTCCAAGATGAAGAAGGTACTGAGCAGTTTATTGAGGACAAGACCAAACAGGATTTGGTGAAGAAGATCCACACTGTGCTTCAACCATTGCTGCTCCGTCGTGTCAAAGCCGACGTTGCCAACTATCTCCCCAAAAAACGAGAGTACGTTCTTTACGCTCCAATGACGAAGGAGCAGACGGATCTCTACAACGTCATTACGAACAAAAAGGCAGACACCAGAGCATATCTCGAGCAGAAGGTTGTCGAGAGACTGACGGGGACCACGAACACACCGGCCGGATCTAGGAAAGCCACACCGAGCTCGTCACGATCCGTCAGTGTTGTCAAGACCGAGAAAGACGTGGACAGTGATTCAGCTGGAAAGACCAAGAATGCATTTTCGCTCTTGATGGGACAACCCAAGAAGAGAGGCAGGCCGGCTAAGAATGCGACCAAGCCAAATGGCAACACCACAAAGCGAAAGGAACCACCTACCTCCGAGACTTCCACCCCTAAGACTACGCGAACCACTAAAGACTCGACCCCAGCGAAATCCGCTAGGGGTCGCTCACGCAAGGTCACTCGACGTTCGATGAAACTGAACGAGTCCGACGATGACGAGCTGTCCGACGACGAATTTGAGGCAAAACTCGCACAGGAGTATGCTGAAGATAATGAGGCCGAGACCATATCCACTCCTGAATCCACCGAGGAGATGGAGCGAGCTGCAACCCTCGAGCTCGCCAAGAAAGAAATATCCCACAAGAAGCTTGGAAATGACTTGATGCAGTTGCGGCTCACCTGCAATTCACCCCACAACTTCTACAACCCCTGGCCAAATGCGGAGGACATTGATGAGAGCATCGTTACCTCATCGGGAAAGATGCTACTTCTTGATCGCCTCCTTCCTGCGCTGTTTGAGAGGGGCAGTAAGGTTCTTATCTTTTCCCAGTTTTCCACACAACTAGATATCTTGTGGGATTACTGTGCCGAGCTTCGTGGTTGGAACACTTGCCGGATCAGTGGCAACGTCTCGCACCAAGATCGGCAGGCTCAGATTGAGGAATTCAACAACAATCCAGAGTGCAAGTTGTTCATCTTGACAACACGTGCAGGAGGCCAGGGCATCAACCTTGCCAGCGCAGACACGGTCATCCTGTTTGATTCTGATTGGAATCCACAACAAGATTTACAAGCTCAGGATCGAGCACATAGAATCGGCCAAACCCGACCCGTGATCGTATATCGGCTCGCGACAAAGGGGACAGTAGAGGAGGACCTGCTCATGAGTGCTGACGCCAAGCGGCGTCTCGAGAAGCTCGTGATCAAGAAGGGTAGTTTCAAGAACTTGGGCCAGAAAAAGGATCTCAACGAGGGCCTGGACAAGGAGACCCTGCGCTCACTCCTGCTCAAGGATGGTGAGGTATTCAGGTTCTCAGGCGACAAAACCATTCTCAGCGATGCGGACCTGGACATACTGTGCGACAGGTAAGCTGTGGTCACTACTTCACTTTGCTGATTGTCATTGGCCGGAAGATGGACTAATATAATTCTTTAGGAGTGACGCCGCGTATGACCGTGCTGCAGCAGGTGCCGGTAATGCGGATGGATTCACAGTTGTTGAAACTGGTGCTAAGGGCCTTGCCACCATGGGTTGAGATGAGGCACAGGCTTCGCTCAATTATTCAATCGCATAATATCCGGCTCGTCTGTGCCACTGAGCAAGGTCTTCTTGGATGAGCTGGTTGCGCTGCGCCGCTAGCGCAACGATTGTTTATCGTCTCGAGCAGTATTTATACAAGTCGAGAACTTGTCACTTGTTATAACTCTTGATCAGAGACTTCTAGCTGTGCCGGAACACACAACAGGTCACAACGGAGTTTTTATGTGATCTTGGTTCCTTGTTTGTGGCTATCAGCTTCATAAGACGCACTTCATACAGTCCAGATTTCGTCCAGGGAGCTCGCTGCCTGCTGTGTCTACAACATCTCTTGCAAATTCACAGTCAAAAGGCAATGTGGCTGTTTCCTTGAATTAATCACCATCCTGAGCTCGCCAGCACGCCTTGGCCGATGTCTCATTGCAGCGGTAATGGTCAGGGGACTCGTCTTGGGTATGTACAATATTTGGTCTGACTGGTCTTATGTGTTTTTGGCTTCGGAAAAGTGGCTTTCGTGTGTGGTAGTCCTGGCAATGAATGCTGCAATCCCTGGCTGCTTCAAAACAAGAGTTGCAGGGTACAGTCGCTGTGCAAAATGACGAAAAGGGTTGTATTGCCTCATCTCATGGCTTTCACATGAGATATCATCAGATGTAGGAATAGAAGAAGCCCCCAGATGACCAGCAGATCTTTCATACACATGTTCAACTAGTGCCGTATGTTTCCCGTTGTCCCTTACTTTTCAGTGAATACAGCAGAATGGCTGTCTCATGGCTTTTAATGTCTCATCTAGCAGCATCATCGATCTCTCTCCTTTCCCTGAGCCCTCATTGCCCACTTTGTCTCCTGCTCGTAACAACGAGTCCGCATGCCGAGCGCGGTCCGTACACAAACGTGCCTCCTCCGAGAACAACAGCTGCGTTTGATTCATAATTCAGTTGAGGATCGACCTCATCCCCTGGTGCCACTTGTTGGCCCCTCCAGCAAGGCTTTTGCATCTGGTCGTTATCGAGTCGATCCATGCAAACGTGGAAAGCCTATCAAGTTTTCCACCGAGGTAAGGTCTTGCTCAGCCTTACGCACTCCAACCCCCACCGCCAACATCGAAGTTGTCCCAAACCTGGGTCGAGCTTCAAAGCTTTTCGCACCAATTCTTCCACTTTGGTTGAGAAAGGATACTCTGTCCCTCGCGCCATCCTTCGTTTCACTTTTGAATGATCAAGCTTTGTCGTCAAGCGGCCTGCTGTAATTCCTTCAACTTGCTTGTCACTCACGTTCGAGACTTCACTTCAATCAAACCTTGACGGTAAGACAAACACCTCTGCGTCGTTTTCAGCCTTTGTAGTTTCTCAATTCCACCACCATTCCTTCTTTTCACATTGTCCAACTTCTCCATCACGTCCTTTTTGCGTCAATTGGACGGCCTGGGGAGTTCTTCGGCGGCAGTCCGTCGTGATGGTCTGTCCTCTCGGTTTGCTGACTTTACCTGTCGTGTTGGCCGAACTGAATCTGTCATTTGCATCTGACAACAAGCATAGCTTCTTTTACAGTCGGCATGGGGCGCAAAACTCGCCACCGTATTCGCAAGAAGCAAAAGGAGGCTCGCGAATCCCTCCAGCGTGGGTTCCAGGTACCACCCAGGAGCGCTCTGCCCCTTGGACTATACTCAAGCACCAGACTCACTATGCCCGATCGGTTCGAAGATGTCTACTCTATAGTCGGGAGTGGCGTGGGAAAGCTAAGCTCCCGCGTTAACGTCGCCTCTCGGCATCCTGTCTACCTCGACGAAGACGAAGACGAAGAAGAAGACGACGATGACCTGTCCACTGTGGTCTCAGACACCACCTTCAAGCCCGCAGAATCGGTCGACCAGCCTCTAGAAAACTTCAATAACGAAGACGACAACAATGACGATCGTACCCCTCAATTCGATGGGAGCATTGACGGATCCCCATTCATGATCAACGGCAAGACTATTTCCGACGCGGATAAGTTCTTGACATTCGAAGGCGTCACCAACGTGGGATATATCGACGGCGTCATCCGGCAGTATTTGTTTGATGAGCGCTTTGCGATGTCAGACAAGGATACGGACTACGCAGTGTGGGTGAAGAAGAATCTTATTGTGGCGTTCCAAGCCCACGTCTTGTACGAGGATTGCCTGACCCCCAAGTCATACAATAATCTGGCCGAAAGCAAGCACCGGGTCATGTCTCAGTTGCAACAAGACATTGGAATCACTGCCAAACACAAGGGTCATTGTGAGATTCTGCTCTCTGTGCTCACTATCTACAAGAATGCGCGAATCTACGAAATCGCCAATACTCTGCAAAGGGGACGGCTGCCTCAGGACCCACAGGACCCTCTCACGTCATTGCTCATCGAGCTCATCGACCGCTACATCATGTACAATTTCATCAAGACACCTCTACGCAGTGTTCCATCGAAGGACTCTGTCTCAGAACGTGTTGAGCAGAGATCGAACACTTTGCGACGCACTCTTGCAGATTCCAGCGTCACATGGAGGCTTTTTGCAGAGTTGGGCTCTTTGATCCCATCAGAAGAACGTGGGTTGATGCCCACAAGGCCGTGGTTCTATGACACCTGGGTCAAGGCAAATGTGGCTGACACGATCAAACCAATGACAAACCTGCAAACGGGATCTCATGTCTCGAAGATCGCCCTTCCAATACGACAGTCTCAACTTGATCCCAAGAACATTGGGATACTCCATGCCTCTGTGTCCGATCAATCGAAAGCGTTGCAACAGAAGCGGAAGCATGACGGAGATACCACGGACCAGCTTCACCTTGAATCTGAATCCACAGTGGTCGACATCGAAGTGGTAAAACGGAAAAAGAAGCGATTTGATGCTCCTGGGCCTTTGAAAAAGCAGGCTGTGAGCCACCATGAGCACTGAAGGGGCGAATATGGGCGGCAATGATGGCCGTGCTGAGAAGTTACGCAGGACTTGTGAACCTCAACGATAGCTTCTCCGGCAAAAATGTAACCTCTGAAGGACAAATTAGGAAGACCCCTGTCCTCAGGCGCCTGAGCAGAGAGCCCACATCGAAAACAGCTTACATGTAGACAGTAACCGGTGGTATGTTCCTCCAAAATGAGTCGTAACAACTATCAGGGACTAGGCCTTTCATGTTAGTTTGGAAGTTCGTCAACCCGAACAAAATAATGTAAAATTACACGATCAAAAATGGCTGTTCCAACGAAAGCTCCAGGTGATGGCGTTCCTATTCAAAGCTTGTTTTCTGGTATCTGAGGAATTGTCCAAAGGCCAGGAACTATCTGTGAAAGAAAGTCTGCTGTCAAACGAGGATCCTGTCTTGGATTGACAAATTTGTAAAGCTTAGATCTACTTATGCGGTCTCAGCCCAGTTCGCCCCTGATTTATGAGCTTATCAGAACCCAGCCGTAGCTTTCTCTGGTCAAGAGCAGTCAACTAGTCGCACAAACTACCTTATTCCCCTTCTGTGTGGTAGAGCTTGATCTGGATCCATGGTCTCTTGAGGTCAGTGAAGCCATGTCTGGGGGCTACCAATGCGCCCCCGGCCAAAAACAAGTCATCTCAGACCGCGAGGCATGTACACTTAAATGGATTCACATGGAGTAGAAGCAAGGTTCTGTGGTGTAGCGGTTAGACTCTTCTGTTTAAGCTGGGCCTAGGCGAGAGGGTCATCGCACGCCTTGCGCAGTCACAGTTCAACTCCCGCCCACGTCAACTGGGCAACGAATTCTGGGGAGGGGTGTGATTTGCATACAATCGTTGGCGATGCAGAACGTGGGCATCTTGGGCAAGGTTCCTACCTTTTTTGAAGCTTTTCAGCCCTGATTTTCATTTTCTGTCGGGTGATGGGAGCTATTGTCTTGCACCTTGAATACATACTTGCTTCCTTGGAAAAACAGAAGTGGTCATCAATGTGGTCTTTGTCAACTACCCCCATCCACTGAGGGTCATCAATCGCAGTAATTGAACCAAGACTCCAACGGCCCAATAGCTGAAACGGCGGAAGATAATATTTGGGTGGTGCTGCCTTGACTCGAGTTAGGCGCCGACAATAAGTAACGGCCTGACTCCTCTCCTCGACGGACAGCTGGACTCTATCTTCACCCCAAAATTGTCTTCCAACGGTGCTGTGCTGACTCTAGCCAGGTGAGAGCTACGGGTATCGGCAGCGGCGAAGGTAATAATGGTACCGTTAGGGCTGTAGCAATGTTGATGGCGCTGGTGGCAGTGCTTTGAAATCCGAAGCATCAATTTGAACCAACACGTTACGCGCAACTTTGAGCTTTCACAGAGACGAGATTGACGCTGATCCACACCCATGAACATTTTACAATTCAAGTCGAGAGATTGGACTTGCTGTCCTCGGCATTCCTATCCATTACGCAATATCTCAAGGCCTCTCTCTGCTGCCCAATTTACATACGCCAACCACCTTCATCTTGTCCTTCGCGGGGACGGAATGAGGATGCTGAGATTGTCCAAGTACGTCTAACTCATGAAAGATTCCCTGGGGGAACTTTAGGCCAAGGCAGGTCATGATATCAGCCCACTGCATTGATATGCCACTAGCCAACCCGACCGAGACGGCAGGAGGCCAGGGAGCCACAGGTCCAAGAGGCGAGAAGTCGGTCATCTTCAACAGCACCTGCATCCATGTAGCTGATCCTGCCTCTATTGTTCGTCGTAGGATAATCCGCGCCGACCTCTCGCATTTCATCGTCACGACGCTCACTTTGTTAGCTCCTAGTGAATCGGTGAAGGGAACGGGGTTGACATACAACGAAGGCACGAAGTTGGAGTAGGCGTCATTCGGGGCCAACAACAAGGTCATATACTCACAGGAGATTTCTTGTGGAATATGGCGCTCGATAACTGAGCAAGTTATGCCTTCGCGGCAACCCAGTAACGCGCTGAGAGCGATCGGGCTAATTCGAAGGGTCGTATAGAGGTCCTTAGGCGTGGCCGTTTGATGTAGATCACGACGTGTATCTCGTTGGGCACCTTCTCGAAGGACACGGTGGGCTGTATGCTTGCAAAGACAGAAATTGCCGATGAAAATTCTTGCTGTATGGAGGTTGGGTCCGAGATAGGAGGCATAGTGAGTGACGATCGTCCCACAGGATGTGGGACGGAGGATTGAACTGGTGCTGATGATAGCAGCGGGCCGACGCTGCTTCGAGGACCGGCATTCTTGGACGAGTATGTGAATTAAGTAACTGGCTCCTGTCTTGAGAAGAGAGGCATTGAGTCAATCGCTTCGCACAAAAGCCTCAAGCCCCTCTGTAGTGAAGGTGCTGCTTCCAGGACAAGATGGAGGAATGAGTGACAGTAACAAATGTAGAATCTTATCCGCTTCGGAGCTGGGGCGAGATTCAATAGCAAACGAAGCCGTGCTCTAATTATCAGTAAGTTGCTTGGCAATTGTATCTTGTATCTCTCTGCAGCCTCTCAGCCTTTCATGAAATAGACATTCCAAACTCGCTCAACCTTATTAGACTACCCTTGAGATCATAAATCCTTGCAATGATAATTATGAGAAGCCTCGTAAACCACTATGATGCGCGCGCAAAAAGAGTGATGCGTGTTATGTGCAAGCAAACAGTATCGATGGCCGAGCGTAAGATAGTCTGTGGGTAGACAACACTGATCGCCTTGACAGATTCTCAGCTCCTATGGAGCTGAGATCAAATGTAGATACAAAGGTATTTCGAAACCTATTTCAGATCAGGAATATACATTTTATCATGTTGGAAGCCACAGGTGGTTTGAGTGATTTCCCGTTCCCCTTGTGGGCCGCTGCCACAGTCATCTCATACGCCCTTGCGAGAGCGGACGGCCTCGACTTCAGCTTTCATCTGATGAATTGAAACTTTGATATTTTTGAAAAACTTGAATCTCAAAATTGTGCCACGGCTTTTCTTTCCCAGCCACCAAAAAGCCCTGGGCTACCTTCGTCCCAAAGTGGTCGGCAACTTCGTCAACCTCGCTCCCTTCATTTGCAACGAACGGATTCCTTCAGCATCGCTCAACCACACCAATTTCAGTTGTGAATTCTCTTGTCCTGCAACAAAAAGGTGGCTCTGGTAGTCACCATCGACCCGTCGTCCTCGTCAGCACCCTTCGTCGTCGGCAACGCCTTTTGTTCATTGTCATTTTGACCCAACTTCGCTCTTCTCGCCCCCTCAATCGAAAACCTCAACATGGCGTTCAACCTGACCCCACAGCAGCTCCAGAATCTCCAGAACCTCACGAGACTTCGCCGGATTGAGCTGCAGCAGCAGTCGGTGGCGCTTCACCAGCCTCAGAGCAATGCCGCCGCCGCCAACGTCGCTGCCCAAGTCCTCAACCCGAATCCTGGAAATCATCCGCAGGTCATCCAGCCACAGGTCATCCAGCCACAGGTCGTCCAGACACAGGTCGTCCAATCGCAAGTCTTCCAGCCACAGCTCGGCCCTCCTACTGGTCACCATGTTATCGGTACTCCCCCTCGACGCCGACGACGTCTGAGCCCGGCCGTCCAGCGGATGATCAACGATGTCGGCCCCCATAACCAGCAGAACCGTCGTGCCTTCAAGGCCTGGTACCGTGGCTACAAAAGCACGCTGCGAGCTAACCTGGGCCAGGCATGGGACAAGATGTCGGACGACATGCAGAGCTACGGCGTTTCCAACCCAGAGAACTTCGTCGTCGAGTCTGGCCGCGACGAGCTGCAGGACATTCTTCAGGTTCTCCCAATTCAGCATCAGCTGGCGCTGTTCGATGTCGCGATGGAGCGACAGATGCAGAAGGGTGACATCTCCAGCGGCAAAGTCGCTGTCTTCAATTCGATCGTTGGACGACCAAACGATCTGCCTCTGGCCACCTCCTAAAGATGTTGGGTCTTCTCGCAATGACTGACCTTGAAGAATTCGAGAGCACGCGACCATTGGCAAGCTCAGCCTACACGTCGACACATCATGTTCGACTTCGCGAGGGCTCGGAAACTAAGAAAAGAAAAGGAAAGAGAAAACACGACAAAAAAAGTGTGCAATTCGACGCCATCAAGTGGAAAAGCTGGAGGTACTGGGAGCACGGAAATGAAGTCTGTTGCAGGGCGATGGCCAGTTTGTCGATTGGAAAGCGATTGCAGAACTGGAAGACCTGTCGTGAGGGATGGATATCCACACACGACAGTTCACTGCTGAGGAGGACATCTGCTGCAAGGCCTCGACAGGAAAGAGGAAGATACAGCAGCATAGCTCATCATGAATGAGAAACAATACCCAACTGAAATGAATCTTACATATCTTGATTCCTGGAAAGCAGATGTGACAGGTTTCAACCTCTATCCATTCGATCGTGTCTGAGATACCTTCCATCACAAATTTCAGCTCAAGAGTCTGACTAAATGGCCACGCGCGGATGGAACTTGACGTTTAGATCCGGCTTCTTCCACAGAATGTGATTTTTGCACGCGCTATTCCAATCCTCAATGTCCGTATCTGACTCGAGATCAAACGCCCACAACAGCTTGGCCAGCGAGATCCTCATCTCTAGATACGCCAGATTGATTCCCAAGCACCCTCGAGGCCCGCAAGAAAAGGGCTGGAAGGCCCTCTTGTCATCCTTGGCGAAGCCTTCGCCAATCCAGCGCTCCGGCCTGAACGACGTGGGATCGATCCAGTATCGGGGATCGAAAGCCATTGCGTAGTTCTCATTGGCCACGACTGTTCCTTCGGGGATGAAATGGCCGTCGATGACCGCACCGGGGCAGTCGCGGGGTAGGCCGAATGCCAGAGGTGGGAAGACTCGTAGCCCCTCCTCTATGCACCCATGGAGGTATGGTAGTTCGGCGGTGGAGTCGCCCGTGATATCGTCGAGGGAGCTGTAGGCCCCTCGAATCTCGTGGGTGAGCTGCGCAAGACAGGACGGGTTGTTGAGAAGGTACCAAGTGAGTCCAGAGAGAGCCGTGGCGGTGGTCTCCGATCCAGCGATGATCAGCGTATCCGCATTACCCATCAGCGCATCCTCCGTCAGGCTCCCGTTCTTAATAAGGTGGTCGAAGAAATCGTGCCGGCCCAGTCTGCCACGTTCGATACGCCTCCTTGCTTTGTCCTTCCCCAATCTTATGTGCTCGTCGTGATTCTCGATCATGCGTTTCGTGAAGCACCAGCGCAAGAAGAGACCGCCCACCACAGGGCCTAGATTCCGGGCCGCCCTTCGTCCAGCCGAGTACATGAGATAATCGAAGTTGATGCTGACTTCGTGGCTAGACCCTCCAGAGAGGCAGCCAAATGGCTCGCCAAATGCCAAATCCCCTGCGGACCATGCTTAGCGACTCAGGCCTTGCGACAAGACCGTTGGAAACTCCCGGGGAAAACTGACCTATAGCATCGAAAGTGAGCCAATTCCAAACCTCAGTAGCATTTACGGCTACCGTGCCTCCTGCCCCAAGTGTGTCAAGCTGCTTCAGCAGGAGATCAACATATCTGTGGAAGACGTCTTCCTGGTCCCGCAGGGCACGGGCACTGAAGGCGTGCGAAAGGGTCTTCCTCTGCTCGGTGTGAACGACCGGATCGCGCACCCTGACGATGCGCGGCTCATCCGCCTCGTACCACTTCGCCTTTAGAAACCTCTTCTTGCCGTGCGTCACGTGTCCGTAGATATCACGGTATGATTGTGGCGTTGAGAAGGACAGAGAGTTGGGGCCCACGCGGACAACATCACCTGGGCAGAGTGGTCAGTTTACGACGGCGCCAAGTAGGCTGTTGGCATGGACGAGAAGCTAACACACCATACTTTCTGTGGAGGTCTGTCATAATGAAGCACTGTCGGCCGGTGAAGGCAAGCCATATCTGCCAAAGCTGCGTAACAGCAGCAAGCCTTGGGCCAGGGTATTTTGCGAGGGGGTGGAAGAAGAGCAGATGTGCGCACTTGGCCAGGAGGTAAATCGTGATCTGCTCCGACTGTCAGCTGCTGGCCATGACAGCAACGCTCGACGGGTGAGCTTCGAGGAAGGAACTCACAGTGGCCAATCCAAGTAGGCCAACGCTGCTTAGAGACAAGGTCTTGACCTGGTTGATTGGGGACATCCTGCAAGTAAGGGGGGGTGGGGACTACCGGAGAAAGGAGTTGACTGAGGGCCGGGGCATCCGAGTCAACGGGCGCTTGAGGGAGTGAGCATCGCTCTTATAGTCTAGTTCATGCCCCTTGCCGTCTGTTTGTTATTTACTAGCTACTGTGACACCAGAGGAGCGGTCGGTCAGTGTCAGCCTCAAGCAAGAGGGCCGAGGACTGCATGGTGCTATCACGCCACTGGGCTTGGGAGGCTGAAGGCCGTGATGATGACGGTCTGACAGCAGGTCTGCGAACAAGCAGCACAGCTGCAACATCCTCATAGATGCCGTGTGCACTTGTGCTGCAGGAAGCGACGGGGAGATTTGGGCCAAGGTTGCGTGCGTTAGTGACCGGAACCGACGCGGAGCGGCCCAGCTTTTGGTGGACGGGGATCGCGGGCTTTGCCTGCATCGAAGGATCAATATTCGGAGCCTATGCCTTCATTTGCCCACCCTTCACCCTTCACCCTGACAGCATCTTGCATAGGCAGATCTGGCTGCTTGTTCAACGAATGACCTTCCCGTTGGGGCCTGTCGTTGACTCGCACATGCAGACGGAGGACTGAGGCTACAGCGTGTGTGCATATGTACTGGAGCAAGGGGTAGGAGGTGTCCGTGAGAACGTCTCGCCACTGTCAGTAGACGAATCGAGCAGTTGCACACCTGCGTGCAGGGAACGGCCCCAAATGAATGATCCGTGTACTGTAGGACTATCCCATGCCATCCATCCATTCAAAAGTTGCACCTCTCTTCCAGCTTGCAGTCGACCGTGCAGGGGGGCAATGACAGCTCGCAAGGGGGGGGGGGGGCGTCCCAAGGCTTTGTTTGCACTGGCACTCGAACTCCTGAGTGTATGGACAAGGGATCGAGAAAAAGCTAACGATGCAGAAGCATGTATTTAGCCCGCGAAGACTGGTAGACGACGGCGCAAGACAGGACTCATCCTACACAGATGTTATCCCACCGGTCTCGCACAGGACGGTGTGCTCATCATCGAGTTAGACGTCCACACCTGGACTGGCTGAAAATTGTTCTGTACAGGGGCAGTGGAGTGGCTTCCGGACACACTGTGACTGTGGCGCCTGAGTGCCGAGCAACTGGGCGACGTTGTGTTTAGTACGGTAAACTAGACCGTTGGAAGTTGACAAGAGAATGCGAGCGAGCAGCACGCCGCCTGGAAACCGGAATACCTGGGCTCAGCTGGGCTCAAGAGGTATATTAAGTGCACGAATATATAGAGCACTAACTCGTCAACGGCAAGGCGTCTCCCTGCCTCGGTAACGTGCTAAGCGATGCGCCTTGCCGAAAGCTTCGACGGCGTGTTCCAGGAACAAACCGCGACTCCGATTTTTTTTTTTGGGCAGGGTCCCGGGAATCCAACGTCGGTCAATCGAGTGGTGCTACTGCGAACTGCTGTGCTGCCGTGCTGCTGCTACCGTAGCTATGCGCCTCGGAAGCTACCTCCTTTGCCTCTGAATCTTGAAGCCACCCGCGCCCCAGAGCTTTTGCTCCTGCTTCAATCTGCCTCTAGAATGGCCAGGAAGAAGAACAAGCAGAGAAAGGACGCGCCAGACGGGGGCAATGGCAGCGGCAGTGTCGTCGCACCTCTTGCGCAGGGCGTGGGTGCGGAGGGTCCCGCCTCTGCCTCCAAGAAAGATGCCCTCACAACCACAACCACAACCACAACCACAACCACCACTAGCACCGCCACCACCTCGAGCTCCAAGTCCAGGAACGTTGCGCATGCACTGCCCCAGCCGCCGGCTTCTCCTGCCTTGATTATATGTCGAAACAAGTCAGTCAATCCCTCCTGCTGCTCGCTGTCGCACTTCCAATGACACCCGAGACTTGTTGCGCGGGGTGTTCGCGACAGAATCCCTCTCTTGCGCTGCGCTCCTCCGTTGGACAACCCACACCTGACCTCTCCATGCGCCAAGCCCAATTGCTGATCAATGAACCCCCAGGCACTGGCGCTATATCTCGTCCTTCCATGGGCCATGGCTACAGCTTCCCCACGAGATCCTGGAGACCCTGGTCAACATCAACTACAACACCCCTCGCCCCCGCCCCATCGACCCTGCCGTCTTCTACGACCTGGTCAAGATCCGCCGACTTGTTGACGATGCGACCGACCTCGCCGTCCGCGCCGCAAGCGGAGTCGTCTCTCTAAATAGCCTGAATAACTCCCATCCTGCTGCCGCTCTGGGGCTGGGCTTTGGTGGTGGAAACCAGCCCAAGCTAAGCCCCGAGCGCAAGCACAAGTTACGGGAACAGGCCACCCAGAAACTGGCCAGGGCCTACCGCCTAGACGAGATAGCATGTAGTGTGGCCACAATGCAGAGCGCATCCGCTCTGGAGGACGTCGCGAGCCTGGTGCTAAAGAGAGACCCAAACAACCTGGATGCTAAATACGTGCACTTTTTCCATGAGAAGATTCCCAGCCGGCAGCTGGCCGAATCAACGAGCCTGGATACCCTGGACGATGTGATATCAGGACAACAGTCCGAGGGCGAACCTCTGCGCACACGGGCGACTGTGCGCGTCTTCAAGGAAGACTACGACGGCGCGGCCAGGGATTTGACCGAGGCTCTACAAGTGTTTCGAGCCCATAAAGCCCACAGCATGGCCGGTAAGTCGAAGGAGCTCCAAGTTGTTGAGACTGGGGGTAGGCGGCTGGATGTCAAACTGGACGAGGACCAGCAGCCAAGCAGCCTGGAGATCCAACTACTGTTCGCACGCGCCGGCGTCTATCTAAGCATAGCTTGTTTGCATGTGAATGAGGCTCTCCTACCAATACCGGCCGCCAAATCAAAAGAAACGGATAAAGAAACAGTCGCAGAGTCGGCAGATAGTCTTGGAGGCCATGCGGATGCCGCAGAAGCAACCGGGTCAGGAACATCAACGCCTGCGACGGATGCGCCACCCCCAGAGCTCTCCCCAGCTGACAGAGAGTCACAGAGGCGTGTGCTAGAGGCCAGAAAGATTGTCAAATCCAATGCCAAGAAGGCGCTGCGGGACTACATGGCCTACCTGTCCAACTTTGACTATTCGCCTAATTTACCCACAGATATCGCCGAGGACTTCACTAGGAAAGTGAAGGCCGGAAAGAACAGGGGCAGGCGGCCAGCTTCTCATGTACGCAGTGATTCCCCCAGTGGCGAAATCGCCCACACCGTTTATACCCTGAATGAGCTCTTTGCTGCAACGCCCCCAGGGGACTTGCCGCCCTACCCTCCAACGGACGCCACATTGGCAGGACCAGAGCCAGGCACAGACGCGACATATGTCGGAACGACCATGGAGCTGGTAACATACCATCCACTCATGACCGACGCTCTGCACGCCTTGCTCCTGTGTCACGTCCTCGTGCAGACCTCAACGAAGGAACTGCAACGCCACGCTTACATGGTGGCACGCCTCGCTCGGCTCGCCGACGGGTACCCAATGTTCCAGGCGAGCCGGAGCCCAGCACGCGCGGACTGGATAGAGGTTCTCCGCAGGGGCGAGAACTGGATTGGCCTGGCGATCCCATGGGAAAGCCTGTGTGCAGCTGCGCCGCTGTACCCTGGGCAGAGCTCCCAGAACAGCGGCGCCGGCACCGCTGCTAAGCACAACCCGAAAGCCCTCCCCGCGCCCGAAGCGGCGAAGGAGGTCAAGAAGGACATCGACGACGAGGACCGTGAGAGAATCAACCAGCAGGCTCTGATGCGTGCCATCGAAGACGACCGCGTCGGCGACGAGGCGACGCTGCGCGCGGCGATCAGCGCGCATCGGAAGAGGGCCGAGGATGACCTCAGGGCGGAGCGGAGAGACGGCAGCGGCGGGGCCAACGGGGTCATCGTCCCCGTTGTCAACGGCAGCCCGAAGCCCGCCTCGCCCGCTCCGCAAGACACGGGCAGCGAAAAGGCCCCGTCCTCGTCGTCCTCCAACGGCCGCCCTCCCTCGCCCGGCACGGCCCACCGCCGTTGGGCGATGGACGAGGGCCGCGAGTACCCCATCCTGACGGAGCGCGCCTCGGCCGTGGCGCGCTGGCTCCGCGAGGCCCCTCCGGGGGCCGGTGGGAGCGGCCACTCCAAGAAGAAGAAGAAGGCTGCCGTTACTGCTACTTGAGACAGCTCTCCACAGACAGCGCGCGTAGAATTCCAGACATTGCAGAAGATGACAGACTATTCAGTGTCTCCCTCCCCGTAGACGACGATAATCTTTGCAAAATCTTAGCCTTGGTGGGAGGCCGCCTTGCATGTTCAGTCCCTGTCTCTTTATTCCACCTGAAAACATACCCAGCCCCCGTCTGGGCAAGAACTTGGATCGTCTCTTGATTCCTTGCTAGCTACCGTTGACCATGCCGCAATCCGTTCTGCCTCCTTCCTGCAACCCTTGCCATGGCTCGTCAGACTCAAAATATGGAAAGACTTGCAGTCAGGTTGGCTAGATACCATACCTTACAGTCTCCACCCACTCCCTACTCATACGGAAAAGATGAGGCACGGAGACCATAACTCTACCGCAACGATGGCGACACATTTATGTGTGACACGGATGTCTCGCACAAGACCGTTCATTAGTCAAACACATGACACGGCAAGGTTACAACACCAGGGCATTGTCTATGAGTACAACAACTTTTGCTGTCATCAGACTCGATGTGAATAAGGTATCACAAGCTAGGCAGATATCCTCCGGGTACAGTAGTCCTCCAATCACTCAAAGAGACCGACAGCCAGGGATAAGTGCGCAGTCTTTCCCCTTGACAAGCATCGTATATATCCTATATATACAGGCGTAGACAGGTAGGTATCCGTCCTGGAACATCACAACGAGTATAACTCAACAACGCTCATTCTGCTCTGCTCAACTCCACCTGATATTCCCATCCGGTCCTGGCGCGCCCCCAAGACCGCTCAAGTCCATCCCGAGGAAGTTGTTAATTTCGCCCACACCATCGGTCTCGAGTATGTTCATTAGCTCCATCTGCTGGTCAGCACTCAAGCTTCCGTGCCGCTGCGCTGCGAAGCCGAACCCCTGTGGCATACCATGGCCGCCTCCACCGCCGAAACCACCTGGAACACTGGTTGGACTAGTGCTTTCGTAGCTACCGCCACCCATGATCCCTGAGAAGGCTGCATTAGATGCGGCAGAATCATTCCAGACTCCGTGAGGCGAGTTCATCCCGTTAAACGCGTACGGTGAAATGAATGGCGGTGGAGGGGAGAACCAGTCTCCAAGTGATGCTTGTTGCGGCAAGGGTCTTTGATGTTGTTGCTGTTGTTGTGGCTGCTGCTGCTGCTGCTGCTGCCTTTGGCCATTGACGACATGGAGAGGCAGCGGAGGAACTGTAAATGTTGGCGTGCGATGAGACGGCTGTTGAGGTGTTTGTTGCGGTGTGGGCTGGGCGTTGGGCGTTGATGGGGGTTCGAATCCCATGTCCTCTGGAGCCGGCTCATATTTGATATGCGCTGGCGGTACGGATTGCTGCTGAGTTGCACCAACCGGCATAGGGCTGCTGTACGTCATCTTTGGTGTAGGGCTCCCAGTCGCGTCGGAGTATGAGGTCGGTGGTGGCGAAAAGGTGTTTGGTGCCGTGTTCATTGATTCTGGCGGTGTTGGAAGTTGATTTTGCGGCATACCAACTGGCGACGATTGAGTCGATGGGTGATTTGCGCCCGGAGGTTGTGTGTGCTCACCAGCGTGCGGAGGCTCGCCTGGAGACGGTTGCTTGAAATCGGGTGGGAAGTATCCAAAGGATGGGCGACGGCCCTCGGTTGGCTCGCTCGAGGGATTCTTGAAAATGGAATTGGAGCGGAATGTTGGTTGCCGGAATGGATTTGAATCAAAGTTGAAGACATTCATGTCCTCCGCTGATTCAACAGTGTAGCCAAACACAGGTTGCGTGAACACAGGTCGTTGCTGATTCTGTGCGTATGCTGATCCGTTTGATACTGTAGTGGGTGCTGAGTTCTCAGAGGTCGCTGGCGAATCATTGTCCACCAGTAAAGGTGACGTGAAGTTACTCGTTATGGAAGAATCCGATGGATCGTCGTTGGTATCATAACTCTGAAGGCAGGCTCGGCCAAAAACAGAGTAGAGCTGCGATGCATTCTTGGTCCCAGGCCACCGTTCAGAACACTGGTCAATGACATCCAGCGCAACATTGACGATGTCCTCCACGTCATCTTTGGGATGTACTTCGCGGACTTCGCGGTACGAGATAGCCCACAAGAGAACATTCAACGACATGTTCAGAGTCAGAACAAAAACCCAGGTGATATCGACCGCAGACTTCTTGACCTGTTGGTTGGAGAGGTTGATGATATAGACCGCAGAGTCATAACATATTGAAGCGGATCGACTCGAAGGCCTCGGAATTTGAGGAGAAGGGCGATGCAAACTTATAACCATGGTATGATACCTCCCAGTGAACCTATACTCTGGTCAGTACTGTGCCTCTTCACCCAGGTCAAGTGGGTGCCTTACCATGGTTTGCACCATACTGGTTCGTTTGGAGCCGAATCGATCCAGTCCTTGATTTTCCGTTCCATGTCGATGAAAACAGGGCTGTCAGCATCCTTGGGCTCTGGCCGCTTTTTCTCGTACAGAACTCTTCGAATCTCAGCCTGGCGTATACGCATCTTGCAGAAATGAATCGCGACCAATTTCTTCTCGCTCGGGGGGCCGGGCAGTATCCCGTCCTCGGTGATGTTCTCGTCGTCAACCGTCTCGAAGAATTGAACGTCCATGAAGTCATCTCCTTTCGCAAAACCATTGGGTCGCCCCATGGAATGTGCCAGCCCGAGTTCGTTGCCAGTCACGATCCAACTCATTCGGCGACGCATGTCCATCTGAAGAGGGTCAATCAGTCCCATGGAATATCCAGCGGATATTGTCTTTTCGTCAGCAAGACCGAGTTGCTGACAGATCTTTGTCGCCAAGCCGATAATATGGTAAACGACGGTCCGTGTTGGGGTCAGAAGCGAATATGTACCAATCAGGACCAAACACTGAAGTGTCTTGAGATCCTTGGGGCGAACAACATCTTCAAAGTACGTCATGGCAGCTACATAATAACTATCCGCGAGACCAGCGTATTGGATATCGAGCTTTTGTAAGCTTATGGCAAGGACCATGCGTACCACGAAGTTCTTGTACGGGTCAGTATTGCCATTGTAAACGTCTTGCAGATCTGTTGCGAACTGCTTCTCGTGTAGTGTCGGCGTGAAATATTGTGCTATCACGATGTTAGTGAGATAAGTCGACAACATTCCCTCATGTATCTGGGTGCAATGTTTACCTCTCGAATTAAATACCTCGACGAGTTTGTCTGCCACCTGTCGTGCCGGCAGATTCTGGGCCGGAATCTCACTGACCATTGGAAAGTTCTTCTTCCTGGCAGCCATCCCAGACGGGCCACTGACGCTTGCGCCCATATGGACGATGCTTTGCATCCTATCAAGACGATCCATTCTCCTTGCACGAACGTCAGGAAATAGTTCCGATATACGCTGCGAGTCTGTGTATCGCTTGGCCTGGTCCATAAGCAACCTCGTCATAGCTATGCCAGAGCTGGGGCCCAGATAGCGCGGAGTCTCGTCTGACTCGCTGAGCTTGACAAGCCCGCCTGGTCGCACTATATCTTCTGCGCTCTCTGGGTGATCGTTATCATCGTCGGTGTACTGGGACAGCTCCGCCTCCAGCTGGCGGACCTTTTGTTGGAGGTGGACGACATAATTGCGGTTTATCTTCTTATTCCTCGTGGTATCAAAGTATTCGCACACGGAGCCGGATCGTTCGCAGGGCAGGCATCTTGGGAGCGTCGGGTCGCACCTCGTTTTGCGCTGTACAGCAGAGATGTTGTCAGCCTCGTCCTTACTCTACATAGTTCACCAGTCACATTGGAAGGAGGTCAGTGACTGTGAAGTTGGTCCAGGCCCAGCAGCTTCTCGACGCCAGCCATGCCTGTACACGATAGCGGCTGAGAATAGAGATAGACGGGGTACACGAGCAAGCCAGAGAAAGGTTACTTGCCTGTCGGCAACGGCAGCATGCGGTCAGCGTATGAGCGATGCGGTGTGAGTTCACATCGCTCTCATCATCCCTCTGCGATGTGGGAGGTCTGCGCAGAGGCGGGGCAGACTGAGGCGGCTGGGAGGAACGAGGAGGGCCGGGAGGATTGTAGAAGTACTGGGGAGGCCGAGGAATTACGGAACCGAGCCCTTGCCGAAAGACATCTGCGGCGTCCATTTGCGAGAATTGCAGCTTCTCAGAGGACGGAAGAGGGAGGGGTGTTCGAATGGGTCCGGCGCGGGACGGGGTGTGGTTCACAAACTGGGCAAGGCGACCAGTCGGGCACGGGTTCAGCAGATGGATGCTATGTCTATGGCGCGAGAGAGGATGGTGGAGGGCGTGGTTCTGAAGGCATGAGGATGTATGATCGTTCGGAAACGGGTGGGGTTCGCCGTCGATTGTCAGAAGGCTGGAGAATCTCGAGTGTGCTCTGGTGGACGGATGGGTTGCGTGATGGCCTAGGATAGCAAGGAGGCGCCGAAGTCAAAGATGGTCGATCGGAGAGGAGGAAAGGCGGTGGCGATGGGCACGCAACCAGGAGGTGTGGGCGTGTGGGCTGGTCTGGATGTGGTGTTGGTTTTGGTTATGCTTGTGGTACAGGTTAAGAGATCGAGGATGAGGTTGAGGTTGCTAGGCTGGCGGTGGTGTGCCTTGGTATGCTTCGCTTCGCCTTGCCTTGCAGTTGGCCTGCTGCTGCTCTGCTCTGATCCGCGTTGCTCGTCAAGGCTGCACACGATGCAGACGGTACGCGGTGCGGTGCGGTACGGTACGGTACGGTACGGTATGGCGCTACCAAGGTAGACAGACTATGTACTGCAGTACATGGACCAACTAGAGTAGACTAGACTAGCAGCACTATGCCCACAGTCTGCAGTTCTCAGTTCTCAACGGGGCAAACACGGGATACGGCAGCAACTGCCAGGACGTCAGGTCGACTCAAGGCGCAGGAACGTGGGGAGCAGGAGCACAGGTGGAGCCTCGCCCCACTTTGCACGAGGGAGAAGCGAGGAAGGTCCTAGGTTCAAGTCCCGAACAGGGCTAGCACGCCCAAACCCAGCGGGGGGCCCCTCTGCGCTTGGCCTGCCAGGCCTGCCTGGCACCTCTGCTGGACAGGCTTGACAGGCGCCAGTTTGTTTTAGGAGCTCCCAATGCCTGTCGCCAGACAATCTTCTAGAAGGCAAGGGTATGTCCGCTCAAATATCAAAATCGGGCACTCCGTACCGTATTCTGGATGCTGACTACTGACTGACCGACCGACCGACTGACTGACTGACTAAACGACTGACTGCTTGGTCTGGTCTGGAGAATGCAGCGTAGGGGGAGACAGTCATGGGCAGGGCAGGCCAGGGCAAGGCAGGCCAGGGCAGACCACCTAGGCAACGTCTGGTCTTTTCCTCTGTGTGTCGGCGATGGGGGCCATGACTTGGACCAGCAAACTCTCCCTGTCGGAGTCTGTCCTCTTACCCAGGTACCTTGTTCAAGAACGTCAATCGTGAACTGAATCGTCTCGGTCGCTTGGCAGCATCTGTCAAAATGCGTCAAGAAACGCGCGTGGACGTGATGAACTGCCTCGCATTCGGGTTTTCTGAGCACTGGGGCCCTGTGACCCTGCGCCCCCTTACGTCCACGGAAGAGAGAAGTCCCTTCGACAACCCGAAACTTGTAGGCCGCAGTCTGTAGTGCACAGTTCGTCCTAGCCTGGGCATCTCAACCGCCATATGTTTCGCATGGCGGGTTGCCCACGTTCATGCTGGTCATGACGCGCACACGGCACAGGCAGGACGTAGACAAAGACATATGCCGACGAGCTTGGCCCCAGCCTCCTGCTCGAGTTGAATCGTGCAGGGTCTGGGATCATCAGGCCACGGACCAACGAAACGGCGCGCGACTCTTGAGATACTCCGGCCACGCCCGCCCATATTCCGACTCCCTCCCATGGAGCCTCATCATTTTCGGAGCCCGGGCGGCTGGACGCACTCGTACTTCCATTGCGTCACATGCCCGAGGCTGCCCGGTTCAACAGAGTTCAGCCTGCAGTTGGACCGTCGTCAAGGCCTGCATTTCTCTGTGTGTGCCGGCCATACGTGCAAGTAAGTTGGTAAGTTACTAAGCTTTGGTCATGTGTCGTGATGGCCCGCCGGGTGTGCACACCCGTGGTGCCGACGTTGTGCCGTTGCGCTTCATCTGACGACGGTACATGTCGTTGGCGGGGTGGCAATGTGCTTCCCTGCCGCAAGATCTCAGATAGATCCATAGCCGATGGCCCCAGATCTTGGTATGGCATCCTTGGGCGCGCGGCCGTTTCCAGCATCCATGGACGACGGGCAACCTTGGAAGGCCAGGGAACTAGCAAATTGTGCTTGAAGGTGGGTGCAGACTAACGCACCATTAACCACAGCCTGATCGTGGGTCAAGACGTGCATATGTGCAGTGCCGATTCGTCGCTGAGAAAGGTTTCGTCCTAATCCACTGTCATGCCTGTACCACGGTATCCGTACCGTAGTGCGTTGTAGTGCGTTGTAGTGCGTTTATGGCAATGGGATGATTGTAGTACAGTTGAACGGATTCCATCTGATGCTTAGAAGACGAGTCGCCAACAGCAAGCTTCACCGATATGCCTGGGATACCGCCTAGGCCTAGGATGCCTCGTTTGCAGCACAACCTAGACTGTCCTATCCTGTCCTATACTGCACACCATAACCCTTCGCGTGCTTGGTCATTGTTATTATTAGACTTACTAGACTGGCGAAGATACCTAGGGACCAGAGCAAGGCCACAAGACCTGCATTGAAGCAACACTGAGAGCGGAAGGCCTAAGCCTAGACGGGTGAAGGGCTGGCAGCTTGTACCACAGGACAGTACCTTGGTATCGAGGTACTCGGGTACCGCATGCCTTGCAGAAATACCAGCGTGGTGGGGTCGTGTGCTCTGTCACCACTCGCCAGGGAGGCCTTAGGGCGACTTACCCCCCTCCACCCCACCCTTGCCCACTCGGTCTGGGACTGGGAGGCTCGTTAGGCAAATCACCGTGCCGTCGGGTTCTCTCTCATCGCATCGGTCGCTGCTATCCAAGGCTGTCTTGTCGCCGCCGTTTGTCGCAAACGAAGCATCCTCACCCAACCCGACTCAACGCAACCTTTGTTGATTCAATATCCATCGCAACCCCAGTCTCATTCGGCACCTTCGCCTTGTGGTTTTATTCGATCCCATTCTCAATCTCTCCTTGAAGGCCGGCCGGCTTCAGGCCCTATCCCCTTGGCAGACGCGACCAGGGCCAACAGACGGCCAAGCTCTTGACTTTGAGAAGGCTCATTACGGCAGGCACTGCTCGTCCCCTGCCCTCTTGCACACGATCTGTAGCACCGATAGTCGATATCCCATAGTCTGGCATCGTCCTTCTCGTCGCTCATCCAAGAGGCTTTGCGCAGTGCTATGTTGGACTGGACACAGTCTCCTTCAACCCTGTGAAACCGGCCCAAAGCAGCAGCGCCCCTGCCTTCAAACAAAACAACAAAACGAATGCCTAGGTCAAGCTTCTCGGACAACCCATTATTACGGGTCTCGAGACCTGTATCCGCCTGCTCGAGATGTGAGGCGGCCCTTCCCCCTGCCGTTGCCCTCGGTCCTTTGTTCTGTAACTGACTCTTGCCCACTCAGGTCGAGCTGCGAAAGTCAAGGTGACTGATCATTTATCCCGCTCGAGGCTCCCATGCTGAACCAATCTAGTGTGATGGCAAGCTCCCAGCTTGCACGGCCTGTGAGAAGGCCGGCCGCGAGAACGAGTGCTCCGCCGCCAACGACCAATTCGCTCGTGGCAAGGAACGGAGGTATGTCCCTGTGGTGCTGCTTGTTGCAGACTTTCATCTGCTTGCCAAAATGTTCACGACTGACACGCGCTCAGCTATGTGGCCGCGCTTGAGTTGCGCATCGAAAAGCTCGAGCGACGGCTGAACTACGCTCGCTCGCGAAAGGCCTCGGTTGCTAATCACGAGCAGGACGGGCCTCTGGCTAGGGCGCAGCCTCAAGATCGCAAGGACTCTCTCGCGAACATCCGGGCAGCCATACACCGCAAGGCTGAGCGGAAACGAGAGAACTCAGATGTCAACTCGTTGATATCCGACTTTGGCTACATGTAAGTGCTGACCCCATTACTGTGGTCTACGGCTGGGCTAACGCAGACCAAGGTCGATCAACGCCACAACCCGTGACTTTGAGCCCACGCTCAGCAACATGACTTTTGCTCGTCTTATTCTTGCAGCCGTGATCAATGATCCCCTGCCTGAGCCCCAGTCTCCCAGCTTGCCAGAGAAGCAGGCTGCTCATTCCATCGTCCAGTACTACATGACCAACATCTACCCTCTGTTTCCACTGTTTCCTGGGACAGTGCTACTGTCAGCACTTGAGGATATGTACCAGCAAGAGCGCCATGTCAGCAGCGCAAGCAAGTGGCTTGTATACATGGTGCTGGCGACAGGTTCCATGGCCCAATCGCGGAGCACCCAGGATGACTACTACAAAAATGGGGTAGAGTTTGCGTCCAACGCTTTGCAACTGGCCGATCGTGCTCTGCAGCCTGGTCACGCCACTCAAATCCAATCTCTCGCTGTATTCACGCAGTACGCCATGTTGGACCCAGCGCATTTCGACAGTTGGCACTTGATTGGCTTCACGTGTCGTGCTGTTGTTGACCTGGGCTTCCACCAGGACCCGCCAAGTCAGGCCCAAGCTGACAGAGCAGCGCTCGATATGAGACGCAGGACTTTCTACTGTGTCTACGCACTGGACAGGTTCGTCCAATTCGACGCCTCATGTGTTTCTCCGGCCTGGAGCACTGACAATTTTGGTCTCATAGGGCAATCAGCATGGTGCATGCACGCGCATTCTCTTTCAGCGATGATGCCATCAGAGTCGATTTGCCAGCCATGTCTGGCATAGGTCGCATAGCCTCAGTCGCTGGCACAATAACAGGCCCACAATCACACGATCCCGCCATTCTGCTGTTTCAACTCCGCCGCATCCAGTCGCAATGGTACCAAACCCTGATCCAGTCCGACCCCAGCCAGCCTATCGACGGCAATGACGGAGATGTCACGTCTTTCATCTGGCAGATGTGCCAAGATATGCGCGAGTGGGACGAGTCTCTTCCCGAAACTCTTCCCATCGGCATTCGGGAGCTCTTTGACCTGGAGTTGAAGTACAGCTATGTCTACTGCTTAGCCCCAAGCGCTCGGGCACCAGTCATGACTGCTTACGGACGAATGTTGATCTTTGAGTATGCCATTGCTTATTTGGATCACATCTACGGCATCGCCCATGGGAGCCCAGACCCACATCCATGTCTCTACACATATCATGATGCGCTACGGGTCTTCTTCATGGGCAGCCAGTTCATGGCAGTCCTGCGAGACGCCGGCGATTCCATTCTCGCAGGAGCATCTGTCCCGATGCCACTGCCTCTACCAGGAAAAGCACCGCCGCCACCCTTTCCCACACGGACCAGTAACGAGGACAACCTGACGAGGAGCATTCGCTGCCTTGAGCGAGTGAAGTTGACCCTACAAAAATACGGCGAGAGGTGGACGGACGCCCAGAGTTTGATGCAGAGCTTCAACGCGATTAGTGAAGATCTTCTCGACAGTCTCAAGGCAAAACAGCAGCAGGGCTTTCAATACGCTGTCGCTGCTCAAGCGCAAGCGCAAGCGCAAGCTCAGGCACAGGCACAAGCTCAGGCACAGGCTCAAGCTCAAGCCCAGGCTCAAGCCCAGGCACAGGCCCAGGCCCAGGCCCAGGCTCAGGCTCAGGCACAGGCACAGGCACAAGCCCATATGCATCACCAGCATCAATATCATCATTCACCACCTCCACGACAGTACCAACAAGTTCCAGGTACGATGGGAGCTATGTCTGGCCAGATGGCACTGCCGGGATCAGGGCAAATACACCCCCAAATGCATCATGGGCAGTATACTATCTCGATGCAGCAGCAGCCGATGTATGTAACAACAAGCCCTCCGATGCAACAAATGCAGATGCCTCCGCCTCCCCAGGGACCGCCTATGCATCATATTCCCCAGCGGGGCTCTCCCAACCAGGACGTAAAATGGGAGAACGTCGATATATCGCAAATGATGGGCGGAGGCGGTATGTAAAGATCGAGGAACCGATTTCTGGAACTCTTACGTTGCCACAACAGGGCTCTTGCCGGCGCTTGGGAGCTAGGTGCCTTCTCTGGTGGGATTTGTTGACAAGGGCAGGAGATACAGGGGCTGCCCATGATGTCTTTGCTATTTCTTGGATACCTCATGATAGTAACGAGCGCATCAATTGGAGTTACATTGTGTCCGGGTTTAATGCTGCTGACTGTGTCCGTGACTTATAGTGGGTTTCGCATGGAGTATCTTGGCATGCGAGCTCCTGTATTGCTGACAGGACAGAGCAAAAGATGCGAGATCTGAGAGAGCAAGTGCTGCTTGAATTTCCCGGGCCTTTTATTCTCCGTTCTTCCCTCTACCGCTTTGGTCCTTTACACGCGTCACTGCTCGCCTCTAGCACGGCCACTCAGCAACGCCACCGCTTGGTCTATGTTTCGACATTCGATGATGCTACATAGACATGTCAATGCTATACCGGCTCTCATACTTGACTTGAATCTTCGGGTGCCTAAGGTTCTGAAGTGCCCGAGTCCTTCAGGTAAGACGGTACGAATAGTGTTTCGACAATGAACAGTGACCCTCATGGGTGCTCTAAGGGCCACTATACACTAGGATGCAACGTCTAGGTTCTTTTTTGTCTTTAGCAAATCTGTGGGGATCATTATTTTTGCAAAGCACTCAATGATTTTGGAAGTCCCAAGTGATCGCGCGCTTTTGTTTTGAAGCTGCTTGAACAGATGCCATCATGACAATGGCATTCGAAACCAGGCGCATGAGAGCGATGGTCCCAACCAAAGAATTCTACTAATACGAGAGCTGGCAAATATGAAGAAGACCTTGAGCACTTGAATTGAATCCAGTGCACAATATGATTCTCAAGGAATATCCT
Source organism: Diaporthe amygdali (assembly GCF_026229845.1). Taxonomy (NCBI): domain Eukaryota; kingdom Fungi; phylum Ascomycota; class Sordariomycetes; order Diaporthales; family Diaporthaceae; genus Diaporthe; species Diaporthe amygdali. Next base: position 1,023,123 of record NW_026517029.1, read on the forward strand.
TGGAGGAGATGAAGGCCCTCAACTAGATAAAGTTTTGTAGCTTGGGTTCGCCAACCCAACAACAAAGTGGACAAAGCAATCGGCCACAATCAATCTCGCGTATACACTTGCTTGCAATTAATGTGCACAATAACTTTGTCATAGAAGCAGTATTGAAAACAGGCTATTTGGACAGTGCCTCAGCCGACCAGTGACATGTCCCTACACGTAAATTTGATGTGGATATCAATTCTGTAAGCCAGCCCGGAGTCGCAAAATATCATGAAAGCAATCGATACTTTCTACTAGACAGACTACTTGACTGTATAGACGCAAATATTTCAACCATGTCTGATTCTGCTTTCCAATTCCTGGCCCATCCGAAGTACTTAGGCTGAGACCAAAGGAAAAGTTGGAAGCTGACTGGGCATTGCCAGTACGTTTACCTTGAGTCTGGGAAAACGGATACAGATTAAGATGCAAGCAGGTTTTTGCAATGCCAGCACGAAATTCCACACCGATGACCCGCACGAAATTCCACACCGATGACCCGCACAACGAGAGCTCAGGACTGAGAGCTGAGTCTGTGCGAGCAGCTGCCACAGCCCGCAGCCAGACGCCAAATATTCAGAGAAGGCCTTCCAGATGAATGCGAATACCATGCGGAGAAGTTTTTCCCAGGAAATTGTTTCCGTTGCGGTGAGCCCCAAGCCAAGAACCCCTGTTGCGGCTAATACAAACAATGAGAAACATGATACAAATGTAATGAGTCTACGAGGCTCTACTGTGAAAACCTTTATCTGTGTTTCCCTCCGATTTGACTGTGAAAGGCTATATTTTCTATTTCATACCGGTGACACATGAGTTGTAAGTTCTAGGGTTTTATTCACCTTTCTTGTTGTCCAGTTATTGCGCTAACTTGTTCCTGTCAGGTCAATCAGTACTATTGCTAACGGACGACTTCTTTTAATACAAAAAAAGCGTCCGCATTAGCTTCATCGAACATGCTAGTCACTGACTTACGAAGGCAATGATGAGGAATGGATAACCATCGTATGGAGCTAGCAGTAGGAGGAAGGCATCCATTAAGAGTTGTTTGAAATTTGCTATTTAGGGTTGCCTGTCAGAAGTTTTGCCCCTCCAGATTCATATCCGAGTCCTGTTCATCCACTAGATATGACGAAACGTAGGAAACAATGGGAGACTTTGCACTGTGCAAGGTTTCAACATGCTGACTTCTCCGCAGATATCACACTTGCCCTATTTACATAACCAGCTGTTATTTCCAAGGTAGTCATCTCGCTGGCATTTCTCAAGAGTTTCGGTCTTGCAGAGTTTGGGTCCAGAAGTTGTCCGACCGCGGCACCCTCAGCCACGCTGGCCTTTCGATCCACGACATCGCCGGCGTCAAATGTGGACGGCATCTGTCTCAGCTGGAACAAATCACCGGGTGCCGGCTCCGAGAGAGGGCTCTGCTCGAGCGACTGATCGCCGCTGTTTGCAACGACCGTTGAATCTGAATTGCCAGATCTTTCTGGGGTCGGTCGAGGCGGCGGCGGAAGCGATGTCACATAGTGGTTATTCTGGTGGGCAGACGTGCTCCTAACAATCTTGATAATGAGTTCCGCCATGTTCACTGTTGTATGTCAGCTTCAGACTTCCATTTCGCAGACTAAAGTGACAACTGCTTAAGGTAACCCTAGTTGACGGGCCAGATAGGAGCAGATGTATCTCAAAATACTGACTCTCGATCGCTAACTTAATGAGGTACATTAATGGATGAAATTGAATATAGCTGTAGACACTGTAGGAAGACTCAGTAAGGACGAGGATATAATAGCCCAACCATCCATGGCTGAACAATAGAGGGACTCGCTGTCCGTGAGCGCAACCAGACAACGAGGATAAGGCAGAGTCGCTTACACAAAGCTATCGGGCAAAGACATGATGCCGATGAGTATGACCTGATTCTATGTCAGCCGCCTGTTGCAGATATGCTACCGCGAGCGCAGAATCGAACTTACATCAAGCGATAGGGAGAAAAAGATCATAACAATGTTGAATTTGTACAAGGCTTTGTACTTGGTCAAACCATGGGCAATGAGTTCTGATCGGACTAGATAGATAAAGTATAGGTTGAGGCCGAGGTCAATGCCCGCGAAGATGCCTTTCTCAACCCGATCCCATATCTCGTTGAAATGAATCCAGGCGGGGCTGATTTGCAGGCGTGCAGGCATCCAAACGATGAAAACGCTTATATTAACTAAGCCGAGGAGTACTGCGACTGTCCATTTTAGGCGGACTACTCTGCGACCATCATAGATGATAAGGGCAATGCGGTTAATTATGATGTGCATAAGACATTGCGTCTGGCATCACTCAGTTAGAGCTCACGACTCCAGATTTTCACGAGAACGCCAGGAGACTGACCTGTATTGTCCAAAGGCAAACTAGAGGATAACAATTAGATGTCAGCGGGGAATTCAAGTCTAGTTCACATGGGCGGGATACTCACGGATGGCGAAGAACAGCCAGAAACTGCAGGCTCGGAGTCAGCGCACTGTCGACGTCGACCGACTAGTCAAGGGCTGGACGGTAAGTACCTTGAAGGTATGATGCTGTGGACATATAGGTACGAAATGAGAGAATAAATGACGCTAGCCAGCCACACCCCAGATATCATCAAGACATATGGATGGGTGAATAGCCGCTTAGAGCGATACAAAATCCGATATGCTTGGGCAACGATTGTGGTGGCCGTGAATACGGCACATGCTGATGAGAAACCAAATAAAAATGTGATGAGCGTCAACGAAGACTGGTCAGTGACTTCTGTTCTGTACCAAGGAGGGATGAGAAGTCCACCCATACTGCTGAAGAGGGGCGTGACGAATCATAGGCATGTACTTCCACGCGTATATAATGGAGTACTCTGCCATGAAATCTACCAGAAACTGGGAATGGAGAGGAGCGAACGGGACGGTTTGCCTTAAGAACAAACCCATATCAACGGCTGGGGGAACTACGATGTTTTACGTTGCGTCACTATGGGCGTACTCGCAGGTACCTGGTGGGGGCCGAGAATGCAGATAAACTTTCGCTCCCAAAACAACTCCCAGGGCGGCCCAGACTTTTGAACTCCACAGGCGGGAGGGACCATCTCGTCTTCTGTGCGCTGGAGGTCGGAAGAGGTCCCGTAGGTAGATCATCGGGTGGGACAACTCAGATAGGAAAGCTGTTTGTCCAGGTCTTCTAGCATCTTAGCTGTCACGAGGGTGGGAAAGCGCGCGAAGAGCAAGTGATCGGCAGGTCTTAAGCTACAAAATCTCTTCCAAAATCTGGTCGAGGGGTCCAAACTTAAGGGAGGGCAGACGCGGGCGAGATCATATCCATTCCAAGCTCTCTGCCTCTGACGTAGATCTGAAGTTAATCAGTATTTTGATGACTTCACTGCGGCATGGCGAGTCAGTGACTGACTCGACAGGGCTAAGTGCGTGGCAATATAGCCGAAGATATGAATAGCCACGCCACTACAGGCGGAGACTTGCCGGGTCGCAGGCTTCAAAATAAAGTTCATACCCGGGTTCGTCGTGACGATGCGCCCTGAAGAAATCAAGCATTTTGCGTCTCGCCCGCATGGGAAAGTAAGATTTGGGTTCATGAGATTTGTTTCTGGACGGTATCAAAGCACACTCAATGGCATTGGAATCATCTGGACGTCATTTCTGCTACCTCATCCATCTTGTGTCTAGTGACGTGTGTTTCCGTCTCGCGATTACTCTATGTACGCTGACAACGATCACAAAAAATTTTCTATCACGGATACATGTTAAAGACTGAGGCTTGCGTCGCTGTCAGTAGGCTCGTTTCTTCGAGCGGCCCTTGCATAAGCGTCAGAATTCACTGAACCCCTTTGTAGAGACAGCAGTTCGTTCAACCAGACCAATGACCTGACACTTTGACACGTCGTCGCCGGCGTCATATCTGCGGTAGGTTCACCTGTGGGCAAGGGCAAGCCAAGGACAACCTTGCCGAAGCCGTACACGGAACTTTCCAACCAAGACTTTGTGATGTCACTCTTCGATGTCACTTTTCAAAACCTCTGAGACGGTGAGAGAACACGAGCTAGATCTGTATACGTCCGTCCGGGGTTACATCTCCCATCACGGATATGAGGAGGACGGGGCTTGGCAGCACGGGAGTGCAACTCAAATTCATAACGGGACCAGCTGCTGCAAACCAGTAGCACGCTGATGATTTTCCAGAGAACTTACCTGTGACGTACACATCGCACGTGGGAATTACGTGAAAGGCATATGCCATGTTCTCCTGAGTCAAGATGGCAATCTGCAAGGGAATATGGCCAAAGAATACGTAGGCGAAAAGTGAATCCGCGACCGGGAGTATGTTTCCCCAGACAGAACCTATGCGTTTGCAAGGCAGCCGGGACGAGATAGTCTGTCCCGATGTCGGCTGTATCTGAACGAGATGAGTTAATAAAGAGCTTTTCAAAGCCAAGACGTCTTGGTTAATAGAACATGTTGTAACCATCCCAACGATAATGATTCAATACTAAAACTGCTTTTATTTCCACAGCGAGATTGTTGGATTCTCTTCTAGTGCAAACTCTCAACACAGTACCGTACACATTCATTTATTGGCAGGGATACATTTTGTAGCATCAATGGTGGGGGAGGAGATTGCATAACTGAGTGGTGACATCCAAGGTTCCGCGCACTTCAACGTCTTTGAGATTGCTTTGGAAAACGCTTCCCAATCTGTAATATTAATAACATTCTACCCAAATTGTCCGCACGCCGGTGATCGGAAGTATCCGTCGTGATATCTCAAGCCTTGTCCGTCCAAACTCCCCTTATCAACTTTTACATGTAGCACAGTCTATAGATAAAGATGTGTCACGGGGCAGGACTCCCCGTTTCTCTGCTCTCTTTCCGTAATCATTGCGTCAACTTCCGCGTCGACCGCGTCGACCTTGGCCACCAGCTCAGGCTTTTCAGCGCTGGAATCCTTCAATATTCTACCGAAGACTGCCTTCGCCAGTGCGTCGACATCTCTGGCGTTTCCCCAATCTGGCAATGCAGAAAGCCTTTCAAAGGCGCTCTGTAGCTTGCCTTTGACTGGAGCTGGCTTCACGGCACTTGCGTCCAGTTTCTGCTCTTCGAGGCGTTGGACAAACAGCTGGACGCAGTCTTTGGGCTTGAGGCTCTCGAACTGGATCACTTCTGGGAAACGACTGCCCAATCCAGCATTGACTTTCAAGAGCTTGTTAATGTCGTCATTGTACCCAGCGAGAATGACTACAAGCTTGTTCTTGTATGCCTCTTTCGTCAGGAGATTTAGCATCTCAATAAGAGCCTCTTTTCCGAAATTGTTGTCATCATTAAAACGATACGCCTCGTCAATGAAGAGAACCTTTCCAAGAGCTCGCTGGAAGACCTTTTGTGTCTTGGGGCCCGTTTGGCCGAGGAATTCTCCGATGAGGTCTGTTGTCGAGCAATCGTATACTTGATTGGTGGCCAACAGCCCCATATCGTAGAACACTTGCCCGATTCTCCGAGCTGTTGTCGTCTTACCAGTGCCTAAACACTCTATTAGCTTCTGGATGCAGTTGAAGTTGGTTATATTAACTTACCAGGAGGACCTCTGAAGAGGTAGTTGAAGGGAATTTGCGAGCGCGGCTCCATCTCCAGAGCCTTTGCATTTTGTACCATGCGTGAGTAGCCCACAAGCTTTTCAACAAGATCGTCGGCACCAACGAAGTCCTTGAACAAGTCTCGAATGCGGACTTCAGCATGAGTAGGCCTCTCAAAATCGGCATCAAAGTCTTGTGATTCCAGCAAGAACGGATCATACTCGTCGGTACACGAAGCGAGTCGGCCCTGCTGCAGCTCTTTAGCTCTGCTGAACAATATGTCGATCTCGCCAGCATTCCCGAAATTGCGGTGATTCCGTGCTCGCGAGAGGACCTCCATAGCAACACTCTTGGCTTTATCGGATGCCGTGAAACCTTGATCCTTGAGCTTCAAGTCGAGGATTTCTCGCAATTCTTCGTCTGTGAAATCGTCGAATTCGAATGCAGACGACATTGGAAACCTGCGGCTCAGACCTGGGTTCGATGCCTGAAACATTCTTTCCATTCGGTCTCGGTATCCAAGCAACAAAATACACTCATTGGGAGCACCTTGGATGTTTGCGACCAAGGTGTCAATGATGGCTGTTTTGTAGATATTCCCAGATCCGTGCTCATTCGACTCATCGCTACTATCGCTAAGCGCATAAGCCTCATCGATAATGAGGACTTTGCCCCTTGTGGATGCGAGTATTCTCTTCGTGATGTTCTCAGACTCACCGAGATACTCTCCGATAAAGTCAGCTGGGCTCTTGACCACAACTTCTCCGTCAGTGAGCAGCCCAATGTCGACCATGATCTGTCCGTAGTGCTTGGCGACAGTCGTCTTTCCAGTGCCAGGATTGCCGAGGAAGATTCTGTTTAAAGGGCAGTCGACGACGGGCTTCTCAGCAAGCTCACGGTCGTAGTTGATTTGCAGTCGATGCACCAGTGCCTTGAGAGATTCTTTAACGGACTTGAGTCCAACCATCGCCTGAAGATCCTTCCACGCCTTGCTGCTCTCCAGAGCCGTGGACGGCGGAGGGCCCACAATATCCTCCATTGTGAGGAAAAGGTCATCGGCCTCCTTGTCCGATTTGCGGCACTCTTCCAGTCGGACAGCCTGTCTGAACAACATTCGCAATAGTGTATTTTCGACCTCCCGGGCGTTCCCAAAGTTGGACGGTCCACGACATCTCCCCATTCGTCGGGCTACAATGCGCATGTACAGACCGTTCACGCCTTTATCAACCTTCATTTTGCCATTAAACTTTTCGTGAAGCTGCTTCTCAAGGATTTGAAGTAGCTCCGTATCCTGATAGTCATCGAAGCTGATTGTGAATGGGATCCGACTCTGCAAGCTTTGGTTGTGGCTCATGAATGTGTCCATGTCCTTGCCGGATCCGGTGAAGATAAAGATGACATTGCCTTGTAGCCTGTCCATCTCAGTAACGAGATAGTCGAGCACTTTACGGCCTGTGCTGCTGATATCAGGACGGAGAATATGAGCATCGTCTATCATGACGACGCCTCTCTCGTCGATCTGGCTGATACAATTCTTGAGGTCGTTGATACCCTCGTACACCAGTTTTGAGCCGGAAGTCGTCGCCAAAAAGTCGTCGGCAAGCTCAAGTGATGAGAGGAATTTGGCGTACAGCTTGGCCAATGTTGTCTTTCCGGTTCCAGAGTTGCCCACCAAGACCGTGTTGAATCTCTCTTTACTGAGATTGACGTCCTGGCGCCGAGAAGTATCAACCAGAGTCTTGATCTCGAGCATCTTCGCCTTGACAGACTCGAGCCCGATGAAATCCATAATTCCGTCTAGATGACTGTTTTCTTCATCCCTTGACTTTTTCCGGGTCTCCCATTCCTGCTTCGCTTTGGAGCTGACAACGGGCCAGGCGTTTGGATCTTCGGCCTCAACGCTCCCTTTCTCGTCAGCTGCTGATGGGTCAGGCTCCTCCGTGGCTGAAACATCGTCGTTGGCCTTTTCGTCTTTGTCATCCAAGTTCTCGGATGATGGCTCCGACTTCTCTGCCGATTTCTCTTCGTCTACATCCTCCTCGTCGCCACTTGTTTCGTAGTCATCGTCGTCGACCTCCTTCTTGCACAGACGTTCTAGTTGCTTCTGAAGCGCTTGTAGCTTTTGCTTTTGCTTCTTCTGGTCTCGACGCGATCGGAGGACTTCGCGCTGATGAGCGATCTCCTCCATCAAGTCCTCGACCTGCTCCTCATGCTCCTTTTTCCTTTCTTCTCTCTTCTTCTTCAGTGCTGCAGACCGCTGAGTCTTGGCCTCTTTGCTTAATTTCTTAGCTACGCTGAGTGTTGAAGCATCGTTCGTGGTTCTGGGATGCGACGCGGATTCCGACACACGACTGAAGTCCAGCTCGAGTTTCTCGGCCGACTGTATGGCCTTTTGTGTCGCTTCGACGAAGACCTCCTCGGATTTTGCTTGCTCAGTGCTTGGAGCCGCGGCTTGCGAAGATTCTTTGGCAGCGGTTTCTTGGATCTCTTCGCCTGATTCTTTCTCGGAAGGAATGATGAGGCTTGGCTTCGAATTGGCGACTTGATTTCCTCCGTCAGCTCCAGTTTGATTTTCCAGCCCATCGTCTTTGGACTTCTCCAATGGGCTGCCTGCACTGCTTGGATCCTCCGCCGAAGCGACATCGCTGGAGCTGTCCTGCGTGTCCGAGGTAGCGACAGTATCTTCACTTGAGGCACTGAGGCTCATATCTGAAGTTGAAGAGCAATCGGAGTGATCTTGATCAATCTTTTGGTCACACTCTGAACTGAGCTTCAGCACGGCGCCTTTGAAAAGGGCATTTTGCAGAGCCGTAGTATATAGACGAGGCGTGGTGTCGCTTTGTGTAAGTGTTGTTTGCAAATTGCAGCCTGCTGCTTCACAGGGCTTTAAAGCATCCCTGGAAATTTGGCGTCAACAACGAAACTCGCTACACTACCACGCTGGAGGGAATGCGTAGACGAGGGCGATGCAAAGCCTTCTTGGGTCACTTACCGTTGCACGAGCCCTGCATCCTGACTAAATTCGACAGAAAATGTGCCAGACAATCTGAGGACAGCCTTTGTATTTTTGTGGTCTTCGCAGTACACCTCCACACATGTGTTCAGCGCAAATTGCCCTGAACTGAGATCTACACCATTTGGGGGGAGTGACTGCTTGGTTGCTTCAGAGGTTGGGCTCTGAAGCACTGATTCCCTAGTAACCGCCATTGTCGAACTGCGAAATGAGGTGGCACAAGATTCAGATGGCTAGAATGAAAATCCCGTGCTCGAGGATGGAAGTGCATTTTGTGACTTCCCCTCAATCCGGGGAATAGGCACGGCAACCTATTAGTACCGACGCTGGCGAAGAGCCTCATTCAGGCATGTTCGTACACTTCGAGGCATTGAGGCATCCATTCACACGCCGGGGCTGAGACCCGTGAGGCCAACAATATCCACTCATACAGGCAGCTAGGCCGATGTGTCACGAGTCTACAGGCTTACATGCATGCAGGTGAGAGAAAGTCGCGCGTCTCATTGGTCGCAGCCGTCGCAACACCTGCAGACGACAAACTGCGCCGCTTGAGCTGGCCAACTCATTGCCCTGTTGCTGCCTAAGCCGACCTACGTTGATGGCCTGTCTTTTTCCGCAGCACCGCAGGCAGAATTTGAGGCTGACTGCAACGCGTCCCTGCAATGCACCAGGGTCCAAAACCGTTGGCTGCTTTAGCGAACCTGTCGGCATCTAGGCGCCCGCCACAACTAGCCAAGATGCAGTGAACTTTTGCAAATCCCTGGCTGTGGTACTCGTCACTGGACAATACACGCAGGTCCTGGAAGAGGATCGCCTTGCCAGAAAGTGGCTGGATGTCGATATCTCATCCGTGGATGAGACGTGGTCAAAGGACATCGATGCATTTTGCTTTTCGGCGCCATGCACGGGCTCTCTTACTGAATCCTCGAAGCGCACGAATGAAAGTACAACAGTAAAAGTAGGCATCTGCCGGGGGACTTTTCGCGTATGAATACAAAACACGGGTAGCCACATACATAAGAAAGTGGCGTCGGTAGTACAAATCCGCATAATAATAGAAGAGACTGCACGCATCTAATTAGTCTCCTGGGAATTAACAGCATTGCTTTGTAGGTGGGTAAACTCCCTGAGGGGCTGGCCTAAGGAGTGCGAAAAGGATCAACTCAATGGTAAGAGCTATGAACTCTAGTAATCAGGGGCGACGACGCAAGAGGATACCCAATAGACAAAGGCCACTTAGAATTGAGAAAGCTACCGAACCGAGAGTAACAAACGGCGGAATGGCCGACAATTCCCACAAATGCAAAATTGCCGACAGTGCACGATCAGCCTATGGGTGACAACAAGCTGGGGCCTGACGAGCAATCTGCCCCGGTGTTGATAATGACAAGATAACGTATAGTAACAGCACCGAGTATCTCTTCCCTATGCCAACCATCCAGCACCTGCTTCATTGTGTCTGGCCATTGCTTTTCCATATTTCGACCGATCCTAATTGCATGAGGTTGATCTTAAGCCTCTCCAGCACTCACGCGCCGACGGGACAGCAAATGTATGGACAATCAATGTCGACTTCTTTTGCCGCATGTAATCAAATTCCTGATTTATCCCACCTTCACTGGAGATGGTCGAGCAGAACCCATGTTCCGAGCTCAGGCACATACGTTGCGTCGTTCAAGTTGAGATCGAGAGGAGTCGCGACTAGCCAATTCCGTGATAGTAGTGTGATTCCAAATCCGCCCATGTGAGCCCATGCCTGCTGCTGTAACAGTTTGAATGGTTTCTTTCAAACTTAGCATCGCCTTGGAGCCATAATGGAGGGAAGATGGAAACCCATGTCACAGCGCATGAAGCTTCTCGCGATAACAGCTTCTTTGGTATAGTCACAGCAGTGCTATTTAGTGCGCAAATCAAGTGCCGGCATTCGATTTGTTTCGAACAACTCTAGACTCTTATTTTTTTTTTAGCACGAATTGAACGTCATCGTTTCGGATCTTGGCACGGTTCGGATGGCAAAGGAGTTGATTGGGCTGTGCTCGGATTCCCCGAAACCTCTATCAACAGTACGGCGACCGAGTCGGTCAGCATCTAAATCAGAATTGATGTGCTTCGTATGTTCATGCCCACGTGCAAGCTCGCAAGGCCGTTGCCTGCACGGGTTCGAGGCTGGCGTGTCCGGACTGACTCGACCATTCTGGGTCGCCGTCCTTGGCAGGAGGTGCGATCTTTGATACGCGGCCTATCACACGATGAGAGATTGGGCTTCCCTTTTCCGAAAATGAAGGGATTCGGAAGAGATCCGTGCCAATTCGGATAAGACGGATCCCTTCACACGTAGATTACCAACCTCGACACGTCAGGAGCCGCGCCGTTATGGATATTGGTAATTATTCTCTGTGGAATTAATGCTCACTGAGCACTACTCCATACCTCCCTGCAGATAGCAATGTCGGTATTCTCACCGATCACCGAGGCTGCAGATGATTTCTAAAGACTGTCAGCACAATTTGTGGAGCGTGAATGTCGGTAAAGGAGAACGATGCGTTCAGGTGGATTGAATACGGGACCGACTTCAAGAGAGGTTAGAGCTTCCGGCCACTAGTCGTATCCGGGTTCATGACTGGAGAGCTCGGTGTGTGTTTCAAGGAGGCTCCAAACGGAAGCTCTATCTCAGTGGACATTGAAAGAGTATCCCAACCGAAAGCCAGCACTCCGAATTAAGTCCTGAAGAAGAAGAAAATTGAAACGCAGCCAGGGCATATTCATGCCGACGACCCGGAGGATTCGAAGATAGAGTTGGTAATATGTATTTATCCAGCCAACTGAATCGAATCTACATCAAGTAGTTGAAGTTTTATTACATGGAACAGCGATGCAATCGTCCCCGGTACCGACCCATGTTGCTGTGTATATCTCAATAGTATGCAAAGGCTCATCATCGTATCATCATCCATCCGCCCACCGCCTCATCGTCCAGCGTGCGCAACATCTCATCAGTGTTTCGCAGAACCCAGGGAGCTCATGCCAGCCGCTGACAAGGACAGGACGTTCTCCTGACCGGGCGCGTTCTGAGCGAAGCGAGCATTGTGGCCAATGACGCTGCGCGCGGCCTTGTAGGTGTCGAGGGTGACCGAGAGCGTGTCAGTGGCGACAAACCAGTTGACGCCTTCGGAGCACGGCGGAGTTGTGAGAGAGCCGGAGTAGCTGAAGACCTGTTAGCTACTGTTCTCATTTATAAATAGATGTGACAAGTTATTGTGTGCGCTTACCTCTGGAAGGTGGTCTCGGACAGCATGGCAACGAGACCGGACATGGCGAAAGCCGGTGTCTTTGTGGCAGTTCCGGGGTTTGAGATGTCGCCGACAGAGGAGAAGACGGTCTCGAGCATCTCTGATGCAACTTCGGCTGGAGTAGCAGAGGCTTTAGCATCATCTACATCGATCACTTCAAGGACTTGGGAGTTTGACGCGCGCGATCCGGAACATTTGCCACTTCTCTCACTGTTGCTGCGGGCTTGGGTGTGCTTTGTGTTCTTACCGGCTTGACGCTTGGTCGCCGCGGCAGCAGGTGCGGCAGCAGCGGCAGCGTTGTTGATGTCGAGGTAGACACCCATGACGGCGATTTGAGCGTCCGCGCTGGAGAAGACCATGTGCATCTCCATAGCCATGCTGGTTCCGTTGTCAAGGTGCTCGCTGGGCAAGTGGAAGTGGAACTGTTGGAACTCAAATGTCTGGTTCTTGCTGGCAAGGGTCATCGTGCCGCCCTCGCCGACAATCTCAACGGTTGTGCCCAGGTTCTCAAAGGTGGCACCTTCAGCGAAGTCTGGAAGGGTCACGGCGAGGTCAGAACCAGGCACCTCGGTGAAGGTGCCTGCTGTCATGTCGATGGGGGACTGGTTTGTTCCTGTTGCGCAAGCGCCATTGGTGGTGGTATTCAACAAGTGCCAGCTTGCAGGTCCCTTTTGAAGTCCTTTCAGTAAATATTCCAAGAGCGTTCAAGAGGGAGTGGATTTGTAGCATACGATAGTACCACTATAGCCAAATGTATTCACAGGAACTTCTCCCTCCTCAGCACGAGGCATCAGGTGAGTGCCATATGCGCAAGAAGCAGCGACCTCTGTTGCGGCGAGGGCCGCAACAAGCACAGTGCGAAGCATAGACATTGCGAGTAGGTCGAAGCCGTGTAGAGTGGGTTCTCGTGGTAGAAGGGGTATGTTGCACAACAAGAATATTGGCAAGATAAGCGGTAAGCACAAATAGCTTAAAGAGAGACAGGCTTCTTGTAAGTGCAAGAGAGTGATTGGCTATCTGTGCCCAGCAGGTCGGTGCGTGAGATGAAGGAATAAGATCGACCCATTTGACTTTTGGGGATCGGGAGTCTTATTCTTTATACGCGCCACATGCGTGGAAGGGTGCGTGGAAGGGGCAACTCGCCTACCGGGGACTGTTTGTGGTCTGGCAGTGCCAAGGTGAAGGAGGTCCTGATGGGGACGACACAGGTTGGGTGCTTGGCAGCCCCCGGAGCCCACATAAGAGACCGTTACTCAATACCCCATCCGGCTTGGAAAATCGGACCATATCTCGCATTCAGTAGAAAAACACATTGCTTATGGATCAGCCAGCTTACATGACAAGTTGCTGCCAAGTGCTGGTGCTGACGTCGTGTTGATTATCAGTCGGCACGAGGCCGTACTGCCCCTCTCATGCCCTCCCCACAGAGGAAGAAGTCGGGTTTGCCTTTGCTGCATGGTCAGGGGTTCGGCTGGGGAAGCTGGGGTTGAGGTCGAGGACTGCGAATGATGCGTGAGAGGAATGAACGAATATGGAAACAATCACCTTACCGCCAAGTCCAGCGCCACCAACAAGTCCCTAGTCAGTACAGATGAGCGTGGCTGGCAGGCAGCCAGGGCAAAGGAGGAGGGAGGGAGAGTCTCGACTAGGGTTGCGTCGGTTGCGTGGGTGCTGCAAGGCATTGGACGAGATCTGGGCTCTGCTCCGCCCGCCTACCAGGGCAGCAGGGCAGCAGGGCAGCAGGGCAGCAGGGCACATGCAGTCCCGCCAGATTGGAATAGTGGTTCCTGGGTGATGCACGCACCACTTATTGATTGAAATGGCGGAGATCAAGGCTGGGGTGGTCCACTGCTTTAGGTTCAGGATGGATATAGAATCCACGGCTAAAGCAAACAGTTTCAGACTTCAGATGACCTTTGAGTAGATGGCCCTTAACATAGAAGGCAGTAGCCAGGTCATCAAGTCCAGTCAGTTAGCTGTTATTTCCAACATGAGTGCCAACCTTGTTAACATCGCGTGTTTCGCTCAGATGGTGTTTCTCTGCCGCCAACAGGGTAGACTAAAAGTGCGTAGCACGGAGACTATGGGACGGCAGCACTAAGGAGCGGGTGCGCCAGCCAGGGGTCGGCAACGGCGTTTCCAGTCGGATTACATTTGTCGGATGTCCCAGCATGACCGTTGGCCGGCCCGTAAGCTCCCCTGCCAAGCTCTCCCAGACTCTTCCCACGTCTTCCCTAACTCCCCAAACCTGAGCGACCCGTCCAAATTCTCCCGTCAGGATCCCGCCAGGGGCCTTCGTCTAAGGATTGCCAATCCTTGGCCGCCTGATAATTGACCCTCTGCCGCCAAGACTCCCTTCACATCACAGGCATCGTTCTCTTGGCTACCAGGCTGACAGCAGCGATCAATCCAACAAGAAGCAAGTTGGTAACGGACCAACTTGCTCACCTGGCGCACCGTCCGAAGGCGACTCGCCTTCCGTGCCCAGGCGCCGAGGAAAAGCAATGGAGCCTTCCAATTGTATTGACTCGCTTGCGCCGACCCCTTCACTTTCGTAGGGTCTGTCTGCAGAAAGAAGGAAGTCCGGTAGGCCAGCAAGACCGGCCCGGTCCAGATCACCCCAAAGAACCAAACCCCGTGTGAGCAGTCAGCAAGCTGAAGCTGTTTCAGGGAGCGCCACGTGCGGACAAGACCTGTCGCTACCACCTGGCCCTAAGTAGCACCAGGGCATCCAGCAGCACTTGAGCACAGACTGCGGGTGCAACGCTACCTTGTCAAACCTGTGAGGCGGTAGAGAATAATATTGTGCCCACAGCTTGCTCCTGGTCGGGGGGTTTGGAATTTCCTTTACACTCCATCTGCTCAATCTGCTCACATGTAAGCGAGCAAGTTTTGTTCGGTTCAACGCCCGTCGTCCCTGGGATACACCTCGGCATTCAATATTGACTTTGGTCTAAGTATCATTGATCACACTAGTTGTGCTTGGTGGGGGCTTAAGTCGAGAGGTTTGCCTGTTGGAGCAATCCAAGAGCTTCCCGAGGGTTTGCATTGGAGTTCATGCAAACCTCTCACACAAAGCCAAGTCGGTGCTAGTCCGATACAATCTTGAACTCCTTATTTAAAGTGTTGACTCGAGCACAAGTTCGCTATATATGATGCCAAGGATATATACGCAAGGCACATCGGCGGAGGTCATAGGTGCCCTTTTGCTGCCTTACAATACTCTCATTCTGATTGACGCGCGTTGGTTTTTAAGTTCCATAGCCTTGGAACTCCACCTATGATTTCTTGGCCACGTTCCCTTCCGTATTGGAAGGCTGTTGGACGGAACACGTGCTCTTGCGCTATCTGTTGCCGACGGTTATTAATTTCCAATGCTGTTCAGCGTGACGTTCTGTTCATTGAAAGGGGTTAAAACATTCTTCATTGCGTGGATCCCCATCTCACACACGTGTACCGGCAAGAAAATGTCTGTCTACAGCCAACATACAAACCTGGTTATCCGGAGAGTCAATCTTTGTATCGACGCGCCTTATCAAGCACAAGCAATTACGGTGGAAACTTTTGACGCTCGCGTATCGTGGCCCAGAACCATGGCTTTGGATCTTGACCAAGAAGCCAAGCGGGGGTGTGTCGCAAACTCCACGCGTCAAGGAGTCATCGCCAAAGACGGAAGGACAAGAGCTTCCGCCTAGATGCCCAGGCTCCGCCAACAAATTCTGATTGTCTTCCGCCTACTTGAAACTAGTCGCTCCATCGAAGCTTTACTCGAACTTTCCGTCATATCTCCGGATCAAGTGGCGTGATGTTGACAAGGTCATGTGCCGCTATTGGCAGCCACAAGCCTTGGGGTGGTTTGACGCCTACTATTCAGTCGTCCTTTGTAACACGACGCAGGCCTCCAGTCGAGACTATAACTTGACCCTTGGTGATGTCGCTGTCCTGAGAAGCGCGCGCGCCGAGAAAAAGTCGTCGAACGCGTGAGTAAGAGAGCAAACCGGCCGAGATGAAACAAGTCGTTCCGAGAGAGACAGACACTGAGCATGCATTTGACTGAAGATCCACTTGCACCTTCCAGACCGCCCTTGAATGAGAAGATTCTTGGGTTGATATTCTAGAAGAGTTCTAATCTTGAGCATGACTACATATGCTTTCCGCCCAGATGCTGGGACGAAGTATGACTGTTCCATGCGGGTCCATCGTTCCGACCCCTAATGGCACCGCGCTGTCCATGATCCAGACAAGCCATTCCGGGAAGCCAGATTTGCTTTCCGATATGAAAGTAAGGAGCTAACGACAATGCTTGAGCTACCCACAATAATTCACCACATGATCGTGTCCAGCATAGTGTGTTCCATGCAAGAGGCTGGTCTCGGGCAAAGAAAGCTCACGGCAAGCAAGGCATGCCCCTCGAGGTGATTTACTGAGGCATCCATGTTCAGTGCAAGTTATGACTCAGAGAATTCTCTAAAATCAACGTGTGTTTGATTGTCCCGCAGACCAGCCGGTTGCATGCTTTCTGTTCTTCTACATCGTGCTAGTCATTGTTACTAGTATGAAAGCCTCAAGAAAACACATTCAAGTGGCGTTGGATTTTGAATATCATCCCATATGAATTACCCATGGAAATGAGCATAAAATCAAAAGCCAGGTGGGAGTAGATGAGTGGAATTGCGCACTATTCACGTATGTCCACTGCTTGAAATATCTTTGCTATTGTGACATTTATCTAGTTCTGGTCGAGGACTAGCAATGCGTAGAATGACTTGGACTGGGAAACAAATATGTCCCTGGCAGATAAGTGATCGAGTTCTGTGTAGAGACATGGAAAATAAGCCTCTTCTCCTCGTGTCATCGACAGAGAATTTGGACAGGAGGTATAACTTGCAACATGGGTTTCTGGCCTGGTAGCTCTGCTCGTTCCGATACGCTTCGTGAGCTCTACAAGAGAAATCCCAAGAAGCGTGACAAATCTTCGCCATGGTGAAAGAATTGATCGACCATATTCACTACTGCGACTAGCCTATAAAACAATGCGCGACGACCGATACGGATGATACTAACTCGGTTGCGGCCATCTTGAAGATTCCTCGGTGAGTTCGAGATCGCGGTTCACAAGCAGGACCTGGTCGGCGAAAGGGTTACACAGGCGTTGGAAAAGTATTTAAAATGAGCTGGGACAAGCCGCGAGACTCACAGCAGAAAATATCACATGAGCCAATTTTGACTCACTTCTTAAATGAGCCTCTATTTCCTCATTTTAATACCAATGAAGTGGACTTTCTTACCTTATGAATCATGCATTTTAACAGATTATTCAATATGTCAAAGCTCCTTTCTGGGATCAAAGAGCTATCCAGACAGAAAACTCTTTGCAAAGGATTTAGTCTTATGGACGGGGGAGGCTTTTCCCCAGCCAAAGGTTTGATTCTATTAAATATTCTAGAATCTATCAGATTAACTACTGTGAATAGTCATATATTTCGAGACAATTGCCGATTTGGTATTCTCTAACCTCTCCCCCGACTCGCTTTGGTAATCGATGGAAAACGGCAGCAAGATTGCTGAAGGTTGGCTCGAGCTCCATGTCAAACAAGATCAGTTCATTGATAAAGCATTCGGGACCTCGCTCAGGCCTTGCCCGTGTAGGACCTTTTTCTAGAACCAAGATGCGATCGACCTCGCCATCGCTGTTGTTCTGATGGCAGACTTGACAGCCTGGATGCTGTTGCTGGGAGGGTTGAAGCATCTTCCTCAAATTTGACACTTCCATTCATAAAGGCAACTCAACGCAAGACACCAGCTACGAAATAGGTTGTCAGACCAAATCACATTCGACTAGTTTCATTTGAATTTCTAGAAGCTCAATTAATCTGGTTACCAACTTTAAAAAGAATCAAACCTTCAAGAAGAGCTTTAGAAAGAGAACCCCAAGACGCAAAGGAAAGGATTCTCAGCCAGTGTCTTTCCTTCAGTAGTGACAAGAAGGAAGCTCTTAATCCTCATCTCAGATCGCCCTCTGTACTGTTATAGTCTTCCTGTCTAGCTGGTCACTTCTTACACCGTGTACTTCGGCTCGCGCTCTGCTCCGTTGACTTTCCTGATAATCAATTTGTTCACCTCCAACCCAGTCACCATCCGGAGCTGAATTTCTTTCAGTATCACAACACTCTCAATTTCTACCACTGTGGAATATCTGTAGTAGAATATGCGTTACTCACATTGACTCCCATTATGACAGGCAACTTCTCCCCCTTCGCCTCGGCCTCAGCTATCGCTTCTGGTGGCGGGCTCTGAACCTCGAAGAACACGCTGCTGCCGCATTCCTTGCAGAAGTTGTGCTTTACTGTCTTATTCCCAAATGTATAGGACCCCATGGACTCTTCTGAACCGTTTGCGAGTTTTAGGTTCTCCTTGATCGGATATACAAGCAGGTACCCGTTGCGCTGGCAGATGGAGCAGTTGCACTCAACGACAGGATAAGCATCAAGAGGCGGTGAGATGGAAAAGGTGAATCGGACAGCGCCACAGTGGCAGTTGGCTTTGTGTTCCGAAAATTCTCCAGTTGGCGGTGGAAATGGAGGCGTGGGCATGATTGCGATTACCTATGGGCGATAATTGAAGCTTGCTTGATATTCGCTGAGTTCCCAGGTAGTCGAAAGCTGTCTCCCTTCCCGGGTCCCTGATCTCACGTTGAATGGCGCGAGGGGAAATAAAGCACTGTCGAAACAGACGGCAGGCCGGCCGCTTTATGCTTGAAGCAGAGGTCCGATGGGAGCTTAGCACAAGTGCCGATCTACAAGCGGTGAAAGTCGTAAGTGTCCGAGAACTCGCCGGCAGTACCTGGCCGCATTTACAATAGTGTTCTTGCCTTTTTATCATTCCAACTCGGAAAACTGTGCTTCTATACCACAGAGCGGGTATCAACTTCTCGATCACCAAAACCTCAACATGCAGTCTTATCAATTAGTGACTCAGTGGTATCCAAACCGTCCAGCCTTGGTTTAGTAGATGCCACCTCCAAGGAAGGCTCGAACTCCGCGGCCGGCATGGACTCCGGGGCAGACGCGGACGCCGAATATGTGAGCGGTATTACTTGTTGCAGAGCGATGCAAATGGGATTGAAACCATCCTGAAGTCGAGTCTTTTGTTCCACGTGTATTGTGAGATAGTCGACCTGATGATCACCGCCATAGAGCAAGGTGACACCTGAAAGGCTTGCCGCATGTAAAACATTAGACACCACGGCATCACGTTGAAGTCGTGTTGACTTGGAAAATGAGACCCACGCTCTCAGCTCCATCGGTGTCGAAGTTGGTACGGTGAGGACCTCTAATTCGTCGACGTATATGCTTAACCTTGTCCCTACTTCGTCTTTGGTCGACAACAACCCATAGCTCTTGGCACATCAGTCCCTCGGGGAAACATGGCATCAGTTTGTCGAGGTTCCAGCGGTCCACCACATGGGCGTAGGTCTGTCGGAGTGAAGTATGGCCGGCAGGACCGGGCTTTCGGTGCGCAGGAGCGGACTGATGCAATGAGGTGTCTGGCACCGGGCGCTGCTCGCTTGTAGACATGAACCACGCAGTCGCTGACAGTATCGATGCCCAGATGCTATGGCACACATGCGTAGGCTGCCGTTGACTGTAGATGCAGAAAGCCCCATGGGCGTGTGTCTGATAGCAGGTAGATTTCGTCGAATACTTCAACAGCAACATCGTTTCTTTTCGTACTACGAGAACATTAGTTCACACGTTGAGCAGGCTTTCTAGGCGAGCCAGAAAGCACGGGTGTGGAGATCTGGTGCATCGACTCCAGGCACGAGGTAGAAAGCGTCAGACGCTAGCCTGATCCGTTGCTGTGAAGATTGTCGATTGTGAGGAGTCAGGCAGCCGAGCATTCGGGTCTACATTCGACGGAGGGGTTCATGATGGCGTTCAGGCAAAGATGCGGTTGTGACTGCTGTTCTGATGAACGAATGGCGTAGTGACTGCAGCGCCAAGAAGTGGAACTGGGGACAGTTGGCAACCTAGGCAGATCGAGTCAACGTAGGCACTGGACTTTGTTAGGTGCATCAAGCATCCTCAGTCGTTGGCAACCAACCGTCCCTAGCAGCGGGCATTTAATGCGTATGGACGAGCAAGGCGAGACAGGGATCGGAGTCACGTCACGTCAACAGCGGAAACCATTTCAATCATTCAGAGCTTCTTCCTCACGTCCCAGGCAAGCCCGAGACCGCAATGAAAAAGATGGTTCGCGTCACTCGGAGGCAGTGTGATACCGAGGACACAATGGAGGTCGACCATGGGCAAGCCCAGAGGGCCGTCCTCCCAAGGACAAAAATTAGAATAATCACGATTGTACTCCGTAGAGCACTTTCAGAGATTAAACTGAAAAGAACAGATACTACACTTGATCTAAGCCCTGTTGTTTTGATTGCGGTTAGCAAAAGGCCATGAGAATGATGGTCTTGATGTTGGGGGTGCACGTACAAAAGGCAAAGAGAGCTAAAGAGAAAAGAGAGAAAGGAAGGGAAAGGGAGGGGAGGGACGCGGGTTTAAATATTCCAAGGCACTGGATTCTGCCGTCGGTGCGTACGCGGTCTGACCGCCAGCCGTTTTAGGAATAGATTGTCCTGGGCCCGAGCTTGGAGCTGCAGCCAACGCTGACCGCCTTCCCTTCCCGCCCAGAAGCTCCCCTGCGAGCTTGCTTGCCTGGAGCTTTCTGCCGAAATCTTTTGCAGCTGCTTGCAGTGAGGATTCACACTCTTTGCACTTGACGCGCTCAAGTAATCCCACACCAGACTGTCTCACAAGGGATTATCTCATGGCAAATGATCCTGAATGAAACAATTCCATAAGATCATCTCACAGTACAGCAGTATCTCGCAAGATAGTTACACTACAAAGCGCGTGCAGCACGACGACCAGCTCGCGGACGCGTTCAATCTCGGGCAAGTGGCTCTGCAGCAACGCCACTGAGGTTCCATTGACTTGCGGCCCAGCACCCACACACCAGAATCTGCAATGTCAGTGAGAAATGTTGACGAATCAATGGGGACAGCCTCTTATGCCACCGTTGCGGACCATCCATGGCGCAGCTTATCGAGACGGTGATCATCCAATTTAACGAGCTTGAGCATAAGGGTCAGGATGAAAGCAGTCTACAGCCGCCACGTCTACCCGGTCGAGCATCACTCTCTGTCCTCCTTTGTAAGCCCAACCAGTAACAGAAAGGCTAAACCATGGGGGTAATCAATTCAAGTCGGGGCATCCGCTGATTTTCGAGATTCGCGGACTGTACAGGATAATATTTGTTCATGGACTGCAAGTCTACCAATGGCTATCTGGGCATGAACATGCTTCCAACCAGGTGGCGATAACTCCCTACGTGTGTGTTGGAAACCAGGAAACCTATGTACGGTGTAGCCATATGGACACATGCAGGTCTGTTATGTAGTTCAACAGTGTGAAGGCCTATGATTCGAGCCTCACTTCCCGCTGCCCCTCCTGCTCGAGCTTGCGCAAAGTGCTGTTGGAAAGCCGTGGACTCTAACCAGAGAGTGAGCTCTATTGGCAATTGCCAACTTTGAGGAGGTTTACACACATCAATGGGGTCATATCACATAACAATCGCTGTCTATGTCGCAACGCGCTTGAAGAAATCAAGTTCCTTGACGCCCTTGTGCTGCTGTGAGTTACAATAGTATAGCTTCGAGGATTCGAGGGACGCCTTACTCCTTTTCCACTGCCCCGCGGAGGCAGAAATGGACCAGAGATAGAGACTTGAATACTGGCGCCTTTGAGGAGACCTCGATACCACAGATATGGATGCAAATGATAAAGAGTGCATTAAGACTACCGTAAGCTTCGAAGCGGTTGGACGGCCTGTCGAACCATCTCCGCTTAGACATAAATTGGACGAGGCTCAAGAATAGGAGGGAAGCTTTGCATCCTGTAAGCGATCAAAATGAAGCTACTGGTAGGGTTGCAGACACCTTTTGCTGAAAACATGGCAGTGCAAGCTTGCCATAGAAGCTTCGACAGCGCAAGAGTTTTGGCACCTGGTAGTCCACATTGAAACCATCATCTCTCCCAAACCACCTGCACCTTTCTGCCATCCTTCGACCGGTGCCTTTCAATCGCGTCATCAACAACAATTGTGGGAAGTCAACCAACACTCCATCTCACAACAAACAGTCACGCGCCAGGCAGAACTCAACCTCAACGAACGATCAGTCCCTATTCTCGCATATTCCGATTCCACGATGCCTCCCAAGAAAATTGGAAACGCTTTAGCTGAAGGCAGCGATGCTACCGCTGCTGCCGTTACGGCCCTTGTGAGCTCCCTCAATCCAGTTTTTCTCCCCGAAGCCCTGGACCAAGCCCCGATTCAGTTTGGTGGGTAGCAAGTATCGTGCACGCCATTGAGATGTCCAACCTCTAGCCCTTTTGACCAAGCGATTGCTGATCTGAGTATTGCATTACAGTGCCGTCTCATCATGAGCTGTGATGAATTCAAGGCCGACAACAGCAAGCTTGCTGATGGTAAGCAACTTTCCAACGAACCTTTCGGCTCCAAAGCACTTGTCAAGAGGGACGCTTCGCATTCAGGCAGCGTCGACCGCTCCTCTCCCATAACCAACTGAATCCACACCAACACCATTTTCTTTCATGGGTGAAACAACGAAAAGCACCTTGCTGACAGTCCCTAGTTCTCGGTATTGCTCAGGCCAAGAACGTGTAAGTAAAAGTTGCTACAATGCACTCCCATCACAAGTCCCTCTCACTTGACTACGTCCCAGTCAGCGATTCAAATGATGCTTTGCTAACGTTCATCACCCATACTACTCAGGCCCCGCAAGATCAACAGCATCATCAATCCGTACGGCTTCGAGTTGAAAAGCGGAAAGATCGTCTCTCAGTCCGGCAGCCAGGCTCAGGATGGCGCGGCTGGCCCAGCCGGTGCAGCTACGAACACCAGCGCTGCTGAGGAAGACAAAGCCCCCAACAAGAACAAAGCCTCCAAGGCCAACGGCAAGGCGCAGCAGGGTCCGTCAAAGAAGCGCAAGCTTGCTGTCAGCTTCCCGGATGACGATGACAACGATCATGTCAAGACTGAAGAGCATCAAGAGGCCTGAGAGAGGGAGATCGGTCGTGTGACAGTGCTCGAGCGCTCGTCGAGAAAGACGTAGAGATGCCGAGAGCAGGTCTGCCCTTGAGAAATCTCTAGGATCTCATTCTCTCTCAAGTTGGTAGTTCTTTGGGGATGGAATTGCAGGATGAATCGGCAAGTCGCAATGTTGGAAGGCGTATGAGGACGAACCAGCTTTCCTTGCAGCAAGGTTTCACCCTTGACTGCATATGTGCAGGATACATGCACAAAAGGGAACATGCGACAAAACCTACTTTCATACAGCGGACGTTAGCAGAACCGCATCTTCATTCGACAATTAAGACTTTGATAAGCCTTCCAGAATCTTGGCTGTTTTCCTCTCCGATTGCCTATAACAAAGGGCAATCCTGCGTTCAAGCAAGCAGTTCTGATGACGCCTTGAACTTACATCCTGAATTATTGATGGATGTGGGTCTAGCCGATGTTTAGCCATGCGTGCAGGGGCGTGCCCTTGCAATGGACCCATCGTTAATTGAGAAGGCAAGAAAGACGTCGTCACCATTCATTAATGCTCCTGTAACCAAACTTTCTGGCCTGATGTTCGAGGAATTTGTTTCTCTGAGAAGTGACCACGCATTAAATAGCATTGGCAAGAGACGCCCGGTATATCCGATTATAACATGACAGCTCCTTGCAAGCTCTTGATACTTCTCATTGTGTACATATCTGCCTCTTGGACCCTGGCCTCAGAGGCGAAATGATCTGATTGGTTTAGACAGCTGTCAAACATTAGACGATGCACCTAAGCGAAAGATACGCATGTCAGTTCCCGGCACTTGAGACCCACTGCTTACGATTAACCTCCTTGACGGGCACGTTTCGTTTCACGTCTTTTGCTCTCAGCCCCCTGCCTGACCCGCATTCAACGCTGCTCAAAGGATGGCAGTCTGTCCCGCATCCATACTTGTCCATCAGTCTACCAATGGGATCTCAGAAGCAGCACGTCGGCCTCTGGCGAAAGTGGAATCAGATGAACACCCAAAAAAAATTGGAGGAAGCAGAGCCGCGTGGCCAGTGGCGCGGGATGTAGGCGTGCAATGCCAACTCCTTTTCACCTCGACCACCATGGTCCGTTACTCGGCGAATTTATTTGTGTCCCGGGCACCCGCCATACCTGTTGTCGCCTGTTCTTGACGGGGCAATGGATACCTTGTCGTAAGCCTCCCCATAGATGCTCGTCAGTATCCATCCTTTGCTTTCATTCCTTTAGATCCGTAGGTCGGAGGGCTTTATGCTCGTTTATGCCGGACAAGTGAACCACTTGCCTAGATATATAACTCACATACGTTCGGAGTTGTCAAGCTTACTTGGCATTTTTCTGTACAGAGCAGCTAAATACACTCGTTCATATTACTGCATCTCCACAGATACTCATCTGAAGTGTTTTTGCAGCACATTCTTTTGTCCAGGCCAATCGTCTTGCGTTTGCTTCGCTATCTGAAGCGAGACTTTGTTTTGATGATGCCTAAGCCATCAGCCAAGGCCTGGCTACTGGCCATCCTCTCTTTTGCTACTGGCACATTGGGTGATGCTTCAGCTAACTATACTGAGCAGCTTCTGAGCTCTGGCACAAGTATGTCGCTCCATACCTGGGCACTCTGGAGCGCTTGCTAATTGATAACCATTTAGTCAAGCTTGGCGAGTGGCAGGATGCCTACGACAAAGCCTCCGCCTTCGTCAGCACGCTCACGACTTCCGAGAAGATTTCACTCATCACGGCCGGAGATGCCGGAAACTTCACCGCACTAAACATGCTGGACTCGGCCACGAACCCGCTGGCTTACTATTATGTTACGACTTGGCCGGCTGGCTTAGCTATGGCAATGACATGGGACACTGAAGCAGCCTACGGACAGGGCGAAGGAGTCGGTGCCGAGTTCAAGGGCAAGGGTGTCCATCTTGCCTATGGGCCGACCCTCCAGCCCTTGGGTCGTTCTGCTTGGTGTGGGCGCACAGGAGAGTCGTATGGCCTAGACAGCTACCATGCTGGTGTTATGGCTGGTGCTATCGTGAAGGGAATGTCTGCCGCAGGAGTTATCCCTTCAGCCAAACATTACATACTGAACGAGCAGGAGACCAACCGCATGGGTTCAGGTAGCAGCATGGGTGGTGGTGGAGGCGGTGGCTCGCCTCCCGATGGAGCTCCAGGAGGCAACGCGACTCTCACAACCCGCCAGACCGCAGACAACACCACCTCAAGCTCCTCGTCCGATGACTCCGGATCCTACAGCGTCCAGATCGGCGACAAGGCATTCCATGAGACTTACCTCGCCCCCTTCTACGACACGGTCAAGAATGGAATGGGCGGAGCCATGTGTGGCATGAACAAGGTGAATGGAACCTACAGCTGCGAGAGTCAGGATCTACTGGCAAAATATCTCAAGACCGAGCTAGGCTTCCCAGGAATCGTGCACGCGGACGTCTCGGCACAAAAGACAGGTATCAACGCGGCGAACGCAGGAATGGACCTTTCTTCCAGCTCCTACTGGTCGAATGACACACTCGGGGTCGGCCTCACAAACGGTAGCTTTACATCTGAACGGCTGGACGACATGGCTATTAGGAACCTGATGGGTTATTACCACCTCAACCAGGACCAAGGTTATCCCAGCTTGGCTGGAAAGACAGACTATCGCGATGTCCGGTCAAACCACAGTGCCCTTGCCAGGAAATACGCATCCGAATCAATCGTGCTGCTGAAAAACACCAACAACGCACTACCCCTGACGAATAAGACGAGCATCAGCATCTTCGGCACTCACGCCGCCCCGCGTTACGTTGGAGCCAACACGGCGCTATCCGTGTACAATGGCGAACCTGACACCATGTCAGGCCACATGACAACTGTCGGCGGCTCGGCCATGGGCTCGCTGGCGTACGTGACGACGCCGGTGCAGCTGTTCGTCCAGCGCGCCGCGACGGATGGCTTTATGCTGCGCTGGTGGCTGAATGACACCGTCTCGGAGACCAGCAGCGGAATGATGGGCAGCGGGACGGAGCTGACGGAGACAACGGTGGGCGTGGCCGACAGCTCCGATGCCTGTGTTGTGTTCATCAACGCCTGGGGCGGCGAAGGTGCAGACCGCACGGAACTGTACAACACCGAGCAGGACAGCCTAGTCACCACGGTCGCAGATAACTGTAACAACACGGTTGTCGTGGTGAACACCGTCGGCCCGCGTCTGCTGGACGCCTGGATCGAGCATGAGAACGTCACTGGTGTTCTTTACGCCGGCGCGCTGGGCCAGGAGTCTGGAAATGCTATCGATGATGTGCTCTTTGGGTCTGTGAACCCGTCTGGACGACTGGTTCACACCATTGCGAAGAACGAGAGCGATTACAACCCCGACACCATCATCAGCGACAGCGAGCTGGAGCTGAACTTTACTGACGGGAACTTCATCGACTACAAATATTTTGACAAGTACAACATCACTCCCCGCTACGAGTTTGGTTACGGCCTCAGTTATGCCACGTTCGACTACTCGTCGACCATTTCAGTCGACTCGAGCAATCTCACGTCTGGATACGCTACTGGAGACAAGGCTGTTGGCGGACGAGAGGATCTATGGGATGTTGTTGCTACCGCGAAGACATCCATCAGCAACACCGGCAGCGTGGCGGGGGCTGAAGTCGCACAGTTGTACATTTCCTTCCCCGATGCTGCTGGCGAGCCCGTCAGGCAGCTTCGTGGGTTTGTGAAGGTCACAATCGAGCCTGGTCAGAGCGCGGATGTCACTTTCAACCTACGCCGTAGAGATTTGAGTGTTTGGGATGTGGCAGGACAAGAGTGGGAGGTCGTGAAGGGCGAATATACACTCTATGTTGGAGCTAGCAGTCGGGACTTCAAAGCAACGACCACTTTGACCGTCTCGTAGTGGCTGAGCTTTTCTTTCAAAGTACATATTTGAGCGTTACAGGATATCCCGGGTCATATAGACGAAGTCGCCGCTGATAGAAAGAAGGAATGCCGTAAATGGACAAAATGCAGTTTAAGGTCCTTGATGCAAGAATGTGAACGAAGGAGTGGAGCCCAAAGCCCCTACCATCCTCGGCCGGCCAGCTTCTCTTCCGCTCGCATGTTTCCGCAGTTGATGCCGACCATGGCCTCACCAAGGCCAGTGCTGCACTCAGCCAGCACCTTGGGGTCTTTGAAGTGTGTCGTGGCCTTGACGATGGCCTTGGCCCTCTTCGCCGCATCTCCCGACTTGAAGATACCGCTTCCGACAAAGACACCGTCACATCCGAGCTGCATCATCAGGGCGGCGTCTGCGGGAGTTGCAACTCCTCCAGCGGCAAAGTTCACAACGGGCAGGCGGCCCAGCTCTGCTGTCTGCTTCAGCAGCGTGGCATCACAGCCCAGCTCCCTGGCAAGCGCTCGGATGCCAAGCTCGCCCTCCTTGGCCAAAGCGGCCTGCGCCCTGGAAATGTCGGCGTTGACCTGCCGCATGTGCCTCACAGCTTCGACGACGTCTCCCGTGCCGGCCTCACCCTTGGTGCGGATCATGGCGGCACCCTCGGTGATTCGTCTCAGGGCCTCGCCCAGGTTCCGGCACCCGCACACGAAGGGAACGCTGAAGTTGTTCTTCTCGACGTGGTAGGCGACGTCTGCTGGGGTCAAAACCTCAGACTCGTCGATGTAGTCGACGCCCAGGGCCTCAAGGATTTGGCACTCGACAAAGTGGCCAATGCGGGCCTTGGCCATAACCGGAATGGTGACGGCATCTTGGATCTCCTTGATCATGGAGGGGTCGCTCATGCGCGCGACGCCGCCGTCCTTCCGGATGTCGGCGGGCACACGCTCAAGGGCCATGACGGCACAGGCGCCGGCCTCCTCAGCGATGCGGGCTTGTTGGGCGTTCACGACGTCCATGATGACACCGCCCTTGAGCATCTGGGCGAGGCCGGCCTTGACGGCGAAGGAGTTTTTGCTAGCGCCATTGGCACTGCCGTTGGTAGCCGGGGTAGCCAGGTTAATGGTTGTGTTGGAGGTGCCGTTTGAGGTTGCCATGGTGAAAGAAGAGTCCTAGGTGGCTAGGTGGGGGCTGAATTGGCAGTGTAAGAAAATGTGGCACGCGCTGGGGGAATAGCTATGGTGGATGAAGAAGGAGGAGTAATACTTATTTAGATATTGGCCGTGACTTGACTGATATTGGGGGTGGTGTGGGTGGAGACAATGACTAGTAGACTAATGTGATTTTCTAGAAGCCTTCGGTGCAGGAGTTTCCGTCAGGAGGAAACCATGTGCACAATGCCAAGAATGTGACCCTCTGCGTTCGAGGTCCCTTGAATTTTTCGCCACTATGCGGCCAGGAGGAGCGCCTCGAAAAGGTTGGATGGTTGCGAGTGACGGGTGTCTGGCCAGTCGACGATTGAGGCTCAGGATACACAAGGATAAGCACGATTCAGGAGGTTGCAGCAGTGTGCACTGAGTTGTCGCTCAACATGCAAGGTGAAGCTGGGTGACACCACTTGAGGCGCTTTGCACGCGGACGGTTGCATATGATAATAAAGCTGTTGATCACTTGGCCGGCCGTGGACAATGGCTGCTGCCAACAACTTGAGCTTGAATGCAGCACGGTACAGTCAGACGTAAGACGAATTAGTTGATGACTCAGAGACAAGAAGTGACAAATGACCAGACAGGCGCCCGATGTCGGGACCAGCGTGGTCGGGTGCAGGACGTTCCAAGACCATCGATCCGTGTCTACCCTTGATATAGAGTTCAGATCTTCGGCACTGGCGCGAATGGCCCGATTAAACGGCCTAAACGGCCCCCAGGAACACTTGGCTAGCCCCATCCCGTCCCGAACCACCGAGCAGTCATCGTCCATGCTCATTGGCGACAAATCGGATCAACATCGCTGCTTTTCACGACTCGTCCGCCGTTATCAACGTCGAATGAAGTCGTCCGAGCCGAGTCAACTTAGCATCAGTCGTCACTTTTTTTTCAAGAAGGTTCAGGGCTGTCCATAAGGGCTTGTCCCCCTCAGGAACCTTTGAGGGGGCTCAAGTTCGCTGTCCTGGTCATCGTCCGGCCTGATTCTTGTTTGGCCTCAGGCGAACGTCTCCACGAAACAATGGCGACTACCGTTGGTGTGCTGGCCCTCCAGGGCGGCTTTCTCGAGCACCTCTCACTCCTTCAGAAATCCGCACAGCACCTCGCCAGCACATCTCCGCTCGCGAGAAAACCGACCTTTAATTTCATCGAGGTCAGGAACCCCCAGGACTTGGCACAATGCGATGCCCTTATTATCCCAGGCGGTGAGAGCACCACCATCGCTCTCATAGCAGCACAGTCAGGGCTCATGGAGCCCCTGAGAGATTTTGTCAAGTGAGTCACCTACGTCATCCAGTATTCGAGAGGCCTGGGGAGCAGCGGTCCAGACTGACAACGGCCCAGAACCGCCAAAAAGCCCACCTGGGGCACCTGCGCAGGCCTCATTCTCCTCGCCGAGGCGGCCAACGCCGCCAAGAAGGGCGGCCAGGAGCTCATAGGCGGCCTAGACGTCAAGGTGCACCGCAACCACTTCGGCCGTCAGATCGAGAGCTTCGTGGCGGACGTCCAGTTGCCGTTCCTGGCGCAATCGGACCTGCTCTCGGACTCGGATTCCGCGGCCCCGTTCCCCGGCGTCTTCATCCGGGCACCCATCGTTGAGCAGCTGCTGGCCCCGGGCGCGACAGTGGACTCGGTGGAGCCGGGAGTTACGGTTTATAATGGAAACCCTGAGAAGGCCAAGGTCGAGATTCTGGCTGTACTTCCTGACAGGAAGAACAAGGTGAAGGGGAGCGCCGTGGACAGCACAACCGAGGTCCACGGGGGCGAGCTCAACAACATTGTTGCTGTTAGACAGGGAAACGTCATGGGCACGAGTTTTCATCCTGAATTGACTGATGATGTTCGCATACATGTTTGGTGGCTGGAACAAGTACTCAGGACTGTTTCTTGATGTTAAAAGTCCACGAATTTGAGGCAGTGAGAACTCAGTTTGGCCTCTATTCTTGATGTAGCGGGGTTCAAATCTTCATATTAGACATAGACTCATAGACTTCATCTCGCCTGTGTAGAATGAGGTTCAAAAATTTTTCGTCATCCCTGCTGCCATCCAGAATCGCAAGAATGGTGAACACCATGGCAGCATCATTAGTAACAGAACTGGTAAAGTCTGGCCGCTGTTTCCCATGGCTACCAGCAAATGAGACTAGTCTCTTGATGCAAGTGATACGAAACGAGTCAGTTCCAGGTGATATTGCTTTAAGTTATGCCTGTCGAGATAGCAACCTTGCCATCCGGCAGTTAGCTTTGCTTGTCTACATAGGTAAGAAGTTGAATCATGATTTCCATGGCAGACAGGGCCACAATTTTTTACATGGTCTCGCTTATTGGACAGAAGAGCATGCCCATTTAAAGCCCAGTCCAGAAGGCGTTGAGTATTGAAACGGAAATGCCTTTCTGGATGGCAAAGTCGATGCAAAAGTCAATTATGTAGCCTTTCAGCACTCGCCGACGACTTTAAAGTCTTCTAAGCAGGCACGTATTGGTATAAATGAGCAATATGACCTTGTCAAGTGCCAGATGGAAATTCATGTTCCCTTTCTCTGCTGGATTAATACAGGTGATGAGGCAAGAAGACGTTTGCAGATTTCAGCTAGAGGTAATTGCCTTTATGCTCCTCGTGCTGAAGTCAAGAATGTGCAAGTGCTCCAAGTCATCCCAGCAAGGCTGAATGAGGTTTCTTAGGAGAATGTAGTATCACTCAAACGTGCTCACACAGAGGAAAGCTTTTGATTTGATGACTCCCTTCTCAATGCATTTGCTTCAGAGGGCCTTGCCTAGAATGAAGACGTCAACCAGCTTTGGTCTCGTTTGTTTGCAAGGTCCGTTTGCAAGTGGTGCCAGTGTCGTTTCTGCCAGTGAAGCTCTTTCATCAAAGGCCATCTCTTGCCTGATTTCAATTTCTGAGACTACTGGAAAAAGAAATCACCCAAAAACATCTTTCTCTGCCAATATCATCCCCTATCAACAACACCTTCCTCCACTCTCTGCGCAATCCAACCCCCTCAGACACCAACCACAGCTATCTGAACCCCCAAGAAAGAATAGCTCTCTTTCCAGCCAATCATGATGCAGAACATCTTATTCTTCCTGCTGGCAATCATTGCCAACATGGTGATCACCACCATGGCTTCACCTCTTGCGATCCGCGACGATGCTCCTCCTCCTAAGGGAGGTAACCTCACCTGGTGCATCACCAACCAGTCTGGCTACAACACTGTGGGCATCCACAACAACTTCGATACTCAGGAGATCGATGCCTACATTTTCGACAGCAACTGTAAGGAACAAACATGGACTTTATCAACCCTTTTATACTTGTGTGTCTAATTTGATATCTCCCCTTCCCTAGGCAATGTGCTCACCAGCACCAATGAGGTCCTCACCGATTCGAACTACACCATCAGCTGGAAGGATGGCTCGGGCAACTCCAAGACCGGATACATCTACGTCCACGATGTGACGGGTGGCAGTGACGAGTTCTGGTGCAACGGCGCCCACTACCAGGACGGATGGACCTTCGAGAGCCCTTGTAAGTATCTTCAGGATACATTTGAACACTTGCGGAAGAAACATCTGTCGCCTGTGTTGTACTCCACCACTTGTCCCAAAGCCTCTCTGAGACTGGCTATGGGCTGATGTTGGCTGATTCCTCCCCATTCCCATAGACGCTTCTTCCTTTGTGCTTTGATAGCTAACTCTAGATGCTGCAGTGCCCGTCTACTACGAGTACCGCTACTTTACGTGCTGAGTGTGGGTTGGGACGTCAACGGACACCCATGGCTAGGGGAAATCACGAGGGCAGTAAATGTGGCGTTAAAGGAACTTGTCTGCTTGGTCTTCGAGAGACACAGCTCCGCCTTCCCTGGTCAAAAGACGTCCCAGGTCTTGGCTGTCGAAAACATCACGACTGAACAGACTGCTTAGATTGCAGGCAGATTAATGAGAACAGAAATACCGCAGCGTGCAGGCGAACTTTTACTTGAGATATGACATGCTATAGAAATGTGAATGCCGCTTAACTGTCTTTTTGTCCAGCCACATACCCATCATTGAAATAACCCACCAGTGTCCTTCAAGATAACCTTACTCACATAGAAGCCCAGCTTTCTCCTTGTAGGCTAATCAATGCAGCCCTTCACCCATCTCAGATACTAACGCCTTGATCACGATTCACCTGTTCACTGGACGGTCGACCGAGGCCATTCCTAATAGCGTCCTCGACCTGGACCAGCCTCTTGGGCAGCGCGAAACCGATGCCGAAGAAGACAAAGAATGCCCACTTCCACCTGAATGGGTTGAAGGCTACAGAGAACGTGAACCACCAAATCAACTCCAGGTAAGTGAAGAAATCAAATGCTCCAGTAGGACTCCGTGCCTTTAAAATCTTGGTCATATCGATCCAGCGCTCCATCCAGAAAGGGCTGGGGCGGGTGAGTGGGTCGACGAGGAACATGAGCAGAATCCGGGTGTAGATGCCGATGTGCCAATTGCCTACTGTGCCGATCGCAGACAGGTAGGTGCAGTTGATCGCGGAGATAGAAGGATGGTTCGGTGGGAAGGTCTGGAGGTACCAATTGGGCGCGCCGTAAGGTTCCTCGAAGCTGTCTTTCGGGAGGAATGAAAGAGAGGGCCGCTGGAAGCCCGTGGCGAGAACGACCATGTCTGCCTCGATGACGTCCTCGCGTCCTGGCCCACCTGCAGGGACACCCTTTGCTCGACGATTTACCTTCACTCCGCCCTCCTCGAAGCCTTCGATGTCACACCGTACCCATTCTGCTTGTCCCGATCGTATTCTGTCCATAACGTCGGTGTTTACCATAGGAGTATCCATAAAGATGCCCTTATTGTAAGGGGCAATGTCTTGCAGGTCGCGATAGAATAGCTTCTTGAGGAACATCTCTGGGATCCAGGAGAACATGGTTTCTTGGCCGAAGATATTGAATGCGAGAAGCATGTTGACGATTGGGTTGCGTGGGATGATCCACTTGTCGGATCGGGCGAGAATATAAACCTTGGCAGCATCCTCATCGGCAGCGAATTCCATTGCTTCCACAGCACTGGCTCCTCCACCTATGACCACCATAGTCTTGCCTTTGGCGTTCTTTCCTGTCAATTCGCTGGAATGGTAGACAGGTCCGCGATACTTTTCTATGCCTGGAATATGTGGTCCTGTGAACAGGGTGTCAGCGGATGCTCCTTAGAGATGTCGTAGTAGTCGACTTACTCTTGGGATCGCCACAAGTACCGACGGCAGCGATGAGACCGTCAAATCTCCCATTTGAAGGGTCATTGATCACCCACCGGCCCTTCTCGTCTTGGTAGACCTGATCTACCTTGTAGTTGAACACAGTCTTCTCATCCAGGTTGTACCTCTTCCACAACTGCTTGAGCTGGCTCAGGATCTGTTGACGGTCAGGGTACCCGCGTTCCCATTTTACCGAAGGGTGAAATCGATACATCAAAGAGTGAATCTGGAGACTGGAGGTATTGTTGACCCTCTAAAAGTACGGTCAGCTTCTGGTCATATTCGAGATCAAGGCAAAATGCTATGGCAATTGCTCACACTCCAGATCCCGCCAAGATTCTCCTCCCCTCCAGCCTCAAAGATGGTAACGTCGAAACCATGGCCAACGCAGTGTGCTGCAGATGTTACACCGGTGATACCAGCACCTATAATGGCGACCTTGGGCCTGCGGAGGGGTTTGCTTCTGTCTGGAGGAGCCGGGGACAGGATCTTGTCTGTAAGGTACTGAAAAATTTGGAACCAAAATAAGAAGGGATGGAACAAGGGGTTCTCAACCCTCGACTCGGAAGGCATCGTGAGGTCTTCAGAATTTTCAATGGCGAGAACAGGTTGGGGAACAATGTTGGCAAGACGAACAGAGGAGTCCCAGGGGGTGTTTCCTTTCCACTACAGCTTTATACCAGCCAAATGCTTCGGTACCACGGGCTCATGCTATCAATTGGCCATCAGCAAGGAATGGTCAACATTGGCCTGTGATTGTCGCACCATTGGAAAAGATAGCTGCAGCTAAGCTGTCGACCTAGCTACATGCTGGGTTACCAAGCCTGGAATTTCGATCCGAAGACGCGACGTCATAGCCCGTGGGGCTGATGGCAGTCTGATGCAATTAGGCCCGGGTCCGTTTAGCATGTGAAGAGCCGCACCACGCTCACCTGTCCGGCTGCCCGACTGGCTGACCGCCGACCAGCGGGAGATCGACTGGTTCGCTGCAACGTCGTGTACTCCCACCACAACATATTGATGAGGCTGCAATTTAATCTCTTAACATCATCGCCTACGGCTCTGTGACACTCGTTCGTTTTGCAGCTATGCCCAGGTGCATATAGCCCACAAGGCGTGTGGATGGCACATTTCGACATCCGAGCGGGTTTTGATCAGGTCCAAGCGCGACATATACACTTGTAAGGAAGGCATGATTGAATAACTTTGTTCTGTCCCGAGGTAAATGCAAGAAGCCAATGAGCTTGCCCTGGCTGCCGCCACTGGAGTGCCGACAACGGCATAAGCGTGTGCTTCAAGTTGTGCTCCCGGTGAGATCAATAGATATCTCGATAGTAGATGCGATTCTCTCTTGGTGTTTATAGGTGCGATGCTTTCTGATTTCCCATTATGATGTGTCACGGCAGGTCAGATGCATCTGCAGTCGCCATTTATTTGCGAGCTGATTTCGCGTGCGAGGCCAGTGATCTTTCTGCTCACCTCCTATTTCCTCTGTCCCGGCGACCAGATTCAAGAACTTTGAGCCGCTTTTGGTACCTCTCGCCCGTATCTCCACTGCCTCTGGGACCATCCACAGTGTCGGGACCTCTCTTGCGGCTCTTCTCCAATAAAGCCTTCGTGCTCCTTCCGCCTTCCTTCTTGTTCGTTATCCTATTAATCCGGTCGACACCCATGCCGAGATCTCGCCACTCTTCGCCGCCATAGTCCATGCGGCCACTGCGTCCATCACGCGCCGCCTTCTGAGCGCGCTCCTTCTTGCTTTCCTTGGGCAGCCGTGTAAAGTTCCGCTCTTCATAGTCGCGACGCTCGTCTTCTTCCTTTCGCTCCGATGCAGTCTTGAGTCTCCTGCCAAATTGAGCGATATTTGTGCCAATACTTGGCTGCGCAACCGGCGCCGTGGATAGCTCGTCGGCCACAAACTCGTCCATGGTCGCTGACTTCATTGGGCCACGTTCCCTCTTCTCGCGCCTTTCAGTGGTGGGCATCACTGTAGGGGCGACCCTGGGAGGCCGATAAACGCCGTCTCTCTCTTTGCTGGTCTTTCCACCGGTCTCGGTCGCAGCGCGCCGAGCTATGGCGCCGAGGTTGGGACGGGCCTGGAGACCAGTGATGTTTGGTGTAGGCACCGAGTCTTCTCCGCTCTGAGCCTCTTCGTCAGAGTCCTCGTCGGAGTCATCATCGCTAGACTCGGACTCAGAACCGGAAGCTGCCGCTGCTTGGGCAGCCTTTTCGTTGCGCTCTGCATCATCGGCTGCGCGCAATACTTTTTCAATCTGATAACGCAGCTTCTCTTCCAGAGGGCGCACTCCCTTCTCTAGGTACAAACGTAGCTCGACCAGCTTCTTGACCACTTCTCCGTCGTCGACCCGGCTGTTGTCGTCGTTCGAGTCGTTCTGCTTTGACTTGCGCAATTTGACAAGGATGAGGAAGACTAGGTTCTGCAGGTAGGAGAGCAGCAACTCATTCTTGACGTCGAGCAGGGAGATGCCATCTTTTGGAGCTTCGACAGATGAGATCTTGGATGTTGCTTCGAATACAGAGGAAAGCGATTGCGTTAAAGAGTCCAAAAGGACGGGCAGAGATGTTGCTGCCGCCATGCTGTTCGGTGAGAGTGTTGTGCAAAGAGATCGCGAATTCTCCAAACTTTTTTTCCACGATAAGATTTCCGCACAGTAGCTTGCCTGCCCTGAATGATTGGTACTCAGGTACGTACCGCTGTAGCCAGTGAGAGTGCGCGGTAGCGTCAGACTACTCAGCCCATAGGGGCCAATCGGTCCTGACTAATCGGCCCCCAAGGCTGAACCGAGCTATGTGGCACAGGGGGGTCGGGTCGCTAGAGCTCTTGTCCGTCCATCGAAACGTTGCGCAGCGCATGTAGGGTTTGGTGAGAAGTTGACAACTGGCTGAACGAGAGGATTCGCCAAACCGTCATCAACACTCCGCTCATTTATCCACTGCACGCTTGACCGCAGATCATATGCGTGTGCATCGCAGCCATTGAAAGAATCGAATTTCTCCCGGCATTGGCTACGCTGGCATGCCCGGCGACACTGAGCTCTGAGCATTGCGCCCCCTTCCCTAACGCTATTTGAGAGAGATCCACCACTCGGAGAGGTACGATCCACATCCAGCCATAGCTCTCAACGCTTTGGCGCATTGCCAGCTTCGTGACTCTGGAACGATCCCGGAGAGCTGACTTGTGTACCCAAGGACACAGAACGCCCAATATGCAAATACCAAACCTCGCGTCGTCGTCGGCGGCGGCGCTGCTCTCCCTTGTCGCCCTGCCGCACATCACGTCCGCCTTCTATCTCCCCGGCGTGGCCCCAACCTCATACAAAAAGGGCGATGTCGTGCCTCTCTACGTCAACACGATAAAGCCGATTGCTCCTCCAGGAGACACGATGCTACACTCGGTTGTAGCATACGACTACTATTTGCCCATATTCAAGTTCTGCCAGCCTGAAGGTGGACCGCAACCTGTGGGCGAGAGTTTGGGGAGCATATTATTCGGCGACAGAATCATGACGTCGCCATTTGAGCTCAAAATGGCGACCAACGAGTCGTGCAAGGCTCTCTGCGAGGTCAAATACACCCAAGCTGCGGCGAAGTTCGTAAACGAGAAGATCGAATTGGGTTACAGCTTGAACTGGCTGGTGGACGGCCTCCCGGCTGGACAGGACATTACCGACGAGCTCACCCACACAGACTTCTACAGCCCTGGTTTCCTGATGGGCGAGGTGGCTGACAACAAGCCTGCTTTCAACAACCACTACGACATTATTGTTGAGTATCACGAAGTGGGCGGAAACCCGAACCAATTGCGCGTGGTGGGCGTTATCGTCCAGCCTCGTTCCCTCGACTACGGTGACAAGGAGCCTGATTGCGCAATGGACAAATATCAGTCGGCCGTGCTGTCTGCTGACGGTCAGACCAATGTCAAGTTCTCGTATGGTGTATTCTGGATCAAGTCTGGCACCGCCTGGGCCACGCGATGGGACAAGTATCTCCATGTCTTCGACCCAAAGATCCACTGGTTCTCGCTCATCAACTCAGCGATTATCGTGGTATTCTTGGTCATGACCGTCATGTCGGTGCTCGTACGCACGCTGCGCAAGGATATTGCTAGATACAACCGCCTGGACTCGATCAACCTGGACGATCTGAACGGGACATCTGTGGTCGAGGATGGAGTGCAGGAGGACTCAGGCTGGAAACTGGTCCATGGTGATGTGTTCCGCACGCCGTCCCACCCACTCTTGCTCTCTATATTCCTTGGAAATGGCGCGCAACTTTTCGTTATGACAGGCTTCACCATATGCTTCGCGCTGCTTGGATTCCTATCACCATCGAACCGCGGATCACTTGGTACTATTTTGGTCCTTCTCTACACCATCCTAGGATTTGTCGGAGGCTATGTGTCCGCGCGGGTGTACAAGTCGCTCGACGGCGAGAAATGGAAGCTCAACATCGCCCTCACACCCCTGCTCGTGCCCGGAATTGTATTTTCCATATTCTTCGTTCTCAACCTATTCCTCTGGGCGAAGCAATCCGCCGGCGCGGTGCCATTCACGACGATGCTGGTCCTCGTTCTGATCTGGTTCATCATCTCGGTCCCCCTCTCCTGCACCGGCTCTTGGTTGGGCTTTAAGTCCGCTCCAATCGAATCACCCGTCCGCACGAACCAAATCCCCCGACAAATCCCACCAGCTACCACTTACCTCAAGCCAATTCCTAGCATGCTGCTCGTCGGCATCCTGCCTTTTGGCGCCATCTTCGTCGAGCTGTACTTCATTATGAGCAGCATCTGGTTCAGCAAGATCTACTACATGTTCGGTTTCCTGTTCCTCTGCTACGGCCTGATGATCATCACCTGTGCCGCGGTCACAATTCTGATGGTATATTTCCTATTGTGCGCGGAGAACTATAACTGGCAGTGGAGGTCCTTTTTGGCAGCGGGCACAAGCGCAGGGTACATCTTCCTCAACGCCATGATATACTGGATCACCAAACTCAGCTTGGGTGGTTTTGTGGGCAGCATGTTGTACATTGGGTACAGTGGTCTGATTTCATTCCTCTTCTTCATTCTTACTGGTGAGCCCTCACGTATTGCCCCCGGCCCTGTTCAAAATGCTGACAATCTCCAGGG
Organism: Diaporthe amygdali; assembly: GCF_026229845.1. NCBI lineage: Eukaryota > Fungi > Ascomycota > Sordariomycetes > Diaporthales > Diaporthaceae > Diaporthe > Diaporthe amygdali. The sequence goes on from NW_026517029.1 coordinate 1,061,686, forward strand.
TCCATTGGATTCTTCTCTAGTTGGTGGTTCACGCGAAAGATCTACTCCTCTATCAAGATCGACTAAGCATTCGAGCGGTTTGCCTGACAGGTCAACAACTGGGCGACCATAAAAATAGGTATCATTTGTATAGTAGTAGTAGACTGTACCAACAGCAATACGAGGGAATGCTTGGTGCCTGCCCACGGGCACAGATACGCATTGGATTCGAATGAATGACATGAGGGAGGGGTCACGACAAGAATAGCTCGGCGTCAAGGTCGTATATGGTTCTTCATAGCAATTCAAGCTTGGTAGACAATGGCCCCGGCTGTGATGGGTACGTATCGAGTGCGCACATTCGAGCGATGTGGCCACAAGGGGGGGGGGGGGGTTTGAAGAAGGTTTCCTCTGAGACTATTGTGCCGTTTGCATTTCTCATCTGGATGAACGTAAGCAATGTCACTCGCAAGGCCAGAGCACAAGAATCCCTAGCCGAGCACTACGACATTCAGAGGGTACAATAAAGGTTCCGAAGCAGTGCCATCCTCCACACGTTCCCTCGGACGCAATAGCTCGAGAGATTGGGCTCATCTCCTCTGGAAGGATCCGGTCTCACGGAGCACACCCTTCAATCATCGTCATCGTCATCCAGATCTCCGCCCATGAACTGGAACTGCCTCTTCTGCGGCTCGGTCGATGCACCGGCGCCACCGGGTGACGGCCCACCGCCAGTGCTTCCCCTCCGCAGCGCCTCTTCTTGCACGCGCTCTCTCTCCCGCTGTCTCTCCCGTGCAATGCGCGCCTGCTCCTCCCTCATCTTCTTGAGGTTCTCCTCCCGCTCCAGCGCCTCCCTCTCCTCCTGCTCCCGCCGCTCCTGCTCCTCTCTCTGCCGCCGGGCCTCCTCCTCTGCTGGGTCATAGCCGCGCGGGTCGATGCCCTCCTCGACAAGGTTCTGGATAGACGCGAGCGCACCGACGCGTATTTTGTCTTCAGTCGCCCAGGGGAGGAATACGTGCCCGGTGAGCGGGTCGAGGAACTGTGTCCACTCTTCAGGCAAGGCTGTCGCGCCAGAAGTGGCCGTCGTCTGGGTGCCCTGCTGGCCCTGAGACTGCGACTGAGGCGCGGGCGTAGGGGCGCCGTTGGATGTGACGTTGGGATTGGGAGTCGAGGCACCTGCCACGGGAGTCGGGGCTGCTGTGGTGATCGGGGTGTTAACCGCGTCGCCGGTCGACGGCCCGCTGTCCGCGTTGGTTGCATCGATGCGAGATAGGATGCTCGCTGGGGGGAGCGTCATCTTGCTGATCCTGCGCGCGTAACTGAGTAACTCTTCGTAATTGACATCGTACTGCGGCCCCTCGGACGAGGCCGTTGTGCTGGTACTGGTGATGTCCTTGCGTGTGTTCCACAAAGTACGTATCGTGTCGCGGATCTGGGCATCAAGAGCTGTGGAGGATGCCTTGAGGGATTCCAGCCGCCGGTAGTTGTTTTGATGAGTTTCTACTATGAAGGGGGCGTCTATTTTAGCAAGATAGAACTCTGAGAATAGAGTAGAGCGGAGGGGACGAACGGTCTTTCAGCCCATGGCCCAGTTCGGTGTCGGCATTTGCAAGTTCGACAGCTTGTGATGCCTGGGGACTGTATTTGGTAATCGACTCGACCAGTGTCGCGAGAGCTTTCTCAACTCGCTCGAAGCGGACGTCGATGATTTTGTCCATCGTCCAGAGGTGCGCTTCGGAATTGGCCAAAGATAATCGTGCAGGGGCCTCGAGACGACTCAGAGAGATTGTGCTACGGGTAGTCGACGTCCTCTCCTCTGGAGAGAGAGAGAGAGAGAGAGACAGAGAGAGAGGATGTGTGTCGGCCTGCTAGGTTGAACGGGAGCTGCCCATGAATCGCGGTCGAAGCTTGCCGCGAGAGCAAGCTGCCGTCAGGGCCCCCACCACTGCAAGCGCGGGCCTGCTGCAGGGCAGCTTGGCCCAGAGACCGGGATGACGCTAAAGTGGCCAGCTCCGAATTGGCGCCTCAGGCACGAAAAACCCAATCCCCGGCTTGACCCGGCTGGAGGCTCGCGCGCATCATTGGCATCCAGTAGCCTTCGCGACATTTCCAACCTCGCCGACGACACTTCACAAGCAGAGCAGACACACTCTACAGGTCGCAACGCACACAACATGTTTCCCGTATGTCAATCACCTTCAACGCCTTTCTTAGTCGAGCCATTGAACTAGTCGGGCCCCCCGTCAGCGTCCCACGACTCTTACTGACGAACTCGCGATGCAGACTCAGATCCGCCGGGCAGAGCCCTTCCCTCAGTACAGGAGCCCCTACGGCCCCAAGTAAGACGTCCTTGCTTTCCCTGACAATTCGAACGCCCCAGTTACTCGTCTCGTCCCTGTCTGAGACTGAGCAACCGGCGCCGACGATGCGAATCAACGCTTGCAGAGGATTTGGCGACTAATGACTGTGGTGACAATCAGGTACGGCTTCCAGCCTCACGTTGCAGGCGTGACTGGCAAGCAGTTCATCACTTTGTAAGCAGTTGCCGTCTATTTCTGCCCCGTGTGAGCTAGGGCCAGACAGAGAGACGGAGAGCAGCCGATCTGCACGAGCACGCCGAACACTGGAGAGATGGTTTAATGGATGCAAGTCCGCCCCCGTCAACAACGGGAGGGTAGGTGAGGGGGGCGGCTTCCATACATTGAATATCTCTGGCTTCGAAGGCTCTGGTTCTGGCCCTGTCACAGTACGGCCATTGGGCAATCCAGCGGAAGCTAATCCAACATCGATAGCGGCACGAAGGCTGCAGGACTCGGCGGTGTTGCGCTGTTTGCGGTCATCTTCTATGCTTCCGGCATCCCTAGGGTACAGCGTGATATCCTTCAGGTATGGAAATTCCTTCGAGCTCCCTCTAGATCAATCGGCTAACAAGCTTGTAGAGAGTGCCTTTCCTCGGCAGCTACTTCATCAACGAGATCCCCCCAGAGGACAACGTAAGTGACCTCAGAATTCAGTATATCAAGTTTCTGTATCAGCCGCTGACGGCACATAGCCCTTCTAATTTGGAGCCGAGAAACACCACGGGAAAGGTCAGAAGAGAAGTCATAGAAAATGGCCTTTCAGGCCTCATGTAAAAAAGAGCATTTGCAATAGAGCCAAGATACAGACGAGCCCTTGAGACAATGATTTGGGGCCTCTCATTCCCGGTGTGGACTCAATGCTACTGATGGGAACATTTGTCTGAGCCCACGGTCTTTTTTCCCCCATGACCACGATCATGAAGCTTAGAGGCGTAGACAGCTTGTGACACAACTCCTCCCATCGCATTAGGAACCAAGCTGTTGTTTCCCGTAGCCTATCTCAGCCTTTATATTGCAAAAATATGTCCTCATGCAAGCACCGGCTTTGTCCATCATAGTTGCATCTCTCCATGGTTGAAGTTCAGGGGCACGGCGGCTAAAGCTCGGGTCAATGCACGGCCCACATTGATGCTGTCCGGTACACAGTATGCTGACTCTCAACGAGCCACGCGTCGAACATCCCACAACATTAACGTTGAAGTTCTTCCCACTGTTGTCACTCCTTACGGGCTTCATGCGAGATGGAAGTCCTGGTCTCACTCAGGGACTTTGGCATTCTTGCTGTTCGCCCGACTGTTTACAGCCTCATATGTTTCTACCTCTTTCTAGTCCCTAACCTCTCAAGGTACGGATGGGATCGACCAGCTGTCAATGTGTCTCTGCTAGCCGCACCCGCTCTCGCAGGCCTTTTGTGGCAAGCAGCCGTCGCCATAAATGTCCCGGAACCCTATCTGGTATACGCAATCCGCACGCCGTGTACTTGTCGAGCTTCTCGCTGATAGCAATTAGGACGAAGTCTTCCATATCCCCCAGGCGCAGAAGTACTGCCAGGCAAAATGGCTTGAGTGGGATGACAAGATCACCACACCCCCTGGGCTGTATGTGCTACCTGCCTCGTCACTGGCGAAATCGGCTTTATTGACAACCATGTTCAGGTATGCCGTCAGCGTGCTGATCCACAGAGCCCTGTGGTTTATGAATGGGAAATGCTCTGAGACCAGCCTACGGATGACAAACTGGGTCGCCATAATCATCCTCACTTTTACAGCAGTGGACTGTCGAAGGCTGGTCGAGAAGAGGCTTGCCGAACGGAGCGAGGCTCGCCCCCGGACGTCCTCTCTCAGCTTCCACGCCATCCACACGGGCATGAATATTGGCCTTTTCCCGCTCCTGTTCTTCTTCTCGGCATTGTACTACACCGATGTCTTTTCTACGCTGATGGTGCTCTTCGCCTTTCAGAACCACTTGGAGCGAGTCGGCCCGGAAGCAAAATCATGGTGGAACGACTTCTTCGTGATTTTCCTCGGTGTTGCCGCTCTCTTTATGAGGCAGACCAATGTGTTCTGGGTTGTTGTCTTCATGGGTGGGCTGGAAGCTGTCGAGGCTGCCAAGGCTGTGCCTGATGTCAGGCCTCAGCCACCAGGCCAAGGAGACTCGATGGCAAACATTAAATACTTTGCTTGGAGATCTTCCTTGGGCGATATTCATGACCCTGCGTTGAATCAGGCGTCTCTGGATGGTAAGGTTCTTTGGCAAAGCCCCAACCCAGAATCCCAGCGGAGCCATCTACCGCCACAGCGGCTTCCTTCACAGAACCACATTTGGTAATAAGGTCTAACCTGGTCTCTGTATAGATGCCCTCTATTGCGTTGTGAGCATTGCTATTGCAGTCATCTGCAACCCTCTCCGGGTCGCAAAGCAGGTCTGGGCCCATATTGCTGTCATGGCACTCTTCGTCGCATTTGTGCTCTGGAACGGCAGCGTTGTGCTCGGTGCGTCCCCAGCAATTTACTCAACCCCTGAAAAATTATCTAACATCTAGACAGGAGACAAAACAAACCATGTTGCGACAGTTCACCTTCCTCAAATGCTTTACATATGGCCACTATTCGCATTTTTCTCCGCGCCTTTGCTTCTCCCGTACTTGCCGTGGCCATTCTCAGCCAAACGTGGAACTGGGCCCTCAGGGGCCACGCAGAAGGCGGCTGAGGCACAACAAACGCAGAAATGGTACGCCATATACTTGAGCATCGCTGGCTACATCTCTCTGACCTTGGCGGCCCTGGCCATTGTTCACTTCAATACTATCATCCACCCTTTCACTCTGGCGGACAACAGGCACTACATGTTTTACGTGTTCCGCTACACCATCCTTCGAAGTAAGTGGGTTCGCTATGCGCTCGTCCCGGTTTATGTCCTCTGCTGGAACATCTGTTGGAATGCGCTCGGTGGTTCTCGGCCGACACAAGATACCGCGGATGCCGCAAGAAAGGACGCAAAAAAGCAGGCAAACAGCTCCCACAAGAAAAGTGTTCAGATCAAGGACACAGATGCCATTCTCCCTGTCGAGACCCCGACCCTGTCGACAGCTCTCCTCTGGCTCGCAGCCACGGCGCTCTCCCTGATCACCGCGCCGCTCGTCGAGCCGCGGTACTTCATCATGCCGTGGGTATTCTGGCGGCTACTCGTCCCCGCATGGCCCGCCAACACGCCGATAATGCCTTCGAAGAAGAGCGAGAGTAGCCCGGGTCGCCTGGGCTGGATTTTGTCGCTGGGGCAAAGATTCGATCTCCGCTTGTTCGTGGAGACGGCCTGGTTCCTAGCAGTCCACCTGGCCACGGCGTACATGTTCACCGCTAGGCCGTATTACTGGAGGGCCGAGGATGGCACGCTCCTCGATGGCGGCCGGGTGCAGAGGTTCATGTGGTAGAGAGTGGCTGTGGTCGGAGTCTGGCCGACTCGTTTGCAGATATATACCTTGCTGATTGGCACATATTACTGTGGATATATTGAATTTCAAACATAAGTGCGTCCTTCTGTTGTAAGCCCGCCTGCTGCGCACTGTGAACCATCGAACCCTACCTGAAGCGTGCATGATTTTCTGTTTTGTCTTCGAAACGATATTCTTCAGTTATGCATCATGGTATCAACCTCTCTCTGTCCCACGTTACTTGAGCGCTAAGCTTCTGCGTGCTGCCAAGTGTCGAGTCTTAAGTAGACTCATTGTGTAGTGACGTGAGATATGTGTGAAGGTACGCTCCACAATCAAGGTCGGCTTCATCTTGGTGACCACGAGCATAATTTAAAGAGTACAGGGCACGCCAGCGCTCAGGCTGAGTATCGATCTTCTGAACCTTCTCTCCAGACTCATCGCTGTCACTGTATAATCTTGTAGCAGTAGAGACATGATATATCAAAAGAAGAAAAAACATATATGCTTTTGTTGGATCGACGATGCATCTCTGCCTATCTCTCTATCAGAGCAGAGGTGAGGTCTGTGGGACCTGTGTGAGGGACACGGCGAGATGTCCTGTAGATCCGTTGAGAAGCCGCAACAGCGGTTTCACCAATTCTTTGCCTCGCGATGAGCTATGCTCCATTCCCAAGCCGTCCATTCCCGTTCCCTTTCCTGTCCAGCTCCGTAACGCCTAATACCAATAAACCAGAATGCCGCGATGTTATGCACATTTTCGCTGCCCGATCCGGTAACAGCAGTCGACCGCAATGCTCCGGATTCTCCTTCTTTTCGCGTCTGTCCTCGACCAAACGAGTGCTGCCTCCCCGTCCTGTATTTATTGTTTTACGAGATTCCGCCTCGGGAGAAGCGGCTAGTCCAGGATCACGATCTTGGTCCTGACTTCTCCCGCGATGCCGCCTCAATACTCATAAACTCAGCCGGTCGATACTAAGCCTGTCCCCGCTCCGCACCCTCCTCACCATGCCCAGCTTGAAGTACTTCTCCTCGCCGGCAGCCGTCTTCCCGCCGATGTACATCTTGTCGGCGCCGAGCACCTCGCGGAACCCCTCGGTGGAGCTGTCGCTCCCGCGCCGCCGCGGCTGCTGGGGGATGGGGATGCCACGCGGCGACGTGACGCCTCGGGCGGCCGCGGACTGTGACTGAGCGGCGGCGGCAGCCTGTGCTGCTATGCCGCGGGATGTGGAGGGCGCCGTTGTCGATACGGAATAGGACGTTGTGGTCGTCGACGAGGTGGGTTGCTTATTTGCTGATGAGGCTTGCGCGGAGGACTGTGGCATGGAGGGTGGGGGCTGTTGGCGGAAGGCGGCGAAGAAGCTGGAGAGGAAGGGCCTCTGAGGAGACATGGTGGGTTGATTGTGCGGGATTTGGATGATGTTCCGACTCGAGTGGAGATGTCCCGAGGCGCGGGTGAATAACCGCGATGTCACAGGACAGAGATTTGCCGTGAGCAGCAGTCGGGGTGCTGCAATAGAAGGACAAGGCCAGCTATGGTGAGATGCAGATGTCGTTATTGCGTTGCGAGGAACTGGGATGGGTGCCTTTGGCTGGCTTGTGATTGCGACGTTGGTGGTGTTTATCCCCTGAGACAGGAGAACACAAAGCAATCATGGGCAGGCAGGGCTGCAGGTATGTATGTGGTCCAGGGTGGCCGTCGGGGGAATAGACTAAATTGTCGGGACAGGGCAACGACACAGAGGCTGTACGGCTGAGGTTACGTCGATCACCGATCACGATCAGCTTGCAGAGAAGACGGACGAAGACAGGCAGGTCAAGTCTTGGGAGTAGAGCAAAGAGCGCATGTTGACGTAGTAAGACGGCTATCTGGGTGCCGTCGGCGTCTTAGCCTTAGTCTGGGGCACTGGGGGGGGGGATTGGGGGGAATTGGGGAGAAGTGGGACTCCTGACTCTTGGCCGTCGTCCTTCGGCCAATCTCGGGACAGGCGATGACAGCACCTTTCTGGTTGGATGGCAGGCTCCCGTCTGGCCGTTTGCCCGCCCGCCGTTGGTTCGGTCCACGGTGGGGCCACTGCCCGTTTCCTTAACGTGCCTCTCTCGTGCTAAAGCAGGCGTTGGCAGGCTGATGCTGTGGACTGTGTGGACTGTGGACAGGTGTGGGGACCGAGTCGTTCGCGGGGAAGGCGAGGGCCAAGCACCTTGCAGGACAGCTACTGCAGCAGAAACTCTTGTTGTCTGCCTATCTGCAGCTTCATCGTCAGTCAATCATTCATCCATCATCAAGGTTGCTCGATGGAACTGGCAGGACTGGGACCTGGCCACTTTGATGCTGCAATTCGCTGACTGAGGTCAAATCTTGCTTCTTGCTGTGGGTGCAACTCTAGATCCAGTCCACATGCAGAGGTAGTATACAGTAGTCTGTACCGTAGATACAGTAGTAGTATAGTCCGTGTGGTTGCAACGAACGAGGGCGAGGCGACGCCGTCCACTATCTCCCCTCTCGTGGCCAACTCCCCAGCCGACATCGTCAACCCCCCCCCCCCCCCCCCCAGTGAGGCTGAATCCGAATCGAGACTGCTGAAGGCAATCGACGGACACCCGAACGGGAGCCACTTGCAGGAATGGGATATGCTGGGACCTCCATGTCTCCCACCGCAGGATCGAGCAGCCCATCGCCCAGCACATTGTCGCGCTATCTGCGTGCGACCATGGCCTGATTCCGGTTTTCAGCGTGCCCTATCCTCTGGTTCTGGAGGGTCGGCGACCCAGCCTGTTGGCTCCCCCCGCCTCGCTTCCGATCCCGCCGCTCTGGGTCACCCAGAGCCGGCTCTTCTCGGGTCACCAAATGGTCAGCTGTGTGCACCGGGCAGACGGACGACACTGCGGATCCATTCCCATTGCATCGGACTCCCGTCTATCACCTTGCTGCGGAAGAAAGGCTCCTTCATCTCCTTACCAAACCGTTCCTCGGAATCACCAGTCTCCATCACCTTCACAAGGCTTCAGATTAGTCCAAAGTCCAGGATGCGATCTGCCAGGTCAAGCACCTGCTTCGGACAGCACGGCAGCTAGGCTTCCCCTCTCCTTTCAAGTCACTTCTGGATTTCCATCAGACACTTTCGCGAATGTCTTTTTAATTTATACTCATCTGTCCGATGCTCTTTATACAGCGCATAACGCTTCTCTACTTTAGAATTGTAAACTGTCAGATGTAACGCAGACCGCCCCCGTGCTTTCATAATGCTCCGGGGCTGCCTCTCTTGGCCTGCCAGCATGCGTGCTCGTTTGGTCGCAGTAAAGCCAAGTATGGAGCGCGCAGCAAACGACCAGCTTCCTGACGCGCGTCAGGAGTCTGCTGTGTACCTGCAGTTCGTCACCTTGAGGGAGTCCCTCAACTGTTTCGGGTCCGGGCCGGGGCCAAGTGACGAACAAAACGCGTTGCGTTTCAGCCCCATCGCTCACCACCCGATCCAAGAGCGAAGTCAAAGTGTTTGTTCAGTAGACAATCTTTTAACCTCCAATTTAACGACTTCTCGATTTGAATTCGAACCTAGGAGCCCTCTTCCGTAATTTGCCTTTTCCAAGTGCCGCATCTGCCCTCTGCAGGAAATACTTGCCAGCACTGGACTTTGAAGTTTCTCCGGCTCTACGCGGTACTGAGGTCGACACTTAGAACACGCCGTGGTCCTCGATACTCGAACAGAGAACTTCTCTTTCTTCGGACGAATCATCCATTCTTACCCCAAATACAAGCTCTGCCTGGTTCAAGTCCTCTCGTTACATCTTTTCCAACCATCCTTTCTCCTTTCCTGCCGCTGTAGCAGAGCTGCTGGCCACCTGACGACTATGGCTCCGCAGCAGCCAGAGTACTCCAACATCAGGGCCCCCAGTCACGAAAATGTGCGGGACGATGCAAGCACTGATGTAGAGGAGTCACTAATGGGCCATGATGAGAAGACCTGGGACGAGCTTCGTGGAGCCGGACGGGCGAGACAGAGCCGGTGGCAGCGAAGCCGTGCCGCTGCCTTCTCATGCCAGGGCCTGCTTAACACCCTCCTTTTGATTGTGATCCTAGGCCTACTCATCGACCGTCGCTATAATAAAGAGAACTACGGCCATTTCGAGGGCAATGGTGATATCTCCGGGTTTACACCTCGAGGTAAGCAATATCACAAGAGCCAAAGACTCCTTGCGTTCGCTAGCGCATCAGGTTCCCCTGTACTGACATGGTGAAAAGTCTCCCAGCAAATCAAGACCTTCGTGCCCGACCTTGGATTCGTCCCGGAGAACGGCTCAGAGTTCTTCACGGAGGAGGTCAGGCAGAAATGGCTCGGGATAGTACCGAAAGGACTCGGCTACGTCGAGGTCCACGACCCTTCCAAGTACGACAACCTACCGAATCGCCCACTCGAGGGTCCGGGCTATTCCCACACGGTCTACACCACCAGCGTGACACACCAGCTCCACTGCCTCTACAACATCGCCCAGGTCTACTCGGGCCTCGTCTCCGACCCCAGCCTGATCCCCGAGCAGATGCAAGGGCACCTGCCCCACTGCTTCGAGTACCTGCGGCAGACCATCATGTGCTGCGGCGACACGGCGCTTGAGGGCCAGCAGACTACCTTCCCCGAGGGCTTTGTTGGCAGTGACGGCTGGGATGCCAAGCACGTGTGCAAGGACTACGACGCTGTCTACAGGCACCTGGAGGAGGTGAGAGCTAATAACGACGTCTGGATTTGAAATGTGGCCACGGCTGGTCTCCAAACAAATTTTCTCTAATTCTTGGGCTTTTGGTGCTCACTGGGGTCGGCATAGCAGGCGTTTGGCATCATTTTGAGCTTAGTACTTTCAAGTCGGATCATCATGGTCACGAAGAGAAATGGATTTCCTCAGACGGAAGAGTCTACGGTACTTAGAAGAGCAACGGCATATCAAATATCAGCTGCTGGCTAGCTCAATCACACGCTGAGCCTCTCCATCAAACTGGTGTGCAAACACGCGTGATCAAATCAGACGGCATTCCGTGTAAGTCAGCCCAAGGTTTCGCTCTGTTTCGTCGATTCTAGACGATCTCGGCGCTTGATCTCACTCCGATTCTCAAGGCCTGTTCTAAACCGCATCTAAAAAAGAAAATGGAACAAAGCTACCCGTCCCTCGATATGCACAGTAAACATGCAGCCGTCCAGAAGATCGTATCAATATCTCACATCTCTTCCTTGATATATTGTTGGGGAACTTGGCTCATTCAGCATTCAAGTCAAGCACACCTATCTTCCTGGACATGTCGTAGGATGATGGAAGAGAGACCATCTACAGACGTTGGGTAGACTCGATTAAGTGGATCGATCCGAGAGACTCCTGCTCAGAGCGGATTTGCCAACACAAGATAGGCTTCGGAAGATAGGTAGTGGATCATTAGATAATGATATCAATTTTTCTTCTTGCCCAAGTCCGTCTCGCCAGTACAGGCACAATATGTGAATCCGAAAATTGAAATGCAGGACGCTCAGATCTTGCTGCTTCCCAAAGCCTTCGTCTTGGCTTTATACAGCTTGACCAACTGGCGTACAGCAAGATCAAGCAACACATCTTCTGAGCCACCGGGAATTCTCGCGCCAGGCACGTCTCGCCAGATGACTACAAGCATCACAAGTCAGTCTCACATTTCGAGTGCCCAAGTTGAAATCTCGCATCCAACACGCATGGAAAGAGGGGAAGAAGATTCGAAAATACTCACTCTCAACCAACTCTCCCTGTCCAGACCTCGTGTACCCGTTGCCACCAAATAGCAACACAGCCGCATCAGCGCATTCCTTCAGCACCAGCCCGCCCTGCGCTTTCAGCAGGCCCGTCAGCCCGCCCAACTCCCGGTCGCCGTCCTCCTTCGACATCTGGGTGAGCTGGTACGCAAATTGCTCAACCCAGGCCCACTGGGACTCGAGCAGGGCACCTGCTTTGGCTAGGCGATGCCTGACTACCGGCTGGTCCATGAGTGGCCGCCCGAACGCCTCGCGTTTAAGGACATACTCAAAGGCAGCGGACAGGGCGACCCGGGCCTGCCGAGTTGTACCCACGGCGATTGAGAGTCTTTCGTGATTGAAATTTGTCATGATATATCTCATACCCTGGTTGCAAGAGTTCGCTCTGGTCAGCCTCTGGGCTACCGCTTTCTTTGGAACGGTGGCCATGGTGATCGCGGCAGAGGAGGGCTTTTCTTCTGACTTACCATCCCTTCTTTACCGATGAGGTTCTCAGCCGGCACTTTCACGTCGTCGAGCTCGATGTATGTCGTTCCCGCGCTCATTGACCCACCCACTCTGAGTTTGCGCATTGTGACGCCGGGCTGGTTCTTGAGAGGGACGACGAGCATGGATAAGCCCGGTGCTCCTGAGCCCTCAGGCCCGGTTCGCACCGCCATACTCGCCCAGTCCTGAGAATGCAATGGTTAGGAAAATCCCGGAGGAAGCAAACGCAAAGAATTCCAGAGGAGTAAAGGCCTGCTTACAGTCCATATCCCGTTCGTGATCCACTTCTTCGTCCCGTTCACAACGTAGTGTTTCCCATCCGCGCTTTTGACAGCCGTGGTAGTAATCCCAGCCACATCGCTGCCCGCGTCCGGCTCCGTGATTGCGATGCAACTCCTCTTCTCGCCCCTCAGCAGCTGGGGCAGGAAGCGCTCCTGCAGCTGCTCGTTGCCGAACTTCAAGATGGGTGGCACGCCAAAGGACATGCCCGTCGTGATGCTGGCACTCGGGCCCACGACCCCCGTTCTCGCCATCTCATCAGCGTAGATGAGCCCGTGGAGGTAGTCAAACTCCTCAACCTTGAGCCCGCCCAGCAGCTCGTGGATGCCCAGCCTCTTGAGCCATGCGACTGGTAAAGGGGCCGGAAGGCACGGGATCAGCATATTTGCCTTTGCGAAGGTTTCGAACACGTGTGGGGGTACCATCTCAGCTTTCTCCCACTCGATGGCGTCTTTCAGAAGATTTTTCTCCACGAACGCTCTGACGTTCCTTTGCCATTTGCGATGAGTCTCCTTGAAGATGGGTGATGGCAGGCCCAAGAGCCATGGGGGCTCAGAGAAGGGAATTGGTGTGGCCATGGTGTATGTATCGGAGTCCTCCAAGCTGTTGCTCACTGTCAGAAAAGGTGAAATACTCTATGATTAGAGAGAGAAAAGATTTGTAAAGTTCCATAACACTTGTTGAAGCCAGAAAGTCTGAGTCCGAAACATATATAAATCGGGTAAAGGCTGACTTGTACCCAGACTGCGGGGAAATGTGCCGAGGTCTATGAACCTACAGAGGTGCATCCGAAGTAAACACTGGGTTCGGGGCCGAGCTTGTTACACATGCAGCTGAACCAATACATCTGCAAATTTCAAGATGTTTATTTCTCAACACCAGAAACGCAATTATTTTCGTGTATATGCATTTGCCTCCGGACAACTTCGGCGGTTTGTGTTGATGGAGTCTAATCAAACAAATATTGTTGTTCAGGCGCTCGAGGCAAGTAGACTCGCATATACCGTCAGCTTCAGTGTCTACAAGGATGATGCAAGACAAAGCTCAGACTTGGAAATAATTCATTAGATCGTGTATATTATCGTTGCTGTGTTTTTTCATTAATGACTCATACTGCCCCCGCGACCTCGACCGCGCCCAGGCAGTATAGGCGAAATATCGTCCCAGTGATGTTGCTCAACGTTATATTCCATTGGCGCCGGTTTATCAAGAACTTCCATCTTTATCTCCACCTCGGTAGTGACTTGGATCTGCATCTTCCTCTCCATCGACAATCTCCTTTGACGAGACAATATTCCAGGGTCGTCGTCCATTGCTGCGTAAGACGCCCTAGAGGAGGTCATAGACTCCCCTGAGCTTGCCCGCTGAAATCTCTCCGGCACGAAGGTCTTGTACAATTTCCTCCGGAATTGTCGCGTCGTGCCAAAGCATACTAGAAGAAACAAACCTGCTACACATCCCGGAATGAATGCGGCTATTGTCGATTGTGCCTTGCCGACAGACAGGTCGGGCTCCGCAGTGAGTGAGTCCTGGATGTCCATATGATTGTACGTTACTTGCACAGCAATGTTATAACCCTCAAAAGCGCTGTTGTAAGGAAAAGACCATTTGGTTAGCAGTTGGTTCACTTTGTGACTAGGAACCAGCATAGGCTTACCTAATGAAGACCAGAGGTATCGTCACTCGCACTACTAGCCATCTGTCATGTATGCAGCTTGGCCTTTGCTGTAGCGTCCCAAACTTCGAATCTGAATTTTCAATCTTCCGAAGAAGCAGCCTTGCCTGGATAAATTCCAGAAAAATGAGCCCGAGCATGAAAAGACCGCCTGCACATGAGCAGACATCTGCAGGACTTCAATCAGCACCAATACTGCGTACGATGCAAGGAGCGGCATATAGTGACCTACATAATACATCTGCCGTGAAAAAATACCAAAAGGGTGACTTCTTCAGAGACGTCAACTGAAGTAGACCTGCCTGAATGATAGGAAGGACTATGACCACTGGCTTTCCAGCTCGGTTGACGAGGGCCAGTGGACGGCGAAGCGAGGCCGATTCCGCGAGCCCGTAAACAGATTGCATGAGTTGAAAACTCCAGCAAAATGCAAGGCCAGCCTCCATATTAAAGCAGGCCCATCCTGCAAGCTGAGTCAGCTCAAATAGATGAATGATGAGGTCGATGCGCACGAACTCATGGTCGCTAGAATTTTGTCCGCGCCAGTATCGTAGGAGTTCAACGCCACGATCGCAGGTATACCGGCTTTAGCTAGGTACTTCAAGTACCGAAGTCTGTCCCACATTATGTCCTCGTAATCTCTATAATGCAGAAGCCTGAGTCAGCCATTGTTGCTCAGTCACGGAGTCTGTTGTGTGTCATGACGTGAGCCTCGTCGGGGAGGAGTGGGGGCCGACAAGATGACGAGAAGACAGCCCGTGAGAGTATTTTTGCACTGACATTATCAGCATGATTTGCTGTGCGATACTTGTGATTGTCGCAATCAGTGCGGCGATGCTAATGAAAAAGAGATCTGGAATTTATTTAGTAAACATTTACAACTGGGGGTTGAGACAGTGACGGCCGACGCCCGGAGGGCGGCCACAGACGGTGACGACTCACAGCTTCCCTTTTCCCTGCTCTGCACAAGCAGCCATATTAACAACAAATTGCTGAAGAAACAGAAGAACGACCAAGTCAAGACACCAGAGGCGGTGCCCTCGGCTCCGGAAGGCAGCTGTGTCATGCTGGCCCCGTGCTTGGGTGGGCCTCCGCTGTCAGCGAGCCCGGCTTCTCAGGAACGAGAAAAGCAGTGACAGAGAAGTCGACCTGTCAAAGAGCATTTGACAGGAAAGAAAAAGAAAATGCCGGACTGCCACGCGGAGAGCGGACCTCTTTTGCTTATTGTGCCTGCATACCGCACGCTGCATCCTTTCAATGGGGACCGGCCGGGGTGGCGTTTGGCACACCCCGTTCGGGAGGATCGACACTGCACACGAGACAGCACCGGCAAATGAAGCAAAATGAAGCAGGGGAACCAGACAGCCCAGAAAGGCTACTCATGGCAAATCTCTTGGCCCTGGTAGAAGGGCTGGGGGCCGTAGCGTTCTCACTGGTCGCATCTCGTTCAAATTTGAACCAACAAAACCATCGTCTACGGACCCTCGCGGGCCCTTGCAGCGCCCCCACAACCTGCGTCGGACATCCTTTCCACAACAGGGCTTAGGCACTTGCAAGCGAGGCAACGTTCTTCGCCTCCAACCCCGTTTCCACAGACGCGTACGCGCACCAACCTGGTTTTGACTTGACGAGCTGCGGGTGCGTCCGCTAGCTCGGTGTGATGGCTTTTAGCCCACAATTGTGTCTTTTAAGGCCGGCAGATCTCCCGGCGACTTTATTTCTACTTGTGGCCAAGGTCTGCTGTTCAACGGATATGAGAGGGCCAGGGCCGCCCACAGAAAATCAAAGCCACTGCTGGCTAGACCCCCCCAGATGAGACGTCATTACTGTCCGGGCCTGTCTAGGGCTTAATTGTACGGAATACAGTGATTGACTGGGCCTAGCTTGCCCAGGTGGTGTGAGTGGGTGGGGACTGATTTAGCTGCGTCTGATTTTCTCCGATGGCATTTCTCCTTTTTCCCTTATCGCAACCTGTCTGCGAGATGTTCCAGACAGCAAAGAAGAACTCAGCTATCTTCCCTGAGCCTCTCCATTTCTGGTAAGTGTAGCTGGCTTGGTCCATGATTCTTATCTACTCTACGGTCGTATAGGGCCGGCCGTAGTATGACCTGCTCAGGAGTAATGTGGTATTTGTGAACTCACGTGTCACTGTAGTATTTATCCTACTGGACGAACCGCTGTCGCGAAGTTTAAACGTTCGGACGGAATTTACCGACTTAAGTTCCAAGGTACGGTCTTTAAATGTTTCAGAGATGCCTTAGTTAGCCACCACAAACCCATCTTTTCGCCCCTGCAGTTGACTTTGTCCATTCTGCCGCTCCTTCTCCACCTCAGCGTCTCAATAGTAAGCTCCTCCTGCTCCATATCACAGAAGTCCATGGAATGCAACACTCCCTATAACAGACTGTAGTTTTAACGCTGCAGCCGCGACAATTCGTGAAGGTGCGAGATGGTTTTTTTTCCTCCTATTGACAGCATATCCTTAAGCCGAAAGTGCTTGGGTATAATTTCTTTCTCTGAAAATGCGATTTCTACGTCCTGATCTTGATACGACCGTTGTAGAGGCGTCGTGCCCGACATTTGTCTATCCAATGCACTTTCACATAGCCAACCCTGCTTCATATGATCGGGAGATGATGGGTCTTCTCTTCTCGCAAAACTACTTGATTCTTCAGAACAACTGGCTATGGGTCTAGACTAGAAGTTATTGAATAATGCTCCAGAAACTTTTGGTACCTTGCGTAGAAGTAAGAAGTCTCAGAAATCGTGTCCAATATCACAGGAAAGCAGTGCGGCAGGCCTTCGTAACTATAGATTTCGACATCCACCCCCGAGGCCTGCAGAGCTTCTGCATAGGCAAAGGCTTCATCCCGCAGGATGTCGGCTCCTGCGCATTGTATCACTACGGTATTAGTTCATTAGCTGATTAATTCATCAAGGAAAGTCTGGTGAGGACGCACGAGTTGGTGGTAAGCCCTTTAATGACTTTGCTAGCAGCGGCGAGTGACGATGATCGGGAACGGCGTGTGGGACGTATATATCGAGGCATGCTTCATATCTCAGAGTATTGAGGACCGGATTTTCATAATTCTGAATGTAACTGCCAAATTCGTATTCATGCTTCGGAAAGAATTTAGGGTGGCAGGTCGCTGGGAAGTGGAGGACTTGAGCAATCACGCCGGTGACGCCGTTGTCTCTGCACTCGATAGCCAGGGCAGCAGCCTTTAAGACATGAGCTGTTAGACAGAATGCAGCAACCAAGTATAATTATGTCTTGAGACTTACAAGGTTGGCTCCTGCGCTGCTACCGCTGAGGATAATTCTCTCAGGGTTGACTCCTAGGAGATTTGCGTTTTGTTTACACTGAAAAATCAGTCAGATCACAGTTTCCATGAGTCAGACCCGTTTCAGATCCGTTTCTTGGTGCAGCTTACCCATAAAAGACCATCATAGCTGTCGTGAAGCGGACGAGGGAATGGATTCTCAGGTGCTCTACATATGTGTTAGCAGTGACACTCAGGCAGCGAGACACAAAGACGTGAATCGAAAATTACAATCGGTAGTCGACGCTGACGACGACTATGTTTTTGTTCGTAGCAGCGTAAACGTTTTCAGCACCATCAACTTCGTGGCGTCCCACGCACCAGGCTTGGTCCCAAACTGTCAGCCTTCAAGTTTCCAGCAACAATATCAGCCATCTTCGATTTTACTCACCACCTCCATGCATGCGATACATCAGAACTGCATTTGGCTCGACATTGGGCGACTTGTAAACTTTGAGCTCCGCTATGTGCCCGTCCCGAGTTGCGAAGTGCATCAACTGGGCTATTATGCATTAGCTACCTCCTATGAAGCCCGAATTCACGCATTCTGGAAAATTCTAATGAAAGCCGGATTGTCAATCGTAGAGGGGAAAGCTTTATACGTACTGGTCACGTCTCGATACCGATCGGGTCCACCGGGGGGAATGGTTGCATCTACATCGCCAGCAGCATTTCGAAAACTTTCGAAGTCTGGCAGGCAATAGAGTTGTGAAAAGCCGGCGCCGATGGCTTCTTCAGCAGCCTCGTAGGCAGGATGCTTCCGTGAGAGGTGGCCAAGCTTGGGAAGCGGTTGGAAGTTTGCGTCGAAATCGACGTAGTCGGACTGAGATTTCGTGTAAATCATATCTTGAGAGCCAATGAAATTGGAAGATCTATTTCTAGTGAGATACAGGTTGATAGAGCGTTGTCATTGAAAAGTTAACGGCCTGCGAAACTACGCCGGGCGTTTAGGATGCTGTGGTAGTACCCAGGTAGTGTGGAATTTTGTGCGAAACACCGGGCTTATATATTTCGATAATGCAGTCCATTAGGCATTGCAATCTTGAACACATTCGCATTTCATTAGTCTTGTTCTTTGTCTCTTACAGCTGATTCACATGTGGGATGAGCCATAATGTGAAATAATGGACTCAGGTGGCTGAGCCTGATATGAGGTGAGATGATTCATAGCCGCTATTCCACATTGGGACCGGCGAGTAACTAGTGAAGGGAATGCGCGTGCCCTGGCCACATCAACATCGGCTCTTCCGCAAGCATGGAACCTTGAAAATATAAGAAGTCTCGCTTGACGAGCATTCAATTTTCTGATCATGTACACATCCAGAGAAAAAAAATCTTAACACCCACAACTCAAAAGAAATCAGTGATTCTACAAAATGTTGTACTTTCCTATCCCCAGAGCAGCGACCAACCTCGAAGAGGTGCCACGATCCCAACTTGACCTGCGGTCGGATACAGACATCATCACTGAGCTAGCTTCCTTCCTTCCAGTCACGACGGAAAGGAATGTATGGGCTTTCTGGGATAAGGGCCTAGACGCTATGTACCCCAGTTACCGATGCACCGTCATAAATTGGGTGCGGAAGCTCGGCCCTAGCTGGACGATTCGACTTGTTGACCTCGTCGAGGGGTCACCGAACAACGTTTACAACTTTGTTGGGAAAGAGTGGTTTCCAGATTGCATGGTCGAAAATACCATGGATGGATGTCACAAGGCGCAACACATATCAGACTTGATTCGCCTCCCCTTACTTTTTGAGCATGGCGGCGTCTGGATGGACGTCGGCAATATGCTCCATACTCACCTCGATGCACTCTTTTGGAACGCCCTCTCGAATTTGGACTCATACGAAATCGGCTTGTGGATCATCTCCGGCCAGATCAGAAAGAAATGGGGCAGTTTCGGCAATTACATGCTTGCTGCTAGAAAGGGCTCTGTCTTCATCCAAAATTGGCACAACGGGTACAAGGAATTATGGAATGGTCGCACCAACGATTGTGGCTCTCATAAGCATCCTTTGATTCAGGAAATTGGTATCGCCGACGGCATGGCAGATTGGAACTTTGAAGACAAGGTCCTCGAGATGAGCGACTACGTGGCCCATATGCTCATTGGCGATCGCACAAGAAACCTCCTCGATATTGAGACAGGATGGAATGGGCGCGAAGTCTTTGAAAAAAGGGCTTTCATGGTCGAGGGCATTGAAAATGGTGTTCTTGGCGCCATCAAGACGGATTACGATGGCGCGAAGCAGGTCAAATTCTTCACGACTCCGCTTGACGAGCCTTGCACGGAGAAGAGAGCTGCTGCTGAGTCGTTTGTGATTGATATGCTGGAAAATAGCCACATGTACAAGGTGTACCACAACTCAGCCGGGGGCCTGCCTGCGCTGGGAGACTTGATCAAGAGGGAGGGTCTCAAGGACGCAGATCATAGACCAGGAACGTTTGGAGAGCTGTATAGGTACGGGACTGTGCATTGGCGGTCGAAGCGGCAAGTTGAACAGTTGTCGCCACCACCGAATGAAGATGAGTTGATCAAAGCGACACCGACGACACCAGCAACTCAGAAGTAAGACTATGAGAGTTTAAGCTCGGGTGTCTGCTTTGCGACCAAAGAATTTATATGGAATAATTGGGGGGAAATGGGGGAAGGAGTTATAGAAAATAAAGTAATCTCTTAAGGGTCACCAATTTTAAAACATTCTCCAGTAGGATTATTTCCCATAAAAGACGACCTCCTGTAAGATCGATTCTAATGACAGGCCTTCTTATGAAATAACCTTCTATAAGATTACCTCCTATAGAATAGTCTCCCGTGGAATGATTTCTTGTAGGATAATCTCTTATGAGAAAGTATTCTATAGAATAACTTCTCGTGAAATAAACTCATGTAGAATAACGTCCTGTGTCCTGTGGGATAACTTTCTGCAATGATGAATCAAAGTTTTCGAAAGTCGCGGTGTTGTATTAATAGTGTATGTGATACACTTGCGCTGGTGTATATTCGAGGTTTATATGGCCAGTCAAGGTTTAGCCAGGGCGGATGGAAGAAAAGAGCGTAGAGGCCACTCATGATCTTAGTCTGGGGGTGGCGGCTGTACATAAAGATGGCAATTTGTTTTGATCTGACTCGACTTGTGGGCATTGAGACTTAGAAATCCTTAAATAAATATACGCCCTCAGGCATATCGTTATAATCTTCTTCGTCAATAATCGAGTTTTAGCACCAGTAAGTATATCTAAGATGTTTAGTCCATCCCACTTGAAGTCTCGTTCAGTCTCATTGAAAGTCACGGGTTTTCGATCACTCTTGTTACTCTCATGGCCTCTTGGATAGCAGATGAACAATCATAACCTTTCCAGCTTCTCTTCAATTGAGCCTAATCAAGTTCCCTAGCCATTAGTATAGCGTACCACACTGATGTTCTACAAGATATATCATGGGATGTTACATGAAAAGGCCATATAGAACTTACCTTGTTGCCACTTCAGAAAAGCTCAACACCACTCAACCCTCAGTTAAATGCAGAACTGTCTGCCTCCAAGATTTATTCCATCCGTGCATCACAACTATTTAGATAATTGGTTGAAGAATATCCACTTCCCTGGGGCCATTTCAAATGGCCTTTGGCCTGATAGAAACCTTCAACGTATCGGAGAATACGCTGCCCTCAGTTTCAGATGAGCACCTCGCGACCTCCGTGAGGAAAAGAAAAGAATAAAAGGGAAGGGGTTCTAATATGTGTATCATACATAAATCTTTCAATTTTAAAACCCCGATTAGGTGACTTTGTTTATTTTCAATGACTTTATTAAAGGGTATCAGCTACTGTAATTCTCATGAGGATTCAACAGGAAAGATCTAGGAATTCAAACTCTGATTAAATCTACTATAAACAGAGAAATCAGTTATAAATATACACTTTCAAGGGTTGAGTCTTACAATTTCATCCTGACTACAGCGTAGATATATTCTGTATACTGTTTGTAAAATCTTAGATGGTCGCACATAAGGTCATGAATTGGGTCAGCCTTTACCTAGAGGTTCCCTTTTCGCCGCAAGATGAGATAAACCCACTAGTATTGCATTTTGAGAAACAAATGTATGTTCAAATTGATGAAAGCGATGATGCGTTTTCCTATTCATTGACTTGTCCGCGGCCACTTCAAGTTTTAAGGCCTGACGCATCTGACGTCCCAGCAGGCCTTCCTCCGAACTTCGAGAGTCTCCAGTGCTTTCGACAGGCTCTCGGGGATGAGAGATATAGGTCTCTTTTGAAAATACAAAGTTCACGACCTCTCAAGAAACCAGACTCTCGTGGAAATGTGTCACATTCTCTAGCATAGCCTTGAGAGGGATGAGGATCAGGATCCCGGCATGTTTCCTCATGATCTCCACTATGAAAGCGCTGTCATGAAATCGGAGTCCGAATTACGTGACCATGCTAGCATGCTCTCGCTTTCACCTACTTATATCCATCGCCAGTCTGTCTCTTGTCGGTCACCATATCTAGCTGCAGGACCCCGCGCCGTTTTCAAGGCTAGGGCTGCAATATCATCTTTTCCAAGACTGCCGAGCAACTCCTCAGACCAAAGTCTTGGCCTCTGACTGGCGATCGCGGTGTGCAACTTGGCTGCTTGTATCTTATTAGAGGCCCCTCCTCCCGACGACGGCACTGCCAAGCTCAATCCTGACCTCGCTGCTGACCAGGACCAACGGATACCAGATGTTGACCCCGCGCATCCAGCTTTTTCATCTATGTAGATACCCCGGATTCGCTGCACCCCAGACTCGGGGCACGTGTGGTATAGATTTGTGGGGTAGCAGACCAGCTGTTGAAATATTGTAATAAATGCCCAGAACCCGGCCCGCCAGTGATATCCCAATTGTCAAGCTTTTACTTGTTTTAATCAAGAGAACCATTAAAGTCTACTTCTAGCGGAACAAGAGTGAGGCACCAAAACTAAATTCAACCCTACGAAACTCAAAATGGCAGCCAGCGAGAAACGGTTGTCTTCGGTGGAGCGTCATGCCCACATCGTCGATAACGTTGACAGCATCAACAAGGGCGAGAAGCCTACTGAACACGATGAGAAACGCGACTGGACCGGTACCACGAGGAAGACTGATCCGGAGGAGATCAAACTCGTGCGAAAGCTTGACTATTGGATAATGGTAGGTGGAGGCAATGATGCTAAATGCCAGTCTGACTCGCTGACAATGTCACTTCAGCCAACTCTTTGCACAATGTATTTTCTCAGTGAGCTATATGGACCTTGACCATACAAACCCTCCGAGATTAACCTGCTTAAGACTACGTCGATCGGAACGCAATCGCCCAGGCGCGACTTAACAATTTGGAGGATGACTTGGGTATGACGGGTACCGAGTTCAATACCACAGTCTCCATGTAAGCAAATGCGGGCACCTCATAACATTGACTGTCGCAAAGCTGAGGCGACTATGGCGGAAGCCCTTGCACAGTCATACGCCACTGCCTTAGTAAAACAGAGTTGACAGCCTTCTAGTCTCTTCGTCGGTTACGTGCTGATGCAGGTTCGTTACGTCCGAGGCACCATCCTCAGTGGAGTCTGTCTAACAATGGATAGATTCCTTCCAATATGTTGATCACCAGGATACAGCCGGGTATATATATGAGCGCATGGATGTTGATCTGGGCTGTGGTGTCTGGTAAGATGAAATCCTGTGCACTCATACTCGGCTTGAACTATGATTTACACGACTGTTATCAATAGGTTGTACAGCCTTGGTTCAGAACTATGGAGGCCTTGTGGCCTGTAGGTTCTTCTTGGGGATCACTGAGGCTCCAGTAAGTTGTCCTGTCATTGGGATGCAATCTCCAGACCCTTGACAGGGTCTCACTGACACCAGACATATCATAGTTCTATCCCGGTGCCACCTACATGCTTTCCATCTTCTACACTCGCACGGAAGTTGCCGCCCGCATCGCCGTACTTTATTGTGCTCAAATTCTTGCCACAGGTGTCTCGGGCCTGATTGCCGCGGGAATATTTGCCAAGATGGATGGACTAAGAGGCATAGCAGGCTGGAGATGGCTCTTCATCGTTGAAGGAGCGGCCACCGGTCTCGTCGCACTCGTTGGCTTCTGGTTCCTCCCTAATACGCCCCTCACGACGCGTTGGCTTAACGAGCATGAGCGTGAGCTAGCACATTCACGTATGCAAAGGGATAAGGTCTCGGACTCTTCGGACGTCGAGGCTTCAGCTATGGACGGCTTGAAGCAGGCCTGCCGCGACAAGCGGACCTGGCTCTTTTGTCTGATGCAGAACTTTCATCTTTCGGCATGCTCTTTCAATTCCTTTTTCCCTACGTAAGTTCGCCTGACAGTACTGAGGATTTCACAGCTCTTGAACGCTAATACAAATCTTGCACAGTGTCGTCAAGACCCTCGGCTTCAATACTACCGTCACCCTTGCGATGACCTGCCCGCCCTTCATCTTTGCCGGCGCTGCTGGAATTGCTTTCGGATGGAGTTCTGGACGCCTGCACGAGAGGACGTGGCACATCACCGGAGGTCTGAGCGTTGCCATTGTTGGCTTTGCACTTGCGGCCGCCACATTGAATACAGCAGCCCGCTACGTCGCGTGCTTCATCTTCGCGATGGGTGCTTACAGCGTCAATTCGGTCATCATTGGCTGGGCGTCCTCAACACTGTCACAGACTAAGGAGAAGAAGGCCGTTGTCCTTGCCATGACAAACGTCGGCGGCCAAGTACGTTCAATTACCTGGACTGACGTGCCAAGAAGATTCCCTCGTGCCAAGAAGATTCCCACTGACCTTAATTTACTATCCAGATTGGCTACATCTATGGTGCTTACCTCTGGCCAAGTAGTGATGGACCGCGTTACGCTATCGGTTTTGGCGCCTCAGCAGGATTCGCCCTCCTCTCGATTTTGTGTGCCTGGTGGATCCGCGTCTTGCTTGTTAGAGAAAATAGGAGGATTCGCGCGTCTACTTCGGAGCACGTCAATTTGCATGGGTACTAGAGTTGGCCAAAGGTTACATGACGCTGAGTATCAAGACTGCCCACTACAACGACTAAAACTGTATTAAGACCAGCAATAATGACAATGAGAAACCCAGTCTTTTTACAGTAGATTCGTTCTGTTGAGATAGAATTGAATTGAATCTGGGCTTGTGGAGAATTTATATGACACTATATTATTGTATAGCGCAGACACCCGAGACAGATATTTCAGATCTATTGTTGCACACTCACAGATTTTTGTCCAACTCGAGTGAATAGCGTGATTGCACATTCAAAAGCTGAGGACTGCAAACCCTTCTGTCAGATTATGCGGTCCAGATCGGACCTGGATTTTGCCTCAGAATTACGGACAAAAGCGCCCGAAGTTAGTAAGGCTTCTCAGAGGCAACTTCAGACAGAACAACGGACTGAGCAGAATCATCGGTTAACAAATCGAAGGCCGAACAAAGCATCATCTATTATTCAATATGTGCGATCGAACACCTCCCTCCGGCTTAATTCAAACCTGTTCAAGTGCTTTAGGTCCACTACGACGTGTCTCCTGTATAGCTCACCACACTTGCAGATCACCTATTTTTAAAAACACCAGAGGCTGATCAATGATGGGTGGACGTGCGGCTTACATGAAGCTTGAAATTAATACAACCAACGAACAGGGTACTGAGACAGACCCGAACCGAAGTTCCGAGACTGTAGAACTGCAGCACTTCCTTATATGTCCTGAGAAGAGCGGAATCATCTGTCTTATATCAGCGATCTTAATCTCATAGAAGTCGTCCTCCGTCGGGCAAGCGTTGCCATTCCTGTCAGCTTTCATTAGACATTCCAGCTTGCTTCAAACGTCGGCCAGCACAGGGTAAGAAATATAAGGGCTACATCCGGCTGACTAGATCATTGTCATCACGAGTCCCAAAAGACAAATAGGTTGCGATGAAACTTTATGAGGACGCTGGACAGGATACTAGTTGTCTTTCGGAATACGAGGCGCCTATAATCCAGGGGCTTTGACATATCCACTTTGACATCAGTAAGCTGTGTAAATTAGAGCGTCGTTCTTTGCACGGTGTCCCTCTCAATCTAGGTGAGGCAAAACAGGGAGCAATAGCATCTCACAAAGCCTTTCGTATCGAAAACCCAGCCTGAGGTCTTTCACTGACTAGTGAGCCCCCATACTCGTCTTTCTTCATTCATGTGGTCTATGAAATTATTTTCACCTACTGAATACCGTATTTGTAGGGGGGAATGATTACATGCAAGAATCGATGCCATCTCGCTGGGAATTTGATAAATTGTGATAATGACAACAGATCCGTTCCCACAATATAAACCATTGAAATATAGGCATTTAGACCGGCGTCGAACTACCGGACACCATCACTGTGTTTCCATTGGCGTTAATTTTGGTCTCAGTCTGGTTCCGCGAGTCGTTTCGGAAACCCTGCGCCCCCACATGTATGAGATTCTTATCTGAGCCGGTCTCATCGACGTGGTACGCCTTCATCTCAATGGATTGCTCAACTTGAATCTCTAGCCTCGTGCCACGACGCTCCTCGTCGTCGACCTGGCTCCTCAGCACCTGACTCTGTTTGCGAGTTGCAGAGAGCCCGTATACGTTGTGAGAGGGGGTGGATCCGGGCTTTTGTCCAAAGATGACGCGGGAGACAAAAGCTTTCAGTGATGGCACAGAGCCGCAGATGATAGCGACATTGATTTCTATGACAGACCACAGAGCGATAGGGACGCTGGTAACTAGAATTTTGCTCATCAGGCCAATTCGTTTTAGTCAATGGCGAGACTCTGGCGCCACATACCTGATTGTTCTTCATATGGTCCATTCAGATTCTGGTACAGCGCCCTGAGTCTAACGATCGATATAACGGTCGTGCTGCCACGAAGTTAGCTGAATCTCGCGGCTTAGATGATTGCAACTGTGCCTAGACTCACAATAGACCACAAGCAAAGACCGAAACAAGTATGATACGCTGCTTTCTAGGGATTTGTAGCTTTTGCAGGAATGGTAGTGGGATGATGAGCAACATAAGGTCATTGACAATGTTGAACCCGGCAACCGAATAATTCAGTGCTGGTCTGTCGACGCACCAGCCTTGCAACGAGTCGTCCCAGGCCTTCGCTATCGGAAAACAAAAGAACAACGCAGCGCAGAAAGACATAATTCCGCATGCACAGACCCAAAGAATAGCTGCTTTCATGATTCTAGCCGCAGTTCTAGTTGTGAAGAGTCGTGCAGCTTGGGTTGTGAGAGAGAGCTTGTAGAATGTCTGAGTCAAGTTATAAAATGGAACTGTGACATATAGCGCCTGAGATAATGGTCATCAGTATTGGAGCGATGTATTGTACCATAAAGAGTGAGCGGTAGATGTGATGTACTCACGGCCAGGAAGCTGCCAAGATGGATTGGATTCACGGGTGTGCCAAGTCCCCACCTGATTTCTTCACCGAGCATCTTACTGTCAGCAACGGAAGGCTTCTTTTGAATAGAATATTAACATAAAAAGATTGTTTGACATACGATACATGACAGCCACAAGAAAGCCAACTGAGCAAATCTATGTGCAGGGTGAGCCAAAAATTTCTGAACTGAACTCTGACGAGGAATCTGAAGCCTTCCGTAGTGTGTGTTCAAAGCTGAATCGCTGATGTGTCACGCAAACCAACAGAACAGCGATAGGTTGAGTGCAGCCGTGAAGGTTGGGAAAGGGCCGAGGAACAACTCACCATCGCAGCCGCCATAAGGTAATCATCCCATCCCATCCTCTTCACAATGACTCCTCTCGTGAACAGCCGCAGCCCAACCGCGACAAGAGCTAACGCCGTCCACAGTATTGCGTTCACCACTAGATCATGGCACACATCCACAACCGGCATAGTACCGAGGTACCACATCTTGTGGCCGGTTGCTCCAGGAGAGGATTAAAACGAAATTCTGTATGAAAACAAAAGTGAGAAAGAGATAGATCTACAGTGAAGACACGATATCAAGTCAGAACTGAGGCATACCGGATATCACCGAGCACGGGCTGAAATGGAAAAGAAGCTAAGGCTCTTCCCTTTGATGTATGTTGCAAGACCCCGGGGTCAAAGCCCGTGGGCTGTGGCTTGATCTCGGCTCGAACCTTTGGAAGCAGTCAGGGGCGTCAGAGGCCTGCTGGTGAAAGTCTACCCATGTCTTGCAGGTCCGCGTGCTGCCTTGTGGCATTTCGTAGAGGGCTCTACAGGGAGGGAGGGGGCGAGCGATAATTAGACAGAAGAGGGCCGTTCCGTGTCGACCGCACAACGGGGTGGTCAGAACCTTGGATGGCCATTCAATGGGTGCTTCTAAACGAACACCCGACCCCCGGCCACATTGCGGAACGCCGGTAAGTTGTCTTGTCACCATGCAGTAGTTCTCCCCCCGGCTTTCCGATGCATGGATCTGCAGGAGGGGCTGTCTTCAGGTATCGATTTGGCACCTGATCGAGAAGTGTTTGAAAGGGAAGCTTGCTTCAACAAGTTGACCGAAACCAGCCCCCGGCTCAACGTCAACAGTCGGGTCAATTGCATTACAAATCATCTACCCCTATGAATCCTTACGTGGCCTGGTAATTTTGAGTAGGTGAGGAGAGTATCCTGGAAGATCAACAGTTGTTGCTCCGCCAAGTCCAGCGGGTGTGTGTCGTACAAATCTTACTGCGTGTTGCTGCCAATGAGTTGGTTGTCTGCTGTCCGTCGGAGGCACTTTAGATGGCTTGAATGTTCTGCGGCAATTCTTGATGACTGCTAGAGGTGCTGGCAATCTTTTGCACCGTCAATGACTCCTGGGCAAATTTCTCGGCAGATAGGCTTGTTGATATTTCTCCTACGGAAGGTGAGCAAGATCCATGTGCACTTTAGCTCAGGATGCGATCTGAATCCTTTCCTCAGGTAACCACCGAGTGAAATAAGTAGAAAGACAAGCCGAAGCCGGGGATAATCAACCCCCAGAACCTTCAATAAAGTGCTGATTCATCAGAAGTCACCTTTCAAGGTTGCCGCAGGCATTAGATACACCGTAGTGGGCCCATTTGCAGCTGCAAAGTTGAGACTAAGGCGGCCGGTGAGCAGCATCCTGGGTTACAAGCGTCCTTCTAGCCTTCCATCTTTCCAATCCGCATCAGAGCTTCATGTCGTGCAAAATACGTTGTGGGTAACAGTGCCATCAACAAATCCTGGGGCTGCCCCCGGTATGAGACGGCAAGATGATCTGATTTCCAACGGTGCATGCAGTCAAACCGAAGCCATCCATAATCAGGCAAGTCAGTATGCAGCCCAGGCGGAGTTCTCGTATCAGAAGATCATTGTAGCAATGACCTTCTCGAAATGGTCATTAACCCAGGATTGTTCACTGGCAATCCTTCGTTTGACCATTCTTTTCTTACAAAACTGGTTCTCATTTGCAGCGGTGAAACTCACCCTGAATATGGCATCGATTCCTGGCCTCCGGGGCATTCGCGCGGCACCAGGGGCTGACACATGTGCCAATGAACTTGACAAGTCGTCTAAAATTTGGAACCAGTATAGCGTGGTGCTCGCTTATTGGTACAAATGCAGGCTCTGTGATTGTCCTCCCCGACATGCATGGTTTGTGAGAGCTCACATCGGGGTTTCCCCCCGTTCTCACTGACACGCTTGACACTCGGGCAGCAGTAGATCAAGTCATGATTGAATTCAATTTTCAGAAATCTTAACATGGTGAGAAATCTAGTCTGTATATATGTGACGATGTACAAGTCATCTACTTCGCATAGAGCTCTTGTTGGTCCTCTACAGGAGCGTCAATATGGTTGTTGAATTCTTCAGTCGGATCGAACAAAAATACAGCCGCTGTGCAAGGGATGTTAGCAATTTGACAATGTGAGGTATTTCTGGCGATGGGGTCATACATATAGCGGCAATACTCAAAAAGGGAATTGCGGACAGCCAAACAAGACGAAATGCCGCGGCGTAGGTATCCAAAGCGGCGTCGGCGCCAGCAGAGATGATCGCAGGCGTGGCCCCAGCCACAGTCGCGAGACCAGTCTGGTTTTGTGCAACAATGTACGTGACGAACTCATCTACAGAGCTCGACGGCAAGCCAGCTTCGAGTGCGGCAGACGCAACGTTGCTGGGAATGTGATTGGTTTCGGAGATGAATACGGCGTTGTCTGAACCACAATGTTAGCCATCGCATCAATTCTCACCCGAAATATGTGCGCATCCTTCCTACAAATAGCGATACCAATAGTCCCGCCAAGAGAGCGTATGGAGATCATAATACCGCTAGCAACAGCGATGAGCTCAGGGGGCACGGAAAGCTGGCCGGCTGCAATCAGCGCGATCAGCGTCATGCTGAGCCCGATACCCATAAGAACTGGGAAGCCCCAGACTTCGTTTCTCGTGCTGGAGTTTGTTGTGCTCATGCAAGCGAAGAAAATGACGAAAATCAGAAAAGCGGTGACTGTTATCCAGCGCACTTTCTTCGTTTTGGTGCAGTAGAGACCAACTGCCAAGCTGGCAGGTATATATGTGAGGAACACAATCCCGTAGTTGAGCCCCACGATGAGTGTGTCTGTTGAGTACAAGACATTGACCTAATAGTAATTAGTATGATGACAGGCTTCTAACACTGAGAAGTGGGAAGATCTCACTTGATAGGCGAAGTATTGATTCGCGGCGAAGAAACCGATACCTTCACAAAAGATACAGAGGAGGCTGATGGCAAAGTTGCGGTCCTTCTTGAACAGTCCATGATGAAACATCCCATCCTTCTTGAACTTGTACTCATACACAGACAAAGCAACCGCAAGGGCCAGACCGATGGCAAACGGTGCCGAGACGTGAGGATCAGACCAGGAGTATGGATTCTGCGAGTAGGAGAGCCCAAGGCAGAACAGGACGAGGCCGGCCCCGAGAAGCGCGTAACCAACGAAGTCCAGTTTGGCAACCTTCTCCGCAAACGGTAAACTCTGCAGTTCTCTCTGCGGTGGCCGGTATGCGAAGATGCATATGATACCAGTGGCGAGGAAGAAAGCCATGCCGATGTAGAAGAAGTAACGGAAGCCGTCCGGGTCGCCGCCCCTGTTCAGGCCTCCGCCAATGACGAGACCGCCGGAAAGGCCGAGCGCGTTGGACAGCATGACGATGGACTGCGCCCAGCCTCTCCACGCACGAGGCAGCACCTCGGACACCACTGCATGCAAGAGGGGTTGCATGCCGAATGCAGTTCCGATGAGGCAGCAACCTGCGATGAGCATGTTCATGCTGTTTGCAAGGGCGGTGATCAGGGCACCAAGGGCGCCGGAGAAGCTGAGTCCGACCAGGAACCACTTGCGGCCCCAGTAATCAGCAGCCTGGCTGACTATGGGGCCGAGCACGACAGTGAAGATTGCCATCGACCCAGAGAGCCATGACGACTGGGTCGGTGCGTTGAACTGAGCTGCGATAGATGCACCTTGCTATGCGGCCGGTCAGGCATGAGCGGACAGAACGTTGGGTGGAAAGGATGGGACTTACAGCGCCAGCTCCAACTAAACAATATACTTGGGCGAAATAGATTCCAAATACAGCAAAGACGGCTAAGAATGTCTTCGCGTGGAGATGAGGTTTGGGTTCTTCGCCAACTTCGTTCAATGCCGTGTTGTGGTTGTTGGCAATATTTCCCACGGTGCTGTCCTTTTCTGATGCAGATGATGGGGCATCCCCATGGATTTGTGGACTATTTTCGCCAGACGAACCCATTTTGATGGCGGACATGGAAGGTCAAAAAGTCTGTAGAGGTTGAGTCCAAGAGTGCCAGCTTGACGGGTGTGGGAGGGGGAATTCGCGGCTAATCACGTCTGATATCACCCTGAGTCTAGGAAACACCGGCAATTAGCTTTTTGTTCTCCAAGTCATGATCGAATGAAAAGATTGAGCGGCTCTGCTGCAACATAGATATGAGGTGAGATTTTGGGACAGGCGGAGAGCTTCCGGATCTCCCTCAACTCGGATTCCTTCATCGAAGTCTCGGGGCCGAAAATTCCAGTCTGAATTGATTGCAAATCACCGGCGGACGCTCAGTAATGGTTCCATGTCCAATCTGAAACCTTCTGTGCATCCCACGCCATCTGGCGGCAGGGTCTAGAGGCGCCGTTGCACTGCAGGAATCCCGGAAACTCCATGTGCATCTTGAAGTCGGCCAAGGCGTGGTCTCGTTTTCGTTTGCATGGCCGCTAATTCCAAACTTGGCCCTCCGGACCGAGCATGCTATCGAGGTCGGGAATATCGAAAGATGTTCAGAAGCCTCGTCGATCTATGGATATGTGTGATGAGACAAGGACCGGCCGCAGCTGGACTAAGCTATGCAAGGGTCGACGTATGGGTCTTGGATTAAAGTAGGAAGGAACTTGACCTCTTACTGTGTATGTAGATATAACATATCACTTTGACTTCGCCACACCGTGCCACGTGCAGCACGTGAAAGCAGGCCCATGAGCTGTATTAACAAGAGCAAATGGCAGAAACCAGATGCCAAAGTCCTTGTAATACGGACGCCCATGGTTACACCGTTCGTTGTGGAACCGGGCACAACATGACTGCAGTGGGTATTCAACAAATGATTGAGGATCGAACCAAGCGCCCCGAAATCTTTGCCAAGCTGTAGGATTGTTACCCCTGCAGCGTACACTCCCGGGGACTACGGAGTAGACTACCAGACTATGCGAAGCGATTCAGGTTCACCTCCGACTGCATCTGCATTGAGGGGCTTGATGGATGCGTGCACAGCATGACTTGGAGAGGCTCGGAACTCGAGAAGAGGAGCAAGAGGAGAGAATCTGCGGAATTTTTAAAAGCCGGAGAGCTAATTTGCAGTATCTTTGTGAAGAGCAGCCTGGCCATGTCATGAAACCGGGGCCAGCAATCTCTCAATTCACGCAATCTCCTTCCTGCTGCAGAGTCTGAATGGTTACCTGTAAACCGCTCCTATAGCACACGCCCAATTTTCTGCTCAAACCCTCGAGTTCCCTGTCTGACACAAGCACCTTCGCAAGTTTTTGCTCGGTAGACCTCCTGCTGTGGAATTGCGGGCGGCGACGCGAGCCGGCAGCCTTTCAAACCTTGCGATGCAATTATACCATAGCTGCCGCTCTTTGGGAATTGCCTACGCCTTTCATTCCGGGTCATGCCTGAGCGTGTTTCTGCAATACGGGAGATCCGTACCGAGCTGGACTTGAGTGGCCATTCACTGTCTGCCTGCTGCGAGGTCGCTTTACTGTGGTTTCTGCCACACGAGATGACGCCCTCTAATCGACCTGCCATGCTGGAAGATACCCATAAGTGTATTGTCGTCGACCTTGAAGATGCCCGGCCAAAACGAGTTCGGCGGCTGCACGGTCTCCGCTGGCTGGTGAAATTGGATCCGTCCATGCACCGGCGGGCCTGCAAACACGGCCTTGATCTTCGCACTGCTGGGCCAGGAGCGTTCGCGTTCTGGCGTGTCCTCGTCGGTCATGAAGACCACAGCAATGGAGCCGTCACCGAAGGCCTCAATCTGGGGGCTGCCGGCGTGACGCCCGCGTGGTGAGGGTTCGTAGACGACTTGTCTCCAGCCCCAGGTGTACCCATCGTCGTACGAGAGGACACACTCGATCGAGAAGCAGCGGTTGTGCCTCGTAGTCTCGAACACCATCACGCTCACCTCCCGTCCTTGGTCCATTGTGCGCACTATACCGGTCACTGCGAGATCTTAGGTCAGCAAGTCCAGTCCTGCAGGGCATAAACAAACAAGAGCCTCCGAGCTGTTTAAGGAGGGCTCGCCCTGGCCCCCGGCAGCCTGCGCCATTCAGAGAGGACACTTGCACCTCTGTTCCCAAGGAATGGCGACCATAAGACCACACAGAAAGGAAAAGTTTCTGTCTGTCACTCACTTCCATCCCGTAACTGCTCGCCAACACCCGTTACCGCCCTGGGTGGGGACCAAGTCTTGCCCTGGTCGTTGGAGGTAAGAAACATAGTGTCCTGGTCGATATCGCACAGCTCCTGGCTGAAAGTCATCTGGATCTCGCCCCTCCTGCCCATGCGCATGAACGGCTCCCAAATGCCATTGGGCGCCGTGGGCTTCTCAAAAGCCTGCGACAGGTAGGTCCAGTCCTTGCCGCCGTTGAACGACTGGCACACGGTGATGCGGTACCAGCTGTGGCCGCCGTGGGGGCCAAAGTCATGGTTCCGGAAGGCGGCCAGCACCTTGGGGCGGCCGATGCCGTCCGGGGTGGGCACTTCGAGCAGGAAGAGGTTGTCACAATCCCTCACGCAGCGGTCGACAATGCCGTGCGGGTGGAATGTGGCGCCGTTGTCCGTGCTGCGGTGCACGTCTAGAACCCGAAACTGCACCTTGGGGTTGGCGGGGTTGGGCTCGAAGCGTGTGAAGCCCATCAGAATAGAGCCATCAGACAAGCGGCACATGCGTGGGTAGGTGCCGCCGTTGGCGTGCAGCACGTGTTCTCTGTCCAAGACGCGCCCGGTGCCGCCATGGTCGAACAGCACCGGCGGCGGGTGCATGTAGTCAAAGCCGGCGCCTGGTTGGCTTGGGGGTTGCTGTGCTTGGTTCTGGGCGCGCTGGCCCTGGCCTTGGTGGAGCAGGTCACCGACCCCAAGCTTTCCGGCGATTTTCTGGGCGAACTTGTCCATGTCGAGTCTGAAGCAGTTTGGATTGAGGATCGAAACGGTGATAACCACAAGCAGAATGTATGTTGCGCAGACCAGTTTCCTGACAGTGAAGTCCGAGACACTCCGATACGGCCTGGTGGAGCCACGGAAAGGAGGCGGTGTTGGAGACCATGACGTCGTTCGAACTCGACCCATCGGGGCTGGACCATTGCACTCCCAAGCTGTAGACGCCCAGCCCGATGTCATGTACTACTCGGTAAAAAGCCCAGTATGAGACACTCGTTGGTCTCGTGAAATCATGGTCGTCTGGACAGACATGTTGTTGGGTATCTAGATATTTATTGTTTGCTGTCTGGTCCTGCGCTTCGGGACTTGCTCTCCCGTCGATCTGCAGGTCCAACGTTCAACCCCTGACAATCCACACCTTAGCGTTGTCCTCCACTGGAACGAAGGTCGGAAAGACCTGAGAGGGAAGGTGATGTAACTGATAGACAAGGGCCATCCACTGCCATTGAGAAAGAATTGCGTGACGGATTTCTATGCTCGTCTACTCTATCACAATCGTCGTCTCAGCTCAGGCCCTCGAAATCTACCTGGGCCCACACTTGTGAGACATTTTTTTTCTGGAGAAATTCTCTCGGGAAAACATCCTCCAGTAACACAAAGGTGGATGAAAAGACATGTCTTCATAGCACCCCTTAACTCTCGGCAAAGACATTCATACGTTATTGCTTAGACGGGCCGAGAATGAAAGTCATGACAGGGTGTAGAAAATGTCAGCGTCTGAAGCCGGCTGAGCGCGACCCGGACCTCATAATCACCTGACGCCAAACAACAAGTTACCCCCGAGTACCATGTGGCAGTGGCCGTCCACATGTAGATGGGGACACAAGAGGGAGCAGCTTGCACAAGCTGATGCGGCTGGATTGCAGAAGCACAAAGCTAGACAGCCATTCTCAGTTGATCTGCAAAGTTCGATGAGTAGCTGGCGACGTCGGATCGATAATTGTGACACTCGGCCAATCTTTCAGTCTCGCAAACCATGGCTTGCCAATTTTTTTGTCAGTGAATTGTAAGCCTGAAAAAAGGTCGACAAGAGAGCGATGGGTTCCGACACGTCATGAATCTCTGTGATCTTCAGTCAGCATCAGTCCTGCTGATTACCCAGCCCTTTGACAATCAATGCCTGTCGCAATGTCCTCATATTGTGAGATGCTCGCGAGGAGGCTGTGGCATGTGCGCTGTGATCCAATCGTCCGGGGAACGAGCGGTTTTGTCCTTCCGAGGGGGATGGTCAAACGTGATGTTCGCACTTCTGAGGTTGCGTGGCTGTCTTCCAGAAAGTGGTTCACTGAGCCGCACGCTACCGGTTTGGTTTCCAGCCCGACCAGCCTGAGACCGCTGAGATGGGTCTGCGGCGGCTTGATAAGGGTTTCCTTTGATCGACGAACCCACTCTTTCCCAGTAGGCTGTGGACCGTCCACTTCCCCGAACCAAAAACAGAATGTTATCCCCCCTTTCGCCACGAAGCACCGTCTAACCGCTTGGAAGACATCTTGTGTTGACGAGTTGATGGTAGAAGATTAGTCTTCTCTCGATGATGAGCTCATGTCCCACAGACGAGTATCCTGCTGCAAGGCGTCAATACAAGTAAATAATGTCTCATTCAGCGCTTGCTGAGACTGGCATGAGTAAATCTCAGGCACAGGGCGAGGACTGGAATAGCTAGTCAATAAGCCAGGTCGTCGAGTTGATGCTCCAGTTGATAGTTGATGCACTCTCGTCAGTCATCGACGGATCTGCCCGGGCTGCGGAGTGTGGCGCCACAGGTTTCCTGATCTGACTCGACGCGTTCTCTCGCCCGTGTAATCTCCGAAGCAGACTAGGCAAATACGACGGGTTGAGTCCCGCAACGCGCCTAGTGTTTTATTCCCGCCGGCACTGGACACGACAAAGATGAGGATCTCAGGTTTGTGGATACTGCGTGGCCTCGTCCGTGATCTGGATCGTGTTTGGATTTGGTTAAACAGAAGGCAGAGTGGGTTGCGAGGGTAAGCAGCAGGCAGCTGAGTGGCCAGAGCGACAGAGGGCAGATGGCAGGGGACATCGCCTGGCGGCGAGAGTGGGTCACTGTGGGTCCCTGGCGTGTGCCTCCCGTCTGGGGAAGCGGGGAAGCACAACGCTAATCGACCCACTGCATCCGCCTGTAAGTCCAAAGGGGCAAGGGGTCGTGCTGGCTGGCTGGTTGTCATAGGGGAGCATGTCAGCACCGCTGTGAGGATGAATCTCAACTGCTGTAGATGCTATGGAAGTGCAGCTCAGGGAGCTGTTCAGTGAGCAGTGTACAGCGAAGAAATAGCATATCCAGCAGATGGCCTCAGCAGCAGTCAGGCCATCTCAGGCCCCATCTGGCGCCATGAGCGCGGTGCTGCAGCGGATAGCGCATTATGGCATGATGCCCCTATGCACCGACACGACCCTGACGTCGACAGCCGGGTCTTGATTGGGCAGGCCGTGCCACTGGACAAGCATGCTGCTGCTACATGACCCCGCTTTCTTGGGCGAATTGGCCTGGGGAAGGGGCCTTGACTGCCCAGTGCACACACCCACACACAGCTGCCAGCATCCTGGGGGCTGTGAGTTGAGAGGGAGAGACACAGAGACAGAGACGAGACGGGACGGGCACCAGCAACGAGTCTTGTTGTTGGAGTTGTTGGAGAGTGATGGATGCTTGCCTGGGCCGTGTCCAGCTGACCACCCCAGCTGCCAGGGGAGGTAAACGCAATAAGAAGACCAATATCCTGCATTCATCGTTCATGATCGTTTCTTGCTCTTGTCACACGAGAATCAATTCATCCTACAATTCACACATTCGTCCGTCGCCATCATAGACGTTAGATCATAGACAAGATATAGAGATCGCTGTTGTCGAAAGCTCAAGGCAAGTCACTCACTCCCCTCCTCGTTCTCCAGCATCCGTCACAGCCGTCCGTTCCCATTCCCCAGCCATTTCCCCTCATGTTCGTTCGCTCCAGCTCCTCTCTCCTCATAGCTACGAGGTCATCAAGAACATTCGCCAATCAAGCCCCTTGAGACCAGATACTGGGCTTCATAACTCCTCAACCCCTTTCCTGATACCAGACACTCCTCCATAAGCCGTCAACATATCTCACAATCACCTCGAAACACGATCAGGACTACTCTACCCGATCCTAATCTAACACTAAACAACAGTTCTTCTAACTGGTACCGTGAATCCAAAGCCAGACATCACTAGCATCACCCATCAACCAATCAACACCCACCACCCACCACCAACAAAAAACCAACATGCCCGTCCGCATCCCCGCCGCCCGCTCAACAGAGCTCCTCACCTTCGCCGGTGCGGGCGCCTTCGTCCTGACCCCGCTGTACATGCTGATGCCGGGCGCGACGGAGCGCATGGCGACGCAGACGGCCCGGTGGGCGCCCCGCTGGGAGCGCAACATCGGCTACTTTGCCGCCCCCGTCGAGCGCACCACCCAGAGGATCGCCCAGCCCGTCGAGCGCACCGTCAAGCGCATCGACAACCGCCTGCCCCTCGACAGGGTCGCCCGCGGCGTCGACAGCCGCATCAAGAGGGGCATCGACCGCGCCGAGGGCATGGTCGGGTGGATGCCGGCCCGGAGGTCGTGAGGTGTTTTTGTTTGTGGGGTGGGTGACAGCAATCAAATGATATGAAATGAAATGTATTGAATCAATCGGTTTGTGACGGATGATAGTTGGGACCTGCATAGGTTGTATGTTGTGACGAGTCTCATGGTGGAGTTGGATGGAGGCTCGAGAAAGAAATATTCGTCTCGTCGCCT
This sequence comes from Diaporthe amygdali, assembly GCF_026229845.1. NCBI lineage: Eukaryota > Fungi > Ascomycota > Sordariomycetes > Diaporthales > Diaporthaceae > Diaporthe > Diaporthe amygdali. The sequence goes on from NW_026517029.1 coordinate 1,099,522, forward strand.
GACCTTTGTCAAATGGTATGGGGGCTCACCCCACGGTAGTTCCAGCATTGGATTGGACTACCCTCACTGTCTTGAACATACGCTCCGGACAGGGCCATAGCTGACTCAAATAAATCATCGTCAAATCATCCCCTTTACTGTTTGCCTTGCTCAAGTGCCAATAACCTAGCGCTTGCCCGGCCCGCGCTCTGAGACGTGCCCTCCTTTGATACAAACATTCTATTCTTTGGTCATGAACCTTGATATACTCTGTTCACACACACACAACTATAGTTCCTCTCCTATGGCCTGAGTCAGCAACTCAACGTGAGAACAACGAACTCGTTGTTACCGTCATCGCCGTCATGTCCTGACCCACCACACGCGCCCAAGAATCACACAAAACTTCACAGCAGATGGGGACATAGGACATATACATGAGCGAGGAGGCCATAGGTAGCCAGGTGATTTCATTCAATTACAACCCCATCAACAAGCCACTATGGCTGGTGGCCCGGACCTGTAAAGTTCAATCACGTTCCATCATCCATACAGGTTCCGCCGAACACAAGCTTGCTTGCTTTCGGTCTCCTTCCCTGCAGAGCATACTCGTACAAGATTCATGCCTCCTGATAAGCCTGTCGTAGAGGCAGCAATAGATGTTGGAGATAGAAAATTCGCACAAACACCGAAAGACCAAATAGGCCGACGCCTTGATCGCCGTCAGACAAAGTTCCCAGTCGAGTCTCACCATCGACGACGAGAGATAGCACAGCCCAGGCCGAACCAAGCAAGAAGCATTCACTTGCCAGTGACCAAATACCCCAGCACAACGCCTGGTGACGGGAGAGAATACCGCGGTGTACAAAGCACTACGGGTAGACACCAAGCATCGAAAATGACTCCAACACGTACGAATTTTGAACACAACGGCCGTGTCTCCTTTCCATCCCTCGTGTGTCCGTTGCCAACAGATGCCTTTGCCGATACGAGAAGCCTCCCGACAACGCCAGAGCGGGAACGCCAGTCAATAACACCATGAGGTCTCTTCCGAGCGAGCCCTCTACTTATATGTTTGCGTGAAGAAAACGCCAAAATCAAGAGAATCGCTTATTTGGGGGCAGGAGCCCTACGACCGTCAGAAAAATTAAGGTTCTCCCCACAGGGTCGCAATCGAAAGGTGAGGGACGAACTCACACTCCGCCTCCCATGAACGCGGCAAGATCGTCCAGCTCGAGTAGTTGACGCTCGAAAGCCGCACAGAGTTCTACCGGCGTCATGTCGACTCCAGAGCCACCGCTCTCCTTGGCAGGCGGAGGGGCTGATCCCGAGCCTCCAGCGTTGGACCCATTAGACGCGGGAACTGGGGAGTCAGGCTTGTATTCCGGCTTGACGTCCTGAGGAGCTGCTGGTGGAGAACCCAGAGCGGCGGGAGTAGAGCCACCGGCAGAACCTCCATTAATAGTGGTCACGCCGGCTGGTCGAGGTCTCGGAGGCTCGCTGTCGCGGCTATCCATAGGTGCCGGGGGTGCAGCTTGTGGTAGATCCCCTGGGGAGGAGACACGTGGAGCACTGCCCTGGGGTGCGGACTGAGAGGTACCTGAGGCTGGCGCCTGCTCGTAGTCCATTTGTTCGTGGTGGGCATCAGCACGGCTCACTCTCTCGTCCTTAACGGATGGCGATCGTTGAATTTGCATGCGACTGTCCTCGCTCACTCTCTCCTGATCGTCTCCAATATTAATGTCGTTCAGGACTCGGCTCATAACGCTCAAATGCCGGTGCCATGGGAGGACCAGGTTCCATGACTCTGCGCCGTCCTTCATGAGATGGAGGCACTTATCTACCATGAGATGAATGGAGTCATGCGTGTGAGGGGGTGACAGCCCTTTAAGGGCAAGATATGCCACGGTTGAGCCAGCTGTAAAGCCGGAGAACAGCATGAAGATTGGTAGGCAGCACACTGCCGTAGGCTCGGTGGCCCTCTCGAGAGCCGTGAGCATGGATATGATACTGTGAGAAGACTCCAGAATGCGCTCCACATATTGCATCTGACTCTGGCTCGACATGCGCCACGCGTCCATGCTGAAGTTCTCCGAGGTAACGATCTGAAGTATACGACGGCGGTTGATGAAAATGGATGCGCAATGCAAAAGGAGGTGTATCATGGCATAGGTGACGCCACTACCCATAGTAATATGAAGTTCCATCTGGCCTGGTCTGTCGGCAAAAGGATGAGGGAGGTTAGCCCGGACCTGAGCGACCTTGACTTCCAGCATTTGGCACTGCTCCTCGCTGAAAGTTTCGAGTGTGGTGGTAGTCATCATCTCCACAACCATGCGCCACGCCTCGGTAGCTAGGACGATGTGCCCAAACTCGCCGACCGGGGCCATAATGGCGGAATTGGTAGCCGCGGGAGGCGCACTTCCGTCCAAAGTTCGCACGAAAACAGGGTTGCCGAAGTTGAAGTTCATGTCTTCGCATGGAAGTGCCACATCCTTGACGTCGAGTGCTGACAGGGCGGGAAAGCGGCCCGGGCTGCTCGTCAGGAAGCAGTCAAGGATGTAGATGAGCCACAGTGTCCGACGGAAGGACTCCTCCTGGAGGAAACGGTCTGGATCGGTTGAATGACCGTTGGAATGGACAACACGGTACATCTGGGCCATGCGAGCAGCTTGGCCGAGGTAGATGTACGCGCGGACAGCGCTTCTAGAGCCCCACTCGTGGATGACCATCAAGCAGAGAGCCTGAATATCTGCCAGGGTAGGATGATCGAGCGACAACCAGATGAAGTTGCTGGCCTTGAGACCAAAGTGCTCGGCTGCCTGAGAAGAGCCCTGGCCCCTTCCAAAGCGCTGGATAAGGGTCGGCGAGTGTCTGTCAGAGTGGTTCTTGGTCAGCGAAACGGAGTGGATTCCGGCCGAGTAGGGTAAGTCCGTACCGAGCAGCAGTGCACAGGAGTGCATTGACCATGACGCTGTCAACGCCATTGTTCCTGAGGGACTGGATGAAGGATGGCCGGTGGAAGGCCACACATGCTGGCAGGACCTTATTGATGACCCTCTCACACTGTTCAAGCATGTCCGGGCCGAGCCTGTTTGAATTTGAGGTTAGTGGTCATGGTTGCCAATATGATGAGGACACCCGAGTGAGAACGAATGAGTCTGCTTGGTCTGTGATGCTCGACCTGTCTGTCTCGACTGCGAGACATGCAAACCCATGGGAGGAATCACGATGTGGTCGCAGTCTGGTAACTGAGGCTATGCACATGGACGCTTCCAGCTCTTAGCCGCGGCCGATGGCCACCGGGCCTTGTCCGGCAGGGGAATGGCGCGGAAAAGTGGAGATGGGCCGTGCACAGAGGCAGGCTGCTCCCGCGCCAGGGAGGGTGGTGTTGTGGGATGCTGCCCCGGAGCATCAAGTGTCGGAGCTATGACCTCCCAGGATGAGGGTGGGTTCGAATATTGGATGCTGCGTACCGGAACTAGCGGCAGCTCCTCAGGCTCAGTGCAGAGCAGGGAAGCAGGGAAATGAGATTGAGATTGGGGCTAGGCCGGAGAGAAGACACGGGTGCAAGAGTCCACCTTGATACGATCCATCATCTCGGATCCCTTGGACCACGCGAGATGCTGTCAAATTGTAAAGGAAAGATGAACATGATTTGCAAGTTGAGTGAGAGCGTTTTTTGTGCGTCTTGAAATTCTCAAGAAGGGGGCCAGCCAACGCGACGGAGAGGTGCCGAGCTGGGGTAAGGTAGACCCAGCAGCAGTCATGGGCGTAGCCCGGCGGCGACGGCGAATGCGACGCAAGGGATGCAAAGTGGTAGACAGGACACACGCAGTGCGCAGTAGATGATAGGAGATAGAGGGAACAGGAGAACAAGATGCATGAGCAAGAACATTGAAAAAAAGGTAGACGTACTTTTCTGTTGCAGGTGCCGAGTTACGCGAGGCGACTGCAGTCGGGTGTGCAGAGCCGTGGCGGTCGCCGGTGGCAGCTCCGGATGCTCGCTCGCTGGGCAGAGTCTCGCGTGCGCGAGCTGCACGCGCAGGAGAAACGCCGTGTCCACCATGGCTCATGGACTCAGATGGTAGGTAGCATTCGTGCATTCCCTTGGAGCAGTTCTTGCAGGGCGCGCGGCCATTTTCGTAGACGCATTTGGTCTTGCCTTTGCGACAGCGCACGCAGGCGCCGCCGGCTCTGAGGGCCGTCGCGCGGACAGCCGACATGCTGACTTGAGGCCGGTTGGGCGGGGTGATGCGACGCGAAGTACTTGCTGCTGGTTGACAATGTGTCTGCAGGTGGTTTGCAGCTTTGGTCGAGGAGCCAGCTGCTCGTCAGTCGAAGTTGTGGTGTTGGTGGTGGTGTCTCGATGCCAACAAAGTTTGGTTCGGAGATCCGGGGAACAAGAGGCGCCAGAGTCCGGGTGTTTGAGCCCGACGGCAAGGGATGCGACTGGAGGTTTCTGACGCCGCAGATGAGGGAGTGGGCCGACCAAATTCAAGCAAGAGAAGGGAGAGGAGGAAGGAGACAAGACCAGATCAGGTCAGGAGGGAAGAGAAGGGGAAGAAGGGACGGCAGCCGAGGAGGATGGGTGGATGGATGACAATGGGCAGGATTTTTGCCTTCGCACGGAACGGCGAGACAAGATGGTGGCTTTTTCGGGGCGGTCGGTGAATGGGGGAGGGGAGGGAGGACGGAAGGCAGGGCAGGGCAGGGCAGGGCAGGGCAGGGGCAGCTGGGCAGGGCAGCTGAACAGGGCTGGGCTTGCTGCTGGCTGCCCAGGTGGACTGGACTGGACGGGACTGGGGAATGTAGAAGATGCAGGCGGCAGGTGGGCTGAGAGGGAGAGAGAGAGAGAGGGAGAGAGGGAGGAGGGTGGTAGTCGTGGTGGTAGTGGTAGTGGTAGCGGTATTGGTGGTGGTGGCCGACACAAAAAGAGAGAAGCGGCAGCTCTCGGGGTGGGTGGGAGCTGGACGGTGGTCGTGGCGCTCCACAGGCATCCGAGATTCATGGATTTCAAGGATCTCATGGATGGGCTGACTGGGCTCGAATGGGGGGACATGGCAGGGAGCCCAGAGCGCGCTACGGTGTCCGTGGTCCCGAGAGCTGCTTCCTGATGGCTGCCACTCTGGGGGAAGGGGAAGGTCCCGCGCGGGTGTGGCAGGCTGCCTGAAGCCTGAGGCACGTCGGGGGCGCTCATTTCCCGGCCGGAGCACCGAACGCTGGCCTCTCTTTCTCCCTTGGTCTTGCAGCGGGCCAAATCCATCAAAGAGCCATCGAATAAAGACACTCGCTCTTCCATAGACTCTTTGCACCAGTCCTTGGTCCGTCTCATTTCAAAACCAAGCCTTGTCTGCCACTGCAAGAACGGAAACGGCAGCAGGAGGGGGGTGGTTGCCCCCAGATCGAGGACAGCAGGCACGGCAACCGGGCTGGGAAGGGACACGACCGGGAGATCGGGGCAGGGGCGTGGGCGTGGGCGTGGGCGTGGCCAAGGGCTGGCCTAGACTGGGCTTGGGCTGCGACTGCTTTTGCTCCTTTTCTGTGGGGCCACCCGCCATTCCAGTCCGTCTCCGTCCCACGTCCACGTCGCTGCCGTCTAGTCTGATCTGTCTTTCAGTCTGTCTCTCTGCCGCTCGCTCGACCTGCTCTTTTCCTACGGTATGCATTTCTGATGTTATTGTACCTCTAGAGTACACAATACTTAGACTACCCAGGTAACTGCCTGGGTAGGCAGAGAGATGGGGCAATGACTGGATCAGAATGGAAAATGCAAAACGGAAGACCGTCCGTCAGTCCTGTCGTGAGCATGACGGAGCTGACAAAAACAGCCACAGCCCACTGCCGTCCAGCCCGTTCCAGTCCGTCCGTCCAGTCCCTTCCGCCCCTCCTGTATGCGGCCATGCTGCTGCTGCTGCTGCGTACTGCTCTTTTTTTAGACCCCGGCAGCTCGACTGCTCTTTCTCTGCCATAGGTGCATGGGCAGTGCCGCGTCTCATGTCAGGTCAGGTCCTCGCAGATGCAAACGAGAACAGCCTCGCACCTCGGGCCGCAGCGCAATATGTTATGGTGTCATGGTGTGCAGTGCAGATGATGGGGTGGCCACTGGCCAGCACCCAGGTCCGGGGGATTTCCCTCCTCGCCTCCCTCTCTCTCTCTCCCTGGCCACGCACCTCGACATCATCCTGCATGTCACGTCCGGTCAACCCAGAAGCTGCAAAGACTTTACAAAGCAATCCCATCACCCCATCACGTGTTGTGTCTTTCCTTCCGTGAGTACTGAGGGCTTTGAACAGGTACTCAAAACGTTGTGGTTGTGGTTGTGAGCGGACACGAGACCACGGTGGCTCGAAATTTGTGCCTTGGGCGATGGCACCTGGCTGCTCCCTGGCGAGATGACATTGGTCCGTACACGACATGATGATCGCTGGCGAGTCGGGTCGGCCCAGCCGGTGCGGTGCCAGTCATCGGGTTTCAAGCTTTGCTCCTCCTGCCTGGCCCACCCCGTCTCTGTCCCCGTCCACTGTCGCGACTGTCTCCCCCTCCCGTCGCCACGCAGCCACGCGACATTGCCAGCTCCATTCGCTTCTGTAGATTCCATACTTTACGGGGGATACGGACCCAGTCAGCCATATCTCAGGTTTCAACTCTTTCTCGTACTTTCCGGCGTGGCGTGCTGTCCCAGTCGGTTCGGGTCTTGTCGAGGCTTGCCAAGCACGGAGCCCACACGACGCGCCAACGACCAACAGCCAGCCAGACTGCCAGTCGGCGGACAATCAGTCTACCCATCGCCCATCGCCTCACCCACACCCACACCACGTTACATGCACAGGCTCTGATAATTACAGTACCAAGCTCATTGCCGCCGGAGCGATGGTGCCGCTCCAGATTCACACCGGCCACAGATCCGTTTCTTCAAGTGTCTCACATCCCCCAATCTGCTCCGATTTGCTCGCTCACCGGCCCAACAACCAGACGATGAGACGTCACCGCACTGGCACCGCACTGTACGTAGAACTGCAGCGGCGCCCCTCGGAAGCTAGTGGAACCGCCGAATGAGAGCGCTCTCGACGCGCGACTCGCTCTCTTTCCCTGGCCAGCCTGTTCATGCGCATGCGCCGCCGCGCCCACTTTTTGCGACCGCCTCCTTTCCTTTTCCTTCCGGCTGCCCGCCGACCGAGCCGGCTTGTCGCTGGCCCCCAGCAGATGGAAGCTGGGCCTCATGTACGACAGAACCGCTGATGACGACTATTGCAAGCTCCAGAACCAATGACTCGCTGGGGTAGTAGCAATGGTTCCGGTGAGATCCCACAGTGAACCTTGAGGCGCAATGCAATGCGAGGCACTGCCGAAGGCAGTCCGCGCCGAGTCTCCCGGAGCTGAGCTTCTTGTGCTCCGACACACGAGACAGCGTTAAGGGGCTGATCTGCCGTCAAATTCAATCCTGCAACGTCCAGCCTCCAATTTCTAAATTAGAACACCTGTCTGCACGTACCGTCTGTACATATAGGATGTCCTCTCGCTCATGCAAGACAAGATCGGCCTTTCTTCGAGCCCTGAGTGCGGCTTGAACCATTGAGCAGGCAACATCGTGATTTCGCTGCCCTCGTTACAAGGGCCCAGAACATCGGAAGCCGCGCTAGCCCGACACCGCTCGATCAAGCTGTTTCCCAGTCGCCAAGGTCTGATGATCCCGGGGAAAGCTCCGGCTCGCCCAGTCCACCACCCCATTCGAGCACTCGGATGACCTCGGGGGAACGCAAATGCCCCCGCCCCCCTTCATCATGGAACGAACAAACAATGGACGAAGCTAGCGGGTGCGCACGGATGGTTACACAAATGCTGGATCTCAAGTCGTTCACTTCCGGTGAATGACCAACCGACGTCCAGCGCGGAACCAAGCTGCCCCGTAGGCACGCGACAGACACTTTCGGCAGGGCAGGGATGACTGGGAGGAATCACTCCCGACATTCCACCGCTGAGTCTTCGGCACCCTGCATCAAATCCGTTTCTTCTGGCCGGCGGCGAGCTCCGGCACGGCTTTTGCTTTTGCTGCACGCCTTTCCCAGTTTTGAGGCGTGATAACGTCATAGTCAGCCTTGGATCTCACCTTTGCGTCTTAATCCGGCGCAGGTGTGTTGGGGGGATCGCTCGCTACAGCGATAATCGAGACGCCACCGTCTGCAATCTCATGTTTAAGTGTTTGGTGAGATGAGTCCGTTGGCCCAATCCTACAGTAATCAGGGGGCTACATCAATAGGCGCCAACCGTGAAAATTGCTGTCAATAAGTTGTAGCTGAGGAGGGTGGACGAAAACTTGGTTCCCGAATTATCCGGGCCGAGCTTCGCGGCACCATCAGTGCGTGCATGCCCGATGGGAAACATCCAGCCTGGCCGGCGTTTACATGAAGTGTGCTCAGCTGGAGCAGGGAATCCCAACAACCAGCGCTTGAGTCCCAGGACTTGCAGGCCCCTAATGCGTTCCTGGCACATGCAGGTACTGATCACGCTTCCCTGCGCGACAGGCGCGTGTTCGAGCCTCTGGAAACGTGGGTTATGCGCCTAAGCGCTCATTGTCGACCACAGATGTCCAAGAAGTCTTGGCCACGCAACGCCTCCTTCCTTTGATATCACTTGAATCTCTCTGCCTGAAAAGCCAGCCAGCTGACTTGTAGTATTTCACATGCTCTTCTAGAGTCACATGAAGGAATGTGGTAATGACAGCGATTTCAGCCGATGTCCAAAAAAGACAACACGCAAGTCTAATAATTTCTTGTGTGGCCAGTGCCAGTATAGTCTACCAAGACGTGATGAATCATGTCGTAACGAATTTGAAAGGGGAGTCACCCAGACCCTCTGAACGCATGTTGGTCACGTAACTTTGGAGGCTCAGTCCAGGCAACCTGTGCACAATAATAGCGGTTCATTCCCAACGGGACTTAGAGTCTCGCGCCGTCCTGGCTCACTGGTACGAGCCGACTAGTGTTCGCCAGTGTGGGCTAAATAGGGCCGGCACGATAGGGACATTCAGCCCTAATCAATCCCTCTTCAGCATAATGCTCTGGGAGTGGCCAACCACATGGCGATGTTCTTGTAGAGCAGATCCCCAAGGAGAACCTGACATGACCACTTGTGTTTGCTTCACTCGGAAAGGGGCGTAGCACCAAGACATGTGTGCCGCTGGCCCTGTTTGCTCCGGACTAGACTTGAAATAGATTTGGGGATCTGCACGCGTAAAGGCCCAAAAGAGGTGACTTGTTCCGGAACAATAGTGTTTCTAGGATGGTAACATCTTATTCGGGAAATGCTTCGGAGGATCGAGGTCCCTGACAAGAACGTATTGCTTGTTTGTATTACTTCTTTGCATCAGCGTTGCTGAAGCATCTCAAAGTCAAAAGGTTGTGCTCACTGATCTCGTAGAGTTACGCATTGAAACTTGGCAACTACCTTGGGAACAGTTCAAAACAGGACTTGGCTTACGTACCGCTAGCCAAAACTCTACGATGCATCGGTGCATTTGAAATTCCGCTTATGAGTCGAGATCGTTCGACTGCCTCATGAAAAAGATGCTCCCCCCAAGTCAATCCCCAAATATAAAATATACAAGCTTCAGTAGAAATCCAAAGACTGAGTACCCATTCAAACAAACCTCCGTTGTGTAAGGAATCTACCCCACAGGCCGCTCCGGATCTAAAAGCCACGCCAACTCCAAAAACAACCTATACAAATATAGCCCCTGGTGCACCGGCGTGAGCGCGCGGTGGTACCACTTCCTGCCCTCCTCCGCGATACGGAAGGCGATCTCCTGGCCCTCGTCGGTGGTGGCAAGGAAGCGCATCAGCTCGGGCAGCTCCTCCATGCTCTGGCTGACGGGCACGTAGTGCAGCCAGGGGATGAGGCGCTCGTCGTGCCACTCCTTGAAGATGCTCATCTTGAGCGGCGTCGTGTGGCCCGCCAGGTGCTTGTGGAAGCGCCCGCTGTAGCTGTTGCCGTCGATGTCGAACGCGAACCGGTACTCGTACGGCTGCGTCGGCCCCTGGTCGCTGTGCTCGTTGATCCGGAAGAACTTGGTCTGCTGGTCGCATTCGTCGTCGTCACACTGCATCGCCGCTGAGATGTGCACGTCATACAGCGTGCGGTTGATCTCGGGCGTGCTGAACGCCCGCCAGGGGTCGCTGGCTGGCCCTGTTTTGTTCGTCGGCTGCAGGTACGTGTAGTTTTGGCCCCTGGTGTGCATGTTGACCAGGATCGCGAGCCGCTGGCGGTGACCCTGCCGCCATTGGGTGTCTTTGTGCCAGTGGCCACCGGTCGTCGACCCGTGCCAGAAGACGGCATTTTTCTTTTCGTGCCATGGTTTGTCAAGTATCCCGTTGTAAAGATTGTAAGGGAAGGCGTAATAAGGGGATGGCATGAGGACGTCGGCAAAGGGATAGGGAGCTGCTCTTGATAATAGAGGTATGGCCGTGCCGAGTTGTCGGAAATTGGTGGGAGAGTTCAAGAATCCGTGGTAGTCCTTGTATTCCGGGTGGAGACACAGATCCTTCTCCTCCTCGACACTTTGGACGAAAGGCAAACCGAATGTGTTGACACTGTCGACCAAGAGCCTGTCTACCGTGGTTTCTCCTCGGACCATACAGGCTTCTGCGACTTGCTCCACGATTCTCTGATGAGCTAGGTTCGGCCACACAGAAGCCATGTCATCATTCGCATCATTCATCAGCAGCACGGATGGCTCGTCTAGAACATTGACCGGGACTTTGACATCTGGAAGGCGCTTTTTCGCGTCTCCAAATATCCAGTCCAGGGTGTAACCAAAGTAGTCGCAGCCCTGAAATCCGTCGGCCTTGGTGTATGAACACAGCGTTGCGGCCACATTATCGCCTTTGGTTGCCTCCTCCATCAGGTGCTCCAACCTCTCTGGAGTATACTGGTGAAAAAGCTCCACATTGTCGAAGATGGTATCGAATTCATCGATTATCGGTGAGCGCTGCCGCAAGGCGTACTTGACCCATTCCTTGAAGCCTGGTGGTGGCGGCTTGCCATACCGTTCTTCATACTCGGCGGCGGCCTCATCTGGACTCTGTGATTGTTGAGATAGAAGTGCCTCGAAATCACTAATGGCCTCTTGATGCAGCAGCTGGATCGGATGGAGCTCCTCCTTCGACGTCTCCAGGAGTGGTTGGCTGAGGATTCGTTGCCTTGGGAGCAGGAAGAAGACCACCAAGGTGAAGACAACACTAAAGGCAACTGCTTCTTTGCGAAACCTGGCCTTCCTGGCCATATATGCAGGGTGGCAACATGAGAACAGAGGCATCTGTATGAGAGAAATCATACACAGGCCCCAATGTTTACTGTTTCAAGGGTCATCCAGGGCGGGCGGTCATGGCATTTTGAGCATGCCGCTACTCTCTCTCCCTTGGGACGGGCAGGACTTCTCCCTTCCTCTGGCCGCCATATCCGCCATTTCTACAATCCAGACGGACATGTGGCTGCCTATCTTCTTAGTTACCGTGCCACGCTTGCCACATGCCTACCTCCTCAGTTCAGTAGCACAAGCGCGTTCAAAGTAACCTGGGATTGCTGCCGTCGCGACGCTAAGCCTTGTGGCGGGGGAGCCATTCAATTACCGCCAGCACGCTCAACAACACCATCGCTTGATGGTCCCGAATATACCAGTCCATGGCCGGCTTGAATGCTCAAACCAGGTCTTGTTGCTTCGGCTCTTCCTTGCTGGGTACTAGGTGATACCTAGCCCTCGACACTTATCAGAAGCTGTACCACAGCGGGGCGAGCATCTTGCTTGTGTTCGCCTGCAGCAATGAAGATGGTTATCAGGAACCCTAGTCCCAATGCTCTGCGGAAATTTTCCACACCTCACCCTGACAACCGATTCATGTCTCAGAGGAAGTGCGAAGCGCATCAAATCGCGTCATGCAAACAAGAATGGGGAGCGTGCCCCGGGTTATCAGAACTGAACATGAGAATGCATGGCGGCATGACATCAAGAGAAGACTGTGCCCATGAAGTGTGTCAAACTGACCATTGAAGACGGTCACTGTCTGAGCGACGTGGTGCGCGCTCCTCCTCGCGCTCAAGCTCTCGCCTGGCGATGCCAATGACTTGAAGAGCGATGCAGGGATGGTAGCCCGTCCGTCCTCCTTTCTCGGGTCTTTAGCTCTGATAATCGTCTCGTGGCGTAGATGTATCCATGGCCGCCAGCGGGCAGTAGATGGTCATATCGTCTATGTTATCTTGAAGGTCGCAGAGTCCTGTGGAACCTAGATGTTGACAATGAGAGTAAGGAGCCGAAGTTGCAGTGGATCCTTAGGGCCAGCTCAACTTGAATGAGCTGGTCAAATGCCAAGGTGGTGGTGGGGCCGAAGCGGACATCCGGTCGGCACCGTACAGGCGGGATTGCGGCATCGGCTTTTTGGCTGTCGCAAGTCTGGAAACGGCATTTCTCTTTTGTTTGACTGTCGCTGACTCTTGCTAGCCCCTGACACAACCGCCCCAAACGATGTTGCCCAACACATAGTCACACATTCACAGACTCAACCGGGGCATGGCAGCGGCCCCTTTTTACTACCGCGCCTTTCTGCGCCAGCAGCTTCACTCGCTCAGGCCCAGCAGCCGCCCGCGACACCAGCAGCGGCGATGGAAGCACAGCAAGCCCGAGGCCGACGCCTCGGAGAAGGAAATTCCTATCCCAAACACGGTCCCGACTGCTGATATACCCTTCTGGATGCGCCTCGGCCCCTTGACCCGTACGGTACAGGCCTACGGTCGATCCCAGAGGAAGAGACCGTGGATCACCCAACTCGCGACTTCTCTGACAATATATTTCTTTGCCGACTTGTCAGCCCAGCGCATTAATGGAAAGGAGTACGATGTGGAGAGGACTGGCCGGTCGCTGATCATAGGAGGCATCTCCTCCATTCCCAGCTTTGAATGGTACGCTACCGCGTTGCTCCCCTTAGTGTGTTGATGCGCTATGTACAGAAAGGGCTGACTGTGTGCGTGCTGCGCAGGTTTATGTGGCTGTCGCGCAACTTCAACTACTCGTCGCGAGTCCTGTCCATCGGCACCAAGATCGTTATCAACCAGTCGATATTCACGCCCTTGTTCAATACCTACTTCTTCGGCATGCAAGCATTCCTGGCCGGCGATAACTTCATAGAGATCTGGGAGCGCGTCAAGAGGACCGTCCCGGTTAGCATCATGAACTCCATCAAGCTGTGGCCCATCGTCACAGCCATCAACTTCCACTATGTTCCTTTGGAATACCGCAGCGTCTTCGCGGGTGTCATGGCCGTTGGGTGGCAGACATATCTCGCATTCCTTAACCGGGTAGCCGAGGAGGAAGAGGCAGTCTCCAGGCCTGGCGGAAGGATACCGCCATCGGGGTTAAAGATGGTGGATTCTTAGGCTGGACTGTGGCTCTGGCGCAGATATGATACCATATTACTATATGATGTACACAGAGGGAACGGACATAAACAGATAGAAAGGCATTAGACGGCGTCTGGCGTTCGCACGCAGTAGAATTAGACCGGGAATAAATAACCAGACCTCGTTTGGTTCTCGAGATGTGCGGCAGTTCGCACTGTGTATTGACTCGTGATGGTGCCATGTCGTACGGTGCTGCGGTCCAGATCGCACGGTAAACAAACCACATGTCAGGAGAGGCTCGTGCTGCTTCAAATTCCCGCCTGCGACAGTCGCTTTCTTCTACGCAACGTCATTTGTACTTCAACCTTCGTTTGCTCAACACCAGCGAGCCATTGAGCACTGGCGCCGCCCAGGTTCTCTCCTTGACCATGGCTCGACTGACACCCTACGGTCTGCGCACCCCTCTGACGGCTCTGCGCGTCTCCAGGCCAGCCCCTCGGCCTCGATTCTCTCTGCACCAGGCCGCGCTACGCTCTGCGTCCTCCGCCCCGACGACCGAAGCGACCTCGATCTCCTCGTCTTCCTCTTCCACATCCTCGAGCTCCCAGCAGCAGAACGAGAGCAAAGCGCCTCCCAGGCAATCTGCAGTCGGCTTCGGCACGGTCGCCCTCTCCACCTCGCTCCTGGCCTCAGCCTATCTTCTCTATCTCTACGCAACCGACACCCGCGCCTCATACCAACAATGGCTCATTCCACCTGTTCTGCGAGCTGTCTACCCCGACGCTGAGGAAGCCCACCACGTCGGCACCAAGGCCCTGAAGTTTCTCTACGAGCTGGGCTTGCACCCACGGGAACGGCCTACACGAGCTCCTGGGATCGTCCCCGAGCCCAGCGACCTCGCCACTCAGGTGTTCGACGTCACGCTCGCGAACCCGATAGGCATATCCGCAGGCCTGGACAAGGATGCCGAGATCCCTGACGTGCTGTTCGAGCTCGGCGCTGGCGTTGTGGAGGTTGGCGGCTGCACCCCGCGGCCACAGGAGGGGAACCCCAAGCCTCGCGTCTGGAGGGTGCCAAGCGTGGAGGGCATGGTCAACCGGTACGGCCTGAACAGCAGGGGCGCGGACGCCATGGCCGCGAGACTACGAGAACGCGTACGCAAGTTCGCCTTGTCCCTCGGTCTGACCGAGCGGGAGGTCCTCAACGGGGAGGGAACGGATGTCCCTCCAGGCAGTCTGCTCCCTGGCAGGCTACTGTGCGTGCAGGTTGCGAAGCAGAAGGACACGGACGAGCGGGACGTTGATGCCGTGGCGAGGGACTACGTCTACTGCGTGAATCGGGTGGCTCCCTACGCTGATGTACTGGTCGTCAACGTCTCCAGCCCCAACACCCCTGGGCTGAGGGACCTACAGGCTGCAGAACCTTTGGGAAGGATATTGAGCGCTGTTGTCCAGGAGGCCAGGAAGACAAACCGCAAGACCAAGCCGAAGGTCATGGTCAAGGTCTCACCCGACGAGGATGAAAGTGCGCAAATGGCTGGCATCGTGCAGGCTGTGTACATGAGTGATGTGGACGGTGTGATCGTGGGCAACACGACCAAGCGGAGAACCGGGCTCGTTCCAGAGGGTGTCAGACTCACATCCAGGGAGCAGCAGGCATTGACAGAGACGGGTGGGTTCTCTGGCCCATCCATGTTTGATCGCACGCTTGACTTGGTCGGAAAGTATCGCAAGATGTTGGACGCACAGTCTCTGCAGGCTGGTGAGGCGCAGAATGCTGTCGCCGTCCCAGCTGTAGAGGGCACCGTGTCCGGCAAGGCAGAGAACTCAAAGCAGCCTTCGCAAAAGGTCATCTTTGCTACAGGTGGCATCAAGAACGGCGAGCAGGCACTCAAGGTCTTGAACGCAGGCGCCAGCGTGGCTATGGTCTACACGGGCATGGTATACGGCGGAGCTGGTACAGTGACACGGATGAAAGGGGAGATGAGGTCGGCGTTGACAAATGGTAAAGCGTGAAGCGAAGGACTGCATTGTTTGGGAAATACCGATAGACAAAATGATGTCCCCGAAAGCATGAATATATAGAGCTCAAGTTCGAGATTCGATTCAATAACGTGCATTTCGTAGACAGATACCTTGCAACACTGAAGAGGCCGCACATCTCGTCGACTTCAACGTGCTCCATAGTATTGACAACACCACATACAATTCGCTGCACCATGTTGACTCAAATATGCAGTATTGGAAACCATATCATGTCTATCCTTATAACTTGTATTATATTCTAGAAGTGAACGGGCCCCTCGATCAGTCCTCTCTTAAGGGGATTCAAGAAAAGTGTGTCCCCACGCAGTGCAGAGTGCTTGGACACTTTGACTACAGAAGTTTTTCCAGTCTACTGCGTATGCCAGCCTTTTCCGGGACACCAGCCTCCAGTTCCCCGCTTCCACTCCCATCTCCATTGTTGGAACCTTGCGCGTTGATGTACTCTGCGTGCGTCGCGTAGATCTCATCTGGCCTCACAGCCCTGTCTATGAAGGTCTCACGAGCCGGCAGTAGCAATGACAGGCTGGTGTAGACTACAGCAGTCCCAAAGAATCCAATCATCCAACCAATTTGATAAGGATGTACGCCCACACCGACGTCGATATTGGGGTTGATGCCGTTGATAAATCCAGGCAAGCTCGGCGCGACACCGACGAGGAACGCGACCATGGCTCTCCAGTTCACCCCGCCGCTGTATCTGTATATGCTGTGCGGGTCGTATAGTGCCAGTGTGTCGTATTTCCGCTTGTGCACGACCCAGAAATCAAACAGCATGATCGCTGCGATTGGGCCGAGGAAGATGGCGTAGGCAGACATAAAGTTGAGAAATGAGCCCGCTGACGCGAGGATCTTCCACGGCACCAGAGCCCAGCATAAAAGAGCGCAGAGAAGTTGTCCGCGACGCAGGTTCACATAGCGCGGGAACAGAGCCATGAAGTCATTCGCGGCGGAGAGAGAATTGGCGGAGATATTGACGCCGAGCGCCGCGAGGGAGAACGAGGCCGCAGCGAAGAAACGGGCGGGTCTGTTGGACCAGTGGGAGATGAGCGCCATGGGGTCCCATTCTATCACGCCGTAGTGCACACCACCGGCTGAAGCGGAGGCAATTCCGATGAAGGCGATGAACGTGAAGAAGGCGGGCAACAGAGGCACATACATGCACTGATATTTGACGGAGACCCGGCTGTACCTCGAAAAATCGGCCTGATTGACCGACAGTGTCGCGTAGTTTCCGATGACCGAGTTCATCGACGCCAGGAAGGCCCAGCTGTAGCTTGACCCAGACACCGTCGCCTTCTGGTCAAAGATGTCGGACCCGCGGGTGCTAGCAAGGGCCCAAATGAGAATTGCAATCCAGGCTATCGGCACGATGATCGACTTGGCCATGAAGAGCCACCGGAGCTGGTTTGGGTGCATGAGCAGGAAGGGGATCTGGGCAAACCAGAAAATCACAAAGCAACCCAGTGTGGCATCGTCAATCCCTTGCCATGGTGGAATGTTTGATGGGAGTGCGAGGAACGAGGGCCATATCGCACCGATCATGGTCCGGACAGTGTACGCGCCGTTCATGGTCTGAATCGCAAACCAGAAGGTGGCCAAGATGGCTCGTGAGATGATGGCGACGTACGATCCCCAGAAACCCCATGCTGCGCGAGCAATGACGGGAAATGGGGTGTGGTGGATTACGCCCGTCGCTCCGTTGAACGCGATCTAAGATGTGCATGAGTCTTTAAGGTTCAGGGACGATCTGCGGACCGGGCCGACTTACAACAATGGAAATGATGAAGAAGCTCACGGCCACGACGGCGATGCTCTCACGCCACGTCAGCCCGACTGCAATGACGCTGGCTCCGAATTGCCAGGTCGCTGCGTTGAAGGCATCTGAAATCCAATACGCGATGAAGCTGGTCACGCCCCATTTTCTTGCGTGTGGTGGGACCGGATCGAGGTCCTTGTTCGTCCTGATGATATGTTAGTTCATGCGGGTTTGGTCGTGTGCAAGAGAGAAATCGCTTTCTCCATACTGACCATCTGGCATTGCCTTCTGCAAAAGATGACTTGGGCTGCTCGACATGCAGTCGAGGCCTCTCGAACCGAGGCAATCGCAACCTGAGTCTCGCCATATTCCGCCCTCGTCTGAGCCTTCAAATATGGAGTAGCCGGACCTCAAAACGCTCTTGCAGCAAACGGTACCGTAACAATCTAGACGGAAGAGGGAGGGCCCAAGTATTTCAGGCAAGTCTTTGCGGCCGAACATCCCACGCATGCCTATCAGCGCCACCGTGTGCCGGTGATGTTGCTTATCGTAGCACAAGGGTGACGGTATTGGCCCATAGATATGTAGCCGTGACACTATGCCCCAGGTAGCTCTGTGGGTCTTGGCGGCGGGCAGGATCGTCTGACCGATAACAGCGACCTAACTAACTATACTTGGGGAGTACTAGGGTGCGTGGATAGTAACTAGCGGCTGTCGGTCCACTAGGCGAGACAAAGTTGGGGCTACGATGTAAGATGAGAGTCTCTCACTAATAGATTTAAAATCTTGGTCACTGGTCTGTCGTGTGTTGCTCTAAGTGGTCAATTGAATCCCAGCATTCACCACTATCCGAAACTTTATTCAAACAGTCTGTTTATATCACCTTCGAATTATGAACATTGGCTTCACTAGCATGACACGGGCAGAAGTGCGAAGCAATTGACTTGGAGCTGGTATTCATGTATACATTTGTTCGTGATGTATAATTACCCACATGTCACAGCAGCTCTTCAAGAGCTTGTAGTCCGTCCCTCAGGACACCAGGATCGCCCAGTCTGAACCGTAAATAACCCTTGAAATCCCCAGCACCGTCCTCGCTAAAGCAGAGACCTCCAGGAACAACACACACGCTCTTCTCTACAGCTAACCCATGGGCCAAATGAACATCGTCTACAGCCCGGCCGTCATTCCCTTCCACGATCTGCACAAACGCCGTTCCAGCACCCTGTGGCTTGACCCACCGGCACCGGTCTCGATGTCTCCCTACAAACTCCTCTACTATTGCAATGCTCTTCGCATAATTCGTCAAGTTGTTAGACAGCAACTGCGGGAGGACTTCAGGATCCAGCGCATGGCACGCAACGCCATCATCGATCTGAGAAACAGACAGTGTCGTGTAGTCGCGTAGGTTGATAACCCGCTGTATCAGGTCCAGGTCTTGCGACACGACCCAGCCGATTCTGATTCCTGGTAAGCCGTGCACTTTCGATAAAGAACCCGTCGACACGGTGCTGGCGTAAGGAAGAGAAACCATCGGAGGTGGAGGGACGGTGGGGGCGTGAAAAAGAGGAGCGAAGACCTCGTCTGAGAAGATAGTGATGTTTGAGCTTCGGGCCACAGCGACGAGCTGCCCCAGGGCGGCCTTTGAAAGGGTGTAACCCGTTGGGTTGTTGGGGTTGCTTTGTCGTGTCAGCTCAAGTCAGTCTGTCACAGTAACGGCATGGTCACAGACTTGATGATGATCGCCTTGGTGTTAGGCTTGATCATGTTCCGAAGCCCTTCAATATCTGGGGCCCAGTCATTTTCGGGTTTCATCGTCCAGAGATCCACATCGACACCATGATGCTTTGGCAGGAGGTAAAGCTGCCCGTATGTAGGAAATTGGCATATAACGTGGTCTCCGGGCCCGCAGATTGAAGCTAGAACAAGATAGTTCGCCATGATAGAACCTGGAGTAATCACGACGTGATCCTCTGTCAAGTTGACATCGCTGGAAGAATGGAGACTTGCGATGCGCTTGCGGAGCTCCGCACTGCCTTTGACTTGGCCATATGTGAGCTTGAGTTCCGGGTCAATCGGGTCTTTCCGGGCTGGATGAAGTTGCTGCAGGTCCCTGAGAGAGAGTGCTGTAGAGTATGATCCTAATATGAGGTGAGCCTTCTTCTCAAATACATTCAGGTGGTCTAGACGCTAACCTTGTAGTTGAATCTTGGCCACAGGCTGCCACAATTTTGATGTTACTTATCGATGTCCTCATGAACAACGCCCTAACCTCGGAACCGAACTTACGCCGTATTCTCTCACTAAGGAAATATGTCAGCCTCCCTATCAATTGCAAAGATCATCCACACGAATAACATACCCCAACCATCGATCTTGAATTCCGCGATGTTTTGCACCGGCATATTGACTGTTACGACCTGAGCAATGAGCTCTACGTAGGATAAGACGAGAATTAAAAATCCTCTGCGCTAGATGTCGATGATGAGAAATATCTGCATCCAATATTGCGTTGATCAAAGTTGGCGATGAAGGCTTACAAAAGAGGGGCATCGCATATCCTCACTACGACTAGTAGACATCGAAGGGCGCGTGGTATTCCCGGTCTCGGTCTGAAAACAGGATGCTAAATTCTCACCCAAGTTAGAGCGCCGATCCCTCCCCCGCGTTGCAAATCAAAAACTTGAAGTTCAGTCTCTTTTGACACGTGATATAAATTGTGTCATTGTAGTGGCTTGGATTTGTAAGCTTTCTCGTATAGTCTCATAGTCTGTCTTGCAAGTGATTAAACCATGAATGCTTGCTCTTCCATATAGATGCTCGCAGAGCTGCATAGCGAACTGCCTAACTAGTTACATGATTTCGAAAATTTGTCAGTAATTCTTGACCTGTATCCATTTCTATCCAAAATGTCCTTCCAGAATTCGAGAGATCCAGCATGAGTGATGAGAAGTTGAACCAGACCCAACTTCTCAGTCAGCATGCCCACGCGTTGAGATCCAGAAACAAGAGTCACCGTGAGAAACCCAGAATGAGAATTTCTTTCGTGGGTTGACCCCTTCACTAACTAGGGACATGGTGCAACTGCCAGATGTCCAGTCCAATGGCTCGTCTTCCCCGAAGGCCTGACTTGTTTCAGACCTGTTTGCCAGTTTCCGGAAAAAGTCCGTATCCGTTTTATTATGGTCGTTAGATGTGAGGAATGCGCCAGGACTGTTATGACAAAACCTTTCCTGCACATTACAGTAGGTACGTTGTTCTTTGGGTATCAATCGCTTCTATGCTATATCAACGGCTCCTCCGACATGACAAGGCGTCGGCTTGACAGCCCATCCATCTTGTCGGCTCCTGCCTATTGGTTTGATTTGCTCCACGACAATCACGCGCCAATGATGCCCCAAGATCTCATCAACTCTCTGAAGCCTCCGCAGTAACCTCTTAGTGCCAGAATGTCGCCCGTACGCGTATCGCCGAAACAATATGATAACACATCCATTTCCTCAGACTCATACGTTGGAATATCCCAGAAGCTAGCCAGCCGGTCTCCAACGTCGGGAATGTTCATGTCCGGGGGCAGCTTCACGGGGAAGAACAGGTGGAGCTCGATTTTGACGGCCTTTCCGGTGTGATAATCCATGACGACAGTGAGATAGTATGAGGAATCCAGCAGCACGCCGACAATATCAGTGTACACAGCTTCTGAAGGAGGTGGCGCGCCAGTCAAGGCCACCATCTTGTCGAGGGTCTCCTTGGATAGAGGACCCTGGCCCAGGAAATAGAAAGATATCAGTTCTTGGGGGTAGTCAAAATGGACGACAACGACCTGGCTGAGATCGATATCCAGGAACTTTTGTCTGTTGGCCTTGATGCCTTCGGGCATCCCTGGCGTCGCAAGAATGTAGTCGAGTTCTCTCAGGCCATTCAGGTACATCAACAGGCCGTCGCATCCTTTGTCGGCTCTGAATTCGGGCTGCTCAATGGCACCTTTGCACTGAGTCCGGACGGCCCTGGCGAGTCCAAGTATCGGGTTGTCGGGATGTAACCATCCTTGATCTTCGGCAATTTGCAACGTGTCTGCGGGTGTGGCCATAAAGAGTCGGAATGAGATGGGATGTCCCGGGGTACTTGTGCCGCGTATTTGTATAGCGGCATCATCAATGAGCTCGCGGTGGGCGTTGATGACCTCCTTCATCGTTTTCTCGTCCCATGGCGCCTCCAATAGTTCTGAGCCCTTCTCGAGGTCCTCAAGGAACCGGGCCTCCACGAAAGGCTCTCGCTCCGATGATGTTGACATTTTGCCCTCAAAAAACACTCAGTACTCGTATGGTCAGGCTAACGATCCTGATCTATGCTGCTGTACTGGACTGGTGTGAACTGAGCCGGGCTGGAGGAAAGTGTCGCAAGCACACCGGTCTCGGCTGTTTCACGTCGACGAGGGAGGTGTTGATCACTTGACCGGCTGGGGATGCAGAACGTTGGTTGTCACGCAAGGTGAGCGGCAGATTCTTATTTGTTCACTTCGCGGGCACGGCAGAGCGTCCCCATCACCGCCGTAAACGAGCCAAAAACGGGGTTCGAAGGGCGGTCGTTGCTGGTTTCGGACAGAGCCCCGCTGACAGAAAATCAAGGGGACGGTGTCCGCGAGTAATTGCCAACCCCCACTGACAGAGTTCAGGACCAGTCACGTCCACCCAGCATGAGATGTCGGAAAGCATCCGCCTCATGCCGCGACCACCGGCTGGTGTCATGTCGTTGCCCGGGGTCCACTGTCGCCCGTTGTACACTCCATTCGACGCCTGAAGAAGAAAGCGATGTTGCATTTTGCAGGCGGAGTATGGAGCCTATTTTCTTGGAGTAGACCCATCTCAGGGGGAGAGCTCGCCTTCATCGACTCGGCTCGGCACTGGACCTGCAAGCGCGCCCAGGATAACCCCCAGGATCCGACCTGCTGGGACCAGTCTTTAATGCGGGACTGCCTACATGCTGCCGGAGAGGCATGCGTATCCCTCGGCACCTCCTGGGAGCAAGGTCAAGTACACGGATAGAGAAGGTTTGCGGCGATCAATTGGGTTGCAGCGACGGCCGGGCTAGGACGTGTGGGAGACTGTGTAGGGCGTGACCGTTGGACGATCTGGACGATCCTGGCTGGATGGCCCATCGCCAGGGGAGACCCCATCGCCGATGGAAGCTTCCGAAGAACATCCAGCCCCATCAGCCGCACAACCGCGCGAACTCTGACAGGCCATCGGTACCTAAATTTGAACACACGACACGGGACGGGACGGGCGTGGCGTGTCGTTGAGACCGTTGAGATATTGGTGGACCGCATGCGTGTACAGGCAGGACAGTACAGCACACAGACGCGCTTGTTTCGGTATCCAGAATGGGCTTGATCGCCAGATGCCCATGTCCGCGAAAACGGCGGCGAAATCTGGAAAAATATGGCCCTCGCTTGCTAGAACCGAGCTCGATCAGCACATTTCGCGGTCTGCAGCCCACACGTGCACTCGTCCCGCAATGTCGGCACTCCCCATCACAATTACAATTAATCTCATATTTTGCTAGGTAATGGCAGGCTCTTGCTGTGGTCTCTACCGAAATGCTCAAGGTCTTAGAGTAGTTGATCATCACTAGACGCATTTGATTGTGTAGTACTGGCCATGTTCTGCGACACGCGGTCTTCAAGTGGGGGCGCAATGACTCTTCCAGCCGTGGACCCTGCAACCAGGACCTCACCGCGCGATGCACGGCGCACGAACTCCTCACTGCCCACTGGACGAAAGACAGGGGCGACCAATGGGGCAAGGCAGCTTATCCAAAAGGGACGAAACGCCGGCAAAAGGTGGCCCAGTGTAGTTCGTTGCAACAAACCGAATCCACCAAATTATCATCCATCTTTCATTTTGTTTGATAGGAGAAGCAGCATTCAAGTACTTGGACGACCAGCTACTCAACAAGTCATAGATTAATAGATCCCGGGAAACAGTGCACACAATGGCAGCGAGGCATGTGAAACGCTTTCATCACACAATGACTCGCCCCCTACAGAGCGCCGGAAATCAACGACTGATCTGAGTTGTTTCCGGGTGTGAGCAAGGGGCGGAAACGAGGTCTCAATCTTGTTTCGAATTCAGTAAAGCACTTCAAATTTCCAACAATCGCAGGTAAACTGCACTGACATGTATACTGCGGCCCCAGAAACCGACGGCTCATTGTCCCATTCAATCACGCGCCCCACACAGGTCGTGAAATGACATTCTGGTCCAATTACAAAGTCGAAAGGCAACTGCACCACGTCACCCGAATTGGGACTAATTAACTTCATGACCCTCCAGCCTTCTGTTGCGCGTAATCTTCCTCTTCCAGTCAGGTGGACGTCTCCCGCGGTCACGTGTCTCGATATGACAGGCGATAGCAAACTGAAACCAAAAAAATGATTCTATGAACCGAAGTATTCTTTGTCGCAGAGTAGCGTGTGTCTCTCTGCCGCCTGATCAATGCCAGACTGAATGTCCGGCCTGAAGGAGGCTCCTAGGGATAGTACCGAGACACATGGACTCGACCTTCAGGAAGCTCGATGTAGAGCCCTGGAGGCAAGGACTTTGTCATCGGCTTCCTTTTGTTCGGGACATTGTTCAACCACAGTAGATCTGGTCCTCGAGACCAGGAATCCTTATCTGTGGGATCAATCTCCCTTTCCTTGATCTCCGATGCGGACATTTCTTGAGCTAGCGAGGTGCTGTCCGATGATTTGGCAGGTTGGGTGAGGGATTGGACGTGGGTCATCATCCATGGCTTGCCGGACAAGACTCGGCGGAGAAAGAGTTTTGCGAATTGCATTGTGAAGGGGACCTGGTGATGATGGTGTCTCTGTCTTCGAAATAAAAAGGGCTCGAATGTAAATATGCCAAGGGATGACTTCTAGTTATAAGGTTGGTGACAAAGATTAATATGAAAGAGTATCATTCTGAAGTGAAAAGATATGTGGTTCAAAATATGCACTTCCACCAATAATATTATTACCGGCGATTAATTCGCTTCTCAAGCAATAAATATTTTCCATGCTTTCTAAATCCAGAAGTCTTTGGAAATGGTACTACAAGCACGCGGCCAAGAATCTTGCTGTTGGCTAGGCTACTAAAATCCACTAGCATGCCCTACGAGGTCAGTTGATCTCAACGGAGAATCGCACTAATAATTAAAGACAAGACACACAAATGATAGTGTAGCCATCGCCTTTCCAGTCATTACAGACCAGCGTAAGAGATAGACACAACTAGAATCGGAGAATTTCTAATAATCGAGACGAATGATGATCAGCTGCGAAGTAGTACCTAAGTGATTGAAAGACAACGGGAAAATCAATTTAATTTCAAGCTTCTGCCAGTCATCTTGCTAATATCGTGATGTAAGTTTGATACATGCCTTTATCTCCTGCAGGTGGGATACTTAAGTAACCTCCTCCTATAGGACAGCCTTCTATACGGAGAAAATAAATAAGTCACACGGAACTCTGCAATGACACGTTAAGATTTTGGAGAGGGTGACGGTGTTGGTCCAAGAGTATATATGCTAAAACCAGCGACTTCTGAGACGTGTGAGTACAGCCAGGTCTTTTGTTGGAATCCAGGAAGACTCATATACGGCGTAGCCATATGAACGCATGCAGGTCCTGCTTTGTAGTTCAACTTCTTTCGTCGCAATAGCTCCAGTTGCATGACAGCGAATCAATACACGTAAAACGTGGTGGTCTCGTTGTTTGACTGGCGAAGTTTAGTATTCCTTCGCATCAGCAAATACTTGGCCAACCATGCTAGCAGGGCGGTGGCCAGACTGAAGCCTGCGCTAGCTCCCATCGCACTGCATCATTTTGAGTTAGCCATCAAAGCACTGATGAAGGAGCTTTATTCGCAAACAGGTCGAATGAGGCCACCATATGCCCAGTGCGTGTCTCGAGAACTGCAGCTCAACAAAGAGCTTTGGTTCAAGTAGCGAAACAGAACACGCATATGGTAGTTCCTTCTCCCCGAAGGAGCTAAAATTGTATCCGAAAGCTGCTTACATAGCATAACGGGGCTCGTCGCTCTTTGGCCACAGGTAGGGCGTCCAGATGAAGCTCGCATTCATGATTGTCGTCACAATCGCGATAGATGCGCTCTTCTTCTCTTTGGTCTCTATCAAGGAAGTCAGCAAATATTCAATGCGACAGGTTTGCAAACTAGCGGGAATACTAGTGGACCTCTTAAGTAACAAAAGAAAATAGGAGCTGTAAGGGAAATTGGCTATATCCGGACACCACTCACGTCCACAGACACTGCCACACCAGCCGAGGATGAGACTGTTAACCCCGTAAGTCCCAATCGTAAATATGACCATTGCCACATATCGTCCCGCCATATTAAGCGTGGCAGCTGCTGCAACAAAGCCAATTACAGCGACAGTCTTCGACACAGTGATGTGCCAGGTCCGCTCGTTATAGCGGCCAGAAGACCAGGAGAGCAGAATTGTAACTGCGCCAGCAATCAGGTAAGGAGGGCAGGTGAGAACAAGAGTGACAGTCTCCCCAAGCCCAAGAGTCTCGACAACGGTCGGGAACTATACAACAAAAGGGTCAGCCTAGGAACAAAACTCTTGTCCCACACAAAAGATTAAAGAAAAGAACAAGAAAAGAGTGACTGACAAAATTCTTGAACCCGTTAGCCGCCAAATGCATGTGTGCCATTGCTGCGAACACCCAAACCAGCGGATCTCGAGCCGCCTGTTTGAGACCAGCTAATGTGCCGGTTTCACCCTTATTCTGAACCGTGTCCAATTCCATGCGACTATAAGCCAATTGGCGTTCATCAGGGGTCAGCCACTTCGTCGTGAGTGGGAAATCTGGCAGGACAAAGTAGCCGACAAGTGCACTAACAAGGGAGGATCATTAGTATATAAAAGTAAAAGGTAGTTTGCAGGATGATCAGAGATAGAAAGATCGGGAACCAACATCACGAAGGTTACGGCACCCTGAAGAATGAACAACCACTGCCACCCAGCAAGGCCCATCGCGTCGTCCATACCGTGGAACACGCCAGCGGCGATTAAACCAGCAAACGCGGTCGCCAGGACATTACCGGTGTAAAGGATGGCGATGCGAGTAGCAATTTCTTTCCTGTTGTAAAACACTGAAAGAATGTATACGGCACCGGGATAATAAGGAGCTTCAGTCACACCTAGGAAGAAGCGGGTGAGAAGGAGGCCAACGAAGTCTTTGGACAGAGCAGTAAGTGCGCTGACGGTCGCCCACAACATCTGCAGCATCTGGAGTTAGCTCAGAACACCAAAGATGAAGCTCCTATGTAGACTGGGAGGAAGGGCACTATATGCCCGTAACCTATCTCAGAATCTCCAGTCTAACAAAATGCTTTGAGTCAAGTAATCCAACAGACTACAAATGGCAGATGTTTCTTCTTGAATGAGCTGAAATTGTATCCAGAAACTGCTTACCATCATGATCCCCTGAAGAGGCAGTCAGCCAATGCTCTACAGAGCTGAGATGATTCGACTCACCATATAACGACTTGGTCGGGTTCGGTTTATGAACATGTTGGACGGAATTTGACCCAAGATGTAGCCAACAAACAATATGCTGACACAAGTTTGATATTCTATATATGATAATCAGATCATGCACGGGTATCTTCGAGATTATGCGGAGACTGACGGGTGCTCGACAGGTTAAGGTCTTCCTCGAGGTCGTTCAAACGAGCCAAGGCGATGGCGTTCCGGTCGAGATAGTTGAGCCAGTACATTGCTGAGAATTTTCAGTCAGTACGACCTTGGGTCAAAACCAACGATTTATTCAAATACTCACACCAGAGCATCGGCATGATCCATCTATCCAGTTTCTTCACCAGAGCGATCTCTTTCGGGTCAGTCTTCTCGTATGCCCCCGAATAATCTACCTTGCCTATGCGAGGAAGCGGCTTTTCCGGGCCAGCTTCACTAGCCGTGCGGAAAAGGGCATCATCTTGATGGACAACTTCCGACTTTTCGTGGATCGCCTCATCTTTGTTCACGGGTGTAGACATGTCTGCTGAAAAGTCGTAGTCTCCAATGAAGGGGTAGAAGATAGGGATGAGGTAGGAGAATGATAACCCGAACGCCTGGAAGTGACAAGAATATCGCTCAGCTTTATACCATTCTCCAGCTATATGCATCCACCAACGGCCTTGTCCAGGTGGTCAGCGGCCTTGTGAATCTTTGTGTCATTTACGAGCGTCTTCCGCCATCTGGGCGTTCTACATCATGAGAATCCAACCCCTCAAGCCAAGGACCCGGGGGCCCAGCCACTATGATCTAGGTCGAGTCTATTCGACAAGGACGTTGGCTCATCTGGGGTGCCACGACGCTAAAGTGCAAGGGCTGATGTTTGAAATCCGGGGAAAGTCAGGTTCTGGAGATGCCCTTTCCGATCCCCCCCATTAGCTTCCGCTCGCGTCGTTCAAGAGTCTGGGGGGAATATTTTAATGCTCTTGGCTCCTGCACACCATAAATCACTAAGGATAGGTCAAACAGGCTAGAGACCTTGTCCTAGTGCAAAATGATCGATTAGGCCAGGAACGCCAAGTTGACAGAGTAAATCTCTTGACGTGAAGCCCTGATCGCTGCGCATCGCAAAATACTCAGCTCAACAAATAGCCACGATGGACTTTTCAGGACAAGAACACCTAAGAAAGCTTCATCACTAGAGTAAAATAATTAGAAGCTTCTCCAAGTTCAGAAATGCTTCGTCGGAGAACCTTAATAAAGCGTCATGAGTCGGGAAACGTTTGCAGGATTTTGTTCCAAGAGCCAAGGCCCCCTTGGCGACTTGTCCCTCACGATAGTGGCCTTGGAACAACATGATCCCTTCGACCGCACCCTCATCCACCTCGCCCAGGAGCGCCACCCACCTCGTGATACGTTGATTAGATGAATACCAAGAGCCGGCAGATATCACAAGCTCGTTGGGATTTTACCAGCTTCGATAGCCAAGTCAACGGCCCGATGTCTTGGGGCGTAAGATACCTACTTTTACTGTGGCACTTAAGTGATACCATAGTTAATCCCTCATTTGTGCGCTCCGAGGATTTAGTAAGAGAGCCCGTTTATAGCGCCGAAAAGCAAAATACATCGATGACCTTTGACTACGTCTTATCCACAGATGAGATATCGATTTCCAGCCACTTTTCGGCAAGGCGATTTTCTTCCAGGAATTGCGTGTGTTGTTTAGTAACAAGTACCATAGCCAGGTATTTGCAAAAGTTTACTACATCCTGGCTAGTTGTGGCGAGCGCCTGAATGCCGGCAGGTTTGCTAAACTAGTCACAGGAGAGCTGTGAACGGGAAATTATGGCACAAAGCATTGGCTTGAGTATCAGTTCTTCATCGCTGTGTATTTTCGCAAGCATAAGTCGCCGTGTTGTAGTCTTTCTTGGTGCGGTCAAAGTTGCTGTCAATTCTCACCCCGATGTCTAAGAGGTATCGAGACTTGATATCTGAGTTCGTATATATGTATATATAAACAAACCCCTTAATCCTGCCATATCCACACTTCCTATCCACACACATATGCGTCAAGTAAGAGCAATACCGCGACCCGTGGAGGGATGTTGGAACGATAAGCATGAGACGCCGTAGCGCCACTTCACAAACACATCTTAGCCACTCATATCTGTACCTCAGGAACCAGTATCCAGTGTGCGAAGTGCCTCCTGATTCTGACTGACCCACACCACTGTGTAAGCTGCTTAAGAAAACTTATCTCATGCGTATTTACCGAGATCTTATCGTCTTCCATGGCTTCAAATGACCTAGGGACATTACTCCTGAACAGTGGCACTAATAAGTTCACCTAAGCTATGGCATATAAGTGTCTACATACACTTTTGAGCATCTAAACATGCTCAACTGTCGCACACAGCCCATCTCCTTGGAAAGATCCTTCCTTCGCACCCGTCAGGGAAGCTTCCTGAGACTCAGAAGGGATCTCGGAAGGGGAAAAGACATGAGTTTTCCACTGCCGCACCGGAATTCCTTGCCCGAAAAAAAGGGAGATTTCGAGCGTGGATCGCTCTGTGGTCTCGCCAACGCAAAACCAAACCCAGGCTAGCGAGGTCAGGGTCGTGCCTGCGTAGAAGAAACCCAGCATAGGCCCCCAACCGGCCGAGTAGTACATGTACGGCGCGGTGAAGGATACCGCCCATGTGGTGAAATAGAAGAATACAATAGAAAACGACATGATCTTGTTCTGGTTCGGCCCCACTGCCATTTCGCGGGCCACGGTGTACGCAAGTGGTCCTAGTCCATAGTTGAAGGCAATTATGATAACGTAGGAGAAAACCACAATGACGTACTGGGACGCCGTGGTCAATGTCCTCTGGGTCCCGATTCCACCGATGACGACGAAGGCCAGGAACATCATCCCTGTGGTTACAAGGAGATTGTGTCGCCTTTGAACTTTGTTGCCGGTCAGGACAGCGGCGCCAACGGCGAAGATCTGGAGGATGTTGGTGATGAGCTGTATGATAAAGGGCTGAGAGATGCCGATGGCTTGGGCAAAGACAATCCCGTACACGTAGAAGAAGAGGATACCGCAGATTTGTTGCGAGTACAGAGCCCCAGCCGAGAAGATGACTTTCTTCCTCTCCACAGGGTCAAGCAACAAAGATTTCCAGGAGGAACCGGCCAAACTTTCTAGCTCGCGATCGCGTGCTTCCGTGAGGGTTGCCAAATCTTGTGACGGTTCATAGGTATCATCTCCCTTGTGGATTCTTTCGAAAGCCCTCTTTGCCTCCTCGTTTCTTCCTTTGCTAACATACCAGACGGGGCTTTCCGGGATGAAGGGCAAACCGAGCATCAGCATGATAGGAAGGACGACCAGCCCACCCATCGGGACCTTATAAGATGCCTTACTGGTGAGACCTTCGGTTCCCTGGGTGATGCCGGCTGCAATCAGTTGCGAGATTGACTGGAGGAACTGGAACATCATGAGAGCAGGGCCTCGGATGTGCACAGGAGCGACTTCACCAATGTACAGTAAAGATGTGACCGTACACTGGCCCATGCCAACACCAATCAGTACACGGCCGACAGCCAAGACGGCCTCGTAACTGGTGTCGGCAACCTGGACGATGCCACCGGCCAGGATGCAGAATGCGGCGCACCAAAAAGTTGTTTTCCGGCCGAACTTGTCGTTGACCGGGGCGGAGACAAGGGCACCAATGATGTCTCCGATATAGATTGAAGATGCCGTGACGGATGTGAACGAGACGTTTAATGCTTTGCGCCCATTCGAGTCGAAGTGATCCCCGTAGTCGTTCTTGAAGCGATCCATGGCGAGGCAGCCATTGTAGTAGGTGTTGTCGTAGCCGTAGACTAATGCCCCGATGGCAGAGACAGAGCAAAAGAAGTATGCCCAGCGATTCTGCTTCAGATTGAGTTGAAACATCGTTTGTCCCAGTGAGATAGTAATAAGTGGTTTTAATTCGTGACTGAAGACAAAGTTGACCAGGAGCATAAATCCAGGCGGTGCCCGGCGGTTTATATTAGTACCTATGTAAGGACGTGTGACGGTCCCATGATATTACCTAAGTATGTAGCCAGGGCCGTCTCCTGGGCATGTTACCCCGTGGGTTACCCCGTGGGGAAAGCCCCCACATGAAAAAGGAAGGCTCTGTTAAAGTTGTCGATCGCTGACGCGGACCTCGTCCAAGTGGTAGTCTTGCGACGCCGGAGCGTTCCAAGGACTATCCCGGGCCAGTGCGGACTTTCCTGATCGGTTCTTCACCGTGTACTGACCGCACTGAGAAACCGACGGGGAGAGCCAAGCTAGCGGAACAGCTAGACTAGTGCACCTATTCTCCAGGTTTGAAGATGCGGACTTCCCTAGTCGGTTCTTCGCCGTACTGACGATCCGGCGATGAAAGCCAAGCTTGCGGTACAGCTAGGTTAGTGAACTCCTCAGGCCTGGAGCCGCGGACGTCCATAATCAGGTAACCCGCATCCAGATGTCCAGTTGGATTCACAGACATCAGTCGCCTCATTTGGGATGTCCGACTCCCTTCAGCAACTGCGCAAAGAATTCCTCAATCTCACTGACATGTCAATGGCTCAGTGAGAAATCGAGGTCACAGATGATGTCACGCTTCTTGCAGGCTGCTGATGCCCGATGTGCATATTTAAAGCTTGTTCGCGATGAGATTGCGAGCGCGCGATGCCTTGACGATCAATGTGTCGACTTACCCGAAAATTATTCTGATCAGAACCTGGCGCCAGCGCGATATCCTCGTTCGCATGCTTTAGAAGTGCTTACAAGACTTGTTTGAGACTCCAACCTCAAGATGCTTACTCTTTGTGCGTCAACCCCTGCTTTGTTGCTGATAGCCAACCTGCTGACTAGTTCTAGTTTTGATCGTCGTCCTCATCTGGGCAATACTCGTGCAGCCATTGATCTCTTATTTCATGGACCGTAAGAGCCTCCGGAAATTTCCGGCGCCGTCTCTCGCTGGCTTTACATCCCTATGGCGCATCTGGCACAATCTTCAGAACAGGCACTATCTCGCCATCCACCATGCTCACAAGCAACTCGGTAGCCATGTCCGCATCGCGCCAAACCACATTTCCGTTTTGGGCGCAGACGCCGTGATCGACATTTACGGACACGGTGCAGGGATGCTCAAAGATGCTTGGTACGACGGTGGGGCGGGCGACTTCAGGCACATGGCCGATGTACGGGTCAAGACCGAGCATCAAGCCAAGAGAAAGCTCCTTGCACACGTTTTTGCACAAAAGACCATCGCCAACCTTGAGCCCGTCGTGGCGGACACCATCTCCACGCTGATGGCACAAGTCGACCGGCATATCAGCGCTGGCAAGACGATCAATATGAGGCGATTTATGAACTATTTCACCATCGATCTATTCGGCAAGCTGCTTTACTCGCGTCACCTGGGTTGCCTAGAACGAGGCGACGATATCGTGACCGCTGAGACGCCTGATGGTAGAACCTACACGGCTCCATTCATCCAGTCCCTGCTCGACGCCACGGTCATCAACACTGCTCTGGGCATGGAAGCAGGGCTCTTGCCAGTGACTCGGTTCTTACTGGCGTGGCACCCGTACAAGAAAGCCGGCGCCGATTTCGAAAACATCATCCGCCATAATACGCAGTGTCGCTTGCGAGACCAGACGGCCCAGGACGACATCTTCTCCAAACTAGTGAAAGATAACAAAGGATGTGACCTTAATCTCCCAGTTGGCGAGATTCTTGCAGAGTGTTCTGTCATGATGAACGCTGGGACGGAGACCACGACTGCTACATTCACCAATGCGCTCTTCCTCCTGTACAAACACCCGTCCGTTCTCGCGAAGTTGCGCAAGGAACTCGACGGCGCGTGCGGGGACGCGGAGGTACTGAGCTACGAGACCGTCAGTAAATTGACATATCTCCGTGCTTGCGTCGAGGAATCTCTACGGGTAAGACCAGCATCATCCTTTGGCCTCCCTCGAGTGATACCCGATGGTGGACGAATGGTGGGAGGCATATGGATAGATGAGGGCGTGACCGTTTCGGTGCCGACTTACAGCATGTTGAAGGATGAAGAGGCATTCGAACAAGCTGATACTTTCATCCCGGAGCGTTGGATCACAGAAGATAAGGAGAAAAAGGAAAGGATGATGAGGAACCACCTGCCGTTTAGTTTCGGTCCTCGAGCTTGCATCGGGCGCAATATTGCTTATTTCGAGCAGCTCCTGGTCCTCGCGAGCCTGGTGAGGGCTTTCGATTTCGAGATACCTGAGGGTTTCGAAATGCAGACTATCGAGCGGTTCAACTCGAATCCAGGGGACTTAGTTGTCAAGGCAAGACGGAGAGCCAGATTGTAGATCTTGTCTTACCAAGCGAGCTTTCTTACTTATGGATAGGCGCCCACAGAATGCCACAGTCATAACCGTGAGGACAAGCACACACACGCTTCGAGTTGCCATAACCCCGAGTTCACCGTATCAATGTTTGTTTGTAGCTCCAGAATGCTAGATTACCACCCTTTCCAACCCGAGTCGTACGATGCTGGCACGCTAGGGTCTAAGCTATCAGCAATAAAGCAGTCCACGCGATCGAGGTCCCATTCCGACCCCAACACCGCAGACAGGTCGGAAGAGGGATGGAAGTCCCCAAGCACACTCTGGCTGTTTGGGAGAGCCTCGAAGCTTCCCACAGTACTATCAGTCACGGACGTCTCGGTCCCCGGCCGCGTTGGCATCCCTGGCGCCGACAAGAGACTTCCACGTAACGGCCGAAGCATTGATTGATTTGATCCAAGGAACGGCGCGGCTGTCAGATCTTCGGTACTAGTGCTCGTCTGCACGAGGATACCCTGAGCCAGCTCAGCCATGAAAGCCGCAGACCAGAAAAAGTGACCTAGTCGTGAGAGTATCTCGAAACTTTGCCACATTGCTTTCCTTGCCTCACGCTGGTGTCTTGACAACTTGCAGCAGCGAAGCCTGCGGTAAAAGATGGAAAGGGACAGAGATATACAATAAGGGACGAATGGCAGCAAGGGCAGCTTGGACAAGTCTGCCTCCATCATGATGGATGATATCTGGGAGGCCGCGTCGTGTTGACGGGGGTGGGGCAGGGTGCTTGTTCCGTCTGCTTCCGCCTTTTGGCGACAGGACAATATGACGACGCCGTGATAGAAAAGTTCTAGAGTAGCTGATGCCATGTTAGCAAACTCCAACCCGAAACTATTGGAGGCGTAGAGAGCAGAGACCAGCCTAAATGATGAGCTGGGAGCTCGAGTGCATCGGTGCGCTCAAGTATAGTCTCGTAGGACGGGATGGCTTCTCTTGGAATCTGCGTGACCGTGGCATTCGGCCGATACAGCGATATGACGTCTTGGAGTACGTGAGCAATGTGAACGAGGACCTTGAACCCTGGGGGTTGTCCGTCCAGGCACCGTAATGGGCTCAGCTCTAAATCACGTTCATGCATCATCGTAGGCCGTCCATGGACAGCAGCTAGGAATTTATCGATTGCCCAGAGGTAGCAGAATAAGCTGGACTGGCTGGACTGTGCCCCATCTCGTCCTCTCTGTAAGTGGAGGCCAATGTTCCATGATATCTGTACTGCACGGACGAAGTACTGCGAGGATGCCTCGATGCTCTGTCGACCGAATCCGAACAGTGACATGGTCGTCAAGGCTCGTATCAGTATCATCTTGTCGTGCACCATTGCCATGTCAACATTCAATCTCATGGCACTAAGTAGCTCCTGGCCGAATTCCGCAGACGTGAGCTGACCTTCCCGCGTGGGCAGCCGCAAATGATGGGCAAGCGATGGCTCTGTGGATGCCAGGAGGCAAATGGTCTGGTACTGTAACACGCGGGACGGGGCATGTGATAAAGAGGACGTAAAGGTCTGCTCATCAATGCTCGGCAGCAGACCGTGTATGTTGTTGAAATAAAACACCTCGAGCGCGGCAAGGTCTGTCGGTGGCGGCAATACTTCGAGGCATTGCTCCCGTATCAAAGGGAGGAGCAGCCCCCGGATGAGTCGGGGCACATAATGGAATATGCTCGCCGGCGAGCTGGTCGCGCAGTCGCTTTCTTGTCTGCTGATCAGTGCCGAGGGCTCGGGCTGCCACACGCCGACCGCATTTGGCGATAGCCCGCTCTCTGCTCGGGTGCCCGAGAGCAATACAACCTCTGGGTTGAGATCGCCGATGAATCGAAGATTACCCGGAGAGGAAGAGACATTGGCTGGGTGTCGAGATGCACTGGTTACCCTCGGTGTTGGCTCACTCTGGTACGCTGTTGAGGCTCTTCCCGTCTGCCTTGGCTGCTCGTTAGGTAAGGCACTGACAACCTGAATACTGGGCTCCTCTGCGGCTCGAGGGAAACCTGCCGCTGTCCGAGGCGCGGCACTCAGGGGCACAATTCCTGTTCTGGCAGCATCAGAAGGGGATGATGACAAGCCATTTGATTCCGCCGATGGGCTCACCCCTTGCCTTGCTGGGCCCCCGGTGGAGCTGATTGTATGAACGCAGCGTCTCTTCTGCCGGCGACAATTCTCGCACGCCTGGACGCGTTTCCTCGATCGAGACTTGTATCCGACGGGATTGGTGTGGACAAACTTCAGGGATGACATGACAGGTTTCCGTAGTACTGTTCAAGCGCCAGCCTGCGTGGTCGGTTGTGTTCTAAATTGGCAAAGGATGATTGATCGCCTGGAGCACTGGGGGATTTGGGGTAAATACTTTGTAAGAGCGACCGCCCCCTAATGGCTTCCCCTCTAAGCTGGCATTATGGACCCTCTAATAAATTCCAAATGCACCTAGGCACGTGGCAAAACGCGGGGTACTTGGTGGCACACACTGGCACGTTACGACACTTCTCACTACAGCACCGCCTGCAGGTACGAACGCTTCCCTGGTTTACGATTACAGAACAGACAAGAGCGCCTAGCCTTTTCTATTACAGCGTAAGGTTTCGTTCCCATCGCAACGCAAGGAAGAACGGGTACCTTACAGCCCTGGGAGAGCAATTTTTTGCCTTTATTCAAGTTACATACATTCGAATTTTAATCCATTTGCGTGCGGAACGGCAGCTACTACGTGCCCATTAATGGTGCCACAGGGGCTGGCGTATACATCGCAATAGCCATCAAGAGGAGGTTTGTTGAAAAAGCAGCGCCACTACTAATCGTTCGTCGCCGTGTCGTGGACACACTTTGGCACCACTGTGCACCTCAGCAGGATGGCCGGCGAAGTGAGCATCTGCGGTCTGCCCCGTGAGAAAAGTGGGAAGGGGAGACCGATAAAGCTTCACAATCGATATGTTCTGCAGAAAAGAAACACAGAAAAGAACCATGATAACCTTGTCGGTCAACTACTAGTAGGAGCTAAAATACGCGGAGGACTGTATCCAAATCCTGCCTATGGACCGGAACGAAGAAACCTGGTGTTTCCTGTATGATTCTGGCCTCCCCTTTTCTCCACAGGGTACGCATCCATCATCATTCTGGAGAGTTTCAAGTCTTCCACGGCGTCGAGAGCTGTAGTTTTGATCGCTCGTCCACCAGCGATGCAATCATGTAGTTCTAACAGCTCTGAGGTGTAGGCATCCTCGTAGCTCGTCTGGACAGAGCGGTGGACCTTGTCTCCCTGCTCATTCATCTCGTCAATCTCCACCGTGATGCCCAGACCTTTTACGAAAGGAGTATCGTAGCAAATTGACACCGTCTTGTTTTGCCCGTACACGGTAACACTTGAGTCGAATCGGGGGACCTCATCGATGCCTGTCTCATACAGACAGGTGAAAGGCTCGTGGGGCGCATTGCGGTTTCTATATGCGAACATGGTCGTATACCATCGCGCATTGTCGGTCGAGGCGAGGACCTTTTCCGGTAGTCCACCGAGCACTTCTCGCATAACGCCCAGGCCGTGGCTCCCAAGGTTGGCCAGCAGACAGCAATAGTCAAGTTGCGCAGGGCTTAGGTTGCCAAGGGAGTCTCCCCAGGCCTCTTCAAGCAGAGCAGACAGACGTGACTGTCGGTCTTGGCGTGCAGACTCAGACACGTCGTCCATATATTTCTCCGGGTAGGAACCTGATTGTCCGATGAAGTACGAATTAGGACCGATGATGTCGCGGACACGAGCATACTTGATGCTGCCGATTGTGGCCATTTCCCTCAGGAAGGCCTTGAGGCTCGGTGCGAAACGGCGCATGTAGCCAACGAACACCCTAGCGCCCTCAGGGGCTGCCTGCTCTGCATCGAGAATCGCCTGCGCGCTTTGGATGGTCAGTGTGAGTGGTTTCTCAACCAGGACCGACTTCCCGGCTTGAAGGGCCGCAATCGTGTATGGCGCATGGTATTCATCAGATGTTAGGACAAAGATCAAGTCAATCTCCTTGTCCTGGAAGAGAACCTCTGGGTCCGTGGTCGCGATTGGGATGGAGAACTTGGACGCGCAGTGCTGGCTTGTCTTTGCCGACACATCGCAAATTGCCCTCGTGATATATAGGTGGGAAAGGAGCTGCAGGATTGGGAGATGCACAACCTGTAGATGGGTAGTCCTGACGTGTTATTGAGCACTCGGACCGCAGTTCACTTGCAAAGACGCGAGAATTCGTACCTGTGCCACGTCTCCACCGCCAATGACACCTACTTGGAGTTTTCTAGCGGCCATTTTCTGGGTCTTTAAGAAATTAAGAGCGGTGAAACGAGCTTGTGAATCATAATTTGACAATAGCCAGTCCAGAATTCCGGCTCTCATTAAATAATAGGTAGTCGGCCGGACTGCCAAGGCAGGACATTCCGGGCTGCGCACCAGTCTAGTAAGGAAATTCCGGGGACAAGTGGGCGACCGGTCTAGCTTTTTTAGGAAACCCCGCAAAGACAATTCTACGACGGCTGCTCTCATTAGTAGGTAGTCAGTCGGAATACCCAAGCTGGATACTCCAAGCCGTGCATATGTCTAGTAGTAAGGAGGCTCCGGGGAGAGGATTCCGACCGGTCCAGCCTTTTTAAGAAAACCGCGCAGGCAATTCTGAGACGGTTTGCTCTCATATATATCGGTCACGACTTAAGCATATAGTGGCAATTATGTCCGATACGATACTTCGGTAAGGCCGGAGAAGCTAACGTATTTTCAATAAATCAAATATGACTCAAATTGGTGTCGGGCTAGTGGGAGGAGGTAAGGCATTCGTCATCCTCATCTGCAGATAGGGTCACTGACACATGCGCAGGAATTTGGGCGAGGGAAGAACATTTTGTATGTGCTGCGACCTGGAGCGCTGAGCGATCGATACTGAGAAATTATAGCCCGCAATTCAAGCCTCCCCGCACCTCTCCCTCAAGGCTGTGTATTCGCGATCTCTAGCCTCTGCCAGAAGTGTTGCGCCTGAGCTCGTCGGCGTCGATTACTACGCAGACGACAGCGACGTCAGCTACAACGATATGTTAAAGCGCACAGACATATCTGCAGTTATCATAGCGTATGCCAATCCACTACCATGTCCAGCTCCTCGAGTGCGATAGACCTAATTGTTGTTATAGCCTGCCAATTGCAAATCAAAAGCAGTACATTCAAAGTGCCTTGCGAGCTGGCAAGCACGTTCTCTCCGAGAAACCTGTGGCAGAGAATGTCGGGGATGCGCTTGAGTTGATTGAATGGTACAGGAAAAGTCAAGAAACGGCCGCCTCGTGGCACGTGGCCGAAAACTGGCGGTTCATTGAAAGCGTCGCGGTTGCTCAGAAGCAGGCGCGCGCCCTGGGCAGAACACTTGGGTTTCGCGTTCAGGTCTACGACAACATCCAAAAAGGATGGAAATTCTACGGTTAGTGACAGCACGTTACGGAGAGGATAGAGTTGTCATTCTGTCGAGTCCCAGCTCATACTTCATCGCAGAGACCGATTGGCGCAAGGCTCCCACTCATCAGGGCGGGTTCCTGCTCGATGGGGGCGTCCACTATACAGCTGGACTAAGGCGCCTGCTCAACATCCATGAGGGCAACGAGATTTGCTCAATCTCTGCCTTCACCGCTCTGTTACAGGATCACCTGCCACCTGTGGATACCATCAATGCCACAATGCGCTTGGCATCGGGCATTAGTGGAACATATCAACACTCTGTCGGTACCACTTTGAAGGGTTCAGAGTGGACCATTGCCTGTGAGCGTGGCACAGTCAGTTTTGGGGACTCGAAAGTGATTGTCACGATCGGTGACAGCGAGACACGTGTATTCGTAGCGGATGAGAGGACTGGTGTGCCACCAACCGTGCGTGCCTGGGCGGAAGCTTTATACGCAGCAGTTCCATGTAAGGACCTCCAGCCAGAGGAGGCACTTGCTGACTTGGAATTGGTAAGACTTGACCTTCTATGCAGCGGATGAATGGCGAACAAAGGCTAACAGCAAGTACAGCTGGAGCTTATGCTTCGGAGTGGCGAATGTGGAGGCACGCCGCTTGAGTGCCAATATCAAGATACCGATAACCCATTCAAGTCTGCTTGAAGGCATCAAGCATTGAGCGTTTGACTGGGCCTTGTGCGGTCTGAAATGTCAAAGTAGAGGTGAAAAAGGCCTTGCCTTTACTGTTATTCAACGACAGTCGACCTATTTTAGTCAAGATAGATATCATGAAAAAAAGAAAAAAAAAGGGGGGGGGGGGTTTCCTCGCTATAAGAGTGGCAACTCATTATACCGAATTCGCTCATTCTATCTTCCCAATCGAGATTAGTGAAGGTGGAGCCGCTTCCACAAATCCTGAGAGAAGACCTGGGGGGATTATCTTGGAGGAGGAGAGATCTTGGGTCACGAAATAGGTCTTACATTCAATCGCCAAAATAGCGGCATGTCTGCAAGTTGGAAGATCTGAACGAAGGTGTCTAGAGAACGCCAGGCTCCTCCCTCAACTTCGGTACAAGGGAACGAATTTTCATTTCTCTGTTTGACTCCAAAGGTGGATGTTTCTTGCAGCGCACTGCGACGTCGGTGAAGGTCAATCTGGATGAAGAATTCCCGAGCAGGCACTGAGCAGACTTGAGCAGATCCTGATCTTACGCGTAATTGAAGCGGTGTCCATGGCCTCAAAGGGTGCCCACCGCTGAGCGCAACTTTCGCAATGCAGAAGAGGTTGATTCTTCCTCAACTCATCCCTTCCTCAGTCCAGCACTGGCTTTATTGTACATAATTAGCCTAGTAACAAGTAGGTTCAATTAATTATTATTGATATATCAGCCAAAGCGTCAGTATATTAGCAATCTATTTATCCACGTAGGTGGCCTAGGTGCTCTGCGTCAATGTAGATTTTGAAATTTGCCACCAGTGGCCTTTCCATCGAGCAAGCAATAGCGAATAGCTTCGATATATTTGCCATGGATCCTCGCGGCGTGAGCATGAGGACCCCGTCAAGGTGCGACACGATGATTGGGAATGAGCCGAGCGAGATAGCCTCATTCCAAGGCTTCACTAGTTTGGTGTGATGCTTAGCTTGTCAAGAAATATATGCTAAGGAGACGAACTTTCTGAAGCCACTAATAGTCTTACACTGTTGATTGTTCCCCACAATGCACCTAATACTGTTTAATGGATTGCTGGGTCATTGTCGATTCCGCATATACCAATATCCTGGATTGTACAACAGCTTTCCCGCTGTTCCAGGTCTTCAGAGGCATTGAATTGTGTCGCTCAGCCACTGCTCCCTTAGATGGCAGTGAGGGAGTAAGAAATCGAATGTATATGGATACAAATCACACACACTATTATAACAACACCGCCACACTCTCAAAAATTAAAATACGTTATTAGTGAGCCCTCTATGATTTATGCATATCCAACGGCGACTTCTCCCACATCTTCCACAAGAATGCTCCCACAGGCGGTTCTCGTACAAACGGTTATCCCGCAGACTATAGATGGTTTTTTTCACAAGCGATTATCCCGCAGGTAGTTATCCCACAGATGGTTATCCTATAGACAATTATCTTATAGGATGTCATTTTATACGTACTTATTCTCTGAACAGTTCTCTTATAATCCGCAGATAGTCATCTTATAGATGATCATCCCATAGATGATTATCCTATCGAGAGTGATTTATCATAGGAGATTCCTCTGTAAAAGGACTTTTCAGAGTTGGTCGCCCTTAAAAGATTGGTTCTTTGTTTTATCTCCTAGTTGTAGCTCTGTTTATTCTATGTTAATACTGTGGCTGCTAAGCGAATACCCGGGGAGGCTATAGCTTATATAATCCCAAGTAGATCCAGCCTTCATCTATGTAAACAACCGGCAAGAGACAGAGTCATAATATGACTTGGCTACACAATGTATCAACTTCGGTTCTGTCTGGCTATCTTTGACTCTATTAGGCTTGTTACAAAGCCCGCGTGAAAATAGGCCATGATGAATGGCGGTAGATCCTTGTTTCAGATCCACAATGTTTATGAAGTTGGCTAAGCATGACAGAGTGATTAAGGAGCTTTGCATGTGCCCGAAAGAAGCGAGCTGTATTTGCGTGGAGGTATTTTCGAACCTTGAAAGAATCCGAAGGCGATAGAAAGTGTCCAGTCATGCAAATATCATGGACTGAGGCCGGTCAAAGGACACCTTTTCAAGCTGTGCAGCTAAAATAAACCCGAGTGCTCGTGATTCAAATCAAGAAGCCCGCCCACAAAATCATCTTGTCGCTCCCGAATGGTTGGGGCGGTACATCCGTCACCTTGGAATAAACGGATGCCTGTCCGATTCCCATATTCTCTGCGATCCATTGCAAACAGTCTTGCAAGTAGCAACGTACCTGTGACACCACACTTTCAAGCTGCAAGGTGATGTGCAGAACTTTCATAAGGAGCAGGCCACCTACTAACCTGCCTCGACCTCGTGCCTCGATGCTGGTCGCACCTCGTGCGGCTTCTTGAATAAATAGATGCATGTTTTCAACCAGGTGGTAAGGTATCGATGCTAGAATCTCCGACAAGAGAAGGTGAATTTCATCTTCCCATTCGTTGTCCCTCGTGCCATTGGTGGTCGGGGTGAGTCTCACGAGGAGGTCCAAGAGAAGGAGACGTGCCACACGATAGGTATTCCATACATTAGCTGTGCAGTGGTCGCAGTAGAAGTCCACTCTACCAGGCCAGAAGCCTGGTTGAGGGTATGACGACACCCCATTGATCTGACCGACCATAGTAGGCTTGCATTCCGACGTGCGAGTGTTCTGCCACAGAACAAAGCTTTGGTCTAGCGCGCGCGCCTGTCGCAGAATTATGTCCCAGTCGACGGTGCCAGGTGAATCAGATGCCAAAACAAGGCTTGAGTTTAAGAACAGCGTGTCGAGCTGTATTAACAATGCATCCAAACCGAATGATGTTCGTGTGTCTGCAGAAGGGAGTGAAAATATGCCCTGCGCTTATGTGTGAGTTGAGTGCATAACGCTCGTTCGTAAATGACAGGCTACTATAGGAGAACAAGTCATCTTACACTCCTTGGCTTCTTAGCTATGAACGAATAATTATGCGTTGTAAGCCGTAGAAGATTCATCGGAGAATTGTCGATACGCAAGATGGCAGCTATTCCTTGTGCATGTGCAGAATGATGTTCCCTCCCTTCTACCGCCACGATAATCTACGAGGGGACGAGGTCAGAACAACTTTGAAAGAACTGTCAACGATGAGCCTGAAGAGTTGCGCACCTCATATAAACCAAGAAGCATAGCTATCGCCAGAAGCTCAGCCTCAGCCGGAATAGCCACACCAGCAACCGCATTTGCAAGCTCCCCCAACAGGTCGTTATAAAGGGTCTCAGCCTTTTTGGTGAGGACAGGCCGGCCCAGGCATATTCCACCGCTCGCGAAAGCTACGGCTTGGCAGGCTTTGGCAATATTTGAATGTATGCCGTGGTAAAGAATCATGTTTTGGAGACCAGCGAGAAACCCGGGCTGGGTTTCATCGTGCAATGGAGCGATGCAGAATTCAAACAAGAATGATTGGAGACAGTAAATAGTTTCTTGCTCGTCGGTGACCTCCTTGGGCAAGTCATCAGCTGGAAAGCTATCCGTGCCCGGGAATGGTTCCCGCACGGGTAGAGTACACTTGCGCGGCACTAGGTCGGAAGCTACTGCGACGACGGATCGACTTTGATGACCTTGAAAGTTGATATCTGTGCTGTCTTCATACCCACTACAGGTACGTCTTGCTTCAAGGCATCTCGTGCAGGACTAATCCAGAGGTCAGCCTTGACAAATCTCTAGGACTTTGGAGGGAACTACGGGGCCGCGCGACCACATACTGGTCGAGTTTCATCGCACTGTTTGAAAGGATGGTCGTGTCAGCAGCACATACAACGATGCAAGGCGCGCAAGACTAACCTTCTTTCTCCTATGCTTACAGGTCAGACAGGCCCGAGAAGGCCCGAAGTAAACCATTCTTGACGGTGACCGGGGAGCGCTGAATGGGTTGCAGGTTTTGGCGTCTTTAGTCGTGGGAAGTATGAATCAGTATCTTCAGTGTTTGTGAAGAAAGTCGTAGCGTCTGATTATTACGGCGTTTTCTCTGGGATTACGGATGAACTGCTGAGTGGGCCCGTCGTATCCGATCGGGAGACGCTCAACGCTAACTCGAACAGTATCAGCTCTTCTGCATCCTGCAGGAACATCTACATTTTGAGTTAGCGTTGCGCCGCCCCGGATGTCTAATTCAGTACACACGGGTACCGCTATCTCAGCACTTCAAATTCAGTCAAACATACCGAAGCCGAGTGGCTTCATTGGCAAGTCGCTCGCTATCCGCAATGCCAGATCAGTCATCAATTTCGTCAAGAAGTTTTCAGGTTAGTCTTGCGCGACTGCGCCGCGTTGGGATGGCGGTGGCCAAATACTTACGAATGGTGAGTGCATAACGATGAAATATAAATACAGATCATGACTTACATCGACTTCATCACTATCGATGCACCGCAGATACACGGTCCTCTCTCATACATTTATTCATTGCATCAAAGAAGCGCAGCTTCATCATGGAAGACAATAGAGCTGCGTGGCTCGTCGGCAAGAAAGTTGTTCCTTTAGAGGTCAAGCCGGCTCCACTAGAAGACCCCGACGACAACCAGGTGCTTGTGAAGAATCACGCCATTGCTGTCAACCCGATTGATGTTAATGTGCAGTACAATGCTCCAAGTTGGATGGAAACCACTTACCCGCGCGTCCTTGGTGTCGATGTCGCTGGGGAAGTCGTAGCTATTGGGCCCAACGTTACACGATTCAAGAAGGGCGATCGCGTACTCGGCAATGCAGTTGGGCAGTATACGAAGCGTGCCACCGCCAATGGCTTTATGTCCTACACCATCTTGCAAACAAACATGGCAAGCCCAATCCCAAGTCACATCCCGTTCGAGGAAGCTGCAGTCATCCCACTGTGCCTTTCGACCGCCGCCGCTGGCCTCTTCCAGAAGGACTTCATGAGCCTGAATCTGCCTACCGAGCCTCCTCGGCAGCCAAACGGGGAGACACTGCTCATCTGGGGCGGTGCAACAAGCGTCGGCTGTAATGCGATTCAGCTCGCCATCGCCGCCGGGTATGAGGTAATTACCACGGCGTCCCCGAAGAATTTTGAGCTCATGAAAAGACTGGGCGCGACTCAAGCCTTTGACTACAACAGCTCTACCGTCATACCCGACCTCATAGCGGCTTTCGAAGGTAGACACAGCGCTGGTACTCTGGATTGTATCGGTCCCGCTGAGAACGGCGCTGGAGCAGCTGTGTTGGAGGTCGTCAGCAAAGTCTCGGCGGGGTCCAAGTTCGTGGCGACTGTGAAGCCGCACCTTCAGATCCCTGATGGAGTTAGCACCAAGCATGTTTACGCTCTATCAATCTACAATAATTTTGTGAGCAAGGGTGTTTACGAGGACTTTCTGCCTCGTGCCTTGGAAGTTGGCACCTTTGTTCCTGCACCGCCACCCCTGATTGCTGGCAGAGGTTTGGAAAGCGTTCAGGTGGGCATTGATATTCTGCGGAAAGGCGTGTCGGCTCAGAAGGTTGTGGTATCCTTGTGAAGTAGAGGTCCTGGGCGTTC
The DNA here is from genome assembly GCF_026229845.1 of Diaporthe amygdali. NCBI lineage: Eukaryota > Fungi > Ascomycota > Sordariomycetes > Diaporthales > Diaporthaceae > Diaporthe > Diaporthe amygdali. The sequence goes on from NW_026517029.1 coordinate 1,144,282, forward strand.
AATTGAGTTATTGATATCCAGTATTTTCGACGTCTATATACATATTCAAGTTGGCGGTCCCCCCCCCCCCCCCTTCAAAAAAAAAGGTGTATGTGGAAATGCATCACAGTACGGTCCAGGTGATGGCGTGCACTCATGCTATCAGATGACTCAATGATTTCATGGTCTGTGATATTCTCAAGCAGCTCATAATTTGTCCTTCGACAAACAATGTGTATATATCCATATATCGCCCGGAACGATGGAAAGGGGTTCAGCAGCCATTATGGACACCTCTCAAAGTATCTGACGATCGCCGCACCAGAATTTGCCTAGCTAGAAACTTCACCCTTTGTCTTTTTGTTTCGGTAGAGCCCAAAAATCCGTGCAATCTCAACCCAGAATCCCACAACCTCTTCCTCGTAGCTGGCTTCGTAGACATCGATGGCTGGCGCAACCCAGACGAGGTCCGCCTCCTCAGGCTTGATGAACTTGGTGCGGTGTGTCAACTTCCATCCAAAGTACAGGATAGGTGCAATAAAGACCATCGTATAGTAGGTGAAGAAGGACTTCACATCCCAGTGGCCGGGTAGAAACACGCTGTAGCCGTATACGCACACGATCGTGGTCATAAAGACCAGACCAATCCATCCACAGTAAGGCTGAAATTTCCCATAGTAAGGAAGCTGCCTGCGATCGAGCCCTTGAGCCTGGCAGGCTCTGTAAAAGAAGATGTATGTGGTACAAATGATTATGTAGTTAATCACCTGTGCACCTGTGACGAGATTGACAAACCAGCTCAGCACCTGAGATGTACTGCTAGAAAGGTTGAGGAAGGCCAGGCAAGGGAAGATCATGGTGCAGGCCAATGCATAGACAGGTGCTCCGGCCTTGGTACATTTGCGAAGGAATTTGGGGGCGTGTCCATCAAGGGCCAGTCCGTAGAGGCTACGTGCGCCACAGTACGTGTAAGCATTGCCAGCCGAAAAGATACTGGTAACCAGCAGGGCGTTGGTGATGTGAGGCAGGACGCCAATCCTAAGGTTGTTCATCGCGATAACGTAGGGCGAGGCCGCAGCAGTTCCGGCACCTTCGCCCGCACCATTCAGAATATTCGCCAGGGTTTTGTCGTTATAAGGTATGACGATGCCAACACACAGGGCGCTCCCGATAAAGAACAAACCAAACCGAAAGTACGCTGTCTTGAAGGCCGTCTTCAGGTGTCGTCGAGGCAATTTGGTTTCACCAGCCACCATAGCAACATATTCGGGTCCCACGATTGTGAATACAGCGCTCCACAAAGAAGCCAAGAAGCCTTGGAAGCGGCCTAAGTCACCGGTCGTGATATGCTCGGCAAATGCGCCAGGATCTTTCCAGTATCTGAAGCCATATGCGTCGTGCTTTGGGTTGCCACCGACCATAGTGATAAAGGTAAAACAGAAGACCATGGCAAGCAAAAGGATTTTGCCAGTCGCAAGCCAGAACTCGCATTCACCATACCATTCAACAGCAAATACATTTATACAGCTAAGTGCGATTAGTAAAGCCTTGGGCGAGGCCTCGAGTTGTGGAACAGACTAACAAATAGAGCACGATGGTGACAGCAACCACGGCGGCCACTGGTATATCATCACGCCAGAACGAAAGGACGAGGGTCAATGCCGATATCTCGAAAGGGATCAGGAGCGCTTCATAGATGAAGAAGTTCCAGCCGGCTAAGAATCCAAAAGATTCATCGACCCACTTTCCAGCCATGCGGATAAAAGCACCCGTGACTGGCTGGAAGGAGGCCATTTCAGCCATGCAATTGTTCACGAGGCCCATGATACAGGCATAGAAAGTGTAGGCAAGGAAGAGGCTGCCCGGCCCACCGGCCGCGAGACCTGTGGAGATGCTGACGAAGGTAGCCGTTCCGATGGAACCACCAATGGCAATCAGTTGGATCTGTCGGTTTCCGAGATGGCGCTTGAGCTGGTCTGGATCGGCATTGACAATGTCGCCCACGTGGACACTTCCGTGAGTCTGGGTCGGACCGAGGCTCTTCCCTTTGTCGTCGTTTTTTTCGTAGGTATCCATATCCGTTCCGATGTCTGTGCTGTTCTTGGAGGTAGACATTGACGCGGTGTAACGAGAGTTGCAGACTCTTTTCGACTGTGGAGGTCAGAAGACTGAACTGAAAGTCAATTTGGAACCTGCAGGTACAGTAGGAATGCGTAACAAAAAAAACACCGAAAAAGGGAAAAAAACAAAGAGATAAGGAACAGAATGCTACGTGGCTCGGCCAATCTATAGGCATCCGGAGACGGATCAGAGCCCGATGTTGTGTATCGGCTAAGCCGCAGCTGTCGTCCTGATCTACACTAGACCCCCTGCCATGAATCTGGGGTAGACCGGGCTGGTCCGCGATACGCCTAAGTCCCCGTCGGCTGTGGTATTCTTCTCATATCTACCTGAATAGACTGTGATCGGCTTTACCTCCGTTCATTACTCATATGATCAACTTATCGCCATTGGGCTGCAGTGTCGCTGATAACAAGAGGAGGCGAGGAGGAGTTGAGACAGTGGATAGGTGCAACGTGGACCAACGGAACTAACCTAGACTAGTATTCCAAGTACGATATCGACCAAGCGAGGAGCATGTATTCAGGGCCGTGAACGGGCTCACGCACGTGTTTGTGCTGCCGGAAGTTGTTCAAAGGATAGTTACAATCGCTTCTTGCTCCGATTGCTTGACGATATCGGCGTCATCGACCGGAGGTGTGGGAGCACAAGACGCATGACCACGGCCGTCTCCCACCCGAAACGAAAGCGTATCGCACGCTACCAAGTATTAATCTGTGTTGGCCGTCCCCGCGTTGTTCTCAACAATCGCAAGACTATGAGAGACATCTCCTTCACTGTGATTCCATCTGCTTTGCGTAGAAGCTGAGCATTCACCTCCAATCTCGACCCCGACATTGCTATGAAAAAAATCAACCGCGTCTTTGGATCTTTACGATCTGTGTCAAACCTGGTTGCTGTGCCTCCTCCGGTCTCTGCTCGCCCACCTTTAGCGGCTTTGTCCAATGGTAACCTGCTGAGATCCTTGCTCATCGCTGGAGTCTCGTCCAAGAGGGTTCTGCTTATACCTTGCCTCAAAATCTTATCTTTTCTCTCACAACCGGAACGAGGCTACCTCTTTAACGCCGAAAAGAATCCTATACTTCATGCAATACTCAAGAAGACATTCTACAATCAGTTTTGCGCTGGCGAGACACCATGGGAGACCAAACAATGTGTCCGCCGTCTTAAGGACCTCGGGTTTAGTGGTGTCATTCTTACATATGCTCGCGAGACAGTCTTTGACCATCGTTCCGACAAAGTAGGCATACAAGGTGTTTCAAAGCCTCATAATGCGCGTCTGCCTCATCCTGTCTTTTGCAAGCATATTGAAGAGTGGCGGAATGGAACGCTTGAAACCATGAAGCTGGTTGAGAAGGGAGACTATCTCGCCCTGAAGTAAGTTGGACTGGTAATTCTAAATTCATAATACACATCTAACCACTTGGATATACTCTTATCTCCATTTCATCTACGCACACATGGATCGGATTCTCTTTGACTGACTTTATGTTATAGATTGAGCGGGGCGGGCCCGAGTGTCACTGAAGCCTTCGCCATGGGGCGGCCAGCGCCAGAACAATTCACCGATGCTCTGGAAGAGATCTGCGCTAAGAGCAAGACAAGTTCGATCAGAGTCATTGTTGATGCTGAGTCTCAGCACTTCCAGAAGGGCATCGCTGCAGCCACACTTGAGGCTATGCGCAAGTTCAACCGCGACGGTTCCGCCGTCGTCTACAACACATATCAAGCATACTTGAAGCGCACGCCGGACGTGCTCGCACAGCACCTCGAGGCAGCCAGTAAGGACGGCTTCACTCTCGGCCTCAAGCTGGTCCGCGGCGCCTATATACTCTCTGATGACCGTTCCTTGATTCACGACACCAAGCAGGAAACAGACAATGCATACAACCGCATCGCCAGGGGAGCCCTCCAGCAGCACATTGGTGATTTTGGAGCCGAAGGCCGCAAGCCGTTCCCCTCGGTGAACCTCTTTCTGGCCAGCCACAATAGGGAGAGTGTCCTCGGTGCTCACAGACTGCACCAGGAACGGACAAAGAAGGGCTTGCCTACCGTGCCCGTCGGCTTCGGCCAGCTACACGGAATGTCAGACGAGGTGAGCTTCTCGCTGCTTGCAGAGAGGTCTGGGCCCGAGACAGGCCCAGAGGTCTTCAAGTGCTCTACCTGGGGCAGCATGGGCGAGTGCCTGGGCTACCTGCTTCGGAGAGCGGTTGAGAACCGCGATGCGGTGATACGGACGACCGATGAGTACACAGCACTTAAGTCTGAGGCATGGAGGAGACTCAGATCTGGATCCTCATCTTCGATCTAAGCTAGTCATTCTGTAGCACTCATAAACCCAACGCAGGTTTTCACAACTAGTTCAACACCCTGCGAATGCGATATGTCGCGGAGACAAGTATCATCTGCATGAACAAGATCTCATGTGCAGCTTTGATCACTGCGCCGTCATTTCCATGTCACTAGGATATGTTCTAAGCAAACGCCGACCATGCGTTATCTCTTGGACATGACCGGTTGCGTACCCGAGAATCATGAACTAAAAGTGGGGCACAGCATCGGCTGTGCTTCCGATGCGGCACACGGATGGGCCGATGAAACGCGGATCTCCCGTCGAGATAAGGCTCCCCAGAATAGAGTGATACCGGAAGCGCCCCTTTCTGGTCATTTGCATCTGGGGAAAGGGTTGCATGTGACGTTTCTGCAAGCACCAAGCCCGGGATTATCTGAGATTTACGTCTTGCAGTGCCAAGGCCGGCAAAGTAGTCGTCAAGGTGCAGACAGCAGCGTGCAAGGACGTGTTCTAGGTCAGCCGTGATCAGTCTTTCCGCATACTTCCTCTCTTACAATTCCTCACTTGCGTCACTCAAACCGGATATTGCTCTCCTACGACTCGAAAATGTCATCACTGTGCATATTGGGTTGTGGTATGTTGCTGGTGGCAACCCTCTTTGGCTGGTCACGGACGCTGAGAGTTGCTAATACATGTGCTACCTAGGAAACCTTGGAACAGCTATCCTGACAAGCCTACTTGAGGCCTCTGAGAAGGACAAATCTTCTCTCAAGATCAGCCGATTCACTGCTTGTGTCCGCAGTGAGCAATCCGCGAAACGATTGCGTGACAAGTTCGCTGGGGTTGCCGAGGACCGTCTGAGAATCTTGAGAAATGATAATGCGAATGCGGTCAAGGACTCTGATGTGGTCCTGGTGGGAGCCGATCCAGCCGACGTCCGCGAGCTTCTGACGCAATCTCGCCTTGAGAGCATCTCTCTCAAGGGAAAACTGTTCATAAGCATCGTCGCAGGCTGGACCACACAGGAACTTGAGGCGGCCCTCCCTGATGGTGCTACCACCGGGCCAGAGAGGGCTCACGTTGTACGCACATTACCTAACATCGCGGCCACTGTTGGCCAGTCTATAACTGCAATTGAGGCGCCCGATCCGAGTCTGCCTCCAGAGTTCCTTGAGGTCACGCACTCGATCTTCAATCACATAGGCAAGGCAGTACAACTGCCTCCGAGGCTCCTGGATGCATTCACCGCGGTTGGAGGATCCACGCCTGCGTTCTTCGCCGTCATTGTCGACGCGTTGATAGACTCCTCAGTTGCTGTAGGCGTACCGAGGAAAGAGGCTACAGACATTATTGTGCAGTCAATGCTTGGAACAGCGACTCTCTTGCAAAGTGGGATCCACCCAAGTATCCTCAGAGATCAAGGTACCTCCCCCGAGGGATGTACAATAGGTGGGCTTATGGTGCTTGAGGAGGCCGGAGTACGAGGTCACATTGGTCGGGGTCTTCGTGAAGCTGTCACTATTGCTCGACTAATGGGCAAGGATCCCCATGTGAATGATACTAGGCACTAGAAATGAATAGGAACTGGTGCCGCAGGACCAAAACAATCACTTCATATCAACTGCGCTGAATGCTTAAATGGTAACTTTATATCGCGAAGAATAGCCCTGTTGCCTAAAGAAGATTGGCTTGGCGTCATGATAATTCTCCATCAAACGAGGCTCTATTTTACATTCGACTCCCAATGCGTCTCGAATCACGGAGAGGTAAGCTTTCTTCGATCCGCGCACACGCCTCCGTGCCTTTGCGAACCGCATCCTTGGTCGACTCCCCTGGTGGGACATACGGTGTCCTAGGTCGCAATTTTCTCTCCGCATCCTTGATGCCGGCGTAAGCAGCACTGCGGATGGCGGCAGCATACTTGGTCGCGCCAATTCCCTCCTTGATCTGTTGCTCCGCCAGCGCAGCCGTCTGGTGGATTCTCAATGCCTCGTCGTATTTGCCCTCACGGTAGAGGTCGTAGATCCTAGCGATCGTCTTGGGAAAGACGTTCGCGAAGGCCGCGATGCAACCGACGGAGCCGGAGCTCAGTCCGCCTATGATGAAGTCGGACTGACCACCAAAAGTTGCGAATTTAGGGAGGGCAGCCGCGAGCCGGGTGGTCTTGGCCACGGATCCACAAGTGAGTTTGACCCCGACGATGTTGTTGTGTTTCTTGGCAAGCTTGGTGATGAGTTCTGACGAAAGGTCAACGCCATTGCAAACTCCCGGGAAGTTATAAATGATAACAGGCAATTTGCTGCCCTTGGATATGTCGGCGTAGAATTTCTCAATGACTACTTGTGTTGTGGCCTTCCCAAAATAGCCGGGAGGTAGTACCAGGACGCAGTCGGCACCCGCCTGTGCTGCATCGTCGATGTGTTCAAGCACCTGCTTGGTCGAATGTGCTCCAGTGCCAGCCATGATCGGGAAATCGGGGCCAATTGCCTTGCGGGCAGTAGCAATAAGCGTTTTACGCTCTTCACGAGTTAAGAGGAAGGCCTCAGCATTTGTGCCGAGGATGACCAGGCCGGCCAGCCCAGTCTTGGAAAGATAGGCATAATATTTGGCCTGTGCTTCCAGGTCTAGCTCGTCTGTATCTGGGTCAAAGAAGGTGACGGCCGGGCACCACACGCCTCCCGGAGGAACACTGGCGACCATGGTTTCGTCTTTCACTGGCCTTTGCCTTGATGATAATAGATTATACAACAAATAGGCGGATTGGAATTTTTGAATTGCTTTGAAAAACGATCAATTCGTAGTGCCCAGAAACATATCACTTGACATTCCGCAAGTATTTCAACTAATTAAATCATTCCCTCCTCGGCATTCGCGACTCAGAATGTTACCATCCGTAATTCTGCCATCCTATATCACCACTGCAGTTGAGCACTCCGATATCTTTCCGAGTATCTCAAACCTAGAAGAAAATAGTGCATTGAGCATCGGATGGGCCGTCCTTGCGCTAATGCGTGTCAGTGCATGACCGGAAGCCCCACGGCGTACACGACATGCCGGTAAATGGGCCGGTGCAGACGACTTGATAATTGCATATTCTACTCATTATAACGGGGCTGCACACGGCTCGGGCCTAGATCCGGGGACCTGCCACTCCGTTTTTCAAAATTTGGTACTATCACAAGACCGCCTCTCTCATGGTATCACATAGGTCTCAATCTGCCGGCCCCGGTCTCCGACAGCGGGACATGATACTTGAGCAAGGGCGAGTTTCCGATGGATGCGACTCGCTCTGCGGGCCAACTCTTTACATCCGTTACATACTTTAACATTCTTCCCCAAGCCTCCTGATCAGGCGAGGTAGTAATAACATTGACAACTTGAGTTTTGGCACGCACAGAAGAGTATGAACAGACTAGCAGCACCAAGCCGGTTGGCGAGACACTCAGTCCGCAACGCCCTCCAGAGTGCAGCTGCAAGCCGAGGGAAGACAACTGTCCCGTTCAGACTGCCAGCTGCGCGAAATGAGCCAAATGTAGGTTCTTTAATCATCCGGCACGACAATGTTGGAATGAATTGCTGATGCTGTTGATTAGCCCGAGTACAGAAGAGGCTCACCTGAGCGTAAGCAGCTCGAGGAGACGCTGGCAAAGCTCAAGTCTCAAATCCCGCTGAAAAGCGAAATCTTCATCAATGGCAAGGTCCAGGCAGAGTCTGCATCAGAAGATCAGCCCCTCCCTAGCGAGCATGCCACCACATTCACCAACTTCCCCTTGGCGACCAAGGGGCAGGTCTCCAACGCTATTGAGTCAGCGTTGAAGGCCAAGAAGTCGTGGGAGCAGACGCCCTTCGTCGATCGTGCCGCCATCTTTCTGAAAGCCGCCGAGCTCGTTTCCAAAAAGTACCGGTATGAGCTCATCGCGGCGACTATGCTCGGCCAGGGCAAGAACATCTGGCAGGGTGAGGTCGACGCCGCTGCTGAGCTGGCTGACTTCTTTCGGCTCAACTGTAACTATGCTGCTGAGCTGCTCGAGAGGCAGCATGACCGTGGGAGCGACGGCATGTGGACCCGGTTAGATTACCGGCCACTTGAGGGGTTCGTCTATGCCATCTCGCCCTTCAACTTCACGGCCATCGGTGGCAACCTGATTTCTGGGCCTGCGTTGATGGGCAATGTTGTGCTCTGGAAGCCTTCAGCGTCCAATATTTACGCCAGCACAATTGTCTATAAGATCCTCTTGGAGGCCGGTCTGCCTCCAGATGTGATCCAATTTGTCCCCGGCGATGCTGAGGAAATCACATCGACTGTTCTATCTCATCGGGAGTTTGCTGGGTTGAACTTCGTCGGCTCCTCTGACGTCTTCCGTTCCATTTACGCCAAGATCGGCGAGGGCATTGGCAAGAGGCAGTATCGGGACTTCCCCCGGGTTGTCGGTGAGACCAGCGGCAAAAACTTTACTCTCATCCACCCCTCAGCCGACATCACCAGCGCCGTCAACCACACAATCCGTGGTTCCTTTGAATACCAGGGCCAGAAGTGCTCAGCAACCTCTCGTCTCTATCTTCCTGAGTCAAGATCCAAAGAGTTCCTCAGTGGTCTCCAGTCCAAGATCGCCGAGATTACTATCGGCAGCCCAGACAAGGACCTATCAGCCTTCATGGGCCCTGTCATTCATCGTCGGTCGTTCGATAAGATCAAGTCCATCATCGACGCCAGCAACAAGGACCCTTCACTCAAGCTCCTGGCCGGTGGCAAGTATGATGACTCGGTGGGCTACTACGTCGAGCCCACCGTCTACCTCGCAGACTCGCCAACACATCGGCTGTTTGACGAGGAGATTTTTGGCCCTGTGCTGGCCATCCACACCTACCCAGACAACCAGTGGAGCTCCGTCCTGGAGCAAGTCGACAAGAGTGGCGGTGGCTTTGCTCTGACTGGTGCCGTGTTTGCCAATGACCGTGCCGCCCTGAGAGAGGCGGAGGATACCCTGCGGTACTCGGCCGGTAACCTGTATCTCAGTAAGTCCAGTTCTTCAACATAATTCTTCCCCCTTGTAAAACGCCCGATTTGATTGCTAACAATGAATCTCTCCCAGACTGCAAGACCACTGCAGCTCTCATCGGCCAGCAGTCTTTCGGTGGCAGCAGGGCAAGTGGGACCAACGACAAGGCAGGCAGCTCAAATGTGTTGTTGCGTTTCACCAGCCCCCGTCTGATCAAGGAGGAGTTCTTTGGGCAGACAGGTTTCAAGTACCCCAGCAACGAGTAGATATGTGCTTGGTTGATACATGATTCTGTACCATTAATCAATCTCATGAAATGAACATAAGCGCATGTCCTTTGAAAACGGCGAGTATGTGTAAGCCAGCGGCGAAGACAGGTAGATTTGGTCAATGAACCATGACGGGGCATTAAGCCTGCTTAAGCCTATTGGCTCTTGAGTCCGAATAACTTTTAGACGGTCCTTCTGAAAGCTTTTAGTGTGGTCAAATTGACATAAATGCCTATGTGACTAGAAGTGAATTTGCCATTCGCTATGAGTCTGTGTGTAGAAATTCCGTACCTATCCAGCATCCCTAGCCCCTCGGGCTGTACTTGCCTATTCGTGTAGTAAATTTTCGAGCTAATTGCATGGACCCCTGTGAAGCTCATCTTGAGGATGCGGTAAGCGATACTATCTATCCATTGAGCCCCTCACTGAAGCAGTGAAGTGAGTAGAATCATCAAAGTAGATGGCAAATGAGTGACGGCCTGGCCTTATGCACCGATGAATCTATTGTCAGCGGCAGAATCTGAATCATCATTCTTCTGTCACCATATTTGGCGCTGTAGCCATCTTGGACGGTCTATAATCTATGAACCTTGCCAAGCCCGAAATTTAAAAGACTCACCACCTGTGCTCCATCATGCTTTTACGAACATTTCGGAGGGGAGACCACATATGAGTGTATGGGACCAAACTAGTCTTACGCCTACTAATGGTATCACGAAGCACCATGGCTCTGAAAACCCAGCTTATCCCCAGCTATGATTGACATTCCCTGAGAAAGTCATTCAGCTGTTAATTGCGCCCGCCCGTCATGGTGCTTGCTCATCCCAAGCACCGCCGGCTTTCAGAGAGGAACGCAAATGATTGTTGAAGATGACTCCGAATCCAAATGCCGGGACCAGTCGGAAAGCACGCATGACCGTGGTCGAAGCCAATTTCTCCCGCGTCTTCGCGGCTCGACCCGCGAACCCGAGGCGCCCCGGCCGGTTGTATATGTCCAAGGCGAGGAGGTGCACAGGTGTGGCCACGACCTGCGTCAGGGCAGGGACGATCAACTGGGCGGCCGACGCCTTGGCTTTCTCGGTGCGGGCCAGGGCGTCGGGGATGATAGCCGACACCTGGGGCGCGAGGGCAAAGGAGCCAAAGACAGTAATAATATCGCGCAGGAGGAAAGCCCCCGTCGCCGAGAGGGGCACCTTCCGAGCTCCACCGATCTGGGGCGAGGCAGCTTTGGGGCTCCCGGCTCCTGTTTGCGCTGATGCTGCGACGCGTGATGTTTTGGTCGTCGTTGTCTGCGCCGCGGGCTCCTGGAGCGTGCTAAAGAACTGCGAGAAGCGGACGTCCTTCCAGACGCCGAGGGGTGTGTTGACTATGAACACGGCCGAGGAGACGATAGTCCCGGTCAGCGCCTTCTCGATTGCGAAATACTTTTCAGACACCGTCTCTGTCACGTTGGCCGTGAAATAAGTTGCTGCGTACAGAGTCCACACTACAAAGACGGGCTTAGTCGCGAAGAAGCGGCGTGGATTGATGAACGGGCAGAGGAGATGCTTTGCCAGCGTTTTAAGCAACGGGCTTGATGTTGACACACTCTCAACCACAGACCTATAAAGCCGGTCAGCCTATGTCTTGTTCGAATTCCAGGCCTTGGTACTGGACCGACGTACGGGAATTTTAGGCTCACCTGTCTGTAGCTGTAATGATGGGGGCAATAATAGCGGCTGATGTTATTGCGGCTATAGTATCCGCCACCATATGACGCTGAAAGCAGATGTCTTCATGGCCGTTTGAGGGGCTGATGTTCCTCGACTCTTTTTCCATGTTACTGGAGGACGAAGCTGCTCACGATCAGCAGCGGCTTCTTTATGCTAGCCGCAGAGGACTGAGACGAATAAGACCGTCCACGGCCAGCGCTGCTCACTACCAAAGGGGAAAAGACTAACATCACATGCTCAATATTTGTGCTCAGTCTCCAACGGGGTCCTCTGCTTCTCTGCACTAGACATAATGCGGACATTTACTCTGCTTGTGTTGTGATGGGCCGACGTTGGCCGCTCGGTTTATCGCATCTCGGAATGGCTTCCGAGACACCAGCATGGCCCACATGCAAGCCCCGTCGGCCGGAGTGTGGGTGGGTCCTGACTCGGACACCGGAACCCAGGCACGGGAGAGCGGCCCGCGATCATGTGTTGGCGATAGCGGAAGACGACATGCACGAAGTTGTTATCTAGAACAAATCGGCACAAATGCTGCTTCTGAGGGCGTCGTCACACCACTCACTGTACTGCTTTTCTTCTGGATAAACCAAGGTCCAGCTTTTGGCATGAACTGCACATTCTCCCAGCCTTTACTTGTACGGCCAGCACCAGGGCAATACCGCATTTGAATTTCTAGTTGAATAGGAAGCCTGCATAATCGTTGCCATATATTAAGACTGAATATAGTTTAGACGCTCGAAAACATCAATATTCAAGCATGGGCATTTCGAAGGAGGACCACATACTCATCGTCGGTGCCGGAGCCTTCGGCCTGTCAACCGCTCTCCACCTCACACAGAATGGCTACACCAACATCACAGTGCTCGAGCAGGATGACGAGGTGCCGTCGAGATATTCGGCCGCCAATGATCTGAACAAAATCATGCGAGCTGAGTATGAGGACCCGTGGTATACTGACCTCACCATGGTCAGTGACTTGCTTTCTCTTCCACATCACAAGCCAAAATACCCATCTGCCTTGGACTCCTACCAGACCTGATCTATGCTCACGATACCATGACATCTAGGAAGCTGCAGCGGCCTGGAAAACACCTCTCTTTGCTCCCTACTACCACAGAGTCGGGTTCCTGCATTGCGCCTCGGGCAAGGCGGAGAAGAGGGCAGTCGACACGCTGAACCGTTTCCGCGCGGCCGCGGAGAGGCACCCGAAACTTTCCCGTTTCGTCGTGCCTCTCGACTCGCAGGCCGACATTCAGGACCAGGCATGGCAGCTCGTGGGGCCGCTGCCCGGGTGGAAGGGCTATCTGAACCGGTACGACGGTTACACGCACTCGGCGGACGCACTACGGGCGGTGCACCGGGCCACGCAGGCGAAGGGCGTACGCTTCGTGCTGGGGCGCACCACGGGCGCGGCGCAGGAGATCTTGTACGACGGGCAGGGACGTGCCACCGGCGTGCGGACCAGGGACGGCCGGGTGCACGCCGCCGCGCTGGTGATCGTGGCCGCCGGCGCTGTGGCGTCTAGGCTGGTGCCGGGCGCGGGGGGCTTCGTGCACGCCAAGTCGTGGGCCGTCGCGCACATCCAGCTGACGCCCGAGGAGTCGGCGGCCCTGCGCGGCATCCCCGTCGTCTACGCGCGCGACCTGGGCTTCTTCTTCGAGCCGGATCCTGCCACCAACCTGCTCAAGCTCTGCCCCATGGGCGCCGGCATCGTCAACACTGACCGCGCCACCGGCGTGTCGCTACCGCCAGCGGCGCGCGAAGCCAGCTTGGGCTTCCTGCCCGCCGGGGACGTTGTCAAGCTGCGCGAGCTGCTGCGCCAGACCCTGCCTGCGCTGGCCGATCGGCCGTTTGTCCAGACATCACTGTGCTGGTTCGCCGACACCGCGGACTCGGACTTTGTCGTCGACTACGTGCCCGGCTCGTCGCGCTCCGTTGTCCTGCTCTCTGGCGACTCGGGCCATGGCTTCAAGATGTTCCCCATAGTCGGCAAGTGGATTACAGAGCTTCTGGCGTCGCCTGGCGGTCAGACCAATGCTCGATGGCGGTGGAAGGAGACGCCTAAGGCCGGGCAGGACTGGGGAAGCGCTGTGAGCTGGCGGGTGGGGACGACAACCGAGTATGCGGACATCAAGAGGGCAGGCAAAGAGAGTAGGCTGTGATGGCACAGATCTCCTTGTAACATACCTGGGGACTTCGTAACTGGGGAGGCACCGCTGTGGATAGTGCGTGAATGTCTAGATCCTACCAGATACTATTGTCCACTATAGCGCGATCTATCCATTCCGCATCCTCGTCCTGGATAGAACTAGCAATGGCCAGTATGTGATCCGCCCATAGGTCATCACCGCCTCCGATAGTGGTAGTAGGCACATCGAGTGGACCCGGTTGAGGCATAGGATACAGACCCGGATTGTTAAGAGTATTACTGGCTGCCTCTGGATGGAATATGCTGCCATGAAATGAGGGACCCCCAACATTCCCGGCGGGAGCGGAACCAACCGAAGAACGCGCGGGCTTGATGCTTGTGTCATCCGAGATTGCTGCCAACATCTTGTCCAGCTGTTGGATCTCTGACTTACGCCAGCTGGAAATCAGGTTGCCGCTTGATTCGATGTCCTCCAGCAATGCCAGGCATCTCCGCACCCATGGGTCGCGGTCTACAAGGAGGCTCTTGTCGACAGCTGCCCCGACGAGTAAAACTGTAGACGAGACGTATAGGGGGTCAAGGTCTAGTGAGAGAAATGTTTCTGCGGCTTAATGAGTACATTGGTTTCCAGACGCAATTTGGGGGGTCAACGTGACGCTTCACTTACCGAGAAGACCCTGTGCCTGCAGGCTCTCTAGGATTATAATGATCTGTTGAGCGGCCTCCATACAAACTTGCAGCACGGTGCTGAAGCGGTCTGGTATGGAAGGCTTTGAGCCCATCGGCGACTCAAGCCTTATTTTCAGGCAACAAAAGGCTAGGGGTCGCGTTGCCAGTACAATACACTACATGGGCGCAGGTGTGTTGGTCAGTGATATTATACGGGCGATAAGGCCTGAGCATATCTCCTACCTGGTGATAAAGAAGATGAAGCGATGCCGACATCCTCGATACTCCGTCGCCAGACTGATCTAGCCTTAACGGTAGAGCCTGTGTGAGCTCACTCGCCAAGACTGCTGTATTTTCCAGTGCCGCCTTGGTGCTGATTAGGAAATTCTTATTTGGCCTGCCATTCACGCCATACACAGCTGGAGCAGGGAGTCCCGTCAGTTAGTCAACCAGTCAATCAATTACGCAGGTAAATACAGTGAGGAACAAAACAGAATGTCGTGTACTAGAACGGGAAGGCTTACTGTTGTTGACTTCGGCAATCAAACGGGCCAGCTTAATGTGCAGGTCAAGAGAGGCTGTCCGTTGGGCAGAGCCTTGAAATGCTGGTAGGCAGCAGTGGACATCACCGTCTTGGATGGACTGGGGCAGTCCCATCAAACTGGTCATTTGCCGATCTAAAATATACACAGTCCACCAGATTTTGCGACACCTTTGTACGTGAGCTTCTCCAAGGTGAGCTACCGGCATATCCGTATGCATCCCATAGGCAAGAGCGGTACGCATGGCTTGGCCAATCTGAGATACTTGTCAGCTTTGAGATGGGTAGCTGAAAGACTTGCGAGCAGAGACGTACAAAAAGATGTGCGGCATTGCGATGGTCAACAGACTGAAGATAAAGCGCTACGCAGCACAACATTTCGGTCGCGACAACTGGATCCTGGCAGAGCATGTGTGGAGGCGGGAGGATCTGCATGGCTTTGAGAAAGAAGTCTGCACCACATGGTCTTTTCCCAAGGGGCTTTTTCATGACGAATATTTTCCCGAAAGCCAGGACGAGTAGGAAATGAATGTACCACAGACCCGCCTTTTCGCGCGCGACACGGCGGTTGGGTTCGGCATAGAATTGCTGGAGGCGCCGATGGAAATCGTCATCGTCAAACAGGTGAAATATCTGACCACAGTGGAATTTGACTGCGTTGATGAGATATTCGGAGTAGTCGAGACTCGGCAAGGCTAGGGGCGGTGTGTCCTTGTCCACCGACTCTAAACTCGAGCCAAGCTGACCATCACTTTTCCATCCCAGGTCGTAGGCACTACCATCGAAAAGCAGCATACTGGGTGGCAGGGGAGCTTGGTGTAGATACTCGTACGCCATCTGGAGTAGTTTGCCGGAGAAGGACCAATTTGACGTTGTGCCAAGGTAAACTATTGCGGGAACGTCAGCATGGCAGGACAGGAAGACGACTTGATAGAGCAGAAACAGACATGTCCTTCCATCCGTTGCGGACATAAACGTAGACGGTGAGGCAGCAAGTGGGTTTGTGATGCTTGTCTGATTCGGCCCTTGGTCCTCGGAGGAGGTCACCTGGCCGACTTCATTCAGGTTGGCCTGGGAATCACCTACATAGCCGGCAGTGGAACAAGTTAGTCTCTGGATCGGATCACTCGCTGAACGTGTCTTGGTCAACAAACCATCTTCAAAGACAGCATCATCCCCTTGAGCTGAGACAGACAGAGCCGACACGCTGCCCTCGGCCGCGGGATAGGCGGAAGTACCGAGGGGCACACTGCCTTCGGCTGGGGGCGGCGAGGGTGGGTGGTGCTCAAGGCGGCCACTCCTCCGTTGTAGGTCCAGGAGGTACCTGGAAGACCTCATTCAGCACGCCCAAGGTTGCAAGAGACTGGCATTCTGGAGGGGGCGTATATACGCTCTAGATACGACGACTTTGGTGTCGCTGTCATCGAAATTACACGCAACCTTGCGTTTCCTGCAGCCTTCGCAGGGCTGTAGCCCCGAGCATTTTATCTTTTGCTTGCGGCAGCGAGAGCATCTATATTATGACAGATATCGTGTTAGGTGAAAAAGCCGTTCTGTATAGCAATTATGGGGGGAATAAGACAGGCCGGGAGGGAGGGAGGGACTCACGCGTTGGATGATCGTTTGGCAGCCCTTTTCGCAGCAGTGGCTGTCTCCATGACAACACGGCCAACATCAACAACAACAACAATTCACTCGAGAGCTGGCCTATCGTGAGTCTTCTCGGATCCGCGAGGTCGAATTGGCTTTGGAATCAGTCTGCTGGATGGACAACGGACGGGATTGCCGGCCATATCTGTCGACGAGGTGCTATGCTCTCCGCATTGGTTTTAGGTCGTCTACCAAGGCGGCTGTTATCTGTGGAGGGGGCTGGAGATAGGGGAGTAGGCTGCTGTGTACGTCCGTAGATAGGCGGTGTTATTCTTAGAAGCCCCTATCAGGCGTATCTAGCGTATCTCTCCAGCTCCAGGGGCGGCTTGTTATCAGCCGCTTGCTCCCAGCTCCCAGGCTCCCCCGCACATTTCCCCAGATTTTCAGTGTCATGATCTGTCCGATGACATCCCCACCCAGAGGAGGCCAAGGCCCTTCCTCCCTCCTGGCCTGGTCCTTGCTAAGGGCCATCAGCTCTCCCCTACCCATTTTTTGCAACATGACCATGATTTAGCGCAACGTCGTGAAACCTTGACAAGATCTGCCTGCCAACACCACAACAGCTGCATCCGAACATCGGCCAAGGGCAACCTTCATTCATACAGCTACCATCAGGACAAATGTCGGCATTGTTGTCAGATACTGCTGCTCGCTCAGGTGGATCAAACCACGTGAGCCTGCCTAATTGCATAATAAATAACACCCACATGATGCAATACGCCGAGCACACCGAGAATACTTACTCGTCGGCTCTTCCGATGGTCATCGGTCCCTGTCCCGGTCTCCGCTTGCACATAGCCTGTGAACCTCTGGATACCTACACCCATACAATTTTCTTCATGCGAATGAAGTGGCGGCTATTCCGTCACTGAGCATATGCCTTCCCGATGCCCAAGCGATGACGGGGTTGAGATATCTCCGTCAACCTGAAGCACCGCAAGTTCATGGCCGATCACGGATAGGATGGTTGGTAGTTTTTGACATGGCGAGGTGACGCCAGCAGCGGGCACGATGCCGGAGATACCTCAGCTTTCTAAGAGACACACCATGGAGGTGATGATTTTTGAGTATATAGACGGTCCAGTGTGCATGTAGACAGATTCAGTTGAAGGGGCTGAAGTCATTAGCAGCAGCTCTACTGCATCATATCAAATCCATTCGAGCTAAATTTCCACCCATTATCTTAGACAAGATGGCAGAGAATCAGGTCCGGATCCTGGGGCCAACCACTGCGGCTCACGACAAAATCTTGACGCCACAAGCAATTCGCTTTGTCTCTCTCCTGCACCGATGTTTTAATGCACGGCGCCTGGAGCTCCTCCGCGCTAGAGAGGCTCGCCAGGCCGAGTTCGACCGCGGCACGCTCCCTACCTTCCTCCCTGAGACTGTCAAAATTCGGGAAGATCAGACATGGAGGGCTGTTGGGCCTGCTCCGGGGCTGGTCGACCGTCGCGTCGAGATCACAGGGCCGACAGACCGAAAGATGGTCATTAACGCACTAAACTCCAGCGTACAGACATTTATGTGTGACTTCGAAGGTCAGTGTAGCCCACCTCTTAATAATGTAGACTAGCTATGGGGCCTATATTTTGTGGAGACTAATCATCAAAAAATAACAGACTCACTCTCGCCGACATGGGAGAATCTTATCAATGGCCAGGTGAACCTCTTCGACGCAGTGCGACGCGACATTCGCTTCAATCAGAACGGCAAAGAATATTCCCTCAACCTCCAAAATGGCCGTACACCCCCGACCATCATCGTCCGCCCGCGAGGCTGGCACTTGAACGAGGCTCACTTTCTAGTCGGCAACGAGCCCGTCTCGGGCGCTATATTCGACTTTGCACTCTACTTTTTCCACAATGCCACCGAGTCTGTGAGACAAGGCTTTGGGCCATACTTTTATCTCCCAAAACTGGAATCTCACCTTGAAGCGCGGCTGTGGAATGATATCTTCAACTTCTCGCAGGATTACATAGGAATGCGCCGCGGTACGATCCGGGGCACGGTGCTGATTGAAACAATCACCGCTGCGTTTGAAATGGATGAGATCATATATGAACTGCGCGAGCACAGCTCGGGGCTGAACTGTGGGAGGTGGGACTATCTTTTCTCGATGATTAAGTGCCTCAGGCAACACAGGAATTTCGTGCTGCCCGACCGCAGCGCTGTCACAATGACAGTACCCTTCATGGACGCATATGTCAAGCTACTGATCAACACCTGCCACAAGCGGGGTGTGCATGCTATGGGCGGTATGGCTGCTTTGATCCCGATAAAAGGGGACGATGCTGCAAACGCGGATGCCATGGCCAAGGTGAGCGCGGACAAGCTGCGTGAGGTAAAGGCTGGACATGATGGGTTTGTATCCTCCCCCTTCATCAAGAGCTGAAAATTAACTCAGATACTGACCCCAACGCAACAGCACTTGGGTGGCCCATCCGGCCCTGGCCCCGATTGCCGCCGACGCCTTCGACTCGTACATGCCAGGCCCAAACCAACTCTTCCAGTTACGCGAGGAGTGGGCTGGCCTTAGCTCCCATGACCTGCTCAACACGCACGTAGAAGCCGCCTCGGTGACCGAGGCTGGCATCCGAAAGAACATCTCCGTGAGCCTACAATACATGGAAGCCTGGCTTCGGGGCAATGGCTGCGTCGCGGTTGACCACTTGATGTGAGGGACATGCATTCCATTAACACGCGCAGACGATCTTGAAGTGCGCAGTTGCTGACAGGCATACACACACAAACAGGGAGGACGCCGCTACAGCAGAGGTTTCTCGCTCACAGGTCTGGCAGTGGGTCAAGCACGGCGTCACAACTTCAGACGGAAGAAGAGTTGATAAGGAGTATGTTCTGTCTGTTCTGAAGGCGGAGACCGTCGCATTACTCCAAGCGTCCAAGAACTCGAACAACAAATTCGAGCTCGCGTCCAAGTATCTCGCTCCTGAGATCACAGGGGAACAGTACTCGGATTTCCTGACAAAGTAAGCAGTACTAGACCGCTCAGGTGGCTGGCCATGATTGAAGCAATCACAGCCACTGATGAGAATCTCGGAGAAATTTCTCGGCTAACCTGTGGCCCTGCTCTTACAGCCTTTTATACCACGAGATAATATCTCCTGACGCCCTTACGCGGCCAAATGGTGCCAAGGGAGCAAGTAACTTGTAATTGGACGAGTGCCTCCGTTGGAGCTGACCGGAAAAGCTGTATATTTCTCGGCTTGGGTGTCGTGAAAACGGACTGGACATCTGAACTCCTTCCAAGTTGATCGATAGCTCTCTATTGTTACATCAGATGGATGTCTTGATTGCTCCGCATAAAATTGGGATCGAAATAAAATTTGAAGTCTGCTGCCCCAAAGGTAGTGCCAAGTTTATCATCATATTTGCAGCAAGAGAGAAAAGGGGTGGCCGTTCTTTCGCATAATCCTTGCGTCATTCCAACATTCATGGATAGGCTCTGAAAAGGCTTTAGGTATGACTGATTGGATTCCAGCCGTCGTACTCTCGCAACTGTAGAGAAAAACTCTCTCTCAACAATTATTATATAGGGTAAATGCACAAGCATTTTATAAAACGCTGCCTTTACCTTATTAGTCAAAGAACGTGCAGCTTACGAGAATCTTAAAACATTTACCTGTTACTCAAGTGTATAGAAAAAGGGATTAAAAAGACAGACAAAACCTACCTAAATAAATGTTATTCAAGAAGAGGTTATCCTATAACAAGTTATCCCATAGAGTTTTATCGCAGAGGAGGTTATCCCACAGGAGGCTATCCCACAGGAGGTTATCCCAACGGAGGTTATCCCACAGGAGGTCACGCTGTGATGGACCAGGGGCAATAGCTCGTGGTTCATGATGACGGCAAGATCACATCGGCTGCGAGATTTCGATGACTGCGGGACTGTGGTGATTGCGAGACCGCAGTGGCTATAGGGAATCACATTGGCTACAGCCAACAGCACCACTAGTATTCGGAGAAGAACAAAAACATCATGGAAGTGTGGAAGTTAATTGTACTGTTCAACATAAGTTGTGACCGTGAAATGCTCGCTTTGCCCTTCGTTCTTGTATGGCTGTTTTACGCGCGCCGCGTTCATCTCCAAGTTTTACAAGCCATGCAAAAGAAGGTCTCATCGAAGATCGAGTCCGGCTCATCGCGAAGCTGCCGCTTATTTCTTGCAAGATGAAAGTTTCGCCTCGTCTCTGCATCAGAATCAACCATGCTGAAAAGCTCGCGTCTTTTAGGCTTGAGAAAATGGTGTCTTCTTTCATAGCCATTCACTTCTCATTGTCAGTCCAGACTAGTTGGGCTTGTGGTCTGATTTCGGCTCTGAATCTCAGTAGCTTCAGGTACGAGCTTTATTCTAATCCCAGATGACGACCGCATGTACCGGATCCCCATTACCAGGAAGTGCGTATGCGCTTGAACAACATCGCTTGATTTCCTGGCCTCTGGTTTTTCGTGGTCTTGATCACGGTTGCCAACAAGTAGACCATGGAACTTGCATGTGGGTTCGTACCAAATTACCACCGCAAACTGCTTCAGTAGTCGAGACAAACAACCTTCAAATGTTAGTAGTGTTGATGAAAACATTAAACCTTATTCTTCGTCTGAAGATATGCACTCTGAGCTTCATGCCAAACTTATTCTCACTCCTATTCAGGTATATACAACTTCATTCGCTGACTGCAGCTTGTGATTGCTCTGACCCAAGCCGAGCGGCCGAAAGTACCTGACTGAAGGTGATTCCTTATCGAATAAAGTGGTCTACAACGCACTTTTCCTCTGGTTCAGCACACTATTTATGGCCTTGGCAGTATAGCCAATATTCCTCTTGTTCAGCCCCGCAACGTTGATCCGGCCAGTCTCGGGCAGGTGCACATGGTAAACATCTCGTAGTTCCACGCATTGTTGTTGGGTCAACGGCAGGTAGCTTGCACAAGGTTAGTTGACTTGGTACCCGAGCGATTAAACTTTTCGTGAAGCGGCGGGCAAGGGGGCACTGCCTACCAGAACAAGCCGCGTGTCGAGGTGATGACTGTCCAATCACTGGGAGTCTACGGATCATCAGAATGTCAGTTTCACATGTGTTCTGCGAGAGAATTTGTGTTGAACTCACCCGCTGCTCATTTACGACAGCATCGTAAAGTGCTCGCCTGTTGGATAGTAGCCTCTCCCTCATGACGTCCAGTTCATCGCGCCTGCAAAAAAACGTTCTCGTCATCAGCATGTATCAGTCAGTGACAGTCAACTTCTAAATCGGCAACACACCATATCTTAGCCAACTGTTCGTCCTCCAGAATTATCGTCACCAATCGCGAGCCGTACGCAGGTGAGGACGAAAACTCTGCTCGGATAAGCGAGCGTAACTGTTCACGAACATTATCGGCGGACTCCTTTGTCCTGCCGACGACGTGCAGCGCTCCGCAGCGCTCGCCGTACAGGCCAAAGTTCTTGGCGAAGGACTGTGCCACTACGACCTCGAGGCCAAGCGCTACAAACCGCCGGATGCCGTAGGCGTCGTTCTCCAGGCCCTCACCGAGCCCTTGGTACGCAATATCAAAGAATGGGAGCACCTCGTGCCGTCTAAAAGACTCGGCTAGCTGGTCCCATTGTGCCGCTGTCAGGTCTGCACCCGTCGGATTGTGGCAGCAGCTCTGCAGGATGAATATACTCTTCACGGGTGCCGTCTCGATAGCCTGAAGCATTCCTTCGAAGTCGATGCCGTTCTGAATATCATAGTACTTGTACTTGGCCACCTGCACACCAACGAGCCGGAATATTGTCTCGTAGTTGCCCCATGCTGGGGTCCCAATGTAGACGGCCTTATTCGCAAAGTCGCGAGAGCGGCTCAGAAACAGTGCTGCCAGGTGGTTGGCTCCTGTACCTGATATGGTTTGCACAGTCGCCACCTGCGGAGGCCAAGCGACTTCTGTCAGCGGCCGTCTTACTCTTTTCCTCCGACCTGGATAGTTTTTCATTACCTTGCCGTCCTTAATGAATGGACTATATGGACCGAATATCAATTCAGCAGCATGCTTCAAGAAGTTTGCCTGCCCAATCGTGCTTTCGTACTAATCACCGCGGCCTATTAATTCACGGTTGTCTATAACCCGTTTCAACAGAACGAGCTGGACGTACGTCATGACCTGGATTTCTCTCATTTAGGATTCTTTTGGCCTGTTTGGTTACATGTACCAGGTCAGTTACCATACACGGTGGATGGAAAAGGACGAAGCTCGGTCACGGCCTACCCTTTTGACGGCCTCCAACTCATGGTAACCGCCCTGCTCGTTTCGATATACCCCAACACCCAGGTCGACCTTGTTTGGCGACAAATCGCCGTCAGCTAGTTTTTTCAGGGTGAATATAGGATCTGGCGGACCCGGGAGCACATTCTCAAACATTTTCAATGATGTGTATGTTCAGGCTGATAGGACGTTCACTTCCCCAAGATATTGACAAGCTTGGCTACGTTTCTTGGAAAAGATTTTGAATGGTATACTCCATCCACACACACCTTCAAATTATAATACAAAGTTACTTACCAAACAAAAATAAGTCACGCACCTTGACAAATACCTGCATCGCTACTACGTACGGGCAAGGCGCGACAACTGGTCTCGGGAGTGCCTCCGATCCCCACTCGGGACCACACCCGAGTTATGGCTAGACGTGGACTGCATGCGGACAACGTGGCTGTGCTCGAATCACCAAGACCGGGACGTTAGTCACACTCTATTCCATATTGTGAAGAAAAGTAAAAGGCATAGATTCTATACACATATAACTCGGGTTGATAAGAGAATACGACGTTGTAGGAGAAATGTCATGAAGCATTCCCATCGCTCCAAGAGCACTTCTCCGCGAGCTCTTCGTGTCCGATCTTGCTAGTTAGAAGCTTCTTGGTCTTGTTCCAGACTTACACAGCTACTGAAGACAAGTTTCGAGTCTTTCTCCCTCACGCATTTTCCCGCCTTCCAGCCAAGCTCTTCAGACACAAAGGTAGCGCCTCTATAGACCCAGGAGTCGGGATGCGGCAGGGGAGTATCCGTGTCGGAATCTTTTTGCCTTGACACGGTCTGCTTTAGGTCGAGCTGTGTCGCCATTTAGATTTGCCTGCTTTCTAAATTGTCAAGACACCATTTGAACCGAGTTGCAGAGAAAGGTAGCGAGTGGCAGACAACGCTTGCCTAAGTATCAGCTCGAGCTAGGTATGGGCATTTCGACAATAGCACTGTTTGATGCACGCGACAAGAATTTGATGAGTGTGAGTGGCCTCATACGAACTCAAAACTCAGGGAGCTTAAGAGCTTTGATGAATCAATGTACTCTTTCCCAGTATTTCGATATGGGTGGTTCAATAAAAGCGGAAATTGGCATCATGTTCCGCTATCACAATGACGTCAAAAGCATCTACACAATTGAGAAAATCAAGGAACTCCACAAGATGATACAATTACCGGTGGCGCTGCACCACCGTCTGTCATAGTCCCTCAATTCCCTTCATCAAATCTTACTGCGGCCTCAAGATCTTCCCACGTCACTTAACCATTGCTGTCGATTTCCCACACGCCTTTCTTTCATAATGAGTGCCGTCACACAATTCTTTAAACGCGTCCTCTATGGCCTCATCCTAGGCGCCACCTCAGGTGCTCTAGCAGGCATCCTCTTAGGTATTGTCCTAGGCCTCATCATTGGTGTTATCCTGGGCGTGGTCCTGGCAATCCCTCTAGCACTCCTCGCCGCCATCGTCTTAGGTCTGATTGCAGGGGCCAGTGAGGGCGCTGTCGAGACTGTGGCCAATTTGCTTAAGCAGGCGAGGGATTCTGTGTTAAACCTTATTAATTTTGGACTGGGTCTCTTGGAGGGGCCCCAGAAGAGGGAATGATGGAGCCGTCCAGAGTGTCGCCCGTCAGAGCATCTCGAGAGCTCATCACCGTGCGGGTGATTATATGGTGCGGCTGAATGGAAAGCCATAGAAGATCGAAATATCATGGTGCCAAACGCAGGGAACAGTCACAGGCGAGCTATTCATGCGAGAGCCAAAATTCTTCCGTGGAACCGCGACAACATTCACCTCGACTTCTGTCAACACTCAGCTCTTGTCAATGAACAACATGAAAAGCAGCTGGGCTCCAAGTGTGAACAGTTCTGTGAAAACTGGGAATGCCTGCACCAAACTCGTGTGGGAAAGAAAGCTTGCAGGAAAGCTCGGATTCTAAACAAAATGCACACACTGAGTCACCAGATCCATTCTCGTTTAACAGTATAGAGGTTATGGGGCCAAGATGGTGTTTTCAATCGAAGTCTGTGTCTAGGTCAATGCACAGTACACGTTAGATAAAGTGCAATTCGATTCAGCTCATATTGTGCGCAGAGGGACGAACATCCGTTCCCCCGTGGTGTAGATCAGAACCAACCCAAATAGGAGACCTGCTTTACCATCAAGACGCACCGCGCTGTGACCAGCTCTCTCCTTGCTCTCTCCCCCGTCCCCTATCAGACTCCAACTCACGCTGCCCACGTAAGGATATTTTTGGACTGACTAGTGCCTTGCGAATCCACCCGCGTCGTCATCGCCGCAGGCGGCGTTGTGTCCGGATATATTTTCCAGCGATGGGCTTCCGACCATTAACCATAGCCTGTGGCAGCGGGACGCGGGCGTCATCGCGCTTCAGGGACTAGATCGATACCTGAGACTGTAGACATAGAAGGTATTCTCGACTCTTTAGAGACCAAGCAAGTTCAATATAAAATTTTTCTCGGGGGGGGGGGGGAGGCTGGATCAAGATATGGGTATTTCGGCTGAACCAGCCCCTGGATCCGGAGAAGATCCCTACGATCAGGAAGCACAAACTCTGTCCGAAACTATGGTTGAGTCAAGATAGATCGGGGGAAAAGTCTCATAGGCGTGCTAAAAGATTGTAACAGTGAGCTAGATTAGTGATGATGTTTGAGCTGCTTAGTACACACTGAAAGCAGCAAATGTGGTACTTGAGTAGGTATTCCTATGCAAATGTATGATGTTCGATCAACGCCCGACTCCTCGAAATGCAAATCCACCAAATCGCACTCAGTCCTCCATGGCTGACTTGGCCTTCTTCTTCGCATTACGAAGCTTGGATTTGCGCTCGGAAATCTGCTTGTCGAGCTTATCGTCATTGCTCTCAGGCACGGCTTCCTTCTTGGCCTTCTTGGTCTTGGGCTCGTCGTCTGAGGCCGCATCCAGTGACTTTCGTTTCTTTCCAACGTTAGCCTGCTCCTTTCTTGCCTCGATCGCCTTTGCCTTTTCGGATCCATTCGCGACGACATCGGTCTCTGCGTCCACCCAAAGCTCCTCGTCCTGCCAGATCGGCAGTGCCACAGTTTCAGGGCCCTTGACAAACATGCTCTTTATGCCATTCTTCTTCTTCGGCACGAACTTGTTCGCCATTTCATTGGCTACTTTGACAATGTTTTCGGACAGTGCCTTCGGTTGCATGCCCGCGTAGCCGACTTTGACAGCAGTGTTGGTCGACGCAGACAGGTTCACAAGGGCAGCGCCAATCGCCTTCTGAATCTCAGCAGCGATCTCCGTTACTGGGCGGCAGTTGATCTCGTTGGGGTCTCTCTTTACTCGCTTGCCCTGTTCCTTGGGCTTTTTACTCTGGAAAACCACTGGTATCGGCCGCTTGGTTGTGGACTTGTAGAAGACACTGATGGCTTTTGGTAGCCGGTTGATGATGCGGTCATCGGCGAGGAAGATGTCGTGCTCGGCGAGGAGCTTGCGCTGTGCCTCATACTGCTTCACCTTGGCAGTCAAGTGTTTGTAGTCGATGACCCTGGTCACGCGCTTTCGGAGTTCCTCGGGGAACTCTTCTGACGCAACCACATTCTTGTAGTGCCTCTGAGGATCTGCCACTATCAGGCAAATGCTAGACTCGGTGTCGGTATGCAGAGGGTGGGGGAGGTAGATCTTGTTGGGCTTCAGGGCCTTGGAATCGTGGATGTGTCGCTTGGTGGTGACAGTCAGCCAGACTGGCGTCTCTGCCACAGACAGGCTCTGGCCGTCATCCGCAGAATCGAGGAGATTCTTCTTGTTTGAGTTGGATGCTGTCTCCTCGGCAGTTTTCTTAATGTGCGCCAGGAGCGCTTTCGACGCTTTCAATGCCTGCGACAGGAATGGTCAGTACGTTGGGAAAGACGCGCTGGCGTGTATCTGTTGGATAGTACCTGGTCAGGATCAATCGCAAAGTCGCCTTTCTTGGCAACAGCGGTAGTGGAGGCGGCCATGATGTATCTGGAGCCCTTGGAATATGGAGTGAAGAGGAACAAACTTGGTGGATATGTCGGTCGCTGGCGGAAGAAACCTAGCAGGGAGCAACATTTTTTTCGACGGATCTTATCGATAAGAGATTGATAAGCCATCGGCTGGCCGGCTGGCCGCAGCTGGCCCGGCTTCCTGCCCCTACCAAGACTCCATCCGCGTCGACCAGTTCACTTGTGCTCAGACTTGATGCAGCGTGTTCATTAACTAAAAAAATAGAAAATCTAGATTGATGTATAACTCTATCTAGTGTAATCTTCAGGTCTAACTCTAATGTATCGTTGCTCGCAATGAGAGTAAGGTGATCAAAACCAATACTGCAGCCCACTGGCCATGATTCATACCCGACCGCCCGCAGTGTCCTTGACGCTCACCTTTCCAGAGACGACGTCCTTCACAACTGACAGGATATCAGAGAAGTTCGTAAAGGTGGTGAAAGGAACATGCTCCTTCTCGCAGTACACGACGAGATCTGCAGCCAAGTCAGCTTCGTTTCCAGCGATTTCGTTAGCGGCAAGATAGGCTCACCTCGCCCGGCCTTTGCGAACATCAAATCTGTCTCTTTCGCGGCGGACAGATCTGATACACCATCACCGGCGTAGAAGAGATACGGCCGCTCACTCTGCGGCAAGCTGGAATACTTCCGGATCTCCAGGGACTTGTCGTGGCCGAAGCCGGAATCATCGTGGAAAACAATCTCCCAGCCCCTCTCCTCGTTAATGTCCTTGCCCGGCCGGGCCTTCACGTCATTGCTCACAATCTGCAGCTCACTGGCGGCCTCCTCGCCCAGGAGATGTCCAAGCAGCCCTCTGATAACGGGCGTCATTCCACCGCTTAGGACAACAATAGGGATGTTGTTCGCCCTGGCGTACGCATGGAACTTCTTGAAGCCCGGGTCCAACTGGATGTTCTTCAGCAGCAGGTCAATGCACTCGTTGTACGGTGCGCTAATGCTATCCATCATCTCCTGGAAGCTGTCCCTAAAGTCGCGGCGGCCTTGAAGCACATCCTCATTGCCCTTCTTGCGCAGGGCGGTGCCAAATCCGATGTTGTCGGTCATAAAGTCATTGCTATCTTGCAGAGTGATTGTGCCATCGAAATCCGTGAAAAAGATGTACTTGGGGCTGTTCTTCAGCGCCGGCAGATCGGACAGCGGTGCAGATCCCATTTTGTCGGTGGATCCTTTGAGGTCAAACGGGGGGCCAGAGCAATGTGTGAAGTCTATAGAACGACCTTGGAAGCGATGAGACTGCAAAGCTGAGAAGGAACAAGGGCCACCAGACAGTTGCTATGAGTTGGAGGATGAGGTTGTCAGAGTCAGATTGATATTCCCCACCGAAGATGAGACCCGCAACAAACACGTTCCGGCGGCGAGCTCCGCCGTTGGAGGGGCCAGGGACCCTGAGAGGACGTCACTTTCAGGGCCGGGGTCGGGCCTCGCAAAATTTCTCGCCGCTAATCTACGGGCATTGACGACCTCGGATCTCTTTCAACCGGCCTTCGGAGGACACGGACGCGGTCTTGACCCGACCAGAACCACACTGCATGCTCCGCCCAAACCCTCACCATGACTGCTGACCGGTTCATCATCCAAGGCCCGGGTGCAAGCAGGTGATGTTCCAATGGAAACAAAAATATTTTCGCACGTTGTCGCTACCCTGGCCTGTGAAATTGCCCAAAAGCTGGAGCGTAAGAGTCCCCATCCCGAACCACCTCTCCTTTTCGGCCACCGTCTCCCTTAATCTATCACATACACTATTAGAATAACACCACCATACTCTCAAAAATAACAACACGTTATTGCCGAGCCCCCTGTGGCTTACATCCCTATACAGATTTATCCTATAAAAAGCATCCTGTAGCTAATTACCCCAAAGGATATTAAACTCTAGAAGGTTATTCCATAGGAGGTTATCATAGGAGGTTATCCCACACTTCCCCTGTTTCCTTTGAATTATTCTAGAGATACTGTGGCCGCGAAGCGGACACCCGACTTTAAGCTCGCCATTGTGAATCGCACAAGTGAACATGAGTTCCAAAATCATCCTTGCCGACAATTTGTCCATATGTCTTCCACAAATCACGAGAAAGTCTGAAGATTCCCGCATCGGACCGCTGGGTCCTCATCGGTTCCCGCGTTGCAACAGATCACGCCGTTGGTCTGGTTGACCCCGATGAAAGTGGCTGTTGAAATTTTAAATCAGCCACCGTGTCCTGGGGCGAGTATATTCATCGGCACAAAGTCTGAATGGATCAAATTACTCAGATCAACACCAGCCCAAGACCAGACACCGGAGGCAGAGCAGTAGCAAGTGTAGTTGTATACGCCGCCGGAGCCTGTGGTGCAGTTTGAGCACCTCGAGGTTGAGACGTAGCCACCACTGCAATGGGCAACATCAGCGTGTTTTTGTTCTTTGGTGTCGCAGTTCGTCAAGATTCTCACCGTCGGTGACCGACCAGGTCGGGGGACTCATAGGAGAGACAGAGGTCAAGATTCAACCAGGACGTGTGGGGAATATTGTTTTCACTGATGCAGTTCATCCCGATGACCGTCGTGTAATCCCCATTAAATCCTATCCCCTGGCAATCATGGGCAAAGTTGGAAAATGCCTGAGAAGCGGATAGGGTAGCTCCCACCAGGCCTAGCGCAAGGGCAAATGCAAGACGTGCCATGATGGGGTGTGTTAAAAAAAATGTATGTAAGTGCAGTCTTGGTTGTGTTGATGGTCACGATGTTGTTCTCGGCTTCGACTGCTGAAGGGCGAGGACGAGAATTGGTCTTCTTTTAAGATACCCCTGGGCCTTCAAATAGGAACTGAGAGCCCGCGGCCTTGTGATTCACAAACATGATTTTACGCCGAAATTGGACTGGCCACCCGAGAAACGCGTGTCACGATTCGACGGGTGTCACAAAACAAGCGAGGTTGAAAGAGGTCTTGCACGGAGTCGTTAATGTTGGGAACACACCTGCATCAGCATTTAGGACGAACGAATCATAAGTTGGGACACACCAGACGACTGACGAGAACCTGTTGACGCTAATTCGTGATCTAGAGTGATGATATTAGAGACCTAAGTGCCCTCCAAAACCCAAGCAGGAAAATGCTCATTTGTTTGTCATATTCTCAGGGATGTCCGGTCCATGCACCTTCGCGTTTTCCCCACTAGTCGCAGCCCTTGCAAAAGGCTTGGCCCTGGCACGCTGCCTCGCAGATAAGGAAAGGGATAATGAAGAAGATGATGCCAGAGACACAAGCTGCCTCGCAAACCTGGCATCTCTTGCAGCATTCAGGATACCTGTGGTGGAATGTGAGTTGCATGCTTGAGCCGCTGGAGGAAAGTTACTCACGGCGCGCAGACGTCAGCGATGGCCATGCTGGTGATGTTCTTGCTCTTGTCATCGATGAAACCGAGGTTGACCAGGCTGTTGATGTCAAGGCCAGATTCCTCGAACTTCTCCTTCTCGAGGGTCGCATTGAAGCTCTGGTCAAACATGGGCTCAAGGCCGTCGAGGCCGGCGGGGCTAGGAGTCCATAGGCCGTGGGCTTGAAGGGTGTCAAGCGCGTTGGGGGCAAAGGTGATACTGAGGTGCTGAAGGGCAACAGAAGCGGCTTGTATGCTCATCAGTAAACCATTCTTTGTCTCAAAGGTGGCAGAAGAGAAGGAAATGCCTGCGGAGGATGGCGGAAACTTTGCTGCGAGGCTACTCACACTGGGGGTCGATGTCCAGACCAACAGCGACTGTGGCCACCAAGAAGACGAGGATTGACACCATGTTGCTCGGATTCATGGCTGCTTTGTTCATTGCGATGGAGATTGAATGGGGTCCGTTTGTGTGAGGAACGAATTCGATCTGTCAGTACTTCGCAGTTGAGGAAGAAGATGTCACAGGACCTAGAGATGCAAATTTACAATTTGCGTAGTACCGATAGCTGGCAAGGTCGAGTGGTTCTTTCCGTCCCTTCCCAATCGATAAGTTTGTGACATTGCTGAGCTCCACATGTTCAAACATCAGATTAGGTAGGCTTCCAACTTGCCCGTCTGATGCATACAAAATATGTGATTCTCTTCATTTTGGAGTGAAAGAAACAATTACAAAAGATTTTGGGGAGGCCAGCTTCGTCCAAAGACAAGCTTCCTTTCTGGGGACACTGCATTGTTGGAGACGGGCTCAGCAAACGCAAATTATTGAAAGAAAGACGCTCCCGACAGGTGACTTTTCGAATCATTCACCTATACCGCTTGGATTTGACCACTATCTAAAAGTCATAAGCTAGGAACAAGATACAAAGTGCAAAGTGGACGGACACCTGTATCGAGTTTTTATTCATCAACGGGAAGTCTCCTAGCAAAGGCTTCCTCCAACTACCAAGGATAAGAGCTTGAGCGTCCCCCATGTGTGTGGCCCCGGGAAATCCTGAGCCCACTCAGGTCGAAACTACCGAACGACCCATACAGATGGATTACGAGACAACCCAAGACCATCGGCAAGAAATCACTACTTGTCTCAGCACCGAGGGTCAAATGACACCTCACACCGTCGCAACCGCTCCATTGGACGACCGGACCGTCGATACAGGTTCCCTCTTCCATTCCTACAGCTGTTCCAAGCTTTCCTTCCTCATAAAATTGGCCTTTTTGCAGAGTATCAAAGATCTGGGATACTCTTTGCCCAGGGAAGACCTGAAGCGGGAAGAGGAGTCCATGGAAGCTGCTCGCATCCAGGCTTTGGAGACGTGGGAGCAGATCCACGACCAGGGGTTCTCTCATGATCTCGATGGCTCAGCGTACTTGAGATCGTATCAATTGCGCTAGGAAAAGTGGTTTAATGGAACAAAGAGGTAATCACAGTTCAAATTTAAATCCAAAGGCATTGTACTGACATGGCGTCTAGACGAGACAAGGCAATTCCCACGATCAGGCCCTTCCAGGACTCGTGCAGAGGATTGTTCCTATCTGAAACCGTTTGCAGCCACAGCTTATAGAAGTTAGTCTTCTCAGAAGAAACCTCGGAGTGTTGTAAAGGCAGATGTTGGGACAGAAGAACAAACATTTGACCAACATTGGGACAGCGTTGCTTGGGCTGAAGGAAGCACACAGTGCAAATGAACACTACGAATATACAAGACCAATGAGCAGCGTTTTTCTGACGGAGCATTCTCGACCAACTGATACGATAGAATCTTGAGAGACGAAATCAGTGCATGATTACAATACAATTTGATTTGTTGCCCTGATGCTGATAGGATCATAGAATCTCGACGAGCTTGAGCTCGGGTGTCCGCTTCGCAGCCACAGTATCTCTGGAATAAATGTGTACAAGAAATACAAGGAGGTATTTAAAAAGCAGCTATAGAAGTAATCTCTTATAAAACAAACTCTCTTGGAATAACCTCCCTTGGGATAACCTTCTATGGGATAACCTCCTATGGGATGACCTTCCACTTCTTCTGGGAAAAGCCTTTACTGTGCTTAATAAATAGCAACCACATCTCCATATCAAGAGGAGATTTCGGAAGCAAAAGATGTCCATCACTTCCTCGTTCAGATATCGGTGCAATTAAACCATGAGACAGGGAATTTCTGGAATTCAACATTAAATCCGATAAGTCCACCTACATGGTAAGACTTTTCTGGTCTTAGTGTTCGAAAATTAGTAGAAGAAGACGGGAAGTCGAAACGCCTCATCATCATCATTTGTTCTTCAAGAAGACTCGTTCCAAATCCATTTTACATTTTTCGGTTGCTGACCGTCCAATTCTGAATTCACTTTAGTATTTAGTCCGATACTCTCTTGCTAAAAGCTATCAAGCAAACTTTACAAGTTTATACCTTAGAACGTGAGTAAAGATCGTTCCCTACAAGATCCCCCACCAGTTCTTCGAACTTGGAATGTGCATGTGGATAGCTTCTTCCACGTACAATTTTCTTAGTATTAGCATCTAGATTTTATGGAAATACCCAATTTCTATCATAGCAGCCGGATTCAAGTCTCAATATTCTAAAGAGATATTTCAGTCCGAATTAAGCAAGCCCTTGAAAGACCAAGCATCCACAGTGAACGTGTTTTTAGACATAGAACTTAGAAACATGTTACTTTGATAGGCCATCTGGCGGTGTCGAAAGTTGAAATTCTCGAGGCGAACCTGACCACTGGCGTGGTGGTCGGCCAAGGAAATCAAAAGACCAAGAGCATTTCAACTGCTTGTGGATCGGAAGGCAGGCTCGTAACACAGCTATGGACCTTGTTCACTGAGCTGACCTACGAAGCACTGCCAGTCGCACCAAGCTTCGGTCCTGATGGCGAAACATATTACCCTGAAGCAATCACCTGGTTCTGAATGTGCCCAATCAGAATGTATGCTGGTCAACAAGAGGAAGGCAAATGAAATTATCGATCAATAGGAAAGATCTTAAACCTTTCTTGCTCGTGCTATTCAAGCTCTTTTGTCCTCAAGATGAAGAAGCACATCGATCCGCCGGCGAGACTCGACCGATCATATCTAATTGCAACTTGTCTGTAGTATGCGGCATGAACTTACATGACGCAATCACGATTTCTATGAACCAAGAAGTAATTGGTGTTGACAATGAAACCAGATTGAGCCGTGTGTCAAAAGATGATGGGCACTTTTGCATCGGTTGTCGTACCGGACGACACAGGCTGGGCATCCAGTCTCAGTTCGAAAACAGTTTCATGATGCCTTCCACTCCAGGCGCAAGGATCCTTCAGTACATGTACTCGAAACGTACTATTGGTAGGAAGGCCATTTGAGAATGGTTGCATCTGTGCAGCTTGCTGCGACAGTCTGCGGCCTCTTAGTCTGCTTCTGGTAATCATCTGTTCCTTTGATGCTCATCTCTGCTCTATGTCCTCCTGCTGCGTCTCGACGACAGCACTATCACCAGTCCTCTTCTGATGAGGCAACCTTGTTGGAGATCATCTTTGGGCTACTGTGCCTTGGAACAGTAAAACTTGGCAGATCGACGCATTGGGGGTGGAAGATCATTAACGGTGAGATTCTGCAGTGGTAGATCATGAAATCATTGTCGCGTCTTCGTGCGTAATAAATAAAGTTCACCTCGCCTGAACAAAACCGGCCTTCTTTGTAAATGCTGCGAAGGGATCTCTTGCAACATTGACTAGGCTCCACTGTTTATCTTGGTGTCCTAGTATAGTTCCAGGGTCCTCAAACAATTCTCCTCGCGCCAAGTGAATTTTCGCACAGATCTGAGACCAGCGAGAACGCGCCCACGGCTGCGCTGCAACGCCAAGATACTCGGCAGTATAGATAGCGCAGCCTTCGTCCCATCTTGCTCTCCAACGAGACAAGATATGCTTGTTGCGTGGGTCTGATGGAAGTAAGAGTGCCGTTCTTTTGATAGAATATTTGTGGAGCCCAAATTGCCTCCCCAAACGTGCTAGATGGCCCAAACTGTCCCGAATGTTTGGAGCGCCCCAGATCGACTATTGCCAAGGGAGTTGCAGAAGTTCAGTCAACTATGCAGCGGTGCACTTCTTTGTAGATACTTAGGAATGTTGATCCCTCCGATAGTCTTGCCGGTTGTAGCTTGATGTGGAAGCGACACTTTGACTGCACGATAGTACGCAGTCTTTCTTTCAATTCTTAATTATTGAGCTGCGCTCATTTTCCTACGACATTCATTCTTAATTTCCGCCGTTGACCGGCCTTCTCTGCGTCCAGTCTAATCACAATGCGATTCGGAACTACAGCGCTCCTGGCTGTCTTAGCCTTTAGCGATGCAGGACTCGGCTTCACGGTATGATGAGATCACCACACCAACTAGTTCAAACCTTGCAATGCTTACACATTTTGACACAGGGAGGCTTGACAGCCCGAGCTTCGGACCGCAGCAAGACCCTCAAAGAGCGTCAAATTACGATCGGGAATGGAGGAATCACTCTTGGAGGCCCAGGGGGTCTGACTGTCGGCGGAGGTGGCCAGCAGCCTGCTGCGCAACCCGGTGCGCAGCCAGGTGCACAGCCAGGTGCACAGCCAGGTGCGGAGGGACAGGCCCCGGCTGCTGCCCCGGCTGCTGCCCCTGGCGCTGAGGGACAGGCTGCCGCCGCACCGGCTGAAGGGCAGAGGCAAGGTGCTGGACAGAACGGAGGAGGCAACGCTCTTGTTCTCCCCGGCGGCCTTACTCTCGGTGGAGGTGGTGGAAACGCCAATCCTGCTGCGCAACCAGGCCAGGGACAGGGCCAAGGTCAAGGCACTTCGCTCGGAGATTTCATCGCAGCTGCTCAAGGAGCGGCCAGAAATCAAACTGGCGCCGGTAAGGGACAAGGCCAGGCCCAAGAAGGAGCCGCTGGAAAAGCAGGCGAGGCTGCCAAAGCAGGGGAAGCTGCCCAAGCCGGAGGTGCTGCCCAAGGAGAGGCCGCCAAGGCAGGTGAAGCCGCCAAAGCAGGACAGGCCGCAGCACCAGCTGCCGGTTGTGCGGCAGCCGCTCCAGCAGCTCAGCCAGCTGGTGAGGCAGCAGCCAAACCAGCCGGTGAGGGAGCCGCCAAACAGGGTGAGGGAGCCGCCAAACAGGGTGAGGGAGCCGCCCAGCAAGCCGGAGAGGCCGCCGCAAAGCCAGCCGGTGAAGCCGCTGCTCAGCCAGCAGGTGAAGCCGCCGCAAAGCCAGCCGAGGGAGCCCAAGGCGAGGCGAAAGCAGGCGAACCGAAAGCCACCAAGGAGAGCGAGCAGTTCAGCGAGAACGCCGGTATCACAATCGGGGCCGATGGCCAGGCTCAGAACCTCGGAGGAAACCTGGGTATCACCAAGGGATCCGATGGTAGCACATCTGTCGGCGGCGAGAACGGAATCAACGTGACACCCGCCGCACCGGCACAAGCACAGCCGGCTGCCCCGGCTGCCCCGGCGGCGGCCCCCGCGGAGAATCCCGCTGCCGCACCCGTAAGTTCTGATCCAAGACATGGCTCATCCTGAGGTCTAGATGCTAATCAGAGACATCCCCTTCCAGGCCGCTGCTGCTCCTCCAGCCGAAGCTCCGGCTCAAGCCCCAGCCGCCCCAGCCGCCCCAGCCGAAGGTTGAGCTGCTCGTCCCTTGATGGATTGCAGACAGATAAGGCCTGCCTTAGCGTGAATGCTCGATAGGATCACTTGACGACTACCATGATGTAATGAGACTTTCCATAGCCAACGCACGCCTGAAGTGTACGCTCAGCTCATTCCCTTCGCTTAAAAGATCTGGCAGCGAGACGTCTTGCAGAGAATACACAAGGTTTCAAGACAGTCAAAATGCCTATTGTGATGTGTAAAGAAAATGGCCTTCAGCTTTGGTAATGTTGAGACCAAGGCGTAAGTAGACGGTTTAGGAGTTGCGTTAGCTATGGTTGTACAGCTCGGAATGCTGTCAAACATAGGTGCCACAATTTGTGTGAGTAGGCTGTATTCCTGCGCGGTAGCCATAGTTGTGGAGATCTACAAGTGTCATTTGCGTGTAGAAATTATGATTGTAAACTTTTATAAGTTCTAAGAAGAGTGGAGAGGTACATACGAAGTGAATACATCAATTTATGTGTTTCCTAACAAGGTCACACTCCAGGACTAGATGCTCACACTTGCACAATAGTTGGGATACTCTCGAAAAGCAATTTGGGATGACCACTTGTAGAATGTGGGAAGTGCACCTGATTCGTAGCGATCACATACACTATTGGAACAACACCGCCACAGTTTCAAGAATCGCAACAACCCTTTGTAACTTCTTTAATTTCCCGTATAGAAGTATATTCAACAGCAATGTATTATACAAGAGGTTATCCCAAAGGAGGTTATCCCAAAGGAGGTTATCCCAATGGAGGTTATCCCAAGGAAGGTTATCCCAAGGAAAAGTTGTCCCGAGGGAGGTTTTCTCAGGGGAGGAAAGGTTTCTGAACAGCGCACATATTTTCCCACTCGAATCAAGCAGAACGATGCTCGTGATTGTATAAGACACGCAATCTCAAACTACATATCCATCATCTGTCTTGTCCCCATCTCGACTTTTGCGGTTTTTTGAGATTGTTTGGCCGCTGACACTACACTGATTCATGTATCGCAGTCAACGGATTGGAACAACATATCGAAGTTCGTCGATCGCGGCGTCTCGAGTATGAAATGATCCTATTGCTTGTTTCCCCAGTCCACCTAGGTGCTGCAAGTACTTTACGTATGACTGGCAAATCCTGTATGACTGGTCCGTGGTCTGTTTGGCAGACAATCTTGCCTTGAGTAGTCTCCGACATTCTACGTCATAAAGAGGTTTCCAAAAGACAAAAGCGCCATTGCAGTATTGTCAATATTGCTATTGAATAGTGTGCTTGTGGCCTCATTCAATACTTGAGGGGCGCGGCCATGTCCGCCCCGGTTGTATTCGGCGGCTCATGGTTGAGACATTATGTCCTTGAGGATCAAGCCCACACATATAGTCTGTTCATAACCCGCTGCCCGTTCTAGACTGTGCATCCTATGTAGCCAACCTGCGCACCTCGCACTGTCCCAAGGCAAAAGGTTGCCAAGTCCTTGTCTCGTCCTCTTTGTCAACACATTCCATGATGACTGACAATCATCGGGAATCCAATGAGAAGAAAGGGCTATGGATTATAATCTGGCATTTGGAAGCTCGAAATTAGGCGCCTGCAGCCCAAAGTTAGAATATGGTCCGTTTGTTGCGGTGCGAGACTGGGAAGGTCCCTGTCTAAGTGCAAGGCAGGGGTGCGGCCGTTCCCGGCCGTTTCCAGCCGCCAGCCCCTCGACCCCAGCGAGCACCAACGAAGGAGGTGACCCCTTACCCATTTCTTACATGCGGCTGCAGATGACGTGCATACAGAGAACCGCGGCGCTGGGAATATGATGAATCCAGCGAATGATCTTCAAAGTCTAGAATCGGCTTGCCACCTCCCTCGCCTGCTTAGCGAGAGCCTCATCACGCTCGCGCCCGAGCAGGCGGACGTGGCTGTTGCAGACAATCATCCGACCTCTTCAATCGAGATCACATGGAAAAACACGAAAGATTGTGACGTGGGAGCTTTGTAAT
Source organism: Diaporthe amygdali (assembly GCF_026229845.1). Lineage (NCBI taxonomy): Eukaryota > Fungi > Ascomycota > Sordariomycetes > Diaporthales > Diaporthaceae > Diaporthe > Diaporthe amygdali. The sequence goes on from NW_026517029.1 coordinate 1,182,032, forward strand.
ATTTGAGCAATTCCCAAATCTGTTGCTTTGTTTTATGCGCCACTGTTTTTCTTTTCAGCCCGCCTTCGCAGCACTTGAGCATTGTTTCTCCGCCACAACCAGCTTTCCAAATTGCAGGCACCCGCTGCTGAGAGCCTCCTCAAATCCTGAATACTCCTGAGGTTGGCTGAGAATGGCCGTCATGGACGCCATTTGCAACAAGTTTTGGCCCACAATTGCTCTCTCTCTTTGGGTACTCGTTTCAGTCACGCAGGCTGCTCATGTGCTGATTCGCCTCATTGGCTGGGCCGCAGGTGGGTCACCCGGAAGGAGGGCGCTATTCCCAAGGCTCCCTTCCGTCCCTTTAAACACTCTATAAAGGTACCGGGCCGACGACGTCAAAGGAAACAGACCATTTCGAGTCCATCATTCCAGCATAATAGCCTTGAGATGGATTCGTGACAGTGTTGCTCCCAGAACTAAAGTTTCCCCATCTTAATCATGTTTCTCTTATCATTTTTAGAATTGCTATTAGCTGCTTCATTTGTTCAGGCACTGCTAATAAAACGTTACGATTCCAAATCGACACCACGAATTACGGAACGGCAAGATGCTACAACCAATAGCTCCACTGGCAAGCTGGTCTTCTGCCATTTCATGATGGGCATTGTCGCAGGCCGCAAGAGCTCGGCCGACTACGACGCGGATATGCAGCAAGCAAAAGATCTGGGCATCGATGCTTTCGCTCTCAATATCGGAACAGACGAGTTCACAGGAACTCAGCTTGGCTACGCGTATGAAAGCGCGGCCAAGAATGATATGAAACTCTTCATATCTTTCGACTTCAACTGGTTTTCCCCAGCCAACGATGCTGCCAAAGTGGGGCAGATGATCGCGACTTACAGCAAACAGCCGGCTCAGCTGAAAGTGGACGGCAAGGTCTTCGCATCGTCATTTGCCGGCGATGGTCTCGACGTTTCTGCTGTCAAGAGCGCCGCTGGTGTCGATGTCTTTTTCGCACCGAACTTCACTCCAGGCGGGACCCCGGATGCCGCAAAAATCGAGGGTGCTCTCAACTGGATAGCCTGGCCGAACAATGGTAATAACAAGGCGCCTACACCCAATGTGCGAGTTTCGGTGGCGGATGGAGATAACAATTACCACAACTGGCTGGCTGGACTGAAACCTTACATTGCTCCTATTTCTCCATGGTTCTCTACTCATTACGGATCTGAAGTTTCGTACAGCAAAAACTTTGTGTTCCCTTCGGACCTCCTGTGGTACGACCGCTGGAAGGAGGTCCTGAATAGCAGTCCTCCTTTCGTGGAAATTATCACTTGGAACGACTATGGGGAGTCTCACTATATTGGTCCCTTATCTTCAAATCACGAAGATGATGGGGCTTCAAAATGGGTCAATGATATGCCCCATGACGGATGGCGGGACTTGGCCAAGCCTTTCATTGCCGCATACAAGGCAGGGTCAAAGTCAGTCAATGAGTATATCAAGGAAGACAAGATCGTATACTGGTATCGCCCGAGCCCTAGGACTGTGAACTGCGACTCAACAGATAACACCATGAAAGCTGGAAACAACGCCAGCGGAAACTACTTCAACGGCAAGCCCAATGGCTGGGAAGACATGCAGGACTCAGTTTTTGTCGTCAGCCTGCTGAAATCCGCCGGATCCATCGAGGTGACTTCTGGGACCAACACCAAGACGTTCAACGCCCCGGCCGGGGCCAGCTCTTTTACAGTAGACATGGGAACCGGGCAGCAGAAATTCTCCTTGACTCGGGATTCGAAGCAAGTCTTGAGTGGAACTTCTCGTAAGGATATCATTGAGACCTGCCCCTGTGGGCTCTACAACTTCAACGCTTATGTCGGGACCTTGCCAGAGGGTAAATCGGATCCCTTGGATGCAGCCGGACTTGCCTCATTCACTGTCGGCTTGTCCGTCAAGACCTGCTCCGCCGCGCCATCTTTGGGCTCGGGATCTGCTGTTCCAGCTACAACCACACCAACAGGGAGTGGTGCTGCCCCAATTGGTAGCGGAAAACCGACCGGCGCAAGCGGAGGGGGCGCATCGACGCTCACCGCGACGACGATGGAGACGACTCCAACAAGCGAACCTCAACCCAGCCCCAGCGGCAAACCAAGTGGTAGCAGCAGCAGCCCTGGTTCAGCACCAGCCTCGGCGTCGCGGACTGGATCGGCTTCGCGGACTGGGTCAGCTTCGCAGACTGGATCAGCTTCGCGGACTGGATCCGCGGCTGTTCCAAGCTCGACCGGTGGAGGTCAGAGCTGTAATGGTGGTACCAGTGCCCCCGACCAGTCTACCAACCTCGCAGGTCTCTGTTCATTCTCCTGCAGCAGAGGCTACTGCCCTTCAGACGTGTGTCAATGCACGTCGAATGGGACTCCGGAAACTGCCCCCGACACTTTTCCCATTGGATGCCCGCTGGATGCGGAGAATGAGAGTTACAAAGGGCTTTGCAAGTTCAGTTGCATGCGTGGATATTGCCCCCCTGCGGCATGTACCACAGATTGTGGTTGATTTGGATGCATAATATTTTTGTTTGTTTTTTGAGATTTACTTTTTCAATTCGTGTACAGTCAAGTTAGACACCTTGCTACCAACAGTGGTAGGCATTTTGTGCATATACTATAGATGAATATACCCCCCAATGTTAAGCCGTATGCAGAGCGATTCTGTCTTCAAATGACTCAGAATTGTGTGGAGGGCTTCAATTTGACATGCGAATGAGACTTTTCGTGGAAGCACTACATACAACGGCACTGAGTGCCTTCTTTATGCAGTTGTGTGCTTGAGGGCACCATGACCGGAGCAACTCAGCTAACCCTCATGGCACCCCATCATCTTCAAATACGTATCGATTCAAGTGCGTAGTGATATATTGGAGCGCTATATTATTTTTCATTCTAGGTCCGCCCCCACTTAGGAGTGGAAATATTCGTGTTGTCAGGCCACAAAACATCTGCAAGACCAGACTGAGATGATCCTTGTTCATATGATTGCTACGGGCAATATATTACATATATTCTACGAGCCATACGCCAGTCTTTTCAATTCATAGAGTCTATTCAGCTAGGCGACGAGTTACCTTGCGGCCTCGTCAATGAGCAGCTGCGCCGCGGCACAGTGGCTAATCACCAAACCGGAACCCCCAACCTCACCATCAACATTACAGCTGAGAAGCAAAGTGACATTGCTGAGAGATTTCCCATGGCAGCCAAGCAGCGATTGAGAGGCCAAGCAGTGAGTGTTGAACTCGTCAGACGCCGTTCAAGCCTAGAAACGCTTTGGAACTAACCAAGGCGTCCAGAAGGTGAGGTCGCGTGGTAATTAATCTTCCCATGTTTCTTGACTCCCAAGCGGGCCGAGTCGGGCCGCGTGACTAACGACAGACGAGATGAAGACCTCAAAATGCTCGACCCCTGAGGCTGACGTCATGTACCACATCGCAAGGGTCTTCGGAGATGAAAGACATTATCTTTCGAGCTGTCACCCGATGTAAAAGGTTCAGGCCCGCCTGGCTTGGCTCTGGGTTTCCCCGCGCTCTGCCCCAGATACCCACTTCTTCGGTTGACCTCCCCCGATACCGAGCAAGCGTCGCCCGTCGCGTGGTCCACCCATCAGGGTAGCCAAGTCCGCACCAATCTCTCAAGCGCGCGAAGGTTGCTAGCGGGAGAAGCGGAGAGGGCAAGGTTGAGAGCCAGCTCGAGCCAGCAATATGTAGCGTGCATTTATATAAAGGCGGACGCGCCGGAGTCGTTAAAGCGCGCTGTTGTTCAACCCACGCCTAGACACGCACGCCGGCGGCCCTGTTTTTGATAATCTGGTTCAGTATGAAGGTCACTGGGACGACGCTGCTGCCGCTCCTGCTGGCGACAGCTACAGCTCAGCATGTCAAGCTGCCTGGCTCTGCAGTCGAGCCGCGATGGGCAACGACCGATCACCATGTCTCGCCAAGGGCAGGCAACTCGTCTGCCTGGCCATACGGACCCTTCAGCACCAAGGGCAGGGACATCGTCAATGCCAGAGGTGATGTTATCACCTGGGCGGGAGTCAATTGGCCCATGAGTGGAGAGACAATGGTGCCCGAAGGTCTGGAATGGGCTTCCGTGGAGGAAATTCTCGACGATGTGGCCAGCGTTGGGTTCAACTTTTTGCGAATGGGTTACGCCATCGAGATGATAGACCAAATCTACGACCGGGAAGGAGACGATGTTCCTCTGGAGGTTGCTATGATTCAAGCCCTCGGATACGTCAACGGTACCAAGGTCACAAATGAGATCATCAAGAGGAACCCATCTTGGACACGAGAGACGACGAGGTTCGAGATCTGGGGCGACATCGCCAAAGCCGCCGCTACGAAGGGACTCTTTGTCCACCCGGATGTGCACGTTGGCAAGGCACAATGGTGCTGTTCACACATCGACGGGAATGCATGGTTTGACGATGTGAACTTCAACACCACCAACTGGCTACGCGGCCTTTCGTATGTCGCAAACTGGGCCAAGGACCACCCGAATATTGTCTCCATGTCCCTCCGCAACGAGCTGCGCGAGTCTTGGAACGTTACGGATCTCTACTACAACTGGCAGACCCTCGTCGGCAACATGAGCGCGGGTAGCGACGCCATCCACGAGTCAAACCCAGACCTGCTGATCACATGGTCAGGTTTACAGTATGATGAAGACTTAAGTGCTTTAGTCAGTAAAAAAAACATCCTTACTGCACCATGCTACAAGTGCACGGCGATCGTGGATGCTTACCGCCGCGACCCGGTCTACTTCGACCTGGACAGCTATCCCTGGGCCGACAAGCTGGTCTGGGAGCTTCACCTGTACGGTTCTAGCGAGGACGTCGATACAGGCACGTGCGCTATCATCGAAGCAGGGCTGTACCGCAACGGCTTCAACGCGCTCGGCATAGACCCTCCCGCGGCATGTAACATCACCAACGATTGCCCACCCGCCCAACGCATCACCCCAGTTGTCCTGACCGAGTTTGGGCACGGTCAGGACCCCACCATGTATAATGCCACATTGCAGAGCTGCCTTCAGGACTATACCAAGAAGCACGGCATATCTTGGGCGATGTGGAGCCTTGCTGGCAGTTACCGGATCAGATCTGGCACGCAGGGGCTTATTGACACTTGTAAGTGACGCTCTGGCGAAACCCTTACCTGTTTTGTTTGTATCTTAATTCCGAGGTTCCAATTGCTAACCAGTGGTGCGAAACCAAATAGGGGGCCTGACGAACTTCAACTGGACAGGATGGAGCTTTCCTGAGGGCATCGAGGAGTACTGGAAACCTTGGGTTGCCGCAATGAATGTCACCAGATTAAATTGAGTTGAAATCACATACACTGTTATTGGGACAACAGCACCAGACTCTCAAAAATAAAACCGCAACATGTCGTTGCAGAGCCCCCTATGACTTAGTAGGCACTTCCTTATCCAGGAGGTTATCCCATGAAAGGTTATCCCACAGAAGGTTATCCCACAGTAGGTTATCCTACAAAAGGTTATCCCACAGAAAGTTATCTCATAGTAGGTTATTCTATAGGAGGTTATCCTATAGGAGGTTATCCTATAGGAGGTTACCCTTGTGGGAGGTTGTCCTATAAGAGAATGTTTCAGAGAGGTTGGTTACCTTTAAGAGATCATTTTCATTTCCATGACCCTTTGGCCCCTTCCCCCTACTCATTCTACTTGTGGTCACAAAGCGGATACCCGAGCTGAAGCACGTCTAGGCCTAAGCGATTAAAGTTTTAATGTTTCCGAGTTCAGCTGGTCTTCACGAGTGCTTATACTTGCGAGTGAGATTCCACTTAGCATTCTCTGACACGTGTTCTGCGTTTTGTTTTCATCATGGTAAGGAAGTGAGAACTCGCATATTGACTGGTACCAAGTAGAGTCATTGTGTCTCCAGTCCCTACGTACATCGCACACAAGGCTGGTTTACCAGGCATCAAGAGACATCGACATCACGTAAACGCGAACCGAGTCCGAGCCTATAAGCTGGCCGCACCCCTATCTAATGGCCCGAAAGCCAGATACAACGGATCCAACACGCGGTCAACGACCCAGACGCAACCGTTCAACCCGCACACCTGCTCCTGGATCCCAGCGTTGTTGATAAATGTCGCGCCGCCCGTGACCTGGCTCGCGGTGACGTTGATACCAGTGAACGTGCTGGCGACGCTAATCGGACCGCCTGAGAAGTCCAGATCCGCAAACCTGACGTCGGTGTCGAGGAGGCCGAAGCTGTAGAGCTGTAGTGAGAGGGGCTGGTTGGATGGCGCGATGGACGACTCGATTGTATCGTTTGGGAGGCCAGCAAAGGCATCATTCGATGGTATGGCGAGAATCTGCGATATGCCGCCTGCCTCGGCCAAAGCGAGGCGGCGGCTGATGAAGTCCGGGCTCAGCACCTGGAATATGTCGCGTACTATGGTCAGACGTTCATCCTTGAGCAGGATATCAGCGACGGTACCGTCCGTCTCAGAGGTTGTCGGTGAATTGGTGGTGTTGCTAATTCCGAAGTATGGTGTGTAAGGGTTCAGGACTTGGTCAATTTGATGGATTACTCCATTCGAGGCAAACGTGTCCACAGCGACGACCTGCGCTTGGTCATTGACGAAGATGGCTTCCTCGCCGCCAATGACTGCGGCAGAGATGGGAAATCCTTCAATGGCCTCGAAAGGTGAGGCGCCCACAACGTCTGCGGACGTGACTAAGCCTTCAGCAACATGAGTCCGAATTATCGATTCAAAAAGCGGGTAAGCAGGCGCTGCAGTCAACGCCTCTACTAAAGCCGGCGCTATCTTGTTAATTGCCTAGGGAGGGTCAGTCACTCATCCCCAGTGGAGCAGCAGATTCACTATGGGATGGCCTGCGGCTGGTACTCACTCCATTGGTTGGAGCCAAAGCTGTATAATTCCTCCTATCGAGAACAGAGTTGAACCTTTCTTCAAACGCTGGGTTGGGTTTACTGCCTCCGCTAGCAAGGATGACGGCAGAAAAAGATGATAGCTCTGGGACTGTTGCAATAGTGGATAATAGCGGCTGGTCTTGAGCATTGGTAACGACGATCAGCGATGAGACCATCGCTGTCAACAGGTATTGAGGAGCCATTTCACAATGATTTTTGGAACTTTAAGTGCCCAGAATGTGTGTAGAAATGGGTCTGTACGGCAATTGATATGCTTCCATTGCTGGCCATTTTATACTCATCACCACGACAAGCCCCCATAAATTGCAAGTGTAGCCTTCCCAGAGATGTGCAATATGGCTCGTGGGATAAGGTTGACACTTTCAAAAAGCTGTCTTTGAATGGGACTGCACATTGAGTTCAAGGTGGACAGCGATCGTTGGGGATTGGCTCTGCATAAAGTCTAATCTCTGAATGGAGTATTGAAGTAACAGTCGGCATCTTGGCCGAGATCTGCTCCAAGCATTATCGACGGGTCGATAGTGAGGGGTGAGGCGGCTGGGTTCCGAAGCCACCTCCAGTTGAGAGAGAAATGGCAACGATGCAGACTAGCATCGTGTAATTGCGCGACAACGAGGGGCGACAGAGTTCGATCGTGTGCTTGCCTCGGGGTTCTCCTGGTGACTCTGTAACGAAAGGTCGAGATCCCAGCGTTCTCGCAACATCGATAGTAGGCTTGGCGGCTTGAATGAGGAGATTATCAGCCAGAGTTCGGGAACGGGCAACTCTCTGCTAAGGTTTCACACCACGCGACTCATTCACAGGCTCACAGTTCAGAGGCACGACAGCAACGCATGTCCGGTCGAAGAGGTGACGGAGCATCGCGGTCATCGATTGTCCGCAGAGCGTTACAACGCAACTGCGGCGGACTCCAGTGGTTCCCGTTGTGCCTCCCACATCAGCCAGTCTGATCTTGTTGTCCTGTGTATCTGGTCAGCCAATCACACAGTCGTAACGGGCTGGGAGCGACGTACGGTAATAGCCCCATCGCGTTCACCTTCCATATCCCTACAGCCAGGGCGACTAGTTGCATGGCAACATAGGCAAGCTTGACCTGCAACATCTTGGTCTTGTTTGTGTCTGTCTCGAATCTCTCCAAGGCCTGGTTTGTGCCCAGCAGACCGGCGATAGGGTTCTTAAAAGCCATGAACACCATCATAATGCTGAAAATCTGGAGCGAGTTGCCAGTCATGTACATCATGATCGCCGTCATGGGCAGGTTCTTGACGGGTGCCAGGGCCACCTCCCAGGCTTTCTTGAGCTTCAACGTGTCCATCTCTTCTGGTGTGGCTTGCTTTCGCGGTTGGATCTTGGTGTCTTTCGAGGCATCGCGTTGCTTCTATTGGTCTTGTCAGCAATGGGCAGATGGCCAGGACGTGACTGCAGAGTCGCGGCAGAGGCGCACATACCTTGGAGGTAGGAGCTTGCGACGGGAAGCCTGGAGGATCCGGAATGCCGCTCGCCTTGGATCTATATGGAGGCGGCGACTTCAGGTCCAACACCCACCGGGGGGGTTTCGACTGTGTCTTGAGCTCAGACATGGTTCAATCGTCTGGCGGTATTATGCGAGGATGAGGACGAGGGTGCGGTTGTCGGTGGCGTAGGTGGGTAATAGAAGCAGTGATAGTAGGGTTTATAGAGGAAGAGCTGACGTTGTGACAATCCAGAGCTCTACCTCAAAATACCTTGTCAGCCTAATCTGTAAGCAGGTAGCTCCACAGAGGCTGCAGGCACATGCACCAGGCTGTTAGTACATGTCAGTCTAGAGCTGAGCAAGCTGTCGAGTTGGGAAGGACGTGCGTCAACGCTGATCAAGCACCCGGGAGGCCCCACCAGCCGCGGCACAGGGGGCCTCAGTCAGGGGCGAGTCCAAGTCCGTCTTTATTACCTTGCGAATCCGATCTGGAGACGACAGCTCGCGAATGTTTCTCAACCCCGGTGCTGCCGGATCGACGAATTGACGACAGCAAAGCCAGACAGACCTACGAGACGATCCTGCGAGACCACAACAACGAACGAGTGACGAGCGCCCAAAAAAGACGTTGCGATCCGAACCACCTTGGCCACGAGAGCGAGACTGTTTAAGACACTGCGCAACACCAGGACAGCGGAACTCGACCAGCAATTCAACGCCCTGCCCGCATTCCGATCACGCCGCATAGCATAGCATTGTATTGCATCGCATCGCATCTCCGGAAGCAGGCAGAGGGCCAAAGGCGCAGGGATCAGAACAGTGCACCCGCGTGGACTACTGCAGCCCAAAGCATTGGACACACTGGAGAACCAGCCAAGAGACGAGACACGGCCGGGATAGCATCTTGGAGGCGGACGAGTGTCACTCAGCCAGTGAGGGGTTTCGCTATCTGTCCAGCCATCCTTCGCACTGGCTTGGCCTGCGCCTCTTTGGGGTCTTGCATGTCCGCTATCAGCGTGCCGCCATCGCCAATCGCAGCCCTGATCTTGCCATCGGGGGCCTGGTCCGTTGTAGAACCCATAGTCTATCTCGTCAGGTAGCAGGGCCACCGCCGACCACGCGACATCACCACGACCTGCAGCCACACCTCCCACCCCGTACCATCTACAGTTAGAGGGCCCGCTGTTGACCATGGCGAGCGCCCAAGGAGGAGGTGACTCCAAGCTGTTCGCTCGGGTAAGCAGAAGCTTCCTTTCGCTGTTTCTCTTGCACCACATCCCATCCCACTCCTCTTCTCTAGTTGTGCTCCTTGCTTCCATCTCCGCTGTGATGAGCATGTCTCGGAACTTCAGTCTTCATATCAAGCTATCCTTGTGCCCACCTGCGCAGAGTCTTGACCCTCCGCCTTATCACCCTTCCCCCGTCTTCACTCGGACTGTCAGACTGCCGGCGACAGGCAGCTCTCCTTGTGGCAGGGCTTCCACCTTTGCTCCCCTTGATGTCTAGAAACCCTACTCTCGCCGCTGCCCCTTTCCCCGACACTCCCACCGCATCCCATCAGTCTTCCCAGCGCGAGCATGAAAGGCCGCGCCCATCCAGAGCGTCCGAGATGTATCTGGCATATCTGCCCCCTACGGCTTCGGCCTCGCATCTGTACAGCAACTCACGCATAAGACAACAGGGCAAGGTCGCTGAGCTACGCCTCGAGCTGAACAGCGGCGGGAAAAAGGACAAGAACTACACGGTCAAGAAGGTTGCCCTGAAGAAGATCGTTGCGAACATGACCATGAGCAATAACGACATGGTCGCCCTCTTCCCTGACATAATCAGCTGCATGAACATACCGAGCCTCGAGATCAAGAAGATGTAAGAGTTGGCCTTCCAGTGTTCATGAAACTGGCACGAGGAAGCTGATTTGCGTTTCGCTAGGTGCTTTTTATTCCTTGTGAACTATGCTAGGATGCGAACAGAAATTGCTGTCAAAGCAATACCTGTGCTCGAGCATGTGCGTACAAGTCTAGAGACCCTTGTGACCTTTGAGCATCGACGTACAGTGACTGACCTCGTCGCAGGACATGGAAGATGCCAATCCACTCGTCAGAGCCCTCGCGCTTCGCACGATGTCATACATCCATGTACGTGAGTACGTCGAGGCTACAGTGCCACTTGTGAAGCGACTTCTGCAAGACTTGGATCCATACGTACGCAAGACTGCCGCATACTGTGTTGCAAAGCTTTACGACCACGACAGACACATGGTGGAGCGGTCCGATCTTATCGACAGGCTCAACGGACTGCTGAGGGACGATAACCCCACAGTTGTTGCCAGCGCTTTGGCAAGTTTGATGGATATTTGGGAAAGAAGCGATGCTATTAAGCTTACCATCGACTATTCCAATGCTTCCAAAATGGTTGCCATCCTTCCGGACTGCTCCGAGTAAGAACATGTCCGGCCCTTCAGTAGCTATTGGGGATCTTGTCTAACTTTCCACAGATGGGGTCAAACATACATATTAGAAGCTCTCATGTCTTACGTGCCTCAGGAGTCCGGAGAAGCCCTATTGCTTGCCGAGCGTATTGCACCACGGCTTTCTCACTCCAACTCAGCCGTGGTTTTAACATGCATAAGAGTCATTCTTTACCTCATGAACTACATCGCCGATGAGAGGCAAATTTCGGCGCTCTGCCGGAAGCTTTCGCCGCCTTTGGTAACATTGCTAGCCAAGGGTCCAGAAGTGCAATATCTTGCTTTGCGAAACGCGTTACTCATGCTTCAGAGGCGCCCGGACGTCTTAAGGAACGACATCCGAGTCTTTTTCTGCAAATACAACGACCCTATCTACGTGAAGGTCACAAAGCTTGAGCTGATCTTTATGCTCGCAACTGAAAAGAATATCGATGAGGTATTGACAGAATTGCGGGAATATGCAACTGAAATCGATGTTCACTTTGTGCGCAAGGCTGTTCGCGCGATCGGCAAGCTCGCAATCAAAATCGAGCCCGCTGCAAGACGCTGCATCAACCTCCTCTTGGAACTTGTCGCCACGAAGATCACCTATATCGTGCAGGAGGCGACAGTGGTGATTCGAAATATCTTCAGGAAATACCCCAACCAGTACGAGAGCATCATTGGAACACTCTGCGAACATTTGGACAGCCTGGATGAGCCTGAGGCCAAGGCAGCTATGGTCTGGGTTATTGGGCAGTACGCAAGCCGCATCGAAAACAGCGACGTCCTCCTAGAGGACTTCCTCTTCTCCTTCGCAGAGGAACCAGTCGAAGTGCAACTGGCCCTGCTCACCGCTACGGTCAAGCTGTTCATTCAAAGACCTACAAAGGGCCAGGAGCTCGTTCCCAAAGTCCTGAAGTGGGCAACAGAAGAAACAGACAATCCAGACCTTCGCGAGCGGGCGTACATGTACTGGCGCCTTCTCTCCACCGACATGAACCTTGCCAAACAGGTTGTCATGGGCGAGAAACCACCAGTCACCGCTGAATCCGAGCGCCTCGATCCGCAGACACTAGAGGAGATGTGCCTCAACGTTGGCACTCTCGCGACGGTGTATCTGAAGCCCGTACAGACCGTCTTCCGTAACGCGCGCCCGCGACGGCTGATAGACTCGCCGGCTCTCCAAAAACATAACCTCCCAGTCGGTTCAGGACCTATGGCTGGCTTCGACACCAACAAGTCACTGTCTCAGTTCGGCTACGGAGGACAACCGTCAGACGTAGACCCAAGGGACCGCGCCGCCGCCGCACCAGATGGCGATGGGAACCTCGCGCAGGCGGTCAATGACGCGGATGCGTACTTTGCCGGAATCGGTAGCCAGCAGATGCAGGCCATGCGCATCCAGGATGTAGACGGCGACAACACCTTCGGCGGCGGAAGTGGCCACGAGGCCGGTTACGTGGTAAATCAGTATGCTCCGCAGCAGGTTTTCCAGCCAGCACAGGGAGTGGGCTCGAATGGGGACTTGTTGATGTTTTAGAAAGGACAAAAGAACTTCGAGTGGGAGCCAACGATATTATGGGCACGAATTGTCCGCATTGCCTTGGGTTGGGATATGTATATATTTATGCAGTAATTGTGTAAGACTATTGATTGACAGTGCTCATGCTCACCTTGCAGAGCCCACGAATCACGTCATGACCGCGTTGAGTCCGCAGAGTTCCTAGAACTTGTGTTCTTCAATCAAGCACTCCTCCCTCAGATTGAACTCGCTTAGAGGGCGGCGGCAAGACATAAGACACCACGTATGCGGTCAAAACTATTGGCCTAAGACTAAAGCGAAACTCATTTGATTTGATTGTCAAAGAATGTATGTTATGGAGCTGGCCGTACTTTAACAATATCAATTGAAGGAGAGGAAATATAGCATTAGAAGGGCTGATCCCATATTCACAGAATTGATAATTGAATGTGTGAAGGTCAGTGGTTTTGAATGCTAAGCAAAACACGAAACTCTTCGGCCGTATAATAACTGGGCAGCCAACTTGTATATCTCGAGCTGGCCCAGCCAGTCCCTACTCGGTCTTCATCATGGACTCAGCGCCCAGGTCCATAGAAAGACTATGTCATATTGCAAGTCGCAGTGTTAATAATTTGCATGTCCCTTTCAGAGGTCTCCCCAATACCTATGGGGAGCATCCCCCCCTCGCTGTTGTCTGTACTCTTCATCTTTGTTTTGACTAGCATCGCTGCAAGCTGGGCCGTGGAACTGGAGATGAAACCGATGTTGACGATGTCGTCCCTGACTCAAGATAGAACTACAGGAGCCATCTGACGGCGCGATAGACTTTCGTGTCGGGCTGTGCCTGCGCTTTTCAAAGAAGTACAAGACGAGAACAATCAGCGCAAGACCTACAGCACCTCCAATAGGTCCGCCAATCACGCTTCCTAAATATTGACCGGTATGACCGATTTCTGGACCTTGGTCGACATTCGAAGTGTTGGCAACTATAATGGTAGAGCGTCAGTCAGAACTCCAGGCTAGGAGTATGCTCGACTACACACCACTGCTATTGTAGCCGGGAAAAGTAACATTCCCAGGCAAAGGTGAATCTAGGTTGCTCATCCTTGCGTAACTCGGCTGTTGGACTTCACTTTGATGCCGACCGTCCTCTGGGAGCCTTCAAGGTAAAGCGAACTGTCAGGAGTAAATCTTCAGATTGGCTGCTTGTTGAATGATGCTCGAGGAGTCAAAATTGGAGAAGACATCGGTCACTTATGGAAATTGGACATGAGCCACTCGGTTAAAACAGATGAGCGCTCAGCCATTTCTGATGGAGCAGAGGCTGTAGTCTCGGACTTGTGGCTCTCATCAGTGCTAGCCGTGGAAGTAACACGCCCTCGGAGGCGTGTAAAGTCTTAGACAGTATGGATGTAACGAGGCGAAATTCGCCTAGCATGTCCGGGAAATTCCACGTAGAGGGTCATTTTGGTGAAGTCGCTCATCGGACGAAATGAACGACATCTGGTCCCCAAATGTCCGACAAGCAAGACCCGATGAGGGAGGCCTGGGGCAATGTGGTCGTGGCATACAATTCATTTGTCACAATTTTGCCATCAAGCTGTTCCTAGTACGCTTCTGAACGGGGCACGATAATGGAGGACTAAAGTAAAACCTATGATGGCCGATGTCCATGGTATAATCTCCCTGGGATAACCTTCCCCTGTTAACACCGAGCTGAAGCCATTTGCGCACAACATCGCAGATTGGATCTGTCTTTCGTGCGTTCCTCCTATTTTAAACTTGGGGGGGGGGGGGAGGCTCATTACATCCTAGTATAGCAAGGGGCCGGGCGCCATGGAGCCCACATTCCGTTGATACACAGTAGACGTTAGACATGTAATGAGAGAGAGTCCCAGACGCGCAGTCTCAGCCACTCAGCTGCGGTTTTGCAGGCTGTTACCGTAGATCCAGACCTGAGCTGAGGGCCAGCCACCGCCATATTCATGCGCGGTGACGAATGGAAACGGCTTACATATGGGAGAGGTCGAGCACTCAGAAGATAGGGGCATAAAAGGCTCAAAAATGTACAAGCGGGTTGGCGTATTACGCTTCCATCCCTCGAGCGTCCTAGTCGGCCGGTTATCGAACGGCGTATCCGCTGGGCACCCTAGCTTGAGGTAGTTGGGCCGGTCCTGAGTCTGCGCACCATCTAGACTCCTCGAGTCCTCCCTCTACGGTCACGTACGTGGAACGTGGAATCAAATGTATACACATGAGCCACTGAGAAACCGGTGGTGTATTCGTTAGCAATCTCACAATTGGAAGTCTTGACAGCGCAGGATGTCAAGCAGACATGTGCCTTGCAAAGGTCGGGCCAGAACGAAGCTGTCTCAGCTCGCTGAGGGACAGAGCAGAAACGAAACGCCAAACACCCAAAATGATAATCCGCTTGGTGAGTGGGAGCGATCTCAACTTGTGAATACCACGTCGAGGAAGGGTGACCTTGTCCATGTTGCATGTTTCCCGCAGGCCTGCATTTGGCTCAAACGGGGTCAGAGCACTTGCAGATAGCTCCTACCACAGTAGACGATTTGATCCCCAAGCAAAGACGCCGATTTGTTCACCAGCGTCTACTGCCTGAAACATATGCGGCTATGGGTCCGTAAGTGACAAGCAGAAAAACAATTCGAGGTGCGCGGCAGTGCTGAGAGGCTGGCCGAGCAGCAATATTGCCCGTCATGGGCGTATGAAACCGGTGGGTGATTGATTGATTGCCTGCATTGCATGGCGTTGCCTTGCTGGTCGACAATGCTCAACAGGTACCACCGTACCTCATAGACAGATTGTTGACCGAGCGAGTGGCAAGTACAAGGTAGTTATGAAGGTGTTGTGGATTCAAGATGAAGAGGTCGTGCCCATACAAAACACGAGATAGCTTGGCCAGGTAAGCTCTGTACGTGCAGGACTGAGAGTAGGCGAGGTAGGTACGTACAAGCAAGCGGTGGAGATGACTGCTGTAACTGTGCAGGAGAATTGGCCCAGAGGCACATCGGAAAACAGGGGTAAAGAGGAAGGAACGAGCCGCGCAGAACCACTTGGCATCCACTTGGGCGCCCACCTAATTAACCCACCAGGGCAGTACGATCCCAGCGCAAGGGCCTTCCCCATTTGCAAACAAGACTTCCTTCCTAGTCTACCTCGTCTCCTCACCCTCCTCCTCCTCCTCCTCTCCCAGATCTCCTCTCCCCCAAACCCCCCCCCCCGTCTGAGGGTCCCCAGTTCGTGTTTGTTTGCTTTCATGACACAGTCCAGAGCCCCAACACGGTCAGTCAGACGGCCAGTGTAGCATCTTCTCATTTGGCTGGGTCAACACTTAGATCGATACGATAGCTCTCCTCTCCTCTCTGTTCCGGGTTGCCTTGCCCTGCCTTGCTTTGGTCCATACTGAAGCCCAAAGCATCGGACGAGCCAACCATCCACGACCTAGACTATCTGCCTAGTCAGTCTGGGTAGTCTCTCTAGTACCCTTACTGTACAGTTACCCGAGTGGCAAACATCCCCCTATCCCGGCCAGCAGCTAGCCCTCCAGTCCGTTCGTACCGTCACCACTTCGCGACCTTGGTCACCACCTCGAACCAGACCTGCACATGGGGGCTTGATCGGTCATATTCTCCTACTATACCAAGGCCCACGGCACGCCATCTCTGCAGCCGTTGCTGCTTGCAAGCCCGATTCCCGCTACCCAGCACCCCAGGTAGCCTTCTTCGACCTCATCAACATTGGAAAGGCCTTGGAAGGGAGCTGCGGTCTTTGCTCTTAGCTGCAGCCAGGCCTCTACTGTGCTGCGTCTGTCTCTGCCTCTGCCTCTGCCTCTGCCTGTGACCGTCTGCACTTTGCACATTGCTCTCGTGCAGTGCAGGCCCAAAGTACCAACCCTACCGTGCTGTACCAGTCAGGGACCCCGGGTGGCAGCCAAGTTCCACTCTCCACACGCGATTGCCGGACATCCATCCTGTCATCAAACCGCCTAACCGCTTCCAACACCGGCCAATCTGGTGGTTTCGTCTCTCAATTACAACACCACAGACACTGACCAATTCCTCCTCTCGACATACTCTGCTCAGGCACTGATCGATAACCGACGACACGCACATTTCAACCGCCCAATACCTGCCCGGCTCGCATTGATCCATCCGCTCTCCCTTCAATTACGGTGGCTTACCAGTGCTACCCTCATCCCTGTTTCCACGTCCCCCCGTTCCCCCGTGCTGCCGACTCCGACGACATCCATTCATCGGAAATCGCCCCCCAACCTCGATTTTGTTGCAACGACCTGGTCCTCTTGAGCCTCAAATCACCACACATGAATTAGCCCAGCGCCGAGCCCGTCCTTTCGCTTCCCGTCAATTTCCTCCATTTTGCCTCGGGCCTCACACTCCGTCAACAATTCCACGATGGCCGAGCCTCAGCCTCAGATGACCGGCGGCCAAGGCGGCTCGACGGAGCCCAAGGAGCCCCTTCAGCAGCCTCAAGGCGCTGTCGAGATGAAGAAGATAGACTCCGCTGTGCCTGAGGTCCCGGCCAAAGACGACGAACCCGCTACCGCAGACGGCGCGGCATCATCCACATCGGTGAAGGGCAAGGAGAAGGAGGTGCCACCAACGTCAAATCGTCAGGATAGGGCAGACTCCCTCTCAATAGGAGCCGCAGACGACCCCGATGGGTCACCCTCCAATCCTGCGGATGGCCCCGTGTGCAACATCACATTGCTGCTCCCTACAGGGGCTCGACACCCATATAAAATCGACGACAAGTACTTGGCCAAGCGGAACGTGGAAGTACCTGAGGTCACCGAGAGTGGCAAGAAGGACCCCTTCAGTGTCAGTGTCTACAAATTGAAGGAGCTCATACTACGGGAGTGGCGCGACGAATGGGAGGGCAAGCCAGCCAGCCCCAGCAGCATACGTCTGATTCACTTCGGGAAACTACTAGACGATAAGGAGCAACTGAAAAGTAAGCTGCTCTCCAGAATTCTGCTGCACGGCCCCTGTTGGTGTTCGTTTCCAGGACTGACTTGACTTTCCCATCATAGAATACCAGTTCAGTCGCGAGATACCCAATGTTGTACACATGTCCGTTAAACCGGCCGAAATGTTGGAGGAAGACGAAGCCGGGAAGGGAAAGAGTGGCAGCAGTGGCGGCCGGAACTCTGAAGGAGGCTCGGGCTGCTGCGTCATATTATAATGAGCACGGTATTATGGGCCAGACTGTCTTGTCTGACCGATCATGATTGCTGTCAGCTGCTGAAGTGATTCTGGTCAAGTGATACGCGAGCATGTTCGACTTGGGGCGCTGCGGGCTACCCTGCCCGCCGGCGGAAAGCACGCGGCAAGGACTCTGGCTTGGTGGTTGAGTTGAAATGCCGTCGGCTGCTTTCCCATCATCACACTTGACGTTATTATACGCTCTCGAACTGCATCTTTCTTATCTTGGGGGGCATCACACCACTGAAACAGATCTGTTCGCTGCGGCATTCGGATTTCTTCATGTCTTTTCTAATCAAGAGGATTTAGCTGGTATGGGTATCGTTGGCGCAACACACGGGTAATGTTTTGGTTTTGTTATCGCAGCGGAATTTTCCACCAACCTGGCATCATCACCATCATGTACTTCAACATGAACACACAAAAGATGAGCGGAGCAAACATGTCCATAGCTTGGATAGAAATCAGTCATTAGAAACATCCCGCTGTCCTGCTCGCCTGTGATTTGGGATGGAGCGAATGCTGTGTTGTGTCATTCGCGATGTCTAACCCAGCTCCGGCGGTCTCTCTATTTGTTGTTGGTATCTGTACAGAGCCTCCCTTATGTCAAGTGGGCTTGCCTTCATCTAGAGGCGTGTGTCCTTGTTGGTCAACATCAACACCCATGACTACCCGCTTGCCCCTGCTCACATCTTCAGCTTCCTCTCCATCTCCTCGTGCACGCCAACGGCAGCCCTCTGCTCCTCCCCGGTGTACACGTCCTCCCAGCTAATGCTGGCGTCCCGCCCTCGCAGGATGTCCTCGTGCACGCTCGCCGAGCTGCCACCGCCCAGCGCCATCGGCCGCCACTCGCCCTGCTGCGTGATCTTGAGCTCCATGCCGCGGCGGATGGGCTCGGCGACGCCGTAGGTCTTGCGCAGCATCTCCATGCGCAGGTTCTCCTGCGTCGACTCCCACTGCTTCAGGCGCGACTCGAGCGGGTGCGCCGAGGCCGGCGTGGTTGATTCCTTGGTCGAGGTGAAGGGGTCCGGGCCCACGCCCGCGCGGAGGGTGTCGTGCAGGCCCGGTGCCGAGGGGGCGCCGTGTGCGCTGGGCCGGATGTGGCTGAAGGTGGACGAGTGGGCGTCGGCGGGGACGATGCGCATGGACTGTGGACGGGGACGTTCTGTCAGTAAGGCGTGTGTCCCATGGAGCTGTACTGTCACCTGGGTGGGCTAGGTTGGGCTTACCATCTTGGCGGTTTGCTGGCGGGTTAAGGGGTTGGGGGATAGGTAGAGAGACTGGTGTAGATCTGGTAAAGGACCTGTATTGGTGAGAAGACTGCGAGGATTTGTGGTGATGTAGTTCGTGAGGTCGTGGAAGTTGAAGTCGAGATGCTGGGCTGCTTCTGGGGGTTGCCGGCCAGTGAAGCTTAGGCACTGGCAGGCTGCCGAACAGCTTCGCGTAATGGACGTGCACGGGCCAGGCCACTTGGTAAGGTACGTGGGTACATGTGCGGGTAGCGAGCTGATGGGCGTGGCATTATCCCCGGTACCGCCGCATCAATATCAACAACCCGTATGACACAGAGCTGCTGCACATAGGGACTGAGTTGAACTACTCACCAGAACATGGCTCGCTCGCATCCCAATAGCCATCAACCCACATCATGAGACCTATTCCGGTGCGGTCTCCTATTGTCCGAATAGCCAATGGCACTTTCTACCGCCATCACCCGAGCGCTCATGTAGCTCATCCGAATCCGCCTCTGTTCTCGGAGCTGTCTTTTGAGCTGCCTTCTGATCCAAGCTCACAACACCGCTGGGCTATTCTGGGTCCTTCATTATCCGGGAAAACTACGTTTCTACAGATCTTGAGAGGCCAGCATCTATGCATTCCCGCAATAGGACGAACATTCCCCTACTTGGCCACTGATGCAGTCCCTCATCGGCTAAGATCCGCCAACAAGGCGATCCAATATGTTGGCTTCGATGCAGAGAAGTCCGGCGGAGGGTTGGGCCCAGCTACCTCGGCGTATTTGTCCGCGCGGTACGAGTCTCGGCGGGAAATAACCGACTTCTCGCTCAAGGACTACCTGACAGGGAATACGGAACTCAACCCGTACTCCCTCCCCGATGATGAGGCTGGCATCAGTCCGGAACTCCTGGAGAAGGTCACAATAGACCTGAAGCTCAAGCCGCTACTGGAACTCCCTGTGTCATTCCTGTCGAACGGCCAGGGTAGAAGGGCGCGGATCGCGAGGGCCCTGCTCACAAGCCCTGAAGTCTTGCTGCTCGATGAGCCATTCATGGGGCTCGATCCGCCGACGGTAGCATCGTTGAGCCCATTGTTAAAGTCAATGGCTACCAAAGCTTCTCCGAGGCTGGTTTTGAGTGCGCGGCCGCAGGACCCGTTACCGGACTGGATCACACATCTAGTTTACTTGAGAAGTGACTGCCAGGTTGGAGTCATGGGCGACAAAGAGACTGTGATAGAAGGTCTACGGAGGTATGTTCGAGGCGTCCGAAAGGGCGGCTTGGTCGAGGATGAGAAGATGCCGGTGAAATCACTTAGAGAGATGGGCCATACCTTAACCGAGAATGGTATCACAGGGACCGGCTTGGGTGAAGAAGGCGAGTCTGTTGCTAGTGCGGCTACGCCCCAGCGAACCCAAAAAGAAGAGCAGAAATCACAAGGGGAGCCACTGGTCGAGATGGAAAGCTGCCAGGTGAAATACGGAAACAAGATTGCACTTGGCAACTGGGAAGTGGAAGAGAACGGTGAATCCGTCAAGGGACTGTCATGGACAGTCAGGCGAGGTGAGAGATGGGGTGTCTTCGGTCCCAACGGTTCTGGAAAGACGACGATTGTATCTCTCCTCTGCTCAGACCACCCTCAGACCTATTCATTGCCGATAAAGCTTTTCGGTCGCAGCCGCTTACCGGAGCCTGGGTCGGGACAGCTGCCACTCACCTTCTGGGATATACAGCGACGAGTGGGCCATTCCAGCCCTGAGGTCCACCAACACATCCCGAGAAGACTGACGATTCGACAAATCATAGAAAACGCCTGGGCTGACACGTTTGTAATGACACCAAAGCTTGACGAGGAAGCCCGTGCGAAGGTTGATGCGAGCTTGCGGTGGTTTGAGCCCGAGTTAAACCCTGCATATCAAAAGACGGCGGCTGACAGCGCATATGACATTTCATGGGCAAGCGACTACATCTTCGGCGAGATATCGTTCAGCGCGCAGCGAGTCCTGCTCTTCTTGAGGTCGATGGTCAAGAACCCAGACATTGTTGTCCTCGACGAAGCGTTCAGTGGCATGGACGAGGGCGTCAGAGACAAGTGCATGCTGTTCCTTGCGCATGGCGAAGCGAAGACGTACGCGCAGGGCACCAGACAGATCACCAGCCGAGAGGGCTCTGGCTCTGCCACGGAGACTGAAGTGGTCGACAGCGAGCAAGCAAAAGCCGGCAAAGTGAAGGTTCTTGGCCTGTCGGACCAGCAGGCCTTGATCTGCATCAGCCACATAAAGGAGGAGGTGCCCGACGCCGTGCGGGAGTGGTTGTGTCTGCCTGAGGCTAACTCTGAACTGCCGGCGAGGTTCGGGCGGCTGGACGGCCCGCTGAGAACCAATGCGAGGAGGTGGAGTGAAATTTGGAATATCGGGAGAATTTGAGCACCAGGCCCACTCGAAGACCTCCCTTGGTGTTCCACGTGGTCTGGGCAGCAGTGGTCCAGCCCAACGGGCCCCAGACACGGCTGAGGCTTGATGCCTCTGGACAACGACCAAATGCAGACGCAATGAGACGAATTCAGCGAGCACAAAAGTTTCTCGTCGGGTTTATTCTCATTTCCTTCAACCCCGTCTACGGGAGCACCAAAATCGCAAACAGCCGAGTGGCAGTGATGAAGATAGAGCATTGAGCACAGCCTTGAACCTGCCCATGAACCAAGACGGTGTGGTCCATACTCTCTAACTCTCAAATGGCAATCTCATCTACTATCAAGTGGTGCCTGTCTTCCCACATCGTGCAGGTCGGTCTGAGGTGGACACTCGCTCAAGGTCTGTGTATGCATTGTGTGTGTGTACGCGTACGGATGCTGCTGTTGTTTGTCTCCGCCGTGTGGGAATCGCGTTTTCTGGATCGGACTCCTGCCTACATTCCCAGCCATTCAATTTCTATTTTCGAGCAGCAGAAGTCTGTGTCATGCTTGCAGGCCCGTCGTATAGAGTTATCGATTGTTGTGAATCCACTGATTCCCCTGCTGGTGGAGTCGTCGGTTGGGGCACTTTTAGCCCAGGCAGGCTAGGGTGGGCTGTATGACGTGCCACCGAGCGATCGCTCCCAGCCCACCTCCACTCCCAGCCTCCAAAAAAGGCGGCTGCAGACAAGCGCCCGCCTGGTTGCTGTGGATACAGCTTACATCCTATACGGCATCCGTGGGCATCAACAAGACCTGCATGCTCCTAATGTTATTATCGTGCCTGGCTCTCTGCCTGCTTCCCTGTCTCTTCTTCTTAGAGGCCAATTGGCGATTTTATCTACCAACCTCCTCCATTATTACCGACCCGGGATCCAAGCATTCCCTGGACAGACATCTCAAGCTGCTGCATAGCTACCACAGTCGCTCCCTCGTGCGTTCGTTTATCGCACTGCATTGCATTGCGTTTCGCCATTCAGGTGGCTGGGGTCGAAGCTCACAAACTCTCATTCCTGCACCTTCTCTCACCTGAAGCCACTCGCTCTGAGCTCTAGTCTAGTCAAATCATTTCTTGTGACTTTCTTGATCTATCAGAGCCAGTATGGACCGCTCAGGTTCACCGTCACACCCCCCAGACTACGGTCGACGTCTTTACGGCGACGATGACCCCGACGACACCCCCCTTGGTCAAGGAAGCACCGCTGCCGCCGTGAGACTGCTAA
The DNA here is from genome assembly GCF_026229845.1 of Diaporthe amygdali. Classification (NCBI taxonomy): domain Eukaryota; kingdom Fungi; phylum Ascomycota; class Sordariomycetes; order Diaporthales; family Diaporthaceae; genus Diaporthe; species Diaporthe amygdali. The sequence continues at coordinate 1,204,575 of NW_026517029.1, forward strand.
CATCTATGGAGGAGCCAATGCCAGAGGGCCGTCCGTACGTATCGCCTGATATCCTTCGTCCATCTCCTTTGTGTCTGCCAGCTAGAAAAACTACTGGGTCGCCGCATGCAACTTCGACCCCAGAGCACATCTCGTCGCTCAAGAAGCAGGAGGAGGGCACTAGTCCGTCCAAGAAGAACTCTTCTCCTGCAGTCCACTTTGTGTCTGAGACTTCCACTGCGGGGACATCACCGCGGCGTAAGCCAGTCGCAAGCGACGACGGCCCGGGCAAGCTACCGTCAAGAAACCCAACGGTCAAGCTACAGAAGAAGATGAAGCCGGCGTATGTCACGCAGGCCGAGATTGCGTCGACATTGCCGGTCATCCCAGAGGGACTCTCTCCTCGTCGAGCATCGTTGAGGAAGTCCCTCAGCGAGCCCCCCAGTACTACTCAACATTCATCAACAGCAGGCACCAGAAGCTCACCAACATGTGAATATAGTAGCCATCACACTCGCCACTCATACCAACCATCCGTCTTTTCCACACATTCTCACCGCTCATCCATCCTCGATCCGCCCAACATGCCGCCACCAGACTCCACGTACATCCCCTTCCGACCCTTTGATGAGGATTCACCACCACGGTCATGGAGCCCATCGCGCACGTCCGACTATGAGAGAATGCCTCCAGCCCCTGCCCAATACGAGCCGGCGGATCTGAACGGCAGCCCACGACCAGGGACCCCATCTTCAAGATATGGCGGAAGCCCTAGAAGGCCTCTGCCCCCAGCACCACTTTTCTCCGGCGGTAGTGCCCGACCTTCATCTTTTGGAGACGACGCCACTGTCTCCATCCCGCTGGAGCACGACGACGACGATGTTTTCGGCCCTGAGTCATCTGACATGGGCGACAAAATGAGACGCGAGTCTTACCTGTCTCGCCAGGATACGCTGAGCGACGAGCTTGAGTCTCCTATGGACGAGAAGCTTGGTCACTACGGTCCTGCACCACAAGGGCGACAGCAGCGGCGAGGTGTGCGTGACCCGCAGATGACCAGGAAGGAGGTCCAGCTTATCAATGGCGAATTGGTGCTGGAATGCAAGATTCCGACGATCCTGTACAGTTTCTTGCCGCGCCGAGATGAGATCGAGTTCACGCACATGCGATACACGGCTGTAACCTGCGACCCGGATGACTTCCTATCGAGGGGTTACAAGCTGCGCCAAAACATCGGAAGAACTGTCCGTGAGACGGAACTTTTCATCTGCGTGACCATGTACAATGAGGACGAGATCGGGTTCACAAGGACAATGCACGCCGTCATGAAGAATATCGCCCACTTTTGCAGTCGCAGCAAATCGAGGACTTGGGGCGAGAACGGTTGGCAAAAGATTGTCGTGGCTATCGTCTCGGATGGTCGTGAGAAAATCCATCCCCGAACACTGGACGCCCTGGCTGCCATGGGCGTTTACCAGCACGGTATCGCGAAGAACTTCGTCAACCAAAAGGCTGTGCAGGCACATGTGTACGAGTACACGACCCAAGTCTCACTCGATTCCGATCTCAAGTTCAAGGGAGCAGAGAAGGGTATTGTTCCTTGCCAAATGATCTTCTGCCTCAAGGAAAAGAATGCGAAGAAGCTCAACTCGCATCGTTGGTGCTTCAATGCTTTTGGAAGAGCATTGAATCCCAATGTCTGCATCCTGCTCGATGTCGGAACAAAGCCTGGCAGTACTTCGCTGTATCATCTGTGGAAGGCATTCGATACCGACTCCAACGTCGCAGGTGCTTGTGGCGAAATCAAAGCGATGAAAGGAAAGTGGGGAAGCAATCTGTTGAACCCGCTCGTTGCCTCGCAGAACTTTGAGTACAAGATGTCCAACATCTTGGACAAACCTCTGGAGAGTGTTTTCGGCTACATCACGGTGTTGCCTGGCGCTCTAAGTGCGTATCGGTACCACGCACTCCAGAACGACGAGACTGGCCATGGACCTCTCAGTCAGTATTTCAAGGGAGAGGTTCTGCACGGCCAGCATGCCGATGTTTTCACTGCCAACATGTATCTGGCTGAGGATCGTATTTTGTGCTGGGAGTTGGTGGCCAAGCGTGGGGAGAGATGGGTACTGAAATATGTCAAGAACTGCACCGGTGAAACTGATGTGCCAGGTAAGTCGTCCAGAACACGAAACTTCCGTTCCTTCAAGGAAGAACACAGACTGACAATGCACTAGATTCGTTACCAGAGTTTATCTCCCAGCGGCGACGATGGTTGAATGGAGCCTTCTTCGCAGCGGTGTACTCCCTCATCCACTTCAAGCAGCTTCTAGCAACAGATCACACGATTCCCCGGAAAGCACTGCTACTCATCGAGTCCTTCTACCAGTTCATACAGCTCGTCTTTACATATTTCTCGCTCGCCAATTTCTACCTGACGTTCTACTTCGTCGCAGGTGGTATCGGCGACCCGAAGGTCGACCCATTTCCGCACAACCTTGGAAAGTACATCTTTGTCATATTGCGCTACGTGTGCGCCCTCCTGATCGCCGCTCAATTCATTCTGTCCCTCGGAAATCGACCGCAAGGCGCCAAAAAGCTGTACCTGGCCTCCGTCATCATCTTCAGCATCATCATGGTCTACACCCTTTTCGCGTCCATCTACATTGTCGTGTACCAGATTACAAAGGGCAGCGGGTTCGATATGCATAGCACCATCATGACCAACATGATCCTTTCGGTCTTGTCGACAATCGGCCTCTACTTCGTCATGTCCTTCATCTACCTCGAGCCATGGCACATGTTTACATCGTTCATACAATACTTTGTCTTGTTGCCGTCGTACATTTGCACTCTGCAGGTGTATGCCTTCTGCAACACGCACGACGTCACGTGGGGAACCAAGGGTGACAACGTGATGAAGACAGACCTGGGTGGTGCTATCGGCAAGGGCTCGACTGTCGAGCTGGAGATGCCGTCGGAGCAGCTCGATATCGACTCAGGGTACGACGAGGCGCTGCGGAATCTGCGCGACCGCATCGAGGTGCCCGAGAGCCCCATCAGCGAGTCCCAGATGCAGGAGGACTACTACAAGTCCGTGCGGACGTACATGGTCAGCTCGTGGATGATCGCCAACGCGGTGCTCGCGATGGCCGTCAGCGAGGCGTACGGCACAAAGCAGGTTGGGGAGAACTGGTACCTTGCCTTCCTGCTGTGGAGCGTCGCGGCGCTGGCGGCGTTCCGCGCTCTGGGGTCTGGGACGTTCGCGTTCATCAACCTCATCAACACAATTGTGGAGGGACGGGTCAAGATGAGCCTCAAAGTCCCCAAGTGGCTAGGTGGTATGGGCAGCAAGATCTCAGACACGCTGAGCAGTGTCGGGAGCAGTGTGAGAAGGTGAAAAGAACCACACAAGGTGGAAAGATGGTTCTCTTGTTAATGTGTTTATTTTTCTGAAAAGGAGTTTCTTTGATGGGTTGCAGGTCATTAATTTGATACCGTAAGTAGGATTGGCGTTTCTTCCCTTGGCATTCGGATTCATGAGGGTTGATGAAGGGAGACGACTGGACGGATCAGTTGAGTTGCTTCTGGCAAAGGGTCGGACGGAACATGATATCAAACAGGCTTGGATTGTAATGGGATTAGGGATCACTTGCATGAGGTTATGTATATGGTACGAATTGTGTATGCTCGATGGGGAGCTGCACGTGCATGGATTAAGGAACCAAGAAGTGCGTTGTTGAGGCTAGATAAAAACAATGCATCACTTAAATAATCAGTCTTGCCGTCTTTCCCATGAGATCCCACAAGTCTCCCGGTTCGAGTTCAAGTCCTGCACACACGGGTGACACTCGCAAAGAAATGAATGAAAGCCACAACGGCTTGAAAGTTTGATCATTATCGTATCTAGAGCCTGGAAATATCGAAGTCCTTGTGTCCCCACTTCTCGGTGAACTTGACCTTGGCCTGCTTCCGGAAGGGAATCTTTCTCCTGGCCTCCAGCCGCCCTCTCACCAGTAGACTCCTGTACCGGTCCTTGAGCAGATTGCCCTCGGGTTTCAACAGCCTCAATGAGTCCTGAAGCTCGTCCGGTAGCACCAGCTCAAGGTCCTTCTCAGGAAGCTTGAACTTGCCCAGCTGTCTCCTGCGTAGCTCGATATCATCGCCCTCGCTCTCATCCTCACTCATCTCGACCTTGGACAGAGCTAGCTGCCGCTGCTTCTCCTCCACAGCCTCGGCGATCTCCTTGATATGCTTGGCCTGCTCCTCCTTCCTCTTCGCCGCTGCCTGGTGCTTCTTGAGACCCTCTGAGAGCTTCCTCCTCTTAGCCTTGTTCCTCTGAGCTGGGGTCTTCCGCTTCGGCCGTTTTGTGATCACGCCTTCGGCGTCGCTTTCGATACCCTCCCATGCCGAGTCCTCGTCCCACTCCGACAGCTCGGCGCGCGCCTCTGCTGCCTCTGCTTCGGCGGCGGAGCGGGCAGCGGCCTCCTGTCGCTTGCGGTCCGCCTCGAGCTCCTCCAAGCGCTTGCGCTCAGCCTCGAGAGCCTTCTCGCCTTCTAGCTCTAGCCTGTTGACATAGTCCGTCACGGCGGGATTGTAGCTGAACCCACCAGCCGGCTTGGCAATTGCGGGCACATTCTTTCCGCTGGCGGAGAGGGATATGGGCTTCTTCGCCAACGTGGACGGGGCTTTAGGCCTTGTCGGCTCTGGCAGCCATTCTTTCTCCTCCTGATACGCCACAGAGCTCGAGGCGGGGTTTGTACCCACGGCCCAAGGGTCGTAACTGGCGTCAACGACATCCACCGTCGATTCATGGTGTCCGTCGGCCACCTTCTTGATCCGAGTGAGCTCCTTGTGGGTGACATAGTTTGTGCGCTGGCGTTTGACAGGTAATATGCCATCGGTGGTCTTGTCGGCGGGTCTCTTCTTGCTGGAAACGGCCGGGATCACAGACCGGGCGGCGATGATTTCGTCGGCCTTGAGACCCTTGACTTTGGGGACTCTCTTGGTGTTGCGGGAGTCACCGCCGGTATCGAGGACGAAGAGCTCGCTGGAGTCCTTCTCGGCGACGACGCCGCCTTGAATGATCTCGTCGTTTAGGTCCTCGAGTCCCTTTTTCACCTCGGTCACGTCGACGTTCTTCCTCCATGCCTTCTTGCCCTTTCGTGACGGTTGGCTGTGCTGTTGAGGGGCGTCCGGGTTGCCTGTGCGACCCCTAAGGACAGCCATCTTGGCGGCTTGATTTTGTGTGTTGATAGTATGTGATAGGCTTGGGCGCGAAAGGTAGTTGATTGATGTGAGGGCGAAGTCTGGATGGGTTCAATTGCTAATGAGCGAGCGGCCAAACGATCAAATTGACTGATTGACAAACTGGACTGGGAGAGGGACTTGCTGGACCCGGCCCATCTCTCCAAATACCCTGGGAACTGAAAAAAAATCAGAGATGGGGAGGTCTATCGATAAGCAGCCCGCTAACAGACTGGGCCCAGGCTCGCAGGCCTGCAGAGAGCCCTGCAGAGCTGCATGGTGGCGGGCGTTGCGTCGCCAATCACTGGCTGGCTGCTGGCCCCACAGCGCGGGCGCCGAGACGCTGGCCAACGCGGTGAAAGGGGATCCAGATGTCGTGGAGAAAGATAGACTGCGCAGTTCTCCGTATCTACTGTACAACTGGTCGTTGAGAAGAGGGGACCCGTTTCTACACCGTTTGTTTCTCGCTGCTGGCGTCCCGCATTTGGCCAAGGCAAGCTGTCAAGAGCTCCAAATAAGATTTCAACCACCGAGAGCCCGGCTACCCAGGATCAGAACAAAGACAGTCCAACTCGATCCAACCCTCAATCCATCCTGTTTGATCTATAACGAACGACACCACCCTCAAGCGGCGAGATATTCCAAACACGTATCTGCCCACCTACATAGACGGCTTCTCGAAGAGTGTCTTTCCTTTCCCTGCTCCACCCAACTGACGACATCCACTCGCCGGATTCTTACACTCACAACCACCCGATTCTACGGCAAATCCAACAAGATGGCGCAAGCAGGAGGATCCTACAACAACCCCCTGAAGAAGTTCAAGTAAACAGTCCTCAAACTTGACCGGTATCACTCTTCTCCAGGCGCTTGAGGCTAATCATCTATATGTCTGCAGGCTGGTCTTCTTAGGCGAACAGAGTGGTACGTCCAGTCTAGTCAGGACCCCCGAAGCCACGTACAGCGCATGCTAACGTCGTCCCGTCGTCTGTTTATAGTGGGCAAGACATCTCTCATCACCCGGTTCATGTATGACTCGTTCGACAACATGTACCAAGCCACAATCGGCATCGATTTCCTCTCCAAGGTGATTTACGGCCCATCCGCAGAAGCAACCGACCATGGACCCCGAGGCTGACGCGATTCCCAGACGATGTACCTCGAAGACAGGACAGTACGGCTGCAGCTCTGGGATACAGCCGGCCAGGAAAGATTCAGATCTTTGATCCCCTCCTACATCCGAGATTCCAGTGTTGCCGTGGTGGTCTACGATATTTCAAGTGAGCTGAGACGGGATCCACCAGAAGCTTCCAAGGTGGGGACAATAGCTGATACATAGGGAAACCAGACGCAAAATCGTTCCAGAACACGAGGAAGTGGATCGACGATGTCCGGGCCGAGCGAGGGAACGACGTGATCATCGTGCTTGTGGGCAACAAGACCGATCTTAACGACAAGCGAGAAGTCACCACACAACAGGGCGAGGAGGAGGCCAAGAAAAACAACCTCATGTTTGTCGAGACAAGCGCCAAGCTGGGCCACAATGTGAAGACACTGTTTAAGAGAATAGCCCAGGCCCTGCCAGGCATGGAGGGTAGCGATGCTGCCGCACAAGCGACCAACCAGAGTAAGTTTGGGTCCTTGCTGTCCCGGAGGAAGAAACTTGTGACGTGCTAACATTTCGGAAGTGATTGACGTGAAAACGAACAACTCGCCAACGAGCCAGGAGGGCTGCGCCTGTTAAACGAACGCAGCATTGTTAGACCCCACGGATCGGCGGCCTCGGTACCCAGTACCGAGAGGAGGCATCCAGAGCTGCATCTTGTAGAAAGCAACAATCAGCCAGGCCGGTATATCATTGGCCACGGGCTCTCAGCATGAGCGATTGTATAATAAACAACGATTAATGGGTCATGAATGACGACCCATGATTTCTTCCGACTGATAAGAACTTTTAGTATACTATCTAATTCATCTTCAGACCTCTTGTCTAATGTCTCGGCTGCCGGCGGCGAGACTGCTGTTGGCTGCGATCGTAACTGCTGCGTATCGCTCTTGTCCCGGCCGTTGAAACCTTCCAACTTCTATCTGGGATGACGTCCGCCTCGTAAGCTCTCCACTGGGCGATGTCTCAGAGTGAACGTGTCCCTGGAGTAATTTAATACAAGGGCGTATTTCCCATTCATTTCCGAGACTGCACCGAACCATCTGCCATGCCAAAGTACGCCGCGACTGGCTTCTGGGCGCTGCTCTGGACCTGGAAGCCGTTCGCGCCTGCGAACAGCCCAACCTCGACGACGCCCACAATCTTGATGATCTTGTCGGCCAGGCCGTCGACGGTCCAGACGCCATTCTCGCCGTCCTTGCCCTTGAGGTCTTTCGCCAGGGCAAGCGGCGGGAAGGGCGCATCGATGAGCGAGTTGCCGTTGTCAGTCACTATCGAGCCCGCTTTGCCTGGCAGCCCCGAGCGCAGCACGGGGTTGATAGAGCCCAGCTTCTTCAGCTCTGCCAGCACGTGCCCTGTAGCCTGGTAGACGACCTCTATCGGGATGCCCTTCTTCCAGCTTGTCCCCAGCCTCGCGGACATTTTCCTGAAATCTGCAACACATAATGTCAAATTTTCCCTTTTTACAATTTCAAGAGAGGGGGGGGGGGGCAAAGAGAGATATGGCGAGCCAAGTAGGCCGTCCTATCACTCACCAGCGACACAGACAAACTTCTTGGCCTTGGTGACGATCAGCTTCTCCTGGAACAGGCAGGCGCCGCCGCCCTTGATGAGGTTGAGCTCCTCGTCGACCTCGTCGGCGCCGTCGAAGCAGACGTCGAGCTGCTGGCCCTCGGGCAGGTCCTGGACGTACTGCAGGCGCAGGCCGGCGCCGCGGATCAGCTCGCGCGACTGCTCGCCGGTGGGGAAGAAGGCCATCCTGGCGGTGGCGTCGGGCCCCAGGGCGGCGATGGCCTCGACGACGTAGACGACGGTGCTGCCGGAGCCGATGCCCACGTGCGTGTACTTCAGGTCCATGTGCTCCTTGACGGCCTCGTAGGCGGCCGCGCGCTTGGACTCCTCGACCAGGGCGGCCTGCTCGGTCGCGCTGAGCGCCGAGGTGGATGTTGTCGCCATTGCTCTGGGGGCTGTGGGTTGCCTGTGGTTGTGGTTGTGAGCCCTGAGGTGGTCGCTCCTGGGCCTTTGCAGTTGTCCTGCTCGCAGAGGAGTCCGGGGCGCAGGGCAAGTGTAGCGTCTCCGGCTTATATGAACCGCTGCAGGTCTCACAGGAGGTGCGGCAATAAACTTGGGGGATGGGCTGGCGAGTCGTAAACGCATCAAATGGGACGAACTTGTGAATCTTGTGGGAAAGTCAAAAAACTAGTCATCAACACGGTCGAGCTCGCCGTTCGGAGTAATGCCTCGCGTTCTTCTAATAGGCGCATGGCCGATTGTCGCCTACACGGCCCCCCAGAACCCAACTCACGATGAGAAGCGCCGTTCGCGGGGGGAAACAATGGCTGAGTCATCACGAAAATTGGTCTTCATCATGGCATCAAATCCGACCACTTGACCATTAGAACTACGTAGCAGCAATGAAGGTTTTGACAGACTGACAGACTGCTCTGGATTTGCAGCAGTGGCCTCTCTGCATATAAGATTTTGCATCGAGTCGTGAAAGATCTTGTCGATTCAGTGAGGCTGATAGCGACAGATTCAAGGCCGAGTGCGTAGGCCGAGTAGGTGAGCCGCACGGGTGTACTGTATGCGGTAGACCCGCGTATCTCAAAATACAACGCCTAAATCCTACAGGGGGGGTGGGTGCCTGCCTCGGACCGGGTGTGACGCTGCACCCCGACGCATCCGTATTTCCTCCAGGGCTGATTGATTCGGTTCGGATACTTTCCAGCTCTTGCCACATCCAACCCTGACTGTCTTCCGCATTAACGAGACCCCCTAAAAGCCGACCAAGACCACCAGTACCTTGCATCCAGGACCATCATCTAGCTAGAACTCCAGATTTCTGCATTCGAGGTGGCAGCAAGAAAGCATTATGGCGACTTCAAGAGGCCTGCGCCTGTGGCTGCCGAAGCCCAAGGTGCGCTCACGCCATCCAAAAGCCCGTCATCACCGCCAGCCAGCTAACCACCATCTGCAGACCTTCCTCGGCCTCATGTCCCTCCAGACCGGCACCGAGATGATCTCGATAGCCCTCCTCATCAACAAAGTCACGGGCCTGTACGGGCTGCTCGCCATCCTAACGGGCTTCTCCCTCGACGCGGTCCAGCTCTCGATGTACATATACTCGGTAGCGGTCCTCGCCACCCTCGCGGTCCTGATCCCGCACATCCGGAGGCAGTCGCCCTTCCAGAACCTGGCGCTGGCGTGGCTCTACATCGCCGACACGGCCGCCAATGCCGCCTACACGGCGACGTTCGCCGTGCAGTGGTACCTCAGGTCGGGCGGCAACCCGCAGGGCGACGCGGCCGAGCAGACCACGGACACGGCGGCCAGCATGGTCCTCATCGTGGCGTTCACGCTCATCCGTGTGTATCTCATGTTCGTGGTCATGAGCTTCACCAGACAGGCCCTGCAGAGGTACATGGCCGGGCTGGCGGGCGACAAGGGCGCCACGGTCCTGCCATTTACTCCTGGGTCGCCCGACGGCGAGGGCTGGAAGGGCAGCCTGGGCCGGCTGATGCTCTTTGTTGGCCGGGACTACTGGGTGGGTGCCAGGGAGGACGAGGAGTGGGCGTCTAGCCAGCGGGTGCCGCTGGCAGCTGGTGCAGCAGACGACGACGAGTAGATGTGGTCTAGGCTTGAAGCATTTGCAGGCATATCGGTCAGGTGTTCGTTCGTGTACTATAGCATTCTATAGCATTGGGCGGCGTTTCTGTTTGAATCTTGGATCATAAACACTACAGTTAATGGCTAATGGGACAAGGATATGCTCGAGCGGGAGTGCCAGGTGCTGGTGTCGAATGTTGCGACAATGATAGTGAGCGCATCCTCGTTCTACCTGGCATGTCATGTGTCAACTGATCTGCAACAACATTCCGAGATGCGCAACCAGGTGTGGGCTGCGACTCTAGCTCTACAGAGACCAAGCATGAGCACGGCAAGGCGGAACCATCCCCAAGGCACACAATGCATGAGCGTCCCGACCGACTGGTCTAGCCTGCGCCGAGTCCGCCGAGCCTCAGGTGAAGTCCAACAAACCGGGCCCAGGGCATTGGACTGTTGCATTGGTGATGCACTCTCTATAAATATGAACATGTAGCGTGATATCGCCGTCCAATGAGTGCACTGAAGTGTACACCGAGGTGTGCGAGAAGGTTTGGGGCTTCTGAAGCATGCAAAAAGGCTCCTCAACCGCGGGACATGTTAGAAGTAGCCCGTGCAGGCGCGTGTGTGCGCGTTAGTGCGGATGTGTGAGAGATTTGTGTATGAAACAAGCATCTTGTGGTATGGCCTCCTGCAGAATAGCCTCTTGAGAATATGTCCCCCTCTTATGATTAAGCAGTTGGTCTGATTTCTTAGCATACTATAATACGTTCTGAGAAGTCAGGCTTCGCGCTTGGTTGATTATATTAATTCTGACGGAGCCCAAGAGTCTTATGTAGCTTTCACTGAGACATGACGAGCAGCCTGGAGGGTTGGCACACCCAAGGCGAGTCTAGGCAAAGAAGATCTAGAAAAGATCTCGAAGGTTGTGGGGGGTTTGTGTGAGAGAGTGAGAGAGAGAAGCACAGTAGAGGACAAGAGGGAAGATACGAGTGTGGGCCAAGAGAAGGTTTGACCACATGTTTCTGTGGCCTGCCTGCGGGTCTTGGCGATGGCTCATGGCCAAGCGGTTCTGCGCAGACTGCCATAGCGGGGGACGTGCGTGAAATGCTCCTCAGTCAGACGACCGTCTGACTCTATTCCCCGGACCCAGACAGCCCAGACTGGGGGTTGCAGCGAAGGAAAAGACAAGAGGGCGATCACAGCGTCGAGGGGCGTTCACTGGTTCACTGCTGGTTGACAAGACCTGTAGGAGGGTGGGACGGAATGAGATGGCATCGGTCTTGACCTCTCAGCTGTCACTCTGTGACTCTGCCAGGGCTGTCAGAGCTGTCAGGGCTGCAGATGTTGTTCCGTGCTGTGCAGTGCTGAGATGTAGTATTTATAATCTTGTCGGGTGGATGTACGGATGGAATGGATGAAGTGGATGATTAGATGGCTGGATGGATGGCTCGAGGTTGGTCGAGATGCAGATGCGGCTCGCTTGCAGCCGCCCTACTGTACACTATGTCGCATGTCGCAGTGGGAGCGGCTACAGGTACGGATAAAGCTACCGATACCCTTGACCATCGCCGTCGGCACATGCGGGAGTCGGTGGGGGGGCCCTGCCAGAAGGGACTCGAGACCCGTTTTACCGTGTTAATGCCCACTCTGTGATTGGCTGCAGGGCAGTCTGCCAGGGTCTGCTCCCCAGATTCTGGAGCTGGGACGCCGGTGCGGCCACCCCTCGCCCCCCTGCTCCCTGGTCGGCAGGGCGGAATGGGTTGTTTCGACAGCTGGTCGGCCGGTTGTGTTGAATCATGGGCCCGGCTTGCCCAGGCGTGCAGAGGGCAGAAAGAGGGGACCTGGGACCGGCTGGGACCTGCTGGGACCTAGGTATTAGTCCCAAAGGGTTCGTTCCAGCCAGTCTCGAGCCAGTCTGCAGCCAGTCCGGCCACTGGGCCATGCTCCCATCAAAGCGCTAGAGCGATCACGCAATCGCACCCTGACGATGAGAAGCTGCCCGGCCATCACCACACCGGCCTCTGAGCGGCGACCGAAAAGCTTTGCATGGCGAATCTCGAATCTTTTCCTGCTCCCCCAATGGTCCTCTGCCCATTTCTGGCGGGGCAATATCGGCTTCTGCACGCTGTCTATGCCGTGATGCTGTGATCACTGGGCCACTCCCTCGTCAAAGAAATCACAAGTTATCCACATTTCTTCGCCCCGTCCTGCCCTCGCTCCGGCGACAGCTTCTGGATAAAGACTGCCTCGTCGTCCTCGTTCGGTCCCTTGATCGGGGCCCTCCTCTTCCCTCGCCATGTCATTCCTCTTCAACAGGCTCCCCAAGCTCGACACCTCCACCTCCCTCTCCCGCGGCAAGAATAACACCCTGTCGCCCTTGCAGCAGAGGAAGATGCAGGAAATGGCCACAACCCCCATTGCCACTGGCTGTCGGACGCCTGCAGAGGCCGGTACGTTCGTTGTTGTTTACTGTTACCTGGATGACTTGATTCACTGCACTGCACTGCACTGCACTGCTCCTTGTCTCTTCCAAGCGTCCGAGTATCAAATATCCATGATAGAATTCGCCGTATCATGCGCCCCACCCAATGCGCCGTCCTACAACAGCCAGCCAGCCAGCCTGCGCCCATTGATCATGGTTCTTGCTTTTGCTGTCGCTGGTCTGTCTGGCACCCTGGGCCATTGGGGGGATGCATGGAACCGCGGCTCGAGTGTTCGACTTTGCGCAAAGAAGGCACACTGTCTTGCTGTGTATTTGTGTGCATATAGTTGAAAAAGATCGTCACTTTGCTAACATCATTTCCCCCGTCCCACAGTCTCACGAATCGCATACCAGGCCAGTGATGTAATTGTTAGCGTACAGCCATCCCTCGCTGTCGACTCCGAGTTCTCGGTCCACCTCAAGAGGTATCATGGCAGGAGAGACAAGAGCTTGGTCGCAAAGAACGTCGACAGTGTGCCAGAGGTGCGCAAGCCCCCCACCTACCCCCCAGTCAATAGACAAATTTACCCTACCACAACTCATGACCGCGAGACTTACATCATGACCACAGGTTATCTCCATAAGACACAATGCCGACCCCTTACTGTCTGTCTTCGAGCCTGCCCGGAATGGCCTCCTGGTCTCCGTCACTACGAGTTCCAGGATCCTTCTTCCCTCAGTTGGTCACTTGTACAAGCTTGCCAGCTACCCAGTCGTCATCCACGTGGCGCTGCACCCGGACCAATTCCCAGACTACTCCGCCATAACGTCGATAAGGAATACAGGATGGTCCTTCCTCCAGTCCGAGTCGCTTCAGGAGGCGCAAGACATGGCCCTGACTGCCCACGCTCTCGCCATCCGGTCAGGAAAGGGTGTCATCCACTTCTTCAGCCCTGCCAGTTCCGTGAACGACAAGCCAATTGACTTCGAGACGCGGAATGTGCTGCGTGAGATCCTCAACCAGGACTACGTGCGGCGGATACAGAACTCCAACATCCCTGGAGCCGGTATCTACGCTGACGATGGAAGGGTGGCACTGGCCGAAGACCTTATCGACCTAGGCCAGGAGGTCAGCTCTCCCAGGTCGCCACCCCCCAATGGGCTCAGCGTACCCGAGTTGGATGGCAAGATTTCCTCAGTAACGTCAGAAAAATCAAGCCAACAGAGCGTCACCAGCAGCCCGCCAAGCGTGTCTTCAGCCACCACCGTTGAAGCTCAACCTCCAGCGGTTACATCCGAGCACATCTACAATTACGTTACCCTCATCTGGGCTCAGATCAAGAAACTACTTGGCCGAGAATACCACGTTTTCGAGTACTCCGGTTCTCCTACTGCCGAGACGTGCCTTTTTATTTTTGGACTTGATGCTGGGTTGCTGGGCGACACGATTGACCGAGCACCCCCATCTGAGGGCTTCGCAAACTGCGCCATCATCACGCCACGTTTATACAGGCCTTGGCTTGGGGTTAAACTGATCGACATCCTGCCAAAGTCCGTAAAAAAGGTTGCTGTCCTGGAGCAGATCACCAGGAAGACAACTAAGTGGGGCCCGATCCTCATCGATGTCCTGACTTCTCTCAGAAGTGGCATGGGAGGCGTCGACACCATCGTCGGCTATCACCTGGGATATATCAACCGCGAGACCGTCCAACAGGCCTTGCGAGGAATTTACCAAAATTTGATCGCCGACAAGCCCATCCAGAATCTGGACGTCGGCTCTGCGCAGGCTCCGGAGGAGACCTCAGCTTATGAGCTGGAGTCGCCCAAGCTCGAGACGGCTTATACCAAGATCTTAGACCAACTCTTTGGCTCAAGGGTATTCCTCGCAAACTCGCTCAAGTCTGAGAATGCTGGAGTTTCGGCAACAATATCAGCTAGCCCCGAGTATGGTTTTGGTTCTTTGTTAGCGCGTAAGGAGAAGAGGCAGACCTTCATCGCAGACGTCAAGGAGACTGCGGTGTCGGGCACATTCCTAACGGAAACGCCAAAGCGCTCGCTGGCCCAGTGGGCTGCGCACGTCGAAGACCCGTCAAAGATCGATCAGTTCGCCGAAGACGCCATTTCCGCCCTTCAGACCGACAACTCGACCCTGTCTCGCAAACTACTCACCAGCAAGGTCTTCTTCCGCAAAGAGTCCCTCTGGCTTGTTGGCTCTGACGCGTGGTCGTACGACCTCGGCAACTCTGGTGTACACCACGTCCTGGCATCTGGCGAGAACGTCAATATGCTCATCATCGACTCGACACCCTACTCCGAGCGGGTGGCCACGGACGCCGCACGGAGAAAGAAGGACATTGGTCTTTACGCCATGAATTTTGGCAACGCATACGTCGCATCGACAGCAGTCTACAGTTCTTACACGCAGGTGCTGCAGGCGATGGACGAGGCCGACAAGTTCGATGGTCCGTCCATCGTTCTGGCGTATCTGCCGTACAATGATGAGCATGACTCCTCCCTCACCGTCCTCCAGGAGACGAAGAACGCCGTCGATATTGGCTACTGGCCTCTGTATCGCTGGAACCCGAAGAACGAGCTCAAAGGCCAGCCAAATTTCATCCTAGATTCTGAGCGCATCAAGAAGGAGCTGAAGGATTTCTTGGACCGGGACAACCACCTGACTCAGCTCATGGCGAAGGAGCCCAAGTTTGCTCCTGTCCTTTCCGAGGATTTCGGCACTGAGATCCGTGCTCAGCAAAAGCGTAATGCAAAGGACGCGTACAACAAGCTCCTTGAGGGTCTACAGGGTGCGCCTTTGATGGTACTTTTTGCTTCTGATGGTGGTAACGCCCAGTCCGTCGCGAAGCGGATTGGGAGCCGAGGCAAGGCACGGGGTCTCAAGACAACGGTCATGGCAATGGAGGACTACCCTGTTGAGGACTTGCCAACGGAGGACAACGTTGTTTTCATCACCTCAACCGCCGGTCAAGGAGAGTTCCCACAAAACGGTCGTGCTTTCTGGGAGGGTATCAAGGACAGTACCGATCTGGACCTGGCTACCGTCAACTACTCTGTCTTCTCTCTTGGCGATAGCCACTACTGGCCGCGAAAAGAGGACAAGATTTATTACAACAAGCCTGGAAAGGACCTGGACAGGAAGCTGGCTGAATTCGGTGGCAAGCGCTTGGCTGATATTGGTCTTGGCGATGATCAGGATCCCGATGGGTATCAGACCGGATACAACGACTGGGAGCCACTTATATGGCAGGCTCTCGGTGTTGCCAACGTCGAGGGTCTCCCCGAGGAACCACCACCAATCACCAACGAGGACATCAAGCTGGCCTCCAACTACCTTCGTGGTACCATCGTGGAGGGTCTGAACGACCCCACTACCGCTGCCATTTCCGCAGCGGACCAGCAACTTACGAAGTTCCACGGTACTTACATGCAAGACGACAGAGACATCCGGGATGAGAGAAAGGCGCAAGGCTTGGAGCCAGCGTACTCTTTCATGATCCGCTGTCGGCTGCCGGGTGGTGTGTCCACGCCAAAGCAGTGGGTCCAGATGGACGATATCGCCACCGAACTCGGAAATGAGACTATGAAGTTGACTACACGGCAAACGTTCCAATTCCACGGTGTTGTGAAGGGGAAGCTCAAGCCCGCTATGCAGGCTATCAACCGGGCTCTCATGACCACGATCGCCGCTTGCGGTGATGTGAACAGAAACGTCATGTGCAGCTCCCTTCCCACACAGTCCAAGTACCACAAGGAGGTCCATGAGTGCTCTCAGCGCATCAGTGACCACCTCCTTCCATCCACATCCGCCTATCACGAGATCTGGTTGACCAACGATGACGACAAGAAGACGCAGGTTGCGGGCGACGCAGTGCAGGACTTTGAGCCTCTGTACGGCCCCACGTACCTGCCCCGCAAGTTCAAGATCACTATCGCCGTTCCTCCCCACAACGACACTGACGTGTACGCCCACGACGTCGGCCTTATCGCCATCAAGGGTGACGATGGTCACCTGCTTGGCTTCAACTTGCTCGCCGGTGGTGGCATGGGTGCCACGCACAACAACAAGAAGACCTATCCACAGACAGGACGCATGCTAGGCTTTGTGACGCGCGCAGATGTTCACATCGCTTGCGAGAAGGTCATGTTGGTGCAGCGCGACCACGGTGACCGCAAGAACCGCAAGCACGCCCGTCTCAAGTACACCATCGACGACATGGGCGTCGATGTGTTCAAGGGCAAGGTCGAGGAGCTGTGGGGCAAGAAGTTTGGCCCGCCCAAGCAATTCAAGTTCGAGTCAAACGTCGACACGTTCGGCTGGCAGAAGGACGAGATGGGCATGAACCACTTCACTTTCTTCATTGAGAACGGGCGTATCGAGGACACAGCCGACTTCCAGATGAAGACGGGCCTGCGCGAGGTGGCGAAGGTGCACAAGGGCGAGTTCCGCCTGACAGGAAACCAGCACCTTATCCTTTCCAATGTAGCCGACGAGGACCTGGACTCCATCAAGGCCCTTATGAAGAAGTACAAGCTCGACAATGTTAAGTTCTCGGCCCTGCGGTTGTCGTCATCCGCTTGTGTCGCCTTCCCGACGTGCGGTCTGGCCATGGCCGAGTCGGAGCGATATCTTCCCGTCCTCATCTCTAAATTGGAGGACACACTCGAGGAGAACGGTCTGCGCCAGGACTCGATCGTGATGAGGATGACGGGATGCCCCAACGGTTGCGCACGACCCTGGCTAGCTGAGGTGGCCTTCGTCGGCAAGGCCTACGGCGCGTACAACATGTACCTGGGCGGTGGCTACCACGGCCAGCGGCTCAACAAGCTGTACCGCTCCAGCATTAAGGAGGAAGAGATTCTGGCCATCATGAAGCCGCTGCTCAAGGAATATGCCCTCGAGAGGGAGGAGGGCGAGAGGTTCGGCGACTTCTGTATTCGTAAGGGAGTGATCAAGGCGACGACTGACGGCACGAACTTCCACAACGATGTAAGTTGACTACTTCTTGCTCGAAAATTTACAAGTTACTGACTAGCCAATCTATAGGTTGCCGAACTGGAAGAGGATGACGAGTAGACTCGTGAATGAAAATCTCCAAACTTTGACGTTGGGAAAGGGAACAAATAGGTCCGGCGGGCAAAAGACAACTTGCATTTGGGCACAAAAAATTAAGACGGATCTTGATTCCCCGAATATTTATTCATACTTGCATGCTAGGCGTAAGGATTTCGATAATAGTCGACGGTTATGTATATAGTGCGAAAAATATCAGTATTGTTGCGTTTCGACCAAACATTTAAATTGCGTGCAAGCGACCACCTGAATACTTTACTCCTGCCTGTATTGACTGTGCAGCATCTACGGCCACTGGCATGATTCCTATTCCCAGGCACGTGTTCGTGAGAAAAGCATCTAATCACCGAGGCAGTCGGTACGAGAGGCTTGTTTGAAGTCATTATATATTCATTCAAGTTTTTGACAAAAGGAAGTTATAACGCTGGAAATCGAGGACGCTCCCTAAAAGTACATCTTTCAGACACAGCAGCGCAGAACAGTCACCCTTTTCCCTCACCCACCCGTACGCCGTTCTCTATGCCTCTGGTATACCCTCCTCGCTTCTATTCCAAATGTCTTTCTAATAGCTCATCAGATCTGTGGTTACATTGTTAGTCACTTTGTCCCCCAAACAAACCACACAAGAGCTGGGAAACTTACCTCGTCCGAAAAGGCCACGCTTCGTCCAGTCCATCATCATCAGCATCCTCGTCCTGAAGCTCACGGACTGCGCAAAGTAGGCGCCTCGCCACGTATACACGGCCCATAGCCCACCACTCAGGTTCCATCCTCCACCCAGGTCGAAGACGGCCGAGTTGCCGATGTAGGCGAGACTGCCGAGGTGGTGGTACTCGAAGGCCTTGTAGACGGCGTCGTCCAGGTCCCCGTCGCGGATGTCGTTGGCCATGAGGCCCGCGGCGGCGTGCGCCATCTTGTTGAACTTGAAGGCGAGGTACTGGCCCTGCTGGTTGGCCCGCTGGGCGGTCGCGGGCAGCGAGGTGAGCTTGCTGTCGATCTGCTTGAGCAGCTCCCTCAGCTCGCCAAAGTCGAGCGTGCCGCTCTGGTCCTTGTCGAACTCGGCGAACAGGCGGTCCAGCCGCTTTAGGTGGCCGACGGCCTGCGGGAACTTGCGCTTCACCTCGGCCGCCACATTGCGCCACTCGGTGAAGTGCAGGTCCAGGTTCTCCGGGTCCTTGCCATGCTTCCACGCCATCCCGCGCAGGAAGGTCACAATGTTGTCGGCCACGTTGTTCTGTACCGTCGAGCAGTCGCCGATGGCGTAGACATCGCCCAGAGGGGCGCCGTTCAGGCGGAGGTGCGTATCCGTCTCGAGCGCGTGCCGGTTGGTCTGGAAGTCCCCGAGCTTCTTGGCCAGCGTCTGGCTGAAGTCTGTCTGAGAGACGCCCGTGGACCACAGGCAGAAGCCCATTGGAAGCTCTTTGGTGATAGTCTCGCCGTTCTTGCCCTTTTGTGTGAACACGATAGTGTCCTTCTTCACCTCAGAGACTCTGGAGTTAGTGAGAACATTAATCCCGTCTCTACCGAAGCGCTCCTCGGCGTATCTTGACACGGCCTCATCGTAGGTGTTGAGGATGTGACCACGGCTCTGAATCAGGTGTACCGAGATTTCGTTGCGCAGTAGTTTTGGAAAATGCTTCGTCAGATCCTCATTCAGGAGGTCGTAAAGTTCCGCGGCGAACTCTACGCCCGTCGGACCACCGCCGCTGACAACAAAAGAGAGCAGCCGTCTCCTTTCCTCATCCGGAGTGGTGGGCAAGCAGGCCAACTCAAGGTTCTGTATGACTTGATTTCGGATTATCCGCGCGTCCCTTATGTCCTTGAGGAAGAAGCAGTTTTCAAGCCCCTTTACGCCGTGGGGATTGGTCTGCGAGCCTACGGCAACCACCAACTTATCATAGGGAACATAGAACCTGACCTCCTTGCCTTGCGAGTCAGTCTGGGAGACTTCGACAAGTCGGCCTGAGAAGTCGACATCTTCGGCCTTGGCGCGGATGAAGTGGCCTTTCACCCTTGAGAGTATCCTCCTTATCGGCTCGACCAGTGACTTTAGCTCAAGGGTCCCGACCGTCGCGGACGGCAGCATCGGTGTGAAGAGGAAATAATTGGCGGGTGAAATGACGGTAACGTGATAGTCCTCCGGGTTCAGATCCTTCAGTAAGGCAACACCGCCCCAGCCGCCGCCGAGGATGACCAACTTTGGCTTATCCTTCCTCTTCTTGTGATCTTCGGTGTCCTCGTCGTCTATGAGGACATCTGCGATTGGTAGGTTCTTCGGGCCGCCTCTTCGAGGGTTCAATGCGAGGTGCGAGACATCACATTCTGCGGCGACCGCGTGCTCGTTGTAGGTCGAAGCGTCGTAGACAAAGAAAGCACCGAAGACCAGGCCAACGAAGACTATTCCACTGCCCACCCAGGCCATGCTCCGGTAAGCGAAGTTGAGTGCCCATGATTCCCGTTGTGGAAGAGGCCTCCCGGACAGCAATCTGGTATGGGTCTTGGATGCGAAGGTGGCCACGGGCTGGCGTCGATGCAGGTCTTGTGCGAGGGATGGCTGGGCCGGGGATCGAGGGGGCTCTGATCTCGACTTTTTGGTGAGGTTACGGACTTGTATCACTCTGGGCTGGATCCGCAACATTGAGGGGGCATTTCGGAATCCAGCCAGGCCTCGTTGGCGCCCGGCGCGGGCAGCCAGCGCGCTGAGTGATGCTTGTGAAGGCATCCCAAGTGAAGGTCGATAACGATCGGAGGCGTGTTGACTGGTCGCTACTGGAAAGGTCGAGAAACACTCCTAGGCATGAGCATGCCGGTGAGAAATTGAAACTATACCAGAGGCCACAGAAATATCAAAGAGGAGCGGTCTTCTGAGCAGATGTAGTGTGGAAAGCAACAAAATAACGAAGGCTGTTGTTGGCCTCTGGATTTCCAGGTCTTCTTCTTGATTCAATGGAGGGCCGATTGAGAAGCTTACAGCAGAGCTAAGCTAGGTACGTCGGTGCTGTCCCCTGTAGGATCTGCGTCATAATCCCCTGCATTTACAGCACACGGCATCTTGGCGTCATCGGGACGCGGTGCTTAATTCGACATCCGCGACCGCTGCGACTCATTCATCCCCAATCGGCCTGCCTAGGCTGTCGTCAACGTGGTCTGCCGTAGTACATAGTACATCTGCAGTGTAAACTAAGTTGCGATTCCGGTACCGCTTCAGCTGGGAATATCTCCAATTTTTTCAAGGGCGTGCTGGGCTTCGTGATCAACTTCCTAGGCCACATGGGATCATCTCAAATCTGCGCAAATTTTCTGTTCACGGAGGTGGGCAAGAACAGTTGTACCGGGTCCTCCGGGGACAATTGGCCGAGCATCGCTCTCTCGCGCGATCGGTGTTAGAGTCGGCCCCATGGGTTGGTTGTCTGTAAGAGCGATTTTCGGTCCTGGCCACGCCATCCTCAAGACACAGGCAGCAAGTAAACGTCCAGACCACCTCACTCAGCAAAATGATTGCCTCATGAAGTTGGGGGCCGCTGATGTGAAGCTTGGTGGCATCTTCGGTATCTCAGAGACTTCACAACTGTTGGTTTCTCCTTAATCATCGTCTCGATATGTTGCCAAATGGGACTATGCTAGTGCTTTATCCCAGCCTCGCTATGCAGTATGCTCGCTTCTTGAACGCTTCGCTTCGAGTCAACCCTCACCAGTTATGTCTCTCAGCATCTGAAATACCTCTTCTCCACCCATCTATCTTCGATGTCGGGAATCATGTTACAGACGACAACTGTAATGTCGGGAAACACCGACGTCAGTCGGTGTAGTCCCATGCGGCCTGCTGAATACGTAGCAAACACGATCCTGTCTTGAGCTACGCCATGGTCAACGAGGACCTGGACCGCCATCAGAGCGGACCCGCCAGACGACATTTGCGCGTCGAGCAAGAGCACGCTCTCATGTGTCCTGATGTCCTTGGGCAGCTGACTGTAGTGCAGCTCTGGCTCGCCTGTCCGTATGCTCGATTGTATGAGGATCCGGCCCGATTTGCAGTCTGGGATCACGCGCTTGAGGCCTGTTTCTAAAGCTGCGCCGCCTCGGAGCAGCACCACTGCTGATACCTCTCCTTCTGGGGCGAGACCCCGATAGTGGTACCCTTGCGGCGTTTCCACGGTCGTGGATGCGAAACGCACATTGTTCATTGCTCTGTTCGTATCGTGAGAAATTGCGCGGCCGGGCTGCATTGCGGTACTTACTGCTCAACTACGAGGGTGGCTAATCGGTCAAAGTAGAATATGAAGTCCTCTGGGGATGTGTCAATGTCCCTTATAATCGTGTTCATGCCTTTCAGCTGAGCTGTCGCCTTCAGGATCACCACCTTCTTGCTAAGGGGTTCCGACTGAGCTTGAAGCTCGAGCTGCTGAAGCGCGGCTCGATGGTGTCTGGACTTTTCAACGAGCTTTTGTTGGATGGACTGGACGACCATGTCTGCAGAAGTTGTCAATTTGAGGCTTCTCCGAATGTTCAATCCAACATACCGATGGCGACCATGTTCTCAACCCGCGTTGGCACAATAACGTCTGCATTCTTCCGCTGCGGGTCGACGTACTGGGCGGAGGATTAGCTAGGACTCGGACGGCGGAGCTCGAAAGGGCGCACTTACATTCTCAAAGTTTGGCTTCACCCACATGAACCACTGCTTGATCACACCTTCGACGGTTCTGCCTCGGCACTCGACATCACGTAGTATTCTCCTTGAGAGACAGGTGTCCGCATCCGCCTCGCAGTATATCTGGGCTTTTGTCAGCACAATAAAATCTTCGCGGGACGATTCTGTGGTCTCCTGACCTTCATATCTAGTAGATCTAGGACCCTCGGGTCATGTAATGCGAATATCCCCTCCACTACCAGAACGTGCGGCGAGTAAATGGCGGTCGTCTTGTCTACTCGCGCGTGCTTCTCAAATGAGTAAATGGGGATCTCGGCGCGTTTTCTGTCATGATCCATAAGTCTTAGTGACCAGTTCTCAAGATTTCTGGGACGCTGATGAGACCCACCCAGCTTTGAGATCTCGCAGACATTCCACTAGTTTGTCGAAATCAATAGCCTGGGGACCCAAGTAAGCCTACGACCAGTAACTCCATACGGCACTGCAAAGCACTGACATCTGGAGAGTCGAAGTCATACTCATTCAAGAAGGCCCTCCTGGATGAGTCCGCATCCAAGCTCTTATAGAAAGAGTCCTATGTTGCGCATTAGCAACTGCACCTTATAGATTGTTAACCTTGCTCTCACGCACCATGGACAATATCACAACCCATGGCAGGTTCAGCTTGTTGACGATGGCCCTGGACAAGGTCGACTTTCCCGAGCCGGAGCTACCAGCTATGCCGACAAGAGAGACATCAGCCCAGGGAGGGGAGTAGTGAGCCCTCTTGGCGATGGCATTCGCTGCAGTCGCCGAGTCCATGATGAGGTTCGCTTGAAGCTTCTGATCGAGGCCCCACCAAGTTGCCGTGATACGGCACAAGAGACGGATATGCCCTTGGGTGAGCTACGAAAAGTCAGTATGGCCCCCCGAGTCTATCATTAGAGGTGTGCACCCACTTCTTTTTTTAGGATCAGATGCAAGGATGTGGTCTTCACTTAGAGCATGTCAGGTGGTGATTGAGCTTTAGCTATGTCTGTGTAACCAGGTATAGAATGAGGAAAGGAGAGAATGAGAGCATGTATATACAGAGTAAGAAAGACGATGCTCTTGAAGGGGCTTGGATGTTGAGGGCAGGCGATATGATTTGCTACTTATCACTTCCAAGGTTGCACTTATCAACAGCGCGTGCCCGAGTACAAGGACGGTAGCCTCAAAAGGTTCGAGAACCGGTCTGCGTGCAGGGGAGGGGAGTTCCTTCCGTGGCGCAAACGAGACAGCACCCGCCGTGCCCAGTGCCCCGTGCCCAGAGCCTAGGTGGCCAGAGCTGTGCCTAGCTGCGCCTAGCGGCACAGGTACTCAGGTACCCAGGTACTGTGGCATGTACTTAGGTAGCTTCGTCCTCAGGGCGGAAAGACCAGGCAGAATTCATTGCCATGAGTGGGCCGACCTGGAGTTTTCTGCACTACAAGGCTCTGTCGCCAAAACCTCCAACCTTGAGAGCTTCCGTCATCTCTTTTCGACTTTCCTTCACACCCGCACCCCATTCCAGACCATCATCAACACACGAGCCCACCTCCCGTCGCACACAAACACAAACAGCGACAGGCTGCAAGTAGCGCCGACACATCAGATCTCATCACCTCATATGAGCTTCTGTGGTGTCGCCTCATTCCAAGCTATGAATGTCTTCTAGTGGGCCTCCCACGATCCAGTTCCAACCTCCCGGTTCAGATGACCTGGCCTTTTGGGAGAGGGTTGCTGCCGAGTTTCGAAACAGATTTGGCAACATGGTACGGACTTGACCGTTCTCATTCGCCCAGTCATGGATTGAGCAGAATGGCATTGTTGACTTGATTGCCCTGCAGACGTCCACAACGTCTACTGCCACGCCGTTTCGGCATGCTTTCGAGCAACGCGTCGTGGACATGTCCATGCCCAAGAGGTTAGTCCTTCTCTGTTTGCACCCCCAATGCCTGTCCCTTTCATGGCGCAAGCCCTGCACCCTGGGTCAAATGATGTTATACATATATCAATGGGAATCTCTCCTAGACAAGAATGCGGAAGAAGATATATCAAAAATTAACTCTGATCGACCACCCAATCCCAATCTCTTCAAATCTCATCCTCGTCACACAGCAGCGAGCGTGCCACTGACAGAGATGGATAGTGATATCAATGCCTTGATACTAGACTACCTCACCATGGAGGGGTACCCTCAAGCGGCTGCCAACTTTTCTAAGGAGGCCAATCTGCAGCCCATGCAAGAGGATCCTGCCATAAGTGCCCGTCAAGATATCAGGAACTTGATTCACCAAGGACACATCCAGGATGCCATTGAGGCTCTTAATGAACTAGACCCAGAGGTATGTCGATGAGTCCCACTGTCTTTTTTTTTTTTGATTTGAGCCCAGCACTATGATTAGAACACGAGTTTTACATGCACCACGCATATGACCTTCGGGTCATTGATGATAAACAACCACTTTTTTAATGAGCACTCTCCCCATCCTACATCTTTGTACGCACCGTAAACTGGCAAGCGACCGTTGCTAACCGGTCTCAGATTCTGGACCAAGATGCTCACTTGCATTTTGCCCTGCTTAGGCTCCAGCTCGTCGAGCTGATTCGCAACAGCAGCGACGGTGACAAGAATGTGATGACTGCTATACAGTTTGCGCGTGACCAGCTTGGTCCTAGGGCATCGCGACAACCCGCCTTCCTTAAGCCGCTTGAGAACACCATGGCCATCTTGCTGTACCCCAGAGATAGCTTGAAGCCAGAACAGGCGGCTATCATGCATCCAAATCTGCGAAGGGAGGTATCTGACATGGTCAACAAGGCTATCCTGCACCGTCAGACCCAGCGACGTGAGGCTGCCATTCGGCATCTTGTGAAGATCCGTGCTTGGGCTGAGGAGTCGGCCCGTAATTCCAGGAAGAACCTGCCCGACCGGATCGAGCTCGGGCTGAACGGTGAAGACAGCTCCCATGAGAATGGGTCTGAACCTATGGTTACGAATTAGCCTGAACCATTGTACTTGCTGCAGTCTCGCGCGGCTGGGTCATTCCTCGCCATTTCTTTTAATATCGGCTGGTAGGAGTAAAGGTCTGGTATCACTTTTGCTTTGGTTATTAGGATTCTTGGTAGGTTGGGAAGCGAGTAGGGCAAAACCCTCGGCGTTGCGGAACACAGGTCTTGCAAAGTGAGCTCCGACCAGCGGGACAACTGTATGATTATGAAACCCCGAAGTCTAGCAGCGGGCCTATGGTCTGGACTTATCCAATCTTGGGCAGTTGCCCAGCATTGCGAATTGATTTGGTCATTGAAAAAAAAAGAATTCCATTCGTCTTACTGGTCTCGGCTCTTTCTGCCTGTATTCTCTGCGTACCTCATGGTGAATCAAGGCAGACTACTGGCTACATGTGATAGCAAATTCTTCCTAACCAGGACGTATATCGTACCTGGAGCATTAGGCACAGCAAAAGATACTGGTTACAACGTGTAGACACCCCCGGAAACGTGTTACCAGTTGCTCATTGGAAAGCCCATTGCTCGGGCACCATCATCTATCAATTATGTACAATTGCTCCCCTCCCTCCAAACTGCAACAATTCTCCCCAGCCTTACTTCGTCCTGATGTGCTTCAGCTTGCCTGGCGAGTACAGGAAGTTATTCGCATAAGCCTTGGGCGTGAACTTCCTCTCGTTGGGCTCCTGGACAAAGTACTCGTAGCCCTGCTTCTCGGCGAAGTGCACAGCATCCTCCTTGCTCTTGAAGCTGAGGTGCGTGCCCTGCATGTAGTCGCCCGAGGACTGCCATCCCATCAACGGGTTCTCCCACCTGTGACCCTTGGGCAGCACGTCCCAGTCCATCCGCCACTTCTTGCTCTGCCAGTCGCCGGACTGCGTGGCGGGCTTGGCCTGCTTGTAGATGCGCACAGTACGGGCCTGCAGCTCCATGGGAGCGCCGGACGTGATGGCCGCGGGCAGTATCTCGCTCGGCTCGGAGCCGTCGAGGACACGCTTGGG
The DNA here is from genome assembly GCF_026229845.1 of Diaporthe amygdali. NCBI lineage: Eukaryota > Fungi > Ascomycota > Sordariomycetes > Diaporthales > Diaporthaceae > Diaporthe > Diaporthe amygdali. The sequence continues at coordinate 1,230,741 of NW_026517029.1, forward strand.
GACGGGAGTGAATGTGCTGTTTTTTTGTGCGTCGAGTGTCAGTAGGGTCGCCTCTCTCATGATGAGCACTCAACTGAGCAAGAGGGCACGGCTCGAGGGACGTTCACGCACGAAGTAGCATTGTCGATGCGAGCGGCATAGTCGGGCTGATTGTTCTTGCCTCCCTGCGACGGCGCCGGAGGGGCAGGCTCATGGACGGGTGCCCTGGCCTTGACTATGGAGTCGGACTGCTGGGTGCTCTCGAAGCGCCGGGCGGTGAGCCGTGGGGTCTGTGAAATGGCCCGCAGCATCCGAGCTGCCTGTGGTGTCCGTAGCGAAGCCATGAGGGGCGGATTGGGTCGATTTCAGGTCGCCAGGTCGATCTTGTCGCCGTGGGGGGAGATACCGAATTGGTGTACTGCTGCTGCGGCAGTCGTCGAGCTTCGCCCGGGAGCGAGGTCGTGACGTTTGATGAGCTAAGCTGGATTGGCGGGCCGTGATTGGGCAAAAATCGGCGCAGCTTTGGTCTGCAGCCCTCTCTCCGGCTTCAACCGTCCAACCTTGAACGTCAACCCGCATCTCGCAAGAACGTCAATTGAAGCGACCAAGCCAGCGCCCAATTGACTCGTCGACAATCTCTCCTCCTTCCTTTAAAGGGCGACCCGAAAACCACAGCCACCATGAGCTTCGTTACACGCCGAGCGCTCTCGACGCTCATCCCTCCCAAGGTAAACCGAGACGCCGCGATTTCCAGTTGCGAAAGAGTATGCTAACCCCGCCGTCCATAGGTTGCTTCGCCCAAGGTACGTTCGAATTGCTCGATTACCCAACGATTCTCGCGATAGCTGCATTGATGGAAAACGAAAGAGCTGGGAGCCAGCAGGGTCGGCAGAGGCTTGGATGTAGGCCGAGAGTGCCTGACAGCTTATGACGCCTCGTTGTCTACACGAATGCATGGACTTGGAACCTTCAAATGGAGATGACTTCAATCGCACGCAAATATCTACTAAGGACTGGGAATTTGGAAGCTGACATGGATTTTACTGCACAGGCGATCGGGTCCAACCCCAACGCCATCGCGATGAAGCGCGTTGTCAACTTCTACGAGAAGCTGCCCCAGGGGCCCGCCCCCGAGGTCAAGGCTACCGGAATTCTCGGCCGTTACCAGGCCAAGCACTTCGGCAAGAACCCATCGGCCAAGCGTAAGTGCTTCCGGGACGCGTCTCCGGATGAACGGATTGAATATTGTTGTGCTGACGAGGTCGGAATACACAGCTATCATCCACGCTCTGGTCTTCCTCGTTGCCATTGGATACGCCCAGAACTACTACTTCCACCTGCGTGAGTTCCATCTAAGAGGAATCGGATGATAATATCATTGGCTCTGACATCCTTCTCCAGGTCACCACAAGAACAATGCTCACTAGAGTGACTGAACGCTGTGCTGAGGATCAGGAACTGCGGTCGGAACTGCGGTCGGAATTTGATGTGTAGATATCGCAAATAGACGAAGTGAGGACGACTCATCAGACAACACGTTTCCTTGGGTGATTCAATATCTCTAGGATCCAGCTCATCGATCGCTGCTGAAAAGGAGCTCTCCGAAATGTCATGCACGATCACTATATCGTTTACCCACTTGCCCGCTTGTTCGCACGTGGTAATGACAGCAGAACAATTTACTTAGAGAGTGGACCTGCTACCACGACATTGTACAATGACACCATCTATGGCTCCAGTGACTTGATGCGCAGCTGAGGCCAATGCACAGTAATGTCATTGCTAAGAAAGGATACGGTGAGGCCGTTGTGATGCCGTGATGCTTGCTTTCTTGGTTCCTCCGAGGCCTAAAGCTCTAGGGACCTGCAGCATCAATTGACACATACTTGTACTTATGCCTTTGATATCTCTGATAGCCATTTATACAATGGCATATGCATCCTGTGAGTAGATGGTATCCCGGAGTGAGGGTGAGAATGGCATTGAGCTGGACCACCAAGCCCAGCATGCTTCCGAAGCGCGCATCAAGTCTGGACGTCTGGCAGTCGTTGGCTCTTCCAGGCCGGCTGCATTCTCTGTCCAACACAATGTGGTTTCAAAACGAAAAGTAGGGCTGAATGATGTGCATTGGGATCGAGGTTGAAATGCCCTGGGGTACTTGCCAATGGCCAACGGGTGTGGGGCCACAGCACGAGGCAGATGGATATGTAGAAGCTGGGATGCGAGGCCAGATCCAGCCTAGCGGCCCCCAAGGCCTGGGCTTGGATCAGCTTAGCTTTCCTTCCTCCTGATGAGACCCCGTCAAGCCAAGTGCAGCAGAAAGTAGCAGCCGCAGCCGCAGCCATTTTACCACGGCAAAAAGCCAACAACGCCCTCGTCTTTGCCGACGACATTTCCTTTTCTCCAAGGGGAAAGGACAATACAGCATCTCTTTTGTGCGATTGTTGGCACTCTCATTGAGAGCTGAGCCTGTTCGCTCCTAATTTTTTCGAATCTCCCTGGCGTTTGAGACCGCGCCCGTCTTGTCGGTGCTCTTTTGCGTCACCCCGAACTCGACACTCTAGTACCTACCGCAGCGGCCGACCGACCGACTGACTAGTCCGCTCAGCCTGCGCACCCTCGTCACTCGTCACTCGACTCCAGTCTTCAGCCTCCACCCGACCGCGTCTCCTCCCCCGACCACTCGAGCCAGTCTTTGCGAAAACCATCGTATCACCTCCAAAAGTGACTCGACGACGCAGCTGGTGCCTCTGTTCCTCTGAGGAATTGACAACCCGCTCATTTGTCGGATGATGGCGGCAGAACCCACGCCAAACCAGTCCGTCGAAGCTACTGCGACTCCTGCTGCTCTACCTGCAAGTACCTCCTCTCTTGTTCGCATCCCCCGCGCCGCGTCGCAAAGCGCGAGGCCTCCTCTTCTCCTGCAGAGATGCTGACTGTCTCCAAGGCACAGCCAGAAGATGCCAGTCACGACGTTGACGCCGTCTCGCGAGACGCCCGTCCCGCGCCCGAGCCCGAGTTAAACGGCGAGTCCCCCGCTAACGTCGTCGTGGACAAGCTGGTCAACGACATCGTCGATGAGGTGGTCAACTCGGCCGAGGTCAGCGTCAGTGGGGGATCCGACACCGAAGCCTCCAAGTCCAGATCCGACGACAAGGGCCATGTCAGATCGTCTTCGGTCAAAAAGCCAACATCTTTCAAGTCGGTGCCCATCAACAAGAGTTTTCAGGCCAAGCTCGCCTCCAGCAGTGCTGCAGCCAAAGTCCCCGAGAAGACTGCTTCGACTGCATCGTCGACCGCAGGCCCTCCAAGCACATCATCTACACCAAAACCTCGATTGGTTGCCAAGACCACAGGAACACTGCGAGATGCCTCCAAGTCATCTCTCGCCCAAAATGGACGACCCGCACCAGATGGAAACGCTGTATGGAACAAGAATCGACGTAAGCTTTGACCGTGTTATCCTTTCACTCGCCCCGTACCCAAGCCTTGCAAAAGCTAACATGCACGTCCCCGTAGCGCCTCCGACTCCCGACCTTAAGAAGATGACGGACGAGGAGCTGTTGAAGCTTGGTATACACGTAGCTAACAGACTACAACCTGACGTTGCAAAGGGCCAGGCAGCATGGGCTGATATTGACGAAAGCGACGACGAATGGGATGCACCAGAGACGATCACTTGGACCGATGGCACCAAGACCACAATTCCGCATGCCGACGAACCTGTAAACGTACCTGAGCCGCCTCCGCCTGCGCCTGCGATTGCGCCTGTACCTGTGCTTGCGCCTGCAGCCAAGGAAAGCAAGCCCCTCGACAAACCACGGTCGCCAGCCCCGCCCGCGGGCTCTCCCTCCGTGAAGCCTAGTCTACCATCCGGCAAGGGGCTCATTCTCAAAGGCGCGCCAGAAAAGCCCACACTAGTCGCAAAGCCTCCTGCGCCCCCGACCCCAGTCAAGAGTCCGTGGGCCGCACTGCCACCTGTCCAAAAAGCTTCTCCCATGGAAGTCGCGGGCGAACAGCCGCAGCGAGGCTTCCCGCCGCCAGGACCAGCCTATGGTGTGAAAGGCGTGACTCCGCCTGCCGCAAGAGAAATCGCTGCCGATGATTTCAGTCGATCACCGCGTCGGGACCACCGGGAACTGTACAACTCTCATTCAGGTCGATATGAGCCCGTTGCTGACCGTCGAGGAATGCCAGTAAGGCCCGAGTACCAGCCGCGACAACCAGCCCTACTTCAGCGACCGTCCCATGGAGAGACGCAGGGCCCAGCGGAGCCCTCGGCGGCATTCCAAACATCCCACACCAGCGGCGGCTACGGTAGGAGGCGCGGCTCGTCCAATGTTAGTGGCGGAAGTGGCAGCTTCCAGAGACTGGGCAGGCCTTACGAGCAAGGTCTTCCCCCTTCAGAAATGCTTGACCCTCGGCGAGGCTCATTCACCGGGGCCAGCGATCATCCCACGTCCCCACGGAACTTTTCGCCCTCCGATCATCATGGAGGACCGCGACAGCCCAGTGCTTCACCATGGCAACACCGAGCATCACCGGCAATCTCGCATGCCGCACCCTCAGTCCCAGGTAGCAGTGAGATGCAAACGGTGCCCCCAGCAAATCCCGTGGTAGATGATGTCGAATTCCAGAAGAAACTGATGAAGGAACGTCGCGAGGAAGCAATCAGAAGGCGTCAGGAGGAAGAGGCTAGGGAAGAGGCCGCAAAGCAAGAGCGTCTGCGCAAGAAGCTGGAAGCTTTGGGCCCAGCTCCCGAGAGAAAGAGCGAGAAGAAGGAAGTCCATAAAGAGACAGCAGGAGCGGATCAGTTGAGCGAGACACCACAGCAGGCTCCAGCGTCCCAAGAGGCGAAGGAAACCAAGCCGACCGCAACACCGCCAAACCCATTGGCCGAGAGCAGCCAGGACACACTTCCCAACGGTGTTGGTCCGGACGCCCAATCCCACGCGAAAGCTCCAGCTACTGCCGAGCAGCCTCCGGCGCCGGAGAACAAGCATGCGCACCCTTGGAATCCTCGAGTGCAGACTCAAAACCCAACCGATCGACTCACGTGGAACGCAGGCAGTCAGGCACCCAAGAACGTCTGGGGCCCTCCAACCAACGACCGCTCTCTTGGAAATGGAACTTTCAACTCGGTGCCAACCCAGCCCTCGCAGTTGGCCCCCGTACGGAGTGGCCGTCCTGGACCCGGTCCCATCGCGCCACCAAGCGCGACATCCAAGCCGCCTGGGCCGCACTCACAGCCGGCCCCGATTGGGCCCCCACAACGGAGCGGATCACGGGCACAACCACAAGATGATAATGCCCAGAGAAGGAACAAATGGACGTCTGCTGTACTGGCATCGGACGAAGACACTCGGCTGCAACGCCAGAAGCAGCAACGTGACCTAGAGCAGGACATGAAAGCTCGCGGACTGGACTATTCTGACCTAGCAGCCCCCATCAACGAGGCTTGGACGTCTACGAAGGAGGATGAACAAGGACAACGAGTGCGTGATTCGATGCAGTGGGTCTTGCGCGGCAATAATGCACAAAACTCTGCCTCACGGACCGCCGGCGCTGGTGACTTGGGCCAACAAGATGCTGCGGCACGCTTTGTGCCTCCACCCGTTAGCCAGAACGGTTCAACAACATCTGGGTCCCAGCGATCAAGGTTCTTCCCACCTACCCGAGAAGTAGACCAGACAGCACCGATCGCCCCTGAGACTGGCAGATCTCAGTCTCCTTCTCCCCCGCCTCCTGATATGGCTGGACACCCTGCTTTTGACGGCGACATGGCACACCCCCATGTGTCGCTGCCGCCTACAAAGCCCATTGTGAAGTTGCCACCTGCTGCGCCCTCCTCGTTCCCGGCGTCACAGCGCTCTGGCCAGCCCAGCTCTGCAAGGTCCGCATCTAGTCCCCAATCTCTTTCTTCCCGACCGTTCAGCTCTTCGGGCCCAGGTTCCAATCACACAGCACCAAACTTCTGGCAAGACCGGATCAAGAATCTCTTGGCAGACAATTCATCGAATCCGCCGAGCGTGGACTCATCCAGCAGGACTAGTTTGTTGCAGCCCACCCACCGTGCTGCGGCCACTGTCTCGTTGCCGACTATCTTCGCCCCAAGCTCAACGGTTGATGACGGCTCCTTCGCCACCAAGACAATGGCTGAAGATTGCTTCGAAGAGCAGGAGATGGGATCTCTCCCGCCTGTACATCTTCCGACGCAGATTCCAGAGGCAGCTTGGGAGCCTGCCAAGGCGCCACCTCGGCAAGATCGGAGGCTCAAGGAAGCAATTACTACCAGCGCTGAGGCGTTGATGTTCCACCCTGAGGGCAGAAACTATGTCATTTTCTTGCCTAGCATGTCGGGGCGTAGAACAGTGGCCATGGCAGCGTCATCTGTCAGCAGCCCTCAAGGCCGGCGCCCTCAACGCGCATCGCGTTACTCCTCTTCGTATCGTGGTGGCAACCGAAACCGAGACTCATCAGAGCAGGGTGGCCCTTCTGGATCAAATTTTAGCCGAGGTGGCCGTGGTTCATACCGTGGCAGATCCGAATGGAATCGTGCCGCGGCAACACCCATCCAAACCCAGTAAACCCACAACGCTATGCGTCGAGAACAACCGCTTGAGGATAGATACCTCAGGTGGTCTCATCTATTCGTTTCATTCGGAGTGGATCTGTAATGGAATGAAACACTCCTGGCGGATTATCCTGTTCGCTTCTGGGCTAGGATTGAAAACTGTTCTGTTGCAGAGCTAGTTTTTGTACAATTTCTATAATGTCTTTCGGACCACAAAATCGTTCTTGGCATTTTCCATGCATGCAATTGCGAGCGGGTTTCACGTTGCTGGCCACGGACGCGACGAATCGACGATACTGTGGATGAGTTCACAAAATTCGCCCATCACACGTTGAAGGCGAAGAAGGGTGGTCGGATTCTGTCGCCAACCGCCCAAAAAATTACGTCTCAATGAAGCTGGGAAAAGTCATTCCGGCAAAGGGCTTGGTTGATGGACCACTTGTGAGCTTCTCGTATCAGACCACAACCGGTTGTCTCCTGTGCCAACCTGGGCACAAGCAGCACAGAGTAAGGCTGCTATTCTGTCATCGAGAGGAGAGCAACAAGACCAGACATGTTTTGTGAATCAACGGACAGAAAGACAGGGAGTGTGAGGCAAAGGAAAATTGGTTTTCGTGTGAACCGGGGGTTTTTGAGTGCAGACAGAGCCCCCTCCCCTCGTTGCTGATTCTACGGTCTCGACGAAGACGTTGAGACCGAACTGTTCCAGGCAACACAGGGGAAAAGAAAGCGGCCATGACACATGGCCCTAAGATAACCTCTACCGCGCAGAGCGACATGATCGATATTGTTCCTTAAGGACCGGTTTAATCCTAGGCAGGAACACAATACAAGTGACTCAAAAATGCTATATTTGCCATTGACTGTTTTTAATCGGTGATCACGGTGAAGATATTTGTCCCACTAATAAATTGCAAAGCATTTGCCTCATTCCAATTTCCCTTTCTGTATCGCACCGCTCTCTCTTTGGTCTGATAGATTGCTTCGGTGCTCACACCCGGATACCCACGACTTCATTCCATGACGCTTGGCAGCGCGGGGAGAAAGAAGGCTACGCTGAGTCGTAGACACATTCATAGCCACATAATTAGCAGTGTATCATGGTAAACCCGGTATGGGCAAGCGACGCGGCAAATATCATCACTCGATTCACACAGTGAAATTATGTAAACACCGATCCAGGTACAGTGTTGTCCTCTAACCAAAAATACTAACGTTTAATCAGTATACACACATTATCATGGCTTGCCCTCCCTCCGTTATGACATGTCTCGTTCATGAACCTTACTCCAAAACTCCACACCAGTGTAATACCAACAAGTAGCCAACGCCTCACACTGAAAGGACATCACTAGCTGATCTCTTCAAGCGCACAGTTGGGGTGAAGCACGTAGACGATGTCCTGCGCCTGCGACTGAGGTGCCGCAGACCCATCGCCGGCGTCTTCGCCGCCGGCGGCCATGCCTTCACCACGGATACCCATGAGGATGTTGTCCTGACAGAGGCATGATTGTTAGCTGATATAGCTCCGTAAAAGCAAGTTGAAGGTGCCGTCACTTACCTTGACCATCTTCTTCAGCACCATCTTCGCCAACGCGTGCTCCCGGTTGTAGTCGTCCTCGCCCTGGAGCTCATCCTCCTTTTGCTCCAGATACCACTGGATCAAGGCCTCGCCCTCAACACCCTCGCCGCTGCCGGCCTCGTCGTCGGCGATACGCTGGACGATCATATTGACCATGCTGATGTATTTCTCGTACGAGATTGTCTGCTTGCGCCTCTCTGGCTGGGCGGACCCTTCGCCAGCATCCGCCATTTCCTCGTCCGCATGCCCCTCGCCCATCTCAGCATCACCATCCTGGTCTGCGAGAACACCAGCAGCCTCCGAAGCAGCGCGGCGAAGTGTCTCACCATCCTCGACAGGCTCGTCATCCTCATCGACCTCGACATCGTCGTGTTCGACGGAGATGATGCTCTGCCTAAGGAGGTTGAATGCCTCATTCACCATGTCCGGAGTGATTTCCTCCACACAATTTGCCTTGGCAATAGCCTCGGACAGCCGGATCATACTTTCCAACTGACGCACCGTGATCCGGTAGCTGTTCTTGCCCATGCCTCCCTGCGCATCATCGGCTCGGAGCTCACGATACCGCTCAACGAGGACTTCTTTCGACTCCTCAGTAAATTCAGGGCGGAAAGTGCGTGCAAACCGGATGTACCGCTGCAGCTGCTCCGTGCTGAACTCGGGCTCAACAGCGGCGTCACGCAGCTGGTGGATGCCGACTATGTGCTCAGCCAAGTGGCGGTCGACTTTCTCGTTGCACTCGTCAAGAATGACAAAGAAAAGATCGAAACGGGACATGATGGGTGCCGACATGTTGATGTTTGCGCGCAGAGTGGTCTTGCGATTGTATCGGCCACCGACGGGGTTGGCGGCAGCAAGAATCGACGTTCGGGCGTTCAGGGTGGCTTGGATACCGGCTTTGGCAATAGAAATGGTTTGCTGTTCCATGGCTTCGTGGATAGCAACCTGGTCAGCTATATCCATCTTGTCGAACTCGTCGATACAGCAGACGCCATTGTCAGCAAGCATAAGTGCGCCAGCTTCGATGGTGAATTCGCCGGTCTCCTCGTCCTTCACAACAGCTGCTGTCAGACCAGCAGCTGAGGACGCTTTCCCGCTCGTGTAGACGGCGCGAGGTGCGAATGAGCAGACGTATTTCAAGAACTGTGACTTGGATGTAGACGGGTCACCAACAATACAGATGTTGATGTCGCCTCTCAGCTGCATGCCCTCAGCAGTGGACTTGTGAACACCAGACATGAGTTGCAGCAGTAGACCTTTCTTCACCACCTCGTGGCCATAGACCATGGGCGCCAGAGAGTTGACCAATCTCGAGTAAATATGGTCGCTGTGCACCATTTTACGGAGGTCCTCGATCTCTGATGGCCCAAATGAAGCAAGGACCGCTTCTTGAGCCTGTTGTGCATTTTCGTTATTTGACGAGTTGAGAGACGCAATGATGTCCGTCACCCCACCACCCAAATTTGTGGTGTCCGGGGCCACCATGCAAGCGAGAAAAGCAAGACGATAGGTCAAATCGCGAACACCAAGAGCCTTCAAGCCACTGACACCGCTGCCGCCGGCATCACCACCACGAGGGTTGTTGCGATCGTCACGAGAAGCTTGGGCATGGTTGCCGGGGAGGCCGAGTTGACTGACATCCGGCACAACGATCAAAGCGCCAGTGAAAATGCACTTCTCGCCAGCCTTGGCCCGATCAACAATCTCGCCTCGCAGGATAACATCCATAGTCCGAGGCATGCTGCCAGTAGGAATCTCAGAGCTGTTCTCTTGGATTCGGACCTTCTGCCAATCGATGAAGGTGCTCTGGCGGATGTCGAGCTGCCACGCCTGACGGTTGTTGCAAGTGGCGTTGGGACATTGAGTTGGCTCGGTATAGCGGAAGGTCTGCTCGACGTTGGGCACGACAACACGGCATCCCTCGCACACAAACGTGGCGACTGAAAGCTCGGGTCGCACCTCAGAGGTCCTTGTGACAGTTCCTGAGATGGAGAGAAGTTGGCCGATGTTTCCGGCGCGAAGGCTACGGACTCTAGAGACCAAAGGCAGATTGTAAAATGCGATGGAAAAGACCTTGTCGGTCTGCTGGTTCGTAGTCTTGCTGCCTGGGCCCGACTGGCTGCCAGAACCAACGTTGCTGGCTCCAGAAGTGGTCATGGTGCTCGACGCAGTGGGTTGACGATGCTCGCGGAAGTATGCCGGCTCGTGCTTCGCGATCATGTTGTGTAGAGCGGCGGTAAGGTAGGGCAAGAACCGATAGTACTGATCTACTATACCGTCCGCAAGCGTGCCGTCTGTCCATGTTTGAAGATGTTTAAAGTCGACGTAAAAGGTTGACAGTGCGTATGCGCGCATGCCATGGATCTGAGCGACGTAATATTTGTCTGTGGTGATGGCGCTGGATGTCGGAGCCCCTGAAGAGGTAGGATCCTCTATGAATCTGTTCATCGAGTTGTCAGCGCGGGTCGGAGCAGCCATGCAAGAGCCGAAGAACTCGCATACCCTTCAATGAAGTCTTCGAAATGCTTCTGGACCAATACGCCGAGTTTGTCCTCGACTTTGGGAATGTTCTGGGTATCTGCTGGGCGCCGGTTGGGGATCTGGTCATCTTCGAACCCTTCGTTGCCCTCATCATCACTCGGTGCGCCGTTGCTCTCAGAGGGGGGGCCGCGGGGTCGACCTCCTAGTGAAGAACTCGACGGATTGCCGCGCCGTTGTCTTGGTGTCCTCGAGGGGCCATCGGACATGGGAAAGCCAGCATCGCTGGACATTGCTGCTGCCGTAGCCATCTTTGATACCAGTTGCCTATGGAGAAGAGGAAGATCAAAGTGTATGAGTCGTGAGGTGAGCAGAAGACTGGAGTGTCAAAAGTCTGGATATGCAAGAGTTTGGCGCGCGCAAATGCAATCAATTCCCCTGCACGATTAATTGTGGAACGCGTGGAAAGCGCGTCGCGCGTCAGGGACGCGGCGAGTTAAAGTGGCTGCATGAAGGCTAGGCCGTATGTGGAAGTATGTTTTTCATTTATCATGGCTTGGCCAACCAATGCGTTGCATTCAATCCTAACGTCTTTTCAGAACAATTGGACTATGTAACTGGCTTGGTCTAAAGCAATATGTTTGGAGTAATTCATGCCGCCCCTCGCCCAGGGAAAATTCCAAGCATTGAGAGACCTGCCTCTCTCAAGCATTTGAGCAGCAGCACGACAAAGACACTAGGACGGCACTGGGGTCTTTCTCAATCTCTCCTGGCATAGGCTCATTGCCCCTTTTCCTCGTAAGAGTGTATCTAGAAATGTCAGTACATGTTTAGAGATTGTATATCACAGACCACACGCACCTGCTCGGCGACTGCGATCCATTCTTCGAATCCTCGGGCATACGGATCAGAGGATGCGTCCGCCACAGACTCATGGCCCCAAATCACCACCTCGTCAAATTCTGCCTTTGCCTCTAATATACCCAGTGGCATTTCTTCCTCGGCATCTAGGTCGACAACTTCAGGCTCGTCTGGCCTGGGTGCTTGAGGCTTAGGAGGATCTGTCTTTTCGATCACGACGCCTCGATAACCCTCTGGGACTTTCAGAGCCTTGCCATGCAGCTTTCGGCCTCTGAAGTACGCAACCCGCTTGCCATCTATGTCATGGTCAGCAAAGAGCCTCTGCCACAACAGTCCACATGCACATACCTGGCTCTTGTGATGGGCTCCAGTACGAGTCTGCTGAGCCGATGGGGCCGTCGTGCTGGATCCGGCAGGGTAGGACATTGGGGGTCGCCTTATCACAAGAGGAGCCCCTGGGCTGGCTGAGAGAAAGCATCGGCTGTTCCATATCGTTGTGTGGTTTCCAATTGTGTGCTCTACTACTTAGTTCCAAAGTTACGCAGAGTCGAACGGGCGCGAGTCCACATGAGGCGCGTCTGCTTCAACGCGTAAATTGAAGAGCGATAAGGGTTCCTTATCTTGTTTTGAGGTCAGGGTTTTACGAGTGCAGCCGGGGAACCACCCCGGTCTGTCGACCCTTGGAGGCATCCCATCTTAATCCATCGCATCCCTGGACCTGTCGTGGTCTGTCTCCGGACGCTGGAGTGCGCGGGGCTATTAGTCTCACCACGCACTCCCAAACCATTCAAACACAACGGATGGCTCTGGACGCAAAGCCGGACATTTGTGCCAGTCTTTCTATCCGAGGCGGCTGAACAACGAGGCCGAAGAGGATTCTTCAACATCGTCGCATCCCGCGGCGCAAAGTCTTGACGTCATTGATGTTGTGGCTGGTCCAGCTCGAACCACCACAAGGTGGGCCCCGCCGTTCCTTCGGTTTTGTTTGGATTCTCTGTGATGAGTGAAGTTTATGTATCGTGGACTCGCCCTGTGACAGACCGGACCGGGTTGTGGAGCGGTGTGCGCAAAGGCACTCGGATGTCGTGGCTACCTGGGTACTGGGAGCATTAAACCCCCCCGTGTTGCCAGGACCGCCACCATTGCAACCACACGACCACACCCCAGAGGGGCAGAGGGGCAGAATTTGGCTCTGATCCTCGCGAGATCTCCAATGCTTGACAGCTCCGCACTCGGCAATCAGAATATCTGCGTGCCTTGTGATACTACAGTCTCTTCCCGGCTACCTTTATTGTAGCTTGGCAGTCTTAATATCACTTGTCAAGTATCAGTAGGCTAGCTACCTTGCTGTTGCCATGTGGCTGACCGCTTGCTTTTCTGGAGAATATATACATGTACTACGAGAGCAGTTTCTTGTTGATGAACCGTCCTCAACGCTTGGGGCAAGTGGCCACAGCTTGCTACTCGTCGCGGCGTGTGCCGTTCGCGCTCAGGTCTGAGGAATGTCGATCGTCCGCACGGAAGCGTGGGAGGTACCAACCTCTGCCCCTCAGGCCCCTCGACCAACTGGATGAGACACTCCCATGCGAGAGTCTTGACAAGGTGACAAGCTGCTGCGGGTTGCAGCTCTGACCAGCCCCACTACACCATCTCTATCCGGTTCTCGAAACCCTTGCTACCTGAGGTCCCAGGGGTCCCTGCGATTGGGATTTGCGGCATGTCTTGCTCGACTGGAATCCAGGTACAAGGTACCGGGGTCGTGATGCGTAGACTTCCGGAGTGTGCTGAGTAGATTCCGCATATGTGGCGCCTCTTGGTACTCAGCACGCAAAGTATTCTCATTGCGCAATAATTTCTCGATATTGAGCTCACCAACTAGTTTTTCAATGGAGGAAGAAATTTAAACGAGAACATAGTATGGAGTATTTTGTGTGCGCGGTCTCGAAGAAACACCAAACATCCAGGCATGCGCAGCTCGAACGACGTGGCTTGGCATCGCAAGTCGACTACCGGCCCTGGCCTTCCCGAGCTTCAAGTCCACCGGAATTTGGTCGTGACCTTCCAGCACCTTGCCGAATGCAGAAACAGCCGAAGTACCGCGGTGTCTTCGGAACTGACCATATCCTTGTCACAAGAGCTTGCAACGGACGCGCACAGTCACAGCGGAGCGATGAGGTCAACGAGGCCGATGGTACCTCCCCCTGCTTTGCGACAGAGTATTATGGGCACTCCTTCCTCTTCCATGCGGCTATGCGACTTTGTCGCAAGCCTTGCATCCAACCTGCGACTTGGCCCCTCCTACGTCTCTTGTTTCCTTCCTCGCTGCTTGTGATAATGTGCTTCGTCGCCGACACTTGAACTGTACCGCCTCTGATACCGAGCTCCCCAATCTCGCCGCGCGAACTCCTAGACAGTTAATTTGGCACTTCCTCCAGGCCAACCATGCCACTGTTGCCGAGCTTCATCACGCGACCACCCAGCCAATGGGTCCAGTCCGCCCGCGGCACAATAGGAGGCATCACCTGGGGTCCAAGTGTGTCTGCCGCCAAGTGGGCAGTTCACTCTCTATTCAGCAATATTCAAGTTGGAACCCTGGTGCTAGTTGACGAGGTAGACGGCACCAATCATGTGTATGGCGAGAAGCTAGGCACTTCCAAGTTGCCGGGGAGGGTCGTCGTGAACGGCGCGATCAGCGTTCCTAGGGTGGAACTGGTTGTCAAGAAGAGCGCTTTCTGGATGCGACTCGTCCTGTTCGCCGACATGGGTTTTTCAGAAGCATACATGTTGGGCGAGGTGGACTGCACCGACTTGACGGCCTTCTTCCAGGTACTGTCGTCACTACTGCTGCTGCAAAGAAAGGCGCCATGGCATGCTAACAGTTCCGCGCGGTGTAGCTCTTCCTGGCAAATCGAGAACAGCTAGGTAACGGAACGACCCTGCTGTCGACTTTCTCGAGCTACGCCTCTGCGCTGGCTCGAAGAACGAACACGATGTCGAACTCCTTGCTCAACATCTCAGCCCACTATGACATTAGCAATGAAATGTTCGCAGCCTTCTTGTCACCAGATATGACATACTCCTGTCCGATCTGGGACAAGTCCGGTTCTTCCAATGAGACATTGGAAGAGGCGCAGATCAGGAAATTACAGGTATTTATTGACGAGGCGCACATCAAGTCGACAGACCACGTGTTGGAAATCGGAACTGGCTGGGGATCCTTTGCGATTCTGGCCGTGCAGCAGACAAGATGCCGGGTCACTAGTCTCACGCTCTCGCAAGAACAGAAGGCGCTTGCAGAGGACAGAATTGCCAAAGCTGGCCTCTCAGACCGAATAGAGGTGCTGTTGATGGATTATCGAGCCTTGCCCGTGCCCCAGCGACCTTACGACAAGGTCGTCTCGATCGAGATGTTGGAGGCAGTGGGGCAGGAGTTCCTGGGGACCTACTTTGCCTGTATCAACCGGCTGTTAAAAAAGGACGGTGGAATTGCGGTCTTCCAATGCATCACCATGCCCGAGGCACGACATGACGCGTACTCGAAAAGCGAGGAGTGAGTGGTTACCGGGCCGTGAGGTGCAGGCTGAGGTGCTAACCAGGTTCTAGTTTCATCAACCATTACATCTTCCCTGGCGGCTACCTTCCCTCGATCACACAGCTGATCGACCATATCAGCAGAGAATCCCATGGAACACTTGTTGTTGAGAAGGTGGATAATATTGGTGGCCATTATGCGAAGACTTTGAGGCTGTGGCGTGAGAGTTTTATGAACAACTTCGAAGCCAAGATCAAGCCTGCCCTTCTCGATAAGCACGGAGATATGACAGATGAAGGTATCGCCGTTTTCAGGAGAAAATGGGAGGTGAGTCACAACTCGGGATAGTATCCACTGGTCGCCGCTGACGAAGAGACCAGTACTATTTCAGATATTGCGAAGCCGGCTTTCTCGCCAAGACCCTTGGGGACGTAATAATTTCCGTTGGACGCGACGGAGCCATGGAGCTGATGGAGGGGATTCCCAAGTGAACCATCCTCTTGCGGTGCGGGTGCCTGGATTCGACGGGATTTAACAAGCGTGCTCACGCACTTTTCGGTTAATCTTCCGCAGCAGCATTACACTGTCGCGGTTTCGAATGCCGCGGGGTAGACTAGACGAGGTCGAATATTTAATGAGCATAATTATTGCGCAGGATTGTTCAATTCCGTCGCTTCTTCTTTGTCTTTTTCGGCTTTGCCTTGGGCTTGGATTCGATTGTCTTCGGGACAAACTCGGGGTACCGGCTGGCATGCTCCACGTCGAAAGCCGGCTTGTATCTCCTGAACAACAACATGGCGACTCTAGCATCTTCGATACTGGAATGCTGACCTGTCTGGATTTCGACACCCAATATCTCCCTGGCCAGGACTCGCAAAGCTGGCTTGGGTCCGTGACCATACTTCTTGAACCCGGAGAATTTGGCCGTGTCTCGGATGTCTTTCCGTGGGTGATCAAGTATCAAGACGTCTAGATCGTGCTTGAGATCATGGCCAACGAGAATCCGGCCATGAAGAAGGTGCCCTACTTGGGCCTGGACATCTGCGAAGTCTCTAGCTGTCGCCATGTGCTTTGGGGCTATGCCACTGATCCTTGTCCTCCAGTCCACCACTCGTTCCTGAGGGCGAACGTACGAGTCGTAAACTTGACGTCCGTGGAAGTCAACGATACTGACTCTGGCCAAAGCATGTCCGTAGCCTCCTTCTCCAATGCCGACCATCTCACAGTCGATGGCAATGTACTTGCCAACCTCTATGTCGCAGGTGAGGCCCTCGTTCGGCCGGACAGCTGACGCGGTAAGTAACGAGTTGTCCTTGGCACCCAGGCCGTACGCGTCTGAGACGGCCTCTGGCGATATGTCGTTGTCTTCGGCCCAAAGTGCGAGGGATGCGGATATTCCAGGCTGAGACTGCGAGGCACCCATGCTTGACCTCTTAGATTCTTTTGAGTTGCTAGCCCTGGAAGTGACGGGCTTTGTTTTCGGCTTGGGCCCTGAATCACTGCCTTTGAGCTTCTTCGAGGATTGTTGTGAGGCTCCGGCTACCGCTCCGTCATCAGCCTTCCTTTTCTGGCCTGTAGACTTGGTCGATTGTTGCTTGATCTTGGCCTGCAGCTGTTTCCAGTTCGACGAGAGTTCAGGCGCCATCCTACAGACTTGAGGTACTAGGCCACCGAATGATTTCGAATGTGCCACGTCAATCACAGGCCCATGACAAATGGCCGGAAAATGACCATTGGGGGGCTGTCAGGCCCTCAGTTTTCAAAGTGAGGTTGAGGTCTAGACACATGCAGTCTCACTGAAAAAGAGTGTTCAAGGTTGCCGGCCGAGAAAGGCCCAAGCGTCACGGCAGTGGGGCGGATTGCTGCTTATCAGATGTCAGCCCCCAATCCGTAGAAATCTGTTACTGACTTATGCAGTCGGAAGAACCACCCAACCTACCTTCTGAAAGAGCTGCTGTAGTGGCTCTGGAACAGCGCTGAAGACGACGCGGTCGCGAAGCACGACTTTGCATCAGTCAATCAATCCACCACTCCATCAATCCATCCACAACCACGTTCCGCATCGACAGACGCATCATGAGTCCGGGCGCTCTTAATGGAGAGGCTGTCGTTGGCAGCGATGGGTCGCGAAAAAAGGGCAAGGCGACACCCGACACAATCGTGTAGGCAATCATGCTTCCCCGTTGCGAGTTCCTGGCGCAAATGTTCACCCCACTAACGAGCGCCGTTGCAGGGTCGGGTGCATTGCTATGGTGCAGAAGAACGGCCACCCACGCCGCGCAGAAATCCTAGGCATCAAGGACACAAAGAGCGGCCGCCAGTATTACTGCAACTTCGACAACTTCAACAAGCGACTTGATGAATGGGTGCCACTCTCCAGGATCGACTTTGAACAAGACGTCGAGTGGCCAAACCCGGACAAAGACAAGCCCAAGGACGGTAAGACTAAGAAGGGGGCAGTAGCACCGTCCAAGAAAACACAGCCCGGGAAGAGACCGCAGAAACGACCTCCACCAGGAAAGCGAGAGCAGTCCATCACTTCCGAGGCTCAGACGCCGCACCCATGGCCAGACTTTGTGGACTCCCAGTCGCAAACGCAGAAGGGCACTCCCACTGGGGACGAAGGCCCCGATGTGGCTACGCCGACCCAAGATGCCGCACCTACGCCTGCGGCCGCAGACGAGATGGATGTGGACGGTGACGAGACACCAAAAGTTGACTCGTTCAGCAGAGAGGATGAGATCGAAAAGCTGCGAACATCAGGGTCCATGACCCAGAATCCCACCGAGATTGCCCGCATCAGAAACATATCGACAGTTCAGTTTGGTCAACATGACCTTTTCCCTTGGTACTTCTCGCCGTATCCAGAGGCTTTCACTCAGGAGGACGTTATTTACATCTGCGAGTTCTGCCTCAGCTATTATGGCGATTTTACTAGCTTCAAACGCCACCGTCACAAGTGCACGTTGCAACACCCGCCAGGAAACGAGATCTACAGAGACGATTGGGTCTCATTCTGGGAGATTGACGGGCGGAGGCAGCGGACATGGTGTAGGAATCTTTGTCTATTATCGAAGATGTTCCTCGACCACAAAACCCTTTACTACGACGTGGACCCATTCTTATTCTACGTCATGACCAGGCGGACGGAGAAGGGCTGCCACCTCGTCGGATATTTTTCTAAAGAAAAGGAGAGTGCCGACGGCTACAATGTGGCATGTATTCTAACCCTGCCTCAGTACCAACGCAAAGGCTATGGCCGGTTGTTGATCCAATTCTCTTACGAGCTGTCGAAGATCGAAGGCAAGCTCGGGTCGCCCGAAAAACCTCTCTCTGATCTGGGTCTCCTAAGTTACCGGCAATACTGGATTGAAAACATTGTTGACATGCTTCTCGAGTACCACGATAAAGACGATAGGTGCAGCATTGAACAAATTTCCTCAGCCTTGGCCATGACTACGCAGGACGTCGAGCACACTCTCCAGGCGTACAAGATGCAGGTTTACCACAAGAGTGAGCACAAGATTGTTGTGCCCAACAGCCAGATGGAGGCGCACAACAAACGAATGGAGAAAAAGAAGAAGCTGGTATGGAGAGAGATCAAACCTGATTTGATTCAGTGGAAGCCGCCTGTTTTCACTGCTTCGAACAGGACATGGGGCTGGTAAGGACCGCGGACTGCAGTCCAGTCATCAGTTGCATGCATCAAATGTAAACTCTAGCCATCAATAGCGTTAATTCAAGATACCCCTTTCGAGCAATGAATTTGAGGACATGAATTGAAACACGAAGTTATGTTGATGAAGCCTAAAGAGGGCCATTAACCTCGCCGTTCCCTCAGGGTCGCCGCCATCGACTACTGTCATGGACACACTGGCCACTGTATGTCAAGACAATTTGACTCCAAGTCAAGTCAAAACCTGAGGAAATCAATCTATGTGCACATTGGAGCTTCGTCTATTCGACTTCCTTGCGCCAGTGTCATCGTCATTCTAGCCTGTATTCCTACTTAACACGAAAGCCTGTTGTCCTGAACTCCCCTAAATATGCGAGTTACCGCCAGTGCATGTTGTCCAGCTCTGCAGCCCTGCAACTGCTCCCAATCACAAGACCGTTCTCAAAAGAATGTTTTGCGCGCGCATATGTATATGGGGCGTTGTGATGGGATCAGTAGAAAGCGTCTAGCTTGCTACCGCCAGAGTCGCCTGGTAGCTCTTGCTCCCCTTGGTCCCAAAGGGACTGTACAGTGCGGCCGAGGCGTGCGACTCCCTCGACGAGGTCTTGTTCTTCTTCCCACGCAAAACACAGTCGGATGCTGTTGGGGAACTGCACTGCCTTCTCATCGCCGGTGACCTGAAACATCTGGCCTGGTGGCACGATCAGATTCTCGTCCTCCAACGCTCGTTTCGCGATAGACTGGGCCGTAGGCCCCTTTCGAAATGTAATCCACACGAAATAGCCTCCGTAGGCCCTCTGTCCACCATCCGTGGGATTTGAGTCCAGCACCTCGATGTCGAACTGGTCCAAGTGTTCATGCACAGCCTGCATCATCAGCGCGTGCCTCCTCTGCAGACTTGGCCTGCAGGCCTCGTCGATGTGCCGCGCCAGCTGGCCACTCTTCATCATCTCGCAGACGATCGTCGCGCACAGCTGGCTGGGTGCGCCGCCAGACTTGGTCGAGCCGGTCTGCGCAAGACCAAAGGCGAAGTCCCGCGTGCCCTCAACCCAGCTGGTTCTTATGCCTGGCCCGACAATCTTGCTGAAGGAGCCGTTGCTGATAGCATGGCCGAACCACTTGCCGTCTGGCTGAGATTGATCATGTGTGCTGGGCCCCAGCGCAAAGTCGATGTCCGAGAGTCTCGGAAGTATCTTGACCTTGGCCGGCGGTGCACCTGAGGGAGGATTCGAAGAGGATCCGACGACAGGCCATTGCAAAAAGTCATAAACATCGTCGCAGATGATGAGGCAGTCGTACTTGCGTGCCAGACGAACGAGCGCCTCCCTCCTCCTGAGCGTCATAGTCTTCCCTGATGGGTTCGCGGCAGAAGGGACCGCGTAGATGACATGCCTGTAGACCTTCCTGAGATTCGGGTTCTTGTACACAGGCGCCTCATCCGGGTCGATCTTGTCCTCGATTTTCTTCAGGCCCCTCTCGAGCCAATCTAGATCGATACCCTCATCGTCCTCAGGAACTGCTTTCAGCCGTCCCTTGAATCCGGAGTCCTCGAAGATAGCACATGCCAGGTAATAGCAAGGCGCAATCGCCCATACGGCCTTGGTATATACTGGCTCGGTGAAAGACTGTAGTATGCAAGCCAGTGCCTGGCTCGCGCCGCCTGAGATGCAGATCCTCTCGGCGTCTGCCTCTGTGCCATATTCTTTGCTTAGGAACTTGGACAGCTCTTCACGCAGAGGCTGATAGCCTGGATCAGGGCCGTATTGAAGACCTGATTAAAAGTGAGCTTGTGTGGTCAAATAAATTAGAAGACGAGTGAGATAGCCCTCTCTCCTTAAGAGATTTCACTAACCTGGAACAAAGATGTCGGGATTGGACAGAACGACATTTGCGGCCGCCTTGAGTGCCTCTGCTGGTAATACATTAGGCGATGGCCACCCACGAAGAAGGTTGATGGATCGTTTTGGGGGCTCATTTGGGGGTGCTTCTGCGGGCGTCATTGTGAGAGAAGAGAAGGGACGTTGGTGGTAAGAAGGACTCGGGAAAACGAGCGGTCGGCCAATGTATCTCAGATATCTGGCAGATTTGCAGGAGGCAAGCATTGGAAAAGGCAGCAGTCAAAGCTACGCAGTCAGTACACCTGATCAACGATAGCGGAGGGCCTTTGCATCGAGCGTGTAAGCTCGACGATGGTAGTGGTCGGGCGAAGCGATAGTGCAGGTGAAGTGGAGAGGGGCCATTGTCCGGCTTTCGGCGTTGGCTTTGACGGCCGATCGAAAGTTTACCAAGGGCTCTTGTCCATTTATTACGAGCAATACAAGATTTACAATCAATCAAAATTGCTACACTGCTGAGACTTCAATTATTTTCATACGCAGTGAGAAGGCAGGACAAGGAGAAACGGGTTCTAACATTGACCGTCACTATGGGCAGCCTATTCCGGGCGCCATCGAGGCTTCAACCAGCGCGTCTTCCGGCGAGCCTCAGCCAGCTTCTTCAGCCCTATAGGCCGAAATCTCAATCTCGCGCCGGTCCGTCAGGCAACTTGACCGGCCCGCACCCGGAGGGCCCACTCCGTTCTGTTCGTTCAACCCGATCCCAGGTCACTTTGCTTGGCAAGCTATTCTTCAAGACAGGACTGCACGCTCTTTCTTTCGTTCTGATGGCCGAGGTACACGCTTTGCGCCAGATGACTACCAGATCTCTTTTGCTTCCGTTGCGGTCGACTTCGGTTTGAGAAAAGCCCACGAGGCAGAGGGCTGAGCTGCAACAGATGGCTTAAAAGTATTGTTCCGGGTGTGAGCTTCTTTTAAATCTTTAACAAAGCTATCTTCCGGTGTAAAAGAGATCGCATTGCTTAGCACGTTGATCCAAGAAGCAGAGATCTGTCTATGGTCCGTGAGGACCTCCAGGACCCCCGAAGCCACCACCACCACCGCCGCCAGGACCTCCGAATTCAGGGCCACCGCCAGGAGGGCCACCGCCATGAGGGCCCTCGTGCTCGTCTGATCCGCAGCAGCTGCAAGACTCCTCACACCCACAGCAGCCGCATTCCTCTTCAAAGCCACCGCGAAGACCCATCTCCATCTGAGGCTCAGACGTCTTATGTGAATCAGTCAGCCAGATGTTCGCTGCAAATCCTGCCAAGCGAGTCTTGTCTTACTGGATAGGATGACTTACGGGCTGACGGGTAATCACCACACCCTCGAGGGCGGGGACCTCCATAGGTTGTTGTTGTTGAGGTGGGTCGACTTCAGGCATCTTGCGCAACTGGGTGGCAGAAAATATAATGGTTGTGAAAGTCTGTTTCACCAGACCATATCTAAGCTCAAAGCCATGAGGATCATTCTGTTTATATCTTGAATTGTTTGACACATTTTATGGGTCAGAACATGTCAGGTCGTGGCCGCGCCATCCTGTGGAGTTGTGGATACTTCCAGCTTGACCATCATTTGCAATGAGTGGAGCGCCATCTGGGTATGCATAGTAACACTCATGATATTTACCGCTAAGCCCCAATGCACGCGTCTCTGTGGCCCCCTACAGAAGTCTGAATGCTGTGTTTGGTCCCCTTAGGCGAAGACCCTGTCGTCGTACCTTATGGTTAAATTTGATCCTGGCGCTCATTGCAGCCTGTACTCTGGCTGGAGATTACAGACACGCAGACAATCCCTTGTGCCCTTCTTTCTTAGCAATTCATACTCTACATCTTTTTAACCAAGGGCAGATGTTGCTTCCATAATCTCCTCCTCGCTAGGTCGATTGACAATCATGAGATACAGCACATCCTGCGAATATGTCAGCGAGACGTCAAAAGGCAAGTTTTGAATAGTTGCGGGGCAATTCACCTTCTGCAACAGCTTCTTAACTCCGCCGATCAAAGATAATGGGCCAAGACCATCAGCTGGCGATTCGCGTCCACCTAGGGGAGCACGAGGTACGCCATCAATAGATCGGCCAACTTGTCTGAAGTCGCGGGCAGTACCTCTACCTCCCACACCTAGAGCAGGCCCTCGACCGAGCCCTCCACGACCGAGTCCTCCACGACCGAGTCCTCCACCAGCATTATCTTGAACCCAATTCCGAATCTTGCCGGTAGAGGCCTTCCCTCCCGTGACGAAAGCCAGGAGATCGCCACTGGACGCAGGGTGACTGGGGTCTGCGTATCGGGAGCGGAAATCAGGCTTGGGAGCTAGGTTCGCCATGTTACTCTCCGGGTTGTCGCCGGACCACTTCGCGACGGCCCGCCGGTCGAAATAATCGGTAAGAAAGGTGCCGCTGCGCTTGATGGCGTTCTGCTTCTTGGCCTCTGCCTCTGGGTTCTCGGGTGTCGAGGAAGCCAGAGCGTCAAGCCTCGGGAAGACCAGTGGCGCCGTCTCCGGGAACTCGAAGCTACTGGTCGCGGAAGAGGACTTCATACGGCCCTGGATCTTCCCAAACATCCCTCCACTTCCTGTCGAAGTATTCGCGATGGTTGAACCCAGATCAAAATCAACAGTCGTGACAATTGAAGGATCTTGTGGCTTCCACGTCATTAGTAACGCGACCACTCCTTTCGGCTTGAAGTACTCTTCGTTAATCTTGTCAAGGAAACTGTTTGTCTTGGTGCGACTGTGTATCTCGGACGCAGCATCTGCCGCCATCTTCGTCGCGATCGAGACCGCGATTGTAACAGGCTCGGGCACGTGCTGTGCTGCCAGTGAAGCCAGGTTGATCGCCTGGAGCCATGGGTTAGGTTGGACGGCCTTGTTCAGCTTGTCTAGGAAGTCAAGGAACGCTGGCTGATCGATCCCAACGTTGTCAAAGAGCGGTGCGTAGGCTTGGATAAACCCACGCGTTCGCGCCTTCGGCCGGCGTTGGGTGATTACCACAGGCAAGTCGAGGCGCCCAGTAGGAGGGACTGGTAGCTCTATAAGTTGGTGAGTGCGTATGAAGTCATCTGCCAATGCTGAGACCTCGCCTGGAGTGCTCGGGGTGCTCGATATTCGGTTTGCTTCTCCAGCAAGATCCTCCTGTGCTTCATCGAGCTGCCAATCGGTCTCATCATCCCCCCTGGTAAAAGTCTCGCCACGCTCTCCCTCGTCCTGTGAGTTGGCATGCGCAGTCGTACTAGGCAATTCTTCCTGCTGCTTCTGAGCTCTCTTCTTTTCTTTGTGGTGTTGTATGCTTTCTGAGGCGAGACCGACACCGGCAGCAGCGCCCTGGACAAGTATACCCAAGGGCCCACCGCTCTCATTGCGCCGATTGCGTGCACTGCCAAGCATCTCCTATGCTCGAGACGGTCGCTCGTGATTAGATAGTGACTGATGATGGAAATTCAAGGGGCTTTCAACTTGGATGAGACTGGTCTGCACCAATGAGCCTTGAGACAATGGCCGTCTTTTTCTTGCCAAGAGGCAAAGTAGTGCTCTTATATACTCCTGAACTGGTTCAATGTAAACAACGGGAATCCTTCCACTTCCATCGGTGTAAGCGATAACGAGAAGGACTCCCGCTCGTATCCCAAGCCCACCATTGTGTGTATCACTCCAGGCAGATACACACCAAATTCGGCTGAGCACTGCCGCGTGGATGCTTTTGAGTGCTTAAATGTCAACGGTTTTAAGCCGGAAATGCCTCCTTCGCGATGGGGTTGAGGTCGACTCAATTTCAAGCAGCTGCAGTTACGCAACCCCCGTAAGCACTAAGTCGTGAGGCTGAGCTGGAAGAAGGATTGTACCCAGCAATTTAGGCTCGATATCGTTCTCGTTCTCGTCCTCGTCCTCGCGTTTGACATCAGCTGGCTTAATTCAAGTGTGGGGTATCGTCGTCACGTACTAAGCTCCTCCTATGCGCTGCCAAGCTATCAACACCTTGCAAATTAGTGGTGGGATGGCCTAACGTGTGCCACACAGATAGAACCAGCTGTTCCCCGTACTTTGCTTGTAGATGACCATAATACTTGGAAGCCTCGAGTTCTCAAGGCTCTCAAGAATTTGAGGCAGCAATGTAATGCTTGTGTTGGGGGGTTTCTGCAGTGCTTGGGAAAGAAACCCGGTGATAGATCTGCCAAGATGAGTGGTTGATCCATCGACTATTTTGAGAGATTCAGACAATAAAAATGCTTAATAGGGTATCCTGAGGTCTGCTTGGGCCTATGCGATGTCACTAGCGTGTATCTACAGGTTCCGGGATCCACCTCCCTATGGTTTATCCTCCCATATATCGTATGGCATAGCGTCCTTGAATATCAAGTGTGGTTTGCGGTTGGCTAGGTCCAATATCGTTTCAGCGAATACACCGTTTGCCCCTAAAATAATTTCGTCAGCTCTAAGTAGCAGCAGAGTGAATGCTTGGGCATTAAGAGGTAATTAGGTCTTACAAGCGAACCAGCTCCCTTAAACGAACAATATGTTAGCTCACTTCAATCTTGCATGTATGAGTCTTGCGGAAAACTCACTGGTATATGCGTATCCCGAGTTCACGTCGATGCTTTCGTGGATGAGTCCAAGCTTGGCACTTTTCAGCACAAAATCAAGGCAACCCATGATCTCAGCATCATTGTCAGTCGTTTGTGCTTGAATCAACAAGCTCATTGGCCAGGCATTGCGGAGGCCAATGTGAGGCCCTGCGAGCGTCAGCAAACATGCACTCGAATTTGTACGCAGGTATGAGAACCCACCTCCGATACCTCGAAACTCTTGCCCCTCGAGGTAGTATGGATTCGACGCTCGACTCAGTAGCATTTTGCGGGTGTTCTGGTAAACTTCGTCGTCCGGCGGGACGAATCCCATCAAAGGCAGAGCCAGTAAACTAGGATAGTTGGCGTCATCCATCAAGATGTGAGAGCCATAGCCGTCGACTTCGTACGCAAATACGCGACCGAACTTGGCGTGCTGGACCACACCGTGTTCCCAGATACCGTCGGTAATCTGCTGACTCCAATATGCGAACTTCTCCGCAGTTTGGGTTTCACCAGCAGCCTTGAGGACTTTGGCCGTCCTCTTCAATTCAACCGCCATCATGGCATTCGCTGGGATGAAGAAGCCAAGGATGGTAGCGTCGTCACTGGGCCTAAAAGCGCTGCGGATAAGACCAGTACCATTGTTCAGAGGATTTCCCACGCCGTCTAGATTCAGGGTCTCGGTCCCAACGAAGGTCTGACGCTTGAAGGTGTATGTATTCCTGCGATACTGTCCTGTGGCAGGATCGAATGTAGACTGGCTCTGTTGACTCAACACTTCGAGCACACCCTCCAGAGCCAGCAACCAGCGCAAGTTCACGAAATCGAGAGAGCCAGTGGTCTCGTAGAAGTCGTTTGCCAAAGTCAAGAAATGGCCGAGGCTGTCCAGCTCGTACTTGCACTCGAAGACGAAAGAGGGCTCGTAAGTCGGATGAACAAAGTCGTCTTGCCCATTGTACGAGTTCTTGAGGCCAGAGATAGGTGGGGGCTGAAACGCATTACAGTACGGTGACTCGATAACGTACTCAGACTGCGTGTTGATCGCTCCTAGGATCAGGTTGAACACGGCCTTGTCCTTCTTCGCAAGCGGCATGTACGGAGACAGCTGATTACAGCTATCCCGGAGCCATTCAGCTATGATGTCCCCAGTGATAATGAATGACTGTGGCCCCGTCCACGCGCCGTCGTCCAGAGCGCTCCTCCCAAACTCTTTCTTCTTGAACTTCCTAGTCCCGTCGGTGTGGAATTTGACTGTCGTATCTGTGGTCGATGGAAAGGCATTCTCGAAGAGGCGGGCCAGGTCAGGGTTCTTCATCCGCGAGGTAACATCTTTAATAACATTCTCGATTGAATCAGAGTGGAACGTGCGACACTTCGGATGTGGCCGCTGGAACGGCAGCTGTAGGGGCCCTTCGCTGTTAGGGGGGCTACGTCGCGTTAGCCGTTCGTCTGCTCGATGCGCAAGTGGGCGCGGACATACTGAGGACTTGTCGAGTATTTCGCATAGTCTGGACATGCCTCGGCATAGTCAAAATTGGCATCGCCCACCAACGGTTTCTCTTGCGCATAGCCAAGCGGTCCATGTGCGAGCGCACCCAGCGGTAGGAGGGCCGCGGCCAGAGAAGATCGCAGCAATCCCATCGTCTTGGGCGTTCGTCGATGCCGGCGGGCAGAACCAAACGAGAGGACAGCGCGAGGGGTATGGGGAGGTTCTGCGAACGGAGTGCTCGCTCCGGTGCGAGCAGGATACAGCGACTGTCGCTCTTATCAGCAGAGAAAGCGGCTTTTGAGGTGCCCTACAGCATTCATTGGCGCGTGCGAATTAGGGACCGACGAATGCTGCGCTGAACGGACGGCCCCAGCGAGTGAAGAGCACACGTTGCAACGAACAGGAACCAGGAGCAAGAGGTTGAGGACGGTGGGAGGTGGTCGAGGAGATGCCAATGCTCGGATGTTGATGTTCCCATGCATAGGAAGCTTGTTACCCCACAAAGATCGTCGCACTTCCAGGGATCCTGCGCCTAATTTTCAGGGGTCATACAAGGGGGCGGCTCTAAGATGGGTTCAAACGCGCAAGACGCTTGCGAGGTCATCTGTGACCCACTCGATCTCGCCTGCTATTTCTATCTCCAGACAGACTAACCACTTGTCGTGCGTCTCCAGTATGTGCCTACAGCACTCTTGCTACTGCCCGGGCCTAAACTCCCCTGTCCTTCAACGAGTCCTAACTGAGGGATACATCATTCTTTTCACAATCATTTCTTGCTGAAAAATGACATGATATTGCCCTGACCCTTCGCAGCTGGTTTCTTGGGCTTGGAGGGTTGTGAGCTGGCCTCTGCTTTCTTCGCAGCTGGTGGCGCTGGTTCATCCTCTGAGAAAGATTCCCAACCAGATTCCTGAACAGTGACTATCTCAAGTGTTAGAATGTGCACGAGATCCCAGTAGTGGGTAATTGTTGGTTGCGACTCACCCAAGTAACCTTGATCATCCATGACTGTCTTCTTTTTCATCACACGCCTCCTTCCCCGGCGTCGTCCATTGCTGGCGCTTGAAATGACCTCGGCTGGCTCTGGTTTCTCGTCTATCTCCGGCTCTGGTTCTGGGACATCCTCAGGCTCTTCCATTGGCGTGTCTTCATTGTCTGGCTCTTCGTCTTCACTGTCCTCCTCCATCATGCGCTTCAACTCCTCCTGGCGGTCTTTCCTTGTCTTCCGTGCCGTGTCATCTTCACTCTTGGGCTCGACCACAGTATCGTCCTCTCCATCATCAGAAAGTTCCTGCATAGGTGAATCCTCTGCGGCACTTGCTGCTGTTGACCGGGGAGTACTAGCATTCTTCGGTTTGGAAGCAGCTTTGGCGAAGGACTGCATGATACCTCCAGAAGCTCCGCGCTTGAGAGCAGGCGGTGGTTGCTTCGACCCTGACAGCACTGGAGTGGACTCCTTGGAAGCTGGTTTCTGTTCTGGCTTGGCTTCCTCCTTGACTTGCGTAGCCGGTGTGTGCCTCGGGGCAGGCGGTTTCGCGTCAGCTGTCTTGGGAACTGCCGCAGCAGGCCTGGGGCCCTGGCCCTGGCGCTCTCTTCGCCATACGTATGGATTGCGAACAGGTCCAAGGGAATGTTGTATGTTGGCTGAACCGTCCTCGGCTGCCGCGTCGTTGATTGGCTTTGACACATCGGCAAGTAAATGGAGGTCCTGCAGGGAGGCTTAACATCATACAAGTCGCACGCGGATAGATGAGTCTTACCTTTACAGGGTGCGTTCCTAGACTATATACGTGAATGGAGCTGATGCTTTCATACTGAGATAGCACATCTGTGAGGCGAGTCAATCAAGGATCCGGGGTAAAGGGGCCACGGCAGTATGTTTTACCCTCGAGACTTTCCTCGGCCACAAGAGATAGCGTTGTCACGGGGCCGTCATCCACCGCAGGCTCAAGTTCTGGGGGGGAGCTGGCCATTTCCACGTCGCCGTCTTGCTGGGAGTGGCCATTGGTGTGGGTGACCTTCCTAGTACCATACAACATGTAGGTTGCGTGGACTGATCCTGAGCGTTTGCCATTTTGCCAGGAGTGGAACTCGTAAAGCATCCTAAAAGTTGATGAGCATGAGACTCTTTGGTGCACAAAGACATGCTCACTGTTTGGCAACATTGACGTTGACTTTTAATGCCCGACTCAAAATCCGGTATGTGACCTAAGGAAATATCAGTTTGCGGATTGGAATCGGTGCAGCCGTGGATGAGAACATCTCACAATTTTGCCCTCTGATAGGACCTGTTCAGCGAGGTAAGTCTTGTAATCGTCCATGGTGAAAGCGATTGCGACTTGGCGCAAGGTTTCTGCTCTGATCAAAAAGTTGAGGCACGAAAAGCCATAGAATCGAGTTCGACCCGAAGACTTTCAAGACCGGGAGGAAGTGTAGACGGGGAGTAGCAGCTGAGCACTTTCACAGGAAGTTGGACGCGTTTCTGTACCTGCAGGGGTGGGGGCTGTCTCTTTACGCGCTTTCAGGTCGCGCCTCCCCAAAAGCGGACCCAGTGACGGCCCTTCCTCGAAAGCCGACCTTCCTAGCGACTTTGCAAAAGTCAACTCCCAAGTCTTTTGATGCTGCGTACTCAAGTCCTTTCGCCTGTTGGGACCACACTTAGAATTACACCAATCAGTGCGACGAATAATCCTGCGGACCATACGAGAGGCGCGATCAAGAATGGACGCCCGGATCGCGGGCAACGCCACGAAGGACGATGGCTTCGACGTTTCTGACCCGACAGACTGGCTGGGAACGCCTTTGGCAAGCCTGATGCCTGTCGAACAGTCCCTACGATGTCATGTCTGCAAAGACTTTTACAATTCCCCTATGGTCACGTCTTGCTGCCACACCTTCTGCTCCCTTTGTATACGAAGAGCCCTCGCCAGTGACGGGAAGTGCCCACTGTGTCGCGCTACGGACCAGGAGTCAAGATTAAGGGGAAATTGGGCAATAAGAGAAGCAGTTGAGAGTTTCAGCAGAGGAAGAGAGGCGATGCTCAGGCTTGCACGGGAACCGCAAGCGCTTGCGACTGATGCGCCAACCCGGACTCCAAAGAGGAAAGCGGGTGACGGAACGAACGAGGGTGCAAAAAGAACGAGGATGTCTACCAGGTCGAGC
The DNA here is from genome assembly GCF_026229845.1 of Diaporthe amygdali. Lineage (NCBI taxonomy): Eukaryota > Fungi > Ascomycota > Sordariomycetes > Diaporthales > Diaporthaceae > Diaporthe > Diaporthe amygdali. Next base: position 1,260,516 of record NW_026517029.1, read on the forward strand.
AGCGCGAGGGCCACGGAGACTACATCGGCCATGATGAAAGAGATGGGAGTACCAGACGTGGAGGAGATTGAGGCAGAGGAGTACACACCGGGTAGGCGCTTACCTTAACACTGCACGGACAACCGAGTGTGCTCGAGACTAACGCAACATACAGATGATGGTCTCGTTGCTTGTCCAATTTGTTCATGGAGAATGAAGCCTGAAAAAGTTGATAGGCACCTCGATACCGACTGTCCTGGAGAGCCACGACCACAGCCGAGCGAGTCAAAGCCAAAGAACATTGGTTTTGGCAATATCCGCCATGCAGTCAATACCTCGACCAAACCCCAAGAGAGGCTGTCGTCACTGAACTACTCACTGATGAAGGACGCTGCTTTGAGGAAGAGGCTTTTAGAGATAGGGATCTCGAGTTGGGGTTCTAGACAACTACTTGAGAAGAGACACAAGGAATGGGTTATGATATGGAATGCCAATTGTGACTCGGCGCGACCAAAGGCCAAGTCCGAGCTTTTGAGAGACCTTGACACCTGGGAACGGACACAGGGCGGCAGCGCTCCTTCCAATTCTCATTCGGCGAACCTGGGTGCCCAGATAAAAGACAAGGAGTTCGATGGTGTGGGATGGTCCGCAAAACACAGCGACTCTTTCAAAGATTTGATCGCCAATGCTCGCAAGACTCGGCGAAAGGCGGAAGAGACTACCCGGGAGTCATCACATGAATCTCGGGGCCAGTCTCTGACCGTCAGCGACATCAACTCGGAACAGCAGCCTGATGCCATGGGCAACAGTCAGAGTCATGCCGAGGAACATACAATACGAAGTTCCGACACAGTCATGGACCAAAGCATTACGTCAAGCCAGATAGCAGCAGACCAGTCGCCTCGAAAAATACCCGAGGACAGAGTCACAAGACTTCTGTCAGAGGATCAACCGTTGCCCTCTGAGATAGATGCCGTATCTAGCTCTGGAACTGCTAGGACAATAGCTCAATAATGTAATGTCTACTACAGGGCGCCGAGTGCTGCTTGTTGGGTAGAAACTAACTAAATGATACCCAAGCACCTTCATGCAAACAACGCACTCCATGGAACTCAACGCATTCATTTGCTCCCAATGCACGCTGACCATTCGGTATTTCATGGGCGTCCCCTCTCTACCGTTTTTCTTGACACCACTGTCGACTTCGTTTCACTTTGGCCCCTCCGAACCAATATACATATTCGACCCACGGCAGGCTCACATTGCTATGCAGTCATTAGAGGCACGTAAATATGGTCACATTCTGCGCCAGTCATCTGTAAATCCTTCGTCAAACGACCCGTGAGAGTCGCCCGGTTTGAGAACCTCGAGGATAATGCTGCTAAATAGCTTCTCTGTGCAACTCAAATGTCGAAACATGTTTAGGTCGACCTGGTTGCCGGCAGTGTCCCATGTTCGGGCTGTATCTGAACGCAGACGATTTCATCCACTTTAGAAGCTCGAAATGGCTGTTGACGGTGGATAGGGGGTTTGTTGACGTGGTTGCTCATCCAGGGCACGACCCAGATGAGCTAGGAACAAAGAAGCAATCTATCTTCGGCGGCAGTCTTCCAGCAATGCACTAGATCCACACGTGCTCGCCTGCCTGAAACAGATCTTGGGGACGCTCCTTTGAGCCCAGCGAGCCACTAGACAGTCTTGTGGTCGGGCTTCACGGTCTTGGAAGCTGTTAGCTGCGACAGTGACCTGGATATCTACAGGCGGGGTATCTTTCGTCGCTTAGGGCAGCCTTTGCTAAGACACGGACCGAGCGAACTGAAGTCCAACTGACAAGGTAGATAGGTGTGAAAGCAACAACCTTCAGAAAGGGCTTCATGGACTGTTGTTGTTGCGCCGCCTCGTTGCGAGCCTCAGGCTTGAATTCGGATATGCTGAAGTGAGGTGGCGCAAATAAGTTGAAGCCGTTCAGTCAAGCACCAAAGGCTTCTTTAGTCACCAGGTGTCTTCGGTGGAATGTGGCTTGGGTGCTTCCAGCCATTCCGATCATGAGCTGCCACGTTCAAAGATACAGTCACATTGACTGGAACGACAAGGGAGACGACCATCGAGGTCATTCTCGCATTCTGCGGAATTTGGTTTTGTGTCAGCCAGGTCGCAATAGCCCTTCGCACTCCCCACCAGTGATACGAGAGGCGTGAGCGCTCTCTGGACATATACCATGATAACGCATGAACGCATAAAGAGATCATTCGCCGAACAGTGTAGATTACTCACTCTGAGAACATGATTCTGTACACATCATGAAGTGATATCTTGGTCAAGATTGCTTCCACTCAATACAATCATGATGCTCTGTGGTCCGCATTAGCTCGCCTCCTGTTTCTGGGGCTCGTCCTTTAGCGACATTTTACTCATCTCCCCTGAGAGTCTGTCAGCCTCCTGGCCCTCGTTCGTGATTGCTTGCGGAGCATCCAGGCTTGCAAGCCTCCTCGCAATGTTCTCCGCTTCTTTCTGCTCCGCGGCCTCCTTCCTTGACCGCTCAAGCTCGTCTTCCTTGTTCGTCTGCTCCTGCAACATAGCCTCGAGCTCGTCGTCAATCTCCTCCTCGTCGACCACCGGTCCTTGTTCTGCAAGTATGTTGTTCAGCTCATCAGCCTGGCCCATTTGCTCGCGCATGCGGTCCACCACCTCTTCCACTCTTTCAGCACCTCCGACTTGTGCATTCAAGGTTTTCAGGACTTCCGTGCTCGCGCCCATGACCTTCACCAATTGCACGTTATCCGATGCCTGCTCGATCTTGGCCGAAACCTCCTCGATCTGGCTGAGCGTGGCGAACCGCTGCTGCAGAGATGATTCTGCCAGCTTCTTCGACTTCAAAGCTGCCATGGCCGAGACGCGATTCTTCTTAGCCACCGCATCTCTTGCCGCCACCGTGAGCTCCTCGATCTTGTTGTTCAATACTGTCGTCTGATGGTTCAGGTACTCCGCAAGCTCCCTGAGCGATGCTATCGTCTCGTCCTCTGTGGTGATCGCCGACTCTTGGTCGTCAGGGTTCCTGATCTTGACCGTCTTCCCATCGTAGAGTAGCACACCCTGATCCCTTGACATAAACCGTAGCAGGACCTCCATATCCGTCTCAGACAACTGCTGGCCCTTCAATATTGAATCCTTGAATTCCATCTGGAATTGCACTTTCGAAAATGTCCTTTCAAACCGCGAGGTCAGCCCCGACGTCTGCTCAAGTACGGCCTTAGAGGCAGCCTCCACGTTCGCGACGACCACGAACTGCCCACCCGGTAGCCTCTCATCTCCACCAAAAGTGAACGCGCTAGTCAGGCCCAAATGTCTGAAGCCCCATGAGGCGATACTCCAAGGTATTGAGCTCCAGGGTTTGTGGTATATGCTCTCGTTCGCCTTCAAGAAATCCTGTATCGGTATGAGATCTCTCTCTTGTGTCGCCTCGCGAATGACAGCGCCGAGGGCTAGTGGTCGACCGTACTGCTTGCTTTCTAGGGCTCGTAGCAACGACTCGTCGGCTTTCAAGACAACGTGGTTGGGGTTGGGCGACGAGCCGGACCCGCTGGGTGCCAGGCCAGCGCGAACGAGGCCGGCGAGGCCACGCCTCCAGGCGGAGATGTTGGCTTGGTATCCATCCGGGTTGGTAGAGCGAAGGCCACGAAAGTCGGAGTAGAGGGCTGGTATGCGTGCTCTGTTTGGCGTGGGTCAGCTTGGCATGGTGTCTCCTGGCCGATGTGAGGCTACGACTGACTTTCGAAACCCCTGCTCATGCTCAATGAGCCACTCGAGGGCATCAGACATTCTGAGGCGTGGGCTCGCCTTAGCGGTTTTGTAGGTTGGTTTCTTTGGCAACGGGAGACGGAAGGGCGAGATGACGTCGTGCCGGTGACGAGACCGCCAGGGTGCTGCCCGGTTCACAGCGATTAGTGAGTCTAAGTAAAATCAAGGGCTACGTAGCAACGCTCGAAAATGGGAACGAGAGCTGCGGCAACGGAAACGACGATACGTTAGACGAGGTTCGTGAGCAAGCTGCAAGGTCCAGTCTGGGGTACTTGGGCTCCCAGACTGGGGGAACAAGCCTTATCGCTTATCTGCCCATGCAGGTCGACCGCCAAACCCCAAACAACCCCACAGTACCTCCAACCAAGACAACATCGAATCCACCATAGCAAACTCACGATTCCACATGGTCTATATATACAGCCTACATAGATAGGCTCTTCATACGGGTTCAGAAGGCATCGATTATGTGAAAATTTTCCTTATGCAGATTTTATTTGCTTGCCCAGATCATGCAGCACGTCGCTCTCGGCCGCTAATAAGATAGACCCCGGCTCGGACTGCCAACAAGGGGTCGGCAGATGCTTCAAGCCCAGGAACATCCCTTGGGACAGGATCAAAGATAATGTGCTTCTGTTCCGCAGCATCATTCTCTTCCAGACCCTTGAGAGAAATCGTACCTAGATCTACCACCTGTCTCTCATCTGGCCAGTGCTCACAGGCATCATCAGTGATGTCTCCGTTTTCAGCGACCTGCGCTTTCAAAGTGAACACCACGGGCCCAGTTTCGACCAACTTCGGTATCTCGTCGAACAAGTAGTTCTCACTCCTCTCCTTGACCTCCTCATCACCCAAAGTTCTCAGTCCAGCGGCCGGAACGATCCTGTATCGCACGTACGTTTCGTTCCCACCCGAATCGATTAGCTTGAAGGCATTGACGCCGAAGAACTGCTCGTTGGCAAAGCTTGCGGGGGCCGGTTTGGGCGCCTGTACGAAGGCTAGTGCCTTAGGGTGAGTGTTGAGGAACGATTCGACCGTGCCATCTTTCAGTGCCTTGAAGAAAGCAAGCGCCTCGTCGCCATTGGAGCCTGGAAAGGCATCCACACTGTGCGCGATGATATCTGTGTGGACGCGTCGGGGCTGAGTAGCAAGCTGGAATCGCAGCGCGAAGCCACGGGGTTCGGCGTTGGAGTTGTTGTCCGGAACGTTTGGCAGCCCAGTGGCTGTTCGATGCTAGTTGAGTTTCGAAAACGTCCACGTTTTAGGGCGGGAACACTCACAATTCGAGAACCGGGCGATTACAGGGGTGGATGGTTGGTTGAAGTGCGGTGCTATAGACAGTTTGCCTGCCTCCAGGCTCGGTGTGAACGTTCCTTGGAGCAAAATCCCCTTTGCATGGGCTACAGACAAGACAGTTAATTAATATTTATCGTTGCCATGGAGCTGCTTCTGAAGTGGAATCAATCTGATAATTGTTCTCACCTGGTCGGAAGCCTGGATGAGGTCCAAAAATATCGTGAAGTGTCTCGACCAGCCCCTGACTGGTCTCCAAAATGTGTTTATCAGTAGGAAGAGGCATATTTACGCAGCTTTTGATTCTGCGAGAGACCCAAGCTCACTGGTTCAAGAAATTATGCAATGCTTCTTCACCGTTCATGAGACAGCCTCTCGTAGACAGGTAGTGGAAGTTAAGTATTCTGCGGTTCATGCCCCGAGACGCAAAAGAGCCGTCGAGACCCGTCGACCATGCCTACATCAACGAATGTGATGCCATCGGAATTCCAAATCGCAACATTAAACCCTCTCTCATTGGATAAAGTGAAGGCAATATTGGTGATGCACCATGTTGCTGACTGAGGGACTGCATACTGGCGTAGTTGCTAGCTTGACTTTTGGCCAAGATCTCCACAAAAGACACCAACTATCCGTGATAACATGTGCTTAGGCGACCGGCCACGCCAAAATTGACACTGGCGTCCTGTTACTAGGCTAGTTTGAGTCCCGTGGAGGAATATGGTCTTGCAAGGCCTAGCCGGATATGTGATTGCGCAATGCTGAAGACGATGCTTGGATTAGGACAAACAGTGCGGCCTTGATGATTAATACAGATGCAGTGCCTCTCGCTGAAGTATTTGAGGCTTGCTGATATTAAAGTTGCAATCCCCCGGTGCCAGTCGGGCACGACCATGAGTTCAGGGTCCGGAGCCGAGCTTTCACGATGCACAGGACCCACCGGACGGGCCGGCCCAAGAAGTCGGCCGGGTTCCAGGTGGGCCCGCTGTTGCACCGGGTTCCGACATGAAGCAGCCCAACCCGATGGGACAACTGTACTGCACAAAGCAGTTATTTTACATGGCTATAAAACAATCTCAGCGGCACTTCATGAAGCTGCTGTGGAGTTGCTGTGGCTTGAAATGTTGCACCAGGGCCTAGACTTGTTAAGATGAACTGGTCTAGAATATTGTCTTGATGATTTAGTATGCCCAGACCGGATTTTCGAGTGTACCACGACACAGCCTTGACCAACTTGGTGATGCCGCAGGTCTAGTCCTGACACCAGACCATCCATGTCGATAACTCGGGGCCATACCCAATCACCGCGAAGAGTCTTTTGCCGTGATTATCACGAGACTGGGGTCTTGCAGCACGAGTGTGTAAGGCGTTGTGAGAAAGTCCAGACAATCATGTTTTGATTTTCACTTCCACGTGGAATAGCGCCCGTTTGAAGGAGCTACATTGATCAGCGGGAACGCCAAACTCGTGGCGACCCAAAGTTATCTCTGGACGACTGCGCGTTCTGAAGGAGCTTGAGATGCTTGAGCCTGCGTTGGGATGATGCTGGGAGGACACTCTTGCCAGCTCACACTGCCTGCCCACACACAAGCACAAAGCTAATCTGTGCCTAGGTGGTTCAGATGATCTAGAACGGTTGATCGGACACCCTGACACATCGTCCAACAGCCGCCAGCGCCGGTGGGACGGCTGGCAAACCTTAAGGACCAGGGAGGAACCCCGCTGTTTCCCCAGGAACGCAAATTGTACGACACGTTCATGGCCTCCGACATATGTGCTTGTGAATGCTATGTTCAGAAAGCTGCCGACTCGTGCATAGCAGATGAATTATTTCATTCTTCGTCCCGTCTCAAGGCCTGGTCGTATGCACGGCAGAAGCTGCAGCTTGACGTCGAAAGAGCGGTGGGGGAGAAGTGAGGTGCCCCGGATTCCTGGGCACAAGTTCTGTCTGATATCGATTCCTTCGATCGGATACGACTTGACTACTGCGCAGTCAGTACGCAGTTCAGTCGAGAAAGGATGCAGAGTTAAAGATATACTCTAAAACATTCACTTATTCTCTGCTTTATAGGAAGGTGTTTATTGCCTGTAAAGCAATAATAGTTGTAGCTTTATAATTAAAACCTTTTTTTTCTTTAAAAGGAATTAGGAATTTTAATAGCTAAGTAAACTAATTAAGGTTTTTTTTTATTTAGTTATAAGCTCCTTTTTTTTTTACTAAGTATTTTATAATTAAGCTAATTTTTAATTTTTAATTATTTTATTTACTATACTAAATATTTTTTATTAATAAGTAAATTTTAAAACTTACTATAGCAAATATTATTATAAATAATAGTATTACTGCTTTTTTACTTAATTAATAATTTTAAAGTAAAAGTAACTATATAATTTAATATTTTAAATTTAAATAAAAAGCCTAAGATATAAATATATTTAATATTTTCTTTTTTAAAGAAAACGTTATTTTTAAAAAACTTATTTTAGCTAATTATATAGTTTATATTAATAAAATAAATATAATAGCTAGCACTTTAAATTTATACTTTAAAATTATTAACTTAGTACAAAGCTTATTAAAGTAATAAGCTAAATATAAGAAATAAAAAAACTTTAAATAAAAAGTTTATTAAATAAAGCAATTTTTAAAAAAATAAGTTTTTTCTATTATTTTATTAAAAATTAAAAATATAAATTTACTAATTAACGCTTATAATTATATTACCTTTACTTATAATATATTAAATAAATTTACTTAAGAGCAAATTTTATATAATATAAAAAAATTATACTTAAATAAATACTTATTTATAATAATATTTTTTAATAAGTATTATATTTTAAAAGCTAAGCTAGTTTTAATTAGTTATATAGCTTATTTAAATAAATAAATAGTAATTAATATTTTACTTAATTTACTTATAACCTATTATAATTTTAAAAAATAGTATAATTAAATTTATATTAAAAATAGTAATAAAAAATATAACTTAGAATTCTTATTTAATTATTTTTTACTAAAAAAAGTATTAGTAAATAAAGAAAAAGCATATATATAAGTAAAAGCTAAAATATATAAGTAAATAGTAATTAAAAAATAAAAATTAAATTGCTTTAATATAGGAAATAATAAAAATAAATTAAATAAGCTTAATTGCTTTTATTTATAATGCTTAATATATAAAAAAAGTAAATATAATAAGCTAACCTATTAAGTAACTTACTTTAATAGAATTTCTAAAAAACTTTAAAATATTTAAAAATTTTTGTTTTTAAAAAAAAAGGAATTCTTTTTTATAATAGTTATTATAAAAAAATAAACTTCCTTTTTATCTTTTAAAAGTATTAAATTAAATAGTTTTATTACGCTATATTTATTATTTACTACTTTTACCTAAGTATTATATAATTTAAAAAACTTATTACTAATAATATCTTTATTTATTTTCTTTATTAAAGGAGTATATTTTAATTTCTTTATTTTTAATTTTAATATAAAATTTAAAAAAATTCTATATATTTTCTTTTGTATAATTAATCTTTATATTACTTAAGCTTTACCTTTTATTATTATTTTAACTAATAGCTATAATATTAATAATTAAATCCTGCCTTAAAATTTATTCCTTTATATTATTACTTAGTGTATTTAAATTATAATTAATAAAGGAATTATATTCCTTTAGTTAATTAATACTAATATTTTTATTACTAATATTATTATTAATATTTAAAATTCTAACCTATTTTTAATATAATTAATAAAAATTAAAACTTTTTATAATAATGTTAATAAATATATTATATCTATTAATAATAAGCTTAAGTAAAGCTAGCTATATATTAAATATATTATTTAGGATCTTTTAGCTTTTTTATTTTTTAGTATTAATAATATTACTCTTAATCCTAAATTTACTAAGGTTTTCTTAGCTAATATTTGCAAAATTATTAAAATATAGAAATTTATAATTATTAATTAAAATATTAATAATAAAATTTATATAGTTATTTTTACTATTATTAATAATAACTATAATTAGCTGTATATTAGTTATAAAATTATTAAAGCAGTTAAAAACTTTATTTTTATTTACCTTTATTTAAACTTTCATTATTAAAAGCTTAATTAGGTTTTTAGTACTTATTATAGTTTTACTTATTACTTTATTTATAAGTTTAATGGAATTATTATCTACAAGGATAATATTAATATAGCTTATTTTTTTACTACTTTTTTTTAGTAAGCTATTAAAAATATTAGTAGCCTTAATATTATTACTTTTTAATATTTATTTTATTTACTATTTTCTGTTAAAATTAGTAATATTATTAATCTTTTAAGTAAAGGTAATATTGCTTATATTAATAATAACTATATTATTATTTATAGCTTATATAGTAAATAAAAGATTAAATTAAAAAAGCTAATTTACTGTTTTTATATTTATTTTATAAATGTTTTTAATATATTTATTTAAGCTAAAATTAATCCTGCTGTTAATATATTAGGCGTATAGCTTTTATTTTTAAACTATTATAATAATATATAAAACTTAAGTATACTTATTTCTATTTTTTCTTTTTTCTTATTTATTTTTACTAACTTTTATTAATAAAATAGCTATATTATTAAGGTTATTATTAAGTTAAAAAAATAAGATAAACTGTTAGGGCTAGTAGTAGTAATTAGTAAGGAAAGGATGTTATAAAATAAGGATATTATTTTTTTGGATTTTAGGGCTAATATTTATATTTTTAATAATTAAAAGTAGTTTATAAATCTTACTTTTTTATAAGTTTTTATTAGCTTTATTAGCTAAAATATATAACTTTTAATTATTAATAGTAGTAATATATTACTTATATTAATAAATAAATTTAGTAATTAAAAGTTATTTATTATTATAAATATAGCGCTTTTACTTAATATTAAATATAATATTATTTTCTTTTTTTAGCTAAGTATAAAAAAAAAGCTTATTAAATATTAGAATATAAATAAAATTATTATTAATTATAATAGCTAGTAAATTAGGTTTACTATATAGTATAATAACCTTTTTTAGCTAAAGCTTTATAAGCTAATAAATCTTATTTTTTCTATAAATTGTTTTATTAGTTTAGTTGAATATAATAGTTTTGTTTAATAGTATTATTACGCTATAAGGCATTTTTTTTTTCCTAATATAATTATTCTGCTTAATGTTAGTAAGAGCTTTTCTATTACTAAAGTATAAATCTAAAAAGTTATTGCCTTAAGGGAAATATATCCTATTTATATAGTTGCTAAGGTGTTAAATAAGGTTTTAAAGAAACCTATTTATTAATAAAAAACTAAGCTTAGTATGCTAATATATACTAATATATAAAAACTTTATTTAATTAAGTTTTATAATAAACTTTGCTATTTTATATTTTTTATAAATAATATTATTTAGTTAATTTAAGAAAAAGGTTTTTATATAAAGGATTAAATTCTAGCAGTTTTTTATTTTTTATACTAAAGGATTAAAACTTAATTTAAAATTACTATTAAAGTATACTAGTTTAATAAAGAATTTTATTAAGGTTTAATTAATAGGTATTTAAACCGCTACTATATTTAGTTTAAGGTTACTATTGTTTATAGCTATTATATAAGAGGAACTTATAAATGCATTAATTAAATGCTGCGGGATAAAGCTGTTTTTATAATTTAAAAATATGCTATTACTAGCTAATTAATAAAATTAATTATAAAACTAGCGCTTTATATAATCTAAAATATTACAAACGTAATAAGAATAGAACTAGGGGAGCACTATTAATCCCCTAAAAACGCAAATAAACCCTACAAACTAGTAAGGCAAGCTTAAAAGGATTTACTATATAACAGAAGCAAGTTATATAATAGAGCAAAAGGATAACTAAAATAACTAAAGCAACGCTTTACTCTAAATAATTTAAATAATTTAATACTTCTACTGCTCTAGGTAAGTAATACTCTAAATAAGCCGCTAAAAGCAATACTCCTATTACTCTAATTAAAGAAATAAATTATATAAATTATACTTATTATTAGTAAATAGTATTAACTTAAAACAGCTCTTTAATAGTTAATTTAAATATTTATCTAAAATAGCTATAAAGCTTTTAATTTACTATTATTATATATTACTTAAAATATTACTACTTTAAATATTTTCTAAATATAAACCTGCTTATTAAGTTTATTAGCTAAAAACTAGCTATAATTATTATATTTTAACTATTCTTATTTAAACGTTTTATATAAACCCTAAGTAATAACTTATATAATTACTACCCTTATTTTAATATATTTTTTAGCTATATTTAGAAAAACCTTTAATAAAAGCTAAATAATAATAACTTTAAACTTTTATAAGCTTAATACTTTAAAATAGTTAAAAAAATTAAAAAACTTTATACCTATATTTAAAAATAAACCAGCTAAAACAATAAAATAAAAAAACTTAAAGCTAAAATTAAAATACTTTAAAGTACTACTAATATTATTAATACCCTAATTAAACTTAAAGAATTTATTAAGCTTACTAACCCAACCCTTTATAATAGTTCCTTAAAATAGTTATAAGCCTACCTTACCCAGGTTAAAGCTTACTAGCGTTTTTATAGCCTTAATAATTAGTTCAATAAAAAATAAGTTATATATATAGCCTCCTTTTTAAAAAAATAGGCTTTAGCATAATTTAAACCTTACCTTATAAACTTCCTTAAAAAAAATAAGTTTAAACAATATAAATAAAAAACCTAAAATATTTTTAGCAACTTTAAAAACTATAAGCTTGCTTTTAAGTTACTCTTTTAAAACCTAGATAAAGAACAGCAAGTAAAAAGGAAACTTATAAAACTATACTAAAAAAAACCCGCTATAACTTATACTGCAGAGTTCCGCTAAATTTATACTAAAATCAACTATACTAACACTATAAAAATCTTTATATTTTATAATAAGTTAAAAAATAAAGTAAAAAATAAATTATTTAAATTAAACTAACTAAATAATTTTATTTAATATATAGAATTAGCTATCTAAATTAACAATTAAATCTATAAGCGCAAACTTAAAAAAAAAGAGTAAAACCTAACATATCCCTTCCACTAATAAAACAAGCTAAGCTCTAAAAAATAATACTAGCTATAAACAATAGCTAATAAGCAGCATTTAAGCTTAATAAAACTCAATACCGCTTAAAAAAAACCTAAAAAGAATATTAAATATTATAACTATAGTAAAAAAAAACACTTTATATAAGATTACTAAAGTAAAAAAAAGAATAACTAAAAACTAATACTAAAGCAATAATAAGCTAACCTAACTATTAAAAAACTTGCAAAAAACTATACATCTATAAGCTAAACAGCATATTATAATAACAATTGCAATATATACCTTTTAAGCAAAAAAGCATTAAAATAATTCCTAAAAGCGCTTAAAGGCTAAAAAACTCTTATAATAGTAAAATAAAAGCTACTTATAATTATAATTAGCACTAACTAAATAGTATTTCTAAATTTAAAAAACTAAAACCCTTATAAGCAAGTAAATAAAGTACCCTCTATAGTACCTAATATCAGTATTACCTAAATTATAATCCTAAAATAAAATAAAAGCGCAATAATATTAGCAATCTATAAAAAACTCCTTATACTACTACTAGTGCGTTTTCCTAATAACAATTTTTAAATATACTATTAATACCTAAACTATAAAAAAATCTTATAAGCTTTATATATTTTTAATAAATATAGAATATACTATATAAGCAAAATTAAAAAGGATTTCTTTTCTAAATAGCTAAATATAATAAAAATAGTAAAGCTTTATAAGTAAAAGGAATTATAATACTAAAGCATTTAATAATACTCTCTAAACTAAAAATATATAATCCTTAAACTTTAAACAAACTACCCTTTATACTACTTATAAAACCCTAAACTATAAAAGCACTATTTATAAACTAATTATTAAATATACCTTAAATTAAAACTCTAAAACTAATATTAATACTACTAATCTAATATAATCTTACTACTTAATAAAGAAAATATAATATTAAAAAACCTTACTACTATAATATAAACGCTAAAAACAGTAAAAAGGCTTATATAAAAAGCCATTTAATAGATTAAAAAAATCTTAATAGAAAACTAAATAATAAAAAACAATTAAAGCTAAATCTAAATAAACCTTAACTAGCCTTAACTAATATAAAAAGGTCTTTTTATACAATAAATACTAGAAAATATAAGTATATAAAAATCATACTATAAATTAAATAACAACCCTTTATAGCACTTTTAAACAGCAAAGCATAAGGAAACTTTATATCACTAGTAGTAATAAACCAATACAAAATACTATAATAATAGAAAATAAAACCCTATATACTTAGTACTATTAATAAATAAAAGGTACTTTATAAAAATAAAATTATTAATATAAAAACTAATTATTTACTAATTATCTTTAATAACTATAAAAAAATTATCCAGTTTAATATTATAAATATAGTAAAATATAAAATTATACTAAGGATTTTATAGCTTAGAAAAAGCAACCCTTAAATTAACTAAACTATTAGCTAAATCTATTAGAACTAACTAATAAATAGGAAAGTTAAAAATAAAGAAACAAATTCAATCCCTAAAAATAGCTATAACACTAGCACTTATACAAATTCATATAATAAACCTTTTTAAAAATAAAAAAAAAATTTAATTACTAAAGTAAAAACAGCTAACCCCTTAAATAAATTAAATAAATAATAATAGTACCTTAATCCGCTATAAACTAAAGGAAAAATAAAGCAGCTAGCCTAGGCAGTATAGCAGTAAATATAGGAAATCTAAATAACACTTAAATAAGTACATTACCTATTAAAAATCCTAAGAATTATAGTTATATCCTTAAAAGAAACTTTATAATAAATATAAAAATAATAATATTTAGCACACTATAAAATAATATAGCTGCTATTTAAAAAGTTTATCTATTTTATATAATAATAGAAAAAGATAAATAACTTAAAACAAATCTTAAAAAAATATTAAAAATACTTAAAGCTATTTTAAGCAATACTTAATATTAAACTACCTAAGTATAATTAATAAAACTATAAAATACTTTTAAAAAAAGGAAATTATTTTAAATTTTATAAAATTTATAACCTTAATAAAAAATAGCTTAAAATACTATAAGAATACTTTAATAATAACTTAAAAAAGAAATATATTTAACTATTTATATTACTTATAGGCTACTCTATCCTTTTTATATTTAAAAAAAATAAAAAGCTATATTTTTATATAAACTATTAATAGCTTAATAAAATTATAATTAAAAATTAATACTCTTTTTTATTTATTAAGGAATTATATAATAAATTTTAAAAAGTATAATAGTTTATAGTATTAAATTTTAAAAGTATTTATAACTTTATTAAAATAAAATATAAAAAAGAATAGAAAACCGCTTTTAAAATAAAGTATAATTACTTTAAATACTTAGTTATATCTTTTAGTTTTATTAATATACTTGCCTTTTTTTAAGTAATAATTAATAATATTTTATAGGAATACTTTAACTACTTTATAATAGTTTATTTAAATAATATTTTAATTTTTTTAAAAACGCTTAAGTAATATAAGTAATATATATATTAAATTCTCTAAATTTTTTAAAATACTAAACTTTTAATAAAACCAGAAAAAAATTACTTTTATATATAAAAAGTTAACTTTTTTAAATATATAATCTAACTAGGAAAAATTAAAATATAGGCTTTTAAAATTATAGTAATTAAGAATTAGCTAACCCTAATTAATATTAAGAAAATTAAAAGCTTCTAAAGTTATATTAACTTTTATTAATAATATATTAAAAATTATAAAAAGTTATTTATACTATTAACTAACTTTACTAAAAAGAATTAACCTTTTAAATAAGAAAAAAAAGAATAGAATATATTTAATAAAATCAAAAAATAAGTTCTCTTAAAACTTATATTTGTCACGAACGTGACAGGAATAGAACCAGGGGAGCACTGTTGGTCCCCTGAAGGCGCAGATAAACCCCACAGGCCAG